>NC_090813.1:133887439-135282439 GCF_000390325.3 Nicotiana tomentosiformis
AGCACCCTAGTCTCACCCCAAAGGTATATGTTATAACATTCCCAACTTGTCGACTTTCGACGAAACATTATTTTCTTCAATTGCTTTAGCTTCTGAACTGTCCAACCCTCTTTGTACTTGTTGTTCATGATCTTCAATATTTGTAACCTCAGAGGTAATATGATTAACTTACTTTATATACTTTTAAATATTATCTCATTTTTGGTCCTACATTAGTTTGCTTACGACGCATTTTTACGTACGAAAATATAGGGTGTAACACCTATGTGTTCCTAATGTTGATGGCTTGAGGGAGAAGATCCTAGATGAGGCACATAGTTCTCGGTATTCTATTCATCCAGGGGCTACGAAGATGCATTGTGACCTGAGGCAACATTATTGCTAGAAGGACATAGTTGAGTATGTGGCGAGATGTCTAAATTTCTAGCAGGTCAAGTATGAGCACCAGAGACCAGGTGGCCTACTTTAACAGATGGTTATACCTGATTGGAAGTGGGAGCGTATCACTATGGACTTCTTAGTTGGGTTGTTGCGGACCTTGAGGAAGTTTGATGCAGTTTGGGTCATTGTCGACTGGTTGACCAAGTCGGCACACTTGATTCTGGTTGTGACTATGTATTCTTCAGAGAGATTGGCCCAGATTTACATTCAGAAGATTGTTCGGCTGCATAGTGTGCCTGTTTCCATCATATCAGATAGAGTTCCTCGGTTTACTTCACATTTATGGAAGGCATTACAGAGTGAGTTAGCGACCCGAGTAGAGCTCAACACAGCCCTTCATCCGTAGCATGTGTGATTGACTTCAGAGGGCAGTGGGATCGATTTTTGCCTTTGGTCAAGTTTACTTATAACAACAGTTATCAGTCCAGCATTGAGATAGCTCCATTTGAGGCTTTGTATGGTCGACGATGTCGTTTGCCCATCGGATGGTTCGAGCACAGCGAGGCTAGGTTATATGGTACTAATTTGGTGAAGGATCCCTTAGAGAAGGTAAAGTTGATTCAGGAGCGACTTCATACAGCACAGTCCAAAAAAAAGAGTTACGCGGATCACAAGGCGCGTGATCTATCATTTATGGTGGGTGATAAGATTCTATTGAAAGTCTCGCCGATGAAGGGGATCATGAGGTTCGGGAAGAAGGACGAGTTGAGCCCAAGGTTTATCGGTCCATTCGAGGTATTGAGACAAGTTGGGGAGGTTACTTATGAGCTTGCTTTGCCTCCTAGTCTATCGGGAGTTCATCTGGTTTTCCATGTGTCTATGCTCTGGAGGTACCATGCCGACCGGTCAAATGTGTTAGACTACATCACAATTCAGTTAGATGAGAGCCTGATTAATGAGGAGGATCCAGTTGCCATTGTTGATAGGCAGGTTCGCCAGTTGAGGTCCAAGGAGATTTCTGCGGTAAAGGTTCAGTGGAGGGGTCAACCAGTCCTAGACCCGTTCGAGGACGAACGTTTATTTAAGAGGTGGAGAATATAACGACACGACCTGTTAATTTTCTTTCTAGATCCATGTTCCCCTAATTAAGACTCCACGTATGTGCTTTTACTATTTTATAACTTACGGGGATGGTTAGTTCGGGTTTGGAAGGGTTCGGGTTGAAATCGGAACACTTAGTTTCTTAAATTGGCTTAAAATGGTTAAGTTTGACTTGAGTCGACATTTTAAGTAAACGACCTCGGACCTGGGATTTGTCGGTCCCAATAGGTTTGTATGATAATTTTGGACTTGGGCGTATGTTCGGATCGGGTTTCAGATGAACCGGGAGCGTTTCGGCGCTTAATATTGAAAGTTGGCACACTGAAGGTTTTTCAAGTTCTTTAAGTTTGGTTTGGAATTAGATTTTTGTGTTATCGAGGTCCGTTTGGGATTCCGAGTCTGGGAATAGTTTCGTATGGTGATTTATGACTTGTATGCAAAATTTGGCATCATTCCGAGTTGATTGGATAGGAATCGGACGCGCCGAAGTGTTTCGAGAAGTTTTTGAGTTCCATGATTTAATTCATTGATTTTGGCATCTGATTCGTGATTGTAGATGTTATTTCGATGTTTTGATCGCGCAAGAAAGTTTGTATGGTATTTTTAGACTTGTGTGGATGTTTGTTGTGGAGCCCCGGGGGCTTAGGTGAGTTTCGAGCGCGGTTTAGAGTGTTTTGAATAATTTTAGTTCTGCTGGTTTTTGACTAGTTATGCAGGTCTCGCAAAGGCGAGATCTTGTTAGCATTTGCGAGAATGGGTTCACAATTTGCGAGTTTGGGGCGGAACTGATGGATTCGCAATTACTAAGAGTTTTATCGCATTTGCGAAGTCACCTGGGCGTAGCATTTTTCGCATTTGCGACGCCTTTGTCGCATTTGCGACCTTCGCAATTGCGAACCAGATGTCGCAAATGCGACTTCTGCGACTGGTGCAGAAGGCTTTTTATTACGGGACTTTGCTTCATTTACCACTTTGTCTTAGGCTATTTTGAGAGCATTGTGTGGAGGGATTTCATCAACATTAAGAAGTAAGTGATCCCTACCAATTCTTTAGCTAAATACACAGATAATTGGTAGATTTAAGTAGGAAAACTTGTGAAATTAAAGGAGATTTGTGAAAAACCTAGGGTTTTAGTAAAAATGAGATTTTACCACAAAATTAATTATGGAATTAAGTAAAAATTATATATTTGAGTTCGTGAGGCTATGGATAATATGTATCTTCGAAAATTTCAAGAATCCGGGCATGTGGTCCCGGGGGTAAATTTTAGGAATCTTCGAACTTGGGTTGGGTAATTACTCTAATAGCTAAGTTATGAACTTGTGAGCGTATATTGATTAATTTATATAACATTTGGCTAGCTTCGGATTATTCGGCATCAAGTTGAGGCTTTAGAGTGAGTTCGTGGGCCGGAAAGTGAGCTTTGAGACAAGGTAAGTCTATTGCCTAACCTTGTAAGAGCGAATTTACCCCATAGGTATTTTAAATTTCTATTTGGTTCTAATTGTGGGAGCTACGCACGCACGAGGTGATGAGAGTCCGTGCGTAGCTACTAATTATGCTTAATTCCGAGTAGTTTTATGACCCAAATCATGAAATACTTGTATTGTTTGCACTCTACTTGTTAATTTTAGTGCCTAAACTACATTGAAACTTGATAAAGGATTCATAAAGACCGAATTTCACCTACTTTGAGTTTTGGCGGGTTACGTGACCGGTAATGGAAATTGTGCTTCTATATATATTAGTCTTGTAATAGCTTTTAAATCGGATGTTCATAAAGTATTCCCTCTTCTTGTGGAGCGGGCCGAACGCCTCTGCAGTATAATAGCTGCATCTATGGTTCGTGCCGCTCGACCCTCCATAGTGTACACATTATTCTGAGTCGGGTCGTACGACCTCGGCATAAATCGTGCGTGTTAATGCTTGGAGCCCGAATACACTTGATATTATTTTCATGACCTAAGAAGTTATAATTTATTTATTGGCCCGAAATTGATTTGGAGTTAGTATGTGTTAGTTGGAGATTTTGGAAATTACTATCAGCTAAGAATCATTTATTCACTGCTTACTATTATGTTATTATTATTTTTCACATATTACGTGCCTAATTAGAATTTCTGTATTTTTATTGTTGGCCCATAGTAATTGTCGATGCCGACCCCTCGTCACTACTTCTTCGAGGTTAGACTGGATACTTACTGGGTACATGTTGTTTATGTACTCACGCTACACTTCTGCACTAATCGTGCCGGATCTGAGGCAGGTGCAGCTGGTGTTCATTCTGGCGTGCACCCACGTTATCCTGAGGCATAGTGGTCAGCTGCTCTCTGAGTCAGTTCTGCAGCACCCGTCGTCTCTCTCTTTTGGATTTACTTTCTGTCTATCTTATTTCAGAAAGTAGCTTAGGTGTTTTGTATATTCTACTAGTTACTCATACACTTCTGACACCACGTCTTGGAAACATGCTAGTAGACATTTGATGTTTATTGTTTGAGTATTTATTTCACCATACTTGTTCTTTTATTTGTATATGCTTTACTTTATCAAATTTTCCACTTCTCATTTACTTAAGAAATAAAAATCAACTACTTCAAAATTATTAAAAGAATAAATACTTGGCTAGTTCACCGTTGGCTTGCCTAGCAGCAATGTTAGGCGCCATCACAACCTTTAGGATAAATTGGGTCGTGACATGAGGTTTTTGAATTCCGAAATGGCTAAACTCCATCAGTAGCAATTCCAAGTCAAACGTTATGAGGCTCAGCTGCAAATGAAGGATGATGTTGATCAAATGACTTCCATGTCATTGAATCGGCTAGGTGCCTCATTATTACATCATCAACTCGTTTATCCTTATGCCATGTCATTAGAGTATATGTCTTTGTAGACATAAACAACCTCTGAAGCACAGGCTTTAATGGAAAATAGTATAAATTTTTTGATGTTATGTTCTTACCTTTTTTATTCCTTTTTTCCCCGCTATGTCTATCTATCTTCCATCTGGATGCACCACAAACTTTGCAAGAATCAAGTAAGTTATCCTCGTTCCAGTATAACATGCAATAATTAGTACAAGCACCAATCTTGTTATAAGAAAGTCCAAGGTCTTGATTTATCTTCTTTGCCTCATAATATGATTTTGGCAAATTGGCGACATCAGGCAACAAATTGTCATGACCCCAATTCCACTCTGTATGGTATCATGGTGGCATCTAGTCTCTAAGACTAGGTAAGCCTAAACAATACGCGAAAACATTTAATAAGAGATTAAAACTTGAACATCCCAACAATTTCATAAAGAGAGTCTACCAAAACTCAATACATAAAATCCCAAAACCTTGTGAGATAAAAGTCATAAGCATTAAGTACAGTACTGAATAATACTATACATCAATGTCTATCAAAATATAAAGAAATAAGAGAAGAACAGAATAGAAGGGGACTTTGAGGCTTGCGGTTGTGGGCAGGTGTACCTTAAAGTCTCCAAGCAGGAACACAACGCACTAATATCGGGGCTGGTAAGATGCACCTGGATCTGCACAAAAACATGTGCAGAAGCGTAGTATAAGTACACCACAACGGTACCCAGTAAGTGTCAAGCATAACCTCAGTAGAGTAGTGATGAGGTAAGGTCAAGGTCCTACTGGAAATAATAGGAAACAAGGCAGAAGATATAATAATATAATGAAATGACTGAGAAGTGAACAATGAGAAATTATAGAAAGATAACAACATAGCAAATAGAGGTAAACAACAGGGGCGCTCCCGAGGTACCGCCTCATAGTCCCAAAAGTAAATGCATAATAGGGGTGCTCCCGATGTACCGCCTCGTAGTCCCAAAAGTAAATATGCAACATGGGAACTTCCGAGGTACTGCTTCGTAGTCCCAAAAGTAAATATACAACAAGGGCGCTCCCGAGGTACTGCCTCGTAGTCCCAAAAGTAAATATGCAACAGATAACTGATGGTACAATGAAATTACAGCGAGGAGTCCTACAGTTAAAGACTGAATATAAGATCAAGGAAGTAGGAACTCCAACTAAGCATGTTGAACAAATTGTAAGTAAGAGATAAGACACGTAGACATGCGACATTAGGCTAAACATGATGACTATGCATGCTAGAGTAACTCAGTTAATGTATTACAAAGAAAACCACTTAGCAAGAACCAGATATTTAACATTTAACCCGAGTACGCACTCGTCACCCCGCGTACACGGCCTTCACGTATTGGAAATACCATAACAGTACCAAACCTAAGGGAAGTTTCTCCCACACAAGATTAGACAAGTCACTTACTTCAAACCAAGCTCAATCAGTCAATAAGAATGTCTTTCCCTCGACTTTCCGACTCCGAACAGCCCAAATCTAACCAAAAGTAATTACATACTATAAATATAACTATAAGAAACTAATTTAAATAATAAAACTACGACTTTAGCAAAGAATTGAAAAATCGCTCAAAAAGGTCGATCGGGGCCCACGTCTCGGAATCGAGTGAAAGTCACAAACTCCAAATACTTATTCAACCGTGAGTCCACACATACCAAAATTACTCATATACGATACCAAAATCTCAATCAAAACCTCAAAATTCGGTCTAAGACCTTTTCCCCCAATTTCTCAACCCAATTCCTTAATTAAATAAAGATATTAATTATAGATTAGTGGAATATAATCAAAAATGAGTCAATAATCCTTACCTAAATGTTTCCTATGAAAAGCCCTCAAATTATCGCCTAAATCCGAGCTCTCAAATTCCCAAAATGAAAATGAGAGATAAACCCTCGATTTTGAAATTTAATTTGCTGCCCAGGTATTTCTTCTTCGCGAATGCGGAAATTGCTTCGTGATCGCGATGCACAAAAAGCTACTGGCCAAATTTCCCTCGTACGCGAATGCGAGGGTCCACTCGCGAATTCGGTTCAAATGATCCACCAGCTTCGCTATCGCAAAGCCCATTACGCGAACGCGTAGACCAAACACAAGAGCCCACCCAAGCTGCCTTTCCTCTTCGCGAACGCGGATCCTTGTCCGTGATCGCAATACACAAGGACCTGCCCCTTTGCGAATGGGTGACCTACTTTGTGAACGCTAAGGGTAAAATTCCAACAAGGCTCAGATTACTCTACGCGAACTCAAGAGGATCATCGCGAATGCGTAGAAGGACACCAGAACTGGAAAAACCAGGAACTTTAGAATTCCTTCCAAGTTCCAAAATGTGCCAAAAAAGGTCTGAATCACCCCCGAGGCCTCCAGGACCTCAACCAATAATACCAACAAGTCCTAAAATATTATACGAACTTAGTCAAGCCTTCAAATCACATCAAATATCGCTAAAAATACGAATTGCGCATCGATTCAAGCCTAATAAACTTTAGAAGTTCAAAATTCTACATCCGATGTCGAAACCTATCAAATCATGTCTGACTGACCTCAACTTTTCCACACAAGTCATAATTGACATTACGGGCCTACTCTCACTTTTGAAATCGGAATTCGGCGTCGATATAGAAAAGTCCACTCTAGGTAAAACTTTCCAAGGATCATCCTATTTTCCAACTGTAACGAGCCGGCCGGTCGTTTTCAGAGTTGTAGCCCCATTTCCCCATTTACTTCTCATTTTGTACTTTATAGCTATTATGTGACTTGCCGGGGTAGTCGGTTCGGGTCCGGAGGGATTTCAAAATTAAATGAGACATTTAGTCTCAATGTTGGAAGCTTAAGTTGAAAAGGTTGACCGGATATTGACTTATGAGTAAATAACTCCATAATGGAGTTTTTATGATTCTGTTAGCTTTGTTGGGTGATTTTAGACTTAGGAGCGTGTCTGGATTGTGAATTGGAGGTTCTAGTGGAATTAGGCTTGAAATGACGAAAGTGAGATTTTTGGAAAGTTTGATCGGTAGTGGACTTTTTGATATCGGGATCGGATTCCGATTCCAGAAGTTGGAATAGGTCCGTAATGTCAAATGTGACTTGTGTACAAAATTTAGGGTCAATCGAACGTGATTTGATAGGTTTCGGCGTCGTTTGTAGAAGTTAGAATTCCTTAACTTCAATAGGCTTGAATAGGGGTGCGATTTGGAGTTTTGATTTTTGATGTTGTTTGAGGTGATTTGAGGGCTAGAATAACTTTGTATGAGGTTTTAGGACTTGTTGGTATGTTAGGTTGAGGTCCCGGGGGCCTCGGGGTGATTTTGAATGGTTAACAGATCTAAAATGGAACTTGGTGCATGGCTGAAGTAGGGATTCTGCTGGTGTAATCGCACCTACTGAGCATTGATCGCAGGTGCGAGCTGAGGATGCGTAGATACGACCAAGATTGAGGAGGACTGTGGTCGCAGGTGCGAGGAGTTTTGCGCACATGCGTGGCCGTAGGTTCAGCATGAAAGGCACATAAGGGGATAGTGTGCAGGTGCGATGGGGATTTCCGCACCTGTGATTGCGCAGATGCAGGGGATAGGACTGCAGAAGCGGAGGCCCAACTCCAGTGGTTCACCGCCGAAGCCGGTGGATTGTCGCTTATGCGATGCCGCAGATGCGGTTAAGTGTCCGCAGAAGTGAAAAGCCTTGGCAGATTATTAAAATAAGGGTTCGCGATTTTGGCTTCATTTCAAACATTTTTGAGGGGTTTCTCGAGGTAAGTCCTTTGTGATCATTTTTGATCAATAATCTTGTTTCCCCGTTGATTTTCCCACCTATTTTTTGTGTATTTAAGGTGGAATTTGGGGATTTGATGCTCGGGATTTAGTGATTTTGATTTGGGGATTTGGGTGACGATTTGGTGCCGGATTTTGGTAAATTTGATATGGTTTAACTCGTGGTTGAATGGGCTTTTGGGTTTTGTGACTTTTAACAGATTTTGAGACGTGGGCTCGGGGTCCGACTTTTGAGTCAATTTTTGACTTTTGATTAATAACTTAGTATATTTCTTCGGGAATTGATTCCTTTAGCCTGTGTTGATTATATCGAATTGTTTATGGCTAGATTTGAGGCATTCAGAGGCCGTTTCGCGAGGCAAGGGTGTGTTGGAGTAGAGATTTGCTCGGATTTAGGTAAGTAACACTTCTAAACTTGTCCCTGAGTGTTCGAAACCCCGAGTTATGTGTTATATGATTGATGTTAAGGTGACACACATGCCAAGTGATAGGTGTGTGGGCGTGCACCGCAAGAACTGTGACCTGGTCGATTCCATGAAACTCTACAGTGGATTTATCTTGTTGATATCCATATTTTTATCATGTGATAAAGTAATTGAGTTGTCAATCATGCTAGAAATCATGTTTAGGCTATTGGTGGTACTGTTGAGACCCATATGGTTGTTTCCTTATTGTTGACTTATTGATTACATTGACATTTCGTACTCAGTCATATTTATTCATTGCATATCATTTCTCAGTCTCTTTCACTATTTATTTCTATGTCATATTATCATTTTGGGCTAGTTTCATGACACTGTGAGCTCGAGAGAGAAAGACTGGAGAGATTGATGATTGAGTGAGGCCGAGGGCCTGATTAAGAGTGACAGTTATGGGATCGGGCTGCACGCCGCAGCTTGGTTATTCATTTATGCCTAGATCTGGCTTATTATAGCGCTTGGGCTGAAGGAGCCCCTCCGGAGTCTATACACACCCCCAATGAGCGCGGTTGATTATATTGAGGGATGGATCTTCCCTAGACATGGATCTTGTCCGAATCATTTATATTTGGGGATGGATCTTCACCTAGACTAGATTAGACTTATACAGTACTGAGTGACTGACTGTTAGTAGGTATATGTATATATATATATATATATATATATATATATGTGTGTGTGTGTGTGTGTGTGTGTGTGTGTGTATGGGATGGATCTTCCCTGTGCTGGATTGGCCATATACAGTACTGAGCGATTGAGTATTCTGACAGTGTGAGTACACGAGACTTTCAGTTTAGTGCATTGCATACAGCATGTGCAATGACATATAGATGTTGAGATGTCATACTCCTCATATCATTCAGAATTTGATCTATTTTACTTGAATTGAGTTTTATAGTTGAACTTGGAAGCATGCCTACATTCCTGTACTATTATTTCTATATTGAAATGTACATGCTGAGATCGTCACTACCTTTCATTCCAAAGGTTAGATTTGTTACTTATTGAGTTGGTTGTACTCAGGCTACACCCTCCACCTCGTGTACAGATCAAGGTGCTTCCAGTCACGGCGATTGCTGAGTTGTGGAGTTTGGATTCTTGTAGACTATCGAGTTAGCTGTTTGGCATTTCATAGACCTTGTCTCTCCTTCCCTATCTTTCCAATTATTGTATTTAGTTTGAAACTATCATAGACAGTATTTTCCATACTTGTGATGTATAGATGCTCACGTACTCTGTGACACCCGATAGTTGGGAACTTTCGCGTTGTGTTTTGGGTTTCTATCCCATTTATAAGAACTTTTATTATTTAAATTGCTTTAATTCATTTTCTGTTAAAAGTGTTGTATATATTTTGAAATGTCGGCTTGCCTAATACCACGATAGGCACAATCACTACAGGTTAGGATTTTGGGTCATGACAAGTTGGTATCATAGCCTAGGTTACATAGATCTCACGAGTCGTGTGCAGGTTTAGTAGAGTCTTGCGGATCGGCACAAAAATATTTGTACCTATCATCGAGAGGTTGTCGGGCCCTTAGGAAACTTCACATTCGTGTATTCTTGTCGTGTGGATTTGTTGATTCCAGTCACTAAATTGTTGTTGTTCTATTCTCTTATAGATGGTGAGGACACGTGCTACCGGGCAGGACGGACAGCCACCAGTACTACCAGCTAGGGCAACAAGAGTCCGAGGTCGTGGTAGGGGCCGCGGTAGGGGTAAAGGTGCAGCTCGTACAGCAGCTAGAGCAGCACCTGCAGATCCACCAGTTGCTTCAGCTCAGGAGCACATTCTAGTTTTTATTGAACCAGTGGGGCCAGCTCAGGCACTAGCTTTGCCCATTATGATTCTAGGCCTTCAGAAGGTGTTGGCCCAGATATTGACTGTTTGCACTGGCCTTGGTTAGGTGGTTTCAGCTCAAGCCGCACCAGCCACTTCTCAGGTCAAGGGAGGTACTCATACTCCCGCCGCCCGTACTCCAAAACAGGTGATGCAGGGACTTCAGAGACCGGGGGTACTACAAACCTAGTCGGTTGCAACTGCTCAGGCCCAGGTGGTCACTGTCATAACTGATTATGAGCAGATGAGACTTGAGAGATTTTGGAGGCTTCATCCTCCATCATTTAGCGGTGCTGAGTCAGAGGATGCTCAGAGCTTCTTGGATAAGTTCCAGCAGGTTCTTCGCACGGCTTGTATTCTGGAGAATAGTGGAGTCTCATTCACTACTTTTCAGTTCACTAAGGCTGCCTTCAGATGGTGGGAGGCTTATGAGAGGCACAGACCGGTCGGTGCAGCACCACTTACATGGAAGGAGTTCCCCGTTCTTTTCTTGGAGAAGTTCGTGCCACAGTCTCGTAGGGAGGAACTGCGCAGACAGTTTGAGCTGCTACGTCAGGAAGGCATGTCTGTGACCCAGTACGAGATGAGGTTTTCCGAGTTGGCCTGTCACGCAGTTTTGTTGGTTCCCACTAATAGGGATAGGATTAGGAGGTTCATTGATGGCCTCGCGTAGCAGCTGTGGTTGCTTATAACTAGGGAGAGGGTATCTGGTGCTATCTTCGACGAGGTGGTCGATGTTTCTCGGCAGATAGAGATGGTCTACAGTAAGGGGCGCAGAGAGAGGGAGGCCAAGAGGCCTCGCATGGTTTTAGTGGTGCTCCTTCTGGGGTCAGTTCTACCACGGCATGGGACGTCCTTATAGGCACGACCATACGGCTCGTCCGGTTCACCGTGGTGGATTATCCAGCCACGGTTCATACAGTACTCATTAGGGTCAGTCATCTCTCATTGCCCTTCCAGCTTAGAGTTCGTCTCGTGCATCATCAGCTCAGTGTTCATCTCTACCAGATCCTTCTGATAGTTATTCTGGCTCTCGGGGTCTGCCTCAGTACTTGCCGCCATATTCAGAGAGGGGTTATTTTGAGTGTGGAGATTTGGGTCACATAGAGAG
Source organism: Nicotiana tomentosiformis (assembly GCF_000390325.3). Lineage (NCBI taxonomy): Eukaryota > Viridiplantae > Streptophyta > Magnoliopsida > Solanales > Solanaceae > Nicotiana > Nicotiana tomentosiformis. The sequence continues at coordinate 133,899,017 of NC_090813.1, forward strand.
ATATTGTCCCCACCTTTCGGGAGGTCCAGCTCAGCAGAGGAGTCAGACTACGACTTCAGCACCAGTTACTTCACCACTCGCCCAGCCAGCTCGGGGTGGGTCTCAGTCAGCTAGGGGTCTCCCAAGAGGGGGAGGCCGATCAGATGGCGGTCATGCCCGATTCTATGCTATTCCTGCCAGACCAGATATTGTTGCTTCAGATGCAGTGATCACATGTATTTTCTTAGTATGCCACAAGGATGCCTCTGTATTATTTGACCATGGTTCCACTTATTTGTATGTATCATCGTATTTTGCTCATTATCTGGATATGCCCCATGAGTCCTTAGTTTCATTTATTCATGTATCTACGTTAGTGGGCAATACTCGTGTATATCGGTCGTGTGTAGTGACTATTGGGGGATCGGAGACTAGAAGTGATCTCTTATTGCTTCGTATGGTGGACTTCGACGTGATCTTGGGTATGGTTTGGCTCTCTCCATGTTATGATGTTATGGATTGTCATGCTAAGACCGTGACGCTGGCGATGCCAGGGTTTCCAAGGATCGAGTGGAGAGGTTCTCTAGACTATGTTCCCAGCAGAGTGATTTCATATTTGAAGGCCTAGTGGATTGTTGGGAAGGGTTGTTTATCTTATTTGGCCTTTGTTAGGGATGTTAGTGCTGATACTCCTTCTATTGATTCTATTCTGGTGGTGCGATATTTTCCGGATGTGTTTCTTGCAGACCTGCCAGGCATGCCGCCCGACAGGGATATTGACTTTGGTATTGACTTGGTGCCGAGCACTCAGCCCATTTCTATTCCACCATATTATATGACACTAGCTGAGTTAAAGGAATTGAAGGAGCAGCTTCAGGAACTCCTTGATAAGGGGTTTATTAGGCCTAGTGTGTCGCCTTGGGGTGCACCGGTTCTATTTGTGAAGAAGAAGGATGGTACTATGCGGAAGTGCATTGATTATAGGCATTTTAACAAAGTTACAATCAAGAACAAGTATCCTTTTCCGTGCATTGATGATCTATTTGACTAGCTTCAGGAAGCGAGGGTGTTCTCTAAGATTGACTTGAGGTTTGGGTATCACCAATTGAAGATTCGGGACACGGATATTCTAAAGACGACATTCAGGGACAGTTATGGTCATTAAGAGTTCCTTGTGATGTCTTTTGGGCTGACCAATGCCCCAGCAGCATTCATGCATCTGATGAAAAGTGTATTTCATCCTTATCTTGACTCGTTTGTCATAGTGTTCATTGATGACATCTTGATGTACTCTCGTAGCTAGGAGGAGCATGTCTAGCATTTGAGGGAGGAGAAGCTTTATGCTAAGTTCTCCAAATGTGAATTTTGGCTTAGTTCAGTGGCATTCTTGGGGCACGTGGTGTCCAGTGAGGGGATTCGGGTAGATCCGAAGAAGATAGAGGCGGTTCTGAGTTGGCCCAGACTGTCCTCAGCTATGGAGATTCGGATCTTTCTCGGCTTGGCCAGTTATTATCGTCGCTTCGTGGAGGGTCTCTCATCTTTTACATTGCCATTGACCAAATTGACACATAAGGGTGTTATTTTTAGGTGGTCGGATGAGTGTGAGGAGAGCTTTCAGAAGATTAAGACTGCCTTGACCACAACTCCAGTTCTAGTTTTGCCTTCAACTTCAGGCTCTTATACAGTGTATTGTGATGCCTCTTGGATTGGTATTGGGTGTGTCTTGATGCAGGGAGGTAGATTGATTGCTTATGCTTCGCGTCAGTTGAATCCTCATGAGAAGAACTACCCCGTTCATGATTTGAAGTTGGCTGTCATCATTCATACATTGAAGATTTGGAGGCATCATCTCTAGGGTGTGTCTTGTGAGGTGTTTACATATCATCAGAGTCTCCAGCACTTGTTTAATCAAAAGTATCTAAATTTGAGGCAGCGGAGATGGTTGGAGCTTCTAAAAGACTATGATATTACTATTTTGTATCATCCCGGGAAGGCCAATGTGGTGGTAAATGCCTTGAGTAGAAAGGAAGTGAGTATGGGTAGCCTTGCATTCATTCCTATTGGTAAGAGACCTCTTGTAGTTAATGTTCATGCCTTGGTCAACCAGTTCTTGAGATAAGATATTTTGGAGCCCAGTCGGGTTCTAGCTTGTGTGGTTTCTTGGTCTTTCTTATATGATCGCATCAGAGAGCACCAGTATGATGATCCTCATTTGCTTGTCCTTAAGGACACGGTTCAGCACGGTGATACCAGAGATGTTACTATTGGGGAGGATGGGGTATTAAGGATGCAGGGTCGGATTTTTGTGCCTAATGTAGATGGGCTACGTGAGTTGATTCTTGAGGAGGCCCATAGTTCGCGGTATTCCATTCATCCGGGTGCCGCGAAGATGTACCAGGACTTGAGGCAACACTATTAGTGGAGAAGAATGAAGAAGGATATAGTGGGGTTTGTAGCTCAGTACCTTAACTGTCAGCAGGTGAAGTATGAGCATCAAAGACTGGGTGGATTGCTTCAGAGGCTAGAGATTCTAGAGTGTAAATGGGAGCGGATCACCATGGATTTGTAGTTGGGCACCCACGGGCTTTGAGGAAGTTCGATGCTTTTTGGGTGATTGTGGATCGGCTGCCCAAGTCTGCGCACTTCATTTGGGACTACTTATTCTTCGGAGCGGTTGGCTGAGATTTACATCCGCGAGATTGTTCGCCATCACGGTGTGCCAGTGTCTATCATTTCAGATCGGGGCACACAGTTTTGGAGAGCCGTGCAGTGAGAGTTGGGCAACTAGGTTGAGTTGAGCACATCATTTCACCCTCAAATGGACGGACAGTCTGAGCGCACTATTCATATATTGGAGGACATGTTACATGCTTGTGTCATTGATTTACGCGGTTTATGGGATCAGTTTCTACCGCTCGCAGAGTTTGCCTACAACAACAGCTACCAGTCGAGCATTCAGATGGCCTCGTATGAGGCTTTGTATGGGAGACGGTGTAGATCTCCGGTGGGTTAGTTTGAGCCGGGTGAGGCTAGGCTATTGGGTACTGACTTGGTTCAGGATGCTTTGGACAAGGTTAAATTGATTTAGGATCGGCTTCGCACAACGCAGTCTAGATAGAAGAGTTATGCCAACATGAATGTCCGTGATGTTTCTTACATGGTTGGGGAGAAGGTTCTGCTCAAGGTTTCACCCATGAAGGGTGTTATGAGATTCGAGAAGAAGGGCAATTTGAGCCCTCGGTATATTGGGTTGTTTGAGGCACTTCAGAGGATTAGGGAGGTGGCTTACAAGCTGGCCTTGCCACCAAGTTTGTCAAGTGTGCATCCAGTGTTTCATGTTTCTATGCTCCGAAAGTATGTCGGCGATCCTTCTCATGTTTTGGATTTCAGCACGGTCCAGTTGGATGGTGATTTGACTTATGGTGTGGAGCCGGTGGCCATTTTGGATCAGCATGTTTGAAAGTTGAGGTCAAAGGACATAGTTTCAGTGAAGGTGTAGTGGAGAGGTCAGCTAGTTGAGGAGGCTACTTAGGAGACTGAGCGGGAGATGCGGAGCAGATATCCACAACTATTTGAGACTCCAGGTATGTTTCTAGACCTGTTCGAGAACTAACGTTTGTTTAAGAGGGGGAGGATGTAACGACCCGGTCGGTCATTTTGAGAGTTGTAGCCTTGTTTCTCCATTTACTGCTCATTTGTTACTTTATAGCTGTTATGTGACTTGGCGGGATCGGGGTTCGAGTCCGGAGGGATTTCAGAATGAAATAAGACACTTAGTCTCAATCTTGGAAGCTTTAGTTGAAAAGGTTGACCAAATGTTGACTTATGAGTAAATAACTCTGGAATGGAGATTTGATGGTTCCGTTAGCTCCGTTGGGTGATTTTGGACTTAGGAGCGTGTCCGAATTGTGATTTGGAGGTCCGTAATGGAATTAGGCTTGAAATGGCAAAAGTGGGATTTTTAGAAAGTTTGATCGGGAGTGGACTTTTTGATATCGAGGTCAGATTCCGATTTCGGAAGTTGGAATAGGTCCGTTATGTCAAATGTGATGTGTGTGCAAAATTTGGGGTCAATCGGACATGGTTTGATAGGTTTCGGCGTCGTTTGTAGAAGTTGGAATTCCTTAGCTTTAATAGGCTTGAATTGGGGTGTGATTCGTGTTTTTGATATTGTTTGAGGTAATTTGAGGGCTCGACTAAGTTCGTATGAGGTTTTAGGACTTGTTGGTATGGTTGGTTGATGTCCCGGGGGCCTCGGGTTGATTTCGGATGGTTAACGGATCTAAAATGGAACTTGGTGCATGGCTGAAGCAAGGATTCTGCTGGTGTAATCACACCTGTAGAGCTTTGATCGCAGGTGCGAGCTGAGAATGCGCAGATGCAGCCAAGATTGGGGAGGACTGTGGTCGCAGGTGCTAGGAGTTTTGCATACCTGCGTCGCCATAGGTTCGGCGTGAAGGGCGCATAAGGGGATGGTGCACAGGTGCGATGGGGATTTCCGCACCTGCGATTGCGCAGATGTGGGGGATAGGACCGCAAAAGCGGAGGCCCAGCTCCAGTGGTTCACCACAAAAGCGGGTGTATTGTCGCTTCTGCGATGCCGCAGATGCGGTTAAGTGTCTGTAGAAGCGAAAAGCCTGGGCAGATTATTAAAATAAGGGTTCGCGATTTTGGTTTCGTTTCAAACATTTCAAGCACGGATTTAGGCGATTCTTATGAGGATTTTCTAGAAGTTTCTTGAGGTAAGTCCCTTGTGCTCATTTTTTATCAATAATCTTCTTTCCCTATTGATTTTTCCACCTAGTTTGTGTATAGTTAAGGTGGAATTTGGGAGTTTGAGGCTAGAGATTTGGAGACTTTGATTTGGGGATTTGGGTGACCATTTGGTGCCGAATTTTGGTAAATTTGATCTGGTTGAACTCGTGGTTGAATGGGCTTTCGGGTTTTGTGACTTTTAACGGATTTTAAGACGTGGGCCCGGGGGCCAGCTTTTGAGTCGATTTTTGACTTTTGATTACTAACTTAGTATTTGTCTTCGGGAATTGATTCCTTGAGCCCGTGGTTATTATATCAAATTGTTTATGGCTAGATTCGAGGCATTCAGAGGTCGTTTCGCGAGTCAAGGGTGTGTTGGAGTAGAGATTTTCTCGTATTGAGGTAAGTAACACTTCTAAACTTGTCCCTAAGGGTTCAAAACCCCGAGTTATGTATTATATGATTGGTGTTAAGGTGACGCACATGCCAAGTGATGGGTGTGTGGGCGTGCACCGCATGAACTATGACCTGGTCGATTCCATGAAACTGTACAGTGGATTTATCTTGTTGATATCCATATTTTCATCATGTGATAAATTAATTGAGTTGTCAATCATGCTAGAAATCATGTTTAGGCTATTGCTGGTACTATTGAGACCCATATTGGCCGTTTCCTTGTTGTTGACTTATTGATTACATTGATATTTCGTATGCAATCATATTTATTCATTGCATATTATTTCTCAGTCTCCGTTGCTATTTATTGCTATGTCATATTATCATTCTGGGCTAGTTTCATGATACTGTGAGCCCGAGAGAGAGACTGGAGAGATTGATGACTGGGTGAGGCCGGGAGCCTGATTGAGAGTGATAGTTATGGGATCGGGCTGCACGCCGCAGCATGTTTATTGATTTATGCCTGGATCTGGCTTATTATAGCGCTTGGGCTGAAGGAGCCCCTCCGGAGCCTATGCACACCCCCAATGAGCGCAGTTGATTATATTGAGGGATTGATATTCCCTGGACATGGATCTTGTCCGAATCATTTATATTCTGGGATGGATCTTCACCTGGGATGGATTGGCCTTATACAGTACTGAGTTACTGACTTTTAGTATATATATATATATATATATATATATATATATATATATATATATATATATATATATATATATATATATATATATATATATATATGGGATGGATCCTCCCTGGGCTGGATTGGCCATATACAGTACTGAGTGATTGAGTATTCTGGGGGTGTGAGTACACGAGACTTTCAGTGTGGTGCATCACATACAACATGTGCATCGACATATAGATGTTGAGAGGTCATACTCCTCACATCATTCAGAAATTGATCTATTTTACTTGAATTGGGTTTTACTGTTGAACTTGGAATCATGCCTACATTCATATACTTTTATTTCTATGTTGAACTGTACATGCTGAGTTCGTCACTACCTTTCAGTCCAAAGGTTAGATTTGTTACTTATTGAGTTGGTTGTACTCAGGCTACACCCTCCACCTCGTGTGCAGATCCAGGTACTTCCGGTCACGGCGGTTGCTGAGTTGTGGAGTTCGGATTCTCGGAGACTATCGAGTTAGCTGCTTGGCGTTTTGCAGACCTTGTCTCTCCTACCCTATCTTTCCACTTATTGTATTTAGTTTCAGACTATCATAGACAGTATTTTTCCGACTTGTGATGTATAGATGCTCATGTACTCTGTGACACCCCGATAGTTGGAAACTTCCGCGTTATGTTTTGGGTTTCTATCCCGTTTATGAGAACTTTTATTGTTTAAACTGCTTTAATTCATTTTCTGTTAAAAGTGTTGGAAATATTTTGAAATGTCGGCTTGCTTCATGACAGGTTAGGATTTTGGGTCGTGACACCAACTTTCGCCAATTAACGCCGAAATGACCTACGGACCTCCAAATCAACATCCGGACATGTTCCGAAGATTAATATCACCATACGGAGCTATTAGAACCGTTAAAATTATCGTACGGAGCTATTGGAATTGTCAAAACTCTATTCCGGAGTCGTATTCACATAAATCAAACTACGGTTAATTCCTACGACTTAAACTTCTATTTTAGGGACTATGTGTCCCATTTCACTCCGAAACCAAAACCAAACCTCTCGGCAAGTCACGTAACCACATAATAAAATAAAGGGAGCAGTAAATTGGGGTTCGGGGCTAATTCTCTCAAAACGACCGGCTGGGTCTAACACAAATCATCTTTTAACATTTTCAATAACATAGTAAATGATTCATTACTCTAACGATCCATACTTTTGATGTGAAGTAATTTAATCAAAGAGAAAAGCTTTGAAGCTTTAGAATTTGGTACAGTGGCTTCTCAAAATCCTTCAGTAGCCTGTAAAAAGTTTTCTCTTCAACATTTGGTTCCTCCTCAAGTAAATCGTCACAACGAGCATGCATAGTTTCTACATCAAGATTAGGATATGAATCTCTCAACAGTTCTTCTACTTCATCTTCACTCTCAGACTATTGAAAAATTGGTTTATGGTAACGCATGAAAAACTGTTCCAATAGATAGTTAAACCGTTGCCATAGAGATATTGGAACGGTTTACAGCCCGTTCCATAAGCTCGCCTGCCAATAGAGCTATAGGAACGGTTCTTGCAATGGTTTGCATCTTCGTTGCTATAGAGACATCTAGCGCAATGGTTTTCCCTTTCTCTGTTGGAACGATTATTCTTTCCAATTGGAACAGTTTAAAACTGTTACTATATTATGTATGCAACGGTTCATAACTGTGACCATACTATCTAATGCAACACTTATGTAAGTTATTGTTACAGTTATGTATGGATATAACAACGGTTTATTTAAGCTATTGTAACGGTTTTATTTGTATTGTTGCGGTTTATAATAAACTACGACAATAAAGAAAAAGCAAATGCATCGATTTTAACTACCTATTGGAATGGTTTATAGGATATGTTGGAACGGTTTATAGGACATTGTGGAATGGTTTACCGGACCTATTGTAATGGTTTATATTCGCTAATGAAACGCCATTTGTGTCCTATTGCAACGGTTCTGGTAGGCTATTGTAACAGTTTAGTTAAAACAAAATTATAGCCCCTGTTATAAATAAATTTATATATATATATAATAAATTATAATAACACTAAAATTTAAATAAATCACAAAATGAGACTATTAATAATATAAATTGTCCAACATAGGTAAATCACCAAAATTAAGATTCTTTAAATGCAAATAAATTTTAAAAAAAAAAAAAAAGATCCTTGAGAGTGTTTCAATTCAAGCAACTTCTCATTTTATGTAACTTTGTCCTACCCCCATCCCTTTCTACAAACAAACTGAAATAGAGAATGTTACAAGCATGCTAGATCAAGATAAGAATGCAAAAAGTTAGCAACAACAACATGATTTGATAGGAACCTATATATGGGGATCAAGAATAGGAGTGATGTTTATTCTATGTCTTAGGATGTTTAGAGAACGATTATATGAATACAGTCTTACATATTTTTATAATCTTTCCCTAAATATCCTAGGATAGAGAATAAAGTCCATCGCAATCCTTGATTAATTAAATTATCTCAATATTTTTCATTGAAAAGAAATATGTAAATCAGACATATGGTCCAAGAAGATAGAAACAACAACTTAAGAAAGAAGCAAGAACGTGAGAGTCACGACAAAATGAAGTTAACTATAGAATTTTCAAGTATTCATATTGTTCCATTTATACTCGTCTTAATCCTATTTCAACAGAATTATCCATAAAAGATCAAAGTGCAATGAAGTGTAAAGAAAACCCGTTAGAAATTTATATTTTAGTTGGTGGTATACGAATCATTTCATCTTTTGCTTTTCATTAACTCAAAAGGAGTTCTTTTATAAAAGTTGGCAATAATTTGGTAAAAAAAAAGTAGGAGGAAACATAGCTCTTCATAAACTCATGAAACAGGAATTCCAACATCAACGTCTAAAGAAATTTAGTACAAAAAAAAAAATTACCACAGATACAAAAAAAATTACACCCACACTGTTTTAACTAAGAAAATCTGAACTTAAAGACATATGTTATACCTGAAAGGGGTGTTTCATATTTAAGACCTTTAAAAGTTGACTTCTTAACAATCATCTCTTACAATATGAATAGGAAAGATGTGATTAAGCTATTATACTTTTCAAAGAATGTGTAGAACCATGTTTAAACTATCAACTTAACTTTGTAAAAGTAATCATCAAGCAGTTGTTTAAGATTTGACTTATGAAATTAATTTTATGAAGATGGTCATTAGACACTACGATAGTATTCAAAATTACTAATATCAAAGTTCATCCTTAATCTTATTTTTTGACTTGTAGTTATAGTTAAATGTTTAAGCTTAAAAGATGCTTTAAAAAATCCAAACCTTTACCAAAAAAAAAAAAAAACATTACAATCATGCTCCTTGTGCTTAATCAGATTTAACAACTTATAGTTATTGATCTAGCACACAAGTGTTAGTCTTCATGATAACTTCTCTGAGGCTCTATTCAAATTATGTTTAAAAGATATACACCTAGGAAAATGATCTTTACTTAAATATAGAACTTAACCAGCAACCTTCATGGTTTTCAAACTATTGTTTAAGACTTATCACGACTTTTAATAGGTAAACTGAACCAATCTTTGTCAGATTTTTACAACAATAACAGAGAAACTCACATTCTTTACCAATTATTTTCAGACTATGAGCATGCTATCTAAGTCCTTTTAATACTCTTTTAAATACAGATTCATATATTAAGGTTAAGCGAATGTATTCACACTTATTCAGATTATTCGGTTAAAAACAAGATGAAGGACACAAATATGTGAAAACGCTGATTTTATTATCCTCCAATGATGACCTTCCATAACAGTTTTATAACTCATACCAACATGTAAATAAACAATATTTGATTTATGAATATAGAACCAAATTGCACTGCATATTCTAATTACACAACTTGTTGCTGGCTTTTCCAATTTCTCATAAAATAATGGTTTCCCCGTGTGAAGAAACCTAAGCTACTAACAATTTCTTCCTCAAGATCAACTGGAGGCACTTCGTTTCCTGGGGCGGCTACGTTGTCGTTTTCGCCATGAAAACCAAGACCATTGTCGATGTGTGTGGGTACTGCTTGAGAGTTCGACATGCTGATCCTGGAATCAAAAATGCTTACAAGAACAAGTGTAATGCAGTGTGTGTTATGAAAATTAGCACCATACAATCACTATTATCCTTAGCCCCACGGTGGACGCCAAACTGTTTGCCCTTAAAATTAGATAACAATTAAATTTGTAAGTGATTTTAAGGATATGTGATTTCACTTGGCACAAACGGAAAAATATAAGAATTGAAGTTAGAATTCAACTGTAAAATGAAGCAAACCAATGTAACGTGCAACTTAGGCCCTCGATCTAGGTCGCCTTCGAACCAACTGAATATATTATTAAAAAGCAAGAACTGAACAACTGAATAAGATAGCTTAAGAGAGAAAACGTGATATATTGCTTTGTTATGCATGTATCGCCTTACAAAATGATTGGAACCCTCTTTATATAGTAAAGGAGTTATACATATGGTACAATTCTAAATACAAAAAGAAATCTTCTGATTGGCTAATCAACCGGTCTTGACTTGATATATGCCGAGATCTCCGCTACAATCTCGCCCAGTTACGGATTCCTCGACTTTCTGTTATTCGACTTAGCAGGCTTCCTTTGATCTCGCTAGATCCCTATCCTTCTCGGTCTCGACCTTAGCTGGTATCGATCTCGATCGATCCTTAAATCACGAGCTAGGAAATATTTATTCATGCAACGATCCAATAAAACTTGGGATTGAATCTCGGTCCGTCATCCCGGTCTCGATTAACCATACAAAATCACGTAAGCACAATTTTGACCATATACAGATAGTCTCCTCATTTTTTGGAGAGTAATGACAGAAAACGATTTGAGCCTTCGATCATGACGTAATCGTCGTGACATAAGCAGTAGAAGTGACAGAAATGTCTCGTCAGTACAGTTTTCCAGGTATTTAATATGCGTAAATCGACGGTCGGCTACTACCAGTTTTGAACCGTCATTGTGAAAACGATAAATAGCCCCTTTCTTCATTATTTCAAACTTTACTTTCAAATCTTCTTCATTCCAATCTCCATAGTTTTTTGCCTTCTTCAAAGCATCCTATCTTCAAATTTTTGAGTTCCTTTGCTTGTTCTTCCTAAAACACCAAATACTTCAGTCTTCATTCTTCTTTGTCTACAAAAACTAAATGGCCAAAACATTTAAAATTGTTCCGCAGAAAGAGGCTGCTTCCTCATCTCGGCCGGCCAGCTAGAAACCAGTGGTGGAGCCACGCCCTGAAGAAATTATTCCCACGGGGTGTGTCATAGATTCCGACTTTAGGTTCGAGGAAACCTCATTGGTTCCTGGTCGATGCGAGCCGATATCGAGATATATATGCTCGATACCCAAAAGCCTCCTCGACCAGGTGAAGAAAGATTGCAACTGGGGAAACAAAGAGGTTGTGACACCGGTGCCAGAAGAAGAGATCACCACCCACGTGGAAGGGTTCCTGAGTATTTACACTTATCCTTTTACGCTGGGTCCCCTCGATCCGATCATCGTAGACTTATGCAAGAAAAACCAGGTGACCCTCGGCCAAATTCACCCCTCTTTCTGGAGGATCGTGATACTGCTACGTTTCTTCGTGAGCAAAATCGATGGGCTTCCCTTCACCCTTGACCGCCTCATAAAATTATATAGCCTTCGACTCTATCGAGGTGGCGGATAAAGCTTCAATGTCGGGCCATCAGGGTGCTCATCTCAAGTATAGATGAAGACAAAGATCGGGGCTGGATGGGCCAGTTCGTTCGGGTGAAGACCACGGACCTAATCCCGGCTCAGAGCATGCCATTTCTTGAGAAGTGGAATATGAAATGTAAGTATGATTCCGTATTTAATTTTTGTTCGTTTGTTTTACTTCTTCATCCTTTCTTATCAGTGTTTTTCTCGATGCAGCCATTTTTTGGATGTCGGGTGCGGTTCCCCACCTCGAGAACTAGGTTAGGAGTCTGGTTTCGACGTCAACATACGCCAAGTGCGCATGGCGCAATTTGTCAAAGGGCCAGTGGGAGGCTCATACTCATGGTAGCCTTCTTCCTGACTTACCGATTTGCCTATCGTTCAAGCATCTTTTCAAACATGAGTTTACTTACTTTCTCCTTTTGCAGTCTCGGAAAGGATGCTACTATGAGACCCCCGCCCGATGATGAAGAAGTTTTACCACCTATTTTGAAACTGGCGAAGGAGAATAAAAGGAAAAAGGCCTCGAACTCTAAGGGTCAAAAACCCAAGAAGAGAACAACCCATAAACCCAAGGGGAACACAATCCCGCTGAGTATGAAGTCAGTCTAAAGACTAAGGGAAGAAGAAGAAGAAGAAGAAGAAGAAGAAGAAGAAGATGATGATGATGATGATGATGATGATGATGATTTTGGGATGATGGCCCGTGCGCGAGCTAGCACTGAGATTTAGAGATCTTCGGAACCGATGGGAGTTGATACTGCTCCGTCTAGGCTTGATGAGGTCGATGGGGAGATTTCGGCCCAAGTCCCCGAGCATAGAGAAACCGAAGATGCTTTATCTCGGGGCGAAGAAATCATTGAAGGGGCAGTGGATGTCGGTGCAGAAACTGGGCTTGAGGCTCCCCAAGATGGAGGCGGCTCCCCAAAAAACCCACTTGGGGCAATAAAGATCAGGGATTCCACCCCATTACCTTCATTTTCCGAGTTGATGATACGCGACGCTTAGGCTGTGGAGACTTTTCACGGGGAGGGAGCCCATGGAGAGGAAGATCCTTTCCATGGTTATTTTGTTGGGGTATAAGATGTCACTGGTCTGAATGACTTGGAGGCTCTAAAGAAGAGCTCGGGCGAGGCTTCCTCGAGTTTTAAACTGACCAATCAGTTTTCGACCCCTAGTGCCGATCCCGGGCGTAAACGAACAATAGTTATCACGGTCCCAGAGGATGCCCGGGTTCTTGCTGCCCCCGTAGGAGTGGCTAGCTAGCTCCAATGTTTGATCACAGAATAAGACCGAGCCCAGATGGACGAGGTGGGAGCGCCTTGTCTTTTCAACGAAGCCCAACAGGCCCTGTACCGGGCAAGTTCATATTTTCTTTGTCAATTCTCATACTTGTACTTTTCTCCCCTTGTATAATTCCTTCTTTTTATTTTTGTAGGCTTCTGTGCTTCATCATGAGGCTTTCTTCCGATCCCGAGGGGAGCTGAGATGTTACAAAGCTGAAAACCGATGGCTTACAAAGGAGAGAGATGCCTTCAAGCTTCTCAGTAGGAAGAAAGAAGGGGGGGCAAAAGGACTTCGGGCTGAGCTAGAAGCATCTTAGAAAGAACAAGCAGATCTAGTCGAGCAGGTAAAAAGAATTTTTGAAGTTAATGACTCTGACTCGGGTGTGGTGGCTAACTGTTCAGTCCCACAGGTCCAGCAAAAACTCGATGTGATCGGGCAGGTTCGTGAGGAAGTGGACGCAATGAAAGCGGAGGCCGAGGCATGGAAGAAGAACATGGACCTCCTTGCCTCAGAAAAGGAAGCTGTCCGAGCTCAACTGGCCTCGGCTGAGACCCAACTCCGAAGATTGGAAGAGAAATCCTTGGTACAAGCCAAGAAAATTGAGGAGTTCAATTCTTGGTTGGGTTTAGAAACTTCCGATCAAGAGAGGTTGGCCTTAGAACTTGCAGCGGCCAAATCGGAGGTCGAAACGGCCATAGCTAATGCTGATGCAATGGTGGCCGTCTACCGGTCCGACGTTGAAGCTGCTCATATTCGAGAAAAGAAGGTTGTCGAAGATGCTCAGGCTCGAGCAAACTGGATTGCTGAGCATGCTAAATGTCAGTCTCGAAGGGAGACTCTCGAGGAGATCCATGCTAGTGGCTTCGATCTTACAGCCGAGATCGAGAATGCTAAGGAGCTCGAAGCTGAAGCCAGAGTGTTGGCCTTTCCTGATGATTATGATTCTGGGAGTGTGAGCGGATCTGAAAGCGGAGAAGGCCTCGAGAGCGAAGATGTTGCTCCTGGAGAAGACTAAGTCCTTTAGTATTTTTTGTGTTTCTTTTAAGACTGTTTCGGTCTTTTGTAGAGAAATTTGATCGAGCCATATTGCCTTCGTAAATAATTTTTGACGTGTATATATATATAACTTTTTTCCTTTCTGCCTTATAAAATTATGAAGTTGTATTCTAAGGTCCGAGGTTTAGACAATTTGATTGAAACCGAACTAGTATAGCCCTTAGGCTTTACGATCGAGTGAGTGCTTGCTCGAACTAGAAGTAAGGTAACCCTTAGATTTTTTATTTGAGCGAGGATGGTCTCTCGAACTCAAAGAAAAAATAGCCCTTAGGCTTTTGTATTAGGCCGAGATAGCCTTTGTAAAAAGATTGTTTATGGCTTTCTCCCCTTTTCATCTTGAAAAAGTTTTTTATCATTTGCATTTGCAAAACTTGTAATGCCTTAGCATGTAATAAGGAACTGCTCGGCAGTTCGAACAATTTTGTACTCATTAGAGTTTTGAGGCTTGATATTATCAAATCCTTTTATGATTTTGCCGGGGGTAGCCCTTATAATTGGTTTTATGAGGGAATTAGAAGGCCTATTTTGTTACCGAATTCGGACGTCTCTAAACCGTGTTAATTTAGCCGTAGCCTTTTTAGTTCTGGATTTTCCCCTTGGGCTTATTTTCCCGTTTTAACTTAAGCTTGCCCGAAGTGTCAGTCCCCGATTGGGGTGGCCGTGGCCTATAAAAATCGAGGGTTGCCTAAAAGGTTTTATGATCTCCGAGTTTTAATGATTCGATCTCGTTTATTTTTCAGACTGCAGTCCCCGAGCATGGGGGTGATTATCCGAACTCTGGTTATGGTCGTCCCTTAAGCCTGTTTACATAATAGATCGAGAGTATAAAATTGTAAAGTAGAAAATAATTTCTAAGGCATGAGATATCAGCAAAGAAAATTACTTCTCTCTATAAATGATTATACATGTATACATGTTCTGTGCCAAGGCTCGATCAAACGACGCGGGAACGGTTTGTTTGACCGTTTGGTCCTTACAATTTTTTTCTATCGAGACCCTACTGCCATGAAGTAATTTCTTCGCATCAAAGTTGACATTCTAGGGCAATGCCCCCCAAGTATTCGAGGTTGATTGTAAAAAAACCTCGGATACTATTGAATTGTTCTAAGTTAGCACGATCAATGGTTATCTCATTAAAAACCTCGCCGGAAAACCCATTTGGGACAAAACCGGTCTAAGGGAAAAAGAGTGCAACGCGTGCTTTAAGACCTAAAGGCTTCGTGTCGAAAAATACATCATTGTTTCTGGTTTAACAACTGCAAGGGTTAGTTTAAAATATAAATAAAAATGGAAGGGGTCATACCTTAGCAGTAGTATCATTTTAGGTGCGATACGTTCCAATTGCTTGGCAGTTGTTCACCATTCATCGTGTCGAGCTTGTAGGATCCTTTTTCGATGATTTTGAGAACCTGGTACGGTCCTTCCCAGTTCGTACCCAGTTTCCCTTCATTCGGATTTCAGGTGTTGAGGGTGACTTTTCTTAGCACCAAGTCCCCGATGTTAAAATATCAAAGATTGGCTCTTCGATTGTAGTTCATTTCGATCCGCTATTTTTGATCGGCCAATCAGACAAGAGCGGCTTCGCGTCTTTCATCCAACAATTCTAAGCTCGTATTCATGGTCTCATGATTCGACTCTGTTGCATATCGAAACTTGATACTAGGTTCTCCGACCTCGATCGGGATCAGAGTTTTGGCGCCATAAACTAACGAGAATGGTGTTGCTCTGGTGCTGGATTTCATTGTTGTGCGGTATGCCTATAGAACCTCGGGTAGTATTTCTCTCCATTTTCCTTTGGCGTCGGTCAATCTCTTCTTAAGATTTTGGATGATGGTTTTGTTGGTCGATTTGGCTTGTCCGTTCCCGCTGGGATGATAAGGTGTTGATAGGATCCTTTTGATATTGTGATCCTCGGGAAATTTAGTTACTTTGCTGCCGATGAATTATTTTCCATTATCACATACAATTTCGGAGGGCATCCCAAATCGACATATGATGTGGTCCCAAATGAAGTATATGACTTCCTTTTCTCTCTGAATTTCTCGAAAGCTTGTGCTTCAACCCATTTAGAGAAATAATCAATCATAAACAAAATAAATTGAACTTTACCTGGTGCCGACGGGAGAGGGCCAACGATGTCCATTCCCCATTTCATAATAGGCCATGGGGACAGGACCGAGTGGAGTAGTTCCCCGGGTTGATGAATCATGGGCACATGCCTTTGGCATCTGTCGCATTTTCAAACGAACTCCCTTGCATCCTTCCCCATATCGGTCCAATAGTACCCTGCTCTAATTACTTTGTGGACCAGCGATTCGGCACCAGAATGATTTCCACAAGTTCCCTTGTGAACTTCCCGTAGGATGTAGTCGATATTTCCTAGTCCCAAACATATTGCCAACGGTCCATCGAACATCTTCCTAAATAGTGTTCTGTCTTCGAAAAAAGTGAATCGTGCTGCCTTTGTGTGCAGAGCTCTCGACTCTTTTAGATATGATAGAAGCTTCCCGTTCTTTAAGTACTCTATGTACTTGTTTCTCCAATCCCAGGTTAAACTTGTGGAGTTTATCTCGGCGTGACCTTTTTCGATTACCGATCTCATGAGTTGTACGATAGTCCTCGAGTTGAGTTCGTCGTCTCCGATCGATGAACCTAAGTCTACAAGAGCGTCGGCCTCGTTGTTCTGTTCTCGGGATACATGTTGCAAGGTCCATTCCCTAAATTGATGTAGAGTCACCTGTAGTTTATCCAAGTACCTCTGCATTCGGTCTTCTCGGACATCAAAAGTCCCGTTAACTTGGTTTACCACGAGGAGGGAATCACACATAGCCTCTATGATCTCCGTGTCAAGACTCAAAATCCATTATAGGTCGTGATGGCGCCTAACACCGCTGTCAGGCAAGCAAAAAATAATTAATTAACTTAATTACTCATTTTAGTATTTGAAATCACGATTTCTTTCAATTTAATAAAAAAAGATGGACTTTATAGAGTAAATAAAAATATTTTCATAATTTCAATACCAAACAACCCATAATCACCCAAAAACCCGATGTCACAAGTGCTTGAGCATCAACTATGAAGTAAAATAAAATACAGCATCTATCCGGAATACAAATTGGACAGGAAAAATATAAATACTCTGAAAGAGACTTTACTGGTTGCGGATCGTAGTATAGAATGCAGCTCACCTAAGTTCCCGCAATAACCGCGCTTTTGCGCCTATGAGGCCAATAGACATATATGTACCTGCACAAAAATATGCAGCAAGTGTAGTATGAGTACGTAAATCAACACGTACCTAGTAACTATACCGTCTAACCTCGAAAAAGTAGTGACGAGGGGTCGGCTCCGACACTTACATAGGCTAACAATAAATACCGATATTATACTTAAGCATGTATTGTATGAAATAGCTGTAAACTCAATAACAAGAAGTGAGTGGACAATTCTTTTATTAATTATAGATTTTTCCAAACTTATTTCGTCATTTAACAGTTTATATCTCAAGCCAAAGAAGCAATATCAATTATAATTGGTTCCAAAGATTTATCATGCACAAATTATGCCGAGGTTGTACGGCTAAATCCAACATAATATTTAAATTGTGCACTGCCGAGGGTCGAACGACACGAACCATAGATGTATTTATCCACTACTGAGGCGTTCGGCCCGCTCCACAAAAGAGAAAACACATTAAACAACATATTCAAGATTTATTAAGGGGAAAATATTCCAAGAATTTCAAATTCTCATTTAACGATCAAGTAAATGAAGTTTAACCTTTTTACAATTCCCTTATCGAGTTTCTTAATGTTTTAAACAATTAAATTAACAAGTAGGGCGCAAACATCGCAAGTACAACATGATATGGGTCCTAGACTACCTGGACATAAGCATAATAGTAGCTACGCATAGATTCTCGTCACCTCGTGCGTACGTAGCCCCCACAAATAGAAGCACATAATAATTTGATTCACCTATGGGGTTAATTCCCTCTTACAAGATCAGAAAGGAGATATACCTCACTCCGAAATTCCATAACTGACTCCAAAGTCCTTCCAACAACTCAAACCAATCCCCATCACTCCCAAGCTAGTCAATAAGGGTGCAAATCCATAAATATATACTCTAATACTCATTATAATTCAATTTGCAACAATTTTCAACTCCGCTCGAAAAGTTGATAAAAATCACCATCGAGCCCACGTGCCCGGATTTCGAAAATTTTCGAAGATAAACATTACTCATAACTCCCACGAACTCAAATATATAATTCATTCCAAATTCCATATCTAATTTCGTGGTCAAAATCCAAAAATACCAATTTGTATATTTTTCTTCAAAATCTCAAATTCCTATAATTTTTCATGCTTGAATCCATATAAAAATCATATGTTTAACTCACAAAATGAAGAAATCACTTACCCCATAATAGCTGATAAAGATGGCACTCCAAAATCACCCACAAGGCTGGCTCTAAGGAGAGAAAAGAGGTGAAATGAGCCAAAACCCGATTTGGCTAACTTATGTATTCTGCCCAGGCGACCTCCGCACCTGCGCTCACTGGAAATGTTCTGCTTCTGTGTAAGTCCCCTAGCTGCCTAGCCCACTTCTGCGCTAAACTCCCCGCAGGTGTGCATCCACTTATGCGGCAAATCGTCCGCACCTGCGAACACAGTCCCCCACTCCCTTTTCGTTTCTGCGACCTCCTGGCCGCTTTTGCGGCTCCGCACGTGCGACCAAAACCCCGCAGGTGCGGTTACACCAGATGATAGCAGCTCCAGCATTCCTCCAAGCCCAAACTCGATCTGTTTACCATCCGGAATCCACCCGAGGCCCTCGGGACATCAACCAATTATACCAACAAGTCCTAAATGTCATACGAACTTAGTCGAGCCTTTAAATCACATCAAATAACGCTAAAAATACGAATCTCCCTCCAATTCAAACTTAATGAATTTTGAAACTTCAACTTCTACAATCGATACCGAAACCTATCAAATTACGTCCGATTGACCTCAAATTTTGCACACAAGTCACATTTTACATTACGGACCTACTCCAACTTTCAAAATCGGAATCCGACCCCGATATCAAAAAGTCCACTCCCGGTCAAACTTCTCAAAAACCTTCAAATTTTTAACTTTCGCCAAATGACCCCGAAATGACCTACGGACCTCCAAGTCCATATCCGTACGTGCTCCCAATACCAGAATCACAATATGGAGATATTTCCATACTCGAAATTTCAAACGGACATCAATAACATTAAAATGCACTTCAGCCAAAATTTATGAAATTCTTCTAAATGCCAACCTTCCGTAATAAGCGCCGAAATACTTTCGGGTCATCCAAAATCCGATCCGGATATACGCCCAAGTTCAAAATCATCATACAAACCTGTTGGAACCTTCAAATCCAGATTCCGATGACGTTTACTCCAAATCAACCCTTAGTCAATTCCTCCAACTTAAAGCTTCTGAATTTAGAATTTTCTCTCCAAATCAACTCCGAACTCCCCGAAATTCAATTCCGACCACACGAACAAGTCATAATACATGAAGTGAAGCTGCTCACGGCCTCAAACCGCCGAATAACTCTCTCAAAACGATCAGTTGGGTCGTTACATTCTCTCCCACTTAAACATATGTTCGTCCTCAAACGTGCTAAGAACTGCTCTGGAGTTGTCCGAAATCATTGGTCAACACCTCGTGCACCTACCCGTGCTACCACAACCCAGTTGAGCACATTAGCTCGAGCCAGTCTAAAGATCTTCCATTTTATTTAGTTAAGTAAGCCTTAAGTCAAATTCCAACATCCAGAATTCTCTACCAGGCCTATTTCCAACATACAAACACCGTATCAATCACTACACGATGCACCAATACATGATTGCATATCTTTGTTGAATTCACCATGTACCGCATAATTCACATGACCATAATAACATCCTCTGTCACCAATAGCACCACAATTCAACGAATATGATGCCCACAACACACTTCATGATACATATAAGTCCTGTTCCAACTCTTGCAATACTGCAACGACGGAAGAGATGTGTAGAAATTCATAACCAACTGCCGAGTCGACAAAATATTGAGTCTCTCCTCCTGACAAGAACCATTACCTCATTATGAACCAAATAATGATAATGTACTTTAATATGCCTCATATAAATCCGTTCGCACTGATCCTAGGTCCAAAAATCTCATCTCACCCATTACAAGCTGCTCAGGCAATAAGCCACCTCAGACACTGCCAAAAATCTCATATGATGCCATAATGTGCCAACAAGCTACAAACTCGAATGTGATACATAAGGAAAAACGAACTCCGGAAAGAACTACTCAACCCACGTAACTAATTAAACAACCAAAAGGATGTTATGAACTTTCTCGGAAACGAGAAACAAAACACACAAGAATAGATATGGGGAACTGTACTCAACATCATACTGTTGCGGCGTGCAACCCGATCCACACATGATACTGTTGAGGCATTCAACCCGATCCAACCATGATAACCGTGGCGGCGTGCCACCTGATCCAAACAACGTACCCGTGGCGGCGTGCCACCCGATCCAACCATATACCCGTGGCGGCCTGCCACCCGATCCACATATAACAATAAATAGGAAAGTACCCATCAAGCCAAAACGCTTATACCTACGAAATACCCGAATGTCAACCACAAGCACGCCAAGTGCACAATACCATCCTTGGGGAGACAGATAGCGCTATACGCTACAAAACTCGAGCACGACTAAGGTGCAATAAATGACCTGCATCTCGAGAGCCATCCTGCTCATATAACACCACAAACTATACGGGATCTCAATACGAGTGCGAATAATCAAACCGTCTCATAACCCACATGGCACAATAGAGACTACACGGAAGGGCTGACAACAAAAATAACATCCAGGGCCCGAAGGCCCCTCCGAAAATATTAAACTTCTAACTTCTACATCCGATGCCGAAACCTATCAAAACAAGTCCGATTGACCTCAAATTTTGTACACAAGTCACAATTGACATTACGGACCTACTCCAACTTTCGAAATCAAAATTCGACCCCGATATCAAAAAGTTCACTCCCGGTCAAACTTTTCGAAAATCATCCAATTTTTCAATTTTTGCCAATTAACGGCGAAATGACCTACGGACCTCCAAATCGACATCCGGACACGTTCTTAAGATCAAAATTACCATACGGAGCTATTGAAACCGTCGAACCTCCATTCCGGAGTCGTCTTCATACAAATCAAACTACTATCAATTCCTACGACTTAAATTTCCATTTTAGGGACTATGTGTCCCATTTCTCTCCGAAACCAAAAACCAAGACTCCCGACAAGTTACGTAACCACAAAATGAAATGGAGGAAGCAATAAATAGGGTTTCAGAGCTAATTCTCTCAAAACAATCGGCCGTGCCGTTACAAAATATTAGAAAATATTTTTCGGAAAAATATTTTCACTCACCAACCAAACAAGGGAAAATAAGTGATAATATCAACCATTTTTCGTGGAAAACATTTTCCTTCGTACCACCTGAATTCGTGCAATTTTCTTGTTGAAGTTGAACGAAATTTCTTCGTCTTCAAAAAAAATTGAATTTTTTTCTTTCTCTCCCATATAATTATTTTCACATACGTTCGTGAGACGATGAATATATCTTTGAAAGAACTTTAATGGGAAGTGGAAAGATAATTAACCAATGTTCTTAGAACAACCTTACAAATTTATATCAATACGTTTTAACCCTCATACTTACAAAACAGAATTTTAAAAAAAGATAAATTTATAGTTCCACAGTAACAATTCAGCTAAGCTATTCCTTTACCTAACCACTCTGCTCCTAGGAAAAGACAAAGCTGTTTCGTTTTTTTGGTGCCATCAAATTAAGATCTCGGGATGACCCTACAAATGGAAAATTTGGCTTTAATTAGAGACTTTGTATTACTTGTTGTTGTATAACTAGTATCTTACATTTGGACTATTGTGGTTCGCCACCTCCACCTTAAATTCCATAATCCATGTTTTAGTAAACAAATACTAATTGGACGGCTATCAATGCAATAGGTCTTAGTAGTTTTTTCAACATCTATTAAACTGCGAATTAGATTAGTCGGATATCTTAAAACGGATACCAAATATCAATTGGAAATCTTTAAAAACAAAATTTAAAAAAAATAAGCCGACGGAAGTCAACCAATTAATTAAAATTAAATCATTAAAATGATCACCAAGGTTTGCATGTGGATTATTCCTCTATTCTATACACTTTTCATTCTTAATTATCGTGATCACGTTTTAAGGGTATGATATTTTAAATTAAGAAGCATTGTACTTATCCTGTTATAATTTTAAATTTTACCCATCAAATCTGCTAAAAGTTTTTATGAAAGGAGCAAGCTAAAGATTTGCGAGGCTAATTAAGTGTTGTTGAATCCACTAGATAAAAGTGTAGAATTAGTAGATAGCTATAGCCTATAAGTGGACCAGCCAAAAAAAAAAACAAGAAATCCAATTGCTAACTTTTATAATAAAAAAATGTTCAAAAGCGCAAAAAAGCAAAAAAATAAATTGACCAGAGTGAGATGGGATTATGTATAGAATCCCTTCGTGCCAATTTGGATTAGTAAACAGTAAATTTTAAATACGAAACGATTAAAATAAAATACGGAGGTAGAAAAGAACAATCTTTCTATCCACTGTGTATGACTTCAACTAATTTATACCCAATAAAAATGAAGTATACTGCTATTCTCAGACCAACATTTTCATCAAACTGTATGCTTTACACAGCTCTAGACGTTGAAAATCCTTAGCTTGAATTATGATAAAAATCAATGCAAGAATCCTCCTCTGGACATATTTCCTCTGGAGACCCTAGAGAGTCCACCACATCTTCCGTGCTCCACCCCGCACGTAATAACCTCTTTGACAATAACCTCACGTGCGATTCCACCCCTTTCTTGTCGACAAATACGCCGGCGTCACTGCGTCTCCTCCGGCCACCGGAACCGCCGTCTCCGCCGCCGTCCACCATCATCATCTCTCTAACATCCTTTTCTTTCCACCCCGCTTCGGTCAACCTCAAAAACACATCCTCTAAATACCCTTCAAGATCCTCACTCCACCACCGCCGGTGCTTTCCACCGCCACGCGCCGCCGCCATCTCCGTCATATCCGTCCAGAACTCAATCTTCCTCGCCTCCGTCGCCGCCCATGCCGGTGCATTCAGCAAATTAAACAAACTTGGTCTCCTCAAAAGCATCCCATTGCTCTGAAACTCTACTTGCTGAAAAAACCCGGATATATCAAAACTCCATAATTTAACCTCCCCATCATGCACGTAAAACACAGGATTCCCAGCCAAACACGGCGTACACGGTATATAAAAATGCTGATAAATGGGAACAAGAACAGGGGCAGCTTTTTTCAAGAACTCCTTTGCTATATCCACAGCTTGATCATTATCAAATGGCCTATCACCCCAAGAATCAATCCAAAAGTTCCTTTTCTTTACTTCTTTACACAAACTCAAGATCGGAAGATTTTTCAGGATTTCTAGTTGTTGTTGTGACGAGGATCGCCAGTTGGGAAATCCAGAGCCAGTGGGGAGACCTTCTTGAAGGATGGAACGGAGATCAGGAGGGAAACTGAAGTTGAAAGTGGACTCAATGGAGGAGAATTCTACGTCGGAAAGTCCTTTTTCGACGATTATGTTGGAAGATTTGAGGTGTTGTACGACATTTTTGGCGTAAGCTGCGTATGAAAAGCAAACTCGTGCTGGTTTAATTGGGTTGCAGATTGTAGTTGAGATGGGGCTTAAGGTTTCTGCAACTGCTGCTGTCATTGCTTATGGGAAAAACAGATCATGAACTAATGGAAGTGTTCTTAGGCTGTGATATTATAAAGGGTTTGATCCGACGAAAATGAAAGAGAAAGTGAGAGATAAAGGGGGGAAGAAGTTATTAGAGTAAATAGTGGAGAATCAAACTTACCTGTACTTAGGGTCGTTTGGTTTGTCATATTAATAGAAATAATACCAACATAATATTATGTACAATATTTGATTTTGTTGTATAGCAAAAAATAATCGTCACGTAATTTAACGTATATTTGCTTGGCCTTATTAAACTTTGTATTAGTAATACTCGCATAAGTTAATTAATCATAATTTTATGTGGCATAAAATATAAAATAAAAATAATTGTATTAGCAATGTATGGATAAGTGTAACCAATGGAATAAATAAAACCTTTAAAATAATCTATCTCTAACATAATAATCCATACGTTCCAATTTATGTAAACCTATTTGACTGGGCACGAAGTTTAAGAAAAAAATGAAGACTTTTGAAATTTGTGGTCCTAAACAAGTAAGAATATTTGTTTGGCTATAATTATTTTGAAACTTGTGGTGGTAAATATGCCAGAGTTTTTGTGTGATTATAAAAGCTTGTCATTAAAGTTAGAATTGAAAGTTTAAGCTAAATTAGTTTCAAATTTAGAAAGGAGTCTTTCTTTTTGGAACAGACCAAAAAAAAATTTGGTTCACATAAACCGGAACGGATGAGTACTAGTTACATATATTATTTCCCGCATAAATTATCATTATATATACAATTATTGCATAACTTCTTTGAGAACAAAATGGCGAATGCCCCACCTAAAGGCGTAAAGTTTTAGGATAAAAAAATGGTGTATACATAGCAAGTAATATTTTTAAATTTTTACCAATTAACCTGGTTAAGCGATACAAATTTTATTTTGATTAATGACTCTTATCAGAATTCATTTGATTCAATACAAATATCAGATAGTATTAATTTCTCGGATGATGAGGAGGGGAGAAGAAGTCGTTGATGAGTCATGAGGAAATATCGGGCGTTTGATTTTGACCGAAGGATATAGAGACGAAGAGAAAATTGGCCCGTGACAATTTGTTGTTACGTGAAATTTTGTTCATTAACACTGAATAAGTTGCTCTATAAGAAGTTTGGGAAATCGGATCCTGAAATCTGGATGGATTACGGGAATCGGTCGAAAATTTTGGTCTCATTCTCATGCAATCTTATCATCAACCTACAACTTCATAATTTTCACTTTTTTCAAAAGAAAATGATTAAATTTTAAAAATTCATCCGTATAAGAAATATTTATATTACTATTAATAATTTCTTCATTTTTTAAATTTGAACCGAACATATTAGTTAAAGAAAAAAGAATCTTATTTATATTTAATATTACCACAATTTTGCTGGTGTCAAAATTTTCACTTGTCATGATATCATGTCATTTTCTATCTTTTTGTTGTTTTCAATATTTTCCAACACCAAAGAACTTGAAGACGGCAATAACCCAACCACTCCCACAAAAAAAAAGAAAAAAAAGAGAGAAAGAAGTTAGAGATTTTAGAAGGAAGCTAAAGAGAAACAAGTTTAAATGTTTTTGTTTGTATAGATAATTTTCTCATGAAGAAACTAAAGTATTAGTTCCAAGTATAATATTAGTGGCCCCAATCAATCTTAAAATATATAAAAGCAATTTTCTTTCGATTTCTCAAGTCCAGGATAGATTATGCTCCGATATTATTTTACCAATATGCTGAATTTGGACAATTTTGAGATCTAGCAAATATCTATTTATTTAGTAAGTCAATTAGAAGCAGAGTTGGATGGAATCTAGCCAATGTACAAGTAAAATGCTCAAAATGAGATGAAACAAAAGGCAATGGATGCTTACTATCTTAATTAAATTTGTTTATTGATTTTATCCTAAAGTTAGTATGCAAATGCAACAAAATATATTTACTTGTACTAGCTGGTGTTTGCACCAAATTGTAAATTTATTATGATTAACTGATAAAATAAGATGAAAATATATACTCCTAAGTCCTAATTAACTATATTAAGTAAAAAACTTATCTAAAATTACATATTATTCATTTATTAATTAGTTTAATATAAACACCAAATAAGATTGTATGAAAAAATTTCTTTTCCGAATAAAATCATATCAGCTCGTCATCATTTTGTTTTTTGCCCCACTAATCCTTTGAGGACCGCAATTTTCTCACGATGTCACACATGCCTCAACGTCGCTCAATTTCAAAGAAGGCTAGAGGAAATTGATTGATTGTTTAAATAATATTGTTCCTCAAAAAAAGAAAATAAAAATTTCCCGAAACTAGCAAAATGTTGTCTTTGGTTTGTCAAGAACTAAAACCAAGCCAAACTTAATTTCCATAATATCCCATAAACTTAATATTACCACTTGATCATCCCAATATTATGTTAAGTTTTTATATAATTTCTTTCATCTTAGATCACATTAGTTTTTCAAGATCTAAACTTATTATTTTCAAGATATTATTACAGTACAAATATATGCGTTCAGGAGCGGATCTACAGTAATAGGTGTGGGTTCCCGAGAATCCAGTAGCTTTTGGTCAGTTCCTATATTTGTATTAAGAAAGCTGTTGAAAGTATAATAATATTGAACTGGAAACCTAGTTCCAAAATTTGTTGTTGGTTCTGTGGTAAGATGGGGAACCCAAGTGATGCTCACTCCTGTTGCAGACTGATGAGCTCCAATCTCTCTAGGGACATTTCAGTTTTTCCTTTGTTTTTTCCGTTTTTTCACAGAGTCATACAAACATCTCGGTCCTGCATATACACTTTCTTCTGTTTCTTTTATTCTTTTTTTTTTAAGAAACAAAACGTAACGAATGACTAAATCAAACTAAAAAGAGAACCAAACATTGGTACTTATGTCGTATTTAAGTGGTTCGCTACTCTTTTAAATATATATGTTGATCGTCGGTACTCGTTCTATAATTGGATTGTTAAAATATATTAATTTGAGGTGACGGTAGAAACCCATAAACTTTAAATGCTGGATCCGACTCAGTATGCGTTATCATTAATGCATGTTTATTCTAGGGATATTGTTATAGTTTTTACAAAATGAATGGTGGAATTACTATTGCATGACTCCATTGATAGAAATGCAACGCAAAGAGTTACATTTGTAGCTTTCATTATTTTGCTTTTGAAAAGAAAATTCAAATTCAAATGTACTTGTTTATTAAAAAAATTTTCAAAAACAATAGAATCACCTAATAATACAAATTGGTTTTCAGAGTTGCCCAAACGCGTTACGAATATTCCTTTCTAACAAACATAGAGCGTGCATTAACATGGTTTATTTTAGTATTTAATTAATTGCACGAATTGATCTTCTTAGCCTGCATCCATTGTTTGTTTTTGTTTCTTCAGTACCAAAAACCATGCACGCTAATGCCACGAACAACGACACTGCACCGCTGCCAGCTTATATAAGTGTGTCAATCTACTAGTCTAAGAATAAGTGATTAACAGGGAATTCATATTAATTCTAAATTACTTCATGTGGAATTATAAGTTCGAAAATAATTGAGATTAGGATTCAGGCTTTTATCCTTCTTAGCAAAAGAAAAATGGACTTGACGGAATTCATAGGCAGAGTCGGATCCATGATTTGAAGTTTATTGGTTCGGGATTCTAGTCCTTTAAGTTATCAAATTTTAAATTAATAATTTATATTTATTCAATGAATTACTTAAGCAAATATATAATTTAAACTAAAATTATTAGATTCGATCGAACTAACTTTGATTTGAACCCATAAACTACATTCTAGCTCCACCCTTCATAGGTGCCGCTTTGTCACCGAGTGGATGTGATGTTTCAGTTAAGTAATTATCTGTGTGAACTGTGGCGGAGCCACATAGCTCCAAGGGTGCCAATTAACTCCTCTTTATCATAAAATTATACTGTTTAAAATAGATCAAAAAATATTTTTTTTATGTATAATATACTATATATTGGATTCCCTTGATGAATTTGTAATACTTTTTAAAGTTTTCATACTCTTTAATAAAAATTCTGACTCTGCTATTATGAGTGAAAGGACTAACGACAATAAGGCTTAATTGTCAAATATATAAAGGACTTAACTAATGACAGTGTAAATAATGTTTACATATTGTGCATTTTTAATTGATTATAGTATGTTATTTTGTTAATTTTTATACTATGAAATCACGATTACTATATTGTTGTAGGTCACCTTGAATCTAATTGTTTACCCGAAAAACGGATAGAGTTGAATTTGTACGTAGTTCTAAGGATATGTGGTATAGCTTAATACAAATCGTAAGGATAAATAGAAATATCAAGTATGGATTGCAAAGAATGCAAAGTAAACAAGGTTGTAAAGAAGATGATTTTTAGGACTAAACAAGTTGAATCAATTTATGAAGCTTGAAGGAACAACTCTTCACTATAGGAGAATATGGTGCTTGAATTACAATGTAAGCAAAAACTTGGTCCTTACAGAAATGATAAACATCCTCTTTATAGTAAGGGGGATCTTATTTTAGATATAATTAAGAATACATAGTGGGAGACCCATGATAAATCAACTTTTTCATAATTCTTGCCAGGATTCTCTGCTCTAGTGGTATTGCAACGACTCTTGTCTATGAGCTCGATATTGACTCGAGTTTCGGTCTTGACTCGAGCTCTTGATCTTGACTTGAGCTCGATTCTGATTCGGATCCTTGAATTGATTCGGGGTCAATATTGGTCGGTCTATGAATCATAAGCTCGATAACTTTACTTTGCATCATAGTTCAACTTGGATTCGAATTTGATAATGATATCGAGCTCGACATTGATCGGTCCCTCGGGCTCGAAGCTTATTTGTACCATCTTCGAAACCCATCTCGAAGTCTTACTTTGATCCATTATGTTTCGACCTCGATCAATCGTACGAAGGCCGAAATCTATTTCGACCGTATACAGATAGTCCCTTCGTTTCTCGGGAAGGATGTGGTGAGAAACAATATGATTTTTCAATGGCTCGATCGAAGTATAAGCTGACGTTTGCATTGGGCTCGACCATGACGCACGTGATAGTTGTCCCGTCGATTTAGTCTTTCAAGGCATTTAATGCATGTCAGATGGTAGTCGCCACCGCTGATACTGAACCACCATTGCTTTAACCTATAAATAGCCATTCCTTTTATCATTTACCACTTTTACATCTTCCATCTTCCAAATTTCCCAAGTTCTTTTTCGTATTCTCTGAGTTTATTCACAAATATGTGATTTCTCTTTGTAAAATTCTTCTTCTAAATCACCAAATCTTTGTCACCTTCTCTAAATCCAAAATGGTGAAGACATCAAAAACCGTCCCCCAAAAAGAAAAAGCTTCTTCTTCCCAATCCGCCGCCGACAAAACACCGGTGGATCCACGTCCTGAGGAGTGCGTTCCGGCGGCGTGCGTTCTTACCTCCGATTTCAAACTCGATAAAAGTTCGCCGGTTCCTGGCCGATGTGAGCCCGAATCGAGACATATTTGTTCGATAACCCGGGAGCACATCGAGCGTATAAAAAAAGATTGTAACTGGTAGAACAAAGAAGTAGTAGTGCCATCTCCCGAAGAGGATATTACTACTCATGTGAGAGGGTTTTTAAGTGTGAAAACTTACCCTTTCACGTTAGGTCCCCTCGACCCTGTTATCATAGATTTTTGTCATAAATACCTAATAACCCTAGGCCAGATACATCCTTCCTTTTGGCGATCGTTATTTTGATCCGATATTTTGTGAGTAAAATCGAGGGGATGCCTTTCACCCTCGATCATCTTGTCCGATTATACTGTCCTCGCCTTTTTTGATGAGGTTTAATAAAACTCCAATGTCGAGCTACCAAGGCTTTGTTCTCGAGTATAGACAAGGATAAGGATCGAGGCTGAATGGGCAGGTTCGTTCGAGTAAGGACTTCAGACATGATTCCGACCGAAAAGATACCTTTTCCTGAGGAGTGGAACATGAAGCGTAAGTGTAATTCTGCTGTTATCTCTTATTATTTTGTTCTTTCATTTCCTTTCTCACCAATATTCTCCTTTTGTAATGCAGCGATTCCCTGGATGCCCGGCGTAGTGCCCGATCTCAAGAACTGGGTACGTGCTCTGGTTTCGACCTCCTCATACGCTGAGCATTCATGGCGCGACTTGTCAAAGGGCCGATGGTAGGCCAAAAATCACGGTAAGCACCTTTCTCGTATCTTTTGGTAATTCGAATAAGATGCTTCTCACACACTTTAATAAAATTTTCCGTATGTAGGTGTGGGCAAAGATGCGGTTTTGAGGCCCTCGTCCATCGAGGAAGAGGCTTCGGCCTCTGTCCCAAAGCCAGTTAAAGATAATAAGAGGAAAAAATCCTTCGTTCCCGATGATCCAAAACCGAAGAAGAGGACGGCTCGTAAGCCGAACAAGAATATCATCCCTTTGACCGTAGAGTCAGCTCTGCGTCTGAGGGATGAAGAAGAGTAAGAAGAGAACGATGGGTCTGCGTTGGCAGCCCGAACGAAGAAGACCACCGATGTTCCACAGGCAGCTGGATCGATGGTGGTTCATAAGGCTCCGCCTCGAACTGAGGATATATCGGAGAAAGATTGGGGTAGAGTCCCTGAGTTGTTGGAGATCGAAGATGCTTCCCATCGAAGCCAACGGATGGGGGGTATGTCTGAAGGGACTCTTCTCGAGTCTTTTCGAACCGAAGAGAATGTCCCAGGTGATTCACTTGGGACAGTAGCAATCGAAGACTCGCCCACCTTACCTGCTTTTTCCGTAGGGGCGATTCGGGAGGCCCAAGCTTTGGGGGTCCTCGAATTAGATAGGCCTCATGATGGAGAAGATCCTTTTCGTGACCTGTTTATCGGTGTCAAGGATGCTACCGGTACAAGTGACACATCGAATCTTTTTCACGGAGTGCAGCAGGCTTTGAATTAGTTAAGCCTTAAATTATATGGCATTATCCTTAAGTTTGCTTTTCTTTTTTAACTTCATTTCCTCTTTCTTTGTAGGCCGCGATAGTTCATCGGGAATCATGTTCTCGGTCCCGAATCGAGATGCGTCGATATGAGGCCGAGCTTCAACGGGTTACGGAGGAGAGGAACTCCCTAAAACTCCTCTTAGGCCAAGGAGAAGAGGAAATAAAACACCTCCGAGCTGAGTTGGCCAAGGCTCACCAAGATCAGATCGATCTGTCCGAGCAGATAATAATACTTTTAAAAGCCTATGGTCTCGATACCGGAACTATGACTAATTTTTCGGTCTCACAGCTGCAGCAAAAAATTGAGATGATCAGAAAACTCCGTGAAGAAATCAATGTGATAAAAGCGGAGTCTTTGAAGTGGAAAGAAGGAATGGACCGCTTTGCTATAGAGAAAGAAACTGCTCAAGCCCAATTTTCATCGGCCGAAAACCAACTTCAGAAAATGAAGGAGAAAGGCTCGGTCCAAGCAAGAAGAATAGATGAGCTCGAGGCTCGGTTGGCCTCTGAACTTGCCAAGGCCGAAAAGGCAAAGGCTGATGCGGATGCACTCGTGGCCGTCTATCGGGCTGATGCTGAAGTCGAGTGAATGATTCGAACTCGAAGTAATGTAGCCCGTAGGCGTAATGGTCGAGTGAGTGCTTGCTCAAACTTGAAAAACAAGTAGCCCGTAGGCTTAGTAGTCGAGTGAATGATTCGAACTCGAAGTAATGTAGCCCGTAGGCATAATGGTCGAGTGAGTGCCTTCTCGAACTCAAAATAAAAGTAGCCCGTAGGCTTAGTAGTCGAGTGAATGATTCGAACTCTAAGTAATGTAGTCCGTAGGCGTAATGGTCGAGTGAGTGCTTGCTCGAACTCGAAATAAAAGTAGCCCGTAGGCTTAGTAGTCGAGTGAATGATTCAAACTCAAAGTAATGTAGCCCGTAGGCATAATGGTCTAGTGAGCGCTTGCTCGAACTCGAAATAAAAGTAGCCCGTAGGCTTAGTAGTCGAGTGAATGATTCGAACTCGAAGTAATGTAGTCCGTAGGCGTAATGGTCGAGTGAGTGCTTGCTCGAACTCGAAATAAAAAGTAGCCCGTAGGTTTAGTAGTCGAGTGAATGATTCGAACTCAAAGTAATATAGCCCGTAGGCGTAATGGTCGAGTGAGTGCTTACTCGAACTCAATCATGTTTGCATAATAAATCTCGAAATAGAGGAATGTTTCTTGGATATAAGATATCAGTAAAGAAGAGAACTTTCTTTGCAAGTCATTATACATGTGTTCAAGTTTTGCGTCAGGGCTCGGGCCAACTACATGAGCATGGTTCGTTTTGACCATTTGGCTCTTACAACTTTTCCTATTGGAACCCTGTTGTTATGAAATAACTTTCTTGCATCAGAACTTGATATATTTGAGGGGCTAATGCCCCCCCAGTATTCGAGGTCGATTGTAAATAGGCCTCGGATACTGTCGAATTGTTTCTAGGATTATCCCGATCACTGGTTGCCTCATTAAAAACCTTACCGAAATACCCATTTGGGATAAAACCGGTCTAAGGGAAAAAGAGTGCAATGCGTGCTTTCAGACCTAAGGATTCGTATTGAAGGATCCATCCTAGCTTCTGATCGGAATCCTGCAGGGGTTAGTAACAAAATGTAAATGAATATGGGAGGGTCGTACCTTAGCAGTAGTATCGTTTTAGATGTGACACATTCCAATTGCTTGATAGTTGTTTGCCGTTTATAATGCCGAGCTTGTATGATCCCTTTCCGACGTTTTCGAGAACCTGATATGGTCCTTCCCAGTTCGGTCCTAGTTTTCCTTCGTTTGGATTTCGGGTATTGAGGGTGGCTTTCCTTAGCACTAAGTCCCCGGGTTTAAAATGCGAAGCTTGGTTCTTCGATTATAGTATCTTTCGATTCGTTGCTTTTGGGCGGCCAATTGGACGAGACCGGCTTCTCGTTTTATATTCGATAATTCGAGGCTAGTGTTCATAGCCTCGTTATTTGACTCTTCTGTTGTATATCAAAATCTGGCACTGGGTTCCCCAACTTCGACTGGTATCAAGGCTTCGGAGCCATATACTAAGGAGAACGGGGTTGCCCCAGTACTATATTTTGATGTTGTTCGATATGCCCAAAGGACTTCGGGTAGGATTTCTCTCCATTTTTCTTTAGCGTCGTTCAGCCTCTTCTTTAGGTTTTGAATGATAGTTTTGTTCATTGATTCGGCGTGTCCGTTCCCACTGAGGTGATACGGTGTTGATAATATCCTTTTTATTTTGTGGTCTTCGAAGAATTTTGTCACTTTGATGCCGACTAACTGTTTTCCATTGTCACACACTATTTTGACGGGTATCCCGCACCGACATACGATATGATCCTAGATAAAGTCTATACCCTCTTTCTCTCTTACTTTCAAGAACGCCTGTACTTCAACACATTTAGAGAAATAGTCAGTCATAAATAAAATGAACTTAGCTTTACCTGGGGGAGATGGCAGAGGGCCGACGATATCCATTCCCTATTTTATGAATGGCCATGGGAATAGGACTGAGTGAAGTTGCTCTCCGGACTGATGGATCATTGGTGCAAACCTTTGACATTTGTCACATTTTCGAACAAACTCCTTTGCATCTTTGCCCATATCGATCCAATAATAACCTGCCCTTACTACTTTTCGGACTAATGAATCGGCACCGGAGTGATTCCCACAAGTGCCCTCGTGCACCTCATGTAGGATGTAATCGGTGTCCCCCGGACCTAAACATACTGCCAATGGTCCATCGAATGTCCTTCGGTATAGCGTTCCATCTGCAGTTAACGTGAATCGAGCTGCTTTGGTTCGTAGGGCCCTCGAATCTTTAGGGTCCGATGGGAGCTTTTCATTCTTTAAGTATTCAATATACTTATTTCTCGAATCCCAGGTTAATCTCGTAGAATTTATCTTGGAATGACCTTCTTTGGTCACAGATCTCGAGAGTTGAACGACAGTCCCCGAGCTTAACTCACCTTCCTCGACCAATGATCCCAAATTTGCAAGTGCATCAGCCTCACTGTTTTGCTCTCGTGGAACATGCTATAGAGTCCATTCTTTGAAATGGTGCAAAATGACCTGCAGTTTGTCCAAATACCTTTGCATTCTATCTTCTTGAACTTCGAAGGTTTTGTTTACTTGATTTACCACCAGCAAAGAGTCACACTTGGCTTCGATGACCTCCACTCCTAAGCTTTTAGCTAACTCAAGACCTGCAATCATGGCCTCATACTCGGCCTCGCTGTTAGTCAACCTAGTAGTTTTGATAGATTGCCTAATAGTGCTACCCGTGGGTGGCTTTAAAACGATGCCTAGCCCGGACACCTTCACGTTCGAATCCCCATCCATAAAAAGGGTCCATACTCCAGATGACGTACCCGATTTCAATAAGAGTTCTTTTTCGACTTCAGGTACGAGGGTCGGCGTGAAATCGGCCACGAAGTCTGCTAAAATTTGAGACTTGATGGCCGTACGGGGTTGATATTCGATGTCGTACCCACTGAGTTCGACGGCCCATTTGCCAGTCAGCCTGATAGTTCGGGCTTGTGCAAAATATTACGAAGCGGGTAAGTGGTTAATACTCATATGGGGTGACATTGAAAGTACGGTCTTAACTTTGTAGAGGCTCTTATCAGTGCAAGTGCTAATTTTTCTAAGTGTGGATATCTAGTTTCTGCTTCTCCTAAGGTTTGACTTATATAATAAACGGGAAATTGCGTACCTTAATCTTCTCGAACTAGGACACCGCTTACCGCGATTTTCGATACCGCCAAGTAAAAGTAAAGTTTTTCGTCTATTTTTTGGAGTATGAAGAAGTGGTAAGCTCGATATATATCGTTTTAATTGCTCTAACGCCTGTTGGCATTCCGGGGTCTACGCAAAATCATTCTTCTTTTTGAGTAGAGAGAAAAATTTGTGACTTCGATCTGACGACCTTGAAATGAATCGGCCTAAGGCTGCAATCCGTCCAGTTAGCCTCTGCATGACTTTCACACCGTCGACCATGGTGATGTCTTCGATGGCTTTGATTTTATCGGGGTTAATCTCGATCCCCCGATTTGACACCATGAAGCCGAGGAACTTGCCCGAACCGACCCCGAAAGCACATTTCATGGGGTTGAGCTTCATGTTGTATTTCCTTAAAATCTCAAACGTTTCCTGCAAATGGGTCAAATGGTCCTCTGCGCGCAGGGACTTAACTAGCATGTCATCAATATAAACTTCCATTGATTTACCTGTTTGTTCCTCGAATATTTTATTTACTAGGCGTTGGTAAGTAGCTCCTGCATTTTTTAGCCCGAAGGGCATTACATTATAACAATATGTCCCATACTTGGTGACAAATGAAGTCTTTTCTTGGTCTTCTGGGTTCATTTGTATTTGATTATACCCGAAATAGGCATCGAGAAAAGTAAGGATCTCGTGGCCGGCTGTGGCATCGATCATGCGATCGATGTTGGGCAGCGGAAAGGAATCTTTGGGGCATGCTTTGTTCAAATCCTTATAATCTACACACATTCTAAGTTAGTTCCCTTTTTAGGCACTACAACTACATTGGCTAACCATTCGGGATATTTCACCTCCCGAATGGACCCTATCTTGAGAAGTTTGGTTACCTCGTCTTTTATGAATGTGTGCTTTACCTCGGACTGGGGTCTTTTCTTTTGCTTCACCGGTATGAATCTAGGGTCCAAGCTTAGCCAATGCGTCGTTATATCCGGTGGGATCCCTGTTATATCTAAATGGGACCAGGCAATACAATCTACGTTATCGATAAGAAATTGAATAAGTTTTTTCCTGAGTTCGGGGGTCAACCCCATTCCCTGGTATACCTTCCGTTCGGACCAATGCTCGATTAGTATGACTTGCTCCAATTCCTCAAACGTTGATTTGGTAGCATCGGAATCATCGGGAACCACGAAGGATCGAGGGATCCTCTGATCATCATCTTCTTCGATCTTCTAATTATCTGGTTGGGTTAAAGCCGATGACTGTGATTGCTATTTGGTATCTCGTTCCCCTTTCGAGCCCGATCCCTTTATCGGCAAAGGCGAGGATATTGGATTCACCTCTTTGACGACAAACATTTCTCTTGCGGACGGTTTTTCTCCGTACACTATTTCGACTCCGCTCGATGTTGGGAATTTAAGGACCTGATGTAGGGTCGACGGTACAGCTCTCATGTTGTGGATCCACGGCCTTCCAAAAAGGGCGTTGTACCTCATGTCGCCTTCGATCACGTGGAACTTCATTTCCTGGATGGTCCTGGCCATGTTTATCGGTAGAATTATCTCACATTTAGTGGTTTCACATGTCATATTGAATCCGTTTAGAATTAGGGTTGCGGGTACGATCTGGTCCTATAGGCCGAGTTGTTCTACGACCTTCAATCTGATTATGTTGGCCGAGCTACCTGGATACATAGTTCGAATAACCATCCTCTTTATAGTAAGGGAGATCTTACTTTAGATATAATTAAAAATACATAGTGGGAGACCCATGATAAATTAGCTTTTTCATAATTCCTGCCAGGATTCTCTCCTCTAGTGGGATTGCAACGGCTCTTGTATATGAGCTCGATATTGACTCGAGCTCTCGATCTTGACTTGAGCTCGATTCTGACTCGGATCCTTGAATTGATTCGGGGTCAATGTTGGTTGGTCTCTGAATCATAAGCTCGATAACTTTACTGTGCATCATAGTTCGACTTGGATTCGAACTTGATAATTATATCGAGCTCGACATTGATCGGTCCCTCGGGCTCGAAGCTTATTTGTACCATCTTCGAAACCCATCTCGAAGTCTTACTTCGATCCATTATGTTTCGACCTCGATCAATCGTACGAAGGCCTAAATCTATTTCGACCGTATACACTGATAATTTACAAAATTATAAACCGCTCAGTGTATTAATATACCTAACCACTGTGACTCCTATCTAATTTGATGGGCTTTGCTTAGCTTTCTCTATGGAGTGGTTTGCTTGAATTAGCCGTTTTCTAGATACAATAATAAACAAAAGTGCAAAAATTATGTAAAAAGAAAAAAAAGAAAAAAAGACCTCTACTCTTTGACGGTTGTGAATACTGTTATGAAATATAGCTCAAAGTAACAATATAGAACAAGAAAAAACAAGCTAAGAGACATAGAGAGAAAGAGAGGAGAGATTTTTATTTCTTCTTCAATTGTGTGTATTTTCCTATCTATTATAAGGCCTTTATATAGGCATGAAAAGTGAAGAAAAATATGTCATTGAATATGTCACTAAGCATAGAAATATGTCACTGAATATGTCATTAAGCATTTGAGAAGATCATGGAGGAAGAGTAGACATCCACCATAATTTGATTTTTCTTATAACACTCCCCCTTGGATGTCCATAGATAATGTGCCTCGTTAAAACTTTATTAGGAAAAAACCCTATGGGAAAAAAATCCTAGTAAGGAAAAAGAATACACATGTTTAGAAATACGCCTTTTGGTTGCCTCGTTAAAAACCTTGCAAGTAAAACCGAGTGGGACAAAACCTTGTAAGGGAAAAAGAGTACAACGCGTATTAACTCCCCCTGATGAGAGCATCAATTCACATCCTTGAGCCTTCGCATCTGTCACGACCCAAACTAACCCCTGTCGTGATGGCGCCTATCGTGGAACTAGGCAAGCCGACTCATTTCCAACAAACCGATATTTTCATTTCAAAGATAATTTCAATGTTATTTAACAAAAAACAACCTTTGTAAAGGAGTTCAAATCAAAATAAAAGTGCGGAAGGAAAATCCCGACATCGGGGTGTCACTAGTCATGAGCATCTACTACAATCTGTCTAACAATATCAAGGCTAACTCAGCCTGGAAAATAACTAAATACAACTAGAGTAAGATAAGAGAGAGAAGAGCAAGGGCTGCAATCGCCAAACAGCTACCTTGCTATCTCCAAAAAAATCTGCAACTAGAACAATCAATAACCGCGACCGTGTCCAGCTACACCTGAATCTGCACACAAGGTGCAGGGAGTAACATGAGTACGCCAACTCAGTAAGTAACAATAATAAATAAAGACTGAGAAGTAGTGACGAGCAATAAAGCATATAACGTTCATATCAGGAAATCTCAGTAAAATACCACATGCTTTTAAAATAAAGATTTAAATAAAAACATCTCGTTTAAACCCAGTTCCAGTAAAAATCATTTAAAGATATTTTTCAACAGTTTTCAAAGAGAGGAAAATGCAAAGGTGAGCAAAAATGATGAAATCATAAACAACCCCTCGGGCAAAAACATCACTCATATACAGCCCCTCGGGCAAAAACATCACTCATATACAGCCCCTCGGGCAAACCTCAAAGTCACTCGTGCCACTCGGGCATACCTTACAATCACTCTTGCCACTCGGGCATACCTCACAATCACTCATGCCTCCCAGTCATTCGGCACTCGGCACTCGCACTCAGTAGGTACCTGTGCTCACTAGGGGTATGTACAGACTCCGGAGGGGCTCCTTCAGCCCAAGCGCTACAACTCACGTGCTATAATAATAAAGTATGCTGCAGGCAGGCAACCCCGATCCACACGCATCCTCACAAATAAGCCCCTGGCCTCACTCAGTCATAAACCTCTCAAGCCACTCGGGCATTTTAGTAAAACAGGGCATTCGGCCCAAAACATTTACATGCATCAAAATAGAGTCATAAAACTGAGTTATGTGGTAAACAAGTATAAACATGACTGAGTATATATTATCCATCGAAAACAGTGAGAGGATAGTAAGAAAAGGCCCCTAAGGGTCCAAACAGCACAGGCACAAGGCCCAAACATGGCATTCAACCCAATTTATAGAAACTCTTTCTAAAACATATAAGTATCATATAGTTTCAACAAAGTATGCAACTTTGCAGTTGCTACGGAACGGACCAAGTCACAATCCCCAACAGTGCACGCCCACACGCCCGTCACCTAGCATGTGCGTCACTAAAAATTGTAGAATAATACAAAAATCCGGGTTTCGTACCCTCAGGACTAGATTTACAATCGTTACTTACCTCAAACCGGTCAAATCTCTACCCTGCAATGCTCTTGCTTCTGTACTCGGCCTCCAAATGCTCCAAATCTATCCACAATCAGTACAATTCCATCAATATACGCTAATGGAATGAATTCCACAAGAAAAGCTACAAAATTAGACCAAAACCCGAAATTTGCTCAAACCCGGCCTCCGGGCACACGTCTCGAAATCCAACAAAATTTACAAAATTAGAGAGCTCATTCACTCACGAGTCTAACCATACCAAATTCATCAAAATCTAACATCGTTTGGTCCTTCAAATCCTTAAATTACTCTCCAAATATTCCAAGTCCTAACCCCTCATTTTCACTAATTATAATGATTAAACAACGGAAAATCACCATATATACAAGTATTAGGGCTCAAGTAACTTACCTCAACGAAACCCCTTTAATTCCCTCTTCAAATCTCTCCCAAAAGCTCCAAACACCGAATAGAAATGGTGAAGAATGCACCAAATTCGCGAAGTGTGCAATATGTACCCTCTGCCCAAGATTCTCGCACCTGCGACCATTTACTCGCACCCGCGCAACCGCACCTGCGGTCCAAGGAGCCGCACATGCGTAACTCACTTATCTGCCCAGACTCCGCATCTGCGGCAAACCAGTCGCATCTGCGAAGGCGCACCTGCGCGTTTCCTCCGCTTCTGCAAAGCCTGCCCAGCATTTCCCCTTTCCGCATCTGCGCCCCAGGTTTGGCACCTGTGGGCTTGTAGATACGATCTCCAACTCGCACCTGTGCAACCTTCCTAGCCCAGCATCGCCCGCACCTATGCACTCCCCACGCGCACCAGCAGCCTCGCACCTGCGACTCTTCCTTCCGCAGGTGCGGAAATAGCAGAAGCAGCAGCTCCAGCTGCAAATTTCAACTTCGACAAATCCGTTAACCACCCGAAATCACCCCGAGGCCCTCGGGACCTTAACCAAAAATACCAACAAGTCATCTATCAACATACAATCTTAGTCGAACCTTCGAATCACTCAAAACAACATCCAAACACCAAATTACCCTCGGATTCAAGCCTAAGAACTTCTAAATTTCCAAATTCGGCAACCGATGCCGAAACCAAGAAAACCATGTCCGAATGACCTCACATTTTGCACATACGTCACAAATGACACTACGAACCTACTCCAACTTCCGAAATTCCATTCCGACCCCGATATCAAATTTTCCACTGCCGACCGAAATCGCCAAATTTCCAATTTCGCCAATTCAAGCCTAATTCTACCACGGACCTCCAAATCA
Organism: Nicotiana tomentosiformis; assembly: GCF_000390325.3. NCBI lineage: Eukaryota > Viridiplantae > Streptophyta > Magnoliopsida > Solanales > Solanaceae > Nicotiana > Nicotiana tomentosiformis. The sequence continues at coordinate 133,939,176 of NC_090813.1, forward strand.
CATTCTGGACGCACTCCTAAATCCAAAATCACCTAACGGAGGAAACAGAACCATCAGAATTCAAATCCGAGATCGTTTATGCATAGGTCAACATCCGGTTGACTTTTCCAACTTAAGTTTCTACTTAAGAGACTAAGTGTCTCAATTCACTCTGAAACCACTCCGGTCCCGAACCAACTAACCTGATATAACATAATATAGCTGAATAACACAAAATGAAGTAAAAATGGGGAAAACAGGGCTATAACTCTCAAAATGACCGGCCGGGTCGTTACATCCTCCCCCTCTTAAACATCCGTTCATCCTCGAATAGGCGTGGATATCTGCTCCGCATCTTCCGCTCGGTCTCCCAGGTGGCCTCCTCCACAAGATGACCTCTCCATTGCACCTTCACTGAAGTTATATCCTTTGACCTCAACCTTTGAACCTGTCGATCCAAAATAGCCACCGGCTCCACATCATAAGTCATATCACCCTCCAACTGAAGCGTGCTGAAATCCAAAACATGGGACGGATCTCCAATATACTTTCGGAGCATGGAAACATGAAACAATGGATGCACACTCGACAAGCCGGGTGGAAAGGCAAGCTTATAAGCCACCTCCCCTATCCTCTAAAGCACCTCAAAAGGCCCAATGAACCGGGGGCTCAACTTGCCCCTCTTTCCAAACCTCATAACACCCTTCATGGGTGATAACTTCAGCAAAACCTTCTCCCCAACCATAAAAGACACATCACGGACCTTCCTATCCGCGTAGCTCTTCTGCCTAGACTGCGCCGTGCGAAACCGCTCCTGAATCAATTTCACTTTATCTAATGCGTCCAGGACCAAGTCTGTACCTAAGAGCCTAGCCTCACCCAGCTCAAACCGGAGATCTACAACTCCTCCCATATAAAGCCTCGTACGGAGCCATCCGAATACTCGACTGATAACTGTTGTTATATGCAAACTCCACGAGTGGCAGAAACTGGTCCCATGAACCCCCAAAGTCAATTACACAAGCACGCAACATGTCCTCTAATATCTGAATAGTGCGCTCGGACTGCCCGTCCGTCTGAGGGTGAAAAGTTGTGCTCAACTCAACCTGAGTACCAAACTCTCTCTACACGGCCCTCCAAAACTGCGATGTGAACTGAGTAACCCTATCCTAAATGATGGAAACTGGGACACCATGTAGGCGAACGATCTCTCGGATGTAAATCTCAGCTATCTGCTCTGAAGAGTAAGTAGTACCAACTGGAATGAAGTGCGCAGACTTGGTCAGCCGATCCACAATAACCTAAATAGCATCGAACTTCCTTGAAGTCCGTAGGAGCCCAACTCCAAAGTCCATGGTGATCCGCTCCCACTTCCACTTTGGGATCTCCAATCTTTCAATCAAGCCACCCGGTCTCTGATGCTCATACTTAACCTGCTGACAGTTGAGACAACGAGCCAAAAACCCAACTATATCATTCTTCATCCGCCTCCACTAATAGTGCTGCCTCAAATCCTGGTACATCTTCATGGCACCCGGATGGATGGAATACCGCGAGTTGTGGGCCTCCTCAAGAATCAACTCTCAAATCCCATCTATATTAGGCGCACATATCCGGCCCTGCATTCTCAGTACGCCATCATCACCAATAGTCACATCCCTAGCATCACCTCTCTGAACCCTGTCCAGAAGAACGAGCAAGTGGGGGTCATCATACTGATGCTCCCTGATACGGTCATAAAGACAAGACCTGGAGACTAGACAAGGCAATACCCGACTAGGCTCCGAAATATCCAATTTGATAAGATGGCCCGCTAAGGCCTGAACATCGAATGCCAAAGGTCTCCCTGCTGTTGGAAGATATGCTAAACTCCCCAAACACTCTGCCCGACGACTCAAAGCATCGGCCACTACATTGGCCTTCCCCAAATGGTACAAAATAGTGATATCATAGTCCTTAAGAAGCTCCAACCATTTCCGCTGACACAAATTAAGATCCTTCTGCTTTAATAGATACTGCAGACTCTGGTGATCTGTATAGATCTCACAATAAACCCCATACAAATAATGGTGCCAAATCTTCAAGGCGCGAACAATGGCTGCTAACTCAAGATCATGGACATGATAGTTTTTCTCATGAGTCTTCAACTGGCGCGAGGTATAGGAGATCACCCTACCCTCCTGCATCAAAACACAACCAATGCCTCTCCTCGAGGCATCACAATACACGGTGTAAGAACCTAAAGCTGATGGCAGAACTAACACTGGAGCAGTGGTCAAAGCAGTCTTGAGCTTCTGAAAGCTCCTCTCACACTCATCCGACGACTTGAATAGAGCACCCTTTTGGGTCAATTTGGTCAAGGGTGATGCAATAGATGAAAATCCCTCCACAAAGCGCCGGTAGTAACCAGCCAAACTAAGAAAACTCCTAATCTCTGTGGCTGAGGACGGTATGGGCCATCTCTGCACCGCCTCTATCTTCTTCGGGTCCACCTGAATACCCTCACTGGACACCACTGCACCAAGAATGCTACTGAATTGAGCCAAAACTCACATTTGGAGAACTTTGCATAAAGCTTCTCCTCCCTCAATCTCTGTAATACAATCTTCAAATGCTGAGCGTGCTCTTCCTGGCGACGAGAGTACACCAGGATATCATCAATGAATACAACAATGAATGAGTCCAAATAGGGCTTGAATACACTGTTCATCAAATGCATGAACACTGCAGGGGCATTGGTCAGCCCAAAAGACATCACCAAGAACTCATAATGGCCATATCGGGTCCTGAAAGCTGTCTTAAGAATATGTGAATCCCGAATCTTCAGCTGGTGATAACCAGACCTCAAATCAATCTTGGAGAACACCCTCGCTCCATGAAGCTGGTCGAATAAATCATCAATACGAGGCAAAGGATACTTGTTCTTGACTGTGACCTTATTCAACTGCCTGTAATCAATACACATTCTTATGGAACCATCCTTCTTCTTCACAAATAGAATCGGTGCACCCCAAGGTGACATACTAGGCCGAATAAACCCCTTATCAAGGAGTTCCTGAAGCTGTTATTTCAATTCCTTCAACTCCGTCGGTGCCATACAATACGGTGGAATAGAAATGGGCTGAGTGCCCGGCACCAAATCAATACCAAAGTCAATATCCCTGTCAGGCGGCATGCCCGGCAGGTCTGCAGGAAACACATCCGGAAAATCACGTACCACCGGAACAGAATCAATGACAGGAGTCTCTGTACTAACATCCCTCACAAAAGCCAAATAAGATAGGTAACCCTTCTCAACCATGCGCTGAGCCTTCAAATATGAAATCACCCTACTTGGTGCATAATCTACAGAAACGCTCCACTCAATCCTCGGAATTCCCGGAATAGCCAACGACACCGTCTTAGTGTGACATTCTAGAACAGCATGACATGGAGATAACCAATCCATACCCAATATCACATCAAAGTCAACCACACTGAGAAATAATAGATCCACTCGGGTCTCCAGACCCCCAATAGTCACCACACATGACCGGTATACACGGTCCATATAATAGTATCGCCCGCAAGAGTAGATACATGTACAATCAATAACCGCTACCGTGTCTAACTACACCTGAATCTGCATACAAGGTGCAGGGAGTAACGTGAGTATGCCAACTCAGTAAGTAACAACAATAAATAAAGACTGAACAGTAGTGACGAGCAATAAAGCATATAACGTTCATATCAGGAAATCTCAGTAAAATACCATATGCTTTTAAAATAAAGATTTGAATAAAAACATCTCGTTTAAACCCAGTTCCAGTAAAAATCATTTAAAGATATTTTTCAACAGTTTTCAAACACAGAAAAATGCAAAGGTGAGCAAAAATGATAAAATCATAAACAACCCCTCGGGCAAAAACATCACTCATATACAGCCCCTCGGGCAAACCTCACAGTCACTCATGCCACTCGGGCATACCTTACAATCACTCTTGCCACTCGGGCATACCTCACAATCACTCATGCCTCCCATTCACTCGACACTCGGTAAGTACCTGCGCTCACTGGGGGTATGAACAGACTCCGGAGGGGCTCCTTCAGCCCAAGCGCTATAATCTGCACGGACAACTCATGTGCTATAATAATAAAGTATGCTGCAGGCGGGCAGCCCCGATCCACACTCATCCTCACAAATCAGGCCCTCGTCCTCACTCAGTCATAAACCTCTCAAGCCACTCGGGCATTTCAGTAAAACAGGGCATTCGGCCCAAAACATTTACATGCATCAAAATAGAGTCATAAAACTGAGTTATGTGGTAAACAAGTATAAACATGACTGAGTATATATTATCCATCGAAAACAGTGAGAGGATAGTAAGAAAAGGCCCCTAAGGGTCCAAACAGCACAGGCACAAGGCCCAAACATGGCATTCAACCCAATTTATAGAAACTCTTTCTAAAACATATAAGTATCATATAGTTTCAACAAAGTATGCAACTTTACAGTTGCTACAGAACGGACCAAGTCACAATCCCCAACAGTGCACGCCCACACGCCCGTCACCTAGCATGTGCGTCACTAAAAATAGTAGAATGATTCAAAAATCCAGGTTTCGTACCCTCAGGACTAGATTTACATTCATTACTTACCTCAAACACGGTCCAATCTCTACCCCGCAATGCTCTTGCCTCTGGACTCGGCCTCCAAATGCTCCAAATCTATCCATAATCAGTACAATTCCATCAATATACGCTAATGGAATGAATTCCACAAGAAAAGCTACAAAATTAGACCAAAACCTGGCCCCCGGGCCCACGTCTCGAAATCCAACAAAATTTACAAAACTATAGAGCTCATTCACTCATGAGTCTAACCATACTAAATTCATCAAAATCCGACATCGTTTGGTCCTTCAAATCCTTAAATTACTCTCTAAATATTCCAAGCCCTACTCCTCATTTTCACTAATTACAATGATTAAACAATGGAAAATCACCATATATACAAGTATTAGGGCTCAAGTAACTTACCTCAACTAAACCCCCTTGATTCCCTCTTCAAATCTCTCCCAAAAGCTCCAAAAACCGAATAGAAATGGTGAAGAATGCACCAAAATTCGCGAAGTGTGCAATATGTACCCTCTGCCCAGGCTTCTTGCACCTGTGGCCATTTACTCGCACCCGTGCGACCGCACCTGCGGTCCAAGGAGCCGTACCTGCGCAACTTACTTATTCGCCCAGACTCCGCATCTGCGGCAAACTCGTCGCACTTGCGCGTTTCCTCCGTTTCAGCGAAGCCTGCCCAGCATTTCCCCTTTCTGCATCTGCGCCCCAGGTTTGGAACCTGCGGGCTCGTAGATGCGACCTCTAACTCGCACCTGCATAACCTTTCTAGCCCAGCATCACCCACACCTGCGCACTCCCCACGTGCACCAGTGGCCTCGCACCTGCGACTCTTCCTTCTGTAGGTGCAGAAATAGCAGAAGCAGCAGCTCCAGCTCCAGCTGCAAATTCCAACTTCGACAAATCCGTTAACCGCCCGGAATCACCCCGAGGCCCTCGGGACCTCAACCAAAAATACCAACAAGTCATATATCAACATACAAACTTAGTCGAACCTTCGAATCACTCAAAACAACATCAAACCACCAAATTACTTTCGGAATGACCTCACATTTTGCAAATACATCACAAATGACACTATGAACCTACTTCAACTTTCGGAATTCCATTCCGACCCCGATATCAAATTTTCCACTGCCGACCGAAATCGCCAAATTTCTAATTTCGCCAATTCAAGCCTAATTCTACCACGGATCTCCAAATCACATTCCGGATGCACTCCTAAGTCCAAAATCACCTAACGGAGCTAACGAAACCATCATAATTCAAATCCGATATCGTTTATGCATAGGTCAACATCCGGTTAACTTTTCCAACTTAAGTTTCTACTTAAGAGACTAAGTGTCTCAATTCACTCTGAAACCACTCCGGTCCCGAAGCAACTAACCCGATATAATATAATATAGCTGAATAACACAAAAATAAGTAAAAATGGAGAAAACGGGGCTATAACTCTCGAAACGACCGTCCAGATCGTTACAGCATCCCAATCTTGTACACTAGTTTCTTGAAGGTTGACGTCGGTAGAGATTTGTTGAACAAATCAGCCATATTATCACTTGAATAGATCTATTGCACATTGATATCACCATTATTTTGAAGATCGTGTGTGAGAAATAACTTTGGTGAAATGTGCTTTGTCCTATCCCTTTTTATGAATCCTCCCTTCAATTGGGCTATGCATGCTGCATTGTCTTGATACAAAATTGTGGGTAGTTTGTCACACTTCAAACCACATTTGTCTCGAATAAGGTGTATTATAGACCTCAACCATACATATTCTTGACTTGCTTCATGAATAGCAGTTATCTCAGCATGATTAGATGAAGTAGCCACGATTGATTGCTTAGTCGATCGCCAAGATATGGCAGTGCTTCCATATGTAAACACATAGTTTGTTTGAGATTGAGCCTTGTGTGGGCCAGATAAATAGCCAGCATCGGCATAACTAACAAGATCGGGACTGCAATCATTGCCATAAAATAATCCCATATCGGTAGTCCCTTTTAGATATTGCAATATATGTTTGATTCCATTCCAATGTCTCCTTGTAGGAGCAGAGCTATATCTTGTTATGACATTAACTGAAAAAGTTATGTCAAACCTTGTAATGTTAGAAAGATCCATTAGTGCACCAATTGCACTAAGATATGGTACTTCAGGACCAAGAAGCTCTTCATTATTTTTATGAGGTCGGAATGGATCTTTATTTATATCGAGTGATCTCACAACCATCGAGGTACTCAATGGATGTGCTTTATGCATATAGAATCTCTTTAAAATATTTTTAGTGCATGTTGATTGATGGACAAAAATTCCATCTTTCATATACTTAATTTGTAGACCAAGACAAAATTTTGTCTTTCCAAGATCTTTTATTTCAAATTCTTTTTTAAATAGTATACTGCTTTAGGAAGCTCCCTAGGAGTTCCAATGATATTTAAATCATCAATATACACGGCGATTATAACAAATTAAGATCCAGATCTTTTTATAAAGATACAAGGACAAATTGAATCATTCTTGTACCCTTATTTCAACAGGTACTCACTTAGGCGATTCTACCACATGCGCCCTGATTGTTTCAATCCGTATAAAGATTTTTGAAGCTTTATTTAATAAATTTCTTGAAAACCTTAATATGCTTTAGAATAATTTAAATCCTTCAATGATTTCCATTATACACATATCACGTTTTTCTTGTATTGCCAAATTTAAACCTGAAATGGCGACATCCACCACAGGAGAACATGTCTCTATATAATCAATGCCAGGATATTTATAAATCTTTTTGTGACACAAGTCATCTTTATGTCTATCGACTTGACCTTTTTTCGCAAAAGAACACATTTATACCTCTACTGGCTTTATACTTTCAGGTGTTGGGACTATCCGTCCAACTTAATATTTTTCAGGTGAAATCAATTTTCATTGCGTATTTTTCATTTGTCCAATCATTTATCTGTCTAAATTTCATGACATATTTGAGCTCAAGATCCTCGTCAATATTAATAATATTGAGCGCTACATTATATTAACAATATCGTCGACGATCATTTTATATCGGTTCTACTATTACCCAATAAAGACATAACTTATTGAGATCTCTTTATCTTATTATTTTCAGATACCTGAGCCTCTCCCATGAGGTCTTATGAAGTGTTATGTCGTGGTGCTCTTCTAGAGAACTTGCCTCCTTATTATGACCATCTTGAACATTTGCTCCTCTCCTTCTTCAATGAGTTTTATCTTTGGAACCGATTAGTCTATTATGCTTCATGCATGCCATAGACTCTATTCATTATGAACTTTATTTTATTTAGAGCATTAGCAGCTGAATATGACATTTAGTGTAACGACCCGGCCAGTTATTTTGAGAATTTAAGTCTCGTTTGGTGGCATAAGGCCCTAAGCAGCTTCATATTATATGTATTGACTTGTGTACGTGGTTGAATTCGGTTACCGGATGTTTCAGAGTGATTTGGGACACTTAGTCCTTAAAACAGAAGCTTAAGTCTTAGGATTTTGACCATAGTGGGAACTATATGAAGACGACTTCGGGATGGAGTACCGTCGGTTTCATTAGCTCCGTTGGGTGATTTTGGACTTAGGAGCGTGTCCGGACTGTAAATCCGAGGTTTGTAGTTGATTTAGGCTTGAAATGGTAAAAGTCAAATTTTTGGAGATTTGGAACGGAAGTGGACTTTTTGATATCGGGGTCAGAATGCGATTCCGAGAGTTGGAACAACTCCGTTATGTAATTTGGGACTTGCCTGCAAAATTTAACGTCTTTCCGAGTTGATTTGATAGGTTTCGGCATGGGTTCAAGAAGTTGAAAGATTTGAAAAATTTATAAGTTCGATTCATGGTGCGATTCATAGTTCGACATTGATTGATGTGATTTGAGACCTTGATCGGGTCCGTGTTAGGGTATATAACTTGTTGGTATGTTTGGACGGGGTCTCGAGGGCCCCGGGTGTTTTTCGGACGAGTTGCGGATGATTTCCATAGTTTTGGGGAGGTCTGAGTTCTGGTGTAATTGCACCCGCGGACCGTGGGCACAGGTGCGAAGAATGAGGCGCAGGTGCGGGAAGAGCTGGACTTGGCAATCTCCGCTGGTGCAGAGAATTTGTGCGCATCAGCGGACTCGCACGTGCAGAGATGGAAGCACAGATACGAGAATTGAGAGTTGGCCTAGGGTCGCAGGTGCGATGAAGTTCCGCATCTGCGATGCCCGCAGATGCGCATAAGGCTCGCAAGTGCAGAGACTGTAGGAGTTAGTGACTTCCGCAGGTGCGACTGGTCAGACCGCAGGTGCGGTAGGCGGAGGTGCGAGAAATGGTCGCAGGTGCGAGGATCGCTGGGCAAAAAGGGGTTGGAATCGAGGGTTATTTCATTTTTCACTCCTTTTTTTATTTTGAGCTCGGGAGAAGGCGATTCTTTGAGGGATTTTCAGAGGAATCTTGTGGGTAACGGTTTCTTACTCGAATTTGGTTTTATTGCATTAATCTATAGTTGTTTTCTCCATTTAGTTTCGGATTTTTGGAGTTGAAATTGGGAAAAATTGGAAGAACTTCTTCAATAAAGATTTCGAGTTTTGAAAGGGGATTTGTGGTCGGATTTGAGTAATTCTTATATGGTTGGACTTGTGAGTGAATGGGTGTTCATATTTTATGATTTTTACCCGATTCTGAGACGTGGGCCCGGGTCGACTTTTTAGGGCAAATTTCAGAATTTTTGTTAATATATTGATTTTATTAATTAGATGAGTCTATTATCAATGTATTTATGATGTGCAATTGTGTTTGATTAGATTTGAACCATTCAGAGTCGGATAATTGAGGAAAGGGCATTCTTACGGACTGTTTGAGCTTGGTTCAAGGTATGTATCTTGCCTAACCTTGTGTAGGGGATTTTTCCCTTAGGATTTGAGTCTTCTATGTTGATTGTAGCCCGTGTGCATGAAGTGACGAGTGCGTACACAGATTTATTTATGTAAAGTTGGCCTTTTAGGTTCTTAGCACCTTGTATTCGTTGAATATGCAGTTGTTCTTGTTATGATTATATATCTTAATTACTAGATTTACATCTACCTGCTTAATTAGAATCAATTACTTCATGATCCACTATTATTGTTACTTGATTCATATGTGCCTTAATTGAAACGGTTATCTCTTTTATAGCCATGCTATCTTTTCCTAACTGCTTATCTTTAATTGGAATTAACATTATTTTACCCTATAATTGTTCAGTCTTAATTGAGGTTATGATTATTTTTCGCTGCTTATACTTAATTGAATTTTTGAATATCCTTCGTAATTTCCTCAACCTTAAAAGAAGTTTAGATATACTATATCTTAGTCCACTTGTTTTATTTGGAATTATTTGATGCGTGTTAGCTTCCCTGTTGTTGAAGTGTAAATTGTGGGATCGTTGCTACACATTAGTTTCCCTTTGTTGAGCTGTTCTCTTTACGCCTAGCATTCTTTATTGTGGTTATTCCTTGTGAATTGATTCTACCGTTTCTTTGTGAATTAAAGTTCTCGAATTGATTTTCTTGTAGTACTTTGTATTATTGTCATTGTTGCTGTGGTACTTGTTGTATTGATGCACGAGGTTTCTGCCGTTCGGTTGTTATTATTGTGATGCACGAGGTTTCTGCCGTGCGGTTGTTATTACGGGATTGCATGAGGTTTCTGTCGTGCTATTGTTACCATTGATATTTGTACATGCGGCGTGACAAGGTGGGATATGTATATATATATATATATATATATATATATATATATATATATATATATGGGTTGCGCATGTTGCGAGACCAGGTGGGAACATTTTTATGCACATGTGGCGAGACAAGGCAGGCATTTATGTTACTATTGCACACGTGGCGAGACCAGGTGGGCCGTGTCAGGGATTGATTTGTGATGATTTATGGCCTGGGGGCATTCTTGTTGTTTATATTTGTGTTAGTGGTATATGTACCTGTGTGAGCTTTATCTTGTGAAAGCTGTGAGAAAATATTCTATGTGTTGTCCGTTCTTCTTCTTCTTCCTTATGCTTATTTGCTGGTATGGGTAGGACACTTGCACAAGCATACACGTAGTTAAACACTCTTATCGGATAAGAGGTGTTCTTGATATTGTTGAGCATAGATGCTCACCCTTGTTTACTTGCCTTCTATGTGAGAATGGCTGTATTGGTACGTGAGTCGTTAGTGTGGTTATGAGGTGTTATGAGGGCACATGATGCCAATTATTAGGGTTCAGGCATTGAGACCCGTGAGTTGTGAATTGTCCGGGGTTCGGTACCTCGTGGAGTTGTTGGCTAACACCTGATGTAAAAGTGGTTGTAGTTGTTGGGTTATTACTTGTCCTTGCTGTATTTGTGATTCCAGATTTAGGTTGTGTTCCATTCACCTTTCTGTGTCATTTTCATGATATTCTGCTGGTACTTGTTGTTTCCTTCCTTATTGCCATTACTGTACTGTGAGTCATATTGCATAGTCTTTATGTAGACATCATACTTCTATTGTTCATGTACTTATATCTGTTCAGTTTCTTAGACCAGTGGGTGTCTTGACTGTTACTCATCACTACTCCACCGAGGTTAGTCTTGATACTTACTGGGCACCGCTCTGGTGTGCTCATGCTACTCTTCTGCACATTTTTGTACAGATCTAGGTACTTGTTCGTTAGCCAGCTGTGTGGACTATTGCTGTGGAGACTCCAGGTAAACCTGCTGCTGCGTTCGCAGGCTTCAAAGTCACCTTCCAATTTTCGTTTTGCACTGTTTATTCTTAATTCTGGACAGTTATATTTAGAAGTTTTCTAGCAAATACTCTGTAGAACTTATGACTTGTACAACCGATTTTGGGAATTGTAAGAGATTCTAGTTAAATAATGTTGTTGCTTTAATTATTGTTAGGCTTACCTAGTCCCTAAGACTAGGTGCCATCACGATACCCAAACGGAGGGAAAATTGGGTCGTGACAAGTTGGTATAAGAGCTCTAGGTTCATAGATGCTACAAGTCATAAGCGAGTTTAGTAGAGTCTTGCGGATCGTTACGAAGACGTCTGTACTTATCTCCGAGAGGCTACAGAATTATTAGGACAATTTTACTTCTTTCATTCCTATCGTGCGAGCTTATTGATCTCAGAGTTTTAACTTTTTATCATTCTATTCTCTCACAGATGGTGAGGACACGAGCTGCAATTATCGACGATGCTGCTCCCGGAGCAGGTATCGCTAGAGGCAGAGGCAGAGGCCAACAAGGAGTAAGTGCCACAGCTAGAGCACTTACCAGGGTAGCAGTTGAGGAGCCGCCAGTAGTTCCAGTTAGGGAGCAGGTACCGGAGGCGCCTTCTGTTACCCCCGGACTTCAGGAGACCTTAACACAGTTCCTGAGCATGTTTGGTACATTAGCTCAGGCGGGGTTGATTCTGGTTGCAACAGCTATTTCACAGACCGGGGGAGGAGCCCAGTCTCCCGCCGCCCACACCCTAGAGCAGCGAGTTCATGTTGGTCAGGTTCCAGGTGTCATGGCGACACAACCTATGGTTCCAGTTCAGCCCGTGGTCAGGGCAACAACATCTGAGGAAGAGTAGCTTAGACTTGAAAGGTTCAACAAATATGACCCTCCTACATTCAGTGGTTTGGCTTCAGAGAGTGCACAGGGTTTTCTGGAGGAGTGTCACCGCATTCTCCGTACTATGGGTATTGTGGAGACGAGCGGGGTTGATTTTACTATGTTCCATCTCAAGGGAGCGGCTTATCAGTGGTAGCGGGCATATGAGTTGGGTAGCCCAGCCGAGTTAGCTTCACTTACATTGGTTCAGTTTTCAGAGATGTTCATGAGAGAGTTTGTACCTCAGTCCCTTCGAGATGCATGGCGCATAGAGTTTGAGCAGCTACGCCAGGGCACTATGTCAGTGTTAGAGTATGCCGAGAGATTCAGTGATTTGGCCAGGCATGCACCTGCTTTGGTCGCCACAGTTAGAGAGCGTGTCCGTAGATTCATTGAGGGACTCAGACATGATATTCGGTTCAGCATGGATCGGGAGTTAGAGTCAGATGTTTCGTTTCAGCAGGTGGTAGGGATCGCTCTCCGTGTAGAGGGCATGTGGGATCAGGAGAGAGAGGACATGCGGGGCTATCAGAGAGCGTACAGGCGAGATTAGGAGAGAGAGGACAGGGAGGTGAGGAGGCCTCGTAGACCGGAGAGATCTACTGGTCCTTATTTTGGAGGCAGGGTACGACATGGTAGATGTTTTGTGGATCAGCCAGTTCAGTTTGCAGTTCAGGCTTCGCACAATGTTTCAGGTGCTCATGTGTCTCAGAGTACCGTACCGCACAGTTCCCACAGCCACGTCGCAGAGAGGTTGCTTCGAGTGTGGAGATACCAGCCACAGGGTGAGAGATTGTCCTAGACTCCGGACAGAGGTATCACAACAGAGTATTCAGGCGAGTAAAGGGCGCCCAAGAGGGGAAGGCCCGGCCCGTTGATGTGTTTCATATAGTAGGCTTGAGGCCACTGCACCAGATGATGTCATACAGGTATGCTTTTGATTTGTTACATAGGGGCACCATTCGTATTTTGATTCGGTCCTGCTTATCGGGACGAGTTCCCCTACTTGTTGTCCCACCTATGGGTGAGTTTATGACTTAGTATTATGTTTAGGTGTTTACCCCATTGGGAGATTCTATGAGTGATAGCCGTGTCTATCGTTTGTTCTATTCATTATTGAAAGTTACGAGACTATAAGTGAATTCATGTTGTCCATTATGGTAGGTTTGATGTGATTCCTGAGTAAATTGGTTATAATTTGTGATTTGATACTTTACCGGGGTGAGAATTTAACAAGTGTTGAGATTTTATTGGCAGAATTGAGTTAGTGGAGGATTTCCATTGGTATGATGTGTATTCGACTTGTGATTAAGAGTTGAGGGCGAGACCCTCGCGACTCTATGTGATTTGATATGTTTGAGCCGGGTTGCGTGTCGCGGTGGAGGGTGATACCAGGATGAGAGATCCTTATGATTTGTTAGAAAGTTGTGCCTGTCGGGCTTGTTTGATATTTCTCTTATGTGTTTCTCTTTACATATTCAATCATTTTCGTTATGTGCTTCTTAAGTTTTGGCTTGCGGGTATGTGCCCGATGGTGTTAGTTGTGACTTGTTGATTCGAGAGTATAGTTATGAGGTCTTCGTGTTTCTTGCATCATTGTCAGCATTTTGGAGGTTTGAAACGGGTTGCTAACGGATGTGGGTCTAATTGCCGGTGCTGGTTTTGATTTCGGGCAGCTATTTTGATCAGAAATGTTATTATGGGCCTATATGTGGTGTGTCTTGTTGTGTGGTCATACCTTGTGGGTGTAGGCATGAGTTGTTACCGCTGGTTGAGACTGATATCGGTTATGGATTTAGAATCGGGTCTTTTGAAGGTAAATGGAAGGTGATAATTTTTGACTCTAAAGCTTATAGGTGCTAGCAGAAAGGATAAATTACAGTTGAGATGGTGTCGTCAGGCTTATGTGGATTGGGGTGACGTGGGTTCACCCACGGGTGTGTGTTGGGTACGTACTTTAAGTGGTTTCAAGACTTCGAGGCGATGCTTAGCACGTTGAGGACGAATGTTTTTTTGAGAGGGGAAGGATGTAACGACCCGGCCGATCATTTTGAGAGTTTAAATCTCATTCGGTGGCATAAGGCCCTGAGAAGCTTCATATTATGTGTATTGACTTGCGTGCGTGGTTGAATTCGGTTATCAGATATTTCAGAATGATTTGGGACACTTAGTCCTTAAAACGGAAGCTTAAGTCTTATGATTTTGACCATAGTCGGAACTATGTGAAGACGACTCCAGGATGGAGTTCCGTCGGTTCCATTAGCTCCGTTGGGTGATTTTAGACTAAGGAGCGTGTCCGGACTGTAAATCCGAGGTCTGTAGCTGATTTAGGATTGAAATGGCGAAAGTCGAATTTTTGGATATTTGGACCGGAAGTGGACTTTTTGATATCGGGGTCGGAATGTGATTCCGAGAGTTGGAACATCTCCGTAATGTTATTTGGGACTTTCTTGCAAAATTTGACGTCATTCCGGGTTGATTTGATAGGTTTCGGCATAGGTTCTAGAAGTTGAAAGATTTGAAAAATTTATAAGTTGATTCATGGTGCGATTCGTAGTTCGACATTGTTTGATGTGATTTGAGACCTCGATCGGGTCCGTGGTAGGGTATATAACTTGTTGGTATATTTGGACGAGGTCCCGAGGGCCCCAGGTGTTTTTCGGACAAGTTGCAGATGATTTCCATGGTTTTGGGGAGGTCTGAGTTCTGGTGTAATCGCACCTGCAGACCTTGGGCGCAGGTGCGATGGTCACAGGTGCGAAGAATGAGGCGCAGGTGCGGGGAGAGCTAGACTTGGCAATCTCCGTAGGTGCGGAGAATTTGTGCACATCAGCGGACTCGCACGTACGGAGAAGGAAGCGCAGATGCGAGAGTTGAGTGTTGGCCTGGGGTCGCAGGTGCGAGGAAGTTCCGTATCTGCGATGCCTGCAGATGCGTAGAAGGCTCGCAGGTGCAGAGACTATGGGAGTTAGTGACTTTCGCAGGTGCGACTGGTCAGACCGTAGGTGCGGTAGGCGCAGATGCGAGAAATGGTCCCAGGTGCGAGGATCGCTGGGCAGAAATGGGTTGGAATCGAGGTTTATTTCATTTTTCACTCCATTTTTGATTTTGAGCTCGGGAGAAGGCGATTCTTTGAGGTATTTTCAGAGGAATCTTGTGGGTAATGATTTCTTACTCAAATTTGGTTTTATTGCATTAATCTATAGTTGTTTTCTCCATTTAGTTTCGGATTTTTGGGGTTGAAATTGGGAAAAATTGGAAGAACTTCTTCAATAAAGATTTCAAGTTTTGAAAGGGGATTTGTGGTCGGATTTGAGTAATTCTTATATGGGTGGACTCGTGAGTGAATGGGTGTTCATATTTTATAATTTTTACCCGATTCCGAGACGTGGGCCCGGGTCGACTTTTTAGGGCAAATTTTAATTATTTTTTTAAAATATTGATTTCATTAATTAGATGAGTCTATTATCGATGTATTCATGATATGCATTTGTTTTTGGTTAGATTTGGACCATTTAGAGTCGGATAATTGAGGAAAGGGCATTCTTACAGACTGTTTGAGCTTGGTTCGAGGTAAGTATCTTGCCTAACCTTGTGTGGGGGATTTTCCTCTTAGGATTTGAGTCTTCTATGTTGATTGTAGCCCGTGTGCACGAGGTGACGAGTGCGTGCACGGACTTATTTGTGGAAAGTTGGCCTTTTAGGTTCTTAGGTCCTTGTATTCGTTGAATATGCTATTGTTCTTGTTATGATTATATATCTTAATTACTAGATTTACATCTACCTCCTTAATTAGAATCAATTGCTTCATGATCCACTATTATTGTTACTTGATTCATATGTGCCTTAATTGAAACTGTTATCTCTTTTATAGCCATGCTATCTTTTCATAACTGCTTATCTTTAATTGGAATTAATATTATTTTATCCTATAATTGTTCAGTCTTAGTTGAGGTTATGATTATTTTCCGCTGCTTATCCTTAATTGAATTGTTGAATATCCTTCGTAATTTCCTCAACCTTAAAAGAAGTTTAGATATCCTATATCTTAGTCGACTTGTTCTATTTGGAATTATTTGTTGCGTTTTAGCTTCCCTGTTGTTGAAGTGTAAATTGTGGGATCGTTGCAACACATTAGTTTCCCTTTGTTGAGCTATTCTCTTTACGCCTAGCATTCTTTATTGTGGTTATTCCTTGTGAGTTGGTTCTATCATTTCTTTGTGAATTAAAGTTCCCGAATTGATTTACTTGTCGTACTTTATATTATTGTCATTGTTGCTGTGGTACTTTTTGTGGTGATGCACGAGGTTTTTATCGTGTGGTTGTTATTATTGTGATGTACGAGGTTTCTGCCGTGCGGTTGTTATTACGGGGTTGCACGAGGTTTCTGCCGTGCGGTTGTTATTACGGGGTTGCACGAGGTTTCTGCCGTGCTATTGTTACCATTGATATTTGCACATGCGGCGTGACAAGGCGGGATATGTATATATATATATGGGTTGCGCATGTGGCAAGACAAGGTGGGAATATTATTATGCACGTGTGGCGAGACAAGGAGGGCATTTATGTTACTATTGCACACATGGCAAGACAAGGTGGGTTGTGTCAGGGATTGATTTGTGATGATTTATGGCCTGGGGGCATTCATGTTGTTGATATTTGTGTTGTGGTATATGTACCTGTGTGAGCTTTATCTTGTGAAAGCTGGGAGAAAATATTCTACGTGTTGTCCGTTCTTCTTCTTCTTCCTTATGCTTATTTGCTGGTATGGACTATGTTAGGACAATTGCACAAGCATACACGTAGTTAAGCACTCTTATCAGATAAGAGGTGTTCTTGATATTGTTGAGCATAGATGCTCACCCTTGTTTACTTGCCTTCTATGTGAGAATGGCTCTATTGGCACGTGAGTAGTCAGTGCGGTTATGAGGTGTTATGAGGGCACAGGATGCCAAGTGTTATTCTTCATGCACTGAGACCCGTGAGTTGTGAATTGTCCGGGGTTCGGTACCTCGTGGAGTTGTTGGCTAACACCTGATGTAAAAGCGGTTGTAGTTGCTGGGTTATTACTTGTCCTTGCTGTATTTGTGATTCCAGATTTAGGTTGTGTTCCATTCACCTTTCTGTGTCATTTTCATGATATTCCGCTGATACTTGTTGTTTCCTTCCTTATTTCCATTACTGTACTGTGAGTCATATTGCATAGTCTTTATGTAGACATCATACTTCTGTTGTTCATGTACTGATATCTGTTCAGTTTATTAGACCAGTGGGTGTCTTGACTGTTCCTCATCACTACTCCACCGAGGTTAGTCTTGATACTTACTGGGCACCGCTGCGGTGTGCTCATGCTACTCTTCTGCACATTTTTGTGCATATCCAGGTACTTGTTCGTTAGCCAGCTGTGTGGACTGTTGTTGTGGAGACTCCAGGTAAACCTGCTTCTGTGTTCCCAGGCTTCAAAGTCACCTTCCAGTTTTCGTTTTGCACTGTTTATTCTTAATTCTGGACAATTGTATTTAGAAGTTTTCTAGCAAACACTCTGTAGAACTTATGACTTGTACTACCGGTTTTGGGAATTGTAAGAGATTCTATTTAAATAATGTTGTTGTTTTAATTATTGTTAGGCTTACCTAGTCCCTAAGACTAGGTGCCATCACGATACCCCAAACGGAGGGGAAATTGGGTCGTGACATTTAGCTTTGGGTCAGCAAATACGCCTGGCAATATTTTGCAAATGAATTATCACTTGAACTTAAAGTTCACATTTTCTCTTACGAGGATCTAGATGTACTCATAATAATTCATTATATGCATTACTTTTTCAGCTGCCCATTTTCTCTCCCTATCGTTGGCATCACCAACACATATCCCTAGCCTTATTTGGGGATCTATCTTTGTGCATTGTGGTGGAACAATTAAATCATATAGCACATTCATATTTCTAGATGAAAATTATTTGATTCTTGACCCTGAACCGATTGTGATAAGGAAAACTTATCATAACTTGGCTAGATGCATACAAGTGTTGTTTTATATTAAATAATACATCACATACCAAATTTATTTTGGCAGTTTTGTTCTCATAACCAATGGTTTAGATATAATTGAAGGCATATAATTTCTTCTAAACCAACTTGGATTTAAACCAGTATTATCAAGATAAATCTTCATAATTTATATTCTGGAACTATTCTCTAATAATTTGAGCAATCAATCTTGCAAAAGCCAAACTGCAAGTTGATATCAAATGCACATGTGACCATAGAATAGATGCATCTATTAAAATCATATAATAGTAAACGGTCCACATGGAAGGTGACTGGGCCCATATATTTATCACTTTTTATCCGTTCCAGAAATCAAGGGATTCAATCCCAACCTTAACTGGTATATCATGAGAATAAGCAGCACAAGAGAATTCTTGAAGAATCTTATATTTCTTCAATATATGCCAATGTAATTCTCAATTAATTTTTCGCATCATAATTGAACCGAGATGGTCAACCGGTCATGCCAACTAATATTTGTTTCAGTAAACCTCTAGTTTACTTGTGACATATGATTCCATCATCATGCTTATATTTTTGTAGTACATATAGAAAGAAAATCGAGTAATCTTTCATATTTACCCGTTATGATTATAGAAATATGAAGATATTCAATATTCCTTTCATTTATAGTCTCAATATGCCAACCACTTTGACTTATACATTTGAAACTCAAAAAGTTTCTTTTGAGACTTTACAATATCAATGTCGCGAATAATTTTATTCATCCGGATAGTAACAAATTAATTTTTCTGGAGCTTTTAACAACTTTTGTACTACAAGATCTTTTGTCACACCATTCATATGGTAAATGTCTCCTTCATGGAGAATATTATATCATAATGAATTGTCATGGTCAAAATCATCATAAGCAATATCATTTCTTGCTTTAATTTTGCCTTTAATAACCTTTTATAAGGCACACCAAAATTTATTTTTGGCGTATCACATGTACGCGACCAATGACATATTCATGTAACCACACAATAATATTTATTCTCTTTATTT
Organism: Nicotiana tomentosiformis; assembly: GCF_000390325.3. NCBI lineage: Eukaryota > Viridiplantae > Streptophyta > Magnoliopsida > Solanales > Solanaceae > Nicotiana > Nicotiana tomentosiformis. The sequence continues at coordinate 133,958,452 of NC_090813.1, forward strand.
CACTCAAACCTCCCTTAGAGGTGAGTTGTGTGGTTTTTATCTAATCATGCATTGCATGTCTTTATTCATTACTTATATCACATATTTCCACATTCACCTTTAGGAATGGGTCTGCATTTTCAATGCTTATCAGAAGTCACATTCTCTTCAAGGAATGGATCATATTCAACGGCGTGCTTTATTATTTTTCATATCAATTTGATGGTAAACATTGCTTTTACATTTTGAAGGACTATTTTTAGAATCCTTATTGTTTTCCTTTTATAATCATAGTGATGATTATTATTATTTTGATCTTTGGAATGCCCACGTTCATTATTCAACCACTTGTCTTCATTTATACTTATTATGCGCCGCTACCACATTCACTTTAAGAATGGATCAAATAAAGTGGGGCAATTTTCATGCCTTTTCATGAAAAATATATTATTTTTCTTTAGTCATCATTATACCATCAATACGGTATAGTGGGACTCAAACCCAATATCTTACCAATATAAAGGCATGTTAGGACATAATGAATTGGGACTCAAACCCAACTCTTATCATCATGGAGTATGAGGACTTGATCCTGATGTCTTACCCTCATGGTGAATTGCGACTTGAACTCATTGAAGTTGATATCATTAATAGCAAAGGACAAAAACTATTTCAAATACGAAGGAAATGCTTACCTCTTGAGTTAAACTCTTCATAATGTCATTTGGATATAATTCTCAACAATAGACTTTCGTTTACTCAAATCAACTAAGTAATTAGTGTCAAACAGATATATGAAAATACAAAATAATATTGAAAATTCACATGTGGTCTTTGCTGCAATAAGCTTACTTCAAGATGAAAGTGATATGACCAAAACATTAAAAAGAATGATGTATCAAATATAATAATATAGTACTACTAGTTTACATGCAATTTTGTGGAAACTAAGTATTATGCTCTCTAGAAACATAAGAGATATAGCAGAACCTTTAGGTTAATCAGGGAATCAAAAAATAATTAGGGGACAAATCTCTGTCTACTATCTACTACTATATGCTTTCCATATAGAAATGATTCAACATGTTAATTTGATAAGAACTATCATCAATGAAAAATTTGGTGTAGTACATACTTGTACTAATATTTTATCTTATTAAACTAAAATAGTTACGAGTATTATTATTATATTATATTTGACAGTAAACTAATGTATAATTATTATACTAGGCATACTAAAATCGTATAATAAGGTAAAACCATAAGCATACATAATAAAGTATAATTTTAATTTTGTAGATTATTTAGTATACCGTATGCCACCAATTATTTAGTTCATGAAAATTTAACAAGGTGACATCCTTAGCAGCCACATAAATACTAATTTTTTTAATAATCGGACCATTGCTTATTCCAAATATTGGTATAAACTTATATTGTTTAAAGCTCGGACTTGTTGCTATAGCAGAAAGACGTGCATGTAACACAGAGGTGGAATTCAACCTTGAAGTTAGAGACTTCGTGCTGATAACATGTTATGAAATATAGCTCAAAGTAACAATATAGAACAAGAAAAAATAAGCTAAGAGATATAGAGAGAAAGAGAAGAGAGATTTTTATTTCTTCTTTAATTGTGTGTATTTTCCTATCTATTACAAGGCCTTTATATAGGCATGAAAAGTGAAGAAAAATATGTTATTGAATATGTCATTAAGCATTTGAGAAGATCATGGAGGAAGAGTAGCCATCCACCATAATGTGATATTTCTTATAACAAATACCTAATTTTTGCACTATTTTAGCATCTCCTAAATTTATAAGTGTTTTGTTGCTTTATTCATTTCTTTTTATTTCTCGATATTTACTTATTTTTTATTGCGTTTTGCTCATCACAAAAATACCAAAAATATTTTTCTTTTTGTATATGCTCTTTTAATTGGCTAATTATTTGATAAGTTAATCAAATTGATTTCTCATATGGTTAATTCAATTATTAGCTAATGAGTTTTATTATGTTTTGTTTTATTGGTTGGTATTTAGGTTAGTTAGATTATAGTTTAATAAGATAGGATTAAAGGAAAATGGGCTAAAATTGAAATAGTTAGGTGTCTAAGAGTGCAGTTTCAATGACAATTAAGTGGCTGCCAGGAGAGGGTTCGAACGACATAGTTTTAAACAAAACTACGTCATTTTGTATAAGTAGATCAAATCAATCGCACCTTTTTATTCTCTCTTGATCTAATGGTACAAGAACAACAACAAACCCAGTGTAATCCCATAAATGAGATCTGGGAAGGATAGTGTGTATGCAGACTTTACCCCTACCTTATAAAGATAGAGAGGTTGTTTCTGACAGACCCTTGGCTCAAGGAAAAGTAGAGATAAGATAAAGCAACCAAGTAACAAACAATGCTGACAACAATGTAATATGGTGACGAGCGCAAATGACACAACATATAATAATACAGAACCATGACAAAGATAATACAAAAATAGTCCTAGTACTACTGGTAAGCCTAGGAGGAACACACTACTAACTGTCAACCTAGCTATAACCCTAATCCTCGACCTCCACATCTTCCTATCGTGGGTCATATCCTTGGTAAGCTGAAGCAATAATATGTATTGCCTAATAACCTCTCCCCAATACTTCTTAGGCCTAACCCTTCCCTTCCTTAGACCCGTCATGGACAACCCCTCACACCTCCTGACCAGTGCATCTATGTCTCTCCTCTTCACATACGCGAACCATCTCAACCTTGATTCCTGCAACTTGTATTCCATAAATGCCACTACTACCTTATCCCTAATAACTTCATTCCTAATCTTGTCCTTCCTGGTATGCCCACACATCCATCTCAACATACTCATTTTATCTACTTTCATCTTCTGGTCATAGGACTTCTTAACAGGCCAACACTCAGCCCCATACAACATAGTCGGTCTAACCACCACTCTGTAAAACTTGCCCTTAAGTCCATGTGGCATATTTTTATCACACAAAGACTTCGAGTCGAGCCTCCATATCATCCATCCCGCTCCAATACGATGAGTAACATCCTCGTCAATCTCCCCATTGCCTTGAATAATAGCCCTAAGATACTTGAAAATATCACTTTTGGGGATGACTTGAGGACCAATCTTCATTTCCACTTCTTCTTCATGCAACCCATCACTAAACTTGCTCTCCAAGTAGTCAGTTTTTGACCTAATCAACTTGAAATCTTTATACTCCAGCATCTGTCTTCGAACTTCCAACTTAGCATTAACTCTGCCTCGCGTCTCGTCAAGCAATACTAGGTCATCAGCAAATAACATACACCATGGAACCTTCATGTAATAACCCGGCCGGTCGTTTTGAGTATTATATCCCGTTCCCCCATTTATTGCTCCATTTGTGCTTTATAGCTGTATTATGACTTATCGGGTTAGTTAGTTTGGGTTTGGAGAGATTTCAGAATGAATTAGGATACTTAGTCTCGTAATGGAAAGCTTAAGTTGGAAAAGTCGACCGGATATCGACTTATGTGTAAACGACCTCGAATTTTAATTTTTATGATTCCAATATCTCCGTATAGTGATTTTGGACTTAGGAGCATGTCCGAAAAATTATTTGGCGGTCCGTAGTGGAATTAGGCTTAAAATGGCGAAAGTTGAATTTTTGGGAAGTTTGACCGGGGGGTTGACTTTTTGATATCGGGGTTGGAATCTGATTCTGGAAATTAGAATAGGTCTGTTATGTCATTTATGACTTATGTGCAAAATCTGAGGTCAATCGGATGTGATTTGATAGGTTTCGACATCGGTTGTGGAAGTTGAAGTTTCAAAGTTCATTGATTTTGAATTTAGGTGTGATTTGAGGCCTCAAGTAGGTCCGTATTATGTTATGGGACTTGTTGGTATATTTGGTTGAGGTCCCGGGGGCCTCGGGTGAGTTTTGGATGGTTAACGGATCAAATTCAGACTTAAGGAAAATGCTGGAACTACTGCCTCTGGTGTGATCGCACCTGCGAGGGTCTTGGCCGCAGGTGCGATGCCGCATATGCGGCGTGGTTGGCGCAGATACGAGACTGGGGCTTGGGGCGAACGCAGGTGCGAAGGGGGAATGCATATCTGTGAGCCCACAGATACGAGGCTTTGGAGGGCTGGCTGTGTCCTCATGCGCGCATTTTCGTCCGCAAAAGCGGATGCGCAGGTGCGAACCCAGGCACCTATGTGCGGAAATGCCTGGGCAGTGTTAAAAATGAGGGTTTTCCGAGATTTTTCTCATTTTGGACATTTTGGAGCTCGGTTTGGGCGACTTTGGAGATGAAATTTTCACACAACTTGTGGTAAGTGTTCTTGACTCCTTTGTGATTTTATTCCATGAATCTATCTTCAGTTTTAGCAATTGGTTGATGAATTTAAAGAGGAAATTGGGAGTGTTGGCCTAGAGTTCATAATATGAATTTTTGAGTTTTGAACATCGATTTGGAGTCGAAATTGAGTGAAATTAGTATGGTTGAACTTGTAATTGGATGGGTTGTCGGATTTTATGAGTTTCGTCGGATTCCGAGATGTGGGACCCATGGGCTATTTTTGGAGTGTAATTTCAGATTTTGTGGGAAAATATTAGTATTTTGATATGGAATTAATTGCTATAATTGTGTGGACTGAATCAAATTTATTGTGGCTAGATTCGCGCTGTTCAGAAGTTGATACGCGCAGAATGGAATTTCTGGAGCATTGTTTAGCTTGCTCGGCATTGGATTCGTCTTGTTCGAGGTAAGTAACTCTTCTAATCTTGGAGCTGAGGGTATGAACCCTGAATATACGTGTTATGTGTTTTGTGTTGAGGTGACGGGCATGTGGGCGTGCACCGTGTGAGTTGTGACTCTGTTATTTCTGTGGTACTGTGTAGTTATTTGAACTTGTCTGAAATCATGAAAATCTCTACGTATTAGAGTTATCAAAATGTGATTCATGCTATAAACTATGTTTAGACTACATGTCTATCCTGTTGGGACCCACCGAGGTCATTTTTGCTATTAAGTTATCTTCTTTCATTGCATTACATACTCAGTCATACGCATTCATATGCATATCATATCTTAGTCTCTGTTGTTATTTATTGATATATCATATCATTATTTTTGGGCTATTTTTATGACATTGTGATCCCATGAGAGAGACACTGGAGAGATTGATGACTGAGTGAGGCCGAGGGCCTGATTGATTCTGATATTGATATTGATTTATGATAGCGCTTGGGCTGAAGGAGCCCCTCTAGAGTCTGCACACACCCCTAGTGAGCGCAGTTGATATTATATGGAGATGGATCTTCTCCACAGAGCTGGATTGGCCTTCCTCGGTACTGGGTGACTTATAGTCAGTGATGTATATGTTCTGGGATAGATCTTCCCTGGGCTGTATAGGCCATATATAGTACCGAGTGGTTGAGTATTTGAGAGTGTGAACCTGGAGATGGATCTTCTCCACGGGCTGGATTGGCCTTACTCGGTACTAAGTGACTAATGATCAGTTGATGTGTATATTCCGGGATGCATCTTTTCTGGGTCGGATTGACCATATATAGTACCGAGTGATTGAGCATGATGAGTGGAATGTGTGAGAAATTGAGATTGAGTACTCTGAGAGTGTGAGTACATGAGTTCATCTCTGAGATACATTGCATTGACATGCACACATGACATACATACATAGAGATGTATTTTCCTCATGTTGTACGGTATCACGTCATTCATGATTTCTCACACGTGTTGACACATGGGCATAGTGATGCATTTTCTTTACACTTGTTATCTAGAAAGACAATGAGACATCTTAATTATTTTGAAAGGATGTTTGGGAAAATTACTGTTTTCAAACTTATTCATATCTTTGGCAAATTTCGGTAAACGGTTTGGGTTGTCATTGATGTACTTGAAAGGGCAGAACTATTTTTAGCAATCATGATTAAGCTGAGCATTTTATCTCTGAGTTACTTCTTGTATTACTTGATGTATGTTGTTATGAACTGTTGTTGGTTATGGGAGTTGAACTCCGATCTTGGTACAAGCTCGTCACTACTTTCAACCTAAGGTTAGGTTTGTTACTTATTGAGTACATGGGGTCGGTTGTACTCATACTACACTTCTGCACCTTGCGTGCAGATGTTGGACGCTGATGCTGCTGTGTTCGTTGGGAGATGGATCTGAAGATGTACCCGCATTTCGGTTGTTGCTGCCTCTTGTTCATGGTAGCCTTAGATTCATAAAACTCTATTTATGTACTTTTCAAACAGATAATATATTACTTCATACCAGCTTTGTATACTCAATTCTTAGAAGCTCATGATTTATACTACCAGTTCTTGGGAAAATGTATTGGTTTTATATATTTTCTTTTAATTAATTGTATTATTAATTTCATTGGAATTGGATAGTTGGTAATTGGCTTACCTAGAGGGTTGGGTTAGGTGCCATCACAACTAATTGGATTTTGGGTCTTGACAGATTGGTATCAGAGCTCTAGGTTCATAGGTTCTACAAGTCATGAGCAAGTGTCTAGTAGAGTCTTGCGGATCTGTATGATGACGTCTATATTTATCATCGAGAGGCTACAGGGCATTTAGGATAATTTTCCATCTTTCTTTTCCTATCATGCGAAATTGATTCAGCTTGAAACATAACTCTCTGAATTCCTTCCATGCATTCGTATGCGCACATGAGCGCTCAGTATCAGCTGTGCATCGCCGTCTTGTTATTTCATGAATGAGGTTCGAGATGAGTATTCTATGTTTTGGTGATGGGCTAGTGTGGAGGACTTGAGACCAGGGTTAGACCACATCTTAAGCTTGGTAGCTTCAGTTGTAACTTTTACATTTGGACACATATGTCCGGTAATGTCCCTACGAGTGGAATTTGTCGCTCGATGAGAGGTAGAATGGCTTTGTGATGAGTATGATGTGACTGCGGGATGTGTTAAGATGATTTGAATGCGACGAGAAGTGTTTCCTTGAAATGTAAAGGAGGGGCCATTGGGTGCTTGATTTTCGTTTTGATGTAAGGTACAATCTCGAATATTAATGTTTTGAAGGATCTTTTTCGTCATTTTGGGACAAATTAAATTCTCATGTCTAGTTAGTGAGTTTGGACTCAGATAGACGAAGTGATTGCATAGTAATTATGAATGCGAAAGGGTATAACAAGATACAAATTTAAGGCTAAGCATATGGGTTATTCCCTGCAGAGTAATCTACATAAGTGTGTTCCTTATAATGTGAATGGAGAGTTTCTTTTCTGCCAGTAGGGCATATGTGATGAGATTTGAACTTGAATCTGGTTGAGAAAGTTGACTTGAATGTTAAGAGAATGAATGCGAACTTAACGAACGATTGAGGTATTTTTATGGTTGGCGTTGTATGAGCTTGAGAAGAATTTTTGTTGTACTGATTACAGTAATATGACAATAATAGAGTATGGATATTGTGAGTTATCGAGTGTTTTAATCTATGGCTTTGAGCCAAGTGGGGGAGCCTGCTGCTGACGGTTTAATTTCATGGTTACATGTTAAATTTTATCTTTGGTTTGAGGCATCCTCGTGGGTTAGTTATGACTTGCAAAGGTGGAGATCGAGAAAGACCAGAATAATAAAATTTACTGAATACGAATTATATTGTGCTTTATGAGTATATGAAAGTCATGGGATGCGTGAGTTGTTATTAGTGAATGATGCAGTTCGCACAGAGTATGAATTGATTGGTGGTGTTAAAGCAAGGTTACTTCTTTGAGTGTTGTTGTACTAATTGGGCATCTGTCTTTCTGCCTGTTTGGGCAGTGTAATTTGGATTTGAGTAAGGTGGGTGACTCTCGAGAAAGTTCTAATGGGTTTGAGATTTATATATAGCAATTGAGAATTTCTCCGGACTTGTGTATGGATAAAGTCTGACATCTGCTTTTGATGGTGCCGACACTTTCGGTATTTCTTTATGACTATAGATTCTACATTTCAGTATAAGAAAGGGAAGATGAACATTTTTAAATTTCACATAAGGTCTTTCAGAGTGGGTGTCTCGGTTGTGGTGCTTTTGGGGTACTTAAGAGGGAAATTTAGCAGCTTATGGGCCTTAGAGCGTTGTGTTTCCATGTTAGGGTTCGCGGGGTGAGTTGTGGTTAAAGATCGTGTTGTTTTAGCAAGGAGAAGTATCAATATGAAGACAAATTTGGAAGGGACTCGGAGAAATAGGACAGCTTGGTAGTAGGTTGGATCAGTATGGTAATGGATATGATTGGTTCTTTGGATGATTATGATGTTGTGAGGCTCTACAGATGTTTTGGTAACAATACTCTCAGATTTGGCAACCTGTGTGGCTTGGTTGAGTTAGAGGAATTCAGTTCTATTAGGTTTGTTATCTGCAAATAGGTTTCAAAGAGTTCTCGATGGTTTCTATCACAGTTTAAGACGGAAATGTCCTATCGGCTTGAGGAACATGTTGTGTATTGTGATTTCCTCCTGTATGGGAGCAAATGAGGGCTTCTGGCTGATCGGATATGTATTCTACTTGTGATTCAGAATGATTATGAGGTTCTCGTATTTTTCATATGATGGCATAATAGATGCGGTGTGTTGTGTGGGATTAAGGTTTGCATGTGTAGGTCACAATTTAGTTTTGAAGGGGAGGTTATAAATTCTTAGAGGGCATGGATGGTTTTCGATGTTTAGATAAATGCTACAACTATTTGGTATTGCATGAGTAAAGTGTACATTCCAGAAGGCGCACTATGTTTTGAATTATGTGATATTTCATAGGTGTTGTGGCACTCTCCTAGTTGATCGACTGCTGATTTTAAGACGTTGCTATGTGGCACGAAAGAATGGGAGAAGTATTCCTCGTGGGATGATCGTATATGATAGATGTGTTAGACATTCGGGCGGTAGAGATGGGATCAGAAATGGTGATTCATGTGTTCTATGGATTTGGAGACGGGGAGTTGTCAGGAGCAGATTGTTTCATGGTTGTGGACTGTGAAGTCGTGGACGAAGCTAGCTGATAATAGTATGTATTATGACTCAGTCTTTGTGGATTTTCGGAGGGTTATTTATCTATTTATGGGTTACCAGAGTTGTATTCTACACCGAGTCCAATTGGTTGGCCCCACACTGCTATAGTTGGGGGATGTGCCATTCAGTTGATGTTGAGCTTATTCGTGTTCTGGAAATATCGGTGAGTTACTCTTCTATGCTACGAGGAGTTGTGATTCATTGGTTGTATGCACACATGGTGCAGTTCTATTGGGGGCCTTATGGCGGAATCTGAGCGAGATGAATATTTGGGCATTGCATGATCGATTGCGTATTGGTTAGGTTCTTTCAGGTTTTGTGTGGTATTGTGTCATTTGCTTCTCCGTGATTATTAATTTTGAGCAGGGTGGCTCGAGGTATGCAATATGGACCAGCGAAGTTATGTTAAGGTATGAACCTTGTGTTAGAATCGTGTGATGGCTCTACGGTGTGATGGATTTTCAGCATTTCGTTATGGCGGTACTTGTTAATCTTGCGGGGCAGTTCTCTCATTTGAGTCATTTTTTTCCATGACTGAGTACATTTGAATTATTGCGTATTTGTGCACGGATGGCACGGGTTGTGGCTCTGAGTTATATTGGTGTGACATGTATATGGGATAGTTGTGTTTAATAATATAAGGTCATTGGACCTAGAATGGGTACTATCAGGTTCGATTATGGTATATTCGGGAGGATAATATTGAAAGCCGGCTTAATAAGTGATTATGGTTCTGGTTGGGGCGAGAGAGCTCCATGACTTATTGATCTGATAAGGGGTTACGAGATTCTGCGTGTTTCTTGTATTATCAACAGTGTACGAAGGTTTTGGGATGATGTTTGGTTCGATATGGGGTTTAATACTAGTACTTGGTTGATTTTGGAGTAGTTACTGTGATCAAGAATGGTGCTACGAGCATGCGAGTTGTGTAATATGTTAGGTGATTATATCTGTGGTTATAGTTATGGCTCGATGCAACTTGTTTAGACTTATACAGTGTGTAATTGTGAGATTCGGGCCTTGTAAGAAATTCAGAATGTTGGGAATTTAAATTCCAATGTTTATGGGCTAATGTTAAATTAATAATTTTCAGTTGTATTATGTTATCAAGCCTATATAGAATAGGGTGACGTGGGATCATCCCCGGGTACGTGTGTGGTTATATGGAATAGTGATTTGATGGCTTGGAAGCAACTCTTGGCACGTTCGAGAACAAATGTTTAAGTGGGGGAGAATGTAACAACGTGGCCGATCGTTTTAAGTATTACAGCCCGTTCCCCCATTTACTACTCCATTTGTGCTTTATAGCTGTATTATGACCTATCGGATTAGTTAGTTCGGGTCCGGAGAGATTTCAGAATGAATTGAGACACTTAGTCTCGTAATGGAAAGTTAAGTTGGAAAAGTTGACCGGATGTCGACTTATGTGTAAACGACCTCGGATTTTAATTTTTATGATTCCAATAGCTCTGTATGGTGATTTTGGACTTAGGAGTGTGTCCGGAAAATTATTTGGAGGTCCATAGTGAAATCAGGCTTGAAATGGCAAAAGTTGAATTTTTGGGAAGTTTGACCGGGGGTTGACTTTTTGATATCGGGGTCGGAATCCGATTATGGAAATTGGAATAGGTCTGTTATGTCATTTATGACTTGTGTGCAAATTTGAGGTCAATCGGATGTGATTTGATAGGTTTCGACATCGGTTGTGGAAGTTGAAGTTTCAAAGTTCATTGATTTTGAATTTAGGTGTGATTCGTCGTTTCGATGTTTTTAGGTGTGATTTGAGGCCTCGAGTAGGTCCGTATTATGTTATGGGACTTGTTGGTATATTTGGTTGAGGTCCCAGGGGCCTCGGGTGAGTTTCGGATAGTTAACGGATCAAATTCAGACTTAAGGAAAATGCTGGAACTGCTGCCTCTGGTGTGATCGCACCTGCGAGGGTCTTGGCCTCCCGAGCTTTCCTCTTCCTACTCTTAGCTAACTTGTACAGCTTCATGTCGCCTCATTTTCCCCCATGATCCTCATACAATCGCTCAAAAGTTGTAGTCTTAACCGCTAAGATGATTAATTTTGCCTATTTCCTTGATTTCTTATAACATTCCCTACACGTCCTCTTTTCCTCCTCATCCGTGCTCCCCACTAGCTTCAGATATGCTGCTTTCTTAGCTTCCACTTTTCTTTGGACCTCCTCATTCCACCACTAGCCTCCTTTGTGACCTCTTGAATAACCCTTTGTTACCCCTAACACCTCTCTAGCACCTTCCCTAATGTAGTTCGTTGTCGTGGTCCACATACAACTCGTGTCCCCACTACTCCTCCAAGCCCCCATGGCCAAGAACTTCTCACCCAATGCCTGAGCATTTTCCTTAGTCAAGGCTCCCCACTTAATCTTAGGCTGGCCGTACATCACTCTCTTCTTCCTTACTCACTTGACCTCCAAGTCCATTATCAAGGGCCTATGTTGCGTCGACTGACACTCACTTGGGATAACCTTGAAATCAGTGCAAAGGCCTCTATAACCCCTCCTAAGGAGAAGGTAATCAATCCGAGTCCTGGCTACCTTACTCCAGAAAGTGACCAAGTGTTGCTCCCACTTCTGGAAACATGAATTAGCTAACACCAAGTCAAACGCTTTATCAAAATCCAACAATGAGGTACTGCCCTCGTTCCTATCTTCGAAACCGAACCCGCCATGCACCTCATCATAACCCATAGCAATCACCCCAATATTGCCATTAAAATCACCCCCTATGAAAAACTTCCCAGCGTGTGGAATACCACGCACAACCTCGTCCAAATCGTCCCAGAAGTGCTTTTTGACCTCCTTGCCCAGGCCCACTTGAGGCGTATAAGTGCTAATCACGTTAATAGTGAACCCACCAACCACTAGCTTAATAGTCATTAGTATATCATTCACCCTCCTAACATCAACTACCATCTCTATGAGATCCATACCAACTAAAATACCTACCCCGTTATTGCCCACAACCCCTCCTGAATACCATAGCTTAAACCCGTTAATATCTCGACCCCTCATACCCTTCCACCTAGTCTTCTGGACACATGCTATATTAATCTTTCTCTTTTGAAGAATCTTTCCTAACTCTATAGACTTTCCCATCAGTGTGCCTATGTTCCAGGACCCCATTCTCATCCTATTATATCCCTTACTCCCCCTTCCACCCTTGCCCCCACCCCCTGGCCTACCAAGGACATGACCCTACTCTACCATTGTTCCGACTAGCTACTACACCAACAAAGAAACTAACAAATATATATATTAAAACTATAACTATTGCAAATGCAAACAAGCGAAAAAGCTTCAATATAGACTAAAACTTTACTAAGCACACAAGAGATACAGTGACTCAACTAATGATAGAGAAAGGTAAGCACGCCAAAGTAAATGCAATATTCAAGGTGAAAGGCAAGCAACAAAGCTATAAACAAGAAAGAGAACAAATACTAACCAGGAATGATAGATCTGGAATGTATATGGCTTCCAAAACAATGTTGACCAACAACAGATGCAGTATGGACAATCCTACGCACAACCCGCCTCTAGCTGCCCATGCGTGGGCCTCATGCGCCTCTCATGGTTCGCCAAAAAGTTACCTCTGTACAGAAATCCTCTGTCGCCATTACTAAATCTAGAAATCCAAACAGCAACGAGCAAGGAAAGGAAAGAACACGACCAAGAAAACCTAGCCGACCAAGAAGTGCATCGCTGCTAGACAATGGTACACGGCGACACAAAGAAAATAAATAGGGGTAGAGGAGAAGAGGGATAGGGGAGGATGAATAAAGAGAGAGCAAAACCAAGGGGAAGATAAAGAGACAGGAAGATGGGGGGCAGATCCGACGAGCGGGGATAGAAGAAAGAAGAGGGGGGAGAAAAAGAAAAGATATAGAAGAGGGGGACTTACCTGATTCCGGTGGAGGTCGCCAGAATTACGCCGGTGTTAGCAACTGTGTGTTAACGAGAAAGACGTTAAAGGGATAGAGAGATGTTAGCGTGGGCCACTATTTCAATTATGGTCCTCACTCAATATCCCTCCTAGGTAAATAAATCTTGGAAATTCAGATTTTTCCCCATTTGTCAACCCTAGAGCCTTCCCTCATCTCTCTCTCTTCTTTCTCCTTCATCTCTGTTGTAGCCACTCCCTCCACACCCGCTGAAATTCTTCACTGGCGGTAGACCACCTCAAAACCACCCAAATTTTATATCATTTTTCTCCTATTTTCATCCTCTATCAAAATCCAAAAGCTAAACCACCAAAGAACCCTTCCTCCACCTTGCTTCACCACCACTGCAGTTGCTGCTCCACGACTATCTGACGGCCCAAATCACCTCTACAATTATACACATCTCCTTGTCTCTTCCTCCTCGTACCATATCCGGAACCCGAATCCTCAAACTCTTTGAAATAATCCAAAATCAAAACCCTAGGCGCCACCTTTTCTTCTCTATTGGGAAATCACCACCACTACGTCCTAACCATCACTACAAATGCCAGAACCTTGTCTTATCCATGGTTTATTGCTGACTCCGGAGACGCTTTCTTGTTAGTGATGAAAATCGTAGCTGATTTCTAGCTTGTTAAAGTTCAAGGTTATGATTTCCACCAATAAGAAAGACATGTTTGATAGTCGAGTTCGTGTCGGGGCTGTTCCATTGTTCTCTGATGATCTTAGCCGATTTATGGATCCCCGAGCTTTGGTAAAAATTATTTTTCCCTGATTTTAGTAATAAGTTTAGTTTATAGTTTAGTTTTGTTTCTTATTTATGTTTCTATGACTGTCTGTTATATTATGAGAGTGATCGATTAGTTTTTAATATACCCTCAGCTTCGAGAAGGAGGAGAAGAAGAAGAAGAAGCAGAGGGAAAAAATAAGAAGAAAAATAAAGGAGAAGAGAGAAATGGGGAGCAAATAATAAGTAGTGCCAAAATAGTAACAACAGGAGAATACAATAACTGAAACAAACTAAACAACATGATGTAATATAGATATGAAAAATAAGAAAGTACATGCATGCTACTAGTACTACTAGTAAGAAAGGGGGTAACTCTCAGCTACCTACTAACCTCCTACCCTAATCCTCGACCTCCATACCCTTCTATCAAGGGTCATGCACTCAGTGAGCTGAAGTCACGCCATGTCCTGCCTAATCACATCCCCCCAGTACTTTTTAGGTCTGCCTCGACCTCTTCTCAAACCCGCCATGGTCAACCTCTCATACCTCCTAACAGGAGCATCAATGCTGCTCTCTTAACATGCCTGAACCATCTCAACCTCGACTCTCGCATCTTGTCCTCCACTGAGGACACTCACACTCTGCACCGAATAACTTCATTCCTAATCTTATCCCTCTTGGTACACCCACACATCTATCTCAACATCCTCATTTCTGTTACTTTCATCTTCTGCACATTGGAGCTCTTGACTAGCTAACACTCCGCCGCATACAACAGGGTCAGTCGAACCACCACTTTGTAAAATTTATCCTTAAGTTCTAGCAGCATATTCTTATCACATAGAACACCAGATGCAAGCCTCCACTTCATCCATCCCACTGCAATACAATGTGTGACATCCTCATTGATCTCCCCATTACCATGTATCATAGATCCGACATACTTGAATCTACTTATCTTGAGGCTGACTTGAGTATCGAGCTTTACATCCATGTCTACTTCAAGGGTCCCATCATTGATTTGCACTCCAAGTACTCTATTTTGGTCCTGCTCAACTTGAAACCTTTAGACTCTAAGGTTTGTCTCCAAATATCCAACCTCGTCTTAACCTCGCCTCGTGTCTCATCTATCAACACTATATATCTATAAACAATATGCACTATGTCACCTCCTCTTGGATGTGCCACAACAGCACGTCCATCGCCAGGGCAATTAAGAACGGGCTAAGAGCCGATCCCTTGTGCAGCCTCATCATAACTGAAAAATGTTCCAAGTCTCCTCCCACAGTCATCACCGGAGTCTTAGCACCATCGTACATATTATTAATCATCCTAGTGTACGCTATCGGGACGCCACTAACATCCAAGAACCTTTACAGAACTTCCTTTCGGGACTTTATTGTATGATTTTTCAAGGTTAATGAACACCATATGCAAGTCTTTCTTACTCTCCCTATACTGTTCCACTAGTCTCCTCACCAAATGGATAGCTTCCATCGTCGAACGCCCCGGCATGAATCCAAACTGGTTTTTGGAAATAGACATGCTCCTCCTCTCTTTGGCTTCCACTACCCTCTTCTACACCATCATAGTGTGTCTCAACAACTTTATACCCCTGTAGTTGTTGCAATTTTTGAATTAAGCTTGATTGAAGCTTGCGTAGTTTGGTCAACCACTGCTATTGTTTATTTGTTTGGTTTCAACTAGTTTATATGTTGATGTTGTTTTGGATTAAGTATTTTGAGAGACATGTTAGTTAGTTTATAAGCTTGTTTGGATGGTTTGATAGTCATGTTATTGCATTCCGTATTGATACTCCATTGATGGTCTTTCTTCTTATTGGTAGTAGTTCATAATGGGGATTGTCTTGGTTGTTTTAGGCTTTGAATGTTTGAGCTAAATGATGAACTGAAGGGTAGAAGTGAGATAATGAGTATAGGGTACTGATTTAATTATGTAATGACCCATCTAGTCGTTTTGAGTATTTTAGCCTCGTTCCCCTATTTATTGCCTCTTCTATATTATATTATGGTTATGTGACTTGCCGGAGTGGTTGGTTTAGTTTCGAGTGAGGTTCAGAGTGAAATGGGACACTTAGTCCCAAAATTGGAAGCTTAAGTTGAAAGAGTTGACTGGAGTTTGAATTTTGTTTAGATGAATCTGGAATGGAGTTTTCACGGTTTAGATAGCTTCGTAGGGTATGTTGGACTTAGGAGTGTGTTTAGATATTAATTTGGAGGTCCGTAGGTCATTTTGGCTTGAATTGGTGTAAGTTGGAAAGATGAAGGTTTGGAAGGTTGAGAAGTTTGACCGAGAGTTGACTTTATTGATATCGGGGTCGGATTCAAATTTCGGAAGTTGTAATAGATCCTTTGTGTCATTTGTGAGTTGTATGCAAAATTTGAGGTCAATCAGATTTAGTTTGGTATGAATCAACGTTAGTAATTGGGTTGCGATTCGTAGAATCGATGTTGTTTGATGCGATTTTAGGCCTCGAGACGCTATGTGTTTTGAAACTTTTTTGTATGATCAGACAGGGTCCCGGGAGCCCCGGGTGTGAATCAGATTGAAATCGGGTTCATTTTTTGACTTAGTGGATTGCTGAAAAACTAAAGTTCTGGTGTCATCGCACTTGTGGTGGGCTTGGCCGCAGGTGCGATGGGGTTATCGGAGATGCAGATATTGAGTTGGGCTAGGGAGGACCGCATGTGCGGTCAATCTTCTACAGAAGCGCTCCATGGTCCACAAAAGTAGAAGCGCAGAAGCAGTTTGGGTTCGCAGAAGCGGAAAGTTCTAGCTTAATGAAAATCCGAACCTGCGATAGATTTTCTGCAGGTGCGGAGCCGCAGAAGCGACTGTTGTCCGCAAATGCGGAATCACTGGGCTAAAAAGGGGCAGATCTAGGGTTTATTCCTATTTTTCATCATTTGAGTTAGGGACCTCGATTTTGGGTGATTTTGAGAGAGATTTTCAAAGAGTTGATCGGAGTAAGTGATTTTAACTATTTACATGAATCCATCATTGTTTTTATCATTTAATTAGTTTTTTGAGTTGGAATAATTGGAAAAGTTTGTGAAAACTTCCTAAGCTAAAATTTGAAGATTTGAAAGTCGATTTAAGGTCGGAATTGAATAATTTTAGTATGGTTGATGTCACGACCCAAAACCCATAATAGGTCGCAATGGCACCTAACGCCGCTGTTAGGAAAGCCCACAAGTGAAACCACTATACATTTACCCCTTTTTAACATTTAAAACAAATGTTTTCCTTTTAAAAGAACAAAATAAGTAAGATTGCATGCAACCGTGCATACTCTTTTCGTAACAAAATACCAGCATAATAAGTACATCCACTCTAGTGATAGAAATGATAAGTACAGCAGTACAAAAATGCTAAAAGTCCCCCAAACCCGAGGCCACAAGTACATGAGCAGTCTAGAGAATATACAAAACTAATACAACTACTGTCTGAAAGTGATAGACATAAATAATAAACAAGGTAGAGGGAGACTCCGGTGCTGCGAATCATAGCAAGGCAAGAATCTCATCACTAAGTCTCCGTATATGATCGGCTACGTGCCCGCTTGACCACTGGTTGTACTTGACACATAAGTGTAGCATGAGTATAGAAAACAATGCGTACCCAGTAAGTATCTAGTCCAACCTCGAAGAAGTAGTGGCGAGGGGTTGACTTGACACTTACTAGAGGTAAAACAATAATATAAATAAATAAAGTATACATGGTGAGTGTATAAAAAGTATCAACGAAGAAAATAAAAGTAACTACAGTAAATCCACTCATAAGTCTATATCAAATCACTAAACATCATATAACCGGCCGTGAAGGCGCTAACTCAATTATTACCAAACCATATCCAGTCCTGATTATTAAGCACGAAGCTACCGATGCGAACGGCCCGGTCCCATAGAAATAGTGGTACTCAGTACTGCTGAGGCAAACGACCTGATTCCATACGAATAGTGTTACCAACATGGCGAGGCGAATGACCCGATCTCATAAGAGTAGTGTTACCATACTGCCGAGGTGAACGACCCAATCCCATAAGAGTAGTGTTACCATTATGCCGAGGTGAACGACCCGATCCCATAAGAGTAATTTATTTCTCTGCCGTGGCGAACGACTCGATCCCATAAGAGTAGATAAATTTACCTGGCTCGCGGAAACTCTTGCGAGATGAGAAGACACAGATTTATAGTTTATCGAGTATTTCCCAATTTTCTTAAGTAAGAAACTAAGTCGATATATATAATTAAAATCCTCAATCTCAGTCCTAATCAAGACAATTAATACATAGGATAGGCATAAAATAGCACAATTAAAGGCATGGTGCGATTCTAAGTCTACCCGAACATATCATGAATAAAGCTACGTATGGACTCTCGTCATCTCGTGCATACGTATCTCCCCACAAAAAGTAGTACACAACAATTAATACACATAAGGGGATAAGTTCCCACTTACAAGGTTAGGCAAGAGACTTACCTCGGTCCCAAGTCCTCAATCCGGCTCTTCAACCTCACTAGAACTCCTCAAACGACGCCGAGGACTCCGAAACTAACCAAAAGTCATATAAACTAATAAATATATGGTCAAAAGTTCAAAATTTAACTATTAGAGTAATTACCCAACCCAATTTGGAAGACTCCTAAAATTCACCCCTAGGCCCACGTGCCTGGATTCCGAAAATATTTGGATATAAATGTTACCCATGACCTCACGAACTCAAATATATAATTTATTCCCAATTACATAATAGATTTTGTGCTCAAATCTTATTATTTATCAAACCCTAGGTTTTAACAAAATCTTACAATTTTACACTAAATTTCATGTTAAATCTACCCATAATCCGTATATTTAACTAAAGAGTTGATAGGGTTCAATTACCTCTTGATGTTGATGAAAATCCCCCACAAAATCTCTCAAAATCGCCCAAGACCGAGTAGGAAATGAAAGAAAAGGGACCAAGTCCCGCAATAAAAATCAATTATGCTCAGTGATTTCTTCTTCGCGATCGTAGAATAATTCTTGCGATCGCGAAGGCATAATTGGCCCAGGCAGTGAAGCCCTTCTTTGCAAAAGCGAGGGATGTCTCGCAATCCGAAGGCTTGCCCATCTTGATCTTTGTGAACACGACTCCATGTACGCGAATGCCAAGGGAAAAATTCTCAGTCCCCCAATTCCTTTTCCGTGAACGCGACTCAACCTCCGCGTTCGCAAAGAAGGAAACCAGAACAAGCATTATCAGATTTTTAGACTTAGCTCCGGGTAGTCCGAAATTCACCCGAGCCACTCGGGACCCCAACCATCGCACATAATACTCCATAAATATAATACAGACCTGCTCGAACTCTCGAAACACGTAAAACAACATCGAAATCAAGAATCGTACCCCAAAATCAACTTGAATCAACTTATGAACTTCAAACTTTTAATTTGGCTCTGAACGCATCGACTCATACTTAGACTACTCGGAATGACACCAAATTTAAAGAATTAGAAAACCATCAATGAACCAAATTTCCATATTAAGCGCAGAAACATTTCCGGGTTACCTGAAACCCGATCCGAACACACGCCCAAGTCCGAAATTATCATACAAAGCTATTGCAACCTTCAAATCTCGATTTTGAGGTCCTTTACTCAAAATGTTTACTCAAGTCAAACTTGGCTACCTTAGGCCACTATTAAGGAAATAAGTGTTCCGATTTCAACTCGAACCCTCCCAAACCTAAACCAACCATCCCCGCAAGTTATAAAATAGTAAAATTATATACGGGGAGTCTTAATTAGGGGAATGGGGATCTAGTAAGCAAATTGACCGATCGGGTTATTACATTCTCTATCTCTTAAATAAATGTTCATCCTCTAACAGGTCTAAAATCATACTTGGAGTGCCAAATAAGTGCGGATATTTGCTTCCCATGTCCGCCTCAGCCTCCCAAGTTGCTTCCTCGACTGGCCTCCGCACCTCAAATGGGCCAATAAACCTTGGGCTCAGCTTGCCCTTCTTTTCGAACCTCATGATGCCCTTCATCGGCAAAACTTTCAAGAGAACCTTCTCACCCACCATAAATGATAAATCACGCGCATTCTGATCTGCTTAGCTCTTTTGTCTGGATTGTGCTGTGTGAAGCCGCTCCTGAATTAACTTTACCTTCTCTAAGGCATCCTTCACTAAATCAGTGCCATATAACTTAGCCTCGCCGGGCTCAAAACACTTGATGGGTAAACGACATCGCCGACGATATAAAGCCTTAAATGGAGCCATCTTGATGCTGGACTGATAACTGTTGTTGTAAGAAAAATCAGCCAAGGGAAAGAATCTATCCCACTGTCTCCCTGAAGTCAATGACACATGCTCTGAGCATATCCTCTAGAATCTGAACTGTTCCGCTCTGACTGCCCGTCGGTCTGCGGATCAAAGGTTGTGCTTAGCTCTACTTGGGTACCCAACTCGCTCTGTACCCTTCTCCAAATATGTGAAGTGAACTGAGGGCCTCTATCTGATATGATGGAAATAGGCACATTATGCAACCAAACAATCTCCTAAATGTAAATTTGGGAAACCTCTCTGAAGAGTAAGTAGTCACCACCTGAATAAAGTGTGCCGACTTGGTCAGGCTATCGACAATGACCCAAATAACATCAAACTTCCTCAATGTCTACGGCAACCCAACAACGAAGTCCATAGTGATTCACTCCCACTTTCACTCTAGTATAACCATCTGCTGGAATAGGCCACCTGGCCTCTGGTGCTCATACTTGACTTGCTGGAAATTTAGACATCTCGCCACATACTAAACAATGTCCTTCTTTATCCGCCGCCACCAATAATACTGCCTCAAATCACGATACAACTTTGTAGCACGCGGATGAATAGAATACCGAGAACTGTGTGCCTCCTCTAGAATTTGATCCCTCAAGCCATCAATATTAGGAACACATAGGTGACCCTGGAGTCACAGAACACCATCCTCACCGATTGTAACCTCCTTGGCACCACCCTGTAGTACCGTCTCTCCGAGAACCAACAAGTGCGGATTATCGTACTGACGAGCCTTGATCCGCTCAAGTAATGAAGACTGAGCCACAACACATGCAAAAACTTTATTGGGCTCTGAAATATCCAACCTCACAAGTCTGTTAGCTAAGGACTGAATGTCCAAAGCCAATGGCCTCTCCTCTACCGAAATGAAAGCCAAACTACCCATACTCTCAACCTTTATACTCAAGGCATCCGAAACCATATTCGCCCTGTATGGTAAAGGATGGTACTATCATAGTCCTTCATGAACTCAAGCCACCTGCGCTGCCTCAAATTAAAGTCCTTCTGCTTAAACAAATGTTGTAAGCTATGATGATCGGTGTAAACCTCACAGAGCACCCAATAGAGATAATGCCTCCAGATTTTGAGAGCATCAACTATCGCGGCCAACTCCAAATCATGTACGGGGTAATTCTTCTCGTGGGGCTTCAGCTGACGTGAAGCACATACAATAACACTCCCTGCTTGCATCAATACACAGCCTAAGCCAATGCGCGAAGTGTCACAGTACACGGTATACATCCCTGAACCGGAGGGCATATTCTACTAGATTTCCCACATACTTGTGACACCAGGTCTTGGCACAAACACTAGTAGACTTATGATTTTGGATTTGTTTACATGATTACAATTTGTACTCGTTTGCTTCATTTTAATTATGTCACATTCGCAAATTTCTAAATCTTTTTAACAAATGAGGAAATGTTATCCACTTAGTATTTTGTTTAAATGGGAAACCATTAGTTTGATTAGTGTTGGCTTGCCTAATAATGGTGTTGGGCGCCATCACGGCCTATGATGTAATTGGGTCATGACAATATGGTATCAGAGCTTTAGGTTCACGTAGGTCTCACAAGTTATGGAAAGACCTAGTAGAGTATTGCAGATCGGTGCAGAGACATCTATACTTATCTCCAAGAGGCTATAGGGTTTTAGGAAACTACTCTTTATTCATATCCTATCGTGCAGTTGGTGGTATACTTTCCCTTTCGCTCATTCTCTCACAGATGGTGAGGAAACGTACGGCGGACATTCCAAAACTGGGAGGAGCTGCTCCCCCCGTTACTAGAGGCCGAGGCAGAGGCCGGGGAGGGCACCGACCAGAGGTAGGGGACAAGGGCACCCTAGAGCTGCCCCGATAGCACCACCAGCGGATCTAGTGGATTATCCCATCATTGAGGAGTAGGGCGAGGTGACCTCCACAGAGCCAGCCCTGGTAGATTTCATGTAACACCGGGTTTTCAGGAGGTCATGGGTCGTATGCTGCAGTTCATGGACACTATGACACAGGCTGGTTTATTTCCAGTAGACCCAGCCACATCTCAGGTGGCAGGGGGAGCACAGACCCCTACTGCCCGGGCTCTGGGGCATGCAACTGCAGTATATCAGACTCCGGGTACACTGCCCGTGGGCGGAGCCCAACCAGTTGTAGCGGTTGCACATGAGCCTAGATCAGCTGCGGACGACGATCCGCAGAAGCTATTGGACAGATGGACTAGGCTACAGCCTCCTATCTTCGGGGGTGAGTGGCCTGAGGATCCCCAGGACTTCATTGATCGGTGCAGGGATAGATTGCACAACATGAGGATATTGGAGTCCCATGGGATGGATTTCACTACTTTCCAGCTGGAGGGCAGGGCCGTAGATGGTGGCAGTCTTATCGACTTAGCAGACCAGCGGGTTCTCCTCCCATGACTTGGGACCAGTTTACAAAGCTTTTCTTGGACAAGTATATTCCACCCTCTCAGAGGGAAGAGCTGCGAGGTCAGTTCGAGCAGCTCGAGCAGGGTCAGATGTCAGTGACCAATTATGAGGCGAGATTCTCTGAGTTGTCTCACCATGCACTTATGATACTACCTACCGACGCAAAGAGAGTGCAGAGATTTGTTAGGGGGTTACACCTCAGTATTCGGGCTAGTATGGCCTGGAAGGTTGAGATGGGTACTGATTATCAACTAGTAGTGGACTTTTCTCGGAGGATTGAGGGCTACCGCCAGAGGGGTAGAGAGTAGATGCAGTAGGACAAGAGGACCCGTTTCTCTATAGAGTTTAGAGGTGCCCCGGCTAGGGGCAGAGATCAGTTTGGGAGGGGTCAGCCTAGCAGGCCTACATATCCAGCACCACCACCTCCTCGGGGTACTCCAGCACGACCCTATTTTAGTGCTATGCCAGAGAGTTCTTATCGCCCACCAGCTCATCAGGGTTCTTCCAGTGCCTATATTAGTGCCATGCTGGAGAGTTCATACCGCCCACCAGCCATCCAAAGTTCTTCTAGTGGGTATCCAGGCCATCAAGGTCAGACTTCGTGGTAGCAGTCTATGATATCGAGAGGTTGTTACGAGTGTGGGGATCCAAGTCACATAAAGAGAACCTGTCCCAGACCTCGGGGCAAGGCAGTACAACAGGGTCATCGGCCCATGATTGCAGTACCAGCCATCCGACCGCCCAAAGGTGGGGGACAGGCAGGTAGGGGCCGTCCTAGAGGTGGAAGCCAGGTAGGGGGAGGTCAGCCAGTTATTGTTCAGCCAGGTGGAGGCCAGCCAGTCGACACTCTAGCTAGATTCTATGCTTTTTCAGCCAGACCAGATGCAGCTGCTCAGATGCCATGATCACAGGTATTTTTTCTTTCTGCGGTAGGAATGTTTCAGTATTATTTGATCCAGGGTCTACCTATTCATATGTATCATCTCTGTTTTCTCATTTCCTATATATTCCTCATGAGTCCTTGGGTACTCCTGTCTATATGTCCACTCATGTGGGCAATTCTGTGATTGTGGATCGGATTTATTGGTCCTGTGTGGTCACATTCTATGGTTACGAGACTAGAGCGGACCTTCTGTTACTTGATATGACCGACTTTGAGGTCATCCTGGGCATGGACTGGTTATCCCCATATCACTCCATCCTTGATTGCCATACCAAGACTGTTACCTTAGCAATGCCAGAGTTGCCTAGATTGGAGTGAAAGGGTTCGTCTAACAGTACATCTAGTCATGTTATCTCTTTTCTGAAGGCTCGACATTTGGTCATGAAGGGTTGTTTGGCTTATCTAACCTATGCTCGGGATACCACCGCAGAGTCCCCGACGATTGATTCAGTGACAGTAGTTCGGGAGTTCGCCTATGTGTTTCCTTCTGACCTTCCAGGCATGCCACCAGATCGTGATATTGATTTCTCTATTAACTTGGCTCCAGGCACTCAGCCTATATCCATCCCACCGTATCGTATGGATCCAAAAGAATTGAAGGAGGTGGAACATCTTGAGGAGTTTCTAGTGAAGGGGTTCGTCAGGCCGAGTGTATAACCTTGGGGTGTACCAGTATTATTTGTAAAGAAGAAAGATGGGACTATGTGGATGTGCATATATTACCGCCAGTTGAACAAAGTTACCATTAAGAACAAGTACCCGTTGTCGCATATTGATGATTTATTTGACCAGTTGCAGGGTGCTAGGGTGTTTTCTAAGATCGACTTGAGATCGGGATACCATCAATTGAAGATTCGCGCCTAAGATGTTCCGAAGACTGCCTTCTGTACTAGATATGGCCATTATGAGTTTCTAGTGATGTCCTTCGGCCTGACTAATGCCCCAACGACATTTATGGATTTGATGAACAGGGTGTTCAGGCCTTATATCGATTCCTTTGTTATTGTCTTCATTGATGACATCTTGATTTACTCACGTAGCATGGAGGAGCATGAGCAGCATTTGAGAGTAGTGCTTCAGACCTTGAGGGAATAGAAGCTATATGCTAAGTTCTCCAAATGTGAGTTTTGGTTAGATTCTGTGGCATTCTTGGGGCATTTGGTATCAGGCAAGGGTATTAAGGTGGATCCCAAGAAAATTGAGGCGGTTCAGAGTTGGCCTCGTCCTACTTCGGCGACTGAGATCAGGAGTTTCTTAGGGCTAGCAGGTTATTATCGTCGATTTGTGGAGGGCTTCTTATCCATTGTAGCACCTTTGACTAGATTGACCCAGAAGGGTGCTCCGTTCTGTTGGACCAATGATTGTGAGGCGAGCTTTCAGAAGCCCAAGACAACTTTGACTACATCACCAGTTTTAGTGTTGCCTTCTGGTTCGGGGATGTATAAGGTGTATTACGATGCTTCGCGCGTTGGCATGGGTTGTGTATTGATACATGAGGGTGAGTTATTTCATATGCTTCACGTCAGCTGAAGCCCCATGAGAAGAATTATCATGTGCATGATTTGGAGTTGGCCGCGATTGTTCATGCTCTTAAGATCTGGAGGTATTATCTATATGGGGTGCCTTGTGACGTTTACACCGATCACCGCAGTTTGCAACACTTGTTCAAGTAAAGGGATCTCAATTTGAGGTAATGCAGATGCCTTGAGTTACTGAAGGACTATGACATCACTATTCTTTATCATTCGGGCAAGACGAAGGCAGAGAGCATGAGTAGCTTGGCATTCATTTCAGCATAGGAGAGGCCACTAGCTTTGGACATTTAGTCCTTGGCCAACAGACTCGTGAGGTTGGATATTTCAGAGCCCAGTCGAGTTCTTGCATGTGTTGTTGCCCAACCTTCACTATTGGAGCAGATCAAGGCTCGATAGTTTGATGATCCACACTTGGCAGTTCTCTGGGACATGGTACTACAGGGTGTTGCCAAGGAGGTTTCTATTGGCAAGGATGGTGTCCTACGACTCTAGGGTCGTCTATGTGTTCCTAATGTCGATGGCGTGAGGGAGAGGATCATAGAGTAGGCAGCCAGTTCTCGATATTTCATTCATCCAGGTGCTACGAAGATGTATCAGGACCTGAGATAGCATTATTGGTGGTGACAGATGAAGAAAGACATAGTTAAGTATGTAGCTAGGTGCCTAAATTGCCAGCAGGTTAAGTATGAGCATCAGAGGCCAGGTGGCTTACTCCATCAGATGACTATACCATAGTGGAAATGGGAACGCATTACTATGGACTTTGTAGTTGGGTTGTCGCGGACCTTGCGGAAGTTCGATGCAGTTTGGGACATTGTTGATAGGTTGACCAAGTCAGCACACTTCATTCCAGTTGCAACTACTTATACTTCAGAGAGGTTGGCCCAGATTTATATTCGGGAGATAATTTGGTTGCACGGTGTTCCTGTTTCCATCATATCAGACAGAGGCCCTCAGTTCACTTCACATTTCTGGAGAGTCGTTTAGAGTGAGTTGGGGACCAGTGCAGAGCTCAGCACTGAGTTTTGTCCACAGACCGACGGGCAGTCAGAGGGGACAGTCCAGATCTTTGAGGACATGCTCAGAGCATGTGTGATTTACTTTGGGGAACAGTGGGATTAATTCTTACCTTTGGCCGAGTCTGCTTACAATAACAGTTATCAGTCTAGTTTCGAGATGGCTCCATTTGAGGCTTTATATGGTCGGCGATGTTGTTCTCTTATCGGGTGGTTTGATCCCGGCGAGTCTAAGTTATATGTTACTGATTTGGTGAAAGATGCCTTGGAAAAGGTAAAGTTGATTTAGGAGGAACTTCACACAGCACAGTCCAGATAGAAGAGTTACGCGGATCAGAAGGCGTGTGATGTATCATTTATGGTAGGTGAGAAGGTTCTCTTGAAAGTCTTGCTGATGAAGGGCATTATGAGATTCGGGAAGAAGGGCAAGTTGAGCCAAAGGTTTATAGGCCCATTTGAGCTATTGAGGCAGGTTGGGGAGGTTGCTTATGAGCTTGCTTTACCCCCAACCTATCAGGGGTTCATCTGGTTTTTCACGTGTCTATGCTCCGGAGGTATCACACCGACTTGTCACTATTCAACTAGATAAGAGCTTAAGTTATGAGGAGGAGCAAGTTGCCATTGTTTCTAGACAGGATCGCCAGTTGAGATCCAAGAGGATTTCCGTAGTAAAGGTCCAGTGGAGGGGCCAACCAGTCAAGGAGGCGACCTGGGAGTCCGAGGAGGACATGCGGAGCAGATATCTACACTTATTCAGCAATTCATGTATGGTTCTAAACCCGTTCAAGGACGAACGTTTGTTTAAGAGGTGGGGAATGCAATGACCCGACCGGTCATTTTGCTTTCTAGAATCCGGTTCCCCTAAATAAGACTTCCCGTACATGCTTTTACTGTTTTATGACTTGCGGGAATGGTTAGTTCAGGATTTGGAAGGGTTCGGTTGAAATCGGAACACTTGGTTCCTGAAGGTTGGCTTAAAATGCTAAGTTTGACTTCGGTCAACATTTTGAGTAAACGACCTTGAAATCAGGATTTGACGGTTCCAATAGGTTCCTATGATGATTTCAGACTTGGGCGCACGTTCGGATCGATTTTTGGATGACCCGGGAGCGTTTCAATTCCTAATAGTGAAAGTTGGTTCTTGAAGGTTTTAAAAGTTCCTTAAATTTGGTTTGGAGCGGGTTTTGGTGTTATCGAGGTTCCAACGGAATTCCGATACTGGGAATAGTTCGGTAATATCATTTAGGACTTGCACGTAAAATTTGGTGTCATTCCGAGTAGTTTAAGTACGTTTCGGCGCATTGGATGTAAATTGAAGAACATGAAGTTCTTAAGTTTGATTCAATGGGTTTTGGGGTGCGATTCTTAGTTTTAATGTTGTTTCGGGCATTCCGAGAGTTCGAGTGAGTCTGTTTTATGATTCCAAACTTGTTGGTATATTCGGGCGGGGCCCCGGGGACCCCGAGTGTCAATCGGATGAGGCTCGGACCAAGATGAGAATTTGGAGCAGCAGCTGATGCACCAAATCTGTCAAAACCGCACCTGCGCTAGGCCAGTTGAAGGTGCGAGCTCGCATGTGCAGGCCAAACCTCGCAGAAGCGGCCAAAGGAGGGCAGCCCAGGTTCCGCAGATGCAGCCCATCCTCCGCAGAAGCGGGTACCCGTCCGTAGAAGCGGTCCTAACCGGCCCAGTGAATTCCGCAGATGCGGACCCTTGTCCGCAGAAGCGAGGGCGCAGGTGCGGCCCTATCACCTCAGGTACGAAAACCTTTGGAGGCAGTGAGCCTCATTTATTACGGGTTAGGACCAATTTTATCACATTTTCTTCCACTCTTGGGCGATTTGAGAGCTTCTAAGGTGGGGATTTCGACCTAGCTTTGTGAGGTAAGTAATTTCTTCTAAATATGAGTTTAGTACATATATTATGGGTAGATTTCCACATAACAATTGGTAGAAATCATGGGTTGAGATGAAAAACCTAGGGTTTAATAAACAAAATGAGATTTTACCACGAAAATAATTATGAAACTTAGTGAAAATCGTATATTATGTTCCTAAGGTTATGGGTAACAACTTTCTTCAAACATTTCCGGAATCCGGGCGTGTGGGCCCGGGGGTGAATTTTAGGAATCTTGCAATTTTGGTGGGGTAATCACTTTAATAGTAGATATATGAACTTTTGAGCAATAGATTGATCGATTTATATAATGTTTGTCTAGTTCCGAGTCGTTTGGCATCAAATTAGAGGTTTGAGTGCATTCTTGAATTGGGAAGTAAGCTTTGAGACGAGGTAAGTTTCTTTTATAACCCTGTAAGAGGGAACTTACCCCATATGTTAACATAATTAATATGTATTGTTCATTGTGGGGGCCACATACGCACGAAATTACGAGAGTCCGTACGTAGCTACTATTCCTGTTTATGTCCGGGTAGTTTTAGGTTTACACTATGCTTGTGGACACTGTTATTTGATTATATTTGTTGAGTGTATCAAATGGAACTGAGTTGAGGATTTTTAAGGATTTAAAAGCTTCAAGTCGAATTGTCTTTATTTTGAAAAGAATCAAGGAAGGGTTATGATTTATTTATAAATTTATATTTGACCGCGTCGCATGTATGATTCGCGAGCATGGTAATAGATGCATCTATAGTTCGCGCTGTTCGACCCTCAGCAGTGCACAATTTACATTTATGTTGGATCGGGCTGAACGTCCTCGGTGGTATTCGTGTGATAATAGAACTGGAAGTTCCTTTCATAATCGGTATAAATTCATTGTTTGCATGATCATATGTTTTAAAGGAAAGAAGTGATTCAAGATCTTAAATATTTATGAAGACTTGTTCAGTCTTTTCTTGTTCTGAGTCTTATTGTTGTAGATCATGCTTAATTAGAATTTCATGTTATTGGCCCTAGTAAGTGTCAGAGTCGACCCCTCGTCACTACTTCTTCGAGGTTAGACTAGATACTTACTGCGTACATATTATTTATGTACTCACGCTACACTTTTGTACTTAATTGTACAGGATTTGAGGCAGGTGCATCTGGTTGCCAGTCTGGTGCGCAAATTTGATTGCCATCTCGAGACTTCACGGTGATCTACCTTCCGAGCCGTTCCGCAGCAGCTGGAGTCTCCCTTATGTTTTATTTTTTTCTGTCTATTTCATTTCAGACAGTAGGCTAGTGTCCTTTTGTATATTCTACTAGATTGCCCACATACTTGTGACACCAGGTCTTGGCACAAACACTAGTAGACATATGATTTTGGATTTGTTTACATTATTACAATTTGTACTTGTTTGCTTCCGTTTCATTATGTCATATTCGCAAATTTCTAAATCTCTTTAACAAATGAGGAAATGTTATCCACTTAGTATTTTGTTTAAATGGGAAACCATTAGTTTGATCAGTGTTGGCTTGCTAACAATGGTGTTGGGCGCCATCACGACCTAAGATGGAATTGGGTCGTGACGCCCAGTGGCTTACAATTGTCATATGGGTAGCCTTTCTTCCTCCGAGACAATTTATAGGGGTCTATATATGTAGCGAGTCATACGTTCTTGTCGGCATGCCTTCTTTCGAAGAGTTTAACTTTAATTCACATGGCTTGTCAAGGAGATATCTATAAATTCCTTTCAGGGTTCTTCTCTCACTAATCCTTTTCCTCCTCCTACTTATTCACTCTTTCTATCATTGCAATGCTAGCTAGTGTGAGAGTTCTTCGAGTCTCTAATCGGTACCGTAGTTATAGTTCATCCTAAGTCATCCTCCGATAGCAGCACCTATTATCTGCATGGTTAAATTGTTAGTCCGATAATCCCCGTTAAAATTACTAATCCTTTTTAATAAAAACGGGGCCCATACTTCTTTATAACCTTAGAGCTCATTACCAATAAAACTTATTGTACTTTCATACATTAACTTACGTCACTTAATAGTCTTCCTTATTAACTCATATTGCTCTTTTTGGTTTCGCACAAACCTTTCCCAACATTCCACTTCTCATTTCTTTCGGAGTAATTTCAAAAAAACATCATTGATTCTCGACTTCTCGTACTCTAACAGGCCTCATTCTTTAGTTGTCTAATATTTCTTTACTTATCTGATCACGCGCTAGTCACTGCGCAAACCCAATTTGCTATACCCTACCACCATCTAGCATTCCTTTGTAATAATCAATTGTCTTGGCCCTCTTAGTCCATCCCATAGCTTCATCATAATCATATCTTGGAAATATAGATGGCTCTCACTCTCTAAACTCCTTAGGTTGTAAATTTCCTGACCCTACAAGGGCTCTATCACTATCAGGAGCCCTCGGGTGATGCCAATCCTAAGAGGCAACCAACTGCGTCTATACTTGTATTGATGTTCTTACATATACAGAGTCGGTGTTGGAACTCGCAAAGTTAATGATGCTAGAGCCTCCCTCGGCTCCTCTAGTACTAGTGGAATCGGGGCTATCTGAGGGAGTGACTCACCCTAGTCTTCAGATAGATCTGTCTCAATAGAGGGTGTGCGTCTCATACTCCCTCCTAATCCTTACTTAACATCTGGAGTAGACGCAACTCTTCTGGGTAATGACATCTTTGTACAGACTACATCAACACATATGTTAAACTCGATTCCCTACAACTCCGCTCTTTCGTACGATCTAGAATATCAAAGGATGGTAACAATCCTAAATATCTCGCAGCCTCCTGTTTATAAGTGTGGCGCAAAACACACTCATAAACAAGAGCCTACTAGACACGGCTTGTAGATATCTCTAGGACAGACCTGCTCTTATACCAAGTTTGTCATGACCCAAATCGTAGGGACACGATGGGCACCCAGTGCCTTAATCAATCGAGTACCCACGTAACATATCTTTCTAATCATACCATCATGCGTAAATGGGTCAGAAAGGCAGTCATGAGATAACCAGAATAAAATATAAGAAAATAATCAATATAGGATGACCCCACATGATATACAAACTTATACATGTGACATACAGGCCTATAAGGCCGACATGACCATTTGTACACTCAAAAGATATGTCGACAAGGACTTACCAGCATCCATATACATGACATCTGTCTACAAGCCTCTAAGAGTACATAATCATCATAAGGGTTGAGACAAGGCCCCGCCATACCAATCAATACATGTTCAAAGAATACTGACCAAATAGGCATCTTCGGAGCAAGTGGAGTACACCAACACCTTCTGCTAAGCTGATAGCCTACTATGAGGACCGTCAACCTGTCTATCGGGACCCGCGGGCATGAAATGCAGCGTCCCCAGGAAAAAGGGACGTCAGTACGAATAAATATCGAGTATGTAAGGCTGGAAAGCATAAATAAGAACAGTAATGTGAAGAGAGACAGAGAAGATACAACCTGTAATATCTGAATACCTCTGAGGACAGAGAAGATACAACCTGTAATATCTGAATACCTCTGAGGTCTACAGACATAAAATGCATTATACATATATATATACATAAGCTTTTAAAAACATTCGCCTCTATGGGCATCATCATGATCATATCATACCGGGACGTAATAGGCTCTGTAAAAACGTACCCGACCATCATCACGCTCGGTATAATCGTACTCGGTCACGTGGATCTCGGTAAAACTCAACTGATTAGTGGTTGCACAATTGGTGTCGTACCCGGCCGACTATAGCGCGGCTCGGTAGAGTAAAATAGATACATATATATATATAATGCATGTTGGACTCATGGAATCATGTTCTAAACCTTTCGGAGTGATGTAAGGTCATTGCACCTTCGATTAATGTTATGGACATCATACCATCAATATGAAACTCAATAGAATTCAAGGATAATACATACTTTCTTAGAATAACTTTGTAAGGAAAGAACAACATGGACAACCTTAGTTACTAGGAGTAGATCCGTTATGAAATAGCGTATCGTATACGTTCATTTAATTTTAGATCATGCCAAAAGAAAGAAGAAAGTGCCTTAACATACCTGTATGATCTCTTCCTTATTACTGAACCAAGCTCAACACTTCTTGCATCTACAACAAGTGAAATGATATCGTCATTAACATATAATATCGAACCATCATATTTGGCTAGTCGTATGGCTTAAGAAAAATTGGGCAGCAGCTCCCCTGTTTTTAATACATCCCAAAGACCATTAAGGGTCATGAACAGCCCAATAACAACAACTATAACCACCTGTAGCAGCAACAACAATATAATCAAATATGAGCTTCTTCGATTATCTTAACAATCATATTGAGCGGCAAACTCATATTTACTAATAACAAAATATAAATCGAATCCAACTCTTATTCCATAAATTAGTTTAAAACCTTCAGAACGTCATACTTATATGTACTATATTATTTCTAGTTCAAAACATCCACAAAATGCTTTCCAAAACAGCCACATACATCTAGCACCTTAACTTTTATCGTCAATCACTTGTTTTTTATCTTTTCTTCTTCAATCAACTTAATTAACACCTAGAAAAGCTTAATAACAGCAGCCACAACATTTTCAAATTATTTCTCATATTTTTCATCCACCACAAACCATATATTTAGCCACAAAATAGTCCAACCAAAAAGATAAGGAGGAACTACGCTCCTTGTCACTTGGCCCAACAGTCCATCAAAAAATGGCCTACGTTTGAAGCCATTGTCTGATATGGCCCAGGTTGTACATAATCTGAAAATTACTTTTTACCAGTTAGCTCGCTCTATTTAATTATTTTTTCCCTCTTTCACGACTTTGTACCCCAAAAGTTCTCTACCATTATATTTATTCTTCAATTCTCTTTCCAGATTCAAAGTTGATAACCACTCTTCAGATAAGAAGAAAAAATTACTACTTAAGAGAATTTTTTTTTTTGAGTCACCATTTAAGGCTGTTCGAAGCTTCAATTTCAGAAATTGGATTTTCCGATTTTGTTAGTTGTTTAGATTGGGTGTTGTCCCAATTGATTGGGATCATCAAGGGGAGTTCAAAACTAAAATTTGAAGTGATTTGGAGCAGATTTAAGCTAGATTTGAGTTGAATTTTAGAATATTCCCAAGAAAGAAGAAGAACTTGTGAAGCTCCATTAATTGGATTCATTTATATAATAGTGTATAATATTATATAAGTAATATATAATAGTGTATAAACACCTCAAATACATTGTTTTATACAAGGTTGATACATTATTTATAGGTATCTGGTGTATTTCTCACATTTCTTCTTCTTCTCTTCCTTTTCTTCTTCTTCTTCTTCAACTACTACACCTATATACATAGTGTATCACTAACATTTTAACTATTGTGCTTATACATCTTTATACACTTTTATACAACTATATATATATATATATATATATATATATATATATATATATATATATAATGTACCTTTTTGTATAAAAGTGTATATTCTCTGACGAACGTTTTGTATGATTTTCACTTGCAATTCTTGTATTAAACTAGTCCAAATCTCCATCAAACGACTTCAAACTTTGTATATAGCCTACTTAGAATATTTGTAACAAGTTCAAATAATACCCACTCCAAATTTATCACAAAATTATATTCAAAATTTAACAAAATTAGCATTAAAGGAGATGGGATTTTAGATTCTCGCATTTGTTTTTGTCTTTTTTTTAGCTATGATAGGTATGTAGAAACTTAAGGAAAAAGGATAATGGAAACTCACAGATGTTTCACCCTGAAGATATAGAGAATAAAAAACAAAAAAATTAAGATCAAAGCTTATTGATATTTGGCTACACATTTGCCAACATGTAAGTGGGCTAAAATACTGCAAGGTCAACTTAAGGAGTGCATTATTCTGTAATTTTGTCAAAAGATAAGGGGCCATATCCCATGTTCTTTCAAATGCTATCTTATGGTTTTTTACTCAAACAACACAACCAACACAAGATTAACCTTAGGCACAATCAAGAATATGTTATACATACCTTGGACAGAAGTTACAACTCGAAACCCCATCTCAACTTAACTCACAATAGCCCTCAATCATACCACAACATCATAGAAGCATTCTCTTGTAGTATTTAACACGTTTGATGATGATTTGAGTTGATTTCCCTTGCGTTTGGTTCTTGGGATCTTGGGATAAGTTAGAGAGGATTTTGGAGAGCTTTTGGACAAAGTTTAGCTGAGAAATGACTCAAAATGAAGCTGAAACATCTTTTAAAAGAAGTAAGGTCGGTGGCCGTCTCAAGTGGGTCCCAACGGGAGCTTCTTGCGCAGTCTCGCGCGAACGCGAATATCTGTCTACTCCGATGTCGTATCGACGAACGGTTTAATGCGTTGGAAACTAGACTTGTAAATCTTTAATATTGTGGGTAGATCAGCCTATAAATCCAACTACATTGAGAGAAAATCTCAGTAATATTAGACCTAAAGTTTCAGTAAAATAATGAACGTAATATGCGACAACTTTTGTCGACTTTTGTTGCATAACTCGGTTGGCTTCAAAACTTAACACACGACTATTATATGACTAAAATACCTCATAAAATTACCTTTTTATCCTCGTAAGCACCCTAGTCTCACCCCAAAAGTATGGGTTATAATATTTCCGACTTGCCGACTTTTGACGAAACTTATTTTCTTCGATTCGATTAGCTTCTTAACCTTCCAACTCTCATGATACTCATTAAAATGTTTTTTAAATTATCATTATCTTTGTAAAGTTCATTCAATTCTCTAACTCATATTTATTCACTTAGGATGAATTCTAACTTGAAAGTACAGGGTGTAACATGCCTTGGATTCCGAATCCAAGCATACCCGAGCGAAGCCCGAACCAATACAAGCTCACACGAATGAAAAACAACTCAATCGAAGTCCGATAGCTCAACCGATTCGCCAAAATATCGCTCTTGGGTGTTCACAACCCAAGAGTCCAACCCACACTAATTGGGTCCCATATCTCCCGAAATACTCCTCCAAAACTCGCCAAATTCGAGTATATTTTTTTCCTAATACAGGAAAATAAAACCCCAAAAGGAATCGGGAAATAAATGCCTCTAACTCATTTTTAATTTTTAAAATTTAGGACATAACCCTAGGTCTTTATTTAAAGAATTAAATGGATTTTCAATTAAAATCATGGATTAAAGCTTAAACCAAGGGAATGAATCAAAGAAAATACTTAGGTTATAGTTCAGACCTTACCCCGTGGAAGAAACTTGAAGAACATCCTTGAATTCTCCTGATCCTAAACTTTCAAGATGAGAAAAAGTCCAGCAACATTAATAGCCAAAAATGTCCAACTGGTTAGCCTTGTTTCTTGTGCCAAACGATCCCGAAACTCATTTTTAATGGCTCCAATGAATTCCTCGTGAAATTCTAGTAAGGTTAGGCTTTTCAATCACTCCAGTTGAGCTTATAATGATGGAGATATGTTGATTTCAATATTTGAAAATAGTGCAGACTTTTAAATACAAATTCAGTGGCAAATAAGTAATTAATCTGAAAAATCTGTCAACCCAATCCTTAGTAAAATGACCATAAATTTCTCATATGATGTCGAAACTTGATGATTTCAGTTGCTATGGTTAACAAATTACGATACGGATGTAATGGTTAGTCGAAACATGAGTCAAAGGTTGTTTGCTCAATATGGTAACCTTAATGCTCAAATCGACATCAAAACCGAAAATGATTACCATACAACCCAAACTTATCCAAAACGCATCGAAATTTAACCAAACTTTGTGGACATCCCCAAAATCATCAAACTTATTGGAATAATTAAAATCCAATTCCGAATCTGTTTACCCAAAAGTCAAACCTTGGTAAACTCTTCCAACTTAAAGCTTCTAAAATGAGAATCATTCTTCCAAATCAATCCTGAACTGCTCGAAAACCGAACCAACCATACACGCAAGTCATAATACATAATTTAAAGCTACTCGAAGTGATGCTACAAGCTGTCACAGATTCTTCATACATGAGACAAGCACTTTAGTTGCTCACATAAGGATCTTAACAGAAAGTTGTAAGAATATTCTGAAATCAAGTAAAGACTTCATGCTTTTATTTCTTTGAAAATAAACTACTTTACGAGCTAGAAAAGTTAGCTAGATTGCAGACCTGAAATCAAGACAACAGTAATGGACTTTGCTTCGTATACCACTATATAACACGACAATAAAACCAACGACAACAACAACTAACCAGCAGCAAACCAGTCAAAGAAACCCGAAAAGAACCTTAAAATTAAACCAGAAACTTCAAAGACTTTCAAAGAAAGATATGCCCAGAAACTAACTTCACCACTTTTATTTTTTGGAAGGTTTTTGCTCTTAGTTTTAGCCTACTCCAATGTAT
The DNA here is from genome assembly GCF_000390325.3 of Nicotiana tomentosiformis. Classification (NCBI taxonomy): domain Eukaryota; kingdom Viridiplantae; phylum Streptophyta; class Magnoliopsida; order Solanales; family Solanaceae; genus Nicotiana; species Nicotiana tomentosiformis. Next base: position 133,994,770 of record NC_090813.1, read on the forward strand.
TCAGCTGATGTATTTTTCTCTCCAAATTGTCTTTTCTTAGGGACCATTTGGCCATAAAAAAGGTACCTTTTTTATTTTATTTTTATTTTTTTCAAAATTAGTGTTTGATCATGAAGTTTTCTATTTTCTCTTCAAGATGAATTTCAGATTTTGTTTGAAAATTTGAAAAACTCCAAAAAGCTATTTTTCAAAATTTTCACTTCAGATCACTACCAAAAATACTAAAGAAGCCCAAAATTATATTCATGTCCAAACGCCCACTTAGAGTGTGAAAGGTATTCTCTAGAGTGTTTTGTGAAGAAGGACCTCTTCCCTTTATAAGAGAGGGAGACCTTTGGTTATTATAAAAAAATATACATATGACAAATTTTTCTCCAAAAAGCTTTCCAAAAGATAGTATTTTTATCAACTATGAACAGTGTTTGGAATATTTTACTACAAATAACTTTTGGAACAGTGAAAAGTAACATGTCACGACCCCAATCTCTCACCGTAGGATGTTGTGATGGCACGTAGTTTCTAAGACTAGGTAAAACTAACAAACATAAAGAATTAACGGAAATAATAATAATCGAACTTCGATATAAACCAACCAGCTATCATAAAAGAACTCCACAAACAGCTGATAATAACTCCCAAAATCTGGTGAGACCGAGTCATAAGCTCTACGCGAGTATACTGAACATCCCTAGTACATCACAATCTAAATAACGAGTATGCAATAGATACCTAGGACAGGGGGTGACTCTGAAGCCTGCAGATGCTGGCAGGTATACCTTGAAGTCTCTGATCCGGAAGCTCTACTCACTAGTGCCTAGCCTGGTATGAGGTACCTGGATCTGCACAAAATGATATGAAGAAGCGTAGTATGAGTACACCACAACGGTACCCAATAATTATCAACCCTAACCTCGGTAGAGTAATGACGAGATCAGGTCAAGACAACTACTTGGATAAGAATAAGAAATTGAACAAGTATAACACAGTCTAAGAATGTAAACAAGGAAAATAAGGCAATAAGGAATTAAAACAAGATAGACTGCAACTGAATTTAAAGCAATAAAATGCAACAAGGAAGGAACATATAATAAGAACATCAAGGAAACAATGCGAACAAATACAAGTGAGGTAAATGAGAGATAACAATAAAAATCAAAACTGAGGTACCGCCTCGAAATCTCATTTCGCAATCATAATCACAATCTTTGCTTATATCACCGTGGGACCCTTACATTTAGTTCTAAAAATTATTTTTGCCAAAATAGCTACATGTGTTTTAGCCCACCTTATCACATCACGTGGCTTCAAGTAGTTCCCCTACTAGAAACACACATATCAAGTCCACCTTATCTCACCGCATGCATATCAACCTCTATCCTTATACCACCGCATGCGTATCAATATTACAACATATCACAACTCGCGCATCAAGTGCCCAAATGCCACAACCTACCAAAAGAATCAACAATATCAATATTTCCATAACAAATATCCCATGGCTCAACCACAATGTATACAAGAGTCACAACAATAGAAACTGAAAGTGAATAGCTCAACAAGAATGGTATTTCAACAATTTACAACTTTACCTCAATATGATCATGGCTTCTATAACTTCAACACCAAAACTCAACGATAAGATATTCCAAGAAGTAATAGTTTCGAGTAAGGTAACTCAACAGTCAAATAATTAACAAGGCGATTAGGAAATAGTAACTTCAACTAAGCATGTAAGGGCAAATAACAAGTAAGAGATGGGACAAGTATTAACAATGTCAAGTAAGCATGTAAGGATATATTAACTATGATAGATATAATATGTTGTGGCAATTCGATTAAAGGCATGAAACGAATCTACGTTGCCTAAACCGATCAATTATCGCATATATAACGTGTACCTACTCGTCACCTTATGTACACGGCTTTCACATACCACATATGACACAAAACAACTCCAATCCTAAGGGGAAATTCTCCCACATAAAGTTAGGCAAGATACTTACATCAAACAAGCTAACTCAATCCACTAGTAACCCTTTTCCGCGAATATCCAACTTCGAACAACTCGAATCTAGCCAAAATTATTTTATACCATAAATACAAACCATAGAATACTATTCTGGATAATAAAGTTTTAATATTTAAATAAAATTAAAAAGTCAACTCAAAATTCACCCCCAGGTTCGCATCTCGGAACCCGACCAAACTTACAAAATTCGAACACGCATTCCATATCGAGTCCAACTGTAATTTTTATTGTTTTATGACTTACGAGGATGGTTGGTTTAGGTTTGAAAGGGTTCGGGTTGAAATCAGAATACTTAGTTCCTTAATAATGGCCTAAGGTGGACAAGTTTGACTTGAGTAGGCATTTTGCGTAAACGACCTCGAAATCGCAACTTGAAGGTTTCAATAGGTTCGTATGATAATTTTGGACTTGGGCATGTGTTCGGATCGTATTTCGGGTAACCCATGAGCATTTTGGCGCTTCATGTGGAAAATTGGCTCAATAAAGGTTTTCTAGTTCTTTAAATTTGGTTTGGAGTAGAGTTTGGTATTATCAAGGTCCGTTTGGAATTCCGAGCTTGAAAATAGTTCTATACGGTTATTTATTACTTGTACGCAAAATTTGGTGTCATTCTTGATTTCAATGTTGTTTTACGTGTTTCGAGTGTTCGAGCAGATCCGTTTATGTTTATGGACTTGTTGGTGCAATTATGTCAGGGTCCCGGGTGGCTCGGATGAATTTTGGACTACCCAAAGCTAAGTCTAAAAATTTGATAATGCTGGTTCTGGTTTCCTTCTTCGCGAACGTGGAGGTGGAGTCGCGTTCGCGGAGAAGGAATTGGGGGACTGGTCATTTTTCTCTTCGCATTTGCGTACATGAGGCCGCTTTTGCAAAGGTCTGGTAGTGGTAGCCTTCGCGTTCGCGTTTAAGGGCCCGTGTTTGCATAGATCAAAGGGCATGTGATGGGTCTGTCGCGTTTGCTCTTCATGCTCGCGAAAGGCTGACCGCATTCTTGTAGCTCAGGATGGGAAAGGCTTCGCGATCACGAGACAGCCCTCGCATTCGCAAAGAAGGGCTTCACTGCCTGGGCCAGTTATGCCTTCGCGATTGCGAAAAAGAAAACACTAGGCAGAATTAATTTTTAATGCGGGACCTGATCTCTTTTCTCTCATTTCCCACTTGGTCTTGGGCGATTTTGAGAGCATTTTGTGGGGGATTTTCATCAACATCAAGAGCTAAGTGAACCCTATCAATTCTTTAGTTAAATACACGGATTAAGGGTATATTTAACATGAAATGTAGGGAAATATTAGAACCTAGGTTTTGGTAAAAAATAAGTTTTGACTGCAAAATCTATTATGTAATTGGGAATAAATTATATATTTGAGTTTGTGAGGTCATGTGTAACATTTATATCCGAAAATTTCCAGTATCCGGGCACATGGGCCCGGGGGTGAATTTTAGGAATCTTCCAAATTAGGTTGGGTAATTACTCTAATAGCTAAATTATGAACTTTTGAGCATATATTTATTAGTTTATACGACTTTTGGTTAGTTTTGGAGTCCTTGGCATCGTTTGATTAGTTCTGTAAGGTTGAAAAGCCGGATTGAGGACATGGAACCGAGGTAAGTCTCTTGCCTAACCTTGTAAGAGAAAACTTATCCCCTTAGGTGTATTAATTGTTGTGTACTGCTTGTTGTGGGGAGCTAAATACGCACGAGGTGACGAGAGTCCGTACGTAGCTATATTCATGATATCCTGTGTATTAATTGTCTTGATTAGGACTGAGATTGAGGATTTTAATTAGAGATATCGACTTAGTCTCGCAAGTGTTTCCGCGAGCAAGGTAAATTTCTCTGCTGTTATGGGATCACGCCGTTCACCTCGGCAGTGAAATAAATTATTTTTATGGGATCGGACCATTCACCTCGGCAGTATGGTAACACTATTCCAATAGGATCAGGTCGTTTGCCTCGGCAGTATGGTAACATTACTCATATGGGATCGGGTCGTTCACCTCAGCAAGTTGGTAACACTATTCTTATGGGATCAAGTTGTTCGCCTCGGCAATACTGAGTACCACTATTCCTATGGGATCAGGTCGTTCGCCTTGGCAGCTTCGTGCATAATAATCGAAACTGGATGTGGTTTGGTAATAATTGAATTAGCGCCTTCACGGCCAGTTATGATATGTTTAGTGATTTGATATAGACTCATGATTGAATTTACTGTAGTTACTTTTATTTGCTTCGTTGATACTTGTTGTACAGTAACTATGTCTGCTTTATGTATTTATATTATTATTTTACCTCTAGTAAGTGTCAAGTCGACCCCTTATCACTACTTCTTCGAGGTTAGACTAGATTATACTGGGTACGCGTTATTTTCCGCACTCATGCTACACTTCTGCACTAAATGTGCATGTACTGAGACAGGTACTACCAGTGGTCACGCAGGCGCGTAGCCGATCATCTACAAAAGCTTAGTGGTGAGCTTCTTGCCTTGATACGATCTGCAGCACCGGAGTTTTCCTCTATCTTGTTTACTATTTCTGTATATCACTTTCAGATAGTAGTTGTATTAGTTCTGTATATTCTTTAGATTGCTCATATACTTGTGGCTCCGGGTTTTGGAGATTTTTAGCATTTATGTAATGATGTACTTATCATTTCTATCACTAAAGTGGATGTACTTATTATGCTGGTATTGTTTTAAAAAAAGAGTATGTACGGTTGCATGAGATCTTACTTATTTTGTTCTTTTAAAAGGAAAACTTCCTTTTATATGTTAAAAAGGGTAAATTAATAGTAGTTTTACTTGTGGGCTTGTCTAACAGTGGCGTTAGGTGCCATCACCTATTATGAGTTTTGGGTCGTGACAACTTGGTATCATAGCTTTAGGTTCACATAGGTCTCATGAGTTATGAGCAGGCCTAGTAGAGACTTGCGGATCGGTACAGAGATGTCTGTACTTATCTTTGAGAGGCTATAGGGTGTTAGGAAACTTCTTTTTCTTTATCTCCTATCATGCAGTTGATATTGTGCTGAGTATATTTCTATGGATCTCTCACAGATGGTGAGAATGCGCACGGTGGATGTATCAGGCAGTAGAGGAGCTGCTCCTACCATTCTTAGAGGTCGAGGAAGACGCCGGGGGAGGGCTCCAGCTCCTGTCAGAGGACGAGGGCATCCTAGAGTTGCTCATGTTGTACCAATAGTGGAGGATCCTGTTATTGAAGAGCAGGATGAGGCGCCTGCAGCTGAGCCACCCCTAGCAGATTTCATGATTGTACCAGGATTCTAGGAGGTCATGGACTGTATGCTGCAGTTCATGGACTCTATGACGCAGGCGGGTTTATTTTTAGCGGACCCTGCCACATCTCAGGCGGGAAGGGGAGAACAGACCCCTACCGCTCAGGCTCCAGGGAACGCCGATGCCATTTATCAGACCCCATATGCACTACCTACGGGCGGAGCCCAGCTAGTTGCAGTGACTATGCCCGAGTACATACCAGTCATGACCGTTGATCAGTAGAAGCGACTGGACAGATGGACTAGACTTCACCCCCTAACTTTGGGGGTGAGCGGTCAGAGGACCCCCAGGATTTCATTGACCGGCGCAAGGATAGGGTACAGAACATGGGGATACTAGAGTCCAACGGGGTGGACTTCACCATCTTTCATCTTGAGGGTAAGGCCCACAGGCTTATCTTCTTAGCAGGCCAGCAGGTTCACCTCCCTTGACTTGGGATCAATTTACACATCTGTTTTTGGAGAAGTACATACCACCTTCTAAGAGAGAGGATCTTCGAGATTAGTTTGAGTGACTCCATCAAGGTCATATGTCTTTGATCGACTATGAGGTGAGATTCACTGACTTGTCTCGTCATGCATCTATTATACTTCCCACGGACGCAGAGAGAATGCGGAGGTTCATTGCAGGTCTACACCATAAGATTCAGGTTTCTATGGCCCGTGAGGCAGATATGGGGACTCCCTTTCACCAGGTTATAGATATAGCTCGGAGGATCGAGCGTATTCGCAACCGCAATGAAGAGTTCGCTTTGAGGGACAAGCGGCTCCGGTAGTTTGGAGGATTCATTGGCACCCCACCTGGGGGGGAGAGATTATTTCATGAGGGGTCAGTCTAGTAGGCCCACGCAGTCAGCACCACCGCCTGCTCGGAGTGCTCCAGCATGACCCTACTTCAGTGCCATTCAAGAGAGTACTTACCGTCCGCCAGCTATTTAGGGTTCTTCCAGTGGGTATTCAGTCCATCAGGGTCAGACTTCAGGTCAGTAGTCTACTACCCCAAGTAGTTATTTCGAGTGCGGGGATCTTGTCCATTTGAAGAGGTTTTGTTCCAGACTTCGGGGCAAGGCCGAGCAGCAGGACCATCAGCCCATGATTACCGCACCAACAACCACACCGCTCGCTAGGCCAGCCAGAGGTGGAGGGTAGGTGTGTAGGGGTCTCCCTAGAGGTGGAGGCCAGTCAAGAGGCGCTCTGGCTAGATTCTATACTTTCCCTGCCAGGCCAGAGGCAGTCGCCTCCGATGCAGTGATCACAGGTACTATTTTTATCTGCCGTAGGGATGTCTCGATATTATTTGATCCAGGGTCTACTTACTCCTATGTTTCTTCTCTATTTGCTCCTTGTCTGGATGTGTCTCGCGAGTCCTTGGGTGTTCCTGTATATGTGTCCACACCAGTGGGTGATTCTATTGTTGTGGATTGGTCTACCAATACTGTATGGTGACTTTCTGTGGATATGAGACCAGAGCGGATCTTCTATTGCTCGATATGGTCGATTTGTTGGTTATCTTTGGCATGGATTGGTTGTCCCCGTACCATGCCATTCTTGATTGTTATGCCAAGAATGTTACCTTGGCGATGACTGAGTTGACCAGATTAGAGTAGGGGGGGTTGTCTTTCGATACTTCCAGTTGGGTTATTTCTTTCTTGAAGGCTAGATATAGGGTTGAGAAGGGTTGTTTAGCCTACTTAGCCTTTGTTTGAGTACTACTGTAGAGACTCCCACGTTAGATTTAGTGTCGGTTGTACGAGAGTTTTCCGATGTATTTCCTACTGATCTACCAGGTATGCCGCCGGATCGAGATATCGATTTCGGCATTGATTTGGTGCCAGGCACCCAGCCTATTTCTACTTCACCTTACTATATGGCTCTCAAGGAGCTAAGAGAGTTAAAGATACATCTTCAAGAGTTTCTTGAGAAGGGTTTCATTAGACCTAGTGTGTCGCCTTGGGGCGTACCCTTGTTGTTTGTGAAGAAGAAGGATGGGAGTATGCGTATGTGCATTGATTACTGCCAGTTGAACAAAGTCACCATCAAGAATAAGTACTCATTACTGCGCATTGATGATTTGTTTTACCAGTTGCAAGGTGCCAGGGTGTTCTCTAAGATCGACTAGAGATCTAGGTATCATCAATTGAAGATTCGTGCTTTGAATATTTCGAAGATGGTTTTTCGGAATAGATATGGCCACTATGAGTTTTAAGTGATGTCTTGTGTCTTGACTAATGCCCCGACAACATTTATGGATTTGATGAACCGAGTGTTCAGGCCTTAACTTAACTCATTCGTCATTGTCTTCATTGATGATATATAGATCTACTTGTGTAGTATGGAGGAGGAGTATTTGAGGATAGTGCTTCAGACCTTGTGGGAACATAAGCTTTATGCTAAGTTCTCGAAGTGCAAGTTCTGGTTGGATTCCATGGATTTCTTGGGGCATTTTGTATTAGGTGAGTGTATTAAGGTGGATCCTATGAAGATTGAGGTAGTCCAGGGTTGGCCTCGTCCTACCACAACGACCGAGATCAGGAGTTTCTGGGGTTTAGCAGGTTATTATCGTCGGTTCGTGAAGGGTTCTCGTCTATTGTAGCGCCCTTGAGTAGATTAACCTAGAAGGGTGCTCCGACAGATGGTCCGATGATTGCGAGTCTAGCTTTAAGAAGCTCAAGACCGCTTTGACTACAACACCAGTGTTAGAGGACACTAGCCTACTGTCTGAAAGAAAATAGACAGAAAAAAATATAAAACATAAGGGAGACTCCAGCAGCTGCAGAACGGCTTGGAAGGTAGCTCACCATGAAGTCTCGAGATAGGGATCAAATCTGCGCACCAGACTGGTAACCAGATGCACCTACCTCAGATCCTGTACAATTAAGTAAAAAGTGTAGCATGAGTACATAAATAATATGTACCCACTAAGTATCTAGTCTAACCTCGAAAAAGTAGTGACGTGGGGTCGACTACGATACTTACTAGGGCCAATAACATGATAATATGAAATCTAATTAAGCATGATATACAACAATAAGACTCAAAACAAGAAATAACTCAACAAGTCTTCAGAAATATTTAAGAGCTTGAATCACTTCTTTCCTTTAAAACATATGATCACACAAACAATGAATTTATACCGATTATGAAAGGAACTTCCAGTTCTATTATCACATACGAATACCACCGAGGACGTTCGGCCCGATCCAACATAAATGTAAAATGTGCACTGCCGAGGGTCGAACGGCGCGAACCATAGATGCATCTATTACCCCGCTCGCGAATCATGCATGTGACCCGGTCAAATATAAATTTATAAGTAAATCATAATCCTTCCTTGATTCTTTTCAAAATAAAGACAATTCGACTTGAAGCTTTTAAATCCTTAAAATTCCTCAACTCAGTTCCATTTGATACAGTCAACAAATATAATCAAATAACAGTGTCTACAAGCATGGTGTAAACTTAAAACTACCCGAACATAAATAGGAATAGTAGCTATGTACGGACTATCGTCACTCCGTATGTATGTGGCCCCCACAAATAACAACACATATTAATTAAGTTCACCTATGGGGTAAGTTCCCTCTTACAGGGTTAGAAAAGAGACTTACCTCGTCTCAAAGCTTACTTCCCAATTCAAGAATGCGCTCAAACCTCCAATTTGATGCCAAAAGACTCGGAACTAGACAAACATTATATAAATCGATCAATCTATTTCTCAAAAGTTCATATCTCTACTATTAAAGTGATTACCACACCAAAATTGCAAGATTCCTAAAATTCACTCCCGGGCCCACACGCCCGGATTTCGGATAGTTTTGAAGAAAGTTGTTACCCATAACCTTAGGAACATAATATATGATTTTTATTAAGTTTGATAATCATTTTCATGGTAAAATCTCTTTTTTTATTAAACCCTAGGTTTTTCATCTCAAACAATGATTTCTACCAATTTTCATGTGAAACACTACCCATAATATATGCACTAAACTCATATTTAGAAGAAATTACTTACCTCACAAAGCTAGGTCGCAATCCCCTCCTTAGAAGCTCTCAAATCGCCCAAGAGTGGAAGAAAATATGATACAAATGGTCCTAACCCGTAATAAATGAGGCTCACTGCCTCCAGCTTTTTCGGCACCTGTGATCATAGGGCTGCACCTGCGCCCTCGCTTCTGCGGACAAGGGTTCGCTTCTACGGAATTCACTGGGTCGGCTGAGACCGCTTCTGCGGATGGGTACCCGCTTCTGCGGTCCCACTTTTGTGGAGGATAGGTCACATCTGCGGAACCTGGGCGGCGCTCCTTTGGCTGCTTCTACGAGGATTGGCCCTCACTTGCAAGCTCGCACCTGTGGCTAACCTAGCGCAGGTGTGGTGTTGACAGATCTGGTGCATCAGCTGCTGCTCCAAATTCTCATCTTGGTCCGAGCCTCATCCGATTGACACTCGGGGCCCCCGGGGGCCCTCCCGAACATACCAACAACTTTGGAATCATAAAACGGACTTGCTCGAACTCTAGGATTGCCCGAAATAACATTAAAACTAAGAATCGCACACCAAAACTCATTGAATCAAACTTAAGAACTTCAAGTTCTTCAATTTACTTCCAATGCGCCGAAACGTACTTAAACTACTCGGAATGACACCAAATTTTACGTACAAGTCCTAAATAACATTACGGAACTATTCCCAGTCTCGGAATTCTATTGGGACCTCGATGTCACCAAAACCCGCTCCAAACCAAATTTAAGGAACTTTTAAAACCTTCAAGAACCAACTTTCACTATTAGGCGTCGAAAAGCTCCTAGGTCATCCAAAACCCAATCCGAACATGCGCCAAGTTTGAAATCATCATATGAACTTATTGGAACCGTCAAATCTTGATTTCGAGGTCGTTTACTCAAAATGTTGACCGAAGTCAAACTTGGCCTTTTTAGCCAATCTTAAGGAACCAAGTGTTCCAATTTCAACCTGAACCCTTCCAAATCCCGAACTAACCATTCCAGTTATAAAACAGTAAGAGCATGTACGGGAAGTCTTATTTAGGGGAACAGGATTCTAGAAAGTAAAACGACCGGTCAGGTCATTACAACTAGGAATACAGACCTACGGAAGACGGAAAGACGAGTAGGACTTCAAGCGTGAAACATTGAACTATTTTCCTAAAGGGGAAGACGAGGTGGTAAAGCACTAATTCAAGAGCGTTTGTTTAACAACAAAAATATTGGAGGATTGGGACAGAAAGGCGTATAAGCAGTTTTAAAGTAACGCACGGGTACAAAGGATGTGGAAAAGAGACAATATTGGTTTATAAATAGAAGACAAGCATAGTCAAACACTTTATACATGAGAATGTTAACGTGAAGAATTTGTTAAAGCTGGAAGATATAACTCCAAAAGAAATTGATGAGATTGAAAGGAGAAGGAAGAACAATCATAAGGAGTTAGAAAGGGACCCGAGTACGATGACTCTTGAAATTAAAGATAGACCATGGTAATGTCTAAATATTGCCACCATGAGGGACTATCGAGATGACCGCAAGAACAAGGGAGTTAGTACGATATATCAAGGGAAAAAATAACCTAAAGAAGATAAACCCATCAAAGTGGAAACAATAAAGTCGACATCAAGGATAAGACTTAGGATAGACAATAAGGAAAGTACGAAATAGAAAGAAACAGTATGAAGGTAAGTTGTTTCACAACGTCAGTTTCTTCTATTAATCGGCACCTAACGAACGAATAATAAGACAAATATATACGGTAACAAGAAGATGAAAATCAATAGTTGAGGTCCAGAACTATATATACAAGGGATTCAGAATGTGTGGGAGTTAGATCAGGGTTACAAATAAGGAATATCATAATATAAGCCAAATAAGAAGTCATTGACAACTAGGGGCAATAATAAAAATAAGAAGGAATGGAGAACCATAATGGTATACATGTTTCACATAAGATGGCTTAGAACTAGAATAAAAATAGTGGAACTAAGATTGTAATGGATGCGTATAGTCGTAAGTCATGGGTACTTTGATAAATGAGCAAGCCCAAAAGGAAAAAGCGGTTGACTAGAAGTCTTCACCAATTAACAAGTTTGAAATATGCTTGGCAGAATCAGTCAATAAAATAATTATGGATAGGAATATGGTAGAGTCATCTCTTGTAGATAGGGAAGATTTCCATTTTAGGGAAAGTTAAAAGAAGTATTCGGCAAGAGACAACTACGACTTTTTGAGTCTATTGAAGGAGGGATCTTGAAATATAATGGTCGATTCTGTATTGGGATAGAGGTTCATTATTCACGCAATTCTATTCATCTCGAAACATCAAAAGTATACCATGATGTCAAAGGATTACATTGGTAGGACGACATGAAGGAAATCATGGTAGGGTTCATACCTTAATATTCCAGTTGCTGATCGGACAAAATAGAACATTAGGAACCCAATGGATTGACACGAATAAAGTAACCCCATATGGAAATGAGAAAGATTGGCAAAAAGATTCATTACAAATATAGCAACTCCGATTCCACATGGACGACTATGGTTAGTTTGACAAAAATCAGTTTACTTTTACTGAAAAATTTACTAAAGGTTGTGTAAAACGAAATGGTGTAGAAGGTAGATCGGGTACAAAGTGTTTCTGCCTAGATTACGGTTAATAGAGGTGCTCAGTTACAGATAGCTTCCGAAAGCCCTCTAAAAAAATATGGGTACATAAGATAATTCTAGTAAGTAAAGAATACAATTCAAATGCTCAAAGACATGTTACAAGCTAAGATACCAAAATTTATAGAAGGATGGGATAATCAATTACCGACTATTGAGTAGTGCACAACAATAACTATAGTAGTATCTATACATGCGGTAAGATATAAAAAAATATTTTAAACTGGACGAGGTAACTCCTTATAAAGCATGATGCAAAAGGAAATATAGATTCCCCATAAGGTAGTTTGATAGACAAAATTATTCGACATGATCTAACATATCAAGTTCTAGAAAAGTCATCTTATTTCAAGAGTGTTTGTGCTTAGAAGTGTCATAGATCGAACCCCAAAATGCGACGACGAGACTTAAGAAAATATCGAGCTGATAATGAGGCCTTCTTGAAAAATTCACTCATGAAGAGCATAATAACTTAATGGGACAAGCTAATCAAAACATTTATAAAGCCATGTCCAAACTACCCAAGAAAGGACTAAAGTGAATTTTCACTCAGAATTAGGATCTATTCACCCGGTTATCATGTTCTGATATTGAATAAATACATTAAATGATATACAAGTATTAAAGGATCGATCTTATGAGAAAATTCTAGTAGCTATAACTGAATCAGAAATCTATGATGTAGAAGCACATGAGGTTCAGATTACAGAGAAGCTGTCTTACGAAGAGGTTCTAGTTGCTATTTTAGATCCGTTTGTCCACAAGTTGGGGACCAAGAAAGTAACTTCCGTAAATATATCATGGAGCAATAGGAATGTCGAAGGTAAGAAGTGGGAAGCCATTGAAGAGACAAATTCTATGTAACCTCAATTGTTTCAGATAAAAGATTTATGGCGATTGTAGCTCGATTATGTGTTTTCTTATCCCATGTTATGCAATTTCGATCAACACTCATTTTATGATTAAATGATATTCAGAATTGAAGCTTTACATTGTATTCAGGAGCAGAATTATTTGGACACAAGGTAGGAGACTCTATCAAAATTTTTGTAAAATCCGTAAGAGCTAGTTTCTCCTTTAAGACTCCTTTACATTCGAGGACGAATGTTCCCAAGGAGGGAAGAGTGTTACACCCTGCACTATCAAGTTAGAATTCTTTTTAAGTGAATCAACATGAGTTAGAGAATTGAAGGACCTTTACAAAGATAATGATGGATTAAAACAAGTTTTCATGAGTATCGTGAGGGTTGGAAGGTTAAGAAGCTAATCGAATCGAAGAAAATAAGTTTCGTCGAAAGTCGGCAAGTTGGGAATATTATAACCTGTACTTGTAGGGTGAAACTAGTGAGCTTAAGATGATAAAAAGGTAATTTTATGTGGTATTTTAGTCGTGTGTTAAGTTTTGAAGCCAAGAGATGTCACGACCCAAACCGATGGGTCGCGACGGGTGCCCGAGTCCTACCTGTCGAACACCCTTAAGCATGCGTCTAAGATATAAACATGAATAATATCTGCAGAACTACGAGAATAGCATACGTGAGAAAATATGTTCAAAAGACATATATATACATACACGTGTGAAATACGAAGGGCGAGCCGATAAGGCCGCTATAGACAACTACATATCCAAAATTGGAAGCCGACAAGGCCACATACTACCCAACTATACATGACTGTCTACAGACTCCTAATAGAATATACAACTTTACAAAACGTGACTGGGCCCCGTCATACCCACATATGTATACAAGCATATCGTACCAAAATCAAAAGCAGCTCTGGATCAAGTGAAACACGCCAACTCTCGTTGATCAAGGATCCTAAGAAGGGGGACCGTCAGCTTGTCTACCTACACTTGCGGGCACGAAATGCAAGCCCCGGGAAATAGGGCGTCAGTACGAATAATGTACTGAGTATGTAAGGCATAAAAATCAGTACATAACAGATATAGATGAAACATGGAATAAGGAATTCCGCGTGTAAGTCTAAATCATTTTGTAAATCCTGAAACATTTACAATGTCATGCGCGTACGTATAAATGTCGTGTCATACATGGGTATAGGTATACATAACATCATCAAGCCTCTGAGGGCATCCCATCATATCATCTCGGCCACTGTGGGTAAAATCATCAACATATACCAGCTGATCAGGTGGTGGTGCGTATATAACGCCGTAACCATTCCCATATCCCATATACATATATATATATATATATATATATATATATACATACGCGTATATAATGTCATCTCGTCATGGGTCAATGTGCAGGTATAAATGCATGAAATGCATATAAAATATGTTAATAAAACCTTTCGAAATGTCATAAGACCATGATGCCTCTGATTAATATCATGAAATAAACTTTATCAACTTATGTATTTTCTGAGACTCATGAACAGATGATAGAATAATAGGACACATGGGGAATCAAGAACATAAGCATCTCTAGCATTTCTATGAATAGAGTCATTTATGGAAGTTCCGTATTTTGCTCGTTTTATTTGTATCATTTGGATCATGCCAAAAGAAAGAAGGGATAGCCTTAACATACCTGAGTCTATTCTCTTGACAATTCTTCTAACACACTCCAACCGCGATGAAACACGTAACAGCGAGATCGAAATAGGGAACAATTTGTATGAAATGCTCGAAGTAATGACGTTGCTATTGCAAAATAATCTTGGCTGAAATTCTTTCTTAAGAGATTGGCAATAACGTTGTTTATGCAAGGTAAACTTGGCTGAAATTCTTTCTTAAGAGCTTAGAAATAACGTTGCTTATGCAAGGTAACCTTGGCTAAAATTCTTTCTTAAGAGATTAGAAATAACGTTGCTTAAGAGATTAGAAATGATCTTGAACTAGGAATGTTACATTTAATTTTTAGGTAGGCCCCACTTGGAATGACTAACCTTTCCTAAAGGTTTCTAAGTTGGCCACCTAAATGTAATGAAGCTTATTCATTACTTGGGGCTGCCACGTTGGTTCCCCTTGGTCTTATCCAAGATCGTTAATTAATTACCCACAAATTTTTAATAACTGAAGACGAAACTTTAACGTACGAAATCGCGAGATGTAACAAGCGAGTTATGAAACAAAAGTCGACAAGAGTTATCGCAAGTTACGTTCAGTATTTTACTGCACATTTAGGACTAATGTTACTTAGCTTTTCTATAAATGTACTTGGATTTATGGTGTGATATACCTACAAAATTGAAGATCTACGAGTCTAGTTTTCAACGCATTAAACTGTTTGTCAATACAACGTCATAGTAGAGAGATATTCGCATTTTGTGAGACTGCGCAAGAAGGTCCTGTTGGGACTCACTTGAGACGGCCACCGACCTTACTTCTTTTAAAAGTTGTTTTCGCCTCATTTCGGGTCATTTCTCACCCAAATTTCATCCAAAATCTCTCCATAACCTTCTCTAACATATCCCAAGATCCCAAGAACCAAACTCAAGGGAAATCAACTCAAATCATCATCAAAAGTGTTATGCTTCTATTATGTTGTGGTGTGATTGAGGGCTATTGTGAGCTAAGTTAATCTTGTGTCAGTTGTGTTGTTTGAGTGAAAAACCATAAGTTATCACTTGAAAGAACATGAGATATGATTATATTTTTGGTTGGACTGTTTTGTTGCTAAATATATGGATTATGGTGGCTGAAAATTATTAGAAATTATTTGATAATGTTGTGTCTGCTTTTGTTAAGCTTTTATAGGTGTTAATTAAGTTGATTGAAGAAGAAAAGATGAAAAAAAAGTTATTGACGATAAAAGTTATTATGCTAGACGATGAAAAAAAAGTTATTGACGATAAAAGTTATTATGCTAGACGTATGGAGCTATTTTGGAAGGTATTTTGTGGATGTTTTGAACTAGAAATAATTTAGTACATATAAGTATGATATTCTGAAGGTTGTAAACTATTTTATGGAATAAGAGTTGGATTCAAGTTATATTTTGTTATTAGTAAAAATGAGCTTGCCGCTCAATATCATTGCAAAGATAACAGGAGAAGCTCATATTGGATTATATTATTGTTGTTGCTATTGTTGGTTATAGTTGTTGTTGATTGGCTGCTGATGACCCATAGTTGTATTTGGGATGCATTAAAAACAAGGGAGTTGCTGCCCGATTTTCCTTATGTACGACTAGCCAAATACGATGGTACGCGTTATATATGTTAACGACAATATCATTTCACTTGTTGTAGATGCAAAAAGTGTTGAACTTGGTTGATTAATAAGGAAGAGATCATACCGGTATGTTAAGGCACTTCCTTCTTTGTTTTGGCATGATCTAAAGTTAAATGAACATAAATGATACGCTATTTCATAACGGGTCTACTCCTTGCAACTAAAGTTGTCCATGTTGTTCGTTCCTTAGAAAGTTATTCTAAGAAAGTATGTATGATCCTTGAATTCTATTAAGGTTCATATTGATGATATGATATCCATAACGTTAATCGAAAGTGCAATGACTTTACTTCACTCTGAAAGGTTTAGAACATGATTTCATGAGTCCAGCATGCATTATATATATATATATATATATATATATATGTATCTATTTTACTCTACCGAGACGCGTTATAGTCGGCCAGGTATGGCACCTATTGTGCAACCACTGTTTAGTTGGGTTTTACCATGCTCCACGTGGCCGGGTACAATTCTACCGAGACTGATGAAGGTCAGGTACGTTTTTACCGAGCCTATTACGGCCGGGTACGATATGATAATGATGATGCCCATAGAGGAATATGTTTTCAAAAGCTTATGTATATATATGTATCATGCATTTTATATCAGTATCCCTCAGAGATATTCAAATATTACTGATTGTATCTTCTCTATCTCTCTTTACATTACTGTTCTTATTTATGCTTTCTAGCCTTACATACTTGGTACTTTATTCGTACTGTTGTCCCTTTTGCCTAGAGATGCTGTGTTCCATGCCCGCAGGTCCCGATAGAAAGTTTGACGATCCTCCTAGTAGAATATCAACTCATCCAAAGGTGTTGGTGCACTCCACTTGCTCCGAAATTGCCTATTTGGTTAGTATGCTTTGAACATGTATTGATTGGTATGGCAGGGCCCTGTCCCGATCCTTATAACGTTTATGTACTCTTAGAGGCTTGTAGACATATATCATGTATATGGATGCTGGTAAGTACTTATCGGTATATGTTTTGTGTGTACAAATGGTCATGCCAGCCTTATAGGGCCTTATGTCACATGTATAAGTTTGTATATCGTGTTGGGTCGTCCTATGTTGATTATTTCCTTATGTTTTATTCTGATAATCTCATGACTGCCTTTTCGGCCCATATATGCATGATGGTATGATAAGAAAGATACGTTGCGTGTATACTCGGTTGATTAAGGCACTAAGTGCCCGTCGCGTCTCTCCGATTTAGGTCGTGACAAGGCGAGCCCAGCGCTGACTTTTGTTGACTTTTATGGGAAAACGTAAAGATCATAGCTTTATTTATTGTAATTGGTTTCTCTTGCATTGTTTAATGTTATTAAGTCACTTTTGGTTAGATTTGAGCCGTGTAGATGCGAATATTAGGGGAAAAGCTATTTCGGATGGTTGAGCTGGCGTAGTTAAGGTAAGTATCTTGCCTAAATTTGTGTGTGGGAAAATAGTCCTTAGGATTTGGGTTGATTGTACTATTTGTGTTATGTGAAATCCATGTACACAAGGTGACGAGTGGGTACATGGACTATATGTGGTATTTGACCGATTTAGATTATCTAGACTCTTTCCATGCCTTTAATTGAATTGTCATAACATGTTATATCTCTCCTTGTTAATCTACTCTTACATGCTTTATTTGACGTTGTTAACACTTGTTCTACCTCTTACTTGATATTTTGCTCTTATGCTTTAGTTGAAGTTATTGCCTTCCTTATTGTCTTGTTATCTCTTAATTGTTGAATCACTTTTAATTGAAGTTGTTATTTCATGGAATATAATCTTGTTGAGTTATTGGTGATAAAGTTGTAATAGTCGTTATCATATTGAGGCGAAGTTTTTAATTGTTGAGATACCTTTACTTGTTAAGCATTCTCATTCATTTTGTTATTGTCGAAATTCTTGTACACATTGTGGTTGAGCCATAGGCTATATGTTATGGAAATATTGGTGTTGTTGACTTTGTGGCAGGTTGTGGAATATGGGCACTTGTGGTGTGAGTTATGATTGTGGTGTGACTTGTGATTGTGTTGTGATATTTATACGCATGCGGTGGTATAAGGCAAGGGGTTGATACACATGCGGTGAGATAAGGTGGGCTTGATACACGTGTTGCTAGTAGAGGAACTACTTGAAGCCACATCGTGAGATAAGGTGGGCTAAAACGCGGGGAAAATAATTTTTAAAACTAAACGTGAGGCTTACGCAGTGATATAAGGAAATATTGCGATTGAAATTGTGAAATTTGAATTCGAGGCGGTACCTCGATTGTGATTTTCATTGTACATTCCATATTGGAACAACTTGTTGATTTGAATAGTCATTGTTCTTCCTTCAATCATTCATCCGTATTTTGATTGTGTTTGGTTATTTGTTGTTATCTTGGTGTTGGAACGATTGTGATTTCTTGTGTGATTCATGCATTCTACGTGATTTGTTGTGTTACTTTAATATGCCAATATTTGCCTCCATTATAACTTGGTGAATTGATTGTCAATATGAATTTAATTGAGTGGATTCACTATATCATACTCTATTGAGTTGTTGGTAACATAAAGGTTTAAATAAAAGAATTATTATCATGCTTTATTCTATGTGCCTCATAAGATATAACTCGTAATCTCACTCGATGCTTTATTATTCTAAATTGTTATCGCACTTTCACTATAATTGGGTTCTCAAATTATACTCATCACCCTTTTAGATGTTTACCTTACTTTAATTTCTTATCATGTTTTTCTTTAACAAATTCTATATTTAATTTGGGAATTTAAATTATGTTTTGCTTTGTTTAAAAATTACGCTTTTATTCAATTTTATTGATTTCTAAACTAAACCCATCTTATACTCTGTTTCGTACAAATTGTATATTATTTTACTTTACTTGATTTCTAAAATAAACTCATTATTTCATTTGACACCTTACTTTATTCAAGATTGTTATTATATTTTATGTTGTCTTAATATATCTTTCGTTCATCTAAATTAATATTTATCATTGTTGCAAAGTACATGGTAGCACGTGGGCTTTGCCGTGCGAAGGTGATTGTTATTGTGGGCACGAGGTGCCATATGTGAAAGATTTAGAAATTGTGATTCATGACTTGTGGTTTATGAGGTGTGGTGCCTCGGGGTAATTCTTGTTATAAGTCCATGCATTGGGAGTGATTCGATTATTTGTGTTGTCTTCCGTTTTTTCATTATTTGAGTTAATTTACATCTCATCGGTGTTCCTATTATGTTGTTTCTTTATTACTCATTTACTACTTGGTGCCATTTATGTTTATATTACTTCATTGTTGGTTGTAAATCAATAATTTTATCACTGGTGATCATACATTGATGTTTTTTTCATTGTTAGCTTATGTATATCTTTAACATGTTTCTATGTCTAGTAGGTGTCTTGATCTGGCCTTGTTAATACTCTACCGTTGTTAGGCTTGATACTTACTGGGTACCGTTGTGGTGTACTTATGCTACGCTTCTGCAATTATTTTTGCAGATTCAGGTATTCTGATTATATTGTTGAGAGTTGCATCTGCACAGTGAGAGACTTCAAGGTATACATGCTTGACGTTCGGAGGCCTCGAAGTCACCATCTTACTTCATTATGCTACTGTTATATTGTAATTCAAAACAATATTGTGTTTAGAAATTCTAGTGTGTTTTAATAGTGCTTATGACTCCGCACTACAAGTTTTGGAAAATGTGTCGCGCCCTATTGTTTTCTCGTGAAATCGGGCTTCGACATGTGACAACTCTTTTAAAGGAGGTATTAAAAGAGGAAAGTCGCCACCTAAAGATTTTCAAGATGCGTTAGAGCACCTATTTGCGAATAACTCTATTTTAACTAGTCAACGCCACCAAAGATCGGGTAAGGGCTCAAGTTACCTGAAAGAGAAGGTGTTAGGCACTCCTCAAGGTCCACAACTGTGGGTCCCGACCGAACTTAAATTATATGGATTAGTCTATGTGATCAAGTAAGCAAAGAGAGTATAAAATCTAAGAATTTTATTACAAAGAGATCTTGAATAGGGAGGTACAACTATTTTTTAATTCTAATAGAAAAGAATGAAAATGTGGGGGGGGGGGGGGGGGGTCCTAAGTTTTTAGCCTAAAGGATCACCCCATGTAACATAAATAATATTTTGTAACTCCCTTGAGCTAGGGTGTTACTCATATTATCCAGCGGGCACAGACTATCATCTCCTGCTACCCAATTACTATGTTGAAGTTGTTTACCTAAGAGTGCTCTAATTCAATTTGAAGTCGTACCCTACGTGTACACTACCCATCCCATACCTATGGTCCAGGAGCTATTGGACCTCTATTTGGGTGGTTTTAGACTTTACTTAGGCTACTCAAAATGATAAAACTAGACAGTTAGACAGTTAGCCTCCACACTTAAGGGCTCAAGTTAGCCTCCACACTTAGACAACAAATGCACGCAAAACAGATTCTCACATTAGGCGTTAGACAGTTTCGAAACTGAGTAGAATTAAAGCCATTAAGCCCTATAGACATGGTTTCTATGTGACCTTGGATTCAAACATGCAGGCAGTTTCAGATGCAAGGTGCCACTTTAAACTTATAGATATGATTTCCAAACAGCTATACAGTTTAGGGGTATCTAGTATTGCAATTACAGGTTATAAGTGATTAAACCTATAGACATGATCTCTAGGTGATTTACATAGTGGTTGCCAGTGATAACCATTAGAAATACTCAGAATTACTCAGTTTGATCCTATGGGCATGCTTTCTAATAGTGGCACGGCTAAGCAATGAAACAATGTTTGGAAAGTTCAGCATTAACACTTTAAAGCGAGTAGTAATACCCTATAGGCAGGATCTCTAACGATTAACGATTGCAGCCGATTATTTTTATACTTAGCCCCTATAGGCATGTTTTCTAGGTGAGCAGTATGATAACAATAGCAAATCAACCAATTAATGTCCTATAGGCAGGATTTCTAGATCAAGATCAGTAGAACATAAGCATGGTATCTAATGAATAGGCTGCAGTTATGCAAATTGAAAGAATGGTCATCGACATTTTTATTTCCTATATGCATGCGGTCTAGCAGTAGACATAGAAATAAATAAAGTACTTATGCTTTGATAGTAGGCAAGTTGTGTGAGTGAGTGACTTTCCTAATGGCATGATTTCTACCAGTGCACATGGAAATTGAATGGCATATATATAGTGTAACGACCCGGCCGGTCGTTTCGAGAGTTAAAGCCTCATTTTCCCTATTTCTACTTCTTTTTGTGTTATTCAGCTATATTATGTTATATCGGGTTAGTTGGTTCGGGTCTAGAAGGAACTTGGAGTGAAATGAGATACTTTGTCTCATAATTAAAAATTTTAAGTTAGAAAAGTGGATCAGATATGGAACTATGTGTAAACGACCTCAGATTTGAATTTTGATGATTCCAAAAGCTCCGTATGGTGATTTTGAGCTTAGGAGCGTGTCTGGAATATTATTTGGAAGTCCGTAGAGGAATTAGGCTTGAAATGCCGAAAGTTAAATTTTTGAGAAGTTTGACCGGGAGTTGACTTTTTGATATCGGGGTTGGAATCCGATTCTGAAAATTGAAATACCTCTGTTATGTTATTTATGACTTTTGTGCAAAATTTGAGGTCAATCAGACATGATTTGATAGGTTCCGTAGTCGTTTGTAGAAATTAGAAATTTCAAAGGTCATTAGGCTTGAATTGGGGTGTAATTCATGGTTTTAGCGTTGTTTGAGATGATTTGAGGGTTCGACTAAGTCTGTATGATGTTTTAGGACTTGTTGGTATACTTGGTTGATGTCCCGAGGGGCTCAGGTGAGTTTCAGATGGTTAACGGGTTGGATTTTGGACTTGGACTCTACTGGAATATTTCTGATGCACCATCTGGTTTCCTTCATCGCGTTCGTGAGTGGAGCCTCGCGTTTGCGAAGAGGAACTGGGAGGCTTGCAATATTTTCTCTTCGCGTTCGCAAAGAGAAGCACGCATTCGCAAAAGGTGGACTGGGTGTGCATCGCGAACGTGAGAGGTGTTATGCATTCGCGAAGAAGAGAGGAAGCAGCCGAAGACCCCCAGGAAATTGGTCTACACGTTCGCGTAGGGAGGTGTCGCGTTCGCGTAGTGAGGGGAAAATGAAGCATCGCATTTGCGATGGGTTGGACGCGTTCGCGTAGAAGGCATTGAGACAGAGGCATTTTGTGCTTCGCGAACGCGTGGGTGATGTCGCGTTCGCGAATGTGGAAATTGGACGGGAGTTATTTTGTGCTTCGCGAACGCGAGGCACTGACCGCGTTCGCGAAGAAGAAAAGTCTGGGCAGTGAGTTTAAGTTCTGAAAATGAGATTTTCAGTTTTTGGCGATTTTGAGCTCGGAATTGAGGCGATTTTGGGTGCTTTTCAGATGAAACAACGGGGTAAGTGTTCTTAACTCAATATTGGTTAAATTACCCGAATCCATGGTTGTTTTTATCATTTAAATGGTGAATTGGTTGGGAAAAATTTGAAAACCCTCTTGGTTTAAATTGAAGATTTGAGGGTCGAGTTGGGGTCAGATTTTTGTAAAATTGGTATGGTTAGACTCGTGGTTGAATGGGTTTCTGGATTTTGTAGCTTTTGTCGAGTTCCGAGATGTGGGACCCATGGGTGATTTTTGAGCTAATATTCAGATTTTTATGGTAAATCATTATTATCTTGTGGAATTAATTCCAATGAATTTTATTGACAGAAACGAATTATTTATGACCAGATTCGAGGCGTTTGGAGACCAATTCATGAGGAAAGGACATTGCAGAATAAGAATTTCGCGGTTTGAGGTAAGTAACGATTGTAAATCTAGTCCTGAGGGTACGAAACCCCGAATTTTGTATCATTCTACTATATTTTGTGACGCACATGCTAGGTGACTGTGTGGGCGTGCACTGTTGGGGATTGTGACTTGGTCCGTCCCGTAGCAACTGTAAAGTTGCATACTTTGTTAAAACTATATGATACTTATATGTTTTAGAAAGAATTTCTGTAAATTGGGCTGAATGCCATATTTGAGCCTTGCGCCAGTGCTGTTTGGACCCTTAAGGGCTTTTTCTTACTATCCTCTCATTGTTTTCAATTGAAAACCTATACTCAGTCATGTTTATACTTGTTTTGGGCCGAATGCCCTGAGTGGCTTGAGAGGTTTATGACTGAGTGAGGCCGAGGGCCTGATTTGTAAGGATGAGTGTGGATCGGGTCTACCCGCCTGCAACATACTTTGGATCGGGGCTGCCCACCTGCAGCATACTTTATTGTTATAGCACGTGAGTTGTCCGTGCAGCACGTGAATTGTCCGTGCAGCACGTGAGTTGTCCGTGCAGATTATAGCGCTTGGGCTGAAGGAGCCCCTCCGGAGTCTGTACACACGCCCAGTGAGCGCAGGTACCTACTGAGTGCGAGTGTCGAGTGTTGAGTGACTGGGAGGCATGAGTGATTGTGAGGTATGCCCGAGTGGCAAGAGTAATTGTGAGATATGCCCGAGTGGCACGAGTGACTGTGAGGTTTGCCCGAGGAGCTGAATATGAGTGATATTTTGCCCGAGGGGCTGTTTATGATTTCATCATTTTTGCTCACCTTTGCATTGAGCCTTTGTTTGAAAAACTCTTGGAAAAATAACTTTAAATGATTTTTACTGGAACCCGGTTTAAACGAGATGATTTGATTCAAACACTGATTTTTAAAGCATGTTGTACTTTACTGAGATTTCATGATACGAATCTTATATGCTTTATTGCTCGTCACTACTGCTCAGTCTTTATTTATTGTTGTTACTTACTGAGTTGGCGTACTCACATTACTCCCTGCACCTTGTGTGCAGATTCAAGTGTAGCTGGGCATGGTAGCGGTTATTGAGTGTTCTGGTTGCAGATTTTCTTGGAGATAGCAAGGTAGTTGTTTGGTGATCGCAGCCCCTGCTCTTCTCCCTTTTATCTTCCTCTAGTTGTATTTAGTTATTTTTCAGGCTGAGTTAGCCTTGATATTGTTAGATAGTTTGTAGTATATGTTCATGACTAGTGACACCCCAATGTCGGATTTTTCTTTCCGCACTTTTATTTTGATTGGAACTCCTTTACGAAGGTTTTTTATGTTAAATAACATTGAAATTATCTTTGGAATGAAAATATCAGTTTGTTTTGGAAATGAGTCATCTTGCCTAGTTCCACGATAGGCACCATCACGATAGGGGTTAGTTTGGGTTGTGACAGATTGGTATCAGAGCCTAGGTTACATAGGTCTCACGAGTCATGAGTGGGTTTAGTAGAGTCTTGCGGATCGATACGGAGACGTCTGTACTTATCTACGAGAGGCTGCAGAACCTTTAGGAAACTTCACATTCTTGAATTCTCGTCGTGCGAATTTGTTGATTCTAGTAACTAAACATCTATTGTTTCATTCTCTCACAGATGGTGAGGACTCGTGCTACCAGTCAGGAAGTCCAGCCACTAGTACCACCAGCCAGGGCCACGAAAGGCCAAGGCCGGGGTAGAGGCCGTGGTAGGGGCAGAGGTGCAGCCCGTACAACAGCTGTTGAAGTACCTGTAGATCCACCGGTTGTCCCAGATCAGGACCAGGTTCCAGTTGTTGATGCACCAGCTCAGGCACCACCTGTGCCTATTGTGATTCCAGGCCTTCAGGAGGCCCTAGCTCAGATTCTGGCGGCGTGTACTGGGCTTGCTTAGGCGGTCTCTATTTCGACGGCCGCAGCCACTTCTCAGGCCAGGGGAGGCACTCAGACTCCCATCGCTCACACACCCGAGCAGGTTATTCAGGGACTTCAGACACCGGAGGCACCACCAGCCCAGCCGGTTGTAGTTGCTCAGGATTATGTGGTTCCTGCTACGCCTGAGGATGATCAGCGTAGGTTGGAGAGGTTTGGGAGACTCCATCCACCACCTTTCAGTGGCACAGAGAGAGAGAGGATGCTTAGGACTTTTTGGACAGGTGTTAGAGGATACTCCATACTGCTGGTATTTTGGAGAGTGTGGGGTCTCATTCACTACCTTTTAGGTAGGCCTGTTGGCGCAGCACCCCTTACTTGGCAGTAGTTCTCCGTGGTCTTTTTGGAGAAGTTCGTGCCTCGATCCCGCAGAGAGGAGTTGCGCAGACAGTTTGAGTGGCTTTGCCAGGGTGATATGTCTGTGACACGGTATGAAATGCGGTTCTCTGAGTTGGCTTGTCATGCGATCTGGTTGGTTCCCACGGACAGGTTAAGGATCATAAGGTTTATTGATGGTCTCACTTATGAGCTACAGTTGCTCATGACCAGAGAGGTTGTCGACATTCCTCGGCAGATTGAGATGGTTCGCGGTTAGGAGAGGGTTGAGAGGGAGGCCAAGAGGTCTCGTGGTCATGGTGGATTCAGCGGTACTCCTTTTGGGGGTCAGTTCCAGCACGGTAGAGGTCGTCATTTTAGACAGGCTCAGTCAGCTCGGCCATTTCATCGGGGTGCATCATCTGGCCATGGTTATCACAGTTCTCATCAGGGCCACTCATCACTTATTGCCCTTCCAGTTCAGAGTTCATCCCGTGCTCCACCTGTTCAGGGCTCTTCCATGACAGGTTCTTCTACCAGTCATCCCGGTGCTAGGGGTTCCCTTCAGTTTTCGCCACCAGCACCAGGGATTTGTTTTGAGTGTGGGGAGCTTGGGCATATGTGGAGGCAATGTCCTCGTCATCATGGAGGTCTATCTCAGTAGAGGGGTCAGCCTCCGACTACAGCACCAGTTATCTCACCACCCGCCCAGTCAGCTCGGGGTGGAGATCAGTCAGCTAGGGGTCGCCCTAGAGGGGGAGACAGATCAGGGGGTGGTCAGGCCCGTTTCTATGCTCTCCCTACCAGACCAGATGCTATTGCTTCAAATGCTGTGATTACAGGTATTGTCTCAGTTTGTCACATAGATGCCTCGGTATTATTTGACCCTGGTTCCACGTATTCATATGTTTCCTCATATTTCGCCCATTTTCTAGATATGCCCCGTGTGTCCTTAGTATTATCTATACATGTATCTACTAATGTGGGCGATACTATTATTGTGGACCGTGTATATCGGTCATGTGTGGTGACTATTGGGGGTTTGGAGACCCGAGTGGATCTATTGTTGCTCAGTATGCTTGACTTTGATGTGATATTGGGTATGGATTAGTTATCTTCATGTCATATTGTTCTAGATTGTCACGCTAAGATGGTGACATTGGTTATGCCGGGAATTCTGAGGGTTGAGTGGAGCGGTTCTGTAGATTATGCACCAAGTAGGGTGATTCCATATATGAAGGCTCAGCGTATGGTTGAGAAGGGTTGCCTATCTTATTTGGCTTTTGTGAGGGATGTTAGTGCAGAGACTCCGGTCATTTTTGGATGTGTTTCCTGCAAACCTACCGGGCATGCCGCCTGACAGGGATATTGACTTTGGTATTGATTTGGTGCCGGACACTCAACCCATTTCTATTCCACCGTATCGTATGGCACCGGCGGAGTTGAAAGAATTGAAAGAACAGTTTCAGGAACTCCTTGATAAGGGGTTTATTCGGCCTAGTGTGTCACCTTGGGGTGCACCGGTTCTATTTGTGAAGAAGAAGGATGGTTCCATGAGAATGTGTATAGATTACAGGCAGTTGAACAAGGTCACAGTCAAGCATAAGTATCCTTTGCCTCACATTGATGATTTATTCAACCAGCTTCAGGGAGCGAGGGTGTTCTCCAAGATTTATTTGTGGTCCGGTTATCACCAGCTGAAGATTCGGGATTCAGATATTCTTAAAATAGCTTTCAGAACCCGATATGGCCATTATGAGTTCTTGGTGATGTCTTTTGGGCTGACCAATGCCCCAGCAGCGTTCATGTATTTGATGAACAGTGTATTCCAGCCCTATTTGGACTCATTCATTGGTGTATTCATTGATGACATCCTGGTGTACTCTCGTAGCCAGGAGGAGCACGCTCGGCATTTGAAGATTGTATTACAAAGATTGAGGGAGGAGAAGCTTTATGCAAAGTTCTCCAAATGTGAGTTTTGTCTCAGTTCAATAGCATTCTTGGAGCACGTGGTGTCCGGTGAGGGTATTCAGGTCAATTTGAAGAAGATAGAGGCGGTGCAGAGTTGGCCCAGACCATCCTCAGCCATAGAGATTAGGAGCTTTCTTGGTTTGGCGGGTTACTACCATCGCTTTGTGGAGGAATTTTTATATATTGCATCACCCTTGACCAAATTGACCCAAAAGGGTGCTCCATTCAGGTGGTCGGATGAGTGTGAGGAGAGCTTTCAGAAGCTCAAGACTGCTTTGACCACAACTCCAGTGTTGGTTCTGCCATCAGCTTCAGGTTCTTACACCGTGTATTGTGATGCTTCGAGGATAGGCATTGGTTGTGTTTTGATGCAGGAAGGTAGGGTGATCGCCTATGCCTCGCGCCAGTTGAAGACCCATGAGAAGAACTATCCTGTCCATGATCTTGAGTTAGCAGCCATTGTTCACGCCTTGATGATTTGGCACCATTATTTGTATAGGGTTCATTGTGAGATCTTTACAGATCACCAGAGTCTGCAATATCTGTTAAAGCAGAAGGATCTTAATTTGCGTCAGCGGAGATGGTTGGATCTTTTTAAGGACTATGATATCACTATTTTGTACCATCCGAGGATGGCCAATGTGGTGGTCGATGATTTGAGTCACCGGGCAGAGAGTTTGGGGAGTTTAGCATATCTTCCAACAGCAAAGAGACTGTTGGCATTGGATGCTCAGGCCTTAGTGGGCTAGCTTATCATATTGGATATTTCAGAGCCTAGTCGGGTATTTGCTTGTGTGGTCTCTAGGTCTTCTCTTTATGACCGTATCAGGGAGCGTTAGTATGATGACCCCCACTTGCTCATTCTTCAGGACAGGGTTCGGAGAGGTGATGCTAGAGAAATGACTATTGGTGATGACGTCGTGCAGAAAATGCAGGGCCGAATATGTGTGCCTAATGTAGATAGGCTTCGAGTGTTGATTCTTGAGGAGGCCTGCAGCTCACGGTATTCCATCCATCTGGGTGCCGCGAAGATGTACCAGGATTTGAGGCAGCACTATTGGTGGATGCGGATGAAGAAGGATATAGTTGGGTTTGTGGCTCGGTGTCTCAACTGTCAGCAGGTTAAGTATGATCATAAGAGACCGGGTGGCTTGCTTCAGAGATAAAAGATCCCAGAGTGGATGTGGGAGCGGATCACCATGGACTTTGTAGTTGGGCTCCCACGGATTTTGAGGAAGTTCGATGCTATTTGGGTTATTGTGGATCGGCTGACCAAGTACGCGCACTTCATTCCAGTTGTAACTACTTACTCTTCAGAGCGGTTGGCTGAGATTTACATCTGAGAGATCGTTCGCCTGCATGGTGTCCCAGTTTCCATCATTTCAGATAGGGGCACTCAGTTCACATCGCAGCTTTGGAGGACCGTGCAGCGAGAGTTGGGTACTCAGGTTGAATTGAGCACAGCTTTTCACCCTCAGACAGACGGGCAATCCGAGCGCACTATTCAAATACTGGAGGACATCTTACGTGCTTGTGTCATTGACTTTGGGGGTTCATGGGACCAGTTTTTGCCACTCGCCGAGTTTGCATATAACAACAGCTATCAGTCGAGTATTCAGATGGCTCCGTACGAGGCTTTATATAGGAGGAGGTGTAGATCTCCGGTTGGATGGTTTGAGCCGGTTGAGGCTAGGCTCTTAGGTACAGACTTGGTCCAGGACGCATTAGATAAGGTGAAATTGATTCAGGAGCGGCTTCGCACGGCGCAGTCTAGGCAGAAGAGCTACGCGGATAGGAAGGTCCGTGATGTGTCCTTTATGGTTGGGGAGAAGGTTTAGCTGAAGGTATCACCCATGAAGGGTGTTATGAGGTTTGGGAAGAGGGGCAAGTTGAGCCCCCATTTCATTGGGCCTTTTGAGGTGCTTCAGAGGATAGGAGAGGTGGCTTATAAGCTTGCCTTGCCACCCAGCTTGTCGCGTGTGCATCCAGTGTTTCATGTTTCCATGCTCCGGAAGTATATTGGAGATCCGTCCCATGTTTTAAATTTCAGCACGGTTCAGTTGGAAGATGATATGACTTATGATATGGAGCCAGTGGCTATTTTGGATCGGCAGGTTCGAAGGTTGAGATCAAAGGATATAGCTTTAGTGAAGGTGCAATGGAGAGGTCAGCCTGTGGAGGAGGCCACCTGGGAGACCGAGGAGGAGATGAGGAGCAGATATCCATGCCTATTCGAGACTCCAGGTATGTTTCTAGATCCGTTCGAGGACGAACGGAAGTTTAAGAGGGGAGGATGTAACGACCCGGACGGTCATTTCGAGAGTTATAGCCTTGTTTTCCCCATTTCTACTTCTTTTTGTGTTATTCAGCTATATTATGTTATATCGGGTTAGTTGGTTCGGGTCCGAAAGGAACTCGGAGTGAAATGAGAAACTTAGTCTCATAATTATAAATTTTAAGTTAGAAAAGTGGACCGGATATGGACTTATGTGTACACGAACTTGGATTTGAATTTTGATGATTCCAATAGCTCCATTTGGTGATTTTGATCTTAGGAGTGTGTCCGAAATATTAGTTGGAAGTCCGTAGAGGAATTAGGCTTGAAATGCCGAAAGTTAAATTTTTGAGAAGTTTGACCGGGGGTTGACTTTTTGATTTCGGGGTCAGAATCCGATTCTGAAAATTGGAATACCTCTGTTATGACATTTATAACTTGTGTGCAATATTTGAGGTCAATCGGATGTGATTTGATTGGTTTCGTAGTCATTTGTAGAAATTAGAAATTTCAAAGTTCATTAGGCTTGAATTGGGGTGTAATTCATGGTTTTAGCGTTGTTTGAGGTGATTTGAGGTTTCAACTAAGTCCATATGATGTTTTAGGACTTGTTGGTATATTTGGTTGAGGTCCCGAGGGGCTCGGGTGAGTTTCAGATGGTTAACGGGCTGGATTTTGGACTTGGAACTCTGCTGGAATTTTTCTGATGCACCATCTGGTTTCCTTCATCGCGTTCGCGAGTGGAACCTCGCGTTCGCAAAGAGGAATTGGGAGGCTGGAAATATTTGCTCTTCGCATATGCAAAGAGAAGCACGCGTTCGCGAAGTGTGGACAAGGTGTGCATCGCGAACGCGAGAGGTGTTACGCATTCGCGAAGAAGAGAGGAAGAAGCCGAAGACCCCCGGGCAATTGGTCTACGCGTTCGCGTAGTGAGGGGGAAATAAAGCATCGCGTTTGCGATGGGTTGGACGCGTTCGCGTAGAAGGCATTGAAGCAGAGGCATTTTGTGCTTCGCGAACGCGAGGGTGATGTCGCGTTCGCGAAGGTGGAAATTGCACGGGAGTTATTTTGTGCTTCACAAATGCAAAGCACTGACCGCGTTCGCAAAGAAGAAAAGTATGGGCAGTGAGTTTAAGTTCTGAAAATGGGACTTTGTCCCATTTTCAGTTTTTGGCGATTTGGAGCTCGGAATTGAGGCGAATTTGGGTGATTTTTAGAGGAAACAACGGGGTAAGTGTTCTTAACTCAATATTGGTTAAATTACCTGAATCTATGGTTGTTTTTATCATTTAATTGGTGAATTGAGTTAGGATAAATTTGAAAACCCTCTTGGTTTAAATTGAAGATTTGAGGGTCGAGTTGGGGTCGGATTTTTGTAAAATTGGTATGGTTAGACTCATGGTTGAATGGGTTTTCAGATTTTGTAACATTTGTCGAGTTCCGATACGTGTGCCCCACGGGCGATATTTGAGCTAATTTTAAGATGTTTATGGAAAATCATTATTATCTTGTGGAATTAATTCTAATGAATTTTATTGACTGAAACGAATTATTTATGACCAGATTCGAGGCGTTTGGAGACCAATTCACGAGGAAAGGACATTGCAGAATAAGAATTTTGCGGTTTGAGGTAAGTAACAATTGTAAATCTAGTCCTGAGGGTACGAAACACCGGATTTTGTATCATTCTACTATTTTTAGTGACGCACATGCTAGGTGACGGGCGTGTGGGCATGCACTGTTGGGGATTGTGACTTGGTTCGTCTCGTAGCAATTGTAAAGTTGCATACTTTGTTTAAACTATATGATACTTATATGTTTTAGAAAGAATTTCTGTAAATTGGGCTGAATGCCATGTTTGGGCATTGCGCCAGTGCTGTTTGGACCCTTAGGGGCTTTTTCTTACTATCCTCTCATTGTTTTCGATTGAAAACCTATACTCAGTCATGTTTATACTTGTTTACCACACAACTCAGTTTTATGACTCTGTTTTGATGCATATAAATGTTTTGGGCCGAATGCCCTATTTGACTGAAATGCCCGAGTGGCTTGAGAGGTTTATGACTGAGTGAGGCCAAGGGCTGATTTGCGAGGATGAGTGTGGATTCGGGCTGCCCGCCTCCAGCATACTTTATTATTATAGCACGTGAGTTGTCCGTGCAACACGTGAGTTATCCGTACAGATTATAGCGCTTGGTCTGAAGGAGCTCCTCCAGAGTCTGTACACACCCCCAGTGAGCGCAGGTACCTACTGAGTGCGAGTGCCGAGTGCTGAGTGACTGGGAGGCATGAGTGATTGTGAGGTATGCCCGAGTGTCAAGAGTGATTATGAGGTATGCCCGAGTGACTGTGAGGTTTGCCCGAGGAGCTGTATATGAGTGATATTTTGCCCGAGGGGCTGTTTATGATTTCATCATTTTTGCTCACCTTTGCATTGAGCCTTTGTTTGAAAAACTGTTGGAAAAATATCTTTAAATGATTTTTACTTGAACCGGGTTTAAACGAGATGATTTGATTCAAACACTGATTTATAAAGCATGTTGTACTTTACTGAGATTTCATGATACGAATGTTATATGCTTTATTGCTCGTCACTACCGCTCAGTTTTTATTTATTGTTCTTACTTACTAAGTTGGTGTACTCACGTTACTCCCTGCACCTTGTGTGCAGATTCAAGTGTAGCTGGGCACGGTAGCAGTTATTGAGTGTTCTGGTTGCAGATTTTCTTGGAGATAGCAAGGTAGCTGTTTGGCGATCGCAGCCCCAGCTCTTCTCCCTCTTATCTTCCTCTAGTTGTATTTAGTTATTTTTCAGGCTGAGTTAGCCTTGATATTGTTAGACAATTTGTAGTAGATGCTCATGACTAGTGACACCCCGATGTCGGGCTTTCTTTCCGCACTTTTATTTTGATTGGAACTCCTTTACGAAGGTTTTTATGTTAAATAACATTGAAATTATCTTTGGAATGAAAATATCGATTTGTTTTGGAAATGAGTCGGCTTGCCTAGTTCCACGATAGACGCCATCACAACATGGGTTAGTTTGGGTCGTGACATATAGCAGGTTGGACAACAAGTAGACCATACGAACCCTAGAGGCATGTTTTCTACCCTTTCATGCAAAATATTAGAGTATACATATTTCCCCAATTTCACTAACACCCCTAATTGTTTATTACAAAATTATTACAGACCCAATGATGAATGTAATTACAACATACTATACAAGCAATAGCAGTAGGCCTATAGCAGGCCCAAAAGGAGAGACCTAGTGTTGCCTAGGCCTTAAACAAATGCTTTCTTCACAAATAGCATGCCCAGATCCCAACAGGGGGCTATATTCATCAACACAGCCCAGAAACCATAGAGGAACTCAAACCAAACCAAAAACCACAGATTGATCATATAACCCAAACATTGAATCACACAGAAACCACTTAAACAACCCAATTTGCATATTCAACAGATAGAATGAGGAAAGAACTGAGTGTCAGAGAAAACTAAGGTCTCAGTAGTAAAGAGGGTGGCCAAAGAACCCCAAGTACTAGTGTGTCAGAGTTCACAAGGGTCTCAAATGGACCCCGAGCAGTGCTCACACTAGGGAGGTCAATAGAGAAAGTCTTAGTGGCCCTGGCTTTCAGCTGGCCAAGAGTGATAGATTCAGAATAGTCTAGGTAATAAATGAGAGTGAGAGAACAATGGTTAAGGAACAAAATTTGAAGAGATGCACTTGTATTTTAGAAAGCAGACATAGCAAAGTTGTCTAAAACACAGAACATACTAGTTAAGAAGGTCAACAAGACCTAGAGACAGATGGCTATTACAGGTTCAACACTTAGCAAGAGATAACACATTGGTAGAAAGCACATTGAGAGTTAGAGGGGAAGCAAATTTCCTGAGATCACAAGGTTAACATACAAAGGTACATAATACCAAACAGGACTAGGTAAGGCACTAACTTAAAGGGTTAAAACCTAAAGGTCCAAATCATGCTGAATATCCTCCACAACATCAAAAAGAAGACATGCCAATTTATCACTAATACAAACAGTCTCAAATATTGTAAGGAAACACAAATTAAGATAGCCACTGTAAAGTCTCAAATAATCACTAAAGGGGTATGGAATTAAGTAAGCCAAAGACATGCTGAGTGACACAATAGCAGGGAAGCAAGTCACAGATTATAACACATTACAGATGTGAGATAGTCATTGCAGGAATTCAAAGTTGAGTAGGAAAGCAAACTCATGTCAAACAGTAATGTAGACATTCAAGTACATTAGGCTAAATGAACTTAAGAGAGTCTAAATTATTCAGGTGAAGCATATTCAAATAACATATCTCAAAAACTAGAGGTTTTATGTAAAAGGCCAAATGCTAAAGAGGTTCAAAAAGGAAAATACGAGTGCAATGCTAGTAAAGTTACACATAGAGATGGTCTAAGAGCACATTTAGATCATGAAATTCAGAGGCGTGAATATTCCGGACATGAACATAGAAGAATGAAACCGTAAAGCCAAGAGACTTACCAGTTATCAGTTGAATAAATAAACAACAAGAAAGAACAAATTCCACAGTGCTCTAAATGTCAACAGTGAGCAAGAACCCAGATTCATAGTGCGTCAGAGTTCCCAGGGGCTTCAAATGAACCCCGTGCAGTGCTCACACCAAGAAAAGTTGAAAATCGAATCCCAGTGGCCTTGGCTTTCATCCGGCCAAGAATCAGAGTGTAAAACAAGAGAATAAGAGAACAATAGAGTAATCGTATTGATTTTTAGTAAATCCGGGTGATTAAAGTCTGTCTCAAAGGGGAAAGGGGAGGGGTTTATATAGTAGTAGGAATCAAGCAAACAAACAAAGAAAACAATTAATCAAACATAAATATGGAAAGAAAGTACCATATGCTATCAGTAATGGAACAGGTAAAAGGAAAAGTATAAAATTCAGAACCCTAATTCGACAGAAATCAAGGTATCGACCAAAGGTTTTGGTGAATCAACTTCATATTGCCTTGCCATGAATGTATATAGATGGAATAATGAGCAGAATCAAAGGTTCAAACTACTTTGGTTCCATCTCAAGAGGTCTTGCTTGCCAATCTTAGGCAAGCACCTAAGTAACACCACAAACTGACGATCAGTACCAAAGGGCTTCAAACATGGTAAGAAAATAATGGTCGAATCCCATAATCAGAGGGATTAGGAGAGGGAATAAAGGGGAGGCGGCTAGGGTTCTTCAGAAGAGAGAAGGGGAGGTTAAGAGCATTTAGGGACGGCGGGTTAGATGGGAATGGGTTAGGGTTTCACGTCTAGCTTAATTAAAAAGGTGGGGTGATTGTAGACCGTTGATCTTGAAAGATCAACAGTCAAGATTAAGGGATAAGCGGGGCGGGTCGTTTGGAATGGGTATCGACCGGGTTAATTACAGGGGTCATTAGGTTTGGGCTTTGGGGGTTTGGGCCAGAGATTTGGGGCTTGTTTGGTCCGAAAATTGGCTCAAAATTTGGGCCAGCCTTTAAATAAGAAATTAAGGGAAAAAATATTTTAATAAAATAGTTAAATAAATTATAAAAATGTTGTTTATGAAAATTAATATCTTAAAACAATAGTATAAGATTATAAAAATATGATATATTATTTTGACCCTAAATAAAAAGACAAATGCAATACAGTTGTAAAATATAGGCTATTATTGCGAGATTGTGCAAATAACCTACAAATGCTAATGTAATTATAAAATAATAGAGTAAAATACCTGAAGAAAATATTATAGATGCAAAATAAGGATTTAGTTAATTGAGTCATCACAAAATAATTTGAAGGAATAATTAATAATTATTCAAGCAATTTAAATACAAAAAATTAATTTAAAAGCTCTAAAAATTATGGAAAATTATAGAAGATACTTGCATAAATCTTGTAAACTAAATAATGATGCAAGTGAATGTTCTGAAAGCATATACGCTTATTTGAAAAAATATGAGGGCAAAATTGGGTATCAACAGTTGCCTCTCTTTACCCGGAAATGATGAAAGAGTTGTCGGGTAAAGAAAATGATGACCAATTTTGGCCGAATTGAATGAAGGATGATGTGATTTGAAAAATGGGGGCCGAACCTTGGTTCCTAAGTTGCCTACATATCCCTGGTGCTACGGGAATCAGGCAGTGTGTAGTTCTGATCCATCAGTGAACGAAACCGATGGAGTTGTTATATGAATGGTCGTATGTTTCGGAAAGGGTT
The DNA here is from genome assembly GCF_000390325.3 of Nicotiana tomentosiformis. NCBI lineage: Eukaryota > Viridiplantae > Streptophyta > Magnoliopsida > Solanales > Solanaceae > Nicotiana > Nicotiana tomentosiformis. The sequence goes on from NC_090813.1 coordinate 134,030,529, forward strand.
CATTTGAGTAGGATAGTATCGGATGAATTCATGCGAAGCCATGAATGCAAATTTGAAACGTTTTGGATGTATCACTGAGCAAATATCTTTATGGTCATAGAGTAAAATGCGAGTAATTGATGGTGGTCGGTTATGTTTGAAATAATTGCAGGATGTGAGCATTGAACGGAAACCGGAGCGAAGATTTCTCCCATTAGGAGAACGGTTACTTCCTGGATTACCTGCAAAACTTAAAACACGATGCCTGCAAGTATATATAGATTATTGCGAGAATTTAAACATGATGCAGATTCCCTTTGGACCATGGGGGTTGTCTTTGGACGGTGAGGATAGTGTCCTTAGACCATGACGCCCTGGGCCATGAATCTTGTGATAAGGAATTTGCATGCCCTGAAATGATGTCCTCGGGCCATGAATCTTGTAATAAAGGGATTTGCAGGCCATGAAATGATGTCCTCGGGCCATGAGAATAGTGCCTCTGGACTATGACGCCTTTGAATAATGATGTGCACTTTTGAGAGATCCTTAGGCCATGGAATGGTGTCTCCCGGCTATGAGGATGATGCTTTCAAACTATGGAGCCTTCGGACAAACTGGGGATGTTTCAGCCCATGAAATGTAAAGATATGATGCTTGGTCATATGCGAAATCAGACAAGACAGGGCTTAGTCTTGTGTAAGATGAGGGCAGTGCTTAGCCCTAGGTGAGTAGAGGATAGTGCTAGGTCTTAGATAGCATAATGGAGATAGCATTTGATCATGAGGAAAAGGCAGTGCTTAGCTTTGTGGAATTAGGGAGGCAATACTTAGCCTCATGCAGGAAGATGAGACAATGCTTAGTCTCATGCAAGTAAGGAAAGCGGTGTTTAGCTTCATGCAGGAAAGGCAGTGCTTAGCCTTATGCAGTTAAGGAGGCAGGGCTTAGCCTCATGCAAATAGGGAGGCAGGGCTTAGTCTCATGCAAATAGGAGACGATGCTTAGTCTTATGCAAACATAGGCAGTGCTTAGCCTTATGCAGTTAAGGAGGAAATGCTTAGCCTCATGCAAATATGAGACAATGCTTAGTCTCATGCGGAAAAGGCAATGCTTAGCCTTATGTAATTAAGGAGGCAATGCTTAGCCTCATGCAAATAGGAGACGATACTTAGTCTCATGCAAAGAAAGGCAGTGCTTAGCCTTATGCAATAATGGAGGCAATGCTTAGCCTCATGCAAATAGGAGACAATGCTTAGTCTCATGCAAAAAAAGGCAGTGCTTAGCCCTATGCAGTTAAGAAGGCAATGCTTAGCCTCATGCAAATAGGGGCAATGCTTAGTCTCATGTGGAAAAGGAAATTCTTAGCCTTATGCAATTAGGGAGGCAATGCTTAGCCTCATGCAAATAGGAGACGATGCTTAGTCTCATGCAAAGAAAGGCAGTTCTTAGCCTTATCCAGTTAAGGAGGCAACGCTTAGCCTTATGCAAATAGGAGACAATGCTTAGTCTCATGCAGGGAAAGGCAGTGTTTAGCCTTATGCAAGAAAAATGATGAGTGATAGTGAGAAATTAAAGTATTTCTTAGCTAGAAGTGTTTGCGTTTGGTAACTTGTCATCATGAAGGTAGTGATTTGATGTATCTACGGGTATTGTTGTCTTATCATGCCTACATCCAAAGAACAATTGTGAGTTTTATGGGGGAAGTTTGGTTTGCGCTTTTGTCTTCTGTTTTGCCTTTGCTCCTGTCTTGAGGTCCTGTTTGAGTTACCCTGGGTAGCATCTGGCTGTCATAGAACTAAAGTTATTTGAAATGTAGTAGTATGCGATTTTAAATAATTTAGATGAACCGGGGACTGTGACATTATTTTAGAGACATTGCGAACTCCTTGCTTTAGAATTTTGAGGGTACCTCAGTTTAAATGCAATACTTTGGTTGTTCCGTGTATGACGATGTCGGCTGAACTTGCTTTAGAATTTTGAGGTTCCTCCTCAAAATTCTTCCCTAGTTTTTTGATCATGGAAAAATGAAGCTTTTATTAAGATGTGACCAAACCCACAGGGCTGCCTACGTATCCCCTCTTAAACGGGAAATAGGTCAAGCGTAGTTCAGTTACATCAGATGAAGAAATGCAAACAATCCTAAATATAGTATCTTTTGACTGCGTCTGAGTTGATAGGTTTTGGACAAATTTCTCCATCCATTTCTGTAAGTATAAGTGCCCTTCCTGTTAGTACTCGATGAACCATGTAGGGCCCTTGTCAATTGGGTGAAAATTTCCCTTTGGCTTCATCTTGATGCGGGAAGATCCGCTTTAGCACCAACTGCCCCGGTGTGAATTGTCTAGGTCTGACCCTTTTGTTGAAAGCTCTGGACATTCTATTCTAGTAGAGTTGACCGTGACATACCGCATTCATTCTTTTCCTATCAATGATAGCTAGTTGTTCATAGAGACTTCGTATCCATTCTGCATCACTGAGTTCAGCCTCTTGTATGATTCTCAAAGAAGGAATTTCTACGTCGGTGGGAATAACGGCTTCAGTACCATAGACCAGCAAATAAGGAGTTGCCCCAGTTAATATGCGAACCGTAGTACGATATCCAAGTAGGGCAAATGGTAGCTTCTCGTGCCATTGTTTGTGATTATCTACTATCTTCCTTAATATCTTCTTGATGTTCTTATTGGCAGCTTCTACAACTCCATTCATTTGTGGCCTGTATGTTGTGGAAATCTTATGCTTTATCTTGAAGGTTTCACACATGGATCTCATCAAATCACTCTTAATGTTGGCACCGTTGTCGGTGATGATTGATTCCGGCACCCCAAACCGACAAAAAATACGATCCCTAACAAAATCTGCGATGACCTTCTTAGTTACAGCCTTGTAAGATGCGGATTCAACCCATTTCATGAAATAGTCTATGGCCACTAGAATGAACCTGTGCCCATTTGAAGCGGCGGGTTCGATTGGACCGATGACATCCATCCCCCAAGCGGAGAAAGGCCAAGGTGCACTTGTTGCATTGAGTTCATTATGTGGCACTCATATCATATCAGCATGTACTTGGCATTGATGACACCTTTGGACATACCTGATGCAATCTGTTTCGATAGTCATCCAAAAATATCCTGCTCTTAATTTCTTCTTAGCTAAGACAAAACCATTCATGTGCGGTCCGCAAGTTCCGGCATGTATCTCTTTGAGTAATTTGGATTCTTCCTTGGCATCGACACACCGTAATAATCACAGATCTGGAGTCCTTCTGTATAGAATTCCTCCGCTTTTGAAGAAGTGGTTGGATAATCTTCGAAGTGTGCATTTCTGAGTATGATTTGTGTGCTCCAGGTACTCTCCTTTTGCCATATATTCTTTGATGTCGTGGAACAATGGATTTCCATCCATTTCCTCTTCAACGTGAGCACAATAAGCTGGCTGATTATGAATCCCTACTGGGATAGGATCGATGAAATTCTTGTCTGGGTGTTGTATCATGGAAGATAAAGTGGCCAATGCATCTGCGAACTCATTATGGATTCTCGGAACATGTTTGAACTCTATTTTTTTGAATCTCTTCATCAACTCTTGTACACAATACAGATATGGTAATATCTTAGTGCTCTTCATGGCCCACTCTCCTGAAACCTGATGTACCAAGAGATTGGAATCTCCAATCACCAGCAACTCCTGAACGTTCATGTCAATGGCCAACCTGAGTCCTAAGATGCAAGCCTTATATTCTGCCATATTGTTGGTACATGGAAACATGAGTTTTGCGGATACTGGATAGTGTTGACCCGTTTCTGACACTAAAACTGCTCCAATACCCACTCCTTTGAAATTCGCAACCCCATCGAAGAACATTCTCCAACCATCATAGGCTTCGGTGATATCTTCTCCTAGAATGATACCTCTTCATCGGGAAAATACGTTTTCAATGGTTCGTACTCTCCATTTACAGGATTTTCTACCAGATGATCCGCCAATGCTTGCCCTTTGACCGCCTTCTAAGTTACATAGATGATGTTGAACTCACTCAGTAGTATCTGCCATTTTGCTAACTTTCCCGTAGGCAGGGGTTTCTGGAAGATGTATTTTAGCGGATCCATCCTTGATATGAGATATATGGTGTAGGCACAAAAGTAGTGCCTCAACTTTTGAGCTATCCATGTTAAAGCGCAACAGGTGCGTTCCAGCAAAGAATACTGTGCTTCGTATAGTGTGAACTTCTTACTCAGATAGTCTATAGCCTGCTCCTTTCTTCCTGTCTCATCGTGTTGTCCTATTACACAGCCGAAAGCCCCATCTAGTACAGATAAATAGAGTAGCAGAGGTCTCCCAGGTTCCGGTGGGACCAGAACAGGTGGTTTGGATAAATATTCCTTGATCTTGTCAAAGGCTTCTTGGCACTCTTCAGTCCAACTTGTTACAACGTCTTTCTTCAACATTTTGAAAATCAGTTCACAGATCACACTTGATTATGCTATGAAACGTCTGATGTAATTGAGACACCCTAAGAAACTCATCACATCTTTCTTGTTCTTCGGAAGTGGCAAATCTTCGATAGCCTTGACCTTTGACGGGTCTAGCTCAGTTCCTTGGCGGCTGACGATGAACCCTAGATGTTTTCCAGCAGGGACTCTGAAGGCACACTTTGCGGGGTTCAATTTCAGGTTGTACCTTCGAAGTCAATCAAAAAGTTTCCTCAAATCCACTATGTGATCTGTACCCTTTTTAGATTTGATAATGATGTCCTCCACATACACCTCTATCTCCTTATGTATTATGTCGTGGAAAATGGTTGTCATGGCCCTCATATAAGTGGCTCCAGCATTCTTTAGGCCAAACGACATCATTTTGTAACGATATACTCCTCATGGTGTAATAAAGGCTGCCTTTTCGGCATCCTCTTCATCCATCCAGATCTGATGATATCCCGCAAAGCAATCCACAAAGGATTGAAGTTCATGCTTGGCACAGTTGTCAATCAGTATTTGTATATTGGGCAAAGGGAAATCATCTTTGGAACTTGCTCTGTTTAAATCCCGATAGTCGACACATACTCTGACCTACCCATCTTTCTTTAGAACCGGCAAAATGTTAGCCAACCAGGTCGAATATTCAACCACTCTAAGAACCTTGGCTTTGATTTGCTTAGTGACTTCCTCTTTTATTTTCAAACTCATATCTGGCTTGAATTTTCTGAGCTTTTGTTCACTGGTGGACACCTGGGATCAGTGGGTAACTTGTGAGCCACTATGGATGTGCTCAGACCGGTCATATCATCGTAAGACCATGCAAAGATATCTTTATACTCCTTCAGGAACTGGATGTCCTCTTCCTTCTCTGACGGTAATAGATGAATGCTTACACGCGTTTCCTTGACTATTTTGGAGTCTCCCAAATTAACTGTTTCAGTCTCATCCAAATTAGACTTAGGCTTGTTTTCAAAATTTTTCACTTCTCTGACAATTTCCTCAGGTATTACATCCTCTTCCAGATCCTCTGAATCACTATCCTTACGTTGTGTTGTCTCATTATATGTCACAGTCGCAGGTTCGTCGGGATAGGTAATAATAATGATGTAGAGAAAAATGTAAAGAATAATAATAAATACTAAAAATGACAATGCATTAGATAAATCTTGAAAACGTCAAACAAGTATGGCTCGATGACTCGAGCAATTATTTCAAAACAAAATATGCTTAAAACAAAATACTGAAAATGTCTTAGATGCTTATAAAATTGCTTTCAAAAATAAATGATGCTAATTGCCAGGCTACCTAGGAACTCGACGGGCCCTTGATGGTGCAGCAATCCAGTTCTTGAGAACAACTCCCTTCTCCACTGTCTAAATAATAAGGTCTTCCTCCTCCTCCTCCTCCTCCTCCTCCTCCTCAACTATCGCACTGCACTCCATGCCTTCATCATCAAGAAACAAATTCCTTATGCCAGCTAAAACTTCATCTTCTTCGGACCCCCACATCATGTCAGCTTGATGAAATGACTGGTGCAAATGTGGTACTAGTTGTTCTAGAGGGTAATAAGGACCATGCCATGGTGGCGACCAAGTTCTTGAGAACAACTCCCTTCTCCACTGTCTAAATAATAAGGTCTTCCTCCTCCTCCTCCTCCTCAACTATCGCACTGCACTCCATGCCTTCATCATCAAGAAACAAATTCCTTATGCCAGCTAAAACTTCATCTTCTTCGGACCCCCACATCATGTCAGCTTGATGAAATGACTGGTGCAAATGTGGTACTAGTTGTTCTAGAGGGTAATAAGGACCATGCCATGGTGGCGACCAATTCTGACACTCTTGCCAGGTGTATTCATACCCGAGCCCAAAAGTTGTGCCATGACGCTTTAGCTGTACCAGTTTGGTCATCCCCTGGAGATTCTTGAAACCCCGCATTTTTAGAAAACCGCGAGGGGTGCGATTCTATGGCACTAATAACCCTGGACTATCCCATGGCAGCTTAGTGAAACCTCCTATTTCCTCTAAGAGAGGAGCCATTTCTATGTTACCGAAGTGAAAGACAACTCTTTTCTCATTCCAAAACATAGTGGCGGCCTCAATCAATGCCCTATTTGGCCGAATATCCAATAAGGAAGGTAAATTACCAAGGACCATTTTCACATGATTCTTGTCACTAGGTGAAAGGTTCTTCCACCAATCAAGCAGCAAAGGTGGGATGTTTTGGACCATGCCGAACCTGGAGACTTCGTGCTTCATTTTTTGCAAACAAATAGAGTTAGCCCTTTCCCCCTCCAGATTCGACTATTTACACATTAATGATCAACATATTGGCCTATTTTCTTCAAGTAATGCACATAACGTGACGATGTCCATTGGGATTGTGGAAATCCCGTCTGACTTTGGACAAGGCTTATCTTAGTGGGCTATCACGTTAGCAACATTCTAACCCGTACTAGGTTTAACATGATGCATGTACATTTAATATTGGAGTGAAGTTTCTAGAATGGCCTAGACTAGTACTCCCAAGTGGACAACTTGAGAGGGAAAGTCATGGGACCGTCGACTGCACCGCTGATCGACTAGTCTAACGCAAATAAACATTTTCGATTTAAAAGGGTAATTTTGAAAGAGCGCTCATCAAGTGCCGCTATGTTGATAATTGGCACGAGTGGAGTATGATGTGGAGCATGCTTTATGCAGAGATAATAACACATTGCCAAGTATGATAAATATATAAAAAAGAGGTAAATACAGTATTAAGGTAAAACATGAAAAACATAAAAGAAAGACAAAGGAAGAAGTTAGTCCGTGGAATATATGCGAGAATGTAATAAAGCAAACAAGGGAGTAGGGAGGGGATAGACATGATGTAGCAATCTTTAAACAAATGAAGAGCAGTTTAGAGCAAATAAAGGTGAATAGGAAAGGGATATGCATGTTATAACCAATTTAAGCAAAGGAAGGTGGAGCGGGGAAGGGATGTACATATTATAACGAATTTAAACAAATAAAAGGAAAATGGGAGAGGGATATGCATGTAGTAGCAAATAAAAATGGAAAAGGGAAGCGCATTTATATTAAAGAAGATTAATCCATATAAGCCAAATTCGCTATGGTAAGATCCTAAGTGTAAATCCCCGGCAGAGTCGCCATGCTGTCGCGCCTCATTTTTTCTCGCGAAATCGGGCTTTGACATGTGACAACTCTTTTAAATGAGGTATTAAAAGAGGAGAGTCGCCACCTAACAATTTCAAAGGTGCGTTAGGGCACCTATTTGTGAATAACTCTGTTTTAACTAGTCAACGCCACCAAAGATCGGGATAGGGCTCAAGTTACCCCAAAGAGAAGGTGTTAGGCACTCCTCAAGGTCCACAACTGTGGGTCCCGGCTGAACTTAAATTATATGGATTAGTCTATGTGATCAAGTAAGCAGAGAGAGTACAAAATCTAAGATTTTTATTACAAAGTGATCTTGAATAGGGAGGTACAACTATTGTTTCATTCTAATAGAAAAGAAAGAAAAAGGGTGGCGGGTCCTAAGTTTTTAGCCAAAAGGATCACCCCGTAAAACATAAATAATATTTTGTAACTCCCTTGAGATAGGGTGTTATTCATATTATCCAGCGGGCACAAACTATCATCTCCTGCTACCCAATTACTATGTTAAAGTTATTTACCTAAGAGCGCTCTAATTCAATTCGAAGCCGTACCCTACACATGCACTACCCGTCCCATAACTATGGTCCAGGAGGTATTGGACCTCTATTTGGGTGGTTCTAGACTTTACTTAGGCTACTCAAAATGATAAAATTAGGCAACATATAAAACAAATTGGACTTCATGTAAGGACAGTTAAGGGCTCAAGTTAGCCTCCTCACTTAGACAACAAATGCACGCAAAACAGGTTCTCACATTAGGCGTTAGACAGTTTCAAAACTTAGGCGAATTAAAGCTATTAAGCCCTATAGACATGGTTTCTATATGACCTTGGATTCAAACGTGCATATAGTTTCAGATGCAAGGTGCCACTTTAAACTTATAGATATGATTTCCAAACAACTATACAGTTTAGGGATATCTAGTATTGCAATTACAGGTGATAAGTGATTAAACCTATACACATGATCTATAGGTGATTTACGCAGTGGTTGGCAGTGATAACCATTGGAAATACTCAGAATTACTCAGTTTGATCCTATGGGCATGCTTTCTAATAGTAGCACGGCTAAGCAATGAAACAATGTTTGGAAAGTTCAGCATTAACACTTTAAAGCGAGTAGTAATACCCTATAGGCTGAATTCCAGCGATTAACAATTGCAGCTGTTATTTTTTATACTTAGCCCCTATAGGCATGTTTTCTAGGTGAGCAGTATGATAACAATAGCAAATCAACCAATTAAAGTCCTATAGTCAGGATTTCTAGATGAAGATCAGTAGAACATAAGCTAGTATAATCCTATACGCATGGTATCTAATGAATAGGCTGCAGTTATGCAAATTGAAAGAATGGTCATTGACATTTTTATTTCCTATAGGCATGCCATCTAGCAGTAGACATAGGAATAAATAAAGTACTTATGCTTTGATAGTAGGCAAGTTGTATGAGTGTGTCACTTTCCTAATGGCATGATTTCTACCAGTGCACATGAAAATTGAATGACATATATATAGCAGGTAAGACAACAAGTAGACCATATGAACCCTATAGGCATGTTTTCTACCCTCTCATGCAAAACATTAGAGTATACCCATTTCCCCGATTTCACTAACACCCCCAATTATTTATTACAAAATTATTACAGACCCAATGATGAATGTAATTATTACATATTATACAAGCAATAGTAGTAAGCCTATAGCAGGCCCAAAAGGAGATACACAGTGTTTCCTGGGCCTTCAACAAATGCTTTCTTCACAAATAGCATGCCAGATCCCAACAGGGGGCTAAATTCATTAGCACAACCCAGAAACCATAGAGGAACTCAAACCAAACCAAATAGCCAGAGATTGATCATATGACCCAAACATTGAATCACACAGAAACCACTTAAACAACCCAATTTGCATATTCTACCGATAGAATGAGGAAAGAACTGAGTGTCAGAGATAGCTAAGGTCTCAGTAGTAAAGAGGGTAGCCAAAGAACCCCAAGTCCTAGTGTGTTAGAGTTCACAAGGGTCTCAAATGGACCCCGAACAGTGCTCACACTAGGGAAGTCAATAGAGAATGTCTTAGTGGCCTTGGCTTTTAGCTGGCCAAGAGTGATAGATTCAGAATAGTGTAGGCAATAAATGAGAGTAAGAGAATAATGGTAAAGGGACAGAATTTGAAGAGATGCACTTGTGTTTTAGAAAGTAGACATAGCAAAGTTGTCTAAAACACAGAACATACTAGTTAAGAAGGTCAACAAGACCTAGAGACAGATGGCTATTAAGGTTCAACACTTAGCAAGAGATAACACATTGGTAGAAAGCACATTGAGAGTTAGAGGGGAAGCAAATTTCCTGAGATCACAAGGTTAACATACAAAGGTGCATAATACCAAACAGGACTAGGTAAGGCACTAACTTAAAGGGTTAAAACCTAAAGGTCCAAATCATGCTGAATATCCTCCACAACATCAAAAAGCAGACATGCCAATTTATCACTAAGACAAACAGTCTCAAATATTTTAAGGAAACACAAATTAAGATAGCCACTGTAAAGTCTCAAATAATCACTAAAGGGGTATGGAATTAAGTAAGCCAAAGACATGCTGAGTGACACAATAGCAGGGGAGCAAGTCACAGATTATAAAACATTACAGATGTGAGGCAGTCATTACAGGAATTCAAAGTAGAGTAGGAAAGCAAACTCATGTCAAACAGTAATGTAGACATTCAAGTACCAATACATTAGGCTAAATGAACTTAAGAGAGTCTAAATTATTCAGGTGAAGCATATTCAAATAACATATCTCAAAATCTAGAGATTTTAAGTAAAAGGCCAAATGCTAAAGATGTTCAAATCAGAATACGAGTGCAATGCTAGTAAAGTTACACATAGAGATGGTCTAAGAGCACATTTAGGTCATGAAATTCAGAGGTGTGAATATGCCGGATATGAACACAGAAGAATGAAACCGTAAAGCCAAGAGACTTACCAATTATTAGTTAAATAAATAAACAACAAGAAAGAACAAATTCCACAGTGCTCTGAATGTCAACAGAGAGCAAGAACACAGATTCTTAGTGCGTCAGAGTTCCCAGGGGCTTCAAATGAACCCCGGGCAATGCTCGCACCAAGAAAAGTTGAAAATCGAATCCCGGTGGCCTTGGCTTTCAGTCGGCCAAGAATCAGAGTGTAGAACAAGAGAATAAGAGAACAAATAGAGTAATTGCTTCAATTTTTAGTGAATCCGGGTGATTAAAGTCTGTCTCAAAGGGGAAAGGGGAGGGGTTTATATAGTAGTAGGAATCAAGCAAACAAACAAGAAAAACAATCAATCAAACATAAATATGGAAAGAAAGTACCATATGCTATTAGTAATGGAATGGGTAAAAGGAAAAGTATAAAATTTTGAACCCTAATTCGACAGAAATCAAGGAATCGACCGAAGGTTTTGGTGAATCGGCTTCATATCGCGTTGCCATGAATGTATATAGATAGAATAATGATCAGAATCAAAGGTTCAAACCACTTTGGTTCCATCTTAGGAGATCTTACTTGCCAAACTTAGGCAAGAACCTAAGTAATACCACAAACGAAAGATCAGTACCAAAGGGCTTCAAACATGGTAAGAAAATAATGGTCGAATCCCATTATCAGTAGGATTAGGAGAGGGAATTAAGGGGAGGCGGCTAGGGTTCTTCAAAAGAGAGAAGGGGAGGTTAAGAGCATTTAGGGGCGGAGGGTTAGAGGGGAATGTGTTAGGGTTTCAAGTCTAGAATAATTAGAAGGGTGGGGTGATTATATATCGTTGATCTTGAAAGATCAACGATCAAGATTAAGGGATAAGCGGGGTGGGTCGTTTGGAACGGGTATCGACCGGGTTAATTACAGGGGTCATTTGGATTGGTCTTTGGGGGGTTGGGCCAGAGATTTGGGGCTTGTTTGGTCCGAAAATTAGCTCAAAATTTGGGTCAGCTTTTAAATAAGAAATTAAGGGAAAAATATTTTTATAAAATATTTTTATAAAATAGTTAAATAAATTATAAAAATGCTGTTTATGCAAATTAATACCTTAAAACAATAGTATAAGATTATAAAAATGCAAGATATTATTTTGACCCTGAATAAAATGACAAATGCAATACAATTGTAAAATATAGGCTATTATTGCGAGATTGTGCAAATAGCCTGCAAATACTAATGTAATTTAAAAAAAAAAATAGAGTAAAATACTTGAAGCAAATATTATAGATGCAAAATAAGAATTCAGGTAATTGAGTCATCACAAAAATTTGAAGGTATAATTAATAATTATTCAAGCAATTTAAATACAACAAAATCAATTTAAAAGCTCTAAAAATTATGGAAAATTATAGAAGATGCTTGCATAAATCTTGTAAATTAAATAATGATGTAAGTGAATGTTTTGAAAGCATATATGCTTATTTGCAAAAATATGAGTGCAAAATTGGGTATCAACAAAATGTATAACTATTTGCCGCTTGTGGCTCTGTATGTCATTTAGTGGTTTATGATAAATGATTTCAATTCTATTATTAAACAACATGCGTTAGGCTTACATAGTTTAGAGACTAGGTGTCATCACGACATCCTAAGGTGAGAAATTGGAGTCGTGACAAATTTGTATTAGAGTTCTAGGTTCATAGGTGCTACGAGTCATAAGCAAATTTAGTAGAGTCCTGGGGATCGGTGCGGAGATGTCTGTACTTATCTTTGAGAGGCTACGAAACTATTAGGAACCACTCCTTTCATTCCTTATCGTGCGACATTAATTCAACTTGAAACATATATCTTATATCCTTTTACATCCACTCAAATATGATGTTGCGCGCTCGGTATCAACTATGTTACGACGGTTTGTAATGCTGCGGATAGGCTATGAGGGGGCCATAGATGCTCGATCATTATTTCGAGGTATTGTCCTAACTAAGGACGCAAACGTGTTGGTAGATCTTCAGTTGTTCAAGTGTGGGATGCAACTCGTTCGTGTATCTGATTGGTGTTGTACGAGCTTATAAAGGTTGGTAATGTGGGTCATTAGATGTTATGCCCTATGACTCCACGCCAAGTGGGGGATTCTACTATTGACGATCAGATTGCATGGGCAAGTGTCATATCAGTCTTGGCCCTGAGGTATATATGCAGTGTTGAGGGGTTCCCTAGAAATGTACATGACTAAGATCTGAGATTTTTATGGGATGGTGCTGGAACTTGCGATATATCTGTATCATTGCTAAATTTACATTCCAGTATCAAAGAGGTTAGAGAAACATCTTCAGATTCATAGAAGGTCCTTTTAGAGTGGGTATCTCAATTGCAGCATTATTGGGTGCTCCAGAGCAAATACAACACTTTTTGGGTTTTCAGACGACGTGGTTCGTGCTAGGGTCTTTCGCAGCGAGCTTTGACTTAGGATCATTATGTATCGATAAGGGAAAGTGTTGACCTGAAGACAAGTCGAGGAGGATTAGAAGAAATGGATCAGCTCGGTAGTGTTGGATCACCATAGCAACAAATATAACTGGTCTTTTGGTGTGGTAATGCTTCACCAGCGTTCTGTGGCAACACTCTTAGGTTTGACGGCTTACGTGACTTGGTTAAGTCGGGGAAGTTCAGTTCTGATGGCTTGGTGATGTGCGGACTGGCCTCGAAGGGTTCTTGATAGTGTCGACCATAGCTTGAGCTAGATGTCTGCTACCGGCATAAGGAACGTTTTGCGTGATATGATTTTTGCCTGGATGGGGTCACGAGTTCTAGACAGCATGTACGACTTCAAATGTTTAGAAGAATCCTAGCATTAATTGATACCACCTAAGAAGGGGTGCGCACTCTAAAAGGCGCACTATGTTTCGACTTGCGGATGCCTGACAGGTATTATGATAATCGCCCGGTTGATCGACTGTTGATGTCTAGATTTTTCTTTGAGGCACGAAAGAATTATAGAAGTACTTCTCGTTGGTTGACCATATGGGAGGAATATGTTAGTTATTTAAGTAGTGTAGTTGTGATTGGATATGGAGATTTTAGTATTCCAAGGATTTGAAGACTAAGAGGGTTCTCGAGGCAGATTGTTCCATGGTTGTGAACGGTGAAGGTATGTTAAGAGGTTGGCAACTGATGGTATGTACTATAAATATGTTATTGTTGGATTTTCGAAGGCTATCTACCTGCTTCGGAAGGATCGGAATTGATTTGGAGTCTACTAGTAGGTCTAATAAGGATGTGTGTTTTAAATCAGTTCTGATTTATCTACTCAGCACAGTTATTGTGGAGGGGTATGTTATCGGTTAGGGTGGATCACATTTGTGTTCTGACATGTCTCATTTGTTACTCTCCTATGCTGCGATGGGTTGTGATCTGTTGGTTATCTACACCGATGCAGTTATGTTTGGGATTTGTGGCAAAATTCGAGCGAGATTTCACTTGGGGTGTTGAATGCTTTATTGTGCCTTGGTTATGGTTTTCCTATTTTTGGTATATAGTGATATCCATATCTCTATAGTTATGGTCATGCGCTTCGTGTTTTTGATGTTGATGTGCTTATGGTTATTGATTGTGAGTATCATGGATCGGCGTGTTCCAGGTGGACCGGTGTCGGATTAGGTCATGCATCAGCGACATTATGCTAGGATATGATCCTTTGTGCTTATTTTGTGTGTTATGTTTCCCCATGTATGGTGGACTTATAGCATTGCGCTTCGTGGTGGTATATGTTGAGCTGGCGGGATGGTTTCTTCATTTCCATTCTCTTTCATTGGTGGTATATGTTGGGTATATACGAGTTATTGTTCATTGGTGCACGAATTGCATGTTATATGGCTCTAAGTAGGATTTGCGTGACAGGACGGTCGAGTAGCTTGTACTGGATGAGGTGAGGTTATTGGGCCTGAAATGATTGCCATCGTATTTAATTAAGGTATGTTTGCAAGATTGTGCCACCAGTCGGCTTAGATTTTGGATATGGTTCTTATCGGGCAAGAGAGCTCCACGACTTGTTAATCTGATTGGTAGTTATGAGTTTTTGTATTTTTCTTTCATCATTGGCAGTGTACGAAGGTTTAGAACAAGGTTTTAGTTGATATGAGGTTTGTTACCGGTGTCGGGTTGGTTATCGAGCGGCTGTTGCGGTCGGAAGTTATTGTTATGAGCTTTTGGGTTATGTGGTATATTATGTGATTATGTCTTGAGATATGGTTATGGATAGATACATCTTGATTAGAGTTATACTGTGCATAAATGCAAGAATCGAGTCATATAATGAGTTCCGGATGTTGGGGATTTGGGTTTTAAGGTTTATGGACTAAGGTTGAAGTAAGAATCCTCTGTTAGGTGGTGTTGTCGGGCTTATATGGATTGGGGTGACGCGAGATCGCCCATGGTTATGTGTATGGTAAGGGTATATGGCGATTTGATGCCTTTCGAACGAACCTTGGCACGTTCGAGGACGAACGTATGTTTAAGTGGGGGAGAATGTAACAACCTGACCGGTCGTTTTGAGCTTTAGCATTCCATTCGGTAGTTTGAGATTTTGAGTAGCTTCATATTATGTATTATGACTTGCGTGTATGGTTGATTTCGATTTTCGAGTAGTTCGGGATTAATTTGGAAGAATGATTCTCATTTTAGGAGCTTTAAGTTGGAAGAGTTGACCAAAGTTTGACTTTTGGGTAAACGGACTCAGAATCGGGTTTTAATTATTCCAATAAGTTTGTATGATGATTTTGTACATGTCCACAAAGTTTGGTTAAATTCCGATGAGTTATGGATAAGTTTGGGGTGTATGGTAATTTTTTTCGGTTTCGACGTCGATTTGAGCATAAAGGTTACTCTATTGAGCAAACGGCTTTTGGCATAAGAAACGAGGCAGAACAGTTGGGCGTTTTTGGCTATTAATGTTGTTGGAGTGTTTCTCATCTTGAAAGTTTGGGGTTGGGAGAATTCAAGGATGTTCTTTAAGTTTCTTCCATGGAGTAAGGTCTAAACCATAACCTAAGTATTTTCTTTTGATTCATTCCCTTGGTTAAAGCTTTAATCCATGATTTTAATTGAAAACCCATTTAATTCTTTAAATCAAGACCTAGGGTTATATCCTAAATTTTAAAAATTGAAAATGAGTTAGAGGCGTTTATTTCCCGATTCCTTTTGGGTTTTTGTTCTCCTACATTAGGAGAACAACATACTCGAATTTGGTGAGTTTTGGAGGAGTATTTCGGGAGATATGGGACCAAACTAGTGTTGGTTGGACTCTTAGGTTATGAACACTCAAGATCGATGTTTTGGCGAATTAGTTGAGCTATTTTATTCCGGTTGAGTTGGTTTTTGTTCGTGTGAGCTTGTATTGGTTCAGGCTTCGCTCAGGTAAGCTTGGATTCGGAATCCAAGGCGGGACCGGTGTTGACTTTTGTTGACATTTTAGGGAAAATATAAATATCATAGCTTTATTTATTGTAATTAGTTTCTCTTGCATTGTTTGATGTTATTAAGTCATTTTCGGTTAGATTTAAGTCGCGTGGAGGCGAATTTTTGGGGAAAAGTCATTGGCCTAGTTGAGGTAAGTATCTTACCTAACTTTGTGTGGAGGAAAAAACCACTTAGAATTTGGATTGATTGTGTTATTTGTGTTATGTAAAAGCCGTGTACGCAAGGTGACGAGTGGGTACACAGGCTATACGTCCTATTTGACCGGTTTAGATTATCTAAACTTTTTTCATGCCTTTAATTGAATTGTCATAACTTGTTATATCTCTCTCATTGTTAATCTACTCTTACATGCTTTATTTGACGTTGTTAGCACTTGTTCTACCTCTTATTTGATATTTTGCTCTTATATGCTTTAGTTGAAGTTATTGCCTTCCTTATTGTCTTGTTACCTCTTAATTATTGAATCACTTTTAATTGAAGTTGTTATTCGTGGAATATCATCTTGTTGAGTTATTGGTGTTGAAATTGTAATAGCCGTTATCACATTGAGGCGAAGTTGTTAATTATTGACATACCTTTCCTTGTTGAGCATTCTCATTCATTTTGTTATTGTTGAAATTTTTGTATACATTGTGGTTGAGCCATGGGCTATTTGTTGTGGAAATATTGGTGTTGTTGACATTGTAGCAAGTTTTGGCATATGGGCACTTGTGGTGCGAAATGTGATTGTGTTGTGATATTGATACGCATGCAGTGGTATAAGGCTAGGGGTTGATATGCATGTGGTGAGATAAGGTGGGCTTGATACACGTATTGCTAGTAGGGGAACTAGCTGAAGCCACGCTGAGAGATAAGGTGGGCTAAAACGCGTGTAGCTATTTTGGAAAAAATTATTTTCAAAACTAAATGTGAGGCTCACGCGGTGATATAAGGAAAGATTGTGATTGAAATTATGAAATGTGAATACGAGGTTGTACCTCGGTTGTGATTTTCATTGTATATTCCATGTTGGAACAACTTGTTGATCTGAACGGTCATTGTTCTTCCTTCAATCATTCATCCGTATTTTGATTGTGTTTGGTTATTCGTTGTTATCTTGGTGTTGGAACGATTGTGGTTTCTTATGTGAGTCATGCATTCTACGTGATATGTTGTGTTTCTTTAACATGCCAATTTGTGCCTCCATTATAACTTGGTGAATTGATTGTCAATGTGAATTTAATTGCGTGGAGTCACTATATCATATTATGTTGCGTTGTTGGTAACATAATGGTTTAAATAAAAGAATTATTAACATATTTTATTTTATGTGCCTCTTAAGATAGAACTCTTTATCTCACTCGGTGCCTTATTATTCTAAATGGTTATCGCATTTTCACTAAAATTTGGTTCTCAAATTATACTCATCACCCTGTTAGATGTTTACCTTACTTAAATTTGTTATCATATTTTTTTTAATAAATTCTATATTTAATTTGGTAACTTAACTTATGTTTTACTTTGTTTAAAAATGATACTTTTACTCAATTTTATTGATTTCTAAACTAAACTCATCTTATACTATGTTTCGTACAAATTGTATATAATTTTACTTTAATTAATTTTTAAAATAAACTAATTATTTCATTTGACACCTTACTTTATTCAAGATTGTTATTATATTTTATGGTGTCTAAATATATCTTTCGCTCATCTAAATTAATATTTATCACGATTGTAAAGTATATGGTAGCACGTGGGCTTTGCCGTGCGAATGTGGTTATTATTGTGGATACGAGGTGCCATATGTGTAATATTTGGAAATTGTGGTTCCTGACTTGTGGTTTATGAGCTGTGGTGCCTTGGGATAATTCTTGTTGTAAGTCCATGCGTTGGGAGTGATTCGATTATTTGAGTTGTCATCCGTTTTTTCCTTATTTGAGTTCATTTACATCTCATCGGTGTTTTAATTATGTTGTTTATTTATTACTCTTTTACTACTTGCTGCCATTTATATTTTTATTACTTCATTGTTGGTTGTAAATCAATAATTTTTTCGCCGTTGGTCTTAAATTGATGTTCTTGTCATTGTTAGCTTATGTATATCTTGAACATATTTCTATGTCTAGTAGATGTCTTGACCTAGCGTCGTCACTATTCTATCGAGGTTAGGCTTGATACTTACTGGGTACCGTTGTGGTATACTCATGCTATGCTTATGCACATTTTTGTGCAGATCTAGGTATTCTGATTGTGTTGTTGAGAGTTGCGTCTGCATGGCGGGAGATTTCAAGGTATACCTGCTTGACGTTCGCAGGCCTCGGAGTCACCATCTTACTTCATTATGCTACTATTAAATTGTAATTCACAACAGGATTGTGTTTAGAAATTCTAGTGTGTTTTAGTAGTGCTTATGACTCTGTATTACCAGTTTTGGGAAATGTATAACTATTGTCGGCTTGCGGCTATGTATGTCATTTAATTGTTTATGATAAATGATTAAATAGTTCAATTTTGTTATTATACAGCATGTGTTAGGCTTACCTAGTCTTAAAGATTAAGTGCCATCACGACATCCTAAGGTGGAAAATTTGGATCGTGACATCTATCTGGAGCAATGTAGTATGTCATTAACTTGGTACAAAAAAATATTTTCATATATAGTTTAGGGTCCATGTAAGTTCGTGTTAGTTTAGCAGGCTTTAAAACAAAGAATGACAGTGATAGTAAAATAAGTTGGAATCATCAGTTAGTTTAACTTGTGGAGAGATCCCTTTAATATAGTAAATCAAGAGTTCATGCATTCAATAGTGATATGTGGGCAGATTTCGTTAGCTATATTTTCTTTTTCTTTTTTTTTCTTTTTTGTAAATTTTCTTTTCATGTTTAGTGAACTTCTTAAGACATTAAGCCATGATATCAACTATTAGAGAATTAATTTGCGTCGAGTAGTATTTGTTTACTGTTAAAAGGTTGCCTAATTAATTAGACAAGAAGTTTCCTACTTTGGGTGATAGTTTGGTTTCAGACGATCCACAGGCAAACGACTTTGGACCAAAAGCTGAAATTTTGCTAGGCCCCAATTCATATTAAACCAACCAAGCCGGCCCAATGTCATCAAAGTTCATAAAATTTGTCCACTCTTTTCATCTAAATAGTTGCTCGCCCATTTCTCCATTAGCAAGAAGTTGGACATTTCTTTAAAATAGATAGAGTTGGTCCAACATTAATTTGCCTTGTTTTCCCTAAAAAATAAAAATTAGATTTTTTTGTCACTAATTTAACAACTTAATCACTTTTAATAATTAATTTAGTTCGCTAGAAAATTTAGGCGCGTCTCCAAATATTGACCATATGTTCTTACACGATCCTTGGTCAATATCAAATAGTAAACATGGTCATGTGTGCAATCCTGCTCCCTGACTCGTCAATAATAAATCGTGTTTTATCATGAGTTCATACTCGTTCCTTGGTTAAATGCACATAACCAAGTAAAGACCTTGTGCGTTTACACACTCGTTGGCCAAAGTTAATAAAATCTGGTTAAAGCGGCAATAGACAATAGTAATTCAAGGTAAATAACACATTTTATCCAAAATAATTCAAGCCAAGTTTTAGTCAATAAAAGTGACAGTGCTAGAACCACGGGATTCGGGGAGTACCTCATACCTTCTCCCAGATCAAATGAATTTCTTATCCGATCTTTTATTTTCGCGGACCAATAAAAATAGAGTCAAATATTCATTTGACTAGAGATTCAAATAAAAGGTGACTTGGGACACCAACAAAATCAATTCCAAGTGGCGACTCTATGAATAAAAAAATCCCTACTCAAATTTATCACTTAAGTTGAATAAATCTTTTAACTCACAACAATCCACATAATATATTTTGCGGGTGGTAAAATGGATGTGACAACAATAAAAAATATTTTAGAATTTTAAATTAAACCATTTTAATTTTTATAATAGAAAATATAATTTTTACACCATATCAAAGGAAATATATTGTAAATACATGTCTAGCTAACATCTTATTTATTTAAATTAACTCTTACTACTATAAATAGTAATATTATTATATGAAGTTAAAGGCTTTATATCATTTAAGAATATTATACTATAAAGAACAAGCATGAAAAATATTAGCAACACTAAATTGTTTTGTATGTGTATGTATACATATATGAATTTTAATATAAAAAAGGTATAAGGCATTTTATTAAAATTTGGCTTCAGTCCACTAACATTATTGAGCCGCCATTGGCTGCTTCCATTCCGAAAGAAGTCCAAATAAAATCATGCACGTCATAACTGCAACTGAATTTTGTTGATTTATTCTTTTCCTTGTGTAGAAATAGAGCGAGAGTAGGTACAAGTCTCTTTCTCTTAATTTCTAGAAGAAATTCTGCCATCGATGCTCTCTTTCGCCTTTAGCTATTTTCGTCAATAGTTTTTCTTGACGTATATTTTTTCCCCTACATTTTGTTTCACAAAGTTCTATTTTTGTGTCTTTTTTCCATGTTATACTTTTTGAAGTTTCACTCTGTTCTTCTTCATTTTAGTGGAAGTTTAAGGAATTATATTGTAACGATCCGACCAATCGTTTGAGAATTTGCATTCTATCTGGTGGCTTAAGGTCTCGAGTAGTTTCGTATTGTGTATTATGAGTTGCGTATATGGTTGAGTTTAGTTTTCGGATGATTCGGGATTGATTTGGAAGAATAATTCTTATTTTTGAAGTTTAAGTGAAAATAGTTGACCGGAGTTTGACTTTTGTGTAGACGACTCTGGAATGGTATTTTGATGATTCCAATAGTTTCGTATGGTAATTTTGGACATATGCGTGTGTCCGAATTTGGATTTGGAGGTCTGTAAGTTGATTTTATGCATTTTGGCAAAAATTAGAAAGTTGAAGGTTTGGAAAGGTGAGAGGTTTGACCGGGAGTTGACTTTGTGAAAATCGGACTCGGACTGCGATTCCGAGATTGGAATAGCTCCGTTATGTCATTTAGGACTTTGCGTGCAAAATTTGAGGTTATTCCGGGTTGATTTAATATAATTCGGCGCGAGTTGTAAAACTTAAAAGTTCATTAAGTTCGATTTGAGGTGTGATTCATAGTTTTGACCTTTTTTGATGTGATTTAAGGCTTCGAACAGGTCCGCATTATGTTATGGAACTTGTTGGTATGTTCGGACGGGGTCCCGAGGGACCTCGGGTGTGTTTCGGACGAGTTTCAGATCATTTGGATCATGTTGAGTGGAGCTAGTTTGGACAGGATCTGGTGTGCTCGCACATGCCGACCACTGGGCGCAGGTGTGGTGATCGCAGGTGCGGAGGAGAAGGAGCGCAGAAGCGGAAGCAGGGATGGATGAGGAAGACCGCAGAAGCGGGTGTCTGGGCGCATCTGCGCAACCGCAGAAGTAGAACTCCAAGCGCAGAAGTGCGAGCGCAGAAGCGCATTACCTGTCGCAGATGCGACTTTGGCTTAGGCGAGGTATTTTCAAAGTAGCGGATAATTTGCCGCAGAAGCGACTTTGGGACCGCAAAAGCAGAACCTCTGGCAGAAAGTTTATAATTCGAGGGTTTGCCCATTTTTATAATATCTTGAGTTGTAGACCTCGGTTTTGTGCGATTTAGGAGGGGTTCTTCACGTGTTGGATTGGGGTAAGTGTTCTTTATCTAGATTTAATTATATTTCATAATTCCATCTTTGTTCTTAACATTAAATTAGTGATTTGAATGGGAGAAAATGAGAATTTTTGAATAAACTTTCAAAAATATAAAATGAGGATTTGATGGCCGATTTAATGTCAGATTTGGATAATTTTGGTATGGTTGGACTCGTATCGGAATGGGTGTTCGGATTTTGTAAATTGTTTCCTATGATTTTTATTTATGATATTAAGTTAGTTTAGCTAAATTTGAGCCATCCGGAGGTTGTTTCACACGAGAAGGTTATTTTAGAGTATCGATTTAGCTTCTTTGAGGTAAATATCTTGCCTAACTTTGTGTGGGAGAACTACCCTTAGAATTTGAGTCATTTGTGCTATTTGTATCATTTGAAAGTCCTGTACGCGAGGTGACGAGTACGTACTCGACTTATATGTGGGAATCGAGCGGTTTAGACTCTTAGGCCTCTTTCATGTATTTATTTGGAATTTGTTAGCACGTGCTGTATCTTTATTTCGTCGTTTATGCTATCACATGCTTTATTTGAAGTTGTCGTTACATGTCACATTTCACTTGTCGAGTTTGTTCTTATATGCTTTATTTGAAGTCATTACCGATTTTACCATTACGTGATTCCTTTTATTGTTGAGTTACTCTTAGTTGAAATTGTTGTACATGATGTCCTTTTTGTTGAGGGATTATTCTTATGCATTTTGACATAGATGCTAGTTCGTGCCATCTCTTTCATTGTTAGCCTAATTTATACACTAGAATCCGATGTTTGCCATTTCATGAAAATACTTTCACTATCGAGATTATCCTTAAACAATTAATTGGAATTGAGGTTATCGAAAGTCATTAATCTATTTTAATTGAAGTTGTATTTAAAGGGGGTGTTTGTCACGACCCAAAACTCGACATGTCGTGATGGCGCCTATCACTGAACTAGGCAAGCCTACATTCACAATAAAACTAGGCATTTTGTATTAAAAATAAGATGTAGCAATTTTAACAGTAATAACTCTCATAAATAGCAGATATAAACAACTGTGACTCGAATACAATTTTCCCAAAATCCAGGTGTCACTGAGTACATGAGCATGTATACAATAACATAGTATGAATCACCGTCTATAAAGGTAGAAAAGCATAAGTAAAACTAAAGTTAGAGGAGGAGAGTCAAGGTGTGCGGACGCCAAAGCAACTACCTCGATGATCTCCAAACGAGAAAAAACTCCAAGATCAGCAACCACCGTGCCCAGAAACACATGGATCTGCACACGAAGTGCAGGGTATAGCATGAGTACAACCAACTCAATCAGTAACAAGTCTAACCTTTGGGCTAAAAGTAGTGACGAGCTCATCCAATACAACAAAAATACGCAGTTTGACAATACAGAAAATGTAGACATGCTTCCGAGTTTAACAGTTAAGTTCAACACAGATAAAATAAGCCAAGTGTGATTGATATGAGGAATATGACATCTCTATATCTATATGCCAATATGAATACTGTATGTGATGCAACATAATGAAAACCTCAAGTACTAACACTCTCAAAGTACTTAATCTGTCTGTCTCACATCTCGCTCGTCACACTCAGTCACTCAGCACTGTATGGTACCTGCTGCGGCGTGTAGCCCGATCCACATAGAGCCATAAGGCCTATTTGCAGTGCGCAACCCGATCCACATATAGCCATAAGTCTTGTTGCGGCGTACAACCCGATCTACAAATCTCACTCACAGCACGACTCTCAGTCCCCAACTCAGTCACCAATCTCTCCAGTCTCTCGGGCTCACCACACTCATACTAAGCAGCCCAAATCAATGATACATGATATAATAATAAATAATACAGAGACTAAGATATAAAATGCAATGATGAATGCGACTGAGTACGTAACTGCAAATTAAACAAATAATTTCAACAACAAAAGAACGACTATTATGGGTCCCAATAGTACTAGCTCATAGCCTAAACATGATTTGTAACTTAATTCACAGCTCAAGTGCTCTAACACATAGCGTACAATGATAATATTCGGATAAGGTGACTACACAGTCCCCCGAAATCGACTAAGTCATAATTATTAAGGTATACGCCCACATGCCCATCACCCATCATATGCGTCACCTCACCGCTGATCACATAGCACGAAATTCAGGGATTCATACACTCAAAACCAAGTTTAGAAGTGTTACTTACCTCAGACCGTATAAATATCTACTCCAATAAGCCCTTGCCTCGCAAATCATCCCTCGAGCACC
Organism: Nicotiana tomentosiformis; assembly: GCF_000390325.3. NCBI lineage: Eukaryota > Viridiplantae > Streptophyta > Magnoliopsida > Solanales > Solanaceae > Nicotiana > Nicotiana tomentosiformis. Next base: position 134,054,498 of record NC_090813.1, read on the forward strand.
TCTAATCTAGCCACAAACAATTCAATACAATCAACTCAAGCTATTGGAAACAATTCCATATGAAAATGCTAAGTTCTTAATCAAAAGTCAAAAAGTCAACTTAAAAAGTCAACCCCGTGCCCATGTCTCAGAATCGAATGAATATTATAAAATCCGAACACCCATTCAACCACTAGTCCAACCATACCAAATTTACCAAATTCCGACACCAAATGGTCACTCAAATCCCAAATTTTAACTTTCCAATCCCTAGCACAAAACTCCAAAAATTCCACCTTAAAAACATATAAACTAGGTGAAGAATTCAATGGGTAATCAATATTATTGAATAAAAATGATAAAAAGTGGCTTACCTCAAGAAATCACTCGAAACACCTCTCGAAAATAGCCTTAATCTGAGAAAACTCCCGGAAACCTTTCGAATATAATTCTGTCCATGGCCTTTCGCACCTGCACTCCACTTAACCGCATTTGCGGTCCCGCTTTTGCAGTTAAATCTCCACATCTGCGGAGTTACACTAGACCCCCGCTCTCTCGCTTTTGCGGTCCTAAGCCCGCACCTACGGGTGCTCTCCTTTGCAAAACCGTCTGCTTCTGCGGACCTGCCTCTCCAGTCCCCATTTCGCTTATGTGACCATCCTTTCGCATTTGCGAGCTCGCAGATGCGGCATTTCCCTCGCACCTGCAGCCCAGCCAAACTCGCGTCTGTGATGCCCCCTTCGCTTCTGCGGCCTCGCACCTGCGACCAAGAACTCCGCAGGTGTGATCACACCAATCCAGAACTCATCAGTCATCTCTTAAGTTCAAAATTCGATCTGTTAACCCTCCGAAATCCACCCGAGGCCCCCGGGACCTCAACCAAATATACCAACAAGTCCTAAAACATGATACGAACTTAATCAAGGCCTCAAATCACATTAAACAACATCAAAAACATGAATCGCACCCCAATTCAAGCCTAATGAAAACTAATGAATTCCAACTTCTACAATCGATGCTGAAACCTATCAAATCAATTCCTATTGACCTGAAATTTTGCATACAAGTCATATATGACATAACAGACCTATTATAACTTTCGGAACAAAAATCCCAGCCCGGTAAACACAAAGTCAACTCTTGGTCAAACCTCCAAGCTCTCTAAACTTATAATTTTCCAACTTTCGCCATTTTAAGCCAAAATCACCTAGGGACCTCCAAATCACTATCCGGACACACTCCTATGTCCAAAATCACCATGCAGAGTATCGAAACTATCAAAACTCCATTCTGAAGCCGTTTACACATAAGTCAACACCTGATCAACTCTTTCAACTTAGGCTTCCAACCTTGTAACTAAGTGTCCCAAGTCATTCTAAAACATCCTCGGAACCAAACCAATTACCCTGGAAAGTCACATAACAGCAATTGAGAAAAGAATAATAAGTTTATGGGGGAACTAGGCTATAACACTCAAAATGACTGGCCGGGTCGGTACATCCTCCTCTTAAACAAACGTTCATCCTCGAACCGGTCTACAATCATACTTGGAGTCTCAAATAGGTGTGGATATCTGCTCCGCATCTCCTGCTCGGTCTCCCAAGTAACCTCTTTGACTGGCTGACCTCTCCACTATACCTTCATTGAGGCTATGTTCTTTAACCTTAACTTTCGAACCTGCCGGTCCAAAATTTCCACCGGCTCCAGATCATTAGTCAAAGCACCATCCAACTGAACCATGCTGAAATCCAAAACATGAGACGGATCGCCGACATACTTCCAGAGCATAGAGACATGAAACACTCGGTGAAAACTCGATAGACTAGGTGGCAATGCAAGTTTGTAATCCACTTCTCCAATCCTCTCAAGCACCTCAAACGGACCAATGTACCGAGGGCTCAACTTTCCCTTCTTCCCGAACCTCATAACAATCTTCATGGGCGAAATGCTAAGTAGTACCTTCTCCCTCACCATGTAAGCAACATTGCGAACCTTCCGATCGGCATAGCTCTTCTGTCTAAACAGCACCGTGCAGAGCTGAACCTGAATCAATTTACCCTTGTCCAAAGCATACTAAACCAAGTCAGTACTCAATATCCTAGACTCACCCGCCTCAAACCAACCCACCGGAGATCGACACCGCCTCTCATACAAAGCCTCATACGGCGCCATCTGAATGCTCAATTGGTAGATATTGTTGTAGGCAAACTCGGCAAGTGGAAGAATCCGATCCCAAAAAACCCCGAAATCTATGACACAAACGCGTAGTATATCCTCTAATATCTGAATAGTGCACTCGGTCTGTCTATTCGTCTGAGGGTGGAGTGTTGTACTTAACTCAACCTGTGTGCCTAACTCTCACTGCATTGTTCTCCAAAACTGCGATGTAAACTGCGTACCCCAATCTGAAATGATGGACACCGGCACACAGTGAAGACGAACAATCTCGAGGATGTAGATCTCAGCCAACCACTCCATAGAATAAGTAGTCCCAACTAGAATGAAATATGTGGACTTGGTCAACTGATCCACAATCACCCAAATAACATCAAACTTCCTCGAAGTCCGTGGGATCCCAACTATGAAATCCATAGTGATACGCTCATATTTCCACTCCGAAATCTCAAGTCTCTGAAGCAATCCGCCTGGTCTCTGATGGTCATACTTCACTTGCTGTCAATTTAGGCACCGAGCTACAAACCCCACTATGTCTTTCTTCATCCTCCTCCACCAATAGTGCTGCCTCAAGTCCTGATACACCTTTGCGGCACCCGGATGAATAGAATACCATGAACTATAGGCCTCCTCAAGAATCAACTCACGTAGCCCATCCACACTGGGCATATAAATCTGACCCTCCATCTGCAACACCCCATCATATCCAATAGTAACATCCTTAGCATCACTGTGCTGAACCGTGACCTTAAGGACAAGCAAATGTGGATCATCATACTGACGCTCTTTGATGAGATCATATAAGGAAGACCGAGAAACCATACAAGCTAGAACCTGACTGGGCTTCGAAACATCTAATGTCACGAACTGGTTGGCCAAGACCTGAACATCCGATGCTAGCAGTCTCTTAACTACCGAAATAAATGCAAGGCCGCCCATACTCACCGCCTTTCTACTCAAGGTATCAGCCACCACATTGGCCTTCCCGAGATGATACAGAATGGTAATATCATAGTTCTTTAGCAGCTCTAAACATCTCTGCTACCTCAAATTTAAATGCTTCTGTTTGAACAAGTGCTGGAGACTCCGATGGTCCGTAAATACCTCACAAGACACACCGTTGAGATAATGCCTCCAAATCTTCATTGCATGAACGATGGCTGCCAACTCCAAATCATGTACATGGTAGTTCTTCTCATGGGGATTCAACTGGCTCGAAGCATAAGCAATTACACTACCCTCCTGCATCAAGACACACCCAATACCAATCTGAGAAGCATCATAATACGTTGTATAAGAGCCTTATGCTGAAGGTAAAACTAGAACTTGAGTTGTGATCAAGGTAGTCTTGAGCTTCTAAAAGCTCTCCTCACACTAATCTGACCACTTGAATGGAGCACCCTTATGGGTCAGTTTGGTCAAAGGCGATGCAATGGATGAGAAACCCTCCACAAAGCGACGATAATATCCGGCCAAGCCGAGAAAATTCTGAAACTCAGCAGCTGAAGATGATTTGGGCCAACTCTGAACCACCTCTATCTTCTTTGGATCCACCTTAAGCCCCTCACTGGACACCACGTGCCCTAAGAATGCCACTGAACTAAGCCAAAACTCACACTTGGAGAACTAGGCATAAAGCTTCTCCTCCTTCAACCTTTGTAGTACAACCCTCAAACGATGTGAATGCTCCTTCTGACTACGTGAGTACACCAGGATATCATCAATAAATACTATGAGAAAAAATTAAGATATGGCTGGAACACATTGTTCATTAGATGCATGAATGCTGCTAGGGCATTGGTCAGCCCAAAAGACATCACAAGGAACTCATAGTGACCATAGCAGGTCCTGAATGTTGTCTTTAGAATATCCGAGTCCCGAATCTTCAACTGGTGATACCCAGGCCTCAAATCAATCTTAGAGAACACCCTCACTCCCCGAAGCTCGTCAAATAGATCATCAATGCGCGGCAAAGGATACTTGTTCTTGATTGTAACTTTGTTCAACTGGCTATAGTCGATGCACATCCATATAGTACCATCCTTCTTCTTCAAAAACAGAACCGGTGCACCCCAAGGTGATACACTAGGATGAATAAACCCTTTATCAAGAAGCTCCTGAAACTGCTGTTTGAATTCTTTCAACTCTACTAGTGCCATACGATATGGAAGAATAGAAATGGGCTGAGTGCCGGCACCAAGTCAATATCAAAATCAATATCCCTATCGGGTGGCATGCCCGGTAGGTCAGCAGGAAACACATCCAGAAAGTCTCCCACTACCAGAACAGAATCAATAGTAGTAGTATCAGCACCAATATATCTTACGAAGGCCAAATATGACAAACACCCCCTCCCTACCATCCGTTGGGCTTTCAAATATGAAATCAACCTGCTGGGAACAAAATCCAGAGAACCTCTCCACTAGATCCTTTGCAGCCCTGGCATCGCCAACGTCATGGTCTTAGCGTGACAATCCAGAATAGCATGACATGAAGACAACTAATCCATACCCAAAATCACGTCGAAATCAACCATACTAAGAAATAAGAGATCAACTCTAGTGTCCAATCCCCCAATAGTCACTACACACGACCGATACACACGGTCCACAACAATAGTATCACCCACCAGCGTAGACACATGAACAGGTGAGACTAAAGACTCACGGGGCATATCCATATAACGAGCAAAATATGTGATACATACGAATAAGTAGATCCAGGGTCAAATAATATAGAAGCATCCATGTGGCATACTGAGACAATACTTGTGATCACTGTGTCTGAAGCAACGGCCTCTGGCCTGATAGGAATATCATAGAATCGAGCCTGACCTCCACCTGATCGGCCTCCCCCTCTAGGGCGACCTCTAGCTGCTTGAGCTCCACCCCGAGCTGGCTGCGCTGGTGGTGAAGTGACTGGTGCAGAAGTCGTATCCTGAACCCTCTGTCGAACTGGACCTCCCAAGACATGGGGACACTGCCTCCTGATATGCCCAAGCTCCTCACACTCGTAGCAACCTCTATCCGTCAATGGTGGTGGTGACTGAATCGGACCTCGAGAACCAGAATAACTGCTAGAAGATTCTGGTGTAGATGAACCCTGAACTGAAGGAGATAAAGATGAACTCTAAGCTGGGAGAGCAGTGAGAGATTACTTCCCTAAGTGAGCACTGTATGAACCATGGATAGCTAATGCACAACAATGAACTTGACGAGCCATCTGAGCAGGCCTATAAGAACGACCCCTATTGTGGTAGGACTTCCCCTAAGAAGGAACAATGCTGAAACCATCCAAACCACGAGGTCTCTTGGCCTCCCTCTCCTCATGCTCCTGACTATGGACCAACTCTAGCCGCCGAGTAATATCAACCACCTCATCGAACCTAGCACCTGATGCATTCTCCCGAGTCATAACAAAATGCAACTGATAGGTGAGGCCATCAATGAACCTCCTAATCCTCTCCCTCTCTTTGGGAACCAACCAGATTGCATGACGAGTCAACTCTGAAAATCTCATCTCATACTGCATCACAGACAAGCCCTCCTAGAGTAGCTGCTCAAACTGCCTACATAACTCCTCCCTGCGGGTCAGCGGCACAAACTTCTTCAAGAAGAGAACATCGAACTCGTGCCATAAAAGCGGTGCAGCATCTACTGGCCTGCTCCGCTCATAGGCCTTACATCATCTAAAGGCTACCCCTGTCAGTTGAAAAGTAGTAAATGAGACCCCACTAGTCTCCAAAATACGCGTCGTGTGGAGAATCCACTAGCTCCTATCCAAGAAGTCCCGAGCATCCTGAGATGTAGCCCCACAGAATGTTGGAGCCTTGAGCCTCCCAAATCTCTCTAGTCTCTTCTGCTCCTCATCACTCATAACGAGACCCACCTGGGCCTGAGCAACTACAACCAGCTAGGCTGGCAAAACCCCTAGTGTCTGGAGTTCCGGCACCACCTGCTCTTGAGTACGGGCGGTCGGAGTCTGAGCACCTCCCTCGGCCTGAGAAGTGGCTGAAGCGGCCAGAACTGAAACCGCCTGAGCAAGGCTAGTGCAAATAGTCAATATCTAGGCCAGAGCCTCCTAAAGGCGTGGAATCACGATAGGCACAGCTGGTGCCTGAGCTAGCCCCATAGGCTCAACCACATCTGGAATCTTCTCTTAAGCTGGGGCAACTAGTGGGTCTATATGTGCTGCTCTAGCTGCTATACGAGCTGCACCTCAGCCTATACCGCTGTCCCGACCTCTCGTGGCCCTAGTTTGTGGTACTGATGGTCGTCCACCCGATCTGGTAGCACGTTTCCTCACCATCTATGAGAGAATAGAATAACAAAAGTTTAATTCTCGGAATCAGCAAATTCGCACAACAAGAATACAAGAGAGTGAAGTTTTCCTAAGGGTTCGGCAGCCTCTCGAAAATAAGTACAGACGTCTCTGTACCTATTTACAAGACTCTACTAAACCTGCTCATGACTCGTGAGACCTATGTAACCTAGGCTCTGATACCAACTTATCACGACCCAAAACTCGACATGCCGTGATGATGCCTATCAAAAAACTAGGCAAGCCGACATTCACAATAAAACTAGACATTCTGTATTAAAAATAAGATGAAGCAAGTGTAACAACAATAACTCTCATAAACAACCGATATAAACAATTGCGACTCGAATACAATTTTTCCAAAATCTGGGTGTCACCGAGTAAATGAGCATCTATACAATAACATAGTTTGAAACATCGTCTAGAAAGGTAGAACAGTAAAAGTAAAACTAAGAGATAGAGGAGGAGAGTCAAGGTCTGTGGATGCCAAAGCAGCTACCTCGATGATCTCCGAACGAGCAAAAACCCCTTGATTAGCAACCACCATGCCCGAAAATACCTGGATCTGCACACAAAGTGTAGGGTGTAGCGTGAGTACAATCAACTCAATAAGTAACAAGTCTAACCTTTGGGTTGAAATTAGTGATGAGCTCAACCAATACAGCAAAAATATGGAGTTTAAGAATACAGAAAATGTAGACATGCTTCCAGGTTTAACAGTTAAGTTCAACACAGATAAAATATGCCAAGTGTGAAAGATATAAAGAATATGACATTTCTATATCTATATGCCAATATGAATACCGTATGTGATGCAACATAATGAAAACCTCAAGTACTCACACTCTCAAAGCACTCAATCTGACTGTCTCAATTCTTGCTCGTCATACTCAGCACTGTACGGCACCTGCTACGGCATGCAGCTCGATCCACATATGGCCATAAGGCTTATTGTGGCATGCAACCTGATCCACGTATAGCCATAAGGCTTGTTGCGGCGTGCAACTCGATCTACATATAGACATAAGGCTTGTTGCGGCATGAAACTCGATCCACATAGAGCCATAAGGCTTGTTGCGGAGTGCAACCCGATCCACATATAGCCATAAGGCTTGTTGCGGCGTGCAACCCGATCCACAAATCTCACTCACAGAACGACTCTCAGGCACCAGCTCAGTCATCAATCTCTCTAGTCTCTCGGGCTCACAACACTCATGCTAAGCAGCCCAAAACAATGATACATGATGTAACAATAAATGATACAAAGACTGAGATATGAAATGCAATGATGAATGCGACTGAGTACGTAACTACAAATTAAACAAATAATCTCAATAACAAATGAATGACCACTGTGGGTCCCAATAATACCAGCTCATAGCCTAAACATGGTTTCTAATATAATTCACAGCTCAAGTGCTCTAACACATAGCGTGCAATGATAAAATTCAGATAAGGTGACTACACAATCCTACGAAATCGACTAAGTCATAATTACTAAGGTGTACGCCCCGTCACCCAACATGTGTGTCACCTCAACGCTGATCACACAACATGAAATTTAGAGATTGATACCCTCAGAACCAAGTTTAGAAGTGTTACTTACCTCAAACCGTGTGAATCTCTAATCCAATAAGCCATTACCTCGTGAATCAGCTTCTGAACGCCTCGAATCTAGCTATAAACTATTCGCTATAATCAAGTCAAGCTATTAGAATCAACTCCATATGAAAATTCTAAGTTCTTAATCAAAAGTCAAAAAGTCAACTTAAAAAGTCAACCCCAAGCCCACATCTCAGAATCTAATAAAAGTTACCAAATCCGAACACCCATTCAACCACGAGTCCAACCATACCAAATTTACCAAATTCCGACACCAAATGGTCACTCAAATCCCCAAGTTTAACTCTCCAATCCCTAGCACAAAACTCCCAAAATTCTATCTTAAAAACACATAAACTAGGTTGGAAATTCAATGGGAAATCTAAATTACTGGAAACCCTTCGAATATAATTATGTTCAGGACCTTCTGCGGTCCTGCTTTTGCGGGCAAAGCTCCACATCTGCAGAGTTACACTAGACCCTCGCCATGCCCCTTATGCGGTCCCAAGCCCACATCTGCGGGTGCGCTCCTGCCCAAAACCGCCTGCTTCTGCGGACCTGCCTCTCCAGGACCTATTTCGCTTTTGTCACCATCCTTCTGCCTTTGCGAGCTCGCAGATACGGCATTTCCCTCGCACCTGTGGGCCATCAGCAGCCCAACAAAACTCACTTTTGCGATGCCCCCTTCGCTTCTGCGGCCTCGCACCTGCGAGCAAGACCTTCGCAGGTGCGATCACACCAGTCCAGAACTCATCAGCCATCTCTTAAGTTCAAAAGGTGATCCGTTAACCCTCCAAAATCCACCCAAGGCCCTCGGGACCTCAACCAAATATATCAACAAGTCCTAAAACACGATACGAACTTAGTCAATGCCTCAAATCACATCGAACAACATCAAAAACATGAATCGCACCACAATTCAAGCCTAATAAAAACTAATGAATTCCAACTTCTATAATCGATGTTGAAACCTAACAAATCAATTCCGATTTACCTGAAATTTTGCACACACGTCATAAATGACACAACATGCCTATTCTAACTTTTAGAACCAAAATTCGAGCATGGTAACCACAAAGTCAACTCTCGGTCAAACCTAACAACTCTCCAAACTTCTAATTTTCCAACTTTTGCCATTTCAAGTCAAAATCACCTACGGACCTCTAAATCACTATCCGTACATACTCCTATGTCCAAAATTACCATACAGAGCTATCAGAACCATCAAAACTCCATTTCGGAACCGTTTACACATAATTCAATATCCGTTCAACTTTTTCAACTTAGGCCTCCAAACTTAGAACTAAGTGTACCAACTCATCCCGAAGCATCCCCGAAACCAAGCCAATTACCCCCGCTAGTCACATAACAACTATTGAGCAACGAATAAGCAATAAATGGGGGAATAGGGTTATAACACTCAAAACGATCAGTCAGGTCGTTAAAGTGTTGTTCCTTATGAGTTACCTTCCCATTTATTTTGTTGTTATTGAGATTTTATACACATTGTGTTGAGCCATGGGCTATTTGTTGTAGAAATATTCATATTGTTGGATCTTTGGAAAGGTTGTGGACTATGGGCACCTATGTTATGAGTTGATATGTCATGTTGTTGTGATGTTAGAATTTGTGAATTGTTGTGTGGTTCGTTTGTTGTTACGTGAAATATAAGGGTGGAATTTCACCGTCGTTGTTGTTATGTGGGGCATAAGGGTAGAATCTCACTGTTGTTGAATGTACGGAGTAATAAGGGTGGCTATTGTGTTATTGTTCGGCGGAGTGCTAAGGGTGGATATTATACGGAGTGATACAGGTGGCTATCGGAGAGATAAGGGTAGCTAATGATATTGTCAGGGCATAGTGATACAGGTGGATATCGGAGAGATAATGGTTGCAATATCAGGGATATTGTGTGATGGCTTGGGGATATTATGTTGTTGCAATATCATAGATAAGGGTAGCTAATGATATTATTACAATATCTGGTACATCGGCCTCAACCCTACCATAGAAAGCATATCAACGGGCCGGGCCTTCCCTTCTAGGGTGCCCTCTACCTGCCAGTCCTCCACCCCTAACTAGTTTTGCAGGTGCAGTAGCAACTGGAACGGGGCCAGTAGCCTAAGTGCTATGATGAAATCTGCCTCTCCCGAGTTTGGGACAATCTCTCATGATGTGCCTAGTATTACCACACTCACAACAACCCCTCTGCGGGAGTGACTGCTCATATTGAGTCTGTGCCGGATAACTGGAATAATAGCTGTAGGAACCTCATGTTGGTGGTGCACTAAAAGAAGACTACCCCACATGAGTACCCTGAGTAACTAGAGAACCACGAGTAGTCTGAAGTACGGACTGGACTGGCCGCCTGCTGATCTCGGCCAAACCCACACCATAATTTAGTAGTGAGGCGGTCGATGCAATAATAAACCCAACGAAGGTCGGGATCGAATCCACATGGAGTTAGAAAATGGGATTAGGTGTATATCTAAGTTAATTGCAAGTTTTGGCTCAAATTACACTTCTACAAACTTGATTGGTGTTCTACTTCTACTTTTACTCTAGTGTTTACAAGTATAAAACTAAGGACAATATTTTTGGTTTTGAGTTTTTCAAATGATTAAAAGGGACTAAGGTCATGACTTCTACCTAGGTGGTTATCTAATAGGTTGAAAACTCCAGGGAAAATTTGATTAGTTGGGGTCGTGATGTAGCAATCACATCCGGGTACTCACTCTATACCTCTCGGTAGTTCGAGTGATTTTGCCCAATTTGGCTTTCTCAAGTCCAATTGGGTATTTGCATAACATAAGTGATATTAGCCCAAGTCGGGTATTACTATCTCTAGGTTTAACCCTCTAATTGGGGCTATCAATTTCTTGAGTTCACCCCAATTTCTTGTTATCCAAGTTTTCCTAGACTTAGTCTCTCTTTATCAAGTAGAGGCTAAGTCAAATAGGCATGAATCAATGTTTGCGACCATTGATTCTAGGGTTCAATCATGAACAAGGCAAAATATCACTAACCCAATCAAAAATAAGCCCTAAATTAAACACCCATCAAATACCCACACTAGGGTTGGGTCACAACCCTAGCTAAAGATTTAGCTACTCATGAAAAATAAAGAAATACAAGAAGAAATTAATATAGAATGCATAATAATTGATTAGACAAAGAAAATCTAATGTTAAGAAGTTAATCTAGTACAAAATTCCTCAAAATAGAAAAGATAACCGTTGAGGTGCACTTCTGAAAACTAAACTTAACCTAAAAATGCCTTTTTGCCCTATTTTGGTTCTTGTTCACTTTTGACTCCTTTATGAGTTGATTTTGACTTCTTTGGCTCGTGTACCAATATTCCTGCAAGTAAGCACATTTTGTTAGTTTTCGGAAATGCCTTTAAGCATTTTTGAGCTAAATCGCAAGTAAAAGAGAGCAAATAATCGGTCAAAATCCCCACTTATCAACTCCCCCAAACTTAAGCTTTTGCTTGTCCTCAAGAAAATAAGGCAATTCCCATCTCCACTAGAAAAATAGATATTTCAGCTGGCCTAAAATGAATCAATCACATATCAATTGGGACCAACAATTACCCACAACACATATGAATTATCAAAAATGCAATAATTTTCTAATGTGACACTACAGCATCAAGAGTTGACTCTATTCATCAAGGAAGCTCGCTTTTTCACATAGGTCATTGTGGATCCCAAACTCCTCCTCCTCTACTCTCCATTAACACATCTCACTTTAGAATGCATCACTCAATACAAGGATTGTGAAAAGTTCGCTCATCTCTCTTAAAAGAATGCCACAAGTCTGGCTCTAAGTACCATAAGCTTGCCCCTCATGTAAATCACCACTAATGTAAGCTCATTCAACTTGAAATCATGTAGGGCTTTTGCGGGATGTAATGAAGGCTTTTGGACCAAGGTAGGGCTTGTTGGAATAGAATGGTTTCATCTTTCCTTAAGCACTCCATTTTCTCTTTTTGGCTCATACTTTCTCGACTCTTTGAGTCATTTTCTTCTTCCTCGGGGGAACTAGAGAGACGTAACGTCGCTCTTTCTTGATCATGACATTCATTCTTTTCCTTTTCTATTTACTTCAGCCTTTTATCCTCATTTTCTTTTGACTTCCCTTCAACTCTTCACTTTATTCACTTACTTTTTGTCATTTTTCTTTTTGTTCTGTCTTTCTCTTCTTCTTTTTTTCTTTTTTGTTTTCATTTCTTCCTCTTCTTTGTACTTTTTATCACTGCAAACTCCTCGTCTCTCCCCCAAACTTATATTTTTCCCAATTGTTACTCAAGAATGCTAAGGAAAGATTGGATGCCAAGAGAGGGTCATTTCAGAACGGATAAAAGCTTGTAACTTGGTTATTGAAAGACAAAGGCTTCGGCTCAAAGGGGTTGACTAGGGATATCACATTGGTAGGCTATGGAAGATTTTAATTTCAAATTGGATCAAAGAGAACCTACAATCATTTCTCAAGCCAAGCTACACTTAGAATTTCACTTAGAAAAAATACTCGGGGCAAATTCTAGACTATTGGCACGGGAACTTGGACTTGCAATTCAATACCGCACCTATCACACTGCTGGATTGGTAAGGAGAACGGATTCGAGGGCTCACAACAACCCTAACTAAGATTGAGAATCACAAATGGCTCGACTGAACCACTCGATGATTGTTTGAATCAACACAAGAGCCTAAAGGTTACAACTAGAGCTATTTTATGCCAACAACTTTTTTTTAACCATATGGTCAGAGGTAAATGTGTTGGTACCAAGTGAAGCATGCTCGAGACACTTTTATTCATTACTACTATATCTTCTCAAAACATAAAAGAAAATAGACTCAATCCCTTAAGAAAGTTGTCACGCCATCCATCGTTGGGAAGAGCCACCCGGTTCACACAAAATCCATCTTTGGAAAGAACCATGCCATTAAGAAAACCAAAGGCTTATTGTTCACACACAATGTAAATAAGAAGTTATACTACTAAGGAAAAACAAACTAAAGAAGCTATAAAGTAAACTACGAGAAGCGAGATAAATGAATATACAAACCGAAGTTAAATGAATATTTACATCAAATGGGGAGAATATATACATACCAAAAGGAAAATAAGAATTAAAGAAAAAAAAATAGTATCAGAGTTATTATATCCCAAATGTTAAATGTCCAATTCAAATAATCAAAATAGACCACCCCTCAAATGAAAATAAGCATTGTCCTCAATGCTTAACAAAAATAAGAGCAGGGAAATGGTAGAGAGTTAAGAGAACTCCCTATGTGGTCTCATTTTGCATAGGATCATCAGCACCCTCTGTCTCCTCCAACTGTATGTCATCATCGCCTGGCTGAGGGACAACAAGGTTGCTGAGCATCTGTATCATCTCCTCTGCAGTGTGTGCAGTGGCAACCGGCTCCTCAGACTGGCCGGCTGCTGCCTCTGGTGCCTGTGCTGGTGCTGCTGGGACTGTCTGCTCCATAAGGAAGTCCAATGGAAGATCTTCGGCAGATGCAATCCTTTCGACCTCTTTGTTCAGCTTCTCTACCGACTTCTTTGATGCATGGGATCTACGCATCTTTTTGACTTGTTTGCCCAATTCCTTAATGACCTTCCCATGCGTCGCCAGAGTATCAATAATGGTCTTCTAGGTCTCATGAATCTCCTTCAATGTTTCCTCCACTGACGGAGGTACCTGTGGCTCTGTTGGGACTGAGGACTATGCTGCAACAGCACTGGATATATCAGTCAGCTTTGTTGTAGCTGCCTGCATCCAGTTGTTGAGACTTGCCAGTGTCTGGGAGACTCGCAGCACAGTCTAAGGATATGTAGATGAAGCCGGCAATGATAGTCTAGAAAAAGCAAGTGGTCTGAAAGATGAGGGTGGCACGGCTGCTATCCCTGTGGAAGTACCGGCTGCGGTGGAAGGCTCGGCAGCTGAATCAGTAACCACTACCACTGGCTCCTAAGACTGGCCAGTGGAGGTAATAGCTTTACCCTTGAATTTCAGGTTGTCAGCTCCCTGAAGGTGGTACCAAGAGAAAGTCTTCTTGGCCTTCACCACGGTGTCATAATGCCTTGGCTCCACCCCACGGTCCTTGAAATATTCTATAAGCAAATTCGGGTACGGATAGGATGTTTCACCCTTCTGGACAGATAAAGTGACATTGGTGGACATGATGGCACCAACATTTATCGGAAACCCCGCCATAATTGAAGCCATCAAGACTGCACGGGGAAGTGGAAGCATGTTTTCATTGAGGCATGGGTCAATACAGCTACACACGAACGTTTTCCACCTTTTTTCTTCAAAGTTTAGGGTGGCCTAGACAATTGGAACCCCTGCTATAAGCCACAGAGGTGTTGACCCTGGGATTGCCAGAATCTCAGCCAGCCATGGGCGAGCTACCATTGCCAGCTTCTCCAGGTATTGGACTGCCTCCACTTCCTCAAACCCCACATACTTGTTCAGTGCACATGCGTCAAAGCGGATTTTCAGATTTTGCACTTTTGTCACCTTAGTTCCTTTTTTGATGTGAGCAAAATTTGCGTAGAATTCCTTGATCAAGTACTCATTTACATCTAGGACGCTGGTGGTGAACCATTTCCATCCTTTCTGCTCTTGGAATTTCCTAAGGACACTGGGGTTGTGCTTGTTCAAATCTTTCATCAAAAATTATCGCTCAAGAGTGAGCGACCTCTGTGGCCACCATTCCCTAAACTTTGCAAAGGCGATAGCACTGACAAATCTATCCTCCCATACCTCTGGTCTCTTAGATCTCTCCAAACCTCCCACTGCAGTATCACCCCCTCTCCCATCATCTGGGACATTATCATCATCGTCCACATTAATTAGGTCAGCTGGAGGATATGAGGAAGAGGGCTCAGAATCTTGACTACCCTCTTCCGAACCTTCAGACGAACTGGCAGCTGAAGAAGACTCGTCTACCAAATGAAATCTCCACGGGAATTGTTGTGATTGGGCTTCCGACTGTGCTTGCATGGATTTACCCTCAGAAGCTTCCCCAGATGGGACATACTCACTGGTTTTCGAGGGTTCAGGAGGTCTGTTGATTGTAACTTTCTTACTTATAGCCCTTTGAAGTGCTAGAGGTAGGTTGCTTTTACCTCGACCTCGGCATCGGGAGGGTTCTGTCCTTCCTTGCGATGCATCTCCTCTACCACGTGAGCGAACCATTGTCTGCAATGCATAAGGATAAGAGTCAGTTAGATTTGTAAACTACAGGTGCATGCATAACAATTGCAGTAAAGCAGCCAAAAATTGATCTTCGCCAAACCCACACCATAATTTAGTAGTGAGGCGGTCGATGCAATAATAAACCCAACGAAGGTCGGGATCGAATCCACAGGGAGTTAGAAAATGGGATTAGGTGTATATCTAAGTTAATTGCAAGTTTTGGCTCAAATTACACTTCCACAAACATGATGGTGTTCTACTTCTACTTTTACTCTAGTGTTTGCAAGTATAAAACTAAGGACAATATTTTTGGTTTTGAGTTTTTCAAATGATTAAAAGGGACTAGGGTCGTGACTTCTACCTAGGTGGTTATCTAATGGGTTGAAAACTCCAGGGAAAATTTGATTAGTTGGGGTCGTGATGTAGCAATCACATCCGAGTACTCACTCTATACCTCTCGGTAGTTCGAGTGATTTTGCCCAATTTGGCTTTCTCAAGACCAATTGGGTATTTTCACAACACAAGTGATATTAGCTCAAGTCGGGTATTACTATCTCTAGATTTAACCCTTTAACTGGAGCTATCAATTTCTTGAGTTCACCCCAATTTCTTGTTAGCCAAGTTTTCCTAGACTTAGTCTCTCTTTCTCAAGTAGAGGCTAAGTCAAATAGGCATGAATCAACGTTTTCAACCATTGATTCTAGGGTTCAATCATGAACAAGGCTAAATATCACTAACCCAATAAAAAATAAGCCCTAAATTAATCACCCATCAAATACCCACACTAGGGTTGGGTCACAACCCTAGCTAAAGATTTAGCTACTAATGAAAAATAAAGAAATACAAGAAGAAATTAAGATAGAATACATAATAATTGATTAGACAAAGAAAATCTAATGTTAAGAGGTTAATCTAATACAAAATTCCTCAAAATAGTAAAGACAACCACTCAACTGCACTTTTGAAAACAAAACTTAACCTAAAAATGACAAAAAAGTTCGATTTATACTAAGCTGAAAATATCCTACAAAAATGCCCCTACGAAGGTTGTGCGGCCGCATAATTCTGGTGCGGTCCGCACAATGTGCCACTGCGGCCGCACAATGAGCTATTGCAGCCGCACAATTATTGTGCGGTCCGCATTCTTGGGAACTTGAGGGCTTCTGCAGTCTGCATAAAAATGGGTGCGACTGCACTTATGATTATGCGGCTGCACAAAACTGTTGTGGTCCGCACTCCTTGCTTATTTGGACTTGACCAGCTCTCTGATTCTTCAACCTTGCAGACCGCATAATAATGAATGCGTCCGCACTTGGCCTCCTGCGGCCGCACAATTTTGGTGCGATCCTCATGCCTTTAGCTGGCCCAAAGACTACTCTCTGAATCTCCCTCTTCAGCCGCACTGTTTGCCTTTTTGCCCTGTTTTGGTTCTTGTTCACTTTTGACTCCTTTATGAGTTGATTTTGACTTCTTTGGCTCGTTTCCCTATATTCCTACAAGTAAGCACATTTTGTTAGTTTTCGGGAATGCCTTTAAGTATTTTTGAGCTAAATCGCAAGTAAAAGAGAGCAAATAATCGGTCAAAATCCCCACTTATCAACTCCCTCAAACTTAAGCTTTTGCTTGTCCTCAAGCAAATAAGGCAATTCCTACCTCCACTAGAAAAACAAATATTTCAGCTGGCCTAAGGTGAATCAATCACACATCAATTGGGACCAACAATTACCCACAACACATATGAATTATCAACAATGCAATGATTTTCTAATGTGACACTAGAGCATCAAGAGTTGACTCTATTCATCAAGGAAGCTCGCCTTTTCACATAGGTCATTGTGGATCCCAAACTCCTCCTCCTCTACTCTCCATTACCATATCTCACTTTAGAATGCAACACTCGATACAAGGATTGTGAAAAGTACGCACATCTCTCTCAAAAGAATGCCACAAGTTCGGCTCTAAGTACCATAAGCTTGCTCCTCATGTAAATCACCACTAATGTAAGCTCACTCAACTTGAAATCATGTAGGGCTTTTGCGGGATGTAATGAAGGCTTTTGGACCAAGGTAGGACTTGTTGGACTAGAATGGTTTCATCTTTCCTTAAGCCAAAATTTGATCTTGTTAATTCGTTGCCCCAATACCGCTCCAACCGCCACATCGCTTGCATCACACATGAGCTTAAATGGTAAGCTCCAATTTGGCGCGGTGATAATAGGAGTGGTAGTCAACTTATACTTGAGTAGTTCAAATGCCTTTATACAATTTCATTGAAAAGGAACTTGGCATCTTTCTCCAAGAGTTTGCATAAGGGGTTTACCACCTTAGAAAAGTCCTTGATGAATCGACGGTAAAACCCAGCATGACCTAAAAAGCTACTCACTCCCTTTACCGAAGTAGGGGGAGCGAGTTTGGATATCACTTCAATTTTTTTTTTATCAACCTCAATACCATTCTTAGAAATCTTGTGACCGAGGACAATGCCCTCCTCGACCATAAAGTGACACTTCTTCCAATTCAACACCAAGTTAGTTTCCTCACAACGTGCCAATACCTTATCCAAGCACTCTTCAAAAGAATTCCCCATGACAGAAACATCATCCATGAAAACCTCGAGAAGGTCCTCCACCATATCGGTGAAGATGGCCATCATGCACCATTGAAAGGTTGTCGGTGCATTGCATAACCCGAATGGCATCCGCGAGAATGCGAAAGTGCCATAGGGACAAGTGAAAGTGGTCTTCTCTTGGTCTTCAAGAGCAATAAGAATATGGTTATACCCCAAATATTCATCAAGGAAGCAATAATAAGCACGTCTGGCTAACCTATCCAATATTTGATCAAGAAATGGAAGTGGAAAATGGTCTTTTCGAGTAACTTTGTTGAGCTTCCTATAATCCATGCACACTCTCCACCCGGTGACAGTTATTGTGGGGATCAATTCATTTTTGTCATTTTTTATCAATGTCATGCCCCCTTTCTTTGGGACACATTGCACTGGCAAGGTCCATGAACTATCGGAAATGGGGTAAACAACCCCGGCATCCAACATTTGATGATCTCTTTCTTTACTACCTCTTACATAGCCTCATTAAATTGTCTTTGATGTTCCACAGAGGGTTTGGCATCCTCCTCCAAAATGATTTTGTGCATGCAAAAGGTGAGGCTTATACCCCGAATATCCGCCAATGTCCAACCTATTGCTTTCTTCCTCCTTTGGAGCACCGTAAGGGTGGAATTTACCTGCACGTTATATAAGCACGAGGAAAGAATAACAGGTAAAGTGGAAAAAGGGCGTAAAAACTCATACCTGAGGTGTGAAGGCAAAGGCTTTAACTCCAAGGTGGGAGGCTCCTCGATTGAGGGCTTTGTTGGTGGAGTCTTCCGATTTTCGAGATCCAAGGAAAGTTTTCGAGGCTCATAAGTATATGATCCCATTCCTTGCAAAGCATTGACACAATCTACAAAGCCTTCCTTCTCATCCTCATCATGATTCAACAACACACCTTCCAAGGTATCTTCAAAATTTATCACAGCACTTGTGTCATCAACAATTACTTCAGTCACAAGATCCACGAATGAACACACTTCGTTGCTATTTGGCTGCCTCATTGATTTACAAACATGGAATACCACTTTTTCATCGCCCACCCAGAAGGTGAGCTCGCCAGCTTCCACATTAACTAAGGCCTTCCCTGTAGCAAGAAAAGGTCTCCCCAAAATGATTGTCACCTCGTAGTCAACCTGACAATCAAGTATCACAAAATCTGCGGGAAGGATGAACTTGTCGACCCGAACTAACACATCATCAATTATCCTCAATGGATTTTTCATTGTCTGATCCGCCATTTGAAACCTCATGGATGTGGGTCTTGGTTGCCCAATCCCCAACATTTTGAACACAGAATAGGGAATCAAGTTAATGCTTGCCCCCAAGTCACATAAAGCTTTGGCGAAATCGGCACTCCCAATAGTGCACGGGATTGTGAAAGCACCGGGGTCTTCCAACTTTGGAGCCATGGAGTGCACAATAGCACTCACTTGATGTGTCATTTTGATCGTTTCATAGTACATTGATATCTTCTTTATTACCAGATCCTTCATGAACTTGGCATATCCCGGCATTTATTCTAAGGCTTCAACCAACGGCACATTTATGGACAAACTTTTCATCATATCAATGAATTTCTTGAATTGATTCTCATTGTGTTGCTATGCAAGTCTTTGAGGGTATGGAGGAGGAGGCCTTGGCATTGGTGCCTTAGCCTTTGGCACTACCGGCTCTGGCATATCAATCACGTGCTCCCTAGACGGGTTCACATCTTCTTGCGTCTCCTCCACATTTTCATCAATATCAATCCTCGCTTCTTCATTAGCTTGAACATCATTGCTTGGCTCATCATCATCTTGCACCAACACATCATCACCCACATGTCTTCTTTGGTTTGAGGTTCTAGCAACTCCACCTCTCCCATTTCTTGTTGTCACGGCCATTGCATGCCCCGTATTCCCACCTTTCGGGTTCACCACCATATCACTAGGTAGTGCCCCCTTTGGCCAAGTATTTAAATCTTGAGAAATTTGGCCAAGTTGAACCTCCAAGTTATGGATAGAAGTGTTGTGGGAGGCTAATTGGGCATCGGAGTCGGCGTTTTTCTCCATCATTTGCTAAAATATGTTTTTAATTCATCCCATTTCACTATTGGAAGAACTAGGACCTTGCGACGGATATGGAGGCGGGTTGTTTGGTTTTTGATACATCGGGGGCCTCTGAAAGCCCGACCCCCGTTTTCCTTGATTGTTATTGTTCCAACCCCCTTGATTATTGTTACCTCCCCAATTGCTTTGATTGTTGCCACCCCAATTACCTTGATTATTTCCTCCCCAATTGCCTTTATTACCTTGATTACCCCAATTTCTTTGATTATTGTTATTGCCACCACTCCAATTTCCTTGGTGGGCTTGATTGTTCCAATTTCCTTGGTTTCCTTGTGATCTCCATTGTTGTTGATTAGGAGCATTGCTTCTTTGACCTTGATATTTGTTGACATATTGAACCTCTTCATCTTGCTCATCATATGAATCATCTTGATTATACCCACTGTTACTTTGCTCAAATTCTTCCAGATGGTTTTGTACTTGTTGACCTCGTTGTCGTCTCTTGTTTACCATCATATTCGCCCCTTCCATAGCTTTCACTTATTTCGTCCCTTGAACCTGTTGAAGTTGAGCCTTGCTCAATTGGTTCATGGTGGTTTTCAACTCCGCAATAGCTTGCCCATGATCATGTAGCTCCTTATGTAGGTGAATAACATTTGGGTCACCCTGAGAAATATTGGCTCTACTTTGCCATGCTGAAGAGGTGTCCGCCATATCATCCAAGATTTCACAAGCTTCAGAATAAGGCGTGTTCATGAAGTTACCCCCAGCGAGTTGATTTACCACACACTGATTCATTGTGTTGATCCCCCTGTAGAAGGTCTGTTGGATCACGGCCTCGGGCATATCATTGTTCGGGCATTCTTTGACCATGGTACGATATCTTTCCCAAATCTCGTGCAATGGCTCAGTGGGCTCTTGTTTGAAGGCTAGAATTTCATCCCTTAGCGTAGCCATGTGCCCCGGAGAGAAGAATTTGGCAACGAACTTCTCGGCCAACTCATCCCAAGTGTGGATGGAATGATTGGGCAATCTCTCTAACTAGTCCAAAGCCTTTCCCCGTAGAGAAAAGGGAAACAACCTTAACCGCAGTGCATCCTCGTAGACATTTGTTTGCTTTCTCCCCCAACAAGTATCGACGAAACCCTTGAGATGCTTGTAGGCATTTTGGTGTGGATCTCTGGTGAAGAAACCCCGCTGCTCAAGCAGTGTAATCATCACGTTTGCTATTTGGAAGTTGCCTGCCCTAATCTAGGGCGGGACTATTGCACTTGCATAGCCCTCGTTCGGCAACACCCGGTGAGCTACTCTTGGTGGAGGTGGAGGAGGGTTTGGGACATTATCATTAGGTGGTCGGCCTCGCCTGTTTACATGAGGCTCGGGATGAACCTCATCCACTTGATCATCATCTACCTCATCCCCCAATGGTAAATTTCCGAGGGGCTCGTTGTTAAGGGCCATTTTGTACCTAAAAGCAATTCACAAACAAAATTAGTGACTCGAAAGGAAAGAAAGACAAAACACACAAATACCTATACATGTAGCTAAATCCGTTTAACTCCCTAGCAATGGCGCCAAAAATTGATCTCGGCCAAACCCACACCACAATTTAGTAGTGAGGCGGTCGATGCAATAATAAACCCAACGAAGGTCGGGATCGAATCCACATGGAGTTAGAAAATGGAATTAGGTGTATATCTAAGTTAATTGCAAGTTTTGCTCAAATTACACTTCCACAAACCCTATTGGTGTTCTACTTCTACTTTTACTCTAGTATTTGCAAGTATAAACTAAGGACAATATTTTTGGTTTTGAGTTTTTCAAATGATTAAAAGGGACTAGGGTCGTGACTTCTACCTAGGTGGTTATCTAATGGGTTGAAAACTCCAGGGAAAATTTGATTAGTTGGGGTGGTGATGTAGCAATCACATCCGAGTATTCACTTTATACCTCTCGGTAGTTCGAGTGATTTTTCCCAATTTGGCTTTCTCAAGTCTAAATGGGTATTTGCACAACACAAGTCACATTAGCTCAAGTCGTATATTACTATCTCTAGGTTTAACTCTTTAATTGGGGATATCAATTTCTTGAGTTCACCTCAATTTCTTGTTAGCCAAGTTTTTGTAGACTTAGTCTCTCTTTCTCAAGTAGAGGCTAAGTCAAATAGGCATGAATCAATGTTTGCAACCATTGATTCTATGGTTCAATCATGAACAAGGCTAAATAACACTAACCCAATCAAAAATAAGCCCTAAATTAAACACCCATCATATACCCACACTAGGGTTGGGTCACAACCATAACTAAAGATTTAGCTACTCATGAAAAATAAAGAAATACAAGAAGAAATTAAGATAGAATACATAATAATTGATTAGACAAAGAAAATCTAATGTTAAGAGGTTAATCTAATACAAAATTCCTCAAAATAGTAAAGACAACCACTCAACTGCACTTTTGAAAACAAAACTTAACCTAAAAATGACAAAAAAGTTCGATTTATACTAAGCTGAAAATATCCTACAAAAATGCCCCTACGAAGGTTGTGCGGCCGCATAATTCTGGTGCGGTCCGCACAATGAGCCACTGCGGCCGCACAATTATCGTGCGGTCCTCATTCTTGGGAACTTAGGCTTGGAACTTGGGGGCTTCTACGGTCCGCATAAAAATGGGTGTGGCCACACTCATGATTATGCGGCCGCACAAAACTGCTGCGATCCGCACTCCTTGCTTATTTGGACTAGACCAGCTCTCTGATTCTTCAACCTTGCAGACCGCATAAGAATGAATGCGGCCGCACTTGGCCTACTGCGGCCGCATAATTTTGGTGCGGTCCGCATGCCTTTAGCTGGCCCAAAGACTACTCTTTGAATCTCCCCTCTGCGGCCGCACTAGAATTGTGCGGTCCGCACTGCTTGCCTTTTTGCCCTTTTTTGGTTCTTGTTCACTTTTGACTCCTTTATGAGTTGATTTTGACTTCTTTGGCTCGTGTCCCAATATTCCTGCAAGTAAGCACATTTTGTTAGTTTCTGGGAATGCCTTTAAGCATTTTTGAACTAAATCTCAAGTAAAAGAGAGCAAATAATCGGTCAAAATCCCCACTTATCACCTGCTCGAGCCTTTGTCATGATGGGTTATAGCTGAAGAGTAGAATCCAATGAACACTCCAGAACCTCGAGACCTCTCGGTCTCCTTATCCTCCCTCTCCTCACTCTGAATATGCTCTAACATCCTGGCAATCTCTACCACCTGCTGAAATGGAGTATCAGTCTGCAACTCCCGATCCATGCTAAATATAAGATCATAACTAAGCCCCTCAATGAATATGCGGACTCGCTCTCTGACTGTAGGAACCAAAGTAGGTGAATGATGGTATAACTCACTGAACCTGATGGCATAATCTGACACCGACTTGGTGCCCTAATGCAACTGCTTAAACTCTGTACGCCATGCATCTTGGAGGGTATGGGGAACAAACTCCCTCAAAAAGATCTTTGAAAATTGAGCCCAAGTGGGTGGTGATGTATCGGATAGTCTACCCTCCTCTAAACCTTCCACCACCGATACACTGCTCCCGACATTTGAAATGTAGTAAATGCAACTCCACTCACCTTCACAATACCCATGGTGTAGAGAATGCAGTGACACTTCTCTAGAAATCCACATGCATCCTCGGTATCTGTGCAACTGAAAGTAGATGGACTATACCTCTTGAACCTCTCAAGCCTCTTCTGCTCCTCCTCTGATGCCCCTGGCCTGACCTCAGGTTGAACCGGAATAACAGGTCATACCGGCACCACACCTGGAACTTGATCAATGTGAGCTCACTGCTCTGGAGTAAGGGCGGTGGGATTTTGAGATCCTCCCCCAATCTGTGAAGTAGTTGGTGCAATGGAGATCAATCCTGCCTGAGCTAATGTACCAAATATGCTCAGGAACTGCGCTAAAGTCTCCTGAAGTCCGGGGGTAACAACAGATGCCTGTCCCCCAACCGGAGCTACTAGCGGCTCCTAAACTGCTGCTCTAGAAGGTTCTCTAGCTACGACACATGCCCCTCTTTGTCCTCTACCTCGGCCCCGGCCTCTCATGGCTCTATCAGGGGCCGCATGTGTCATCTCAGCTGATCCAATAGCGCGTGTCCTCACCATCTATAAGAGAATAGAGATACACAGGCTCAAACTTTAAAATCAACAAATCTGCATGACAAGAATGAAAGAAGTGGAATTTTCCTAATGGTTCTATAGGCTCTCAAAGATAAGTATAGACGTCTTCGTACCAATCCTCAAGACTCTACTAAACTCACTTATGACTCATAGAACCTACGAAGCTAGAGATCTGATACCAACTTGTCACGACCCTAATTTCCCTCTATAGGATGTCGTGATGGCACCTAGTCCTTAAGACTAGGTAAGCCCAGCATTTACAGAATTAATGGAAAAATTCCACCAACAACGATTAAATATGAAATAGAAATTTCTATACAAATCCAAATATTCCCAACATGATATACAACATCCCAAAACTAGTAGTACAAGTCATAAGCTCTAATGAATTCACTAGAAAATATCTAAGTACAATTATTCTGAAATATCAATAAACTGTACAAAAATAACTTCTAGAGGTGACTCCGAGGCCTACGAACGCGACGGCAGGTATATCTAAAAGTCTCCACAGCAATATCGGATCCGTAATCTAACATTCAACAGACTCCAAAGTACCTGGATCGACACAAAAATATGCAGAAGTGTAGTATGAGTACACTACGGTTGGTACCCAGAAAGTATCAAGATTAGCCTCGGTGGAGTAGTGACGAAGTACAAGTCAAAACATTCACTAGATAAAATAACTTGTGTAGTTTAGAAGTATAAAGCTAATGATGGAAAGCAAAAATCAGTAAATGGCAACAAGAATAAATATGTGAAGTAAACAATAAAGTAATAAGAACACCGAGAAGTATCGTTGTAACCAAATAAGGAACACAAAGGACCACCATTTAATCAAGTTGTTCTAATACAAGTTTCACAACGAAATCACTCTGTGATACCTCATCCCATGATCACAAATCACGGGTCTCAACCCACCATCATATACACATAGCACCTCGTGCCCACATCTTGAATCAAAACTGCACGGACAACTCACGTGCAAATATCTCAATCTGCCCAGCATGATCACAGGCTCACATTCACAATCCGCCCGGCATGGTCACAGGCTCACAATCACAATCAGCTCGGCATGGTCACATGCTCAGAATCACAATCCGCCCAGCATGGTCACAAGCTCACAATCACAATCCGCTTGGTATGATCACAAGCTCATAATCACAATCCGCCTGGCATGGTCACATGCTCAATAGTAACATGAAAACATATAATACAAGAACACATGGTCATGATCAATAAATGTCAAGTTTCATACTCCTGAGCTAGTATAAGTGGCATGCTACGGTGTATGCTTGTGCGAGTGTACTACTACAGCCTAAGGGTTGCTACTCCACCTTACGTGACTTGTTTTGTTGCTTCGATGAGCTACTCAATGTCTTTGATATAACTTGTTACTCAATTTGTTATAGAGGAGAATCATCATTATTTTGATTCGGTTTTGCTTATCGAGGTGAGTCCTATCTTGCTTCACATATGGGTGAGTTTTGTGATTTTGTACTCTACTCATATGTTTACACCTGTTGGTAGATTCTATAGTGGTAGCTCGTGTCTATCATTTTGTTTTGTTCACTATTAATAGCTATGAGACTAGAAGTGACTTTCTATTACTCATTACGGTAGGTTTTTATATGATTTCTGGATGGTTTGGTTACGATTTGTGATTTAGGTACTCTACCGGTATGGGAAATCTGTTACGTGTTGTGATTTTCTTTCACATAATTGAGTTAGTGGAAGGTTTTGGTTGGTATGATGTGTATTTTACTTGTAATTCAGAGCTGTGGATGGGATCCTCGCATTTTCTTGTGATTTGATATGTTTGAACCGGGATACATGCCGCGATGGAGCTATATTAGGATGAGATCCGTGTGATTAGTTCAAATTTTTTGATTCTCCCTTTGGAATTGATTTGTAAGTATGCTACTGATAGGGAGTTGTGCCTGTCTGGCTTGTTTGATAATTCTCTCATGTGTTTCTCCTTTCATATTCAGTTATATTCGTGTTGTGCTTATTGGGTTTTAGCTTGCGAGGTATGTGCCCAGGTGGAGTTAAATGTGACTTGTTGATTTGAGTGAATGGTTATGGGATCTTCATGTTTCTTGCATCGTTGTCAGTGTTGTGAAGGTTTGGAACAGGGTTCTACCTGATATAAGGCTAATTGTCGGTGCTAGATTTGATTATGGCCAGCTATGGTGGTCAGAGATGTTGTTGTGGGAATATGTGTGATGTGATACGTCGTGTTATTGTACCTTGTGGGTGTATGCATGAGCTGTTGCAGCTGGTTGAGGTTGATACAGTGTGCTTATGCGGGAATCGGGTCTTTGGAAATGATCGGATAGTGAAAACTTTGGTTCTAAGGTTTGTCAGTGTAGGTGGAAGGAATAATCTTCAGTTGAGATAGTGTTGCCGGGACATGAATTGGGGTGACATGGAATCACCCGTGAGTATGTGTATGATGAGTACATTCAATGATTTGATGACTTTGGAACGGATCTTGGCACGTTCGAGGATGAACATTTGTTTAAGAGGGGGAGAATGTAACGACCCGATCAGTCGTTTGAGAATTTGCATCATGTCCGGTGGCTTAAGGTCTCGAGAAGCTTTGTATTGTGTATTATGACTTGCGTGTGTGGTTGAGTTCGATTTTCGGATGATTCGAGATTGATTTGGAAGAATAATTCTTCTTTTTGAAGCTTAAGTGAAAAGAGTTGACCGGAGTTTGACTTTTGTGTAGACGACTCAGGAATGGTGTTATTGATGATTCCAATAGCTTAGTATGGTGATTTTCAACTTAGGCGTATTTTCGGATTTGGATTTGGAGGTCAATAGGTTGATTTGATGCATTTTGGTCAAAATTGGAAAGTTAAACTTTTGAATGGGAGTTGACTTTGTGGATATCGGGATCAGATTGCGATTACGAGAGTTGAAATAACTCTGTTATGTCATTTAGGACTTGCATGCAAAATTTGAGGTTATTCCGGGTTGATTTGATATGATTCGGCGCGAGTTGTAGAAGTTGAAATTTCATAAGTTCATTAAGTTCGATTTAAGGTGTGATTCATAGTTTTGATGTTGTTTGATGTGATTTGAGTCCTCGAGAAGGTCCACGTTATGTTATGGAACTTGTTGGTATGTTCAGACGAGGCCCCGAGTGTGTTTCGGACGAGTATTGGATCATTTGGATCATGTTTAGTGGAGCTGGTTTGGGCAAGATCTGGTGTGATTGTACCTGCGGACCACAGGGCGTAGGTGCGGTGATCGCAGGTGCGGAGGAGAAGGAGCATAGAAGTGGAAGCAAGTTTGGATGAGGAAGACCGCAAAAGCGAATGTCTAGGCGCATCTGCGCAATCGCAAAAGCGGAACTCCAAGCGTCAAAGCGCTAGCGTAGAAGTGCATTACCTGTCGCAGAAGCGACTTTGGCTGAGGCAAGGTATTTCCTTAGAAGCGGAGAATTTTCCGCAGAAGCGACCATCGCAAAAGCGACTTTGGGACCTCAAAGGCGGAACCTATGGCAGAAATTTTATAATATGAGGGTTTGCCCATTTTTATCATATCTTGAGTTGTAGACCTCGGTTTTGGGCGATTTTGGAGGGGTTCTTCACGTGTTGGATTGGGATAAGTGTTCTTTATCCATATTTGATTATATTTCATGATTCCATCTTTGTTTTTAATATTAAATTAGTGATTTGAATGGGAGAAAATGAGATTTTTTGTATAAACTTTCAAAAATATAAAATGAGGATTTAAAGGCCGATTTGATGTCAGAATTGGATAATTTTGGTATGGTTGGCTCGTATTGGAATAGGTGTTCGGATTTTGTGAATTTTGTTGGGTTCCGAGGTGCGGACTCAGGGTTGAATTTTTGAGGTGACGAGTACGTACTCGGCTTATATGTGGGAATCAACCGGTTTAGACTCTTAGGCCTCTTTCATGAATTTATTTGTAATTTGTTAGCATATGTTGTATCTTTATTTCGTCGTGTATGCTATCGCATGCTTTATTTGAAGTTCTTGTTACATGTCACATTCTTTACTTGTCGACTTTACTCTTATATGCTTTCTTTGTAGTCGTTACCGCTTTTACCATTACGTGATTCCTTTTATTGTTGAGTTACTCTTAGTTGAAATTGTTTTACATGATATCCTTTTTGTTGCCGGGTTATTCTTATGCATTTTGACATAGATGCTAGTTCGTGCCATCTCTTTCATTGTTAGACTAAATCATACACTAGAATCCGATGTTTGCCATTTCATGGAAATACTTTCACTATCGAGATTATCCTTAAACAATTAATTGGAATTGAGGTTAGGGAAAGCATTAATCTATTTTAATTGAAGTTGTGTTTAAAGGGGGTGTTGTTCCTTGGGAGTTACTTCCCATTCATTTTGTTGTTATTGAGATTTTATACACATTATGTTGAGTCGTGGGCTATTTGTTGTGGAAATATTGATATTTTTGGATCTTTGGAAAGGTTGTGGTCTATGGGCATCTGTGTTACGAGTTGATACGTCGTGTTGTTGTGATGTTAGAATTTTTGAATTGTTATGTGGTTCAGTTGTTGTTACATGGAGTATAAGGGTGGCATTTCACTGTTGTTGTTATGCGGGGCATAAGGGTGACATCTCACTGTTGTTGAACGTATGGAGTAATAAGGATGGATATTCTGTTATTGTCCGGGTGGAATGATAAGGGTGGCTTTTATACGGAGTCATACGGGTGGCTATCAGAGAGATAAGAGTGGCTAATGATGTCACGACCCAAAATCCATTATAGGTCATGATGGCGCCCAATGTCGCCGTTAGGCAAGCCAACGATGAACTATCACGTAAATTGCTCATTTTTATTACTTTCGAAATCATAAACTTTTATTAAGTAATAAAATTCATGGGTACACACATAATTAGTATTGCTTAAAATAAAAGGTGATAATAATATGCAAATCCGTAAGCATCAACTAGAATATCCCCAAATCCCGGTGCCACAAGTGTATGAGCATTTACTAAGGAGTACAACAATAATACAATATCTGTCTAGAATGTAAAAAAGACAAGATAAAGTAAATAGTACGAGTGAGACTTTGTGAGCTGCGATACGTAGCCTGGAATGCAGCTCACCATAAAATCCCCTCAACAGCTGCGCCTATGCGCCCAGATGTCCAACAAATGAACCTGTCAGATCTTGCACATTTAGTGCAGAAGTGTAGCATGAGTACGTAAATCAATGCATACCGAGTAAGTATCTAGCCTAACCCTGGAGAAGTAGTGACGAGGGGCCGACATCAACACTTACTAGAGGTCCAATAAAGCAGTATGCTAAATCCTAAACAGATATGAAGCACAACAGTGATAGTGGGATAAAACGGTACCAAACATAATCTTCAAAATTTCTTTTAACGATATAAATATCTCAATCTCGTATTCTATCTCAACAGCTCGGAAAATATCAAGTGCCAATATCAAATGAATAAGGAATACCATATGAAATGCCAGGCATTGGTGGAAGGATAATCTCATGAATATTCGAACTGCTAGCGATATAACGCACGATTATACTGAGGTCGTACGGCCCAATCCAAAATAATATGTACACTACCGAGGGTCGAGCGGCACGAACCATATATGTATATATTATACTGTCGAGGCATTCGGCCCGCTCTACAAGATAGGAAGAAGCTTATCGAATCACGAGGCACGTGCTTACAACACAGATACAGGTGCATAATAGTTCATATACCCCTTTACGTTTATCAAATATCTTGGCAACAACTCAAGGTGATAAAGCTCAGCCTAATAAATATATGCTTCTGAATATATTTCAATTGTAATTTCAATTAATTAAGCTAGCAAAAATGAGTCCAAACAATTCAAACATTTCATGATAAAGTCCTAAGTTTACCGGACATAAACATGTTTTAGCTACGTACGGACTCTCGTCACCTCGTGCGTACGTAGTAGCCACAAACTAGTA
Organism: Nicotiana tomentosiformis; assembly: GCF_000390325.3. Classification (NCBI taxonomy): domain Eukaryota; kingdom Viridiplantae; phylum Streptophyta; class Magnoliopsida; order Solanales; family Solanaceae; genus Nicotiana; species Nicotiana tomentosiformis. Next base: position 134,084,572 of record NC_090813.1, read on the forward strand.
GCACATAACAATTACATCACCTAGGAGGTAGTTTCCCCCTCACAATGTTAGACAGGAGACTTACCTCGCTCCGAAGTTCCATAACTTGCTCCAATGCCTCTCTAACTCTACAATTCAAAGCCAAACGATCCGAAACTAGTCAAACAATGTGCAAACCAGAAAAAATACATTATAATACTCATAATTAATCAATTTTTAACAATTTCCAATTTTGCTTGAAAAGTCAACAAAGTCAACCCTCGGGCCCACATGCCCGGATTTCGAACATTTTTGAAGATAAGCATTACCCACAATATTACGAACTCAAATATATAATTTATTCCAAATTCTTCTTTCAAAATCGTGTTAAAAATCCAAAAATTATCAATTCTAGGTTTTTCTTCAAAATCCCATAGTTTTTCCACAAATCTCCATGTTAAATCCTTATGAAATCCTTGAAATCAACTTACATTACGTTGGAAGTACTTACCTTGCAGTTGATGATGAGAATCCCCTCTTGAATAGCTCCAAAAATCTCCCAAACCAAATTAAAATGTGGGAGATATAGGCTAAGTCTCGGATTAAAAGCACCCCACTGCCCAGCGATTTTTGCATCTGCGGTCAACTAGTCGCTTCTGCGGCTCCGTACCTGCGGAAAATCCATCGCAGATGCGCTCCAGCTCAAGCCAACAGCCTTTGCTTCTGCACCCCAAATAGCGCATATGCGCTTCTGCTTCTGCAGACAACAAGCGCTTCTGTGCTCACGTAGACCAAGTCCGCTTCTGCAACCCTAGGCCTTTTGGCCAAATTCCGCTCTCCATATCTGCGACTTCACATGTGCGAAATTTTCCTCGCACCTGCACTCCCAGACCTCCTCCATGAAATTCGCACTTGCGATGGCCCCTACGCTTCTGCGTGACCGCAGCTACGGCCACTCCTTCCGTAGGTGCGATGATACCAGACTTCAGCAACAACAGCATGTCCTAAATTCCAAGTTTCAATCCGTTTTCAATCCGTTTCAACCCCAAGACCCCCGGGACCCCATCCAAACGTACCAACACATCCCAAAACACAATACGGACTTGTTCGAGGCCTCAAATCATACCATACAACATCCTAACTACGAATCGACGATCGAAACCTTCTTTAAATTTTCAAACTTCCAAACTTCGAGGAACACGTCCGAATTATACTTAAACATTTCAGAATGACGCCAAACTTTACACACAAGTCACAAATCATGATACGAACCTACTCCAAGGCTCAGAACCCCAAACGTACATTGATAACACCAAAGTCCACTTCAAACCAAACTTAAGGAAATACTTTAACTTTCAAAATGCCAACTTTCCATAACAAGCGCTGAAATGCTCCCACGCCAACCGATACTCAACCCGAACGCACGCCCAAGTCCGAACTAATCATACGAATCTATTGGAACTTTCAAATCCCAATTCCGAGGCCGTTTATTAAAAATTCAACCTCAGTCAACTCTTCCTACTTATTCTTCTGAATTTAGAAATTTCCATCCGAATCAACCCCGAACTTCCCAAAATTCAATTCTGACCACACGTACAAGTCATCACACATGAAGTGAAGCTACTCAAGGCCTCAAACCACTGAACAACGCGCTAGGGCTCAAAATGATCGGTCAGGTCGTTACATTCTCCCCCACTTAAGCATACGTTCGTCCTCGAACGTGCCAAGAACCATTCTGGAGTTGTCCAAAATCACTGTTTAATACCTCGTGCACCTACCCGTGCCACCACAACCCAGAAATTATAACATGTACCACATAAATTGTTTTCCCATAATAATATCCTCCGAGCACAATAGTTGTACTTTAACGAATCTGATGCCCACAATCCACTTCATAACACATATAAGCCCTATTTCAACTCTCATAATACTGCCACGATGAAAGAGATGCTTAGAAACTCATGACCACCTACCAAATCAATAAATCATGGGGTCTCTCCACCTAAAAAGAACCATTACCTTATTATGAGCTAAATAATGATATTTTCTCCTTAATATACCCTACATAAATTCGATCGCACTGATCTCAGGTCTAATAACCTTGTATCACCAGTACAAGCTGTTCGGGAAATAAGCTAACTCAAACACCATATAAAATCTCATACAGTGCCATCAAAGTGCCAATAAACTACAACCCGAATATGACTCATAAGAAAGAACGAACTCCGACAAGGAACTACCCAGCCTGCGTAACGAATAAAATGGACAACAGATGCTATAAACCTTTCTCGGAGACGAGAATCAAGACACACACAACAATAAGCATAGGGAACAATACTCAACATCTCACTGTTGCAGCGTGCAACCGGTCCAACTATGACATTGTTTCGGCATGCAACCTGATCTGAATATGACATCGCTGCGGAGCGCAACCCGATCCACACAACATACCCGCGGCAACATGCCACCCGATCCAAATAATATACCCATGGCGGCGTGCCACCCGACCAACCAATGTATCCATGGCGGCATGCCACCCGATCCACACATAACAATAAATAAGGAAACCGCCATCAAGCCGTAATGCTTATACTTACGAAATGCTAGAATATCGACCTCAAGCATGCCAAGTGCATAATACAATCCCTATGGAGAAGGATAGAATCATACACTACAAAACCCAAGCACGACTAAGGTGCAATAAATAACCTGCATCTTGAGAGTCATCTTGCTCATATAACACCACAAGATATACGTGATCCCAACACATGTGCGAATAATCAAGTCGTCTCACAACCGATCTGTCACAAAAGTGTATTACATGGAATAGCTGATGACATGGATAACATCCAACGCCTGACGAATCCTTCGTAAATAGTGCTATGACAAATGAAGACATCTGACCTGACGTAGCACACTCATTCACATTAGACCCACCAACAAACCTTAAGCCGATTCTGATCATACCATACTGGGTCAACAACCTTTCAAGGATCCACAAATGGCCCTATTTATGACACCACGAGCAGCCGTCCAATCTGAAACAAACTCACACAGTCCACAACAAAAGGAATAGAGCGCTTTTCAAGCATAAACTCTCACATTAGCGAAAGTACTAGAATCTCCATACTTGGTTTCAATCCTTAACAATCAAGCGAGTAACATGTTACACTTATACAATTTTCCCGTGGGATACGCTCCCACGACCTTCCGCACCAGGAAGCAAAGTCTGCACCTCCATACCACCAACCGTACTAATTATGTAAAGCAAATCATGAATCCACAAATCAATACACAATGCCTCTTCCACAGAATACCATTCTCAAGCGTCACTAAGATAATGCCAGCTCACTCTAAACATCTGAATTATTTCCTGCCCATCCAAGCTCGTGACATTTTTATCAACACTGAGCCGCAACCTTGATCTTGAACTTCCAATTCCCATGCCGCTCACTGCACCTATTATGCCGCTACGCAAGAGTACAAGAATTCATCATAACCCCTTAACTACTAGTAGAATAAACACTTCATTGGCTAGAAAACTTTCACTTAACTCATTTCTAAACAACTATTGCAACACGCAACTGAATACCCATGATCTAAGAAAATACAAACCTCAAGTCGTGGTCTAAACCGCTATAACTCTTCCGGGATCCATTTACACAACAAAGCCATATGAATCGAATACCTCCCAAATCAAGCAAATTATGGTGGTTGTCAAGCCCCTACGTACAACCACAAACCACCTGTATAACTTAACACGCCGAAGGAACTGATCATCACCACAATCATGTTGATTTTAACAATTACTAACTGACCCCACTTCTTCCAATTTACTCTTGACATGTCTTAGAAATAACAATAGCTCCATTCAAAACATAATGAAATGCAACATCACTCATCCCGAGTGACCCAATTCACAAGACCATATCGTCTAAATACCTATGAACCATCTCATACCCTCCTTATGTGCACAATAGCATCTCCAACGGATACACCCATTCTGAAAGACCTTTCGCGAATCTGAAGCTATTTCTCCTATTTCTCCGATACTACCCCGTAGACCCGATGATAACATAGAAAATTCCCCCAAGTAATCTTCACATTCTACTGCAAAAATCCTGGTCTTCAGCTACACAACGAACCTAAAACTCATTAGACACCGCACTTATATCCTTGAACCCGTTATAACTACTATTGAGTGTCACCCACTCTAACCTTGTCCCGAATATAATCAAACTCCAACGCTCTGTTAGCACATGAACACTCCCAAAGAACCAACCAGATGGATTCTTTTCCTTGTACATCACATCCACAAGAAGCATACTCTGAGTTTTTCCAAAACCTGAACATGAATCGATAAGGCAAAATATAGCACACATTCATCATGTTCTTTGCTCAAATTACCCCTGATGTTTTCTTTTCTTAGTCATAAATAATCCACCAATGCACCGATAACCAGAAACAACACAAGCAGATAACCACGTGCTCCAATCGTAGACGGTGGGCTCTCCCACTTACCTTAAGCTACAAGCACATAAATCTTGAACCCACAAAGATTCCTTCTTCTCAATCACCATGATCTCACACTATTAACCCGCCAAATTTCTCGTAATCTCTTGTTAAACGTTTCATGAGAATTCTGAATTATCAGCCACAATTGCGTAGTCGACCTCCTGTTGGGTAGTAAGTAGACACTTCGTAGAAACTCCATCAAAATCATGCAACTACTAACCTGCTCACATGAGATAGCCCACCTATGGAATCCCATACTGACATCTTCCAATGATGTTTCACTGGGTACAACAACCACGAAATCAGTAAACCCTCCTGAGCCCATGCTCGTCCACCAACTGTAAAAGTCTATTCATTCCCCATTGACATTAACTGAAAGTCTGACAATACGTTCCAAACACGAAGTCACGTTGCATCCAAAAACAATAATCAAGTTTTCACACCCCTCTTCATTTCAAGCAAACTTCTCTCTTCCGTATTCAATCTTCCTCAGTACAGTAGCCACCATCCCAAATATAATCCGTAGACCTAGTCACTGTCCACCATAATTCCCAAATTGCTCTAAACTTTCCTCAAGGCATGTGGCTATCCTACCACAGAATCCATACGCTACTCTGCCACTCCTACTTTGGTTAAACCATCTCCTTTAAGAAACTTCTCGACCTCTACTTTTCATGCTTGACCTACTAGTAATTCAATCACTGCGAGACACATCCCACCATGTCCTTCCTGCTCCTTTGCTGCCAAAATACTACCTCAAATCATAATCCATATGTAGCATCCGAACGAATAAATTTCCACCAACTCTAATCCTAATAAAAAATCATCTTCCCTAAGCCATCAACATTAGAAGCACCGGTTCGACTCTAAAGCCGCCATGCACTGCCATCACTGATAACCGTTGCTTAGGTGTCATTCCACAACACCCTGCACCGAAGGCAAATTCAAAAGAGACCATAATACCATAGAACCTTAATGCGTTCCAACAAGGACGACGACACCACATCACAAATGAGAATTTCCACCAAGTTCAAAAATATCCGATCTCGCTGCTTCGCCAACCGAGGCCTGAACATCCATAGCATAATTTTCTCTCCTCCACTGGAATTAAATGCCGAACCTCTAAACCATGAATCGAGTAGTCCTCCTTCCAAGTCATTCATTGTCACGGCACATAAATAAGCACCTTACCATTTACACTAACATTATGCGATAACCACTCATGAACATCATAATGCACTGTGCATAGCCGCGAACCCGTAGGCAACACTAACATTGCACTGAAATGACAGAACATCCCTCCATGAGGCGACGATGATAGCACAATCAAATAAGCAGGTAGAAATATCCTGCACCACATCTGCAGTACCATTACAACTCCTCGATGCCCAATTGATAACAAGCGCTCCAAGTCGCATAAGATTGAGTAAGAAGGAAATTAAGGCATAAGCTTCAATGGAATCAAATCGAACGATGAGGAATCAAGAAGGGAAGTGATCCTAACAACCATGTAGCCTCCTAAATATAAGTACAGACGTCTCCGTACCTATCCGCAAGACTCTATAAAACTCGCTCATGACTCGTGATACCCAAGTGAACATAGAGCTCTAATACCAAGCTGTCACGACCCAAACCCCACTATAGGCCATGATGGCGCCTAATGTCGCTGTTAGGCAAGCCAATGGTGAGCTATAATGTAAATTGTTCATTTGTATTACTTTTAAAATCATAAACTTTTATTAAGTAAGGAAATTTACACCTTTAAAATTCAAAAGTATATACATAATTAGTATTGCATAAAATAAAAGGTGATAATAATTTGCAAATCTGTAAGCATCAACTACAATATCCCTAAAACCCGGTGTCACAAGTGCATAAGCATTTAATAAAGAGTACAACAATAATATAGCATCTGTCTAGAATGTAAATGAGACAGGATAAAGTAAATAGTACGATGGAGACTCTGTGGGCTACAATACGTAGCCTGGAATGCAACTTAACATAAAGTCTCCTCAGAAATTGCGCCTACGCGCCCAGATGTCCACCAAATGGACATGTCAGATCCTGCACATTTAGTGCAGAAATGTAGCATGAGTAAGTAAATCAACGCGTACCCAGTAAGTATCTAGCCTAACCCCGGAGAAGTAGTGACAAGGGGCCGACATCGACACTTACTAGAGGTCCAATAAAGCAGTATGCTAAATCCGAAATAGATATGAAGCACAACAGTAATAGTGGGATAAAACGGTAACCAACATAATCTTTCAAAAATTGTTTTAACAATATAAATTTCTCAATCTCGTATTCTATCTCAACAGCTCGGAAAATATCAAGTGCCAATATTAAATGAATAAGGAATTCCATATGAAATTCAAGGCATCAGTGGAAGGATAATCTCATGAATATTCGGATGTCGCGCCCCTCTTTATCACGAAATCGGGTTTCGACATTGAAAACTCTTTTAAAAGGAAGGGTTACTAAAAGAGAGAGTCGCCACCTAACGAATTAAGGTACGTTAGGGCACCTATTGCAAATGACTCGGGTTTACTGGTTTGCGTCACCAAAGATCGAGTAAGGGCTCAAATTACCTCGATGAGAAGGTGTTAGGCACTCCTCGAGGTCCACAACGGTGGGTCCTGACCGAACTCAAATCATGTGAATTAGTCTAAGAGAAAAAAAACAATTGACAAATGAAATAAACGATTTATTTTAAAACAGAAATGGGGGGTCCTAAGTTTTTTAGCCTAAAGGATCACCCCGTGCAACATAAATAATACTTTGTAACTCCCTCAAGATGGGGTGTTACTCATATTATTCAGCGGGCACAGACTATCATCTCTTGCTACCCGATTACCATCTTTAAGTTGTTTACCTAAGGCGCTCTAGTCAATTCTAAGTCGTACTCTATGCGTGCACTACCCGTCCCATGCCTAGGGTCCAGGAGGCATTTGGACCTCTATTTCAGGGTGGTTCTAGACCTTAACTTAGGTTGCTCAAAAGGAGAAAACTAGGCGACGTACAAAAATAGTTGGTACTTTCAAATAGAAACAAGTATGGGCTCAAGTTACCCTCTGCATTTAGACGTCAAATGCACGCCAAACAGATTAGCATTGACAATTGTAGATTTTAATAAGTTAAGGTTGCAGAACCCTATAGGCAGGATCTCTATGTGACACTGAATTTAATGAGCAGACATTTTATACGTAAAAGCCTTTTTTCTTAATACAATTTCTAAAACCAACATAATTTCCTACTGATTGCAGGTATAAGGGACTAAAACCTATAGGCATGATGTCTAGGTGATTCACGCAGTAACTAACAATGGTAATCACAGGAATATATTCATAATTGCTTAATCGAGTCCTATAGGCATGGTTTCTAGAATGGTAATTAGCACAGTGTTGAAAACTCTTAAAGAAACGAGCAGGGCGATAATTAAAACAGATTCAAACTCTATAGGCATGATTTCTAGAATTAAAACTGATTTTATATCCTATAGGCATGATTTCTATAATTAAAAATTGATTTTAGATCCTATAGGCATAGCATCTAATTTGTAGATTAAATCGTAGGTAAACAGAATCCTATGCACACATTGAGATATTAATCATTCAGTATCCTATAAGTATGATTTCTAATAGGTAAAAGCAGAACACATTTGAACCAAATAAAGAAACTATAGGCAGGATTTCTAACACACAAAATATTATTATAAGAATTATTACAGACCAGAATGAATGGAATAAATTACAAAGTAGAATAACTATAGAGAGCCTACAGCAGGCCCAAAGATATACCCGGCCAAGCCAAGCCTTCATTCTCATGCCTCAAAACAGCCCAAAATTACATCTTCATGGACATAAGGCAGCCAGGAATTAAGTGATTCACCCAGTAGGCATAAAACAGAGTTGAGCATATAGAACCAAGACCCTAGTGTGTCAGAGTTCCCAAGGGCTTCAAGAACCCAGGGCAGTGCTCACACTAGGGAGGTTAACAGAGATAATTCGAAGGAGAGACTAGGGACCAAGCCCTAGTGTGTCAGGGTTCACAAGGGTCTCAAATGAACCCTTAGCAGTGCTCACACTAGGGAGGTCAAAGGACAGAACCTACATAGCCTTGGCTTTCAGCCGGCTAAGAATGGGATTCAAAGAGCTTAGGTGACAAGTGAAAGAAGGGACCAAAGTTGAGATACAGGAATTGAGGGATTTAAACAGACACGAGAAAGTTGAGCAAACAAAGCAAGCAGTTAAATAAATCACAGAACTTTAAAAAGCAAGCTGAATGTAAACTGAGAAATAGGTCCCACACTTAGTGCAGAAGCAGTCATATGCTGAAAAGAAGTTGAGAAAAGAACATGTTTGCAAGATTGACAAAGATTGTTGTACACAGGTGCAAAACAGGTTGAAACATGGTTGAATTATGCTAAGTATACAACCTTGTATTATTACCAAGAAAATAAGACAGTATTGTGATGAGTCAAATAATCATAGAAAGAGCTGGGCATCATGTTAGCACAGGGGTGAGATTACAATCACAAATTAAGACACATATGCAAAACTATTACTACAGAGTGGAAGGTAAAATCATGTCACGTAGCAGATATAGGCATTCAAGCTTTGTCATAGTGGTCTAATTAGCTAAAGATGATCCGGTTATAATAAAGGTTTAGCCTAACATTGCAAAGTAACAATTCAAACATGATGAGACAACTGTTCCAAATCACAAGCAAACACCAGAGGGGTATGGGTTCGAGTGATCATGTTGAGTGACACAATAGCAGAGAGGCAGATTATGACTAACAATGAAGGTCTTAACATATGCTAACAAAAATGTGAGGCATCCACTATAGGGATTCAGGACAAAGTAAGTAAACGTGTTTATGAGCATTCAGGAGTTAATTCACTAACTGAATAAATCTTAAGAAGGTTTAGATTAATCAGGCTAGGAGTAGATTACTTCAGAACTAGTAGCATTAAGAGCAGTTAAATGCTAAAGAGACTAAAAGCATATAAAGTTGACAGAACGATGCCTAAACATAACTCAGAAGCATATTGAACCATGGATTCAGAAGTAAGAACACATACAAATCAAAGACACGTAAGGATGAAATTGCACAAGTCAAGTGACTTACCAGTTAAGGGAAAATGCATAAAATAACAGAAGTACACAATATTCTGAATAGCAAGATCTTAGAACTAAATGGCCTTGGCTTTCAGCCGGCCAAAATCAGAGTATAGAATGCAATATCAGAGTAAAGCTTTAGATCTAGTAAGGCTATAGTGAGTCAAGAGTGTCCTCTAAAGGGAATGGGGGAAGGGTTTATATAGTGTAGAAATCAAACACATAGACATGGAAAACAAATTATTCAGATGCAAACAAGATAGAAAGAAAATATTCCGGAATCAATTAGAAGCGATTTTAGAGCATAAATTAGAGATTCAGTAAATCAACAGGGAAACACACAAATAATACCAAAATACCAAAATCGTTCAGAGTCATATTTAAGGCAAAGAAGAAAGTAAAAAATAGGGAAAGATAAGGAAAAAGAGTAGTCAAACACAGAAAAGGAAAAATATCAAGTAAGAATCGGTAAGAAACAAAGGGGAATTCAAACCCTAGTTGGTAGAAGTCGAAGATTGGCCGAAATCTCGGCTAATCGGACCCATATAGCCATGGTTGTGAAGCATATGGACGAGATACATGTCCAGATTCAAGTAGTCAAGAGGAAATGGTCGCAATCTGAGGTGTAGTACTTGCCATGTTTAGGCAAGTACTAAGACGTAACATAGAATCGTAGGAGATGGTGGTATAATACACAAAAGGTAAGAAAATTATGGAAAAATCCATGAATGAGGCAAATTCGGAGAGGTTTTTTGAGAGGAGGCGGGTTAGGGTTTTCAGAGATGAGAGAATAGAGAGGTGGCAGGTTTGGAGGGAATGGGGTTAGGGTTTAGGTTTGAGTGATATAAGGAAAGGGGGGAGTCGTTTATGAGTCGTTGATCATTTTTTATCAACGGTTATGATTTGAGAAGGGTTTGGGTCGGGTTTGGACTAGGTTGGGTCGTTTAGGTTATTGGGCCAAGGTCTGGGTAGTCAGGTCCAAAATTAGGAGGAATTTAGGGCTAGATTTTAAATACCCAATTTTAATCAAATAAATAATTTATAAAATTAATAAATAAATAACAAAAATATAATTTGTGCATGCAAATGATTAAAAACAATTATTTAACATTATAAAAATATAAAAAGTTATTTTTTGTATAAATAATATAATTATATGTACATATGGGCTATTATTGCAAAATTTATAATTTAGCCCTGAAAAATACAAATGTAATTATACGAAATGCACTGAAAATATTTAAAACCTCATATTGGTATAAATGATAAGTTTAGATGATAAATCGTTATAAAAATAGTTAGGAGGGTAATTATTGGATATTTATATAATAAAATACAGAAATAAATTGATTTAAAGTCTTTAAAAATCATGGAAGATTATGAAAAATACTTGTGTATGCTTGTAAATCGAATGATAATGCATATGCACTATTTTGAAAGTGTATATATATATATATATATATATATATATAGATATATATAGATATATTTGGAAAAATATGAGGGAAATATTGGGTATCAACAACTGCCTCTCTTTACCCGAGAAGGATAAAAGAGTTGTCGGATAAAGAAATGATGACCGATTTTGACCGAATGGGGTGATTTGAAAAGATATTGGCCGGACCCTAGTCTCTGAGCTGCCTACATATCCCTGGTTTTACGGGAATCAAGCCATGTGTAGTTCCGGATCCAACGGTGGAATAAACTGATGGAGTTATTGTAAGAACGGACAAGATATTCTGATAGGACAATATCGGGATTGGGAATGGATGTGTCTGAGAATAGTTATGGATATTTGAACGGGTATGGTGGTTGGTTACGTTTGAAATAATTGAAGGATATGAACGTTGAATGGAAACTGTAGCGAAGATTTCTCCCGTTAAGAGAACGGTTACTTCCTAGATCACCTGCAAACTCAAAACACGATGTATGCACAATATATATATATATATATATATTGATTATTGCAAGAATTTAAACATGATGCAAATTCCCTCTGGACTATGGAGATCATCTTTGGACGGTGAGGATGATGTCCTTAGACCATGACGTCCCGGGCCATGAGTTTTGAGATAGGGGATTCGCAAGCGATGAAATAATGTTCTCGGGCTATGAAGATGGTGCCTCTGAACCATGATGCCTTTGAATAATGATATGCAATATTAAGAGATCCTCAGGCCATGGCATGGTGTCTTCCGGCTATGAAGATGATGACTTTGGACTACGACGCCCTCGAAAAATTTGGCTATGTATCTGCCCATGAGATGCAAAGACATGATGCTTGAGATAAGACAAGACAAAGCTTAGTCTTGTGTAACGTCGGAGGCAGAGCTCAGCCTCGAAAGAAGAGAATGATGCAAGGTTTTTGGAATATAGCAATATATGTGGTCATGCAAGGAGACACAATGCCTAGTCTCGTGGGGGGGGGGGGGGAGGCAGAGCTTAGCCTTATACAATTAAGGAGGCGGGGCTTAGCCTCATGCAAAGATTTGAGACAATGCTTAGTCTCATGCAATGGGAAGGCAGAGCTTAGCCTTTTGCAATTAAGGAGGTAGGGCTTAGCCTCATGCAAGGTTGAGACAGTGCTTAGTCTCATGCAATGGAAGGCAATGCTTAGCCTTATGCAGTTGACGAGGCAGGGCTTAGCCTCATGCAGGATGGAGACAATGCTTAGTCTCATGTAAATGGAAGGCAATGCTTAGCCTTATGCAGTTGAGAAGGCAGGGCTTAGCCTCATGCAAGATGGAGACGGTGCTTGGTCTCATGCAAGGGGAAGGCAATGCTTAGCCTTATGCAGTTGAGGAGGCAGGGCTTAGCCTCATGCAATATTTGAGACAATGCTTAGTCTCATGCAAATGGAAGGCAATGCTTAGCCTTATGCAGTTGAGGAGGCGGGGCTTAGCCTCATGCAGGATGGAGACAATGCTTATGTTACAACCCAAATTCAGATACCATAGATCACGCCGTAAGTTAGTCGACGTAAATCCAAGAAGAGATTATCTTTGAGATGATAAGAAGTTAATCCTATTGGTCTTAAACGATACAAGAGTGTATAAGAGTGGTTAACAAGTATTAGAAGTTAAACGAATCAAGGATGTTGTAAACCGTATTTCGGGTAACACTAGAGGTGATTAACTGTCCCAAGAGGTCTTGTTTTAATGTATTTGAATCATATAATATCCGTATCATAAGTCTTGAAGTCAAGCGAGTTATGAAACAAAAGTCGATAAAAGTTGTCGCAACTTAGGTTTATAATTTTACTTAAACTTTAGGTCAAATGTTACTGCATTCTTCTCCCAATGTGCTTAGAATTATGGGGTGATCTACCTATCAAGTTGAATATCTATGAGTCTAGTTTCCAACGCATTAAACCGTTCATCGATACGATATCGTAATAGAGAGATATTCGCATTTTCGCGAGAGTGTGCCAAGCTGCTCTCTATGGGGCCCACAAAGGCGGTTTAAGACATATGGACATATATAAGATACCTCAACCCCGTTTAAATCATTATTTTTCAGTATATTCAGACCTTATAACCCTAAAAATAGTCTCTCAAGGTTCTCTCATGATCCAAGACCCAAACAAAGGGCAAACAACACAAATCAAATGTCGGGAATCCCGTGGCGCTAGTAAGTTTCTTGTTCTTCTTGTTGTTGCTGATTTTTGTGTTGTTCCAGCTCGTGTGGGAGGTTGTTTTAAGTGTTTTATGTCCTGTAAATACACCTTCAAGTTTTTAATATCAACCCTAGGTGATTTCAAGTCTTCTAAAGTAATTCTAGTGCCGAAAAACCCGAATTGATTGCTAGTTTCGCTTCCTTGTTCTTATGGCAGACTTGGAGAGATATTTCGTGGAAAATTAAGGTCAAATTGGAGTTGTTATTTCTGTTTAAAGGCAAGTAACCTCTTACTCTATATATATATTTAAGATTATCCAAGTTGCGGCTAAGTCGTTGAAGCTAGAACTTGTGAAATATATATCGAAAGGCTTGGTAGTAATGTTGTTGGTTGGTGGACTGTTTTGGGAGGCTCAATATGATTATTAATGATGTTGTTTGGGCTGTTTGGTGATTGTATTGACTTGTGTGAAGTCATATAAATAGGGGAGGTGCTGTCCGTTTCATCGTAAAATAGGTTGCGGTCGATACATAATAGTTACGACGCTTAAACGATATTGATAGTGTCATTTCTCTTATTGTAGACTAAGGAGTCGTGACATTTTCATAGCTTGAGGTTAGGCAGTATATAAAAGGTATGTGAGGCTATCCCCTTCATTCTTTTGCACGACTCCGATTGTACATAATGTAATGAACGAGCTCCCAAAGATACTCTACCCTTAGAAGCTAGCAGTACTTACATTGCTGTCCTTCTTATGAAACGATTGATATTGATGTTACTTCTCTTATTCTTATATTATCAATGTTGTTGGTAGTTCCTGATTCTTATAAGATTATTGATGAAGATTTAATCCTAATAACGTGTACGAAGGATACCGACCTTACGTCACTCCGAAAGGTTCAAAATGGGATTCCAATGAGTCTAGCATGCATCATATATATGTATCTATTTTACTCTACCGAGCCACACTATAGTTGGCCGGGTACGGCACCTATTGTGCAACCAATGATCAGTTGGGTTTTACCGAGCTCCACGTGGCCGGGTATGATTCTACCGAGCCCTATGATGGCCGGGTACGTTTTACCGAGCCTATTACGGCCGGGTACGATATGATGATGGTGATTCCCACAAAGGCGTATGTTTTAAAAGTTTATGTATATATATGTATGTATCATGTGTTTCATGTCAGTAGCCCTCAGAGGTACCCAGATGTCACAGGTTGTATATTCTCTATCCCTGTTTACATTACTGTTCTTACTTATGCTTTCTTGCCTCACATACTCAGTACTTTATTCGTACTGACGTCCTTTTTATTTGTGGACGCTGCATGTCGTGCTGCAGGTCCTGATAGACAGGTAGACGTAGCTCCCCCACCACAGTAGGCTGTCCAGTTCAGCGGTTATTGGCGAGATCCCTTCTCCGGACTTGCCGTGGTCTTGGTATGCATTTTTGTTATAGACCTTATGGGTATGTCGGGGCCCTGTTCCGGCAATGTTGTAGCACTTATGTTCTTTTAGAGGCTCATAGACAGGTGTCGACTCATGGTAGCTCGTACCTTATATATAGTTTCTTGACAGTCTTGTCGTCCCATGTTATGTATGTTCATGACATTATCTTTCATTGTTGGATGTTCATGATCCATGTCTACCATTTATATTGATCTTGTCGGCCCTTAAAGATAATAAGGAAGGTTAGATAAAATGTACGTTGGTGCTCGGCAAGTATGGCCCGGGTGCTAGTCATGACCCTCCAGTTGGGTCGTGACAGCTTAGTCTCATGCAGCAAATAAATAATAAGTGATAGCGGAGTATTTCTTAGCTGTGGATGAGTTTGGTAGACTTGTTGTTGTGAAGACAGTAATTCTAAGGTGCGCACGTACTGGCGACTATCTCTTGTTCCTACATTCATAGAAAAATTGTAAGTTTTGCGGGGGAGGTTGGTTCGTGCCTTTGTCTGCTTGCTTTGCTCTGTTCCGCATTGAAATCCTGTCCGATTTACCATGGGTAGCATCTGGCTAAGAATAAAGTTTTCAAAAACAAATATGCATGCATAGTTATTGAAAACATAGTAATGTGAAATTTAAAAATTGATTAGATGAACCAATAACTGCGACATTGTTAGAGACATTGCGACCTTCTTGCCATAGAATTTTGAGGGTCCTCCTCAAAATTCTGCCCCAATTACCTAGACGAATCTCTGGTTGTTTCGCATATAGTGTCGTTGGCTGAACTTGCTTTGGAATTTTGAAGTTCCTCCTCAAAATTCTGCCCCAGTTTTTTATTATGGGGAAAATGGAAATTTTATTGTATTGTGACCGAACCCACAAGGTTGCCTACGTATCCCTTCTTAAACGGGAATCAGGTCAAGCGTAGTTCAATTACATCATATGAAGAAATGCAAAATGTTTAGACATAGTATATTTTGACTACGTCTGAATTAATAGGCTTTGGCCAAATTTCTCCATCCATCTTTGTGAGTATGAGTGCTCCTCCTGTTAGTACCCTGTGAGCCATATAAGGCCCTTGCCAATTGGGTGAGAATTTTCCTTTGGCTTCATCCTGATGTGGAAAGATCCGTTTCAGCACCAGCTGCCCTGATGTGAACTGTCTAGGTTTGACCCTTTTGTTGAAAGCTCTAGACATTCTATTATGATAAAGCTGACCATGACACACCTTATTCATTCTTTTCCCATCAATAAGAGTTAACTGCTCGTAGCGGCTTCTTATCCATTCCGCATCACTCAGCTCGGCTTCTTGTATAATTCTCAAGGATGGAATTTCTACCTCGGCGGGGATGACAGCTTCAGTACCGTAGACCAATAGGTAAGGAGTTGCCCCGGTTGACGTGCGGACTGTGGTACGGTATCCCGATAAGGCAAATGGTAACTTCTTGTGCCACTGCTTGTGATTCTCTACCATCTTCCTTAGTATCTTCTTAATGTTCTTGTTGGCGGCTTCCATAGATCCATTCATTTGGGGTCGGTATGCTGTGGAGTTTTTATGCTTGATCTTGAAGGTTTCGCACATGGATTTCATTAGATCACTGTTGAGATTGGAGGCATTGTCAGTGATGATGGATTCTGGAACCCCGAATCGACAAATAATGTGGTCTCTGACAAAATCTACGATGACTTTCTTGGTTACAGCTTTGTAAGATGCAGCTTCAAACCACTTTGTGAAATAGTCGATGGTCACTAGAATGAACCTATACCCGTTTAAAGCGGTGGGCTCGATTGGTCCAATGACATCCATTCCCCAGGCAGCAAAAGGCCAAGGTGCGCTAGTTGCATTAAGTTCATTTGGAGGTACCCATATCATATCTGCGTGTATCTGGCACTGATGACATTTCTGGACATACCGGATGCAGTCTGTTTCCATAGTCATCCAAAAGTATCCAGCTCTGAGTATCTTCTTGTCTAGGACGAAACCATTCATATGTGGGCCGCAGGTTCTAGAGTGTATCTCTTCGAGCAATTTAACACACCATAATAATCCTAAGTTTGGAGTCCTTCTGTACATAATCCCTCATCTTCGGAGCGTGCATCTTTTAGTATGATTTGCATGCTCCGGGTACTCTCATTTTGCCAAGTACTCCTTGATATCATGAAACCATGGATTCTCGTCTAGTTCTTCTTCAACATGAGCGTAGTAAGCCGGCTGATTATGAATCCTTACCGGAATGGGGTCGATGAAATTCTTGTCCGGATGCTGTATCATGGAGGACAAAGTGGCCAATGCGTCTGCGAACTCATTCTGGATTCTCGGGACATGTCTAAACTCTATCTTTGTGAACCTCTTCATCATCTCTTGCACATGATATAGATATGGTAATATCTTGGTATTCTTTGTAGCCCATTCTCCCTACACCTGATGTACCAGCAGATCTGAATCGCCAATTACCAATAATTGTCAACGGCCAAATTGAGCCCCAATATGCAAGCATCATATTCTTCCATATTATTGGTGCACGAAAATCTGAGTTTTGCGGAAACCGGATAATGTTGACCTATTTTTGACACCAAAACGGCTCCAATACCCACTCCTTTGAAGTTTGCGACTCCATCGAAAAATATTCTCCACCCGTCGTAGGCTTCAGCGATATCTTCTCCTACGAATGATACTTCTTCATCAGGAAAATACATTTTTAGTGGTTCGTATTCTCCTCCTATAGGATTTTCGGCAAGATGATCCGCTAATGCTTGTCCCTTAACCACCTTCTGAGTCACATAGACAATGTCGAATTCACTCAACAATATCTGCCATTTTGCCAGCTTCCCTGTGGCCATGGGTTTCTGAAAGATGTACTTCAGAGGGTCCATCCTTGATATGAGATATGTGGTATAGGCACAGAAGTAGTGCTCAGTTTCTGGGCTATCCAGGTCAAAGCACAACAAGTGCATTCCAGCAAAGAATATCATGTTTCGTAGGGTGTGAACTTCTTACTCAAATAGTATATGGCATGTTCTTTCCTTCCCGTCTCGTTGTGTTGTCCCAAGACACAACCGAAAGCCCCATCTAATACGGAGAGATAGAGTAGTAGTGGTCTACCAGGTTCTAGCGGGACCAGGACTGGCGGTGTGGACAAATATTCTTTGATTCTGTCAAATGTTTTCTGGCAGTCTTCAGTCCAATTGGTTGCGACATCCTTCTTTAACATTTTGAAAATTGGCTCACAGATCACGGTTGATTGTGCTATGAAGCGGCTAATGAAATTAAGATGTCCCAAGAAGCTCATCACGTCTTTCTTGTTCTTTGGAGGTGGCAAATCCTGGATAGTCTTGACCTTTGATGGGTCTAACTCAATTCCTCGGCGCTGACGATGAACCCTAATAACTTTTCTGCGGGGACCCCGAAGGCACATTTTGCGGGATTCAATTTCAAATCTTACCTCCGAAGCCGATCAAAAAATTTCCTCAAGTCTGCTATGTGATCTGTACTCTTCTTGGATTTGATGATGACATCATCCACATATACCTCTATCTCCTTGTGTATCATGTCATGGAAAATAGTTGTCATGGCCCTTATATAAGTGGCCCCAGCATTCTTCAGACCGAACGACATCATTTTACAGCGGTACACCCCCCATGGTGTGATAAAAGTTGTCTTTTCGGCATCTTCTTTATCCATCCAGATCTGATGATATCCCACGAAGCAGTCCACAAAGGATTGGAGTTCATGCTTGGCGTAATTGTCGATCAGTATGTGTATGTTGGATAACGGGAAATCATCTTTGGGGCTTGCTCTATTTAGGTCCCGATAATCGATGCATACTCTGACTTTCCCATCCTTCTTCGGAACTGGCACGATGTTAGCCAACCAAGTTGGATATTCAACCACTCTGAGAACCTTAGCTTTGATCTATTTGGTGACTTCTTCTTTGATTTTCAAACTCATATCTGGCTTGAGCTTTCTGAGCTTCTGCTTTACTGGCGGACACATTGGGTTGGTAGGTAGTTTATGAGCCACTATGGACGTGCTCAAACCAGTCATATCATCATAGGACCATGCAAAGATATCCTCATATTCCTTCAGGAAACGAGTGTATTCTTCTTTCTCTGATGGTGACAGGTGAATGCTTATACGTCTTTCCTTGACTGTTTCGGAGTCTCCTAGATTAACTGTTTCAGTCTCATCTAAATTGGACTTAGGCTTGTTTTCAAAGTTTTCCACTTCTTTGACAATTTCCTCGGGCATTATATCCACTTCCAGATCCTCTAAATCATTATCCATATGTTGTGTTGTCTCATTACATGTCACAGTCGTAAGTTCATCGGGATAGGTAATAATAATGCTGTAGAGAAAAAATGTAAAGAATAATAACAAATACTAAAAATAGCAATGCATTTAGATAAATCTTGAAAACGTCAAGCAGGTGCGGCTTGATGACCCGAATAATTATTTCAAAACAAAACATGCTTAAAACAAAATGCTGAAAACGTCTTAAATGCTCATAAAAAATGCTTTTAAAATAAATGATGTTAATTGCCAGGCTACCCAGGAACTCGATGGGCCCTTGATGGTGCAGCAGTCCAGTTCTTGAGAACAGCTCCCTTCTCCACGGTCTAAATTATGAGGCCTTCCTCCTCCTCCTCGACTATCGCACTGCAATCCATGTCTCAATCATCCAAAAATAGATTCCTTATACCGGCTAGAACTTCATCTTCTTCGAACTCCCACATCATGTCAGCTTGGTGAAATGACTGGCTCAAATGTGGTACTGGTTGCTCTAGAGGGTAATAAGGACCACGCCATGGTGGCGACCAATTCTGATACTCATGCCAAGTGTATTCATACCCAAGCCCAAAATTTGTGCCGTAACGCTTTAGCTGTATTGGTTTGGTGATCCCCTGGAGATTATTATCGAGACCTTTGCCAGGCTCATACCCTGTCCATGCCAATATGCCTTCTATCTTACTGCTCCACCATTTGTCCTTTTTAATTGCGTTGACGCACTCGATGCGATGGTATGTTTGTCCACCCAACTTCCTTCTATTCTCGATGACCGGAACAGTTTGACTGGTGTAAATGGGATTACTTCCGTCCCCATGGATGATCACTTCCTTATGGTTCCACTCAAACTTCACGATCTGATGTAGAGTAGAAGCTACGGCCCCAGCGGCATGTATCCAAGGTCATCCCAAAAATAGGTTGTAGGTAGCAGATATGTCCAACACTTGAAACTCAACATCAAACCAGGTTGGGACCATCTGTAGGCTGAGGTTGGTCTCCCCAATTGTGGCCCTTTGAGACCCATCAAATGGTTTCACATTCATACTTCCTGCTCGTATCTCGTGTAGGCCTTTACCCAATCTTTTCAGATTAGTTAGTGGACATAGGTTAAGACTCAAACCCCCATCTATCAGGACTCTGGCAATGAACTTCTCCTCAAATTGCACTGTGATATGCAGTGCCCTGTTGTGACTTAGTCCTTCTAGTGGTACCTCATCTTTATGAAAAGTGATCTTGTGGCTTTCCAACACTTGTCCTATCATATTGGCCATCTCTCCACTGGTAATGTTGTTGGGTACACAAGCCTCATTCAACACTTTCATCAACGCGTTCCTGTGTGCCTCAGAATTCTGCAGTAGTGATAGAATGGATATCTAAGCAGGGGTTTTGTTCAAATGATCAATCATAGAATACTCCCTTGCTTGCACCTTTCTCCAAAGATCATCCGGGCCGGTTTCAATGATGGGCTTCTTGGAAACAACTTCTTTACTTGTTCCCCCCAAATGCTCGGGCGTGTAAACCCTACCAGTTCTGGTCATACCTTATGCTGCACCAGTTTCTTCCATTTTCCCCTTTCCTTTCCTTCTTGCTTCTGCAACATAATCCCATGGTATAGCTTTAGACTTATAAAATGGTGTAGGTGCTACCGTCACAGTGAAGGGTGTGGTCACTTCTACTTCAAACAGAGCAGGTGTAGATACAGGTGTTGTTACTTCCACCTCGAACGGGGTCGGTATGGCTACTTCAACTTTGAATGGTGGCTGTATCTGTACCATGATAGGTGTGAGAGTGACTGGAGATGTTTCAGGACTATCCCCTTCTCGAATGAGTCTAATTGACCCCTCTGAGTCCCATTCTTCATCGGTCTCTATCATGTTTACCCATCCACCCATGTGATCCGAGAGAAGATTGTTACGGACATTGAGTGCAGCCTCCTTTTCCTGTATAACTTTGGTGTTAATTAATGTTTGAATCTTATCCTTCAAAGTACGACACTCATCAATAGTATGACCTTTCATGTCTGAGTGATAGGCATATGTCTTATTTAGATTGACCCATTGAGAAGAGTTTTCCATAGCAACAACGGGAATAGGGGTGACATATCCAGCAACTTTCAGTCTCTCATATAACTGATCCATAGGTTCAGCAATAGGGGTGTATTGTCTGGGCGGCCTACGGTCGAAATTTTGTCTAGGTTTCTGATAGTTTTAGCGGGCTGGCAGGGAGTGATAGTATGATGGCCGGGTATTATAAGTATGGTAGGCAGTGGCGGGTTGTGGATATCTGGGAGGTGAAGGCTGATATGTGGGTGGAGGTGTTTGGTATGTAAGAGGAGATCTTGGACCTTGGGCTACCATCACGGCCCCTACTTCTTTCTTCTTGGATATACCCCCTGACTGCAAAGCTTTATTCGTAGCCTGTAATGCCTCAAAATTAGTTACCATTCCGCTCTTGATCCCTTCTTCAATCTTTTCCCCCAATTTGATGATGTCGGAGAATTTGTGATTCTCGATAACCATTAACCTTTCGTAGTATTGTGGATCCTGGGCCCGGATGAAGAACTTGTTCATCTGCTCTTCTTCCAATGCCGGCCTTACTTTCGCAGCTTCCGATCTCCATTGAGTAGCATACTCGCGAAAAGTCTTTGTTGGCTTCTTCTTGAGATTCTGGATATAGAAGACATCTGGCGCATTCTCCATGTTAAACCTAAACCGATCCATGAAATCTGATTCCATGCTTACCCAGCTAACCCACTTTTTTGGATTTTGGCTAATGTACCACGATAGGGCGTCTCCAGTGAGGCTTCTCATGAACAGTTTCATGTGAATCCTTTCATCTTTTCTAACTCCTACGAGCTTGTCATAGTATGTCCTTAGATGCACCTTTGGGTTACCTGTTTCGTCAAACATCTCGAACTTGGGAGGTTTGTAACCCTCCGGCAGTTCTACGTCTGGCTGAATACACAGATCTTCATAGTTCAAACCCTCAATGCCTTTACCCCCTTCGACACCCTGGACTCAGCTTGTGAGCTTCTTAAGTTCCTCTGGCATATTCTTGATGAGCAGGTCCTTCTCGGCGGATGCTGGTGTGTATGGAGTTTGTTGAGTGGGGTGAGGTAGAGTTTCTATGTATATTGGGTTACTTTGGTAGATACCGGGGATTTGGGTGTAGTGATGATCATTGGTTAAATTCTGCGGATCGGGGGTACGTTGCAGTGTATTTTGAGGAGTATGGTAGGTAGTAGTTTGTGGATACTGAGTCGGAAGATGTTGGTATTGAGGAGGAGTTGGCACTGGTGGAGGGTTAGGATTTTGAGGAGGTGTGGCGTATTGATAAGGTGCGGGAGGATTTTGTGGATGTTGGTTTGGTGTGTTTTGAGGAAGTGCTGGGTTTTGGGCATTCTGTTGGTTAATATCCGGGACGTTTAAGGTGAGGGAGAGGTTTGCCAAGTTGCGGACCAGCTCAAGTTCCCCTTGCAATTCCAGTATTTTTTGCTCCAACCGTAGAACCAAATCATTTTGTGCCGGAGTGCTCCGACCATCTGAAGTTTCAACATTTTCCACATGAGCAGCGTTATCTTTCCTAATACCACTCATGTCATCCATCTTAGCCTTTCCATTACTTTTAGGATCACTTGGAGGAGGAGGAGGTGGAGGGCCTCTGGATCAGGTATGATACGCTGATGATGCCAGTATGCAAGAACCATCCTTAGGGGATGGGAATAATCAAAACAAAGAAAAGCAAAAAGGTAAACAAGTCAGTATGGGATTTTGGAAGGATATTTGCAGTATTTAAACATGTATTGCGGAATTATAAATTCGCGTCCTAATTTTGGGGATCTCATTGTGCCTGAGGTAGGCTTAGCGACACATAGATTTGGAGAAACTTGATGCCGATAACTGCCTCATTTCATTAATGTAATAAATAGATCAAACCTCTAAAATGACAATAATTAAAAGAGTTTCTAGTGGAATTTGCCTTATTACAATCAATTTCTAAAACGACTCTAGAAAAGTGAATAAACAAAAATTCTATTCTATTTGGTCCCGGAGGGACCCTCTCCAAGCTTGGCCTTCTTGGCTCCATCGATCAGATTCCCCAGGTCGCGCATGTCCAGCAGCAGATACGCCCTTGCTAGGTGTCTTCCTTCATTGCCCTCTACATTCTCACAATCCATGATCCTTTTCCTCATCTTCCCTTCAAGTTCCATCAGACCCTGCTCTAAGTACTCCAACCTCTCTGTTGATTTTGTAGCAACTTCCCTCCATTCATTGATTGATTCCATGTCTATCTTGTGTTGTTCCAAATGTCTGGCTTCAGACTCAAGGATTCTCTTGCGCAACCTCTTGTATTTTACTTATGCTTCAGCAGCATCGTCTATGACCATGTTTCCTCGATCGATCCCTGGCTCGACTTCTCCTGCTATGTCATCATCCAACCATGATAGGTAGAAATATACATGACCGACGTGGTACCGATCTGGTTCGATGGTATCCTTTTCAACAATAATCTTTAGATACCACATGTGTTAGGCCTCACACTTGAATGGAATGGCAACACCCTGAAAGTCTGCTTTGTAGTGAACCATCTTAGAAACTCGCGGTATGACTTGTTTTCTCCCAGCCTATCTCATGACCCTGATAGGAGCATAAGGGTAGATACCCCTCAACCCAATCAGCACTAAGTGAGGAACATCCTTGGACCTAATGATGAACTCGCTAGTAGGGAACCACTCGAACATCCAATGGACCTTGTCATCAGTCAAATTGCTAAAGAAGTGTACCCAATCCACGACGTTTTTCGATTGTGCAAACCTGTCTGGGATGAAAGTCATTCTTTTTGGATGGTGAAAGGCTATGTGGTCATTCCATGGTCGCTGCAGAAATTCCTGATAGTACTGTCCTCTTTGAAGATGCTCCAACAACCATATTTGTAGTAACAAATTACAACCCTCAAAATGCCTGAATCCCTTCTTACAGTGGTCCAAAGCTCGGTATATCTCTGCCACGATCATTGGGACAATAGTGTAAGTCTGTCCCTCAATCCCTTCCATTAAGGTCTTGGTAACCATAGCCAAATGAGTGTGAATCATGTCTCCTTGAATTGGAAATAATATCATACCCAGAAAACAGATAATGAACACAAAAACCCGACGATGAGTCTAGCCCAGGGAAGTGATGGCAAACTCATCATGATAGATACGGTAGGATGTGTTGTGCCCATAAAGCTTTTAGAGGAAGTCGAAAGGTATGTAGGACTTCTTCAGGCAGACTAACTCGTCATTCTTTCTAAGACCCATCATTTTCAGAAATCCCCTAGAAGTATGATTTTCCGGTACCAGCAGACCAGGGCTATCCCAGGGTAGCCCGGCAAAACCTCCTATTTCCTCGAGAAGGGGAGTCATCTCTATGTTACCAAAATGGAAAACAGCCCTCTTTTCATCCCAGAACATAGTAGCGGCCTCGATCAGTACATTGTTTGGCTGAATGTCCAGCAAAGAAGGTAAATTTCCCAAAATTCTTTTTACATGGTTTTTGTCGCTTGGCGAGAGATTTTCCCACCAGTCTAGCAACAGAGGTAAGATACTTTGGACCATGCCGAACCTGGGGACTTCGTGCCTCATTTCTGCGAAATAAATAAAGTTAGCCCTCTCCCCCTCCGGATTTGACTACTTACACATTAATGATTAGCATATCGGCACGTTTTCTCCAAATAATGAACATATCATGATTGTGCCCTGTTTGGATTATGGAAATCCCAATGGATTTTGGACAAGGCTTGTCTTAGAGAGTTATTATGCGGACAACATTCTAACTCGAACTAGGTTCGGATATGATGCATGCACAGTTAACATCAGAGTGGGGTTTTCTATAAGAGTCTAGACCGGTACCCTCAAGTGGACAACTTGAGAGGGAAAGGTATGGAACCATCGACTGCACCGCTGATCGACTAGTTTTACCGCAAATAAGCCTTTTCTTATTTAAAAGGGTGATATAGGAAGAGCGCGGACACTCATCAAGTGCCGCTATGGTATTAATTGCGCACGAGTGGAATATGATGTAGAGCATGCAATTATGCAAAGATAAAACAACATGTTGTCAAGTATTTTGCAAGGTAAAGCGATAAATGCAGTATTTAATAAATGTAAAGACAGAAAAGAAAGAAAAACAAGGAAAGAGTTAGTCCGTATAATGGAAAAATGGTAAAGAGATAAAAAGGGGTAGGGATTGGGAAAGACATAAAGATTGAAGCCAGCGAACAAGGTTAAACGAAAAGTTGCATGTAAATTCATGTAAAAGGGAAAATAGGGAAGGGGGTGTGCATCTAGCAAGTAAACGGTGAATTTGAGCATAAAATAATAAAGACACGCTTATCGAGGGAGACTTATTCACATATACCAAGTTCATTATGGTAAGAGCCTAAGAATATCCCGAGCAGAGTTGCCATGCTGTCGCGCCCCTCTTTCTTGCGAAATCGGGTTTCGACATTGACAACTCTTTTAAAAGGAAGGGTTACTAAAAGAGAGAGTCGCCACCTAACGGATTAAGGTGCGTTAGGGCACCTATTGAAAATGACTCGGGTTTACTAGTTTGCGTCACCAAAGATCGGGTAAGGGCTCAAATTATATCGAGGAAAAGGTGTTAGGCACTCCTCGAGGTCCACAACGGTGGGTCCCGGCTTAACTCAAATCATGTGAATTAGTCTAAGAGAAATGAAACAATTGACAAATGAAATAAACAATTTATTTTAAAATAGAAATGTGGGGTCCTAAGTTTTTTAGCCTAAAGGATCACCCCATGCAACATAAATAATACTTCGTAACTCCCTCAAGACGGGGTGTTACTCATATTATTCAGCGGGCACAGACTATCATCTCCTGCTACCCGATTACCATCTTTAAGTTGTTTACCTAAAGCGCTCTAGTCAATTCTACGTCATACTCTATGAGTGCACTACCCGTCCCATGCCTAGGGTCCAGGAGGCATTTGAACCTCTATTTCAGGGTGGTTCTAGACCTTAACTTAGGTTGCTCAAAAGGAGAAAACTAGGCGACATACAAAAATAGTTAGGACTTTCAAATAGAAACAAGCATGGGCTCAAGTTACCCTCCACATTTAGACATCAAATGCATGCCAAACTGATTAGCATTGACAATTGCATATTTTAATAAGTTAAGGTTGAACAACCCAATAGGCAGGATCTCTATGTGATACTGAATTTAATGAGCAGACATTTCATACGTAAAAGCCTTTTTTCTTAATACAATTTCTAAAACCGACATAATTGCCTACTAATTGCAGGTATAAGGGATTAAAACCTATAGGCATGATGTCTAGGTGATTCATGCAGTAACTAACAATGGTAATCATAGGAATATGTTCAAAATTTCTTAATCGAGTCCTATAGGCATGGTTTCTAGAATGGTAATTAGCACAGTGTTGAAAACTCTTAAAGAAATGAGAAGGGCGATAATTAAAACGGATTCAGACTCTATAGGCATGATTTCTAGAATTAAAACTGATTTTATATCCTATAGGCATGATTTCTATAACTAAAAACTGATTTTAGATTCTATAGGCATGGCATCTAATTTGTAGATTAAACCGTAGGTAAACAGAATCCTATGCACACATTGAGATATTAATCATTCAGTATCCTATAAGCATGGTTTCTAACAGGTAAAAGTAGAACACATTTTAACCAAATAAAGAACCTATAGGCAGGATTTCTAATGCACATTTGAGCAAAGTAATGAACCTATACGCAGGATTTCTACCCATTTCAATACAAGTGTAAGATAAAACCCCTTTCCCAATTTCACTAATACCCCAAAATGTTATTACAAGAATTATTACAGACCAGAATGAATGGAATAAATTACAAAGTAGAATAACTATAGGGAGCCTACAGCAGGCCCAAAGATATACCCAGCCAAGCCAAGCCTTCATTCTCATGGCTCATAACAGCCCAAAATTACATCTTCGTGGACATAAGGCAGCCAGGAATTAAGTGATTCACCCAGTGGTTATAAAATAGAGTTGAGCATATAGAACCAAGACCCTAGTGTGTCAGAGTTCCCAAGGGCTTCAAGAACCCAGGGCAGTGATCACAATAGGGAGGTTAACAGAGATAATTCGGAGGAGAGACTAGGGACCAAGCCCTAGTGTGTCAGGGTTCACAAGGGTCTCAAATGAACCCTGAGCAGTGCTCACACTAGGGAGGTCAAAGGATAGAACCTATGTAGCCTTGGCTTTCAGCCGGCTAAGAATGGGATTCAAAGAGCTTAGGTGACAAGTGAAAGAAGGGACCAAAGTTGAGAAACAGGAATTGAGGGATTTAACAGACACGACAAAGTTGAGCAAACAAAGCAAAAAGTTGAATAAATCACAGAACTTTAAAAAGCAAGCTGAATGTAAACTGAGAAATAGGTCCCACGCTTAGCGCAAAAGCAGTCATATGCTGAAAAGAAATTGAGAAAAGAACATGTTTGTAGGATTGACAAAGATTGTTGTACACAGGTGCAAAACAGGTTGAAACATGGTTGAATTATGCTAAGTATACAACCTTGTATTATTACCAAGAAAATAGGACAGTATTGTGATGAGTCAAATAATCATAGAAAGGGGTGAGATTACAATCACAAATTAAGACACATATGCAAAACTATTACTACATAGTGAAAGGTAAAATTATGTCAAGTAGCAGATAAAGGCATTCAAGCTTTGTCATAGTGGTCTAATTAGCTAAAGATGATCCGGTTATAACAAAGGTTTAGCCTAACATTGCAAAGTAACAATTCAAACATGATGAGACAACTGTTCCAAATCACAAGCAAACACCAGAGGGGTGTGAGGTCGAGTGATCATGTTAGGTGATACAATAGCAGAGAGGCAGATTATGACTAACAATGAAGGTCTTAACACAGGCTAACACAAATGTAAGGCATCCACTATAGGGATTCAGGACAAAGTAAGTAAACATGTTTATGAGCATTCAGAAGTCAATTCATTAACTGAATAAACCTTAAGAAGGTTTAGATTAATCAGGCTAGGAGTAGATAACTTCAGAACTGGTAGCATTAAGAGCAGTTAAATGCTAAAGAGACTAAAAGCATATAAAGTTGACAGAACGATGCCTAAATATAACTCATAAGCATATTGAACCATGGATTCAGAAGTAAGAACACATACAAATCAAAGACACGTAAGGATAAAATTGCACAAGTCTAGTGACATACCAGTTAAGCAAAAAAGCATAAAATAAGAGAAGTCCACAATATTCTGAATAGCAAGATCTCGGAACTAAATGGCCTTGGCTTTCGGCCGGCCAAAAGCAGAGTATAGAATGCAATATCAGAGTAAAGCTTTAGATCTAGTGAGGCTATAGTGAGTCAAAAGTGTCCTCTAAAGGGAATGGGGGAAGGGTTTATATAGTGTAGAAATCGAACACATAGACATGGAAAATAAATTATTTAGATTCAAACAAGATAGAAAGAAAATATTCCAAAATCAATGAGAAGCGATTTTAGAGCATAAATTAGAGATTCGGTAAATCAACAGGGAAACACACAAATAATACCAAAAATACCAAAATCGTTCAGAGTCATATTTAAGGCAAAGAATAAAGTAAAAAATAGGGAAAGAAAAGGAAAAAGAGTAGTCAAACACAGAAAAGGAAAAATATAAAGTAAGAATCGGTAAGAAACAAAGGGGAATTCAAACCCTAGTTGGCAGAAGTCGAAGATTGGCCGAAATCTCGGCTAATCGGACCCATATAGCCATGGTTGTGAAGAATATGGACGAGATACATGTCCAGATTCAAGTAGTCAAAAAGAAATGGTCGAAATCTGAGGTGTAGTACTTGCCATGTTTAGGCAAGTACTAAGAGGTAACATAGAATCATAGGAGATGGTGGTATAATACACAAAAGGTAAGAAAATCATGGAAAACTCCATGATTGAGGCAGATTCGGAGAGGTTTTTAGAGAGACAGTGGGTTAGGGTTTTCAGAGAGGAGAGAATAGAGAGGCGGCGGGTTTGGAGGGAATGGGGTTAGGGTTTAGGGTTGAGTGATATAAGGAAAGGGGGAGTCGCTTGTGAGTCGTTGATCATTTTTTATCAACGGCTGGGATTTGAGAAGGGGTTGGGTTGAGTTTGGACTGGGTTAGGTCGTTTAGGTTATTGGGCCAAGGTTTGGGTAGTCAGGTCCGAAATTAGGAGGAATTTAGGGCTAGATTTCAAATACCTAATTTGATTCAAATAAATAATTTATAAAAGTAATAAATAAATAACAAAAAGATCATTTGTGCATGAAAATGATTAAAAACAATTATTTAACATTATAAAAATATAAAAAGTTATTTTTTTATAAATAATGTAATTATATGTACATATGGGCTATTATTGCAAAATATGCAATTTAGCCCTGAAAAATGCAAATGTAATTTTACGAAATGCATTGAAAATATTTAAAACCTCATATTGGTATAAATGATAAGTTTATATGATTAAATCATCATAAAAATAATTAGGAGGGTAATTATTGGATATTAATATAATAAAATGCATAAATGAATTGATTTAAAGTCTTTAAAAATCATGGAAGATTATGAAAAATACTTGTGTATGCTTGTAAATTGAATGATGATGCATATGCACTATTTTGAAAGTGTGTGTATATATATATATATATATATATATATATATATATATATATGAAAAAATATGAGGAAATAATTGGGTATCAATAACGGACTGCTAGCAATATAACGCACGATTATGATGAGGTCGTACTGCCCGATCCAGAATAATGTGTACACTGTCGAGGGTCGAGCAGCACGAACCATAGATGCATCAATTATACTATCGAGGCATTTGGACTGCTCCACAAGAAAGGAAGAAACTTATTGAATCACGATGCACGGGCTTACAATACAGATACATGTGTTTAATAGTGAATATACCCCTTTATGTTTATCAAATATCTTGGCAACAACTCAAGGTGATAAAGTTCAAACAATTCAAATATTACATGATAAATTCCTAAGTCTACCGGGACATAAACATGCTTTAGCAACATACGACCTCTCGTCACCTCGTGCATACGTAGTACCCAAAACTAGTAGCACATAACAATTACATCACCTAGGAGGTAGTTTCCCCCTCACAAGATTAGAAAGGAGACCTACCTCGCTACGAAGTTCCATAACCAGCTCTAATGCCTCTCTAACTCTTCAATTAAAGCCAAATGATCCGAAACTAGTCAAACAATTTGCAAATCAGTAAAAATACACTAATACTCATAACTAATCAATTTATAACAATTTCCAACTTCACTTGAAAAGTCAACACAGTCAACCCTCGGGCCCACGTGCCATGTAACGATCCGATCGGTCGTTTTGAGCTCTAGCACGTCGTTCGGCAGTTTGAGGCCTTGAGTAGCTTCATTTCAGGTACTATGACTTGTACGTGTGGTCGGAATTGAATTTCGGGCAGTTCAGAGTTTATTTGGAAAGAAATTTCTAATTTTGGAAGCTTTAAGTTGGAAGAATTGACTAAGGTTTAACTTTTGAGTAAACAACCTTAGAATCTTAATTTAAAGGTTCCAATAGGTTCGTATGATGATTTCGGACTTGGGCGTATATTTGGGATGAGTATCGGACTACCCGGGACCATTTTGACGCTTATTATGGAAGGTTGGTATTTTAATAGTTTAATAAATTCTTAAGTTTGACTTGAAGTGAATTTTAATATTATTGATATCCGTTTTGGATTCCAAACCTTGGAATAGGTTCGTATTGTGATTTATGACTTGCGCGCAAAGTTTGGCGTCATTCCGGAATATTTTGATAAGAATCGGACGCGTTCGTCAAAGTTTGAAGGTTGAAATGTTGAAATAAAGGTTTTGGCTATCGATTTGTAATTCTGATGTTGTTAGATGTGGTTTAAGGCTTCGACTAGGTTTGTACTGTAATTTTGGAGGTATTGGTATGTTTGGACGGGGTCCCAGGGGCCTCGGGTACGAATCTGATTAAAAACGGATCGAGTTTGGACTTGGGAGGAAGGCTAAAGTAGCTGGCATTTGGTGTAACCGCACCTGCGAGGTTTTGGCCGTAGGTGTGGAGCCGCAGAAGTGGCACTCAAGCCGCAGAAGCGATATTTGGACTAAGCTGGGATGGCCGCAAATGAGGGTGCTTCGTAGAAGCAAAAAACGAGATGGGCAGTTGGGGTCGCAGAAGCGGAAGATCACCGCACGTGCGGGGGCACAGGAGCGCGTGGTGGACCTCAGAAGCGAAAAGTGGTCCGCAGAAGTGGATTTCACATGGCTTGGAGGGAACCGCACCTGCGATGTATTTTTCGCAGGTGCGGAAGGTCGGCTGGGCAGATTGTTTTAAAATTGGTGTTTTGCTCATTTCCCTCATCTTCTCACATGGTTTGTTTGATTGTTGGGGAGCTTTAAGAAGATATTTTCATCATCTATGTCAAGGTAAGTAATTCTCACATATTGCGTGTTAAATACATGATTTATACGTGGATTTAAGCATGATAAATTATAGAATTTGTAGGGGTTTTGGTAGAAAACCTAGAATTTGGTATTTTTGGATTTTGACGACCGAAATTGGTCATGGAATTAGGAATAAATTATATATTTGATATTGTGGTGTTATGGGTAAAGTTTATCTTCGAAAATATTCAGAATCAAGGCGCGTGGGCCCGAGGGTTGATTTTATCGACTTTTCGAACGGAGTTGGGAATTGTTTAAAATGATTGATTATGGGTATTAAAATATATTTTGATTGGTTTTCACATTTGATTAAATAGTTTTGGATCGACGGGCATTGGTTTGAGGTGTTAGAGAGGCTTCGGAGCTGGTTTTGAAACTTCAGTGCGAGGTAAGTCTCCTTTCTAACTCTATGATAGGAAACTACCCCTAGGTGATGTACTTGTTATGTGTTACTTATTGCGGGGGCTACGTACGCACAAGGTGACGAGAGTCCGCACGTAGCTAGATTCATGTTATGTCCGGGTAGACTTAGGTTCACGCCATGCTATAGCTGTACTACTTGAGTTGTCTCCTGCCTATTAAATCCCTTTATTTTACTTTGCGACTTGAGACTAGACTTATGTAGAGTGATAGACTTGATATGGTAAAGATTCGATGGGCTTCATGATTAGCCGCGAAATGATTGTACTCCTTTTATGAAATTCTTCCGCGTATTGTGTTTCACCAAAAGGTTTCCCTTAATATACATAACTCACACGTCTACTTGTGAGTGGGGTCAAGGACCCGTCCAAGCTTGCTATTCTAATGGGATCGGGCCGTTCACCTCGACAGGATAGATACATTTATGGTTTGTGCCATTCAACCCTCGGCAGGGCGCACACTATGATGGATCGGGTCGTACGCCTTATCATGATTATGTACCATACTCTCATGGGAGCGGGCCATTTTCCTCGGCAATAAAATAGATGTATCTATGGTTCGGAAATGTTATGATGGATCTGGCCCTACGCCTCGGCATTTCTATAAGATACTCTTATGAAGTCGTGTGTAATAATTGGCAAGAAGCCAGCATATCTGTCAGCTTTTCCTGATTGAACTGTGACGACCTATCTGGTAAGGTCCACTATATATATACTCTGATTGAGGAGGTAGCTACTAGCTGAGAGTTTGAGTTATTGCTGAGAGGAGGATTTTAACACGTATTATACTTGTTATTTCGCTTATTTACTCTATCTCACACCTGTTTACTTCTACTGCATTTGTCTTATTGGACCACTAGTAAGTGTTGTTGTCGACCCCTCGTCACTACTTCTCTGGGGTTAGGCTAGATACTTACTAGGTATGCATTGATTTACATACTCATGCTACAGTTGCTGCACTTTTCGTGCAGGTACATATTCGTCTAGTGGTCTTTTGGGCGCAGAGGCACGACTATTGCGGGGACTTTATCGTGAGCTGCATTTCATGTTACCATCCGCAGCCTGCAGAGTCTCCATCAGAATTATTGATATTCTCCTGTCTAATTTGTATTCCAGATAGATGTTATATTTTATTATATTTCCTAGTTGATGCCCATGCACTTGTGACACCGGGTTTTGGGGGTTTCCTTGAGGTTATTCATTATGGTGGTTCGTGTAAACATTTTATTTACTCAGTAAATTCTATTTTATATTGTTCAATTAAGGATAATTATGATTTCAAAATACTAAAATGAGTAATTAAATTGGTAAATCACTGTTGGCTTGCCTGACGGCGGCGTTAGGTGCCATCACGACCTATAATGGATTTTGGATCGTGACTGCTTGATATTAAAGTGTTAGGTTCACTTAGGTCTCATGAGTCATGAGCAAGTCTAGTAGAATCTTGCGGATCGGTATGGAGACGTCTCTACTTATCTTCAAGAGGCTACAAGGTTGTTAGGAGCACTTCCCTTCTTCATTTCCTCATCGTGCGGTTTGATACTATTGAGGCTTGGGCCTTTATTTCCTTCTTACTCAATCATATGCGATGTGAAGCGCTTGTTATCTATTGGGTGTCGAGGATTTGTAGTGGTACTACAGACGTGGTGGAGTATGTTTTTCCCTGCGTGTTCGGGTGGGCTATTATCGTCGCCTTGCAGAAGGATTTTCTTTTGTTCCAGCTCAGTATCTGTATTTTCTATGATTTCAAGACTGTGCACGGATTTCTACGATGTCTATGTATTGTTATCGCACAATGTTGGTGTAATGGTAAGGTGCTCGTTTATGTGTTGAGGCAATGAATGACTTGAAAGAAGGATTTTTCGGTGCATGATTTAGAGGTTCAACATTTAATTCCAACAAAAGAAAGACAATCGGACTATGGATGTTCAAGTTTTGGTTGATGGAGTAACGAGACTTGGTATTTTCGAGCGTGGGAGAATTTTTATTATGATGCGGTGTCGTCATCCTTGTTTGAATGCATTAAGGTTCGCCAGTGGTATGGTCTTCTTGATTTTTGCCTTCGGGACAGGGTGTTGTGAAATGGTGCTTGAGGGGCTGTTGTGAGAGAAAGCGATGTACAGTGGTTCAGAATCGAATTGGTATTTCTAATGTTGATGGCTTGAGGAAGATGATCTTTTAGGAGGTTTAGAGATGGTAGCAATTCCTTAGTTCCGGTGCTACAAGTATGGATTTGATTTGAGGCAACATTAGGGTGACGAAGTATGAGGAAGGACATGGAGGGAGGTGTCTCACGGCAGATGAATTACTAGCAGGTCATGCATGAGAAACAGAGGTCGAGAAGTTGCTTAAAGGAGATGGATTGACTGAAGTGGGAGTCACAGAGTAGCATATGGATTATGTGGTAGGATAGCCACGTACCTTGAGGAGGATTAGAGTGATTTGGGAGGCATGGTGGAAAGTGACTAGGTCCATGGATTATAATTGGAATGGTGGTTATTGTACGGAAAAAGATTGAATATGGCAGAAAAGAGTTTTCTTGAAATAAAGAGAGGTGTGAAGATTTGATTATCGTTTCGGATGCAACATGACTTCGAGCTTGGGATGTGTTGTCACACTTTTAGTTGATTTCAATGGGGAAGGAACGAACTTGTACAGTTGGTGGGTGAGCTTGGGCTCAGGAGAGTTTACTGATTTCGTGGTGGTTGTACCCAGTGCAGCATCGTTGGAAGAGGTCAATAAGAAATTCCACATGTGGGTTATCTCCTATGAGCAGGTTAGAGGTTGCGTGAAGTTAATGAGGCTTCTACGAAAAATACTACTTGCTACCCGGTAAGAGGTCGAATATGTGATTGTGACTGATGATTCAGAATGTTCATCAAAAGCTTAACAAAAGACTTCTAGAAATTTGGCGGGATAATTGTACGGGATCATGGTAAATGAGAAGGAGGAATCGTTGTGGGCACTACATTATGTGATGGTGGCTTAAAACTAAATAGGGAAGCCCCACCATCTACGAGTGGATCGCGTGGTTGTCTGCTTGTGCAGTTTCTGGTTATCGATGCATTGGTGGATTATTTATGACTAAGAAAAGGAACCATTAGGGGTAATTCAGCAAAGAACTTGATGAATGTGTGTTATACATCTCCTTATCGATTGAGGTGCAGGTTTCGGGAAGACCCAAAGTTTTTGCTTCATGTGGATGTAATGTACAAGGAAAGGAATTCAGTAAGTTGCCTCTTTGAGGGGGTGTTCATGTACTAGCAGAGCATTGAAGTTTGGTTATATTTGCGATCAGGTCAGAGTGGGTGACTCTCAACAACTGTCCTAGTGGGTTCTAGAATAAAAATACAGTGCCTAAGGATTTTGGGCTTGTTGTGTGGTTAAGGATCGAGTTTTCATAGTGGGTTACGAATGGGACTTGGAATGTTCCATGTTATCACTGGCTATGCGGTGCAGTATTGGAGGAAGGGAAGAGATAACTTAGGATTCACGGAAGGTCTTGCAGAGTGGGTGTACCAGTTGAAGATGTTATTATGTGTGTAATGAGGTATGAGATGATTCATGGGTATTGAGGCGATGTAGTCTCAAAATTCTGGTCACTCGGGATGAGTGCGGATTGAGTTCATTATGTTGTGAATGGAGTTATTATATTTCTAAGTCAGGTCAAGAGTAAATTGAAAGAAGTTGGGTCGGTTACTAATTGTTGAATCAGCATGGTTGTGGCAATGATCAATTTCTTCGTTGTGTAAAGTAATACATGTGGTTTGTGGTTGTACATGCGAGCTTGACAGCCACCATGACCTAATTGATTTGGGAGTATTTGATTAAAGTGGATTTGTTGTGTAAATGGATTCCGGAAGAGTTATGACGGTTTAGATCACGACTTGAGGTTTGTATTTTCTATGGTCTGGGAATTCAGTAGCGTGTTGCATTGGCCCTTTTAAAATGAGCTAATTGAAATGTTTCTAGCGAATGAAGTGTTTATTCTACTGCTAGTTCAGGGGTTATGATGGATTCTTTTATTCCCGCGTAGCGGCATGATAGGTGCAGTAAGTTGTATGGGAATTTGAAAGTTGAGGACCAAGGTTGTAGTTCGGTGTTGACAAGAATGTCACGAGCTCGGATGAGCCGGGAAGAATTAGATGTCCAGAGTAAGCTGACATTATCCTAGTGTTGCCTGGGAATGGTGTTCTGTTGAAGGAGCATTGTGTGTTGAATTGAGAATTCTTGATCTGCTTTACAGAAGTAGTACAGTTGGTGGTATGGATATGCAGACTTGGCTACTTGAGCGGAAGGTCGTGGGAGCGTACCCCACGGTGAAATTGTATGAGTTTGACATGCTTATCACTTGATTGTTAAAGATCGAAACAGAGTACGGAGATTGTTGGTACTATCGTTAATGTGAGAGTTTATGTCTGGAAGGCGCGCTATTCCTTTGGTTGTGAACTGTGGGGGGGTTGTGCCGGATTAGGACGGCTTGATTATTCGCACGTGTGTTGGGGTCCTGTGTAGCTTGTGATGTCATATGAGCATGATGGCTCTCGAGATGCAAGTCATTTATCGCACCTTAGTCGTGCTTGGGTTTTGTGGCATATTGTGCCATCCGTCTCCCCAGAGTTGTATTTTTGCACCTGGCGTGCTTGTGGCCGATATTCGTTATTTCGTAGGTAGAAGCATTTTGGCTTGAGGGTTATGCCCTTATTTATTGTTTTGAGTGGATCGGGTGGCACGCCGTCACGGGTACGTTATTTGGATCGGGTTGCACGCCGCAACGGTATCATGTTTGGAATGGGTTGCACGCCGCAATAGTGTTATGTTGAGTATGGTTCCCTATATCTATTCCTGCATATTTTGTTTCTCATCCTCTGACAAAGGTTCATAACATATGTTCGTCCGTTTTATTCGTTACACGGGTTGGGTAATTCTTTTCTATAGTTCGTTCCTCCTTATGTGTCATATTCGAGTTGAGCTTGTCGGCGCATGGATGGCATCTTATGAGATCTGAGTCAGTGTTTGAGACGGCTTATTGCCTGAGCGGCTTGTACTGGGTGAGACGATATTATTGGACCTGAAATTTGTGCAATCAGATTTATATATGGTACATTAAAAAGAAAAATATCGTTATTCGGTTCAGAATGAGGTAATGGTTCTTGTCAGGGGGAGAGACTCCATGAATTATTGATTCGGCAGGTGGTTATGAGTTTCTACATGTCTCTTTCGTCGTGGCAATATTGCGAGAGTTGGAATAGAATTTATATACGTCATGAGATGTATTGCGGGCATCGGATTTGTGAAATTACAGCTATTGTGGTTGGAGGATGTTATTATGGGAATGTGAATTATGCGGGGCATGGTGTGAATTCAGCAAAAGGTGTACGATCGTGTTTTGGTGCGGTGTGTGGTGATTGTTACGGTGTCCGTATGTTAGAATTAGGTATTGTAGAGAAATTCGGAGGTTGGAATTTGGTTCTAAGGCTTATTGACTAAATAAAAGAGAGGACCTTCAGTCCAGTTCGAGCTAATGTGCCCAACTGGGTTGTGGTGGAACGGGTAGGCACACAAGGTATTGCACAGTGGTTTGGGACAACTCCAGAGCAGTCCTTAGCATGTTCAAGGACGAACGTATGTTTAAGTGGGGAAGAATGTAACGACCCAATACTAGCGCGTCGTTCGGCGGTTTGAGGCCTTAAGTAGCTTCACTTCAGGTATTATGACTTGTACGTGTGGTCGGAATTGAATTTCGTAAAGTTCAGAGTTTATTTGGAAAAAGATTTCTAATTTCGGAAGCTTTAAGTTGGAAGAATTGACTAAGGTTTGACTTTTGAGTAAACGACCTCGGAATCATAATTTGAAGGTTCTAATAAGTTCGTATGATGATTTCGGACTTGGGCGTATCTTCGGGTTGAGTATCGGACCACCCGGGAGCATTTCGGCGCTTATTATGGAAGGTTGGTAGTTTAAAAGTTTAAGAAATTCTTAAGTTTGACTTGAAGTGGATTTAATGTTATCGATGTCCGTTTGGGATTCCGAGCCTTGGAATAGGTTCGTATTGTGATTTATGACTTGCGCGCAAAGTTTGGCGTCATTCCAGAATGTTTTGATAAGAATCGGACGCATTCGTCGAAGTTTGAAGGTTTGAAAGTTGGAAGAAAGCTTTTGGCCGTCGATTTGTAATTCTGATGTTGTTTGACTAGGTTTAAGGCTTCGACTAAGTTCGTACTGTACTTTGGGATGTGTTGGTATGTTTGGGTGGGATCCCGGAGGCCTCGGGTGTGAATCGGATTGAAAACGGATCGAGTTTGGACTTGGGAGGAAGGCTGAAGCAGCTGACATCTGATGTAACCGCACCTGCAAGGTTGGCCGCAGAAGCGACATTTGGACTAAGCTAGGATGGCCACAGATGCGAGTGTATTTACGCATCTGCGAGCCCGCAGATGCGAAAGGTGCTCCGCAGAAGCGAAAAATGAGATGGGCAGCAGGGGTCGCAGAAGAGCAAGATCTCCGCACGTGCGGAGGCACAGCAGCGCGTGGTGGACCGCAGAAGTGAAAAATGGTCCGCAGAAGCGGATTTCACCTGGCTTGGAGGGAACCGCACCTGCGATGAATGTTTCGCAGGTGCGGACGGTCGGCTGGGCAGATTGTTTTAAAATCAGGGTTTTGCTCATTTCCCTCATCTTCTAACATGATTTGGGCGATTGTTGGGGAGCTTTAAGAAGAGATTTTCATCAGCTATGTCAAGGTAAGTAATTCCCACATATTGTGAGTTAAATAAATTATTTATACGTAGATTTAAGCATGAGAAACTGTAGAAATTGTGGGGGGGTTTGGTAGAAAATATAGAATTTGGTATTTTTGGATTTTGACCACGAAATTGGACGTGGAATTAGGAATAAATTATATATTTGAGTTTGTGGTGTTATGGTTAAAGTTTATCTTCGAAAAGTTTTGGAATCGGCATTTCTATAAGATACTCTTATGAAGTCGTGCGTAATAATTGGCAAGAAGCCATCATATCTGTGAGTGTTTCCTCATTGAACTGTGATGACATATCTGGTAAGGTCCACTATATATATACTCTGATTGAGGGGGTAGCTACTAGCTGAGAGTTTGAGTTATTGCTGAGAGGAGAATTGTACCACGTATTATACTTGTTATTTCGCTTATTTACTTTGTCTCACACCTGTTTACTTTTACTGCATCTGTCTTATTGGACCACTAGTAAGTGTTGTTGTCACCCCTCGTCACTACTTCTCTGGGGTTAGGCTAGATAGTTACTAGGTACGCGTTGATTTACGTACGCATGCTACACTTGCTGCACTTTTCGTGCAAATACATATTCGTCTGGTGGTCTTTTGGGCGCAGAGGCGCGGCTATTGCGGGGACTTTACCATGAGATGCATTTTATGTTACGATCCGCAGCCTGCAGAGTCTCCATCAGAGTTATTTATATTCTCATGTCTAATTTGTATTCCAAACAGATGTCGTATTTCATTATATTTCCTAGTTGATGCTCATGCACTTGTGACACCGGGTTTTGGGGGTTTCCTTGAGGTTATTCATTATGGTGGTTCGTGAACATTTTATTTACTCTGTAAATTCTATTTTATACTATTCAATTAAGGAAAATTATAATTTCAAAATACTAAAATGAGTAGTTAAATTGGTAAATCGCCGTTGGCTTGCCTGACGTCGGCGTTAGGTGTCATCATGACCTATAGTGGATTTTGGATCGTGACATGCCCGGATTCCAAAAATGTTTTGAAGATAAACATTACCCACAACATTGCGAACTCAAATATATAATTTATTACTAATGTTTCTTCCAAATTCGTGGTAAAAATCCAAATATTATCAATTCTTGGTTTTTCTTCAAAATCCCATAGTTTTTCCACAAATCTCCATGTTAAATCCTTATGAAATCCTTGAAATCAACTTACAATACGTGGGAAGTACTTACCTTGCAGTTGATGATGAGAATCCCCTCTTGAAGATCTCCAAAAATTGCCCAAATCAAATGAAAATGTTGGAGAAATGGGCTAAGTCTTGGATTAAAAGCACTCAACTGCCCATCGATTTTCTATAACGACACGGCCGGCTGTTTTGAGAGTATTAGCCCCAAAACCCTATTTATTTCTCCCTCTAATTCATTTTGTGCTTACGTAACTTGCCAAGAGGATTTGTTTTTGGTTTCAAAGTAAAATGGGGCACATAGTCCCTAAAATGGAAGTTTAAGTCGTAGAAATCGACCGTAGTTTGAATTATGTGAAGATGACTCTGGAATGGAGTTTTGACGGTTCCTATAGCTCTGTAGGGTGATTTCGGCCTTGGTAGCGTATTCGGATGTTGAATTGGAGGTACGTAGGTCATTTTAGCGTCTATTGACGAAAGTTCGAAAATTGGATAATTTTTGGGAAATTTGACCGGGAGTGAACTTTCTGATATCGGGGTCGGATTCCAATTCCAGGAGTTGGAGTAGGTCCGTAATATCAATTATGACTTGTGTGCAAATTTTGAGGTCAATCTGACTTGATTTGATAGGTTTCGGCGTCGGATGTAGAAGTTTGAAGTTTTAAAGTTCATTAGGCTTGAATCGATATGCAAATCATGTTTTTAGCATTGTTTGATGTGATCTAAAGGCTCAACTAAGTCCCTATGATGTTTTAGCACTTGTTGGTAATTTTGGTTGAGGTCCTGGGGGCCTCGGGTGGATTCCGGATGGTTAACGAATCAAATTTGGACTTGTGAAAATGGCTGAAGGTACCAGCTCTGGTGTAATCGCACCTGCGAGAGATTGACCGCAGGTGCGAGCCTGCAGAAGCAGCACATTGATTGCAGAAGCGAGCTGGAGCAGTGTGGGCAGAGGTCATAGATGATAGGACAATTCCGCATCTGCGAGACCGCAGATGCGGACAAGGAGGTCGCAAGTGCGCTGGAGCCGCAGAAGCGGACTGCTTCTTGCATAAGCGGATAGGAGATCGCAGAAGCGGAGGCAAGGCAGTCTGGGCAAAACCGCAGATGCGGTGCATTTTTTGCAAAAGCGGGACCGTAAATGTGGCAAGTGATCCGCAAAAGCGAAAACACTAGGCAGACTCTATTAATTCAAGGGTTCGGGATTTTTATCATTATTGGACATTTTGAGCTCGGGTTTGGCAATTTTTGAGAGTATTTTCGAGGGATTTCTTGAGGTAAGTCTCTTGTACTTATTTTTTATCAATAACCTTGTTTCGCCATTGATTTTTCCTCCTAGATTGTGTGTGTTTAAGGTGGAATTTGGGAGTTTGAGGCTAGGGATTTGGAGAGTTTAATTTGGGGATTTGAGTGGCGACTTGGTGTCGGATTTTGGTAGTTTTGGTATGGGTGAACTCGATATCGAATTGGTGCTCGTATTTTATGACTTTTACTCGATTTCGAGACGTGGGCCCTGGTTGACCTTTTGGAGCGATTTTTTGATTCTTTGCTAAAGTCGTAGATTTATGATTTAAATTAATTTATTGTAGTTGTATTCATGATATGTAATTGCTTTTGGCTAGATTTGTGCCATTCGAAGTTGAAAAATCGACGGAAAGTCATCCTTATCGACTGATTGAGCGAGATTTGAGGTAAGTGACTTGTCTAACTTTGTGTGGGAAAAATTTCTCTTAGGATTTGGTACAGTTGTAACAATTTATGATATGTGAGCGCCGTGTACGCGAAGTAACGAGTGCGTACACGGGCTAATTGTGAAAATTTTGGTTCTTGCTGAGTTATTTTCTTTTAAATTCCTTAAGTGAGTTGACTTAGCCTATGTAGTGATCATGATTAACCAAGTATCGTATGTCTACGTGCCTTAACTCTTACTTGCAATTTGTACAACATGCTTAGTTGAATTACCTACTTCCCTTGATTTGAATTAAATCTTTAACTGTAATATTTCTTGTTGTAAATTCGTGGTTCCTTCGGTTATCTGCTGCATATTTACTTTGCTACTATGAGGCGGTTCTTCAGGACATCCCCCTATACTGCATATTTACTTTGGGACTACGAGGCGGTTCCTCGGGAGATCCCCCTGTACTGCATATTTACTTTAGGACTACGAGGCGCTAACTCGGGAGATCCCCCTGTACTGCATATTTACTTTGGGACTATGAGGCGGTACCTCGGAAGATCCCCCCTGTCGTGCA
Source organism: Nicotiana tomentosiformis (assembly GCF_000390325.3). Taxonomy (NCBI): domain Eukaryota; kingdom Viridiplantae; phylum Streptophyta; class Magnoliopsida; order Solanales; family Solanaceae; genus Nicotiana; species Nicotiana tomentosiformis. The sequence goes on from NC_090813.1 coordinate 134,126,596, forward strand.
TATTTACATTTGGGACTACGAGGTAGTACCTCGGGAGCGCCCCTGTTGTTTACCTCTATTTGTTGTGCTGTTATTTTCTAAAACTTCTCGTTGTTTAAATTCTCAGTCATTTCAAAATATTATTATATCTTCTGCCTTACTTTTCTTTTAAACCAGTAGGGCCCTGACTTGACCTCGTCACTACGCTACTGAGGTTAGGCTTGGCACTTACTGGGTACCGTTGTGGTGTACTCATACTACACTCTGCACATCTTTTTATGCAGATCCAGGTTCTTCCCACCAGACCAGATACCAGTGAGTTAGACCGCACGTGGAAACTTCAAGGTATATCTGCCAGCATCCGCAGACCTCGGAGTCCCCCTCTATCCTTATTATGTTGTTTCCCTTATTCTCTTTAGATTTGATGTATAGAGGCACTTAGTTTTTTCTCTTAGAAGCTTGTGACTTATTTCCACCAGGAGTTGGGAGTTATAATTATTGATTTGCAGTTTTATATTTATTTCATGTGTTGAGAATTGGACTTCAGTTTTATATTATAATATTCCGCAAATTGTTAGGCTTATCTAGTCTTAGAGACTAGGTGCCATCACGACATGCTACGGAGGGTGAATTTGGGTCGTGACATTTTCGCATCTACGATCAACTAGCCGCTTCTGCGGCTCCGCACCTGCAAAAACTCCATCGCAGGTGCGGCTCCAAATAGCGCATATGCGCTTCCGCTTCTGCGAACAACAAGCTTTTCTGCGCTCACGCACCTGCGTGACCAAGTCCTCTTCTGCGGCCCCAGGCCTCTTGGCCGAATTCCGCTTCTGCGATCTCTTCTCTGCATCTGTGACTTCACAGGTGCGGAATTTTCCTAGCACCTGCACTCTCAGACCTCCTCCACAAAATTTGCACCTGCGATGGCCCCTACTCACTTGCGTGACCGCAGCTATGGCCACTCCTTCCGCAGGTGCGATGACACCAGACTTTAGCAGCAGCAACAACAACATGTCCTAAATTCCAAGTTTCAATCTGTTTTCAATCCGTTTCAACCCCGAGGCCCCCAGGAGCCCATCCAAATATACCAACACATCCCAAAATACAATACGGACATGCTCAAGGCCTCAAATCATACCATAAAACATCTAAACTATGAATCGACGGCCGAAACCTTCTTTAAATGAATTATACTTAAACATTCCGGAATGACGCCAAATTTTACGCACAAGTCACAATCATGATAGAATCTATTCCAAGGCTTGGAACCCCAAACGACATCGATAACACTAAAGTCCACTTCAAACCAAACTTAAGGAAATTCTTAAACTTTCAAAATGCCAACTTTCCATAACAAGCGTCGAAATGCTTCCGGGCCACCCGATACTCAACCCAAACACACGACAAGTCCTAAATCATCATATGAATCTATTGGAACCTTCAAATACCAATTCGGAGGTTGTTTACTCAAAAGTCAACCTCAGTCAACTCTTCCAACTTAAGCTTCCAAATTTAGAATTTTCCATCTGAATCAACCCCGAACTTCCCCAAATTCAAATCCAATCACACGTACAAGTCATCACACATGAAGGGAAGCTACTCAAGGCCTCAAACCACCAAACAACGCATTAGGGCTCAAAACAACCGGTCAGATCATTACAAATGATATTGTTAAGGCGGAGTACTACGGGTGGCTATCGGAGAGATAATGGTGGCAATGTCAGAGATGATGTGTGATGTCTTGGGGACATTGTGTTGGTGATTTTCGTGTCATGGTATGTTTTTCCTTGTGTATGTCATACACATTACGTGACTTGTTTTGTTATTTCGATGAGCTACTTGATGTTTTTGATATTACTTGTTAACTTGGGCTACAGTAGTACACTCGCACACGCATACACCGTAGCATGCCACTTATACTAGCTCAGGAGTATGACACTTGACATTTATTGATCATGCACATGTGTTCTTGTATTATCCGTTTTCATGTTGCTATTGAGACTATGACCATGTAGGACAGATTGTGATTGTGAGCATGTGATCATGCCGGGCGGATTGTGATTGTGAGCATGTGACCATGCCTGACGAATTGTGATTGTGAGCCTGTGACCATGTCGGGCGGATTATGATTCTGAGTATGTGACCACGATGGGCAGATTGTAAATGTGAGCATGTGATCATGCCGGGGAGATTGAGATATTGGCACGTGAGTTGTCCGTGCGGTTGTGATTCGAGATGTGGGCACGAGATGTCGTGAGTATATGATGGTGGGTTGAGACGTGTGATTTGTGACTATGGGATGAGGTGTCACGGAGTGATTTCGTTGTGAAACTTGTGTTAGAACAGCTTGATTAATTGGTGGTCCTTTGTGTTCCTTGTTTGGTTACAACGATACTTCTCGGTGTTCTTATTATTTTACTGTTTACTTCACATGTTGATTCTTGTTGCCATTTACTGATTTCTGCTTTCCATCATTAGCTTTATACTTCTAAACTGCACAAGTTATTTTGTCTTGTGAGTGTCTTGACTTACCTCGTCACTACTCCACCAAGGTTAGTCTTGATATTTATTGGATACCGATCGTGGTGTGCTCGTACTATACTTCTGCACATTTTTGTGCAGATCCAGGTACTTCGGAGTCTGTTGATCATTAGATTGCGGATCAGATATTGTTGTGGAGACTTCAAGGTATACCTGTCGTCGCGTTCGCAGGCCTCGGAGTCACCTTCGGAAGTCATTTTTTAACAGTTTATTTCTATTCCGGAACAGTCGTACTTAGAGATTTTCTAGTGAACTCAGTAGAGCTTATGACTTGTACTACTAGTTTTGGGATGTTGTATATCATGTTGGGAATTGTTGGCTTTGTATAGAAATTTCTGTTTCACATTTAATCGTTGTTAGTGGAATTTTGCCATTAATTCAGTAAGTGTTTAGCTTACTTAGTCTTAAAGACTAGGTGCCGTCACGACTTCCTACGGAGGAAAATTGGGATTGTGACATACATTTCTATTGATAAATATATTGATGTACGTGAGTTAGGTCAGTTAATATAAATTAATATGATAATTTCAGTTCAGGGATATAGTCCTAGTGAAATGAGAGCTTGGATAACTTTTCATTCGTTAAGTCCGTAGAATCCGGTCTGTCTTTTTTTTTTATACTGCTAATAACCAATAATGTTTGTATGAAATTTCTTCGTTATTAATTTCTCAGATGAAACCTAAGAAAGTAGTCACAAAATTTCGCATTTGGGAATAGTTAATTTTCTTTACAAATTAGTATAATTTAGAGTGTAATCACCTCATTTTTGACCGCCAATTTATATTCCTAAATAATTTTCCTAATTAATTATGTTAATTAATTTTTACGATTTTTCTCAATTTATTGATTAGTTTCCTTTAAAGGAAATAATCAAAAAAGATTTTAATTTGCTTGGTTTATCTTAATTGTATAATTTATGTTATTTTTATATATTATAGAATTATTACTTAAAGTTTTCTTTAATCTGTTTTTTTTTAGTTACCTCATTAAAAGAAAATAACCAAAAGGATTTTGTTTCTTGGTTTAATTCTAATTATGTATTTAATAATATTTTAGGGTTTAAAATTTTGACGAAGGCTATTTTTTAAATATTCTTTTTAACGGGATCAAAATTTCAGTGGTGCTATCAAATGATCCTATTTGTGCAAATCTCCCTAATTTATACATTTAGTTATACGTTCCAAAAAGTTTCTGTTGATATTTGGGCACTTTACATAAATAAAATTATTAAAAAAAATATTATATATCTTGATAGCAGCACTTAATATATCAATCAATAACGACAAAAATATTTCTTCTATATAATATCCTAATCAAAACCGCAATTCCAACAATATGTCGAAGATCTTGGACCTTTTTAACATAAAGATTTATTCCTTATTTATCTCCTAAGCTTCTTTAATTCCCAACCCGATCGATTCCCTTCCTTTTTTCTTTTTTGGATAATACACATATTATTTAACATATATTTGGTTAATCTTATATTTTTTGGATTATGATTTCTTTCATGTTTGTATATTTAAAATCTTAATGATTGTATATACGAAGTATATTAATTTTGATACTGTAAATATTTTATAAATATATTAATATATATATATATATATATATATATAGTTAGAGTAATTAAGTTTTATAATGTAAATATTCTACCATTATACTAGATATATGCACATATTGTTTCTTGAAGATTTTAATATTTATGATATATATCTGTTATAAATATTTTATATCTTAAACACACCATGAACATCCCATAAAAAAAATTCAACATTTGTATATTAATTAATCACAGTTATGAGTATTTTAAGAAAATTACTTATATTGTATTTATACTATCAAAATAAATGAGAATATATTTTTTTTCTGGTGTTGAGCGTTCAATCCCTAGTTTAGAATTCCTAATTTGATGGTGTAGTAGGTTTACATAGGACAGAGAAGAGAGAGAAAAGATATTCTAACATTCAATCGATGATTTAGTTTGGAAAGAGAGATAAGAGAGGAAAAACCTATTCTAAATTATTGGAATTTTACGAAAGAAACGAGAGAAGGAAATGGCATTTCTTTTCTTTTTTTTGCGAGAGAAAAGGGGATTTTATCCTAAATTGTTGGGATTTAATTTTTAAATTAGTTTGTTATTAGATTTAAGTTTTTTTAAAACATGCTACAATTGTTTTTTTAAACTGCTATTATCGAAATATTTATAAAAGTTATGCTATTTATATCAATAAATTCTTAAAAGAGATATACTACGTAAATATCCCCTAATATTTAAGTGTGACGAACCGATAGGACATTTTGAATTCTAAACCTTATTTCTGTATTTTGAGACCTCTATTAGCTCTGTTTAGTATTTTTTTTTTTTATTTGCGTGCATTGTCCGTGTCTTTTTTCCGGAAAGATTTTATGTGAAAATACATGATTTTCGGCTTTAAAAATAACTTGAGTCGACTAAGGTCAATATTTTATGTAAACGGCATCGGATCGATATTTTGACGATCTCGGTAGGTCCGTATCGTGATTTTGCACTTGGACGTATGCCCGGAATGTAATTCGGAAGTCTCTAACTTAATCTGACTTGATTTGTCGAAAGCTAGTAATTTGACAGTTTGAAAAATATTTAGGTTTGACCGTAGGTTGACTTTATGGCTACCGGATTCGCATTTTGGTTCTGGGACATGGTATAGGTCTATTTTACTATTTAAAACTTGTCTGTAAAATTTGGTGCAAAACGAAGTTGTTTTGATAGGATTCAGACGTTCGATTGTGAATTTGGAAGTTCTTGAATTTCTTTGAAAATTTCATGCATTTTGATGTCCGATTAGTTGTTCTATGTGTTATTTTGATATTTTAATCGCGCGAGGGAGTTCGTATGATGTTATTACACTTGTGTGCATATTTGGTTTGGAGCCCAAGGAGCTCGAGTGAGCTTCGGATAGACTACAGACCATTTTGAACTTAGAAAATTTTTGGTTTTAGCTGTCTGCTGGTATCTGGTGTTTTGTGCTTCGCGATCGCGAAGCTACTCTCGCGAATGCGAAGGGGAAAATAGGATTGTCACGGAATCGTTCTTCGCGAATGTGAGGACACGGTCGTGAACGCGGAGTATTGGGGGGCTTACCCTTCGCGAACGCGTAGGGTTATGAGGACCTGGGAGGGTCTGTCTGATACTCTTCGTGAACGCGATCCTTGGCTCTCGAACCCGAAGGCTGGGGGAGTAAGCCTCTGCGAACGCGAAGGGTATCTCGCGAACGCGAAGGCCTTTGGCCGCTGATGCTTCGCAAATACGTCAGGTGCTTCACAAACGCGATGAACACTTGACGCCCAGTGATTTAAACACTCTAAAATCGAGATTCTTTTCATTTTTCACTATTTTCAAGTTTGAGCTTGGCATAGAGGCGATTTGGAAGAGTTTTTCTTATCCCAACTTTATAGGTTCATAGATTTTAATTTGTTTCATTACATTTCAATAAACACCCATTGATTTTAACCTTTAATCTATGCTTTTTCATAGTAGAAATTAGGAATTTAGGTAGAAATTGGGGATTTTAAGAAATTGAGATTTAAACCTCAAATTGAGGTCGGATTTCGAAACTAATCACATAATGGGGCTCGAGGATGAATGGGTAATTAAGTTTTGGTTTGAATCTCTGGTTATGACCAAGCGGGCCAGGGGTTGAATTTTGTTGGCATTTTCCAAAATCATTAAAGATTGAATCTTTTTCACTTATGAGTAGTTTCTAAAGCCTACTTTGAATTATTTGAACAATATTTGGCTAGATTTGATTGGTTTGGAGGCTAAAAAAATCGTGTTTGAGCATTAATTTAGTTGCAAATTAAGGTAAGTATCGTGGTTAACCTTGACTTGAGGGATTAGAACTTGTTGGTTTATTAGCTACGTGAATTATGTTTGGGAATGGCGTATATGTGAGGTGACGAGTATATATGCGTTGCTATTTGGGTTAAAGTGTCACGACCCCAGTTTCCCTCCGAAGAATATCGTGACGGCACCTAATCTCTAAGACTAGGTAAGCCTAACATTTATGCAGAGATAACCGAAATAATAATTAAAGGCTCGAAATCCAACAACTAGCATAAGGAAAATCTCCACAACTCAGTATATACATATTTGCCCAAAACCCGATGAAATACAAGTCACAAGCTCTATGCCATTATCAAGTCATCCCTATACAATTGTATCTAGTAAAGAAGAAAAATACAGAAAATGGATAGAAGGTGACTCTGAGGCCTGCGGACGCTGGCAGGTGTACCTTGAAGTCTCCACGCACGGATTCTACTCACTAATGCCCGGACTGGTAGGAGGTACATAGATCTGCACAAAAAGATCTGCAGAAGCGTAGCATGAGTACACCACAACGGTACCCATTAAGTGTTAAGCCTAACCTCGATAGAGTAGTGACGATGTCAGGTCAAGGCACTACTGGAAATAATAAGAAATAGGATGAAATATTTAACAATATAATAATAATGACAAGGGAAATGAAACAAGTAAGGAGTATACCAAATTTTAACTACACAGAAACGAGGCAAATAATTCATCATGGAAGGAAACAAGGATTTGACATGTTAAGGAAACAAACAACCAAAGACAAGTACATCAAATAGAGGAAGATCAACAAGGGTCACTACCGAGGTACCGCCTCATAGTCCCAAATCACGAGAATAACTCACAATCGTCCCTTATATCACAACGTGAGCCTTTACATTTAGTTTTGAAAATTATTTTCATGAAATAACATCCCGTATTTTAACCCATCTTATCTCACCGCATGACTTCTAGTAGTTCCCCTACTAGTCACGCGTATCAAGGCCACCTTATCGCACCACATGCGTTTCAACCCCAAAACCTTATACCACCGCATGCGTATCAATATCACAATGTATCACAAATCACACCTCAAGTGTCCAATATCACAACTTGCCAGAGAAACCAAACAAATACAATATCCATGGCTCAACCACAATGTACACAAGAGTCTCGACAATAAATATCGGAAAAAACAACTCAACAGAATGGTATTTCACAACTTAACACTTTGCCTCAATATGAATCACGACCTTTATATCTCAAAACCAATTTCAACAACAAGATACTCCACAATTTAACAACTTCAAGTAAAGAGTTCAACGAACAAATAGTGAATACGGAATAAAGGAAACAAGAACTTCAATTAAACATGTAAGACAATTAGCATGTAAGAGAATAAGATGTGCAGAAGCGTAGCATGAGTACACCACAACGGTACTCATTAAGTGTCAAGCCTAACCTCGGTAGAGTAGTGACAAGGTCAGGTCAAGACCTTACTAGAAATAATAAGAAACAGGACGAAAGATTTAACAATATAATAATAATGACAAGGGGAATGAAAAAAGTAAGGAGTATACCAAAAGTTAAGTACACAGAATCCAGGCAAATAATACATCACGGAAGGAAACAAGGATTTGGCATGTTAAGGAAACAAACAACCAAAGACAAGTACAGCAAATAGAGGAAGATCAACAAGGGTAACTACCGAGGTACCGCCTCATAGTCCCAAATCACAAGAATAACTCACAATCTTTCCTTATATCACTACGGGAGCCTTTACATTTAGTTTTAAAAATCATTTTCCCAAAACAGCATCCCGCGTTTTAGCCCACCTTATCACACTGCATGACTTCTAGCAGTTCCCTTACTAGTCACGCGAATCAAGCCCACCTTATCGCACCACATGTGTTTCAACCCCCAAAACCTTATACCACCGCATGCGTATCAATATCACAACGTATCACAAATCGCACCTCAAGTGTCCAATATCACAACTTGCCAGAGAAACCAAACAAATACAATAGTTTCACAATAAAGAGCCCATGGATCAACCACAATGTGCACAAGAGTCTCGACAATAAAAACCGGAATAAACAACTCAACAAAATGGTATTTCACAATCACAACCTTTATATCTCAACACCAATTTCAACAACAAGATACTCCATGATTTATCAACTTCAAGTAAAGAGTTCAATGATCAAATAGAGAATACGGAATAAAGGAAACAAGAACTTCAATTAAACATGTAAAGCAATTAATATGTAAGAGAATAAGACAAGTAGACATGTGATAATAGACGAAGAATGATGAATATAACGTGTTAAGATAACTCAATTAAGGCATGAAAGGAATCTACATAGCTAAAACTGGCAATTTTCACATTTAGACCGTGTACACACTCGTCACCTTGCGTACACGGCTTCCACACATCACAATTATCACAAACAACACCAATCCTAAGGGGTAATTCCTCTATATAAGGTTAGACAAGTCACTCACCTTAAATCATGCTAAATCAATCCACTAGTAAATCTTGCCCTCGATTATCCAACTTCGAACGACTCGAGTCTCGCCAAAACAACTTCATACTATAAATATAAACTATCGGAAACTAATTCAAATAATGAAATTACGATCTTTGCAAAGAATTAAAAAGTCAACCAGGGCCCAAGCCTCGGAACACGACCAAAATTACAAAATTCGAACATCCATTCGATAACGAGTTCAACCATAAAAGAATTACTCAAATCCGACATCTAATCGCCTTTCAAATCCTCACTTTTAGCCTAAGAAGTTTCTACCTTTTTCCCCAATTTTCCAACTCAAATCCCTAATTAGATGATAAAAACAACAATAGATTCGTGTAATTTAACCAAAATCGAGTTAGAAATTCTTACGCCAATAATCTCTCTGAAAATCTCCCGAAAAATCGCTTCAAACCGAGCTCTTTAAGTCCAAAATGTGAAATATGAAATAAACCCTCGACTTTGAAACTTAAATATGTTGCCCCGTGATTCCTTCATTGCGAACGCAGAATGAGCCTCGCATTCGCGATGCACAAAAATATACAGCTGCCAAAATCCTCTTCGCGAACGCGAGATCCCACTAGCGAACACGATGACAAAAGCTCCCAAGCTTCGCGATCGTGAAGCCTCTCTCGTGAATGCGTAGACTAAACGCATGAGGTCCCTCCAACCTGCCTTTTGTCTTCGCGAACATGGCTCCCTGTCCGTGATCGCAGTGCACAAAATCCTGACCCTTCGCGAACGCGTGGCCTTCTTCACAAATGTGTGGCCTTCTTCGCGAAGGGTAAATCTCCAGCAATCTCTGAAGACTTTACACGAATGCGGGAACACCTTCGCGAATGCATAGAAGGAAACCAGAAGCACATGATTCAGCAATCTTCAATGTTCCAAAATGCGCCGAACATGATCGGAATTACACCCGAGTCCCCCGGGACCTCAACCAAAATCAAACACTCCGGGTCGTAATAATTGTTATTATTCTATTTTGAACTGTTTAATATAATTATTAAATTGCTTAACTAATGCTAGCTTGCCTAGCAAGTGGACGTTAGGCGTTATCACGACCCTGAGGTTGAAATTCCGGGTCGTGACATTAAGTAGTTCCAGGCCTAATAAAAAAAACCCATCAATACTAATCCACTTGACTCCAGCCCCAATGTTTAATGGGAATAGTATGAGATATTTGTAAAGAAGACTGGAGAAGCATAGTTCGCATATGTGTTTACCCGAAAAATGGATAGAGTTGAATTTATACGCAGTTCCGAGGATATGTGGCGTAACTTGATACAAAATGCAAAGATAAATAAAATATAAATGTAGATTGGAGAGAATGCAATCTAGATAAGGTTATCAAGAACAATGAACCTTAGGATTCGACAAATAGAATCAATCTAAGAAATTGAAAGAGCGATTCTTTACTGTAGAAGAATATAATACTTTTATTACAATGTAAGTCTCAGAAAAACTTGTCCTACAGAAATGATAACCAAGCCCTTTTATAGTGGAGGGATTCGGCTCCAAGCATAATAAAATAAATATTCAGTGGGATACCCATGATAAGTTAGCTTTTCCATAATTTCTGCTATGATTCTCTCTAGTAGGATTGCAACGGCTTTTGTCTGCGAGCTCGATCTTGCTTAGAATCTTCGATTTTGGTTTGAGCTTGATTTCGGCTAGAACTTGTGATCTTGGTTGGAGCCCGATCCTGGTTCAAGCCCTCGAATTAATTCCAGGTCAATGTTGGTTGGTCTCTGGATTATCAACACGATAGGTCTACCCTACATCATGGTTCGATTCTCTTTCGAGTTTGATTATGATATCGATCTCGACACGGACCAGCCTCCCCGGGTTCGAGGTAAGTTCGTCCCCCCTTCGGGATATTATTTCGATACATCACCCTTCGAACTCGATCGGACATGCCAAGGCTGAAATCTATTTCGACCGTATACAGATAGTCCCCTCGTTTCTCAGAAAGAATATGGCGAGAAACGATATGATTTTCAACAGCTCGATCAGATTATATCTTGTCGTTTCCATCGGGTTCGACCATGACACATCTGGTAGCTGTCCCGTTGGTTTAGTCTTTCAAGGCATTTAATGCATGTCAGGCGGTGATCGTCCACTGTTGATACTGAACCGCCATCGTTTGAACCTATAAATAACCCTTACTTTTATCTTTTACCATTTTTACATCTTCTATCTCCCAAAATTTCCGAAGTTCTTCTTCGTACTCTCCAACTTACCAGTAAAGCTGTGATTTCTTTCCGCAAAAACCCCTCTTCAATTCTACCAAATCTCTGTCACTTTCTTCTATTCCTTACTTTTGAATTCAAAAATGGCGAAAACATCGCAAACCATTCCTCAGAAAGAGAAGGCTTCATCTTCACAGTGTGTCGCCGATGAGACACCGGCAGAACCACAGCCTGAGGAGTGTGTTCCCGGGGCGTGCGTACTTACTTCAGATTTTAAGGTTGATAAAGGTTCATCGGTCCCTGGCCGGTGTGAGCCAGTATCGAGGTACATATATTCGATAACCGAGAGGCACCTCGATCTGTTAAAGAAGGATTGCAATTGGGTGAAAAAGAAGTAATAATACCTACCCCTGACGAAGATATCAGTTCTTACATGAAAGGGTTTTTGAATGTATATACTTACCCTTTCGCTTTGGGTCCCCTCGATTCCGTCATTATTGACTTCTGTCGACAATATCAGGTAACCCTAGGTCAGGTCCATCCTTCTTTGTGGCGGATCGTTATCCTGATCCGATATTTTGTGAGCAAAATTGAGGGGATGTCGTTCACCCTCGATCATCTTATCCGGTTGTACCATCCGCGACTTTTTCGAGGAGGGTTAATAAAACTCCAGCGTCGGGCTACCAAGGCTCTGTTCTCGAGTATTGACAAGGACATGGACCGGGGTTGGATGGGTAGGTTCGTTCGAGTAAGGACTTCGGACCTGATTCCGACTGAAAAGATGTTATTTCCCGAGGAGTGGAATATGAAACGTAAGTGTGATCTTGCTGTTGCTTCTATTTTGTTCTTCCATTTATTCTCTTATAGACACTCCTCCTTTTGTGATGTAGCGGTTCCCTGGATGCCCGGAGCGGTTCCCGATCTCAAGAACTGGGTACAAGCTTTTGTTTCGACCTCCACATACATCGAACGCTCATGGCGTGATTTGTCAAAGGGTCGGTGGGAGGCCAAAACTCACGGTAAGCTCATTTCTCGGACTCTGATGATACGAACGAGGCATTTCTCAAAATATTTTTTATAAGGTTTCCCATATGCAGGTTTGGGTAAAGACGCGGTCTTGAGGCCCCTGTCCAATGAGGAGGATGTTTCGACCTCTGTCCCAAAGACGGTGAAGGAAAATAAAAGGAAGAGAGCCTCGGTTCCCGAATATCCAAAACCGAAGAAGAAGACGGCTCGTAAGCCGAACAAGAATGTCATTACTTTGACCGTGGAATCTATTCTACGTCTAAGAGATGAAGAAGAAGAAGAAGAAGAAGAAGAAGAAGAAGAAGAGAACAATGAGTCCGCGCTGGCGGTCTGAACAAAGAGAGCCACTGATGCCTCATCGTCGACTGGATCGATGATGCTTTATGAGGCTCCGCTTCGAACTACAAATATACCGGAGAAAGATTTAGGTAGAGTCCTCGAACTATCGAATGTCGAAGACACCTCTCATCGGAGTCAACCGGCAAGGGACACGATCAAAGAGCCCCTCGAACCCCTCCGAGCCGAGGGGAAAGCTCCAAGCGAGTCATTTGGGGCAGCAGCGATCGAGGATTCGCCTACCTTTCCCGCCTTTTCTGCAGGGGTGATTCAGGAAGCTCAAGCTCTGGGAGCCCTCGATCTTGACAGGTCTCACGATGAAGAAGATCCATTTTGTGACCTGTTTACCGGTATTGAGGACGTTGCCAGTGATGAATCAGATCTTTTTCACGGATTGCGGCAGGCTTTGAATCAGGTGAGCCTTTAAAATTATTTTGTCGGTACTATCTTTATGTTCGTTTTTCGTTAACTTCACTTCTTGTTTCTTTGTAGGCAGCGGCAGTCCATCGAGAACAATGTTCTCGTTCCCAGAATGAGCTGCATCGATACGCGGCCAACCTACACCACGCTACTGATAAGAGGAACTCCCTTAGACTTTCCTTAGGGTAGAGAGAGGAGGAAATAAAATACCTCCGAGCTGAGCTGCCCAAGGCTTATCGATATCAGAATGATTTGTCTGAGCAGGTAATGATGCTTTTGAAAGCCTATGGGCTTGATACCGGAACAATAGCTAACATTTCGGTCTCACAGCTACAGCAAAAAATCGAGATGATCGGGAAGCTTCGTGAGGAGGTCGACGTGATAAGGATGGAGTCCTTGCGGTGGAAAGAAGGTATGGACCGCTTTGCTGCAGAAAAAGAGATTGCTCGAGCCCAGTTATCATCGTCTGAAACCCAACTTCAGAAAATGAAGGAAAAATGCCTGGTTCAAGTAAGAAGAATTGAGGAGCTTGAGGCTCGGTTGGCCTCTGTACTCGCCAAGGCCGAATCTGATGTTGAAAAGGCAAAGGCCAATGCGGATGACTCGTGGCCGTCTATCGGGCCGATGCTGAAGCTGCCCAAGTCCAGGCAAGAGAGGCAGCCGAGTCCGCTGATAGTCGAGCGCATTGGGTCGCCAAACTTGCTAAGTGTCGATCCAGAAGGGAAACTCTCGAGGAGATTCATGCTCCCGGCTTCGATCTTGCCGAGGAAATAAAAAGGGCAAAAGAACTCGAAGCTGATGCTAAAGCTCTGGTTTCTGATGGTGATGACGATGACGATGGGAGCAAGAGCGGATCCTAAAATGGGGGGGAACATGATATAGAAGAGACCGCACCCAATCGAGAAATTTAGTTCTTAGTTTTTACGTTGTAATCACCCATGCAGATAAATTTGTGTATAGATATATCTCCCCTTTTGCCGACTTGCTTCTGTTTTTGTTTCCCGTCTTGTGAGGACTTTATTCGCCTTATGAATGTTTCCACAATGTTTTAAACAGCTTAATCAAATTTGGACCTCGTAGCCTCTGTAACTGAGCGAGCATTTACTCAAACTTGGGGCAATGTAGCCCTTTAGGCTTATTAGTTGTCAATGATTCAATCTTGAAGAAATATAGCCCGTGGGCGTAATGGTCGAGCGAGTGTTTGCTCGAACTTGAAAATGTAGCCCATAGTCTTAGTCGAGTGAATGATTCGCACTCGAATTAATGTAGCCCATAGGCTTAGTCGAGTGAATGATTCGAACTCGAATTAATATAGCCCGTAGGCTTAGTCGAATGAATGATCCGAACTCGAATTAATGTAGCCCGTAGGCTTAGTCGAATGAATGATTCGAACTCGAAGTAATGTAGCCCATAGGCTTAGTCGAGTGAATGGCTCGAACTCGAATTAATGTAGCCCGTAGGCGTAATGGTCGAGTGAGTGTTTGCTCGAACTCAAAATAAAAATAGCCTGTAGGCTTAGTCGAATGAATGATTCGAACTCGAAGTAATGTAGCCCGTAGGCTTAATGGTCGAGCGAGTGTTTGCTCGAACTCAAAATAAAAATAGCCCGTAGGCTTGGTCGAATGAATGATTCAAACTCGAAGTAATGTAGCATGTAGGCTTTCGAGTGAGTGTTTGCTCGAACTCGAAATAAAAATAGCCCGTACGCTTAGTCGAGTGAATAATTCGAACTCGAAGTAATGTAGCCCGTAGGCGTAATGGTCGAGCGAGTGTTTGCTCGAACTCAAAATAAAAATAGCCCGTAGGCTTGGTCGAGTGAATGATTCGAACTCGAAGTAATGTAGCCCGTAGGCTTAATGGTCGAATGTATCTTAATTCTGATTGCACAATAAATCTCAAAATAGAGAAATTTTCATTGGATATAAGATGCCGATAAAGAAGAGAACTTTCTTTGCATGTTATTACACGCCTGGGTTCGGGCCAATCTATATGAGCATGGTTCGCTTCGACCATTTGGCTCTTACAGTTTTTCCTATTGGGACCCTGTTGTGGTGAAATAACTTTCTTGCGGGACCTCGGATATTGTCGTAAATGTTGCACGATCAATGGTTGCCTCATTAAAAACCTTGCCGAAAAACCCATTTGGTATAAAACCGGTCTAAGGGAAAAAGAGTGCAACGCGTGCTTTCTAGCGATAGATCCGTCCCTTGTTCGGACTTCTGCAGGGGTCAGTTTTGAGATATAAACGAATATGGAAAGGTTGTACCTTAGCAGTAGTACCGTTTTAGATGTGATACATTCCAGCTTCTTGATAGTTGTTTGCCGTTTATAACGCCGATCATGTACGACCCCTTTCTGATGTTCTCGAGTACCTGATATGGTCCTTCCCAATTCGGTCCTAGCTTCCCTTCATTCGGATTTTGGGTATTGATGGTAATTTTTCTCAACAATAAGTCCCCAGGCTTGAAATGGCGAAGCTTAGTTCTTCGATTATAATATCTTTCGATTCGCTGCTTTTGGGCGGCTATTCAGACGAGAGCAACTTCTCGTCTTTCGTCCGATAGTTCGAGGCTTGTATTCGTAGCCTCATTATTTGATTCTTCCATCGCGAATCAAAATCTGGCACTGGGTTCACCAACTTCGGCTGGTATCAATGCTTCGGACTCATATACTAAGGAGAACGAGGTCGCCCCTGTACTGGATTTTGACGTTGTCCGATATGCCCAAAGGACTTTGGGCAGGATTTCTCTCCATCTCCCTTTAGCGTCGTTCAACCTCTTCTTTAAGTTTTGAATGACAGTTTTGTTTGTTGATTCGGCCTGCCCATTCCCATTGGGGTGGTATGGCATCGACAGTATCCTTCTTATCTTGTGGTCTTCGAGGAATCTTGTTACTATGCCGCCAACGAATTATTTTCCATTATCACATACTATTTCGGCGGGTATTCCGAATCGGCATATGATATGATCCCAAATAAAGTCTACAACTTCTTTCTCTCTTATTTTCTCGAACGTCTGCGCTTCAACCCATTTAGAAAAATAGTCAATCATAAACAAAATGAATTTGGCTTTACCTGGGGTCGATGGCAGAGGGCCGACGATATCCATTCCCCATTTCATGAATGGCCACGGGGATAGGACTGAGTGGAGTTGCTCTCAAGGATGGTGGATCATCGGTGCGAACCTTTGACATTTGTCACATTTACGAACAAATTCCTTTGCATATTTGCCCATATCGATCCAATAATACCCTGCTCTGATTATTTTTCGGACTAATGTATCGGCTCTAGAGTGATTCCCGCAAGTACCCTCATGCACTTTCCGTAGTACGTAATCGACATCCCCCGGATCCAAGCATACCGCCAATGGTCCATCGAACGTTGTTCGGTACAGCGTTTCGTCCGAAGCCAACGTGAATCGAGCAGCTTTGGTCCATAGGGTTCTGGAATCTTTAGGGTTCGATAGGAGTTTTCCGCTTTTTAAGTATTCAAAATACTTGTTTCTCCAATCCCAGGTTAAGCTTGTAGAGTTTATTTCGGCGTGACCTTCTTCGATTACCGATATCGAAAGTTGAACAACATTCCCCGAGCCCATATCATCTACCTCGACCGACGACCCCAAATTCGCAAGCGCATCAGCCTCATTATTCTGTTACCGTGGTACATGCCATAAAGTCCATTGTTTTAAATGGCGCAAAGTGATAAGCAGTTTATCTAAATACCTTTGCATTCTACCTTCTCGAACTTCGAAGGTTTTGTTTACTTGGCTCACCACCAGCAAGGAGTCGCAATTGGCTTCAATGACTTCTGCTCCCAAGTTTCTAGCTAACTCGAGACCTCCATTCATGGCTTCATACTCGACCTCGTTGTTAGTCAACCTGATAGTTTTAATAGATTGCCTAATAGTGCTACCCGTGGGTGGTTTCAAAACTATGCCCAGCCCGGACCCTTTTATGTTCGAAGCTCCGTCCGTAAAAAGGATCCATACCCCTGATGGTGTACCTGATTTCAACAGTTCTTTTTCGATTTCGGGTACGAGGGTTGGCGTGAAATCGGCCATTAAGTCTGCTAAAATTTGAGACTTGATGGCCGTGCAGGGTTGATATTCGATATCGTACCCACTGAGTTCGACGGCTTATTTGGCTAGTCGGCCTGATAACTCGTGTTTATGCAAAATATTATAAAGCGGGTAAGTGGACAATACACATATGGGATGACATTGAAAGTACGGCCTTAACTTTCTTGAGGCGCTTATCAGTGCAAGTGCCAATTTTTCTAGGAGCGGATATCTACTTTCTGCCTCTCCTAAGGTTCGACTCGTATAATAAACGGGGAATTGCGTATCTTGCTCTTCTAGAACTAGGACACCGCTTACGGCGACTTCCGATACTGCCAAGTACAAACAAAGTTTCTCGTCTGTTTTTGGAGTGTGAAGCAGTTGTGGGCTTGATAGATATCGCTTTAGTTCTTCTAATGCTTGTTGGCACTCCGGGGTCCAAGAAAAATCGTTCTTCTTTTTTAGTAGAGAGAAAAATTTATGACTTCGATCAGATGATCTTGAGATGAACCAGCTTAAGGCGGCAATCCGACCCGTTAGCCTTTGTACGGCCTTCACGCTGTCCACAATGACGATGTCTTCGATGGCCTTGATTTTATCGGGGTTAATCTTTATTCCCCGATGTGACACCATGAAGCCGAGGAACTTGCCCGAACCGACTCCGAAAGCACATTTCTCGGGGTTGAGCTTCATGTTGTATTTCCTTAAAATCTCGAACGTTTCCTGCAAATGAGTTAAATGGTCCTCTGCGCGCAGGGACTTAACTAACATGTCATCAATATAAACTCCATTGATTTTCCTATTTGTTCTTCGAACATTTTATTTACTAGGCGTTGGTAAGTAGCCCCTGCGTTTTTTATCCCGAAGGGCATCACATTATAATAATACGTTCCATATTTGGTGAAAAATGAAGTCTTTTCCTGGTCCTCCGGGTTCATCTGGATTTGATTATACCCATAATAGGCATCGAAAAAAGTGAGGATCTCATGGCCGGCCGTGGCATCGATCATGCGATCAATATTGGGCAGCAGAAAGGAATCTTTGGGGCATGCTTTGTTCAAATCCTTATAGTCCACGCACATTCTAAGTTTGTTCCCTTTTTTAGGGACTACAACTACGTTGGCTAACCATTCGGGATATTTCACCTCCCGAATGGACCCTACTTTGAGAAGCTTGGTTACCTCGTCCTTTATGAATGTGTGCTTTCTATCGGACTGGGTCTTCTCTTTTGCTTCACCGGTCTGAACCTGGGGTCCAAACTTAGCTGATGCGTCGTTATGTCCGGCGGGATCCCTGTTATATCTAAATGGGACCAGGCAAAACAATCAATGTTATCGATAAGAAATTGAACGAGTTTCTTCCTGAGTTCAGGGCTCAACCCCGTTCCCAAGTATACCTTTCGCTCGGGCCACTGCTCGTTTAATATGACTTGCTCTAGCTCCTCGATCGTCGATTTTGTGGCGTCGGAGTCATCGGTAATCATAAAAGATCGAGGGACCCTTTGATCACCATCCTCTTCGATTTTCTGGTTGTCTGGCTGGGTTGAAGCCGATGTCTGTGATTGCTATTTGGTGTCCCGTTCTCCTTCCGGGCCCGATCCTTTTATCGGCGAAAGCGAGGACACTGGTTTAGCTTCGTCGACGGCAAACATTTCTTTCGCGGCTGGTTATTCTCCATACACCATTTTGACACCTCCCGACGTCGGGAATTTGAGGGCCTGGTGTAGGGTCGAAGGCACAGCTCTCATGTTGTGGATCCATGGCCTTCCGAAAAGGGCGTTATATCTCATATCGCCTTCGATCACATGAAACTTTGTTTCCTGGATGGTTCCGGCCACGTTTATTGTAGGACTATCTCACCTTTGGTGGTTTCACATGCCATATTGAACCCGTTTAGGACCAGAGTTGTGGGTACGATCTGATCCTATAGGTCGAGCTGCTCCACTACCTTCAATCGGATGATGTTGGCCGAGCTACCTGGATCGATTAACACACGCTTAATTTTAGTTTTATTCACGAGTACGGATATTACCAGTGCGTCGTTGTGAGGTTGGATGACCCCATCTGCATCTTCATCATCAAAGGACAGAGTCCCCATGGGTGCGTAATCTTGAGTCCGAGATCACTTTTCCCTCACCATCGATGTTTTAGTGCGTTTAAGCATTGGTCCCTGAGGGGTATCAATGCCGCCGATGATCATGTGGATGAAGTGATGCGGTTCTTCTTGCTCGTTTTGCTTGCTGAAATCCCTACTTCTAAAATGGCTCTTTGCCCTATCACTCAGAAACTCCCAAAGGTGCCCTTTGTTAAATAAGCGAGCTATTTCCTCTCTTAGTTGCTTGCAATCTTCCGTTCTGTGGCCATGGGTACCATGATATTCGCACGTTTGATTGGGATTTCTTCGGGCAGGATCGATCTGCATTGGTCGAGGCCAATTTAGTGTCTTTGATGCGTCCGATGGCCGACACGAGAGCGGATGCACCAACACTGAAGTTATATTCTGATAATCGAGGTGCTTCTATAGGATCGGCATATTTATCGAAGCCGCTCTTACTCATAAGCCCCTGAGAATTTTGTCCTCGATCAATCCTTCGATTGCTCTGAACTGCATTGCGTGCTGAACCATTGTTCACCCGATCTACGACGTACGGTCGATATCGGTCTCTGTTCGACCTTTGTTCTCTATCGATCTGCTTTTGATTAATAATTGTCCTGTTCTGATGAACGGGTCCGTACGGGGCTCCCGACTGATCATCCTCGACCCTAATTTTCGATTGATATCGGTTGTGCACATCTGCCCAAGTTACCGCTGGATACTCGGTCAAATTTTGTTTCAGCCGATGTGATGATGTCGAACTTAGCTCGTTCAACCCTTGGGTGAAGGCTTGTACGGCCCAGTCGTCTGTGATCAGGGGTAATTCCATGCGTTCTATTTGAAATCGGATACGAATTCCCTCAGCATTTCATCCTGCCTTTGCTTTACTTTGAAGAGGTCGGATTTCCTCGTTGCAACCTTTATGGCACCAGCATGTGCCTTTACGAATGAATCTGCTAACATGGCAAAAGAATCGATGGAATTCGGCGGTAAATTGTGGTACCAGATCATAGCTCCTTTCGAGAGGGTCTCCCCGAACGTTTTCAATAGCACGGATTCGATCTCATCGTCTTCCAAATCGTTGCCTTTTATGGCACATATGTAAGAGGTGACATGTTCGTTAGGATCGGTCGTACCATTATATTTGGGAATTTCGGGCATACGGAATTTTTTGGGGATTGGCTTCGGTGCCGCACTCGACGGAAAAGGCTTTTGTATGAATTTTTTCGAATTAAGCCCCTTTATCATAGGTGGAGCCCCCGGGATTTGGTCGACCCTGGCATTGTACATTTCCACCCTCTTGTCGTTGCCTTCGACTCGTTTTGTGAGTTCCTCGAGCAATTTAGTAATTCCGGGAGTAGTCCCCGATTCTTGCTCGTTAGATTTCACTATGACATGCTCTGTTCTGGGGGTGACTTCTCAAAGTGGATTGGAAACCGGCCTGCTTTGTGCGCAAGTTTGGCTCTGTAGCTGAGCTATCGCTACTTGTTGGGCTTGCAGCATCTGGAAAATCATACGTAAGCTGGCCCCGATTTCCCCCTGGGTTTTGGGTGTCTCGGGCTACGGATCGAGTACCCCCCTGAATGCTTCTTTCCGGTTCGGAACGCTGGTTCGCCTCCAAAGCTATTTGTGAATTGATATCCAATGGTGTTTCAGCTCGAATTTCGGGTACTTCGATTCGAGCCTCGGGTGCCAAGTTGTTGGTTTCATCTTGAAGGTCGGCTTCGTAATCGATCGGTGAAGCCATTCGATCGGTGGTTATTCGTAGCTGACCCGAAATTCAAGATGTTTTTAGAAATAAGTACAAAGCACAATGGCGTGTTTTTTTCAGATTTGTATCAAATGACCACTGTTATCCTCGGCCCCACGGTGGGCGCCAAACTATTTACCCGAAAAATGGATAGAGTTGAATTTATACGCAGTTCCGAGGATATGTGGCGTAACTTGATACAAAATGCAAGGATAAATAAAATATAAATGTAGATTGGAGAGAATGCAATCTAGATAAGGTTATCAAGAACAATGAACCTTAGGATTCGATAAATAGAATCAATCTAAGAAACTGAAAGAGCGATTCTTTACTGTAGAAGAATATAGTACTTTTATTACAATGTAAGTCTCAGAAAAACTTGTCCTACAGAAATGATAACCAAACCCTTTTATAGTGGAGGGATTCGACTCCAAGCATAATAAAATAAACATTCAGTGGGAGACCTATGATAAGTCAGCTTTTTCATAATTTCTGCCAAGATTCTCTCTAGTGGGGATTGCAACGGCTTTTGTCTGCGAGCTCGATCTTGCTTAGAATCCTCGATTTTGGTTTGAGCTTGATTTCGGCTCGAACTTGTGATCTTGGTTATAGCCCGATCCTGGTTCGAGCCCTCGAATTGATTCTAGGTCAATGTTGGTTGGTCTCTGGATTATCAACACGATAGGTCTAACCTGCATCATGGTTCGATTCTTATTCGAGTTTGATTATGATATCGATCTCGACACGGACTGGCCTCCCCGGGTTCGAGGTTAGTTCGTCCCCTCTTCGGGATCTTATTTCGATACATTACCCTTCGAACTCGATCGGACATGCCAAGGCTGAAATCTATTTCGACCGTATACAATATGTTTTGGTATAGAAAAACATTTTCAGACATGACCAATCTGAGTGATCCTTTGTGTATCTTCATTGAATAACATAGATAGCCAAGCTACAATTATCACCTATAATAAGAAATGCAAAAATGCAGTATATTAAGAAGCAAATTCAGCATTTTCAATCAAAGACTCGACATACTATCGCACACTAATTATTTGAAACAAAGGAGATGTTTAGTACAAATACTAGTATATATTTTCTACATATTAATTATACATATAAATATTCTGGATTAAGGGATCGATTTTACATCTAGCCCTAATTTTTATGTCTGCCCTCTTATATATTACTTCTGTCTCGCTCTCTATGCTTCACAGCTTCGGTCCATATCATTAAAAAAATGTAGCATCACTTTTGCCTCTTTTAGGCATAGAGTCTGACTTTTTTCTTCTTCTTCTCCTTTTAGTCTTAGGTTTTAGTTAGAATGTTTCCTTGTCGGGGTGAAGAAACAAACGAGTCGGAATATGCAAGTGTAAAATAGTGCGGCCTATTCAGCGTATATATATGATTTTTATATTAGTGTAAAATAGTGCGGCCTATTAACCTGTAGTATATTAGTTATATGCCTTACTTTTTAAGTTACTAATCTCATTTATAATAAATAATCACCTGTAGTTATTTTCTAAGTAAATGTAGTAGTATAAAATTTATTTTATATTGTGATCGTATAGGAGTTAAAACTCCTATTAAAAGTGGCATTTTAGGGACTTCATCAAACTCACTTAGGTCTCTACTCAACAAACTACTATATTCTCCCTACAAATAAGTAGAAAACCAATCATTATCCGACAACCACACCTAAACCAACAAGCATCTCCATATCTAATTCTTCAATTTTTCTTTATCACGGTTCCCTTATGTTTTTACAGGTCCTATAGCATATACTCTAAACCACTATACCATGAGCACAAGCTGCTAGCTTAAGGTATTTAAAGTCGATAAAGTAAGAGTTCTATGCAATCCAATAGTTGAGTTATTATGAAGTTCATGAGGATTAACCGACTTGAAAAACATCTCCCCAACTTAAGTCACCTAGGTGACTACTCCACCCACTTTCTTTGATCAGTATATTAAAACTTAATCCCCTTTGGAAAAAGAAAAAAGAAAAAAAAAACTGCTCCAGTAACAAAAGCATAACCTGTACTTACGGTTGTACGTCTTCAAGATGACTAATTGGAGATTGGAAAAAATGTATTATGATAAGATTCTCATGAATAATCAGGGTAAATCGAAAACCAAGGATAAAGGATTACCCTCCTAATAGCTGACACTAACATTATAATATTATAAATTTGGTTTACTAACTTTTATGTATAGACGTGTAGAAGAATTTTACATCACCTAAAAGATCAAGTAAATAGGAATAACTATTCATAATAAACGAAATAAATAACCTAAAAAACATAGTAAATAACACTATCAATGTACTATATATAAGATGAAATTCAATGACTACAATTTCAGCCAAAGCATCGATGAAAGGACACATATAGCATTCTAGTTCTTCACACATACAGCGTCATCCTAGTATTCATAGGAGAAATATTAGCATTGATTTACGTCAGAGTGGGAATATTAATTAGCAGAAACACTAGAAAAAGTAGAAATCCAGCAGTAATACGTAACTGAATAAAACCAACAACAAGAATCTCGAGGTTGTGTAAAGCAACCTGATTTATACTAAGTTTTGCACTAAAAAGAAAAAAAGAGTAACACAGTCCTTAATTCGCTCCTCTTTGTTCATATTTTAGAATTATTAGACAACTCAGAGTCTCCATTGAGTTTGACCAGTCTCCAACAAGCAAAAGAAGTAAGGAATGATAAAACTAAAGAAACAATGAAAAATAGAAAAGACTATATGCCTGGCTCCCCTTCTGTATGCCTCTTTAATTCCAAGCTTCCTTTTAGGATGATAAGGTTTTAAGAACCCTCTATAATGTTACCCTTCTCTTTGTGAAACGGAAAATCTAAAACACCATTTCCTACTTGCTTTCTTTCGACCAACTCTTTTCCACTTCTCTTCATCATCATCTTCTCTGAGAATGGATTCAAATATCTCAAACTATTCATACAAAGCAAATTATATAAAAGCACTTCTTCTTAATTCTCGGGGTATTAGTTAAGGGTAAGAAGAGAAAGGGTTAGGGGATTTTTAGGAGCAGATAATAGTGTATATATATATAGAGAGAGAGAGAGGAGAAAGCAGAGAGAACGAAAGGGATTAAATTAAAGAGTGCCAGCCGGAAAAGGAAGAGGCATCTTGTCCATGCGGTTTGTTTCTTCAGCTTTATTAGTACTCCCTTTGTTCCCATTTAGTTGCCATAAGTATATTAAAAATCATTGTTTCCAAATAGTACTTGTTATTTATAAAATCAAGAGAGAATTTTTTTATTTTTTTATTTTATGTTATCCTTAACACTAATTATTCTAGAATTAAGAGGCACATAAATAGACAAATATTAAAGATTTAATAAGGGTTAGATTAGTCAAATTCTTATTATTATTAAAATTGTCTTAATGAACACGTAAAACCTTATTCTGACAACTAAAAGAACTCTCTTTAATCGGAATTTTTATGGCTAAATATTTTTTAACCGACTAAATCGTAAGTTGCATCCTCAACTTCTGGACGAGTTGAAGAGTTTGGTTCGACTGAGACGGATATCTCATCGGGTTTAGAAGGGGACTATTTATTTTTGGCTTCTGGTCAGCTAACTTACTATGGATCTAAATTAAGTATATGCTAGTATAAGATAGTGTACATTTTTTTTATATTCTTAGTGTATTTTAATTCATCATAACGAGTAATTACGCTATTGTTTATGTTACTAATTTCACTAATTATATATTTGTATACCATTAATATATAAAAATTTAATTAAACTTAATTATTATTAGAGGATAAATTTTAAGTTCTCATATATATATATATATATATATATATATATATATATTCTACACACGTTCAGAGATTTTAAACTAAAATGATTCAGTTGATAAGAGAAAGTAAACACATTAGCAGTGGGAGTTGCAAACGAGGCATGGGTTAAGAAGGAGACGAGAGAGGTGTAGACATTTCAGTAATAAAGTGATAAAAATTCAAAATAGTACGTAATACTATAAGATTTAACCATGCCGCGATTAACAGTGTGAAATTAGAATAAGAAAAAGAGAGATTTTAAAGTTTCACCTTTGCCTTTTGTGCCCGTTCAGAGGTAAAAAAGACGCAATACATGTTTGGATGGTGAAAACTTAGCCAGAAAGTTTTTAGGACGTACGTTGGGAACTGGGAAGGGTGGCTTTTTTATGGTGGTCTCATTCAACTCATCAATTATCATAGTAATTCTACTACTATTGACCAAACCCAATTACGCGTCAGCTGACCATCCAATTCTTCTCTTTTCTCCACCAAAAAAGCACAACTGAATTAAACCATCATTTCTATATGGATTTCACCTTATTCCAACAAGCCTCTTCTTTTTACTCCATTGTCCTTATTTGTACATACTTTTATTTTAGTATTTCACTAAACAAACAAACATCTTGTTGGATTCTTACTATGCAATTACCTCGGGAAGCTAATCGTTCAAAATTAATTTCTTACTACAAATTAGTAAGAAATATTATTCATGCGAGACGGCTCCTAAAAAATACATGTGGTAAATAACATTAAAAAAATCACATTTAGTGTGAATTAGCTAGCGATCGATCAGTTACTAATATTATATTGCATTGATTCAATTATATTACAGCAAGGTAATGATATGGAAAACTCGAAGAAGCAAGGAGTCAAGGACCTGCACGAGAACTCCTTCAACTATATCTTAGTTAATTAAATGTTAATCGAGGATGCGTTGGAGAAAGTTCACTTTTGCATCCGTGTATAGATAGACGAGACAGCCATCTTACTTGACAATGAGAGGATGGTGTTCAGGGTTCGGAGGAATGAGAGGGGATCCGCAACGTTGAATTCAATTATGAGTTTGCGAGTTTAGCAGAATTAGTGTAACTGAATCGACCAGTGTGAAATAGTGTATATAACTTTATACATTGTTTAACATTTATTTGTTTAGCAGAATTAGTGTAACTGAATCGACCAGTGTGAAATAGTATATATGACTTTATACATTGTTTAACATTTATTTCTTAACTCCGAATACACAATGTTTAAATTTCGAATTCTCTAGTGAAGGGAAGGAGTATAGTGCCTTAGACGTGAATGACTTCCAACATTTAAAGAAAACATCATCAATTGCTTCTTTGAAACAGACCTCTCGCGCGTAATGGACATTCCCTTTTTTTATAACACTGTTTTCAGTCTTATAAGCATGAAAAAGCAAAACATGAGTAGGAAAAGAAGAAAAGGGCAAACGAGAAGACTCAACGAGAAGTTGATATACGTTTATTAGGAACATGCACAAATTATATACTCCTATTGTTTTACTAAAATACTGAAATTTAATTTTCAAATGGGCCTAAAGACATATTCATTCTCTTCTAGTCCACTTCAAACAAAAGTCAATGTAGTTGGGCCAGCCAAGATACATGGGCTCCAAAATGGACCCATTTTCATCTATTCTTAATTAAGTCTTATCGTTTCTTGTCTAATTTCATTTGAAATTATAAGCTCCATACTGTTTGGCCACATGCATGTCTATTTAGACATTCTCGGGGCATTTTCATATATACTGGTCACCATTGAAGTTATACCTGTAAATTTTGCAAAGTGTACCCACTTAGATCTGAAATAGTTCAATCTCTTCAATGCAACTTCAAAAATTAAATCTGAAGATCTTCTATCTTTCAAAACAACTTCAGAAATTCAAATCTGAAGTAATTCAGTCTCTTCAATGCAACTTCAGAAATCAAATCTGAAGTTCTTTTATCTTTTAGATGCAACTTCAGAAATTTGAATCTTAAGTAGTTCAATCTATTGAATACAACATAAGATTTCGAATCTTAAGTTCTGAAATATAAACTTGTTTTTCACATTTCAACAATCCAATACACGATTCAATGCCCAAATCTACTTCAAATAAGCTCAAATTTGAAGCATAACTTTCAAACATCACAAAGAACAAATCTCAATCATCAAGTTATAAGAAGAAGAGAAAAATGTATGTATGTGAAGTTATTCAAAAATTAGGTGTTATTTAATTTTTTTTTTAAAAGTGGGTACAAATTCAATAGGTAGCGCAAAACTGGATGACACATGAAAAATTTACGACATTCTCTACTCTAGCTATGTAAAGTAAACCTTCATGCATGCCCTGCAAGTCCTTAAAACTAACTTAAATTTTTATTAAAAGACTTTTTTAAAATAATCAAATAAATGCAAAGAGTGAAGCACAAAACGGAGGTTCATGAAATCTATAACATGAAAAAGAAAGATATCGGCGGAATACATAGGTGAGCTCTTAAACGTGGCAGTTATTTTCATTTTAACACTTTAATTGGGCCTTGTTGAACATTTGAACTCATCAATCTGTGCCATTACTAATACATTACTATTAAGAAATTTTACCTCCTATAGTAAAAGTATACACCATATTAATTATTAACTAAAACTATTTTAAAATATTATTTTATATAGCTACCTTTTTTTTTAATAGCAAAATAGATATTTATGGTATACACTACCGTTAAGGCGTTAAATACGCTTTTTATATTTCTCTCTCTCTTTCTTTTAGTTATTCACTCTCACAATCTCCACGATCAACGTTTATCTCTCAAAATTTCTCTCTCCGCGATCTCTTTCTCTCACAGCAAGATTGTGCTGACTGTTAAAGCACGATTCTCTCTCACAACACGATTCTCTCTCACATTCAACGTTTTTACTCCAAAAATTCGTGATAAGAGTTAAAGTTTTTGGCCAGTTCACGCTTTTCCTTTTTCTCTTCACTCTTTTTTTTTTCACCATTGTTGGATTTTCAGCAGAAAACTTCAAATTTCATCTTCAATGGCTGATTCAACAACTCTGAATAGGGTTACACGAGGTATACTCACTAAAGAACTCAATTTTGATGGGCCATCTTTCGATTTGCGCATCACTCAAGAAGAACCTGCATTTGCAGGTTCATCAGCAACCATGGAAGCCGAAAGGTGAACAAAAATACACAATGACCCTATGAAACAAGGTCAAGATGAGAAATTTTCTAAAAAATCAACAGTTCCTGATGTTCCTCAAGTTTCTGTACAAAACTTAAATGTGAAAAAGAGAAGAAAATATATCGATGTTGCTTATGGGATCAAGGAAAAATAGGTCGCTAAAGGAAGTAGCACAGAAACACCGAAGGACAAGGTATTTGTAGATGTATTTGTATGTATTTGAGTCCGCATACACTGATTTTAGTCTATAAAATAATTTTTTTTGTATTTAGATGTATTTATATGTATTTGAGTTCATACAACAATAATTTTAAATACACCAACAGTTCTATCATTATTGCCATAACTCAAAGTTATTTTTTTTGTCATAATCAGTGTATTTTGATCAGTGTTTTAAAGGGAATTTTCGGGGCGAGCCCTAGGGCGAGGTGCACCGAAAATTTCCCGAGGCGATGGTGCGGGGCGAAAGTCTCAAAAGGCATACGCCCAGCCATTGCGGGCGTTCGAGGCGTACGCCCGGGCGTTCGGGCGAGTTTTTGCAGTAAGGCGTAAGCCCAAGAGACTTTTTCAAATTAAAATAAAATTTGTTGAATAAGTCCTTAGTATAATACCCAAATTCTCAAAATTCAGCTTGTAATTAATCAAAAATTTTAAAAAGGAACTCAAACATCAAATTTAAAAGTCAAGACCTTTTTTTATTGCTAGAAGCCCTAATTTATGGTATTTCCTAATTATTTATCTTGTCCGCTAGTCTGTTACTATCTCCCAAAAGCAACGAACAATCAATTTTTATTTTTTTATTTTTTTTGCAAAATCCAAAGAAAACTTCATTTTCCTCCATAGCAGCAAATTCAAAGTTCAAATTACAGGTTAGTCATCCTTTTTGTTCCTCATGTAAAAATATTTATTCTTTTCAACTCAAGTTACTTGTGCTAGTAAGCAGTGTATAAGGATTATTTTGACTAGTTATTAGTAGGGATGGAGCACATCCATATATATATTTCACTTATTTATAGTTTATTTCAATTTTTATGTAATTTTACCTATTTAAAAATATTTATTGTAATTATATTATTTTTTATGAAATATTAAAAATTAAATACCTATGAGGCTTATGCCCCGTGTCTCAGGGCTTACGCCATGTTGAGGCATATGTAAAATGACTTGCCTTACTCCCACACCTTTTAAAATACTGATTTTGATGTATTCATGAATGAGTTATGTATTCATGTATTCACTGTTATGTATGTATCGTATTTTGTATGCAATGAAAATAATGTATTTCATATATACATGTATTTATATGTACTTGAACTCATAAGCAACCTACATTAAAAACAATTAAGGTAATGTACCAACCTAACTGTATTCATCTATATTTTCAAGCATGTAATAATATTTTTTATTGTATTTGTATGCAGGAAATAAAATTCTTTGTTAAGCACCCGCCTACTTTATTACCGCATATCTGTTCTTATACTAACACCGACATAATCTCCAACCTCAAAGAAAAGCTTAGTCCAGAATAGTACAAACTATTTGGTACTACCTGTTTTGGTATATTCCTCGGTATGAAGCATTGGGAGGTCCAACACCAGTTAGTTAGGTGTTTTATGGTTCTGGAGCTGGAAAAAAGTCCTATTGACTCATTTCTAATACATGTGAATGGTACAACATTGTGCTTTTCACTCAGGGAGTTTGCGGTAGTTACTGGTCTCAATTGTGTTAGTGATGCTAACGATTTAAAGTTTAACACAAAGAGGCCTAACAAGATTGTGGAAACATACTTTGGCGGTGCAAAGACTGTTAAGAAGAATAATTTGTTAAAATTGTTTAATGATAAGAATTGAGATTTTGACAACGATGGAGATGCCATTAAAATAGTTGTGTTGTATTTCATACATACATTCATATTATCCAGTAAGAAGAATTGCACAACCATCCCAAGGATACATTTTAACTTGGTCGAGAGCGGGAGATATTGTGATTACCCATGGGATAAGGATGCATTCAATGCCCTTCTCAAATCTATTAGCAAGAAGATCGATTCCCAGAAGAAGTATTACATGATAGCTGGGATGCTTTTTGCTATGCAAGTATGCTTATACAAGTGTTGTTCAAAGGTCGACCCTTAAATTGCACTCCGAATTGATAACCGGATTCCCAGAATACTCATTTGGAAGTCTACTGACAACCAGCCAACTTTTGCTTACTTGATGAACGGCATGTCCAACGACGAGGGAAATGTGGTAATTTATTATTATTTAATTGACTGGTATTTTATACAACATATGTTTCTATAATTAAATACACTGTTAAAATTTAATTCAAATACAATTGAATACAGCATACAATTATGTCCATTTTTTCACTAATACAAAAATACAACAGAATACATAATACAGTAACATAACTTTTACATTTAATTCATTGTTATAAATCTTTTACAGAATACATGTGAATACAAGTATATACATGTTTTCCCATATACAGATAAAGAGTACATTAGGAGTGATACAACAAATGTGATTTTCATTGAGTGTATTTCTGTTTTAAGATGAAATACAACAACATTCAACCAACCGCTAGTGAGCTTACAGTTATTCAGGTGCCTCCAGAAAGCACGGATGTAGACCAAAGTCCTCTTCATACATACCACAATGAGGAGGATTCTGATAACTTTAGTTCTACACCCCCTCTTCACCCAAAGAAGAAACATGATGCAATCGTTGGTCCATCATCATCACCACCTCACAAGAAGCGCAAACAACGGCTAATTGATCCCTCAACTGCAAAGAGTCCAATACCGCATGTGTCTGCTAAACCTCATTCTAAGAATCCCCCTACTGCTAAGATTGAAATCAAGAAAACTATATTGAGGGGTAAGAAGCTAGTTGATACTAAATCTGATGATTTGTCTGTCTTAAGGGAGGATCTAAACTCATTCAAGAATTTTGTAAGTATTGTTAATACATATTCATCTTTATAGTATATGTATTTACTTTCCTGTATATTTTAACCCCTCTCTAATTATTGATTTAATTATTATGTAATGGGCGAGTTCACTTCTCTACGAACATTGATCAATGACAATTTCAAAAAGCTTTCTGAAGATATTAAAACCAATCAGAATATAGAAAGGGTATATCAAAGAAACAAATATAATAGGAGACACGACGGTGGTATTCAAAGGTCAACCGAGGACAACTTGTGTGATAATCCGGAAATTCAAATACAACATGATATAGTTGTCGGGAAGACTTCAGAGGTTAAATGTTTTTGCATTGTTTAGTATATATGTAGCATAATGATACATGTTTAATCAATGTATTTAGATGTATTCATTATTGAGTTATGTATTAATGTATTCATGATTTTCTGAATACATATATTTAATCAACTATTAATATGCTTCAGTTTAACCAGGTATCAGTAACATACACAAGCCAGATTACAGTTATATACATGAGCATACAATGTTATACTAGTGAATACTGTTACATAATACATATAAATACAGTTAAATACATATGATTACAGTGATATACTGAAGTGTATACACATATCTAATACATGTGAATATAGTTATATACATGTCTGCCGACATACAGATATACAGTTATTGTATTTTTTTTTAAAATAATATATATGTCTGCTAACATACACTGAATTTCGTACTTTATGTTTATTCTAATATGTTGTACTTATTTTATTAAAATAAATAATATATTAATATATTTAATTGAGTGTATCTTAAAGCTGTGGAAAAGAAGCTGAATACCGACATTCCTGTGGATGTACTTTCACATGCTAATTTAAGTGGAGACACATTAAAAAGCCTCTATAGAGCAGATTCCTGTCTTTAGTGATTTTAGAGATGAAGGGCCTACTGAATCAGAGGTGTCGAGTGTGATACCACCCAAAACTGACGAGGAATTATCTGATGACCCAAATAGAATACAGTCTGATGTTCTACCTCATGCCGCTCAATGTCTGGAGAAATACATGTGTCCCAATTTGAGTTGGCCGATGAGGACCTTCCAAGTCAGATTCCTAAAACAAGAATTGTGATACATCCTGCAGCTAAACTAGCTGATTTAACATTGTTACCTTCGCACAGGACTCGATGTCCAAGTTGATGGAATTCTTCGCCTTACGAGATAAACTTCAACTCAGACGGTTAGTAAATTTATATACAAATATATATTTTAATTTTCTCATTAATATCCTATTAACTTCTATCAAACTATATTTTATATCACCGTGTTCACTATAATTAGATGTCACTATTTATGACTCCGATGAACTGCATGTACTTCAGTGAAGTTGACTCCCATTTTTGAAAAAAATATCCCTTTGAAGATGATTTTATCACGGGGCCACATCATACTTTGGTCATTCAAGAATTCGAGAAATGGGTTCGTGATGGTCTGCTTGCTAAACATGATCAAAGGTAAGTTTTGTTTGATATATAATGTATGGTTTTACCTTATAATGTGAAGACTAATGTTTTTTTTTTTTTGTAAATACTTGTAGAAAGGATAAGGAAGACCATTACAAGAAACATAAGTCAACACTGCCTAAACTGTTGGATTTGGAGTTCATAAAGTCACTGGCAAAAATTGGTTTTACCTTCTATCATTTGACGGGCAGCTATGGAATAACAATGTAAGATATATTACTTATATATTCAATTTTTTCATTGTTTGTATTCAATGTATTTTCTATATGTATTCAGTGTATTTACCCGTTGTATTCAGTGTGTTTCAATATTTATTTTTTACTGTTTCATTCATTATATTCAATATTTGTATTCACTATTTTGTATTCAGTGTATCCAGATGTTTAAGAATATGATTTTCAATTTGTTTGTATTCAATGTATTGATAGTATGTATTTACTAATCCACAGCATATTGATGTCATATTTTACTACTTGAGAAAGAAAGGCAAGTATAACCAAAGTAACGCATTCAAATACACCACTGTTGATTGTATATTCAATACAAGGATTGCTGAAATTTTCGACAAGTATAATGATACAAGTAATGATGCAAGTGTAGCCAAGGAAGAAGATGTTGTATGTGAATACATAAGGGGCTACAAGTTGCTAGCTAATATACCATGGCATATAATCGACAATGTTTTGATACCAGTCAACTTGAAAGACAAACTTCATTGGATTTTGGCAGTTGTATCATTTAAGGACAGATGTATCAATGTATATAACTCCTACCGATCAGCAGGTCATGATGCTTATGTCAATTCCGAGATAGATAAGCTTGCTAAGCTTATATCTCTTTACCTATCGATCAGTGGTTTTTATAGAGACAAGCAAGGCATAGATTGGTCCCAGGGAACCAGCATACAATGACAAGGCACAAACTGACGCTTTTGATGTTGTATTTATTTCAAATGTGCCTCAAAAAAGATCTGGGAGCATGTGTGCATTCAATACTTTTTTTTTTTATTCTTGTATCATTTATAATCATATATATGCATTGTATTTAATTATTGTCAATCTACTTTTTTTCAGGGATTGTGGGTTGTATGTCGCAGCATATGCAGAGTATTGGAGCACTTGTGGATTAATTCTACAAACAACCTTTGATCCTAATTTACTCCGGCTAAGATATGGTGCACTCCTTTGGGACTATGCTATGCGGAAGTTAGACGTCGATGCGATAAGCGACAATGAATCACCGACAAAGATTGTTAGGCAAATCACATAATCAGATACTTCTGTGAAGATAGTTATAGAATAGTTTTCTGTTTTACAGATTGTATTTTCAGCTTATTACTGAATTGATCATAGTTTTACGCAACCTTTTTGTTTTGAATACATGAATGTATTTTTTGTCTTAATGCAACTGTTATTCTGAATACATTCATTTTTTTATATACTTATGTATTCAAATTCTCATGATTCAAGACTCCATTTTAACTTTATTGTTTTTAGATCTTTCTATAATCAATGTATTCATATTTAGTTATATTTATATATTTTTGAAGTCTACTAAAAACTTTTATTAAATACACTAAATATACAGGAACCACTTACAGTATGTACACGTGTCATGTATGTATTTTGCTGTATTTATGTATTTGTGTAATCATGTACATAGTTGTATTCGGTATTCAAATGTATTTTGAATTGAATTATAACAATGTATACATGTCCTGTTATACATCATTTTGTATTGAATTATAACATATATATATATATATATATATATATATATATATATATATATATATATATATGCGCACACACACACACATCATTTTTTTTAAGATATCAGAAAACTTAACGGTAATGTATTTATTCATGTATATAGCTATATTTTGTATTCAAATGCATTTTGAAAAGTATTATAACAATGTATTTAACCACATTCAGTATATATACATATCCTGTTATACATATACATACCTATATATACATCATATTTTTATACATATCCAAAAAATTAACAGTAATATATTTAGTCATCTACCTTAAAGAAATTCATCCAAGAACAATCAAATACATCTAGAAACAATAAGTAATAGAAAATCTTGAACAAATATAAAAACAGTGATTGAAGGAATTAAAATCAGAACATCAACTAATTCTTATGTGGGCCATTTCTATAAGTACGCTTATTATGTCCGCCCTGCCCACATATACTACACGAATGTTGACTCTTCTTCTGAATCAATTCACTTAATGGCTTATCACGCTTCTTCTTTGGCCTTCCAGGAGGTCTCTTCTATTTGGGTGGTAAGACAACTTCCTCTGATATATGTGCCGGTATATTCCATTCACTTCGATTAGGGAGAGGATACACGGGCACCTTATATGTAATTACAACAGACTTTGGTTTGTAATAGTCCGAGCAATAATCATCCGGTATTAGAAACTTAATTTTCAAGATAGCCCAAGCATGTGGGCATGGTAACTCGTCAACTTGGAACCTCCCACAACTACAATTTTTCTTTTGGAGGCAAACAGTGTAATGCCTTCCTTCATCATTCACCATGTGCAAGTGTTCAGTCGATGGTACAACCTACATTAAATGGAGAAATATTAGTTTTGCATATATGTACAAAATATGTATTTGTCCATATGTACATGGAGTACATACAACATACACGAATACAGGATATAAACATTGAAATACACTAAATACAAACACTGAAATAAATAGCGAATACATTTAATTTTGAGATATACTAAAATATAGTAAAATACACTGAATACAAATAGAAATACAGTGAATACAACCAATGAAATATAATGAATACAGCAATAATAACATGTATTAGGAATAACTAAAATATTGTTAATACAAATACATTTGAATACATTGAATAAAAAATTATGAATACGGTTGTCACGACCCCAAGTTCCCTCCGTAGGATGTCGTGACGACACCTACTCTCTAAGACTAGGTAAGACTAACAACATGTGTAATAATTGAAATAACAACTTAGAATCTCAAAACTTCAGCAACTACATAAATAAAATCTGTAACTCAAAATGTACAACTTCCAAAACTTGGTGAAATATAAGTCACAAGCTCTAAGTAACAGTGCTGAACAATCCTATACATCACTGTCTATAATAGTGTAATGAAATAAGGAAGAACAGGATAGAAGGGGACTTCGAGGCCTGCGGACGCGGGCAGGTGTACCTTGAAGTCTCCAAAGCAACCTCAGCTCACTAATGCCGGGACTGATAGGAAGTATCTGGATCGGCACAAAACGATGTGCAGAAGCATAGTATGAGTATACCATAGCAGTACCCAGTAAGTGCAAAGCCTAATCTCGGTAGAGTAGTGACGAGGTCACGGCAAGGCCATACGGGAGATAATAAGAAACAAGACGAAAGATACAACGATATAATGATAATAACAATGAAAATGAAACAATAAAGAATTTACGGAAAGTTAACAATACAAAATCAAGACAATTAATACAACACGGAAGTAAACAAGGATTTACATGTAAAGGAAACAAACAACCAAGACAAATACAACAAATAGAGAAAGATCAACAAGGGCTACTACCGAGGTACCGCCTCGTAGTCCCAAATCATAAAAATAACTCACAGTCTTTTCTTATATCACCGCGAGAGCCTTTACATTTAGTTTTAAAAATTATTTTTCCCAAAATAACATCCTGCGTTTTAGCCCACCTTATCTCACCGCTTGTGTTTCAACACCCAGACCTTATACCACCGCATGCGTATCAATAATCACAACGTATCACAAATCGCACCTCAAGTACCCAATATCATAACTTTCCAGAAAAGCCAAACAATAACAGAATTTCACAATAAGGAGCCCACGGCTCAACCACAATGTGCACAAAGTCTCAACAATAACAACCGGGGAGTAACTCAATAAAATGATATTTCACAACTTACACTTTGCCTCAATAGGAACCACGGCCTTTGCAACTAGATACTAAACCCAACAACGAGATATTCCAAGAATAGCAATTTCAAGTAAAGAATTCAACAGTTAAATAATGAATACGGAATAAGGGAGGCAAGTACTTCAACTAAACATGTAGGACAATTTGCAAATAAGAGATAAAACAAGTAGACATGTGAAATTATACTAAATATGATGACTATAACATGTTAAAGTAACTCTATTAAAGCATGACGGGAAACTAAAAACTGGAAATTTCAATATTTAGCCCGTGTACACACTCGTCACCTTGCGTACACGACTTTCACATATCACAATTATCACAACAATACCAAATCCTATGGGGAATTTCTCCCACATAAGGTTAGACAAGTCACTTACATCAAAACACGCTAAATCAATCAACTAGAAGGCCTTTCCCTCGATTTTCCAACTCCAAACGGCTCGAATCTAGCCAAAATAATTTCATACTATAAATATAACTATAGGAAACTAATTCAAACAATGAAATTACGATCTTTGCAAAGAATTGAAATATCGACCCAAAAAGTCACCTCGGGCCGCGTCTCGGAACCTGACCAAAATTACAAAAACCGAACACACATTCGACATCGAGTCCAACCATACAAGAATTATTCAAATCCGACCTCATTTCGCCTTTCAAAAGTCAAAAATTTAGCCTAAGGTGTTTCTACCAATTTTTCCCAATTTCCAACTCCAAGCACCAATTAAATGATGAAATTATAAATAGATTCATGTGAATTAATCAAAAATGAGTTAGAATTCCTTATCCCAAAGTTCTCTTTGAAAATCCCTTGAAATTTCACCTCAAACCGAGCTCTGTAAGTCCCAAAATGAATTATGAATCAAACCCTCGAATATTTTCCTTTTCTGCCCAGTTTAATCGCACATGCGGCCCAACTGTCGCATCTACGGCTCCGCACCTGCGGAATTTCCATCGCAGGTGCGGATTTCACTTAACTAAGGGAACTCCGCATCTGCGGACCAAACATCGCACATGCGAGTGCGCTCCTGTGGAGGATTCTCGCTTCTGCGATGAACGACCAAGCAACCCCTTTTCCGCATCTGCGACCACTTTCCACACCTGCGGACGCGTAGATGCGGTCCATACCTCGCACTTGCAATCCTAGCTGGGCTAAGGCATTTTCGCTTCTGCGACCAGTTGCTCGCTTTTGCGAGAACGCACCTACAAACCTCCCAATCAATATCCGGAGATGCTCCTAAGAACAAAATCACCCTACGGAGATATTGGAACCGTCAAAACTCCATTCCGGAGTCATCTTCACACAAGTCAAACTACAGTCAACTCCTACGACTTAACCTTCCAACTTAGGGACTGTGTGTCCCATTTCACTCCGAAACTCACCCGAAACCAAAACCAACCACCCCGGCAAGTTACATAACCATAATATAATATAGAGAAAGTATAATTTAGGGGATCGGGGCTAAAATACACAAAACGACTGGCCGGGTCGTTACATCCTCCCCCTCTTAAAACAAACGTTCGTCCTCGAACGAGTATAGAGACATACCTTAAGTGGTGAAAAGATGAGGATAATGGCTACGCATATCATGCTCGGTCTCCCAAGTCACCTCCTCGACTGGCTGACCCCTCCACTAAACCTTCACCGAAGCAATGTTCTCCGCCTCAACTTTCGAACCTACCTATCCAAAATGGCCACCGGCTCCTCAACATAATATAAATCTTTGTCCAACTGGACTGAGCTGAAATCCAACACATGAGACGGATCGCTGTGATACTTTCGGAGCATAGAAACATGGAATACTGGATGAATTGCAGCTAGACTGGGTGGTAGTGCAAGTCTGTAAGCCACATCTCCAACCCTCTCCAGAATCTCAAAAGGTCTGATATATATAGGGCTCAACTTGCCCTTCATCCCGAACCTCATAACACCCTTCATGGGTGAAACCCGGAGCAAGACCCTCTCCTCAACCATGAATTCAATGTCGCGAACCTTCTGATCCGCATAACTCTTCTGTCTGGATTGGGCTATGTGAAGCCGATCTTGAATCAATTTAACCTTTTTCCAAAGCATCCTAAACCAAGTCTGTACCCAATATCCTAGACTCACTTGGCTCGAACCAACCCACTGGAGACCGACACCTCCTCCCATACAAATCCTCATACAGGCCATCTGAATGCTCGACTGGTAACTGTTGTTGTAGGAAAACTTTGCAAGCGGCAAGAACTGATCCCAAGAACCCCCAAATTCCATCACACACATACAAAGCATATATTCCAATATCTGAATAGTGCGCTCGGACTGTCCGTCCTTCTAAGGGTGAAATGTTGTACTCAACTCCACCCGCGTTCCTAACTCATGTTGAACGGCTCTCCAGAACCGCGACGTAAACTGTGTACCCCGGTCGGAGATGATAGATACTGGCATGCCTTGAAGCCTGACAATCTCGTGAATATAAACCTGAGCCAACTGCTCTGAAGAATAAGTAGTCACCACTGGAATGAAATGAGCCGACTTGGTCAATTTATCCACAATCACCCATACTACATCGAACTTCCTCCAAGTCTGTGGGAGCCCAACAATAAAATCCATAGTAATCCGCTCCCATTTTCACTCTAGAATCTCTAACCTCTGAAGCAATCCACCTTGCCGTTGATTGTCATACTTCACCTGCTGATAATTTAGGCACCGAGCGAGCTACATATTCCACTATGTCCTTCTTCATTCTCCTCCACCAATAGTGCTGCCTCAAGTCCTGATACATCTTCGCGACACCTAGATAAATGGAGTACCGCGAACTGTGAGCCTCCTGGAGAATTAACTCACACAAGCCATCTACATTGGGCACACATAGCCTGCCCTGCATCCGTAATACACCATCATCTCCAATAGTGACCTCCTTGGCATCGCCATGCTGAACTGTGTCCTTGAGGACAAGTAGATGGGAGTCGTCATACTGACACTCTCTGATACAATCATAAAGAGAAGACCGAGAAACCACACAAGACAAAACTCGGCTCAGCTCCGAAATATCCAATCTAACAGACTGGTTTGCCAAGGCCTGAACATCCAAGGCTAATGGCCTCTCTACTACCGGTAGATATGCTAAACTGCCCAAGCTCTCCGCCTTGCGACTCAAGGCATCGGCCACCACATTGGCCTTCCCGGGATGATATAGAATGGTGATATCATAGTCCTTAAGCAACTCTAACCACCTCCACTACCTCAAGTTAAGATCCTTCTATTTGAACAGATGATGTGGACTCCGGTGGTCGGTAAACCTCACAAGGGACACCGTACAAATAGTGCTGCCAAAATTTTAGGACATGAACAATAACTGCTAACTCAAGGTCGTGGACAAGATAGTTCTTCTCATGCACCTTCAGCTGTCTAGATGTGTAGGCAATCACCCTACCGTCCTACATCAACACCGCGCCAAGACCAATATGTGACGCATCACAGTACACAGTGTAAGACCCCGAATCCGAAGGAAACACCAACACTCGGGTTGTAGTTAAAGCTGTCTTGAGCTTTTGAAAGCACTCCCCACACTCCTCAGTCCACCTAAACGGAGAACCCTTCTGGGTCAATCTGGTCATAAGTGCAACAATAGATGAGAAACCCTCTACGAATCTACGGTAATACCCTGCCAAACCAAGAAAACTCCAGATCTCAGTAGCTGAAGACGGTCTGGGCCAACTCTGCACTGCTTTAATCTTCGTCGAATCTACCTTGATCCCCTCACTCGACACTACATGACCCAAAAATTCTACCGAATCAAGCCAGAATTCACACTTTGAAAATTTTGCATATAACTTCTTTTCTCTCAAGGTCTGGAGCACGGTCCTCAAGTGCTGCTCATGATCCTCACGGCTCTGGGAGTACACCAGAATGTCATCAATAAACACAATGGCGAATGAGTCAAGATAGGGATGGAAAACGCTGTTCATTAAGTGCATGAATGCTGCTGGGGCATTGGTCAGCCCAAAAGACATCACAAAGAACTCGTAATGACCATACCGAGTCCTAAAGACAGTCTTCGGGATATCTGGCTCCCAAATCTTCAATTGAAGATAGCCTGAAAGCAAGTCAATCTTGGAGAACACCCTGGCACCCTGTAGCTGATCAAATAGGTCATTAATATGTGGCAATGGATACATGTTCTTCACTGTAACCTTGTTC
Source organism: Nicotiana tomentosiformis (assembly GCF_000390325.3). Taxonomy (NCBI): domain Eukaryota; kingdom Viridiplantae; phylum Streptophyta; class Magnoliopsida; order Solanales; family Solanaceae; genus Nicotiana; species Nicotiana tomentosiformis. Next base: position 134,166,960 of record NC_090813.1, read on the forward strand.
AACTGGCGAGAATCAATGCACATGCACATAGAACCATCCTTCTACTTTACAAACAAGACCGGAGCACCCCAAGGTGATACACTGGACCGAATGAAGCCCTTATCAAGAAACACCTGCAACTGCTCCTTTAACTCTAGTGCGGCCATACGGTATGGAGGAATAGAAATGGGCTGAGTGTCCGATAACAAATCGATGCCAAAATTGATATCTCTGTCAGGTGGCATGCCCGGAAGATCTGCTAGAAATACATCTGGATAATCCCTCACTACCGGAACTGACTCCATGGTAGGAGTATCAACATTGACATCTCTTACATATGCTAGATATGCATCACATCCCTTCTCAACCATTTGCCGAGCCTTTAGAAATGAGATAACCCTGCTAGTAACATAATCTAAAGTACCTCTCCACTCTAACCGTGGTAAACCTGGCATAGCCAACATCACCATCTTGGCATGACAATCAAGGATAACATGATAGGGCAACAACCAGTCCATTCCCAAAATAATATCAAAATCTACCATACTAAGCAATAATAAATCGGCTCTGGTCTCAAAACCACTAAGGGCAACTAAACAAGACCGATACACATGGTTAACAACAAGGGAATCTCCCACAGGTGTGGGTACATAGATGGGAGAACTCATAGAATCACGAGATACACCCAAATATGGAGCAAAGTAAGGTGACACATAGGAATAAGTGGAGCCTGGATCAAATAAGACTGATGTATCTCTATGGTAGACCGGAACAATACTTGTGATGACTGAGTCGGATGCAACTGTCTCCGTCCTAGCAGGAAGAGCATAATGTCTGGCCTAGCCTCCCCCTCTAAGGCAACCTCTACTTGCCCGACCGCCACCTCTAGCTGGTTGCGCATGTGGAGTGGAAACTGGTGCGGTAACCATGGACTGAGAAGCCTGAGGACTCGGTGGAATACGCGAAGCCTGAGTAGTCTGTGGAGGTGATCCCCTCCTGAGTATCGGGCAATCCCTCACCATATGACGAGTGTCACCACACTCAAAACAAGCTCTTGGAGGATGTGGCTGTTGTGGCTGGCTCGGGGCTGATCGGCTGGACTGACCACTGAAAGCACCCCGTGCAGGAGGTGCACTAGACAATGGTAGTGCATAATAGGGAGCCTGGGGTCTAGGAGTGGCCGGAATACCACTGGAAGCTGGAAGTGCTGAATGGACATGCCGGCTCACATAGCCCCTACCATGACGAGCTGCAACTGGGGCACGAGCACCACTATATGTGCCAGAATCTCGAGGCTTCTTGGCCTCCCTCTTCTCTCTCTCCCGGGCCCACATACCCTCCAATCTCCTAGCGATCTCCACTACCTGCTGGTATGCGATGTCCATCTCCAACTCTCGGGCTATGCTACATCTGATACCACGGTTGAGCCCCTCGATGACGGACTCGCTCTCTAACAGTAGCAACCAAGGCTGGTGCATGCTTGAACAAATCACTGAATTGGACCGCATACTCCGATACGATCATAGAACCCTGGCGCAACTGCTCAAACTCTGCGAGCCATGCATCTCTGAGACTTTGAGGAACAAACTCCCTCAAGAACATATCTGAGAACTGAGCCCAAGTGAGTAAAGTTGCCTCAGCTGGACTACCCAACTCATATGTTCGCCACCATTGATAAGTAGCTTCCTTAAGCTAGAATGTAGTGAAAGCAACCCTACTAGACTCCACAATACCCATAGTACAAAGGATACAGTGGCACTCCTCAAGAAAACCCTGGGCATTCTCTGACGCCAAACCGCTGAAAGTAGAAGGGTGATACTTCTTGTACATTTCGAGCCTGAGCTGCTCCCTCTCAAAAGCGGTTGCCCTAAACTCGGGCTGAACTGGAGTGACCGGCTGTACTGGTATGACCTCTGGGACCAGGTCAACCTGGACCCGCTGCTCTGGGGTACGAGCGGTGAGAGTCTGTGCTCCTCCCCCATCCTGAGGTATGGCAGGAGCAAGTAGGATCAACCCAGCTTGAGCTAAGGTGCCGAACATGCTCAGAAACTGGGCGAGGGTCTCCTGAAGTGTTGGGCAGTAACAGGCGTCTCAAGTGACTGCTCTCCAATTGGAGCTTCTGGTGGCTCCACTATAGTACCTCGTGCAGGTACTCTGGCTGCACCACGTGGACGTCCTCGGCCTCTTTCCCGGCCCTGGCCTCTCGCGGCTCTAGCAGGAGGTGTGGGTGTTTGGTCATCCGATCCGACTATGTGTGTCCTCACCATTTGTAAGAGAAAAGAAAGACAGAAGTTTAGAATCCTGAATTCAATAATTTCGCACGATAAGGAATCAAATAAGTGAAGTTTTTCCTAACTGTTCCATACCCTATCGAAGATAAGTACAAACATTTCCGTACCGATCCGCGAGACTCTACTAAACCTTCTTGTGACTCATAACACCAATGAACCTAGAGCTCTGATACCAACTTGTCATGACCCCAAGTTCCCTCCGTAGGATGTCGTGACGACACCTAGTCTCTAAGACTAGGTAAGCCTAACAACATGCGTAATAATTGAAATAACAACTTAGAATCTCAAAACTTCAGCAACTACATAAATAAAATATGTAACTCAATATGTACAACTCCCAAAACTTGGTGAAATATAAGTCACAAGCTCTAAGTAACAGTGCTGGACAATTATATACCTCACTGTCTATAATAGTGTAATGAAATAAGGAAGCACAAGATAGAAGGGGACTTCGAGGCCTGCGAATGCGGGCAAGTGTACCTTGAAGTCTTCAAAGCAACCTCAGCTCACTAATGCCGGGACTGATAGGAAGTACCTGGATCTACACAAAAAGATGTGCATAAGCGTAGTATGAGTACACTATAGTGGTACCCAGTAAGTGCCAAGCCTAACCTCGGTAGAGTAGTGACGAGGCCAGGGCAAGGCCCTATTGGAGATAATAAGAAACCAGATGAAAGATATAACGATATAATGATAATGACAATGGAAATGAAACAATAAGGAATTTACGAAAAGTTAACAATACAAAATCAAGATAGTTAATACAACACGGAAGGAAACAAGAATTTACATGTTAAGGAAACAAACAACCAAGACAAATACAGCAAATAGAGAAAGATCAACAAGGGCCACTACCGAGGTACCGCCTCGTAGTCCCAAATTATAAAAGTAACTCACAATCTTTCCTTATATCACCGCGAGAGCCTTTACACTTAGTTTTGAAAATCATTTTTCCCGAAATAGCATTTCGCATTTTAGCACACCTTATCGCACCGCATGGCTTCTAGTAGTTCCATTACTAGCCACGCGTATCAAGCCCACATTATCTCACCGCATGCGTTTCAACACCCATACTTTATACCACCGCATGCGTATCAATAATCACAATGTATCATAAATCACACCTCAAGTGCCCAATATCACAACTTGCCAGAAAACCCAAACAATAACAGAATTTCACAATAAGGAGTCCACAGCTCAACCACAATGTGCACAAAGTCTCAACAATAACAACCAGGGAGTAACTCAATAAAATGATATTTCACAACTTACACTTTGCCTCAATAGGAACCACAACCTTTGCAACTCGATACCAAACTCAACAACGAGATATTCCAAGAATAGCAATTTCAAGTAAAGAATTCAACAGTTAAATAATGAATACGGAATAAGGGAGGAAAGTACTTCAACTAAACATGTATGCCAATTTGCAAATAAGAGACAAAATAAGTAGACATAAGAAATTAGACTAAATATGATGACTATAACATGTTAAAGTAACTCTATTGAAGCATGAAGGTAAACTAAAAATCGGAAATTTTAACATTTAGCTCGTGTACACACTCGTCACCTTGCGTACGCGACTTTTACATTTCAAAATTATCACAACAATACCAAATCCTAAGAAAAATTTCTCCCACACAAGGTTAGACAAGTCACTTACCTCAAACCACGCTAAATCAATCAACTAGAAGGCCTTTTCTTCGATTTTCCAACTCCGAACGGCTCGAATCTATCCAAAATAATTTCATACTATAAATATAACTATAGGAAACTAATTCAAACAATGAAATTACGATCTTTGCAAATAATTGAAAATTCGACCCAAAAAGTCACCTCGGGCCCGCGTCTCGAAACCCGACCAAAATTATAAAAATCAAACACCCATTCGACATCGAGTCCAATCATACAAGAATTATTCAAATCCGACCTCATTTCGCCTTTCAAAACTCAAAAAATTAGCCTAAGGAGTTTCTACCAATTTTTCCCAATTTCCAGCTCCAAGGCACCAATTAAATGATGAAATTATCAATAGATTCATGTGAATTAATCAAAAACTTCCTTACCCCAAAGTTCTATCTGAAAATCCCTCGAAATTTTGCCTCAAACCGAGTTCTCTAAGTCCCAAAATGACTTATGAATCAAACACTCGAATTTTTCCCCTTTTCTGCCCAGTTAAATCGCACCTGCGACACAACTGCCGCATCTGCGGCTCTGCACCTGCGAAATTTCCATCGCAGGTGCGGATTTCACTTAACTCTGGGAACTCTGCTTCTGCGGACCAAACATCGCACATGCGAGTGCACTCCTGCGGAGGACTCTCTGCTTCTGCGATGAACGACCAAGCAACCTCTCTTCGCATCTGCGACCACTTCTCCGCACCTGTGGACGTGCAGATGCGGTCCACACCTCGCACCTGTGATCCGAGCTGGGCTAAGCCATTTTTCTTATGCGACCAGTTCCTAGCTTTTGCGAACCCGCACCTACCGCCAAACCCTCCGCAGGTGCGATGACACCAGAACATCCCAGCTTCAGTAGAATTCAACAAGTCTAAATTGTTCCGGATTCGATCCGAATCACATCCAGGGAACCCGGGACCCCGTCCGAATATACCAACTAGTTCCAAAACACCTAACGAACCTACTCAAGGCCAAAAATAACATCAAACAATATAAATTGTATGAATCGAAACCCAAATTCAAGCATATGAACTAGGAACTTCCAAATTCCGAAACCAACGTCGATTCATACCAAAACAATTCCGATTGACACCAAATTTTGCGCACAAGTCATAAAGGACATTACAGAGCTATTCCAACTTCCGAAATCGGGATCTGACCCCGATATCACCAAATTTATCTCCTGGTCAAACTTTCCAAAATCCTCTAACTTTCCAACTTTTCAACTTTCGCTAATTCATGCCGAAACGACCTACGGACCTCCCAATCAACATCCGGACACGATCCTAAGACCAAACTCACAATACAGAGCTATTGAAATTGTCAAAACTCTACTCCAGAGTCATCTTCACATAATTCAAACTATGGTCAACTCCTACGACTTTACCTTCCAACTTAGGGACTATGTGTCCCATTTCACTCTGAAACTCACCCGAAACCAAAACCAACCATCCCGGCAAGTTACATAAACACAATATAGCATAGAGGAAGCATAATTTAGGGAATCAGGGCTAAATTACTCAAAATAACTGGCCAAGTCGTTACAACGGTGAATACAAACATTGAATATTATGAATGGAACCTTAAAAAATAAATATTGAAACACACTGAATACACCAGTTAAATACAACTGAATAGAAGCAGTAGGTTTATAACAACTAAATACAGGCAGTAGGTTATTACAGGTTGTATACGGCATAAGTACATAATGTATTCATATATCTTAATTTTGTCAATGCAAGTGATTATAGTAAACTAACAAAAACTTTCAGTCATACGTGTAACGACCCGACCGATTATTTTACTTTATATATCCCCATTCCCCTAAATAAGACTCCCCGTATGTTCCTTTATAGCTTTATGACTTGCGGGGATGGTTAGTTAGGGTTTGGAAGGGTTCGGGTTGAAATCGGAACACTTAGTTCCTTAATAGTGGCATAAAATGGTTAAGTTTGACTTGAGTCAATATTTTGAGTAGACAACCACAAAACTGGGATTTGACGGTTCCAATAGGTTTGTATGATAATTTTGGACTTGGGCGTATGTTCGGATTGGGTTTCGGATGACCTGGGAGCGTTTCGGCGCATAATGTTGAAAGTTGGCGCATTGAAGGTTTCCAAGTTATTTACATTTGGTTTGAAGTAGGTTTTGGTGTTATCGAGGTCCGTTTGAGATTTTGAGCCTGGAAATAATTCTGTATGGTGATTTGTGACTTACATGCAAAATTTGGTGTCATTCCGAGTAGTTTAGGTGTCTTTCGGCACATTTGGAGTAAGTTGGAAGAACTTGAAGTCCATAACTAGATTTGATTTGGTTTGGGGTTAGAGTTTTAGTTTTGATATTGTTTTATGCGTTCCGAGGGTTTGAGCGAGTCCGTCTTATGATTACAAACTTGTTGATATGTTTGGACGAGGCCCCGGGGGCCTCAGGTGCTAATCGGACGATGTGCGGAACATGGTTGAACTTGGAAGGAGGGCTGAAGCAGTAGGGGTTCTGGTGCAATCGTACCCGCAAAGAATGTGCCGCAGGTGCGAGCTCGCAGAAGCGAGCCAATGACCGTAGAAGCGGCCTGGCATGGACTGGCCAGTGGTCACAGAAGCGGAGCAGGAACTGCACCTATGAACACGCAGGTGCGAGGAAGTTGATCACATAAGGGGAAGGGTGCCTGCCAGCCTGGGTCGCAGGTGCGACACATTCGCCGCAGAAGCGGGCTCTGCCAGCAAAAGCGATGCTCTGCCCGCAGAAGAGAGAATGGTAGACATGGGCATGATCCGCACCTGCGATGATTTTTCCGCAGAAGCGGAGCCACACGTTTGGCAGTGTGATCGTAGGTGCGAAACCACTGAAGGCAGTGAGGTTTATTTATGTCGAGACTTGGGCCTTTTTGGTTCATTTCTTTCACTTCTTGGACGATTTTAGAGCTCTTTGAAGAGGGGTTTTCACCTAACACTTTGAGGTAAGTAATTTCTATATAAGGCGAGTTTAATACATGTATTTTGGGTAGATTCTTAACACATAAATTTTAGAAATTGTGGGTTTAGTTGAAAAACCTAGGTTTTGGATAAAAATGGGATTTAACCACGAAAATGATTATGGAATTGGGTAGAAATTATATATTTGAGTTCGCGAGGTTGTGGGTAATATTTATCTTCGAACATTTCAGGAATCCGGGCACGTGGGCCCGGGGGTGAATTTTAGGAATCTTCCAATTTGTGTTGGGTAATTTCTTTAATGGCTAAATTATGAACTTGTGAGTGTGTATTGATTAATTTATATTTTGGATTGATTGGCACCAAGTTGAAGCTTTAGAGCGGATTTGTGGACCGGAGGTGAGCTTGAGAATGAGGTAAGTCTCTTGCATAATCTTGTAAGAGGGAACTCATCCCCTTAGGTATACCTTTGTTGTGTATTACTTGTGTGGGGAGCTATGTACGCATGAGGTGATGAGAGTTCGTGCGTAGCTATATTCCATGATATGTCCGGGTAGTCTTAGATCCACATCATGCTTTAATTGTACTATTGTACTTATTAGGCATATTAATTGTCTTGAATAGAGCTGAGACTGGGGATTTTAAAGTTGCAAATTTTCAATTTAAATTTCTTATTTTGGGAAGAATTGAGGAATAATAATAACTCTGAGAAATCCATGTCCTCTCGCGTCGTAAGCACTTCCGTGAGCGAGGTAACTTCTCTACTCTCATGGGAGCGGGCCATTCGGCTCGGCAATATAATAAATGCATCTATGGTTCGTGTCATTCGACCCTCGGCAGTGCACATAGTATTTTGGATCGGGTCGTACGACCTCGGCATAAATCGTGTGTGATAATACTCGGAGCCTGAATACACTTGATATTATTTTTGTGACTTGAGAGATTATAATTTATTTAATGGCCTGAAATTGTTGAAGTTAGCATGAGTCAATTGGAGAATTTCAAATTGACTATCAGTTAAAAGAACCATTTATTCATTGCTGGTTATTGTGTTATTTTTATTATTCATGTGTTCCATGCCTATGTAGAATTTCTATATTTATATTATTGGTATGTATTAAGCGTCGATGTCGACCCCTCGTCATTACTTCTTTGAGGTTAGACTGGATACTTACTGGGTACATGTTGTTTATGTACTCACGCTATACTTCTACACTAATCGTGCAGGATCTGAGGCAGGTGCATCTAGCGTTCATTCAGGCACACACCTCCGTCATCCTGAGGCATAGTGGTGAGCTGCTCTTTGAGTCCATTATGTAGCACTCGTAGTTTATCTTTTGTATTTACTTTCTGTCTATCTTATTTCAGACAGTAGCATAGGTATTTTGTATATTCTACTAGTTGCTCATACACTTGTGACACCGGGTCTTGGGAATATGCTAGTAGACACTTTATGGTTTTTGATATTTATTTCCCGTATCTTGGTCTTTCATTAGTTCACGCTTTACTTTACTATAATTTTTCACTTCTCATTTATTTAATAAATAAAAATAAACTATTTTAAAATTATTAAAAAGAATAAATGCATGGCTAGTTCACCGATGGCTTGCTTAGTGGCGACGTTGGGTGCCATCACAGACTATAAGGAAAATTAGGCCGTGACAATATGTGTAGACAGTGCCTCATTTAATGTAAGAATCTCTTGATATTTTTTCCCAAGTGTTGTGTACGTGTGTTAAGCTTCTTTTCAATTGCAGCAATTCCTAACTTCTTTTAAGAAGTCGTATATTGGCAATTCTCTTGCTGATACAAGTGCCGAATTGATTGACTCATCAATATTTGATGTCATAGTCTATCTACGACGTCGACAGTATCCTTCTTATCTTGTGGTCTTCGAGGAATCCTGTTACTTTGCTACCAATGAATATCTTTCCATTGTCACATACTATTTCGGCGGGTATCCCGAACCGGCATATGATATGATCCCAAATAAAGTCTATAACTTCTTTCTCTCTTATTTTCTCGAACGCCTGTGCTTCAACCTATTTAGAAAAATAGTCAGTCATAAACAAAATGAATTTGGCTTTACCTTGGGTCGATGACAGAGGGCCGACGATATCCATTCTCCATTTCATGAAAGGCCATGGGGATAGGACCGAGTGGAGTTGCTCTCCGGGCTGGTGGATCATTGGCGCGAACCTTTGACATTTATCATATTTACGAACGAATTCCTTCGTATCTTTGCCCATATCGATCCAATAATACCTTGCTCTGATTATTTTTTGGGCCAATGTGTCCGCTCCAGAGTGATTCCTACAAGTACCCTCATGCACTTCCCGTAGGACATAATCGACATCCCCCGGACCCAAGCATACCGCCAATGGTCCGTCGAACGTTCATCGGCACAGTGTTCCATCTGAAGCCAGAGTAAATCGAGCATCCTTGGTCCGTAGGGTTCTGGAATCTTTAGGGTCCAATGGGAGTTTTCCGTTTTTCAAATATTCGATATACTTGTTTCTCCAATCCCAGGTTAAGCTTGTAGAATTTATTTCGGTGTGTCCTTCTTCGATTACCGATCTCGAAAGTTGAACTACATTCCCCGAGCATGTATCATCTACCTCGACCGATGACCCCAAATTCGCCAGTGCGTCGGCCTCATTATTCTGTTCCCGTGGCACATGTCGTAAAGTCCATTGTTTGAAATGGCGCAAAGTGATAAGCAGTTTATCTAAATACCTCTACATTCTACCTTCTCGAACTTCGAAAGTTTTGTTTACTTGACTTACCACCAGCAAGGAGTCGCAGTTGGCTTCGATGATTTCTGCTCCCAAATTTCTAGCTAGCTCGAGGCCTACAATCATGGCTTCGTACTTGGCTTCGTTGTTAGTCAACCTGATAGTTTTAATAGATTATCTAATAATGCCACCCGTGGGTGGTTTCAAAACTATGCCCAGCCCGGACCCCTTTACGTTTGAAGCCCCATCCGTAAAAAGGATCCATACCCCCGATGATGTATCTGATTTCAACAGTTCTTTTTCGGCTTCGGGTACGAGGGCTGGTGTGAAATCGGCCACGAAGTCTGCTAGGACTTGAGACTTGATGGTTGTGCGGGGTCGATATTCAATATCGTACCCACTGAGTTCGACGGCCCATTTGGCCAGTCGGCCCGATAACTCGGGTTTGTGCAAAATATTACGAAGTGGGTAAGTAGACAATACGCATATGAGGTGACATTGGAAGTATGGCCTTAACTTCCTTGAGGCGCTTATCAGTGCAAGCGCCAACCTTTCTAGGAGCGGATATCTAGTTTTCGCCTCTCCCAAGGTTCGACTTGTATAATAAACTGGGAATTGCGTACCTTGCTCTTCTCGAACTAGGACACCGCTTACGGCGACTTCCGATACTGCTAAGTACAAACAAAGTTTCTCATCAATTTTTGGAGTGTGAAGCAAAGGTGCGCTTGATAGATGTCGTTTTAGTTCTTCTAAAGCTTGTTGGAACTCCGGGGTCCAAGAAAAATCATTCTTCTTTTTGAGTAGAGAAAAAAATTTATGACTTCGATCGGACGATCTCGATATGAATCAACTTAGGGTTGCGATCCAACCCGTTAGTCTTTGCACGGCCTTCACGTTGTCTACGATGGTGATGTCTTCGACGGCCCTGATTTTATCGGGGTTAATCTCTATTCCCCGATGTGATACCATGAAGCCGAGGAACTTTCCCGACCCGACCCCGAAGGCACATTTTTCAGGGTTGAGCTTCATTTTGTATTTTCTCAGAATCTCGAACGTTTCCTGCAAATGAATTAAATGGTCCTCTGCGCGCAGGGATTTGACTAACATGTCATCAATATAAACCTCCATTGATTTTCCTATTTGTTCTTCGAATATTTTATTCACTAGGCGTTGGTAAATGGCCCCTGCGTTTTTTAGCCCGAAGGGCATCACATTATAACAATACGTTCCATATTTGGTGACAAATGAGGTTTTTTCCTGGTCCTCCGGGTTCATCTGTATTTGATTATACCCGGAGTAGGCATCGAGAAAAGTGAGGATCTCGTGGCCGGCCATGGCATCGATCATGCTATCGATGTTGGGCAACGGAAAAGAATCTTTGGGGCATGTTTTGTTCAAATCCTTATAGTCCACACACATTCTAAGTTTGTCTCCTTTTTTAGGGACTACAACTACGTTGGCCAACCATTCGGGATATTTTACCTACCGAATGGACCCTATTTTGAGAAGTTTGGTTACCTCGTCTTTTATGAAGGCGTTCTTTCTATCGGACTGTGGTCTTCTTTTTTGCTTCACCGGTCTGAACCTATGATCCAAACTTAGCTGATGCGTCATTATGTCCGGCGAGATCCCTGTTATATCTAAATGGGACCAGGCGAAACAATCGATGTTATTGATAAGAAATTGAATGAGTTTTTTCCTGAGTTCAGGGCTCAACCCCGTTCCCAAGTATACCTTTTGCTCGGGCCGGCGCTCGATTAATATGACTTGCTCTAGCTCCTCGATCGTCGATTTTGTGGCATCGGAATCATCGGGAATTATGAAAGATCGAGGGACCCTTTGGTCCCCACCCTCTTCGACTTTCTGGTTGTCTGGCTGGATTGAAGTCGCTGTCTGTGATTGCTATTTGGTGTCCCGTTCTCCTTCCGGGCCCGATCCTTTTATCGGCGAAAGTGAGGACATTGGTTTGGCTTCGTCGACGGCGAGCATTTCTTTTGCGGCTGGTTGCTCTCCGTATACCGTTTTGACATCTCCCGACGCCGGAAATTTGAGGACCTAGTGTAGGGTCGAAGGCACGGCTCTCATGTTGTGGATCCATGGTCTTCCGAAAAGGGCGTTATACCTCATATCGCCTTCGATCACGTGAAACTTTATTTCCTGGACAGTTCTAGCCACGTTTATTGGTAAGGCTATCTCCCCTTTGGTGGTTTCGCATGCCATATTGAATCCGTTTAGGACCAGAGTTGCAGGTACGATCCGATCCTACAGGCCAAGCTGCTCTACTACCTTCAATCGGATGATATTGGCCGAGCTACCTGGATCGATCAACACACACTTAATTTTAGTTTTATTTACGAGTACGGATATTACCAGTGCGTTATTGTGAGGTTGGATGACCCCCTTTGCGTCTTCATCATCGAAGGACAAAGTCCCCATGGGTGCGTAGTCTTGAGTCTGAGATCGCTTTTCCCTCACCACCGACGTTCTAGTGCGCTTAAGCATCGGTCCCCGGGGGGTATCGGTGCCGCCGATGATCATGTGGATAACGTGCTGTGGTTCTTCTTGCTCGTTCTGCTTGCTGAAATCCCTACTTCTAAAATGGCTTTTTGCTCTATCACTCAGAAACTCCCGAAGATGCCCTTTGTTAAATAGGCGAGCTATTTCCTCTCTTAGTTGCTTGCAATCTTCCGTTCTGTGGCCATGGGTACCATGATATTCGCACGTTTGATTGGGATTTCTTTGGGCAGGATTGGTTTGCATTGGTCGAGGCCATTTAGTGTCTTCGATGCGTCCGATGGCCGACACGAGAGCGGATGCGCCCACACTGAAGTTATATTCCGATAATCGAGGTGCTTCTATAGGCTCGACATATTTGTCGAAGCCGCTCTTACTCATAAGCCCCCGAGAGTTTTGTCCCCGATCAATTCTTTGACTGTTCCGAACTGCACTGCGTGTTGAACCATTGTTTACTCGATCGGTGATGTACGGTCGATATCGGTCTCTGTTTGACCTTTGCTCTCTGTCGATCTGCTTTTGATTAATTACTGTCTTGTTCCGATTCCTGCTCGTTAGATTTTACTATGGCAGGCTCTGTTCTGGGGGTGACCTCTCGAAGTAACCCCTGCCGGACCTCTCGAAGTGGATTGGAAACCGGCCTGCTTTGTGCTTGAGTTTGGCTCTGTAGCCGAGCTATCGCTAATTGCTGGGCTTGCAACATCTCGAAGATCATGCGTAAGCTGACCCCGATCTCCTCTGGATTTTGGGTGTCTTGGGCTACGGATCGAGCACTGCCCTGAATGCTTCTTTCCGGTTCGGAACGCTGGTTTGCTTCCAAAGCAATTTGTGAATTGACATCTAGTGATATTTCGGCTCGAATCTCGGGTAGTGCCAAGTTGTTGGTTTCATCTTGAAGGCCAGCTTCGTAATCGGTCGGTGAAGCCATTCGGTCGGTGGCTATTCGTAGTCGAACCTGAATTGAAGGTGTTTTCGGAAATAAGTGACCACTGTTATCCTCGGCCCCACGGTGGGCGCCAAACTGTTTACTCGAAAAATGGATATAGTTGAATTTATACGCAGTTCCGAAGATATGTGGTACAACTTAACATAGAATGCTAGGATAAATAAAAGGATGAATATGGGTTAGAGAAAACGTAATCCAGGCGAATCAATTATGAACAGTGAATTTAGGAATTAACAAAATAGAATCAATCCAAAAAACTAGAAAGATCACTTTTCCTTATAGAGGAAATAATACAATTTTTGATAGTCTAAATCTCTAAAAAGATGCCTCCTCAGAATGATAAACAAGCCCTTTTATAGTGAAGGGGTTTGGCTCCAAGTATAATAAAATAAACATTCAGTGGGAGACCCATGATAAATCAGTTTTTCCATAATTTCTGCCAAGATTCCCTCTAGTGGGATCACAACGGCTTTTGTCTGCGAGCTCGATCTTGCTTAGAATCCTCGATTTTGGGTCGAGCTTGACTTCGGCTCGAACTCGTGATCTTGGCTTCGAACCCGCGCCATGGTTCGATTCTTGTTCGAGTTTGATTATGATATCGATCTCAACACGGACCGGCCTCCCCGGGCCCTAGGTTAGTTTGTTCCCCCTTCGGAATCTTATTTCGATACACCACCCTTCGAACCGTACCAGACATGCCAAGGCTGAGATTCATTTTGACTGTATACAAAGTAAAATTCATATTTTCTCAAGTCATAATAAAAAATATAGAAAGAGTTACGCCCTATGTCTATTGGGAATGTCTACAATTTCGACAAATGCTTTATTCACAAACAAACAAAAGAAAAAACAAATTGCAGAAATATAAATATTTCCTGTATTACAATTGGAGGTGTCAAAGAATTTAGATCTCGCAAAACAAAAGAATTAGTTTGGGTCAAAATAAGCGGCGGCCGGATGGAGTACGGGGCTAAAGCTGAATCGTTATTAGAGGTCTTTGGAGGCAAATATGTTAATTATATTTTACAATCAAGTTCTTCTAATATTTTCTTCCTAATTAATAATATACTTATTTTATTTAATTATTTCTTGAGATATTGTTGATTTTAGGTAAAGTTTTATTAATTTTACTTTCGAAAAATATCTTTTCGTGGGGAAAATGTCTTTATTTTTCTATGAACAATATTAAATAGGCATGCGAAAGAAGAATTAAATATTTTATTTCATTGAGTATATCAATTAGAGTATTTTCTTCTACTTGAATAGTTTTTTCGTAATACTTTTGTTACAAAATAAGTCCAAAAATCAATATGGAACTAATTAGCTCATGATATAAGAAGCTATTGTAAAATAAAAGTTAATCTAAGTTGAAGAGAATAAGAAGAATGAAGGAGGAAGTCATTTAAGTGCATGTCATTCATTTGTTATAGCTAAACTAAATTTGCTCCGAAAATAGCATAATGTTTAGACTATGCCATAATGATTATTAATATAGCAAATGGTTGATCAAAGAATTTACTTACTGTTATAAAGAATTATAAGAGTAATTATTTAAAATATACTTGTTATATATAATATGAATAATATTTGGGGCCCTCTATTTTTTGGAGCCTAAAGCCTTGGCTTTAGTTCCCTTGGGGTTGAGCCGTCCCGGGGTCAAATTAATTAGAACATGGATCTTACAAGAAATGTTTGGCACTTTTTAAATCTTCCCAATAAAGAATTACGTCTTGCATCTTAACTAATTCAATTATTTCCACCGAGGCGAGAACGAATTTTCGCCCTTAATCTTAAATTTAGGTGATCAAACTTTTTTAATCAAGAAGTATAAGTTTATGGACTGACATCTTATAAACTAAAAAGGGATAAATGATCAGCTTCGGAATTTGCTACGGATGGCTTTCGAGAAATATTAATTCTTTATCATAAGAAATTATCATTTTTATTGTTAATTTGGTAGGATAAGATCCAGCGAGGAAGAGCAAGTTAATAATGACTCACTCTATTAAAACAAACTGCAGTACATAAATTAAAAAATAGACCGAACCCATTACCAAAAAACGATTCATAGAAGAAGAGATAAAACTTTACAACTTGTTTGAAGGATTGTTACATATTATTTTATTGTGTAGTGTATTGTATTATATTATATTATATTATTTTGATGAATATAATGTTTGAATATATTATATCGTTTGTCGTTATTTTATAATGTCATGACCAGCAATACGGAAAATAAATTTACAATATTATAATAAAAAATAAAGTACGAATATAATTATATTATATAAAAAAGTTAGAATAAAGAATAAAACATAATTATTTAATAATAAAAAATAAAAAATAAGTGAAAAAAATAAAATAATAATAAGATAACACAAAATCAATACGCTACAATAGAATTTAAGCAAAAATCAAAACAAAAATTATACGTCCATACAATACATAGGTATGAAACTATGAATCATTGTTTGGAAACAAGCTGTTAGGCAGGCTGGGGCTGGGCTCAGAAATAAATCCAATGTCACGCATCTCAATGAAGCGTGTCGTCATCTTTCGGTCTTCATCTCAACCACCACCTCTTTTCTGCACTACTTATAAATCATTCCTTCTGTTGGAAACTAAATTCAATTACGTACGTTACACCCCTTGATTTCTACTATTTCTCTTTCTCATCATAATTCGAACACACAAATTGTCAAGCCCAAGTCTTAGAATATGCAGAACGGTGCAGAGACCTATCGACGAATCGCCACCATCTCAGCTCACCTTTACCCTTCTCCTTCTTCTCATCAGGTTTCTATTTTTCTCTTTATTCTCTTCCCTTTCCTATTCCACTTTTGCATTCCTTTAGAATTAATCAATTAGTAGTAGTAGTAGTAGTGGCGAAACGGATCCAGACTTAAATAGCAAAATACCATTGAATTCGTTCTTACTTTTAACTTACTCTTCTCTACTTTTCTTAAGAAAAAAGGATTTAACTCGTACAAAATGTATCCTTACAACTTTTGGTGGTAAACATATCATGAAAAAGTTTAAAGTTCATAGTTTTCAATTTTGTTTTTAAAAAGGGTCATTTTTTAAAAACAATTAGAAGGAAAGAATGCCATATAAAATAGAATCGCGGGAATGTAAGTTTATATTTTTAACACATTAGGTGATCTCTATGTTGCTTTCTTAATTCATTTACTACTAATTCTTAGTATGTTTTTGCACTCGGAATTTTCAATTAATAAGGAAAGAATGCCATATAAAATAGAATCGCAGGAATGTAAGTTTATATTTTTAACACATTAGGTGATCTCTATGTTGCTTTCTTGATTCATTTACTACTAATTCTTAGTATGTTTTTGCACTCGGAATTTTCAATTAATAAGGAAAGAATGCCATATAAAATAGAATCGCAGGAATGTAAGTTTATATTTTTAACACATTAGGTGATCTCTATGTTGCTTTCTTGATTCATTTACTACTAATTCTTAGTATGTTTTTGCACTCGGAATTTTCAATTAATCATACATACTGATTTTGTTGTGTGTTTAAAACATACGTGCATTTGGGGCTTAAGATGGAGGGAGGTGTGGGTTTGAGCCGAGCTAATTGCAGGGCGAAAGGGGGTTCTCCGGGATTCAAAGTCGCGATCTTGGGTGCTGCAGGAGGTATTGGTCAGCCACTTGCTATGCTTATGAAAATGAATCCACTGGTGTCGGTTTTGCATCTCTATGATGTTGCTAATACTCCTGGTGTAACTGCTGATATTAGCCACATGGACACTGGTGCTGTGGTAATTTCTCTCCCTATTCACCTTCTTTTTGTAAAAAGGAAGTGCCGGATGTTTAAGCATATACTAGTATACGTTTCATTATTATTTTATTTTCAATAAATGTGAAAACTTTACTGTGAAGTGAAGCATGGAGTGAAGAATTAGACTAGTTAAAGAAAATAGAGTTATCAAAAGAGATGATAGCAAAGTTGATAACAAAGATTATATAACTATTGTAATTGCATTAATACTTGTTGCGTGCAGAAAAAAATCCTAGCCATTATGAGATACAAGTGAAGCAGCTTGAATATAAAGACAGTTGATGAATTGGAGAAACAAAATGAATGGAGTGAGATTAGACAGGATTGTGGTGCCTAAATTCAGATAATTCTAATGTTTAGAGTCAATCTTCCAAAAGAATGACATTGTAGATGAAGATATAGCACGTAGAATAAAAATATGATGACTGAAATGGAGATTGCTATTTTCGTGTTATACAATAGGAATTAGGGAGATAACCTGTAGACATAAACTAATAAGTACGTTTTATAGTGCAGTTAAGAGATTAGCAATGTTATTGGAAGTGAATGTGGGGTTTCTAACGGCCTACATATCCACAAGATGAATTCGTAAAAGTGCGATTGTTACAATGGATGTATGACTATACAAGGTTGGACAAAATCAGAGATGATCATATCTCATCAAAGGGTATAATTTAGCATATATAATGGAAGGGGAGCCTTGGAGCAATGGTAAAGATATCTCCGTGTGACCTATAGGTCAAGGGTTCAAGCCGTTGAATTAGCCATTGATGCTTGCATCAGGGTAGGCTGCCTACATCACACCCCTTTCGGTGTGGCCCTTCCCCGGACCCTGCATGAACGCAGGATGCTTTGTGCACCGGGCTGCCCTTTTCAATGGACAAAATGAGAGGTGGTCTCCTTTATCAAAAAAATGAGAGTGGTCTCTTAAGATGTTTAGTATGTTATATGTAGATCTCCAGATGCACCGGTTCATAGGTGCAATAATATGATAGAAGACGGTAAAAGGATACAAGGTAGACCTAAAATCATATAGAGAGAACTTGTCCAAAAAGACATACAATCTTTCAGAAGCGAATAGTAGACTCTATTAAGAAATAAAACATAGGAAAGTAAAGGATTCATGTAGGCGATATGAACTAGTTGGAATAATGGTTAGTGGTAAGGTTTACACTCATAGTAGATCCTTTGTTTGTCAGAAATCTTTTTGCTATGGTTAAGACTTATATTTGTGAACTAAAATAAGGAGATTTGAACTTTTAGCTTTAGAGAAATCCTACTTTGCATCAAAAGGCTAATTATTTAGTACTCCCTCTGTCTCTTATTATGTGTCGTGTTTCCCTTTTACACGCCCCTTAAGAAATATTAATTAGGAAAGAGATTGGACTATTCTACCCTTATTTATGTCTTAAGTAATTTCTCTTCATTGAATATTTATTCTATTTATGTATTATTTCCATCTTCAAGAACTATTATTAAGGGTAAAACAGGAAAAAATAATCAATTTTGTCTTGAACTTCTAAAATGACAAATAATTTGAGACAACTATTTTTAGTAACCACGACTGTTAATATGAGACAGAGGGAGTATTGGAGTGCAATGTACCTAAATTGAGCAGAATGAACAAGAAGTTTTTATAGCCAATCTCCACTAATTTGGGATAGAGGCTTCTTTGTAACACTTGTGGGATAAAGGCATAGTTGATTGACTGTTATTAAGCCTTACCAGCCTATTGCATTAAGCAGAAGCATCCTTTCAAAGTCTTCTGAGGTAGATTAATCTGAAATTACTAAAAAGTTTTGAGCTTCTAGGTAGGACTCAATAAAGTGATTTCTAGATCAACCAAAATATATGGTGAAAAATCAAATAATCTGCTGAGATGTTAGAAGAGAGAAAACTAACATAGCAAACAGAAAATTGATTGGACGATTAAACATCGAAAGTCAAATTGATGCTAATATGCGAATAAGAGGGGCGTTAGCTAGTGGCCTTTTTGTCCCCAATGGCTGTCTTCGGGCATGTAGACCCAAACTCAGTGGCGAAGCCACATGGTCACAAGTCGTCGAAAAATTGCACTGTGTATATAGGTAAAATATTACGTTTTAGAGGTATATAATACATATTGAACACCCTTTGTTGGGAATTTTTTTTCACTTCTTTCTAATTTGAATACCCTTGGAAAAATTCCTAGCTTCGCTACTGCCCAAACTTAAACGAAGACGAACCCCAACGTCGCCCTTTACAACACTGTTCTGCGTTGCAAGTCTAGATACTTGCTTACGTCTGAGATATAGCCCATACTATAATGTTGTGTTCTTTTCTAGCTATGACAAGGGATATTATAATGTCTTTAAACAATTAACTTAAGTATGTTGATTTCCAGGTACGTGGTTTTCTAGGGCCTCAACAATTGGAAGATGCTCTCACTGGCATGGACCTTGTAATAATCCCTGCTGGTGTTCCTAGAAAACCAGGCATGACAAGAGATGATCTTTTCAACATCAATGCAGGAATTGTGAGGACTTTATGTGAAGGAATTGCCAAGTGCTGCCCTAAGGCCATTATTAACATAATTAGTAATCCTGTAAACTCTACAGTACCGATTGCTGCAGAGGTTTTCAAGAAGGCTAGCACCTTTGATCCCAGGAGACTTTTGGGTGTGACTATGCTTGACATTGTCAGAGCCAATACATTTGTGGTATTCAAAGCTTTCTAAACTGTTTCTTTTCCGCATTTTACCTCCTTCCACTTCCCTTTGAGCAGAGTAGCTACTCAATGCTTAAAAAGATAGAAGCGGATACACAAGTGAACCAATCATTAGCAGATTACCTCTGCTTTTCTTGACTGCCTATTTGGGCCAAAAATTGGTAGAGCCATGTTATTAGCTCCATCCAGCAAATTGTTTTTGATCATTCCCAAAATGATGTCCAAATTCCTGAATGAAAAATTCATCCGCTGTTCATTTTCTCTTGTATATCTTACCTGCTCAAATGCTAATGGACACCCTTCTTTAATCTTGTAAATCAAACTTATCGAAAAGTCAACTTTATATCTATTTTAGATCAATTTTCCTCGTAAATACATTGTAATTTCACTGTTACTCTTAATACCTGTACTAGGCCAAACCTAGAAAATTTTGATGAAGTACTATTGTTACTGTCTGGAGTACAACTGATTTTAACCTTGTTCATTTTAAAACTCTAGTAGCACCATATACTGCTTCTTTTTATGCTTCACAGACCTGTTGCATTATTGACCTTGTGTACAAGAATAAATAGATTACAAGGACTCGGAGGTAATGTAGTATATTCCTGGTCTGAGACTCATATATCAGGCATCTGATCCTGGTATAATCAATGTGAAAGATATATACCTGAACAATGCTTAACATTATATTGTTATAGTCTCAAGAATACTCACAAAAATGACATTGATGGTTGTGTGCAACTGTGCTTACCAACTGAACACTCTTTCAGTTGTGCTTTGACATTTGATGTCGATCATCTGCCTGATCTAATCTGTTTCATGTCATGAAGGCTGAAGTTTTGGGGCTTGATCCTAGGGAAGTGGATGTTCCAGTTGTGGGGGGCCATGCTGGGGTTACAATTCTACCTCTTCTTTCCCAGGTTTGGCAAACTTTGTTCAAACTGATTTTACCTGGTTCACAGGATCTTAGTAACCTAGAATTTCTTTTCACTTATCTAATGTTATTCAGGTTAAGCCTTCTTGTTCTTTTACCCCAGAGGAAACTGAATACTTAACATCTCGTATACAAAATGGTGGAACGGAGGTTGTTGAGGTAAGATAAAATTGAAGGTTTGTTAAATTAGTCTTTTTGCTTATTAAAGTGAAACATTTATTGTGCCTGGTTGGTACTTGGCACGATGCTTGTCCTGTAATGTTTTTGTTCTTCATAAACCTTATTGCATAATGTTTTTGTTATTTATATTTGACTTATCATAGACTTTCTACTGGTAGAGGTTTGTTTGACTTCAGATATTCATTGAAAACTTGCCCTGATCTTTGGGCAGGCAGAGAGTACTATTTCATGAACTGGTCCATATTACATGTTGGCCCATCATCTCTGAAACCATATTTTTACCCATATTGTCTTTTGCCTTCACCGACAAAAGCAGTTTTTGATAAACTTACTTCACCCTTTCTAAGAATGTTCAGCCATGTGTTTCCTGACACTGCACTTTTAGATGTCACAATTACAACCTAGAGGGGGTTTCAGTCCTTACTCTGAACGATTGCATTACTCTCACTTCCTCCTCTCACAGTAGTATATATTGACAAGGGACAGTCCTTATCTTCCACTTCTAATATGCAGTGCTAGCCTGTCCAGCATCATATCTCAGCTCCATTGCCATAAGCTGTGGTCTCTCTCCTGGATTGATTTATCTTCTCTCTCCATCATCCTCCCTTTTCCTTGCTACTCTCCTCTTGTAAACAAGGAAAATTTCTGGATGGTATTGGTCATGGTTTATATTGCTGTCATAACACCACAAATTACTGACTAAGCTAACCCCATTGGTGGAATTCATCTTTTGCTGAATGGACATGGTGCTCATTTTTGCAGGCAAAAGCTGGTACTGGTTCGGCAACTCTCTCTATGGTTAGAGCAACTTTGCACTCTTTATTTAATTTTCCCTTTTATTACAGTTGACAGTTCATATCATCCACGGTGATGCCAAATCATAAGTTTGTCCTAACATTACAGGCATATGCTGCGGTTAAATTTGCTGACGCATGTTTGCATGGATTGAGAGGAGATGCTGGCATTGTAGAATGTGCCTTTGTGTCTTCTCAGGCATGTATATTAGATCTTCTGCTAAATTTTCTCTACAGCATGTATTTGTTTACATCTCATGACATTGTCGTGGATACAGAAACCTCGGGTTTTCATGACAGTTAGTAATGGTTAATCATCTTTCTAGGTGACTGAGCTTCCATTTTTCGCATCAAAAGTACGGCTTGGCCGTAACGGAGTTGAAGAAATATACCCTCTTGGTCCCCTAAATGAATACGAGAGGTTAGTATTCTGATCAATCACCTTTTGAAATTACTGCCGTGTAATTGTGATGTTATTCATTAAAAAACTGGTTAGAATTTTCTCAACTACTGAATTTTGCAGGACTGGGCTTGAGAAGGCAAAGAAAGAGCTGGCAACAAGTATTCAGAAGGGTGTCGCCTTTGTAAAGAAATGAGCAGACAGCTAAATGACTTCCAAAAGATGCTTTTATGTGGCCATATATCTCAAATCCGCAGTTCCAGAAAATAAGAGTAGTTTCTTTGTTGTATTGAAGGGCACATCCTGTTCTACTTTTCTATAGATTGATTGCTTTGGTGCAGAAAATAAATGTAGTATCTGGTCATGTAAAATAATAAGTCCCCAGTTCATCTTAGACTTGCAAAGTCTTACATCTTTGAAGGAAGGTTCGTTATGGACTTTTTGACAGTATAGATATTAAAAGTCTCGAGTATCTTTTGTCTTATTTGTCGAAACCATTATCCTCATTATCAACCCATAGTACCATGTTTCAACACTCTTTCCTATTAGTTTTAGTATAATAATAATTTTCTCGACCAAAGCTAGTTAGTAATGCACATTGTCTTTGTAGAATGCACTTGTAACCCTACTAAACAGATTTGATATACGGATTTTGATAAAGCTGTTGCAGCAAAGAACATAAGACACTATAATGCAGTAGAGTTCAAAGCTATCAGCTGTCCATTTTTATTCCAGAATTGGTAGTGCATATAGTGGCCTAGAAGCAAAGTACTGAAAAGATTAAAAACAAATCTGAAGTAACATCAGATATTATTACTCCCTCAG
Organism: Nicotiana tomentosiformis; assembly: GCF_000390325.3. Classification (NCBI taxonomy): domain Eukaryota; kingdom Viridiplantae; phylum Streptophyta; class Magnoliopsida; order Solanales; family Solanaceae; genus Nicotiana; species Nicotiana tomentosiformis. The sequence goes on from NC_090813.1 coordinate 134,189,677, forward strand.
TTTACTTAGACACAAACTTTAATAAAGAGAAACTTTTATAAAGAAGAAAGTAGTGCCAATCTTTTTGGATCAGAGGGAGTACTATTTATTATTATTTCTATTTTCAAACTTGTTAGTTGAAATGAGAAATTCAAAAAGCCACAACAAAGACTGAAGTCTAATTTTTGAGCAATTTCAAGTAATCCTTCATACTGTTGCATTATTTCATGAAAAAGAAGCTAGCAGTCACCGAGCCAAGCTAAGTGTAGTTCTGGTTTGAGCACATGGTTTGGCGGAAGAAGAGCGAGTTACTGAAACCTATTCTTCTTCTCGAAAGATCAAATTCGACGAGGTTGTCCTGCATTTGATACGCACCAATGACAATTCCTTGTCCCCAATCTCGAGTACGTCGTTCCACAAAGGCTAGACATATGACATCCTCGTTAACTTTTACCAATGAGTTCGCTCCAGTAATTCTCCAATTCACATTTTTCTTGTCGAGAGCGACGTTGATTTCAGGAGCATTGAAGCCAAGGCGTGATATACCAATATCTCTTGAGTTAAAGCAAGTTGTAAAGGGTTCAACTGGAGGGACAGATCTAACCTCTTTTGGCATCTCATTAACAAAGGCTTTTGTTATGGCATTGTAAATAGAAGGCAACATTATAGTATAAGGTACAGCCGTGCTAATACTCGTGCCAAATCCATTTTTCAATGAGAGTAATGTTTTATTAAGTGGCACATTTTTACCATTGATGCTAATGGATGAAACTTTTATATAGTACTCAGAGGACTTTTTATCTCGCACAATGTCATAGGGGCTGGTAAGTATGGGAGTATAAATAAGATCTCGTGAGGCATCAATGGCACTATTAAGCAAATAAGGGCTGTTTCCAATGAAGATTATACCATTTCGTTCAGTTGATGAGCTCAAGCAAATGGCAAATTTTCGGCTGAATTTAAAAGCTGATGCAAATTGAGCAGGAACTGATACCGCACTTTGGTGTCCAAAACCAACCGTTCCTTTAACATCTTTACCGAGATCTTGAGTTACATATGATCCTGCGCAGCTGAATATAAACTTTGGAATGGTTGCAACAGGGCCTGGAAAACAATAGGTCAGAAGTTTTAACAAGAGGATTCAAAAGAGAGTTCAAGTCCTATACGTACTACGGTGTAAACATTATTTACATAATTATGTCATTTATAAGATAATAGGAAGTAAATATTTATGATAAACATGTAATATATTGTTAATTAGTTGATACAAATGATCATTAACTTGCTATTATAGGTTAAACTACACTGATATAAAAGAGTATTTTTTACCATCACTACATATAATTTATATCCTTCCGAATATATATAAGAACACTACACCCTGGGTGCATTCTTGCACCCTAAAGCTATCTGTAAACTATCTTTACCACTTCATTTATGTCAAGAACATTAGATAATATACACACAACACACACAAAAAGTATGTTATTATCTTGCTAAATATAAAATTTTAAAGCAGAAAATTCAAGTGAACATCCTTCATTAAATATATAGTTCCGTCCTTATACCTGGAAAAGATTCGTTAATGGATTGGATTGACAAAACATCATCGGCGATTTCTCCACTTGTTAAGATTTCAACAAGCGGGTTTTCAACATGGTTATAGCATGCATCTTTGTTACATCCCGGACCACGTTGTACAAATCCCAGAAGACATTCTCCACATTGTGTGGTGCTAGCTAGTTTGCATTGTTTTGACTTGCAACGAGATGGCTTGTAAGTTGAGCTTTTGTAACCATTTTCACAATCAACCCATAGGCTATCACCAGCAAGATGGATAGCGAGTTTAAGGGGAACCAAAGGTGTTCTTTGTTGAATTTCAGTTATGTATTGTAGGCTGGAGGGGTCTTTTTTCACTGCAAGAAATAGAGTTTTAGGATGAAAAGTGGTTTTAGCTAGGCAATTAGTGGATATTATTATGAGAAGAAAGCAATAAAATGGAAAGAGAGAGTAGTAGATGGAGTACGACATCATAATATGGAAATTTGATGATAAAGGAAAATAAGCAAATGATTTTATGTGAAATCTTGGTTTCAATAGGCAATGTATTTATAGCTATATGATTTTTAAAAGTGGTGAAGTGGTGAGCGCACTCGGGAAGTAGGTGGCATTTTTGACCGTTTAATACCAGAATGATTCATCTCAAATTGTTTAAAAACATCTCTTGTATTTTGTTCTCAACTTGTGGACTCGGTATTTCACATGGGCCAATCCATGGCATTTCCCGTTGGAAGAGCAATGAAATTTCATAAAGACAAGATACATCATTTATTACTACATGCTTCAATTTTTTAAACAAAAGCTAATTTCCTTCTTTCAGTGCCCAATAATTGATTGCTTAGGTTTTAAATCATCAAAGTTTATATTCTCACTTTTACTTGTACTACATTATTGATTTTGCACACCTCTTAAAAAATAATAAATAAAGTGTCTAATTTATCATGATACCCATATTAATTAATGTATATTTATAATAAATTTGAAAAAATAATTTAAAATGTCTTATCTTGATATACAAAAAGTGATAAATAAAAGTAAAAATCTATTTTTAGAATACTGGACAAGTAAAAGTGAACGAAGGGTATTATTCAAGCAAAAGAAATTTTAAAAAATCACACTGCTTTGAAATAATTAATTCTCACATGTATAACTAGACAGGATTAGCAATTGAGGCTTCTTTTCCACTTCTTTCACAAACGGTCCCCTTTCTTGACTATTTCGACTAGTTTCTTTGTTCCTTGTCATCTAATTCGCGAAAATTAATAATTCCTACTATTTATAACAATTGACCATTTTTCTTTTGGCATATTCAATAAGGAAATACGAACTCGTAAAAAAAAAATGTATTCACTAAATTAATCTTAATTAATTGTTACATTGACAGATTAGATAAGACAAATTTTGAAAAAATAAAATTAATTCCTTCTTGATTATGTAAATCAACACTTATTTTGGATCAAAATAAAAAATAAAATAGTCACTTATTATGGATCGGATGAAGTATCTAATATTTTAAATATAAGAGATTAACCGCACTTCACATGGAAGTTTTTCTTCTCCCCTTCTTTTGGTTTGAATTATTGTTATCAGTACCATCGATCAATTTAATAGTCTTCGAAACTGAAACTCTTCTGGATATTAAAATGTTTTCCTATTCTAAGGCGAAGATCATGTTCAGAGATATGAATTTTATACGGTCTCGCAATTTTTTTATATTTAAGGTTCTTGAGAGCTGTTCTCTTTTTAAGATCTGCCACTACTTAGGATACTTTTTTATTTTACTCGAAATATTTCCACGTTTCACAATTAGTTAGATTCACCGACGAGCTTTGCACTCCTTATTTCACTTTATAATTTAATTTATTTAGGCTAATAATATTATTAAATTTGTAAAAACTGAAGAAATGGAGCTCCAATGGTGATCTCCAGAAGGTTCTGTGAGAGAAGGTTATAGAAAAAAATATGTCAGCTAATCCTAACACTCCTAACAAAATGTAACTAACTTTTTTTTTAGAACACGACATTTTATTCATTACTAGAGACCATATAGGGAGATATATAACTGGATTGACTCCACTACTTCTTAAGATAGTAGAAGCAGAGTTGTTCAACATGGCCAAATTATTCATAACACTAACACTGGTAGTAGTAGTAGCGCCATTAGATCTAAGATGGATGACGGGTGGATTTATCGCACTAAAACATTAAGGGGTCTAACGTGATCACAATTTGGGATAGTGGAACAGTGCATATACTCTAAGGCACGTGCATAGACGAGATTGCAGGTAAGTGGTTGGCATAATCTATGGAATGCATTACTATTTCTATTAATCCATAGATGCCAAAGTGCAAATGGAAGGAAGTCTTCCCATGATATTGAATGAAGCAGATTTTGTGGGGTCTGAGGCATTAATCCAGTGTAAATTTTGGTGGTTTAACGAAGTGGTGTCCAGTCCAATTTCATTCCAGAAATGAAATGCATTGGGTGAAGGAAGATGTGAACAATGGTTTCTTCTTCTTGTTGACAAATAGTGCACATAGGACCAATATGTATGTCAATATGGTTAAGATACGGCCTTATAGGGAGTCTATTGTGCATACATTGCCAAAGGTAGTGCTTAATTTTATTGAGAGTATTAAGGTTCCTAATCTATTGAATGCAGCTACGTCATAACTAAATTTGGTTGAGTAGATAAGGGGTAGGGTTGATTTGGTGGAAAAAGAAGCCATTTGAGGTTAGGAATAAACTAGGGGTATCTGTACTAACCTAGGGGTATCCCTTTTTTTAAACCTAGGGGTATTTGTTGTAACATCACTACGTGTAAGTCCTCAGAGTGGATAGTATTAATAATATAGTCGGGTAGATCAAAGGATAACATGGATAGTTCCCAGTTATTATTTTTCTACACATTGCTAACCCTAAGGTTAGATTCATTAAGGGTTAAAGGGCCATAAATTATAACGACCCGACCGGTCGTTTCGAGAGTTATAGCCATATTTTCCACATTTCTGCTTCCTTTTGTGCTTTTTAGCTATATTATGATATATCATGTTAGTTGGTTCGGGTCCGGAGTGGTTTCGGAGTGGGTTGAGACACTTAGTCTCTAAAGTAGAAGCTTAAGTTGAAAAAGTCAATCGGACGTTGACTTATGTGTAAACGACCTCAGATTTGAATTTTGATGGTTCTGTTAGCTCCATTAGGCGATTTTGGACTTAGGGGCGCGTCCGGAATGTGATTTGGAGGTCCGTAGTGGAAGTAGGCTTGAATTGGCGAAAGTTGGAAATTTGGCGATTTCGATCGGCAGTGGAAAATTTGATATCGGGGTCGGAATGGATTTCCGGAAATTGGAGTAGGTTCGTGGTGTCATTTGTGACGTGTGTGTAAACTTTGAGGTCATTTGGACGTGGTTTGGTAGGTTTCGACGTCGTTTGTGGAATTCGGAAGTTTAGAAGTTCTTAGGCTTCGACGTCGTTTTTGGTAGGACTGAATGAAGTCGTTCTCTGGGCTGATGGATCATTGGTGCAAACCTTTGGTATTTATCACATTTTTGAACAAACTCCTTAGTGTCTTTTTCCATGCAATCCCAGTAGTATCCTGCTCTAATGATTTTGTGAATTAGTTATTCGGCGCCGGAGTGGTTCCCACAAGTGCCTTCGTGTACCTCTCGTAAAATATAATCGGTGTCTCATGGTCCTAAACATACTGCCAATGGTCCATCGAATATCCTTCTGTATAATGTTCCATCTTCAGCCAACAGGAATCGAGCAGCTTTGGTTTGTAGGGCCCTCGATTCTTTAGGGTTCGATGAGAATTTTCCGTTCTTCAAGTATTCAATATACTTATTCCTCTAATCCCAGGTTAAGCTTGTAGAATTTATTTCGGCATGACCTTCCTAGATTATGGATCTCGAGAGTTGAACGACAGTCCCCGAGTCGATCTCATCTTCTTCGACCGATGACCCAAAACTTACGATTGCGTCGGCCTCACTGTTTTGTTTCTCTAGGCACATGTTGTAAAGTCCATTCCTTGAAACGGTGCAAAGTTACCTGTAATTTTTCCAAATACCTTTGCATCCTATCTTCTCGAACTTCGAAGGTTTTTTTTTTACTTGGTTCACCACTAGTAAAGATTCATATTTGGCTTCAATGATTTCTTCTCCCAAACTTTTAGCTAGTTTGAGACCTGCAATCACGGCCTCGTACTCGACCTGCAATCATGGCCTCGTACTCGACCTCATTGTTAGTCAGCCTAGAAGTTTTGATAGATTGCCTAATAGTGCCACCCGTGGGGGGTTTCAAAATGATGCCAAGCCCGGACCCCTTCACATTCGAAGCACCATCTGTGAAGAGGGTCCAAACCCCCGATGATGTACCTGATTTTATGAAGAGTTCTTTTTCAACTTCGGGTATGAGGGTTGGCATGAAGTCGGCCACAAAGTCCGCTAAAATTTGGGACTTGATGGCTGTACGAGGTTGATATTCGATATTGTACCCACTGAGTTCGATAACCCATTTGGCCAATCGGCCCGATAGTTCGGGCTTGTACAAAATATTACGAAGTGGGTAGGTGGTTAACACGCATATGGGGTGACATTGAAAGTACGGTCTTAACTTTCTAGAGGCGCTTATCAGTGCAAGTGTCAATTTCTCTAAGTGTGTATATCTAGTTTCTGCTTCTCCTAAGGTTCGACTTACATAATAAATAGGAAATTGCGTACCTTGCTCTTCTCGAATTAGTACGCCACTCACCGCAATTTCTGATACCGCCAAGTATAAGTAAAGTTTCTCATCTGCCTTCGGTATGTGAAGCAGTGGAGGGCTCGACAAGTATCACTTCAATTCTTCTAATGCATGTTGGCATTCTGGGGTCCAGGCGAAATCGTTCTTCTTTTTGAGTAGAGAGAAGAATCTATGGCTCCGATCCGTCGACCTCGAAATGAATCGGCCTAATGCGGCTATCCGTCCGGTAAGCTTTTGCATGGCTTTTACACTATCCACGACGGCGATGTCTTCGATGGCCTTGATCTTATCGGGGTTGATCTCGATTTCCCGATTCGATACCATGAAGCCAAAGAACTTGCCCGAACGAACTCCGAAAGCACATTTCTTGGGGTTGAGCTTCATGTTGTATTTCCTTAAAATCTTGAACGTCTCCTGCAAATGAATCAAATGGTCCTCTATGCTCAGGGACTTAACTAGCATGTCATCAATATAAACTTCCATTGTCTTACCTATTTGCTCTTCGAACATTTTATTTACTAGGCGTTGGTAAGTAGCTCCTGCATTTTTTAGCCTGAAGGGCATTACATTATAACAATACGTTCCACACTTTGTGATAAATGAAGTCTTTTTTCGGTCCTCTGGGTTCATTTGAATTTGATTATACCCGAAATAGGCATCGAGAAAAGTAAGGATCTCGTGGCCGGCTGTGGCATCGATCATGTGATCGATGTTAGGTAGTAGAAACTAATCTTTGGGGCACGCCTTGTTTAAATACTTATAATCTACACACATTCTAAGTTTGTTCCCTTTTTAGGGACTACAACTACATTGGCTAACTATTCAGGATATTTTACTTCCTAAATCGACCCTATTTTGAGAAGTTTAGTTACCTCGTCCTTTACGAATTCGTGCTTTATCTCAGACTGAGGTCTTCTTTTTTGTTTCACCGGTTTGCACTTGGGGTCCAGGCTCAGCCGGTGCGTTGTTATCGACGGTGGGATCCCTGTCATATCTAGATGGGATCAAGCAAAACAATCTATGTTATCTATAAGAAATTGAATAAGTTTTTTCTGAGTTCGGGGGTCAATCCCATTCCCAAGTATACCTTTCTCTCGGGCATATGCCCGATCAATATAACATGTTCCAGTTCTTCGACCGTCGATTTGGTGGCGTCAGAATCTTCGGGGATGATAAAAGTTCGAAGGATCAGAAAATCCTCCTCTTCTTCTTCTATTTCCTATTTCCCGATTCGGTCGAGGCTGGCGACTGTGATTGCTATTTAACTTCTCGTTTACCTTTGATATTTGGCCTTTTCGAGGTTGATAGTATTGATATCGGCGTTACCTCATCGACCGCAAATATTTCGCTTGCAGCATGCTGCTCCCCGTACACTGTTTTTACACCATCCGACGTCGGGAATTTTATTACTTGGTGGAGAGTCGAAGGTACTGCCCTCATATTGTGGATCCAAGGCCTTCCGAGTAGGGCATTGTACCTCATGTCACCCTCGATTATGTGGAACTTGGTATTTTGGATGGTCCCAGCCACGTTTACCTGTAGAATAATTTCCCCTTTAGTTGTTTCATTGGCCACGTTAAAGTCGTTTAAGACCCGAGCTGCGGGCACGACTTTATTTTGCTGACCGAGTTGCTCCACGAACCTCGATCGGATGACATTCACAGAGCTACCTGGATCCACTAAAACACGCTTAACTTGAACTTTATCTAATAAGATAGAAATTACTAGAGCGTCATTGTGTGGCTGAGAGATGCCTTCGACTTCTTTGTTCTTGAATGATCAAGTGACTTCGGTCACGTAATCTCGGGTTTGTTTTTCTCTAGTGATCGGTATCTTTTTCTACACGTAATCATGGATAGTTCCCAGTTATTATTTTTCTACACATTGCTAACCCTAAGGTTAGATTCATTAAGGGTTAAAAGGCCATAAATTGTAACAACCCGGCCGGTCGTTTCGAAAGTTATAGCTCCGTTTTCCCTATTTCTGCTTCCTTTTGTGATTTTCAGCTATATTATGATATATCAGGTTAGTTGGTTCAGGTCCGGAGTGGTTTCAAAGTGGATTGAGACACTTAGTCTCTAAAGTAGAAGCTTAAGTTGGAAAAGTCAATCAGACATTGACTTATATGTAAACGACCCCGGATTTAAATTTTGATGGTTCCGTTAGCTCTGTTAGGTGATTTTGGACTTAGGAGCGTGTTCGAAATGTGATTTGGAGGTCCGTAGTGGAAGTAGGCTTGAATTGGCAAAAGTTAGAAATTTGGCGATTTCGGTCGGTAGTGGAAAATTTGATATCGGGGTCGGAATGGATTTCCGGAAATTGGAGTATGTTTGTGGTATCATTTGTGACGTGTATGTAAACGTTGAGGTTATTCAGACGTGGTTTGGTAGGTTTCAGCGTCGTTTGTGGAATTCGGAAGTTTAGAAGTTCTTAGGCTTGAATCCGAGGGTAATTTGGTGTTTTGAGTGATTCGAAGGCTCGACTAAGTTTGCATGTTGTTATATGAATTGTTGGTATGGTTGGATGAGGTCCCTAGGGGCTCTGAATGATTTCGGGTGGTTAACAGATTGTTTGAAGTTGGAAAAATGCAGTTGAAGCTGCTGCTACTGGTATTTCGACACCTACGGAGGGGGAGTCGCATGTGCGAGGTCGCAGGCACGCGTGGGAGTTCGCAGGTGCAGACAGTGTTGAGGTAGGCTGGATCCGCAAGTGCGTAGGAGAGCTCGCATCTGCGAGGAAAAGTATGTTTGTGGTATCATTTGTGACGTGTATGTAAACGTTGAGGTTATTCAGACGTGGTTTGGTAGGTTTCAGCGTCGTTTGTGGAATTCGGAAGTTTAGAAGTTCTTAGGCTTGAATCCGAGGGTAATTTGGTGTTTTGAGTGATTCGAAGGCTCGACTAAGTTTGCATGTTGTTATATGAATTGTTGGTATGGTTGGATGAGGTCCCTAGGGGCTCTGAATGATTTCGGGTGGTTAACAGATTGTTTGAAGTTGGAAAAATGCAGTTGAAGCTGCTGCTACTGGTATTTCGACACCTACGGAGGGGGAGTCGTATGTGCGAGGTCGCAGGCACGCGTGGGAGTTCGCAGGTGCAGACAGTGTTGAGGTAGGCTGGATCCGCAAGTGCGTAGGAGAGCTCGCATCTGCGAGTCCGCAGATGCGGATAGGTGCCCGCAGAAGTGGAAGTGAGGAGGACAGGTAGTGGCCGCAGGTGCGAGGTCTTTTCCGCACCTGCGTGGTCGCAAATACGGATATGGAGCGCAGGTGTGAAGTTGGGGTTTTTAATGATTTTCCACAGGTGCGGAGGTTATTGCGTAGATACGGCACTGCAGGTATATATATTTAGCTGCAGGTGCGAAAGACCTGGGCAGAAACTATAAATAGAACACCTTCGCGAATTTTATTTCATTTCCAACATTTTCAAGTCGATTTTTGGATATTTTGGAGTGATTTTGAAGGGAGATTCAAGGGTTTTCAGTGAGGTAAGTTTCTTGGGCTCTAATACTCCTATCTATGGTATTTTTCCATTTTATTATCATCTAATTAGTGGAATTTAGGGGTGAAAATAGGGGGTTAGGGCTTGGGATTTTGGAGAGTTTAATTTAAGGATTTATGGGACCAAATGATGTCGGATTTTGATAAATTTTGTATGTATGGACTCGTGAGTGAATGGGATTTCTAGTTTTGTGACTTTTGTTGGATTTCGAGACATGGGACCGGGGGGCGGGTTTGAGTGAATTTCGGGATTTGGCCTATAATTTGGTATTTTCCTTGTGGGATTAATTCTTTAGCTCATATTGATCGTATTTTATTGCTTGTGGCTAGATTCGGGTCATTTGGAGCCCGGTTAGAGAGGAAAGGGCATTTCGGAGTAGGAGTTCTACACTGTTGAGGTAAGTAACAGTTTTAAATCTAGTCTTGAGTGTATGAAACCCGGAGTTTGATATAATATGACTGTTTGGAGGTGGCACCCATGCTAGGTGACGGGCGTGTGGGTGTACTCTGTGAGGGATTGAGACTTGGTCCGTCCCGGGAGACTATAAAGTCTAATAGCCTTTATTTGTGTTTATATGCATTCCTGTCTATTAGAACATGACTGCCTTTCATGTTAGAAATCATGCTTAGGCTATATTCCTGCTCATGGCAGTTATATTCAGTCATAGTGATTCTTGTACATGTTTACCTCAGTCTCTGTTATTTTCCCGTATGATATACTGTAACACTTTGATTTAGGCTGTTTTCCCTTCCTTTATTGAGAGCTATAAGACTAGAGAGGTTCATGACTGAGTAAGGCCGAGGGCCTGTTTGTGAAATATTATACTATAGCATGTGAGTTGTCCGTACAACACGTGAGTTATCCGTGCGGATCCTTATATTATACTATAGCACGTGAGTTGTCCGTGCGGATCCAGATATTTATACTATGGCACGTGAGTTGTCCGTGCAACACGTGAGTTGTCCGTGCAGATTATAGCGCTTGGGCTGTAGGAGCCCCTCATGATTCTGAACACCCCTAGTGAGCGCAGGTACCTATTGAGAGTGTGTATTGAGGGCTGAGAGCCGAGAGCCGAGAGCCGAGAGTGTGAGCTGTTGAGATGGGTTGAGTGACTGCTGCCTTGAGAGGCTGTACTTGATTTTATTTATTGTCGCACTTAGTTGTTATATGTTGTTGTTGTGAAATTTCTAGAAGATTCATATTTGTTTTACATGAGCGCGAACCGATTTGACTTATACCACAAAGTTTGAAAGCATGTTCACTCTTTACTGAAAACTTTTGAAATGAATTGTACTGTATAGCTCGTCACTGCTTCTTAGTTCCTTATTTATTTCTGTTACTTGCTGAGTTGGTTGTACTCATGCTACACCCCACACTTCATGTGCATATCTAGGTGTGTTTGATCACAGAGGTCATTGAGTTCGGGCGCGATCGAGTACCGGAGACTACGAGGTAGCTGCCGGCGTCCGTAGGACCTTGTCTCTCCTTCTATATTTCTTTCTGTCTTGTATTGATATTTAGACACTGGTTGTATTTGTTTGGTTCTCTAGATGCTCATGACTTAGTGACACCCCGATGTCGGACTATTTTTCCACACTTACGTTTTATTTGGGTTTTACTCCGTATTTATGAGAAACTCCGGTTATTTTAAATGCTTAATTCACTTCTGTTAAATTTTGAAAGTGTTTTGGAAAGGTCAGCTTGCCTAGTAGCACGATAGGCACCATCACGACGGGTTAGGTTTTGGGTCGTGACAAGTTAGTATCAAAGCCTAGGTTACATAAGTCTCACGAGTTATGAGCGGGTTTAGTAGAGACTTGCGGATCGGTACGGAGACGTCTGCGCTTATCTTCAAGAGACTGTTAAACCCTTAGGAGAACTTCACATTCTTGGACTCTTGTCATGCGAATATGTCTATTCTGGTAACTAAACACCTGTTGTTTCATTTTCTCACAGATGGTGAGGACTCGTGCTACCAGTCAGGAGGGCCAGCCACCAGTACCACCATCCAGGGCCGTGAGAAGCCGAGGCCGCAGTAGAGGCTGTGGTAGGGGCAGAGGTGCAGCCCGTACAACAGCTGGGGCAGTACTTGCAGATCCACCAGTTTCCCTAGATCAGGACCAGATTCTAGTTGTTGATGCACCAGCTCAGGTACCACCTGTGCCTATTATGATTCCAGGCCTCCATGAGGCCCTAGCTCAGATTCTGGCAGCGTGTACCGGCCTTGCTCAGGTGGTCTCTATCTCGACGGCCGCAACCACTTCTTAGGCCGGGGGAGGCACTCAGACTCTCGCCGCTCGCACACCCGAGCAGGTTGTTCAGGGACTCCAGATGCCGGAGGCACCACCAGCCTAGCCGGTTGTAGCTGCTCAAGAGTATGTGGTTCCTGCTATGCCTAAGGATGATCATCGTAGGTTGGAGAGGTTTCAGAGACTCCAGCTTCCACCTTTCAGTGGCACAGAGAGAGAGAGGATGCCCAGGATTTCTTGGACATGTATCAGAAGATACTCCGTACAGCTGGTATTCTGGAGACTTGTGGGGTCTCATTCACTACTTTTTAGTTTTCTGGGGCTGCACTCAGATGGTGGGAGACTTACTAGAGGCGTAGGCCTGTTGGTGCAATACCCCTTGCTTGGCAGCAGTTCTCCGTGGTCTTTTTGGAGAAGTTCGTGCCTCAGTCCCGCAGAGAGGAGTTGTGCAGACATTTTGAGCAGCTTCGCCAGGGTGATATGTCTGTGACGCAGTATGAGATGCGGTTCTCGGAGTTGGCCCTTCATGCTATCTGGTTGGTTCCCACAAACAGGGATAGGATCATGAGGTTTATAGATGGTCTCACTTTTTAGCTACAGTTGCTTATGACCAGAGAGAGGGTGCCTGGTGCTACCTTTCATGAGGTTGTCAACGTTGCTCGATAGATTGAGATGGTTCGCGGTCAGGAGAGGGTTGAGAGGGAGGCCAAGAGGCCTCGTGGTCAGGGTGGATTCAACGGTGCTCCTTTTGCGGGTAAGTTCCAACACGGTAGAGGTCGTCATTTCAGACAAGCTCAGTCAGCTCGGCCATTTCACCGTGGTGCATCATCTGGCCATGGTTCTCACAGTCATCAGCAGGGCCAGTCATCATTCAGTGCACTAATGACGCAGAGTTCTCATCATGCCCCGCCCGCTCATGTATCCTCGGGTAGTTCTTTTGGGCATCAGGAGCAGCAGTTTCGTCAGAGGAGAAGTTGTTTCGAGTGTAGAGATTTTGGTCACATTATGAGAGATTGCCCTAGGCTATTGGGTGGGACTCCACAACGGAGTACTCGGCCGATGGCACCAGCACCAATTCCTTCATCACTTGCCCAGCCAGCCAGGGGTGGAGCTCAGCCAGCTAGGGGTGGAGCCCAGTCAGCTAGGGGTCGCCTGAGAGGGGGAGGCAGATCAAGGGGTGGCCAGGCCCGTTTCTATTCCCTTCCTTCCAGACCAGATGTTATTGCTTCAGATGCTGTGATTACAGGTATTGTCTCAGTTTGTCAAAAAGATGCCTCTGTATTATTTGACCCTGGTTCCACGTATTTATATGTTTTCTCGTATTTCGCCCATTTTCTGGATATGCCCCATGAGCCTTTAGTTTTATCTGTTCATGTATCTACTCCTGTGGGCGATACTATTGTTGTGGACCACATATATCGTTCATGTGTGGTGACTATTGGGGGTCTGGAGACCCAAGTGGACCTTTCGCTGCTCAGTATGGTTGACTTTGATGTGATATTAGATATGGATTGGTTATCTCCATGTCATGCTGTTCTAGATTATCACGCCAAGACCGTGATGTTGACTATGCCGGGATTTTCGAGGGTTGAGTGGAGAGGTTCTGTAGATTATGTACCAAGTAGGGTGATTTCATATCTGAAGGCTCAACGTATGGTTTAGAAGGGTTTCCTGTCTTATTTGGCTTTTGTGAGGGATGTTAGTATAGAGACTCCTACCATTGATTTTGTTCCGGTGGTACGTGATTTTTCGGATGTGTTTCCTGCAGACCTGCCGGGCATGCCGCCTGACAGGGATATTGAATTTAGTATTGATTTGGTGCCGGGCACTCAGCCCATTTCTATTCCACCGTATCGTATGGCACCAGCGGAGTTGAAAGAGTTGAAAGAACAACTTCAGGAACTCTTTAATAAGGTATTTATTCGGCCTAGTGTGTCACCTTGGTGTCACGACCCAACTGGAGGGTCATGACTAGCACCCGGGCCATACTTGCCGAGCACCAACGTACATTTTATCTAACCTTCCTTATTATCTTTAAGGGCCGACAAGATCAATATAAATAGTAGACATGGGTCATGAACATCCAACAGTGAAAGATAATGTCATGAACATACATAACATGGGACGACAAGACTATCAAGAAACTATATATAAGGTACGAGCTAACATGATGCCATGAAAGACTATACAACAAAAATCAGCCGACAAGGCATTCTAAACCATACATAAGTCGACACCTGTCTATGAGCCTCTAAAGGAACATAAGTTGCTACAACATTGCCGGAACAGGGCCCTGACATACCCATAATGTCTATAACAAAAATGCATACCAAGACCACGGCAAGTCCGGAGAAGGGATCTCGCCAATAACTGCTGAACTGGACAGCCTACTGTGGTGGGGGAGCTACATCTACCTATCTATCAGGACCTGCAGCACGACATGCAGCGTCCACAAATAAAAAGGACGTCAGTACGAATAAAGTACTGAGTATGTGAGGCAAAAAAGCATAAGTAAGAATAGTAATATAAACAGGGATAGAGAATATACAACCTGTGATATCTGGGTACCTCTGAGGGCTACTGACATGAAATACATGATACATACATATATATACATAAACTTTTAAAACATATGCCTTTGTGGGCATCACCATCATCATATCGTACCCGGCCATAATAGGCTCGGTAAAACGTACCCGGCCATCATAGGGCTCGGTAGAATCGTACCCGGCCACGTGGAGCTCGGTAAAACCCAACTGATCAGTGGTTGCACAATAGGTGCCGTACCCGGCCGACTATAGCGCGGCTCGGTAGAGTAAAATAGATACATATATATGATGCATGCTGGACTCATTGGAATTACATTTTGAACCTTTCGGAGTGACGTAAGGTCGGTATCCTTCGTACATGTTATTAGGATTAACTCTTCATCAAGAATCTTATTAAGAATCAGGAACTACCAACAACATTGATAATATAAGAATAAGAGAAGTAACATCAATATCAATCGTTTCATAAGAAGGGCAGCAATGTAAGTACTGCTAGCTTCTAAGAGTAGAGTATCTTTGGGAGCTCGTTCATTACATTATGTACAATCGGAGTCGTGCAAAAGAATGAAGGGGATAGCCTCACATACCTTGTATATACTGCCCAACCTCAAGCTATGCAAATGTCACGACTCCTTAGTCTACAATAAGATAAATGACACTATCATTATCGTTTAAGCGTCGTAACTATTATGTATCGACCACAACCTATTTTACGATGAAACGGACAGCACCTCCCCTATTTATATGACTTCCCACAAGTCAATACAATCACCAAACAGCCCAAACAACATCATTAATAATCATATTGAGCCTCCAAAACAGTCCACCAACCAACAACATTACTACCAAGCCTTTCGATATATATTTCACAAGTTCTAGCTTCAACGACTTAGCTGCAACTTGGATAATCTTAAATATATATAGAGTAAGAGGTTCCTTACCTTTAAACAGAAAGAACAACTCCAATTTGACCTTAATTTTCCACGAAATATCCCTTCAATTCTGCCACAAGAACAAGGAAGCGAAACTAGCAATTAATTCGGGTTTTTCGGCACTAGAATTACTTTAGAAGACTTGAAATCACCTAGGGTTGATATTAAAAACTTGAAGGTGTATTTACAGGACATAAAACACTTAAAACAACCTCCCACACGAGCTGGAACAACACAAAAATCAGCAACAACAAGAAGAACAAGAAACTTACTAGCGCCACGGGATTCCCGACATTTGATTTGTGTTGTTTGCCCTTTGTTTGGGTCTTGGATCATGAGAGAACCTTGAGAGACTGTTTTTAGGGTTATAAGGTCTGAATATACTGAAAAATAATGACTTAAAACGGGGTTGAGGTATCTTATATATGTCCATATGTCTTAAACCGCCTTTGTAGGCCCCATAGAGAGCAGCTTGGCGCACTCTCGCGAAAATGCGAATATCTCTCTATTCCGAGATCGTATCGATGAACGGTTTAATGCGTTGGAAATTAGAATAATAGATATTCAATTTTATAGGTAGATCACCCCATAATTCCAAGTACATTGGGAGAAAAATGCAGTAACATTTGACCTAAAGTTTAAGTAAAATTATAAACCTAAGTTGCAACAACTTTTATCGACTTTTGTTTCATAACTCGCTTGACTTCAAGACTTATGATGCGGATATTATATGATTCAAATACATTAAAACAAGACCTCTTGGGACAATTAATCACCTCTAGTGTTACCCGAAAATATGGGTTACAACATCCTTGATTCGTTTAACTTCAAATACTTGTTAACCACTCTTATACACCCTTGTATCGTTTAAGACCAATAGGATTAACTTCTTATCATCTCAAAGATAATCTCTTCTTGGATTTACGTCGACTAACTTACGGCGTGATCTATGGTATGCGAATTTGGGTTGTAACACCCTCTCCCCCTTAGGAACATTCGTCCTCGAATGTAAGGGTTTATGGGGTGTCTAACTCATTGTGGATTCCGACGGAGATTTCCGGCTGAGTTTCCCCTATAAAATGGACACTAGCCAAACTTGCAAGCAGTTAAACCTAACCTATGGCCTTACAAGACTATACAAAGCATTATGGATTTGTACATTATCTGCATATTACCATTTTGTATTAAAAAAAAGAGTATTCACAAGCTATTGCTTACCTCATAGAGCCATTTTACCTTATAATGCGTCCTTTTTTCCCCCGGCATCCTCGTTATCTTCACTCTGGAATAGGTAAGGGTATTTAGACTTCATCTCCTCTTCTGCTTCCCATGTCATTTCTTCTATATTCTTGTTCCTCCATAATACTTTCACGGAAGCTACATCCTTTGTTCTTAGCTTGCGGACTTGTCGATCTAATATAGCCACTGGCACTTCATCATATGATAGATCCTCTGTAACTTGTACATCTTTGATAGGGACGACCCGAGAAGGGTCTCCAATACATTTCCTCAACATAGATACATGGAATAATGGGTGTACAAATTCCAATTCGGATGGCAATTCTAACTCATAAGCAACCTGTCCAATTCGTCGAAGAATTTTGTACGGCCCAATATACCGCGGACTCAACTTACCCTTCTTCCCAAAACGCATAACACCCTTCATCGGCGAGATCTTCAGGAAAACCCAATCATGACGTCGGACATCGGAATAAGACTTTTGCCTGCTTTGTGCCGTCCTCAGTCGCTCTTGTATCACTTTCACCTTCTCAATGGCTTGGTGAATCAAATCATGCCCATATAATTCTGTCTCACCGACTTCGAACCATCCAACTGGTGATCTACATCTCCTCACGTACAGTGCCTCATACGGGGCCATTTTAATACTGGAATGGTAGCTATTATTGTAGGCGAATTCTATAAGTGCCAGATGGTCATCCCAATTCCCCTTGAAATCTAGAACATATGCTCGTAGCATATCTTCAAGCGTCTGAATGGTATGTTCAGCCTGTCCGTCAGTTTGCAGATGGAATACAGTGCTGAGATTTACTTGTGTGCCTAAACCCTTCTCAAAATACCTCCAAAAGTTAGCCGTAAATTGAGCTCCTCGGTCTGATATAATAGATACCGGCACACCATGAAGCCTAACAATCTCCTTGATATACAACTTCGCATAATCTTCAGCCGTGTAAGTTGTCTTAACTGGCAGAAAATGGGCAGATTTTGTAAGTCGATGAACTATCACCCAGATGGAGTCAAACTTATGATAAGAGCGAGGTAATCCAATAATGAAGTCCATATTAATCACCTCCCATTTCCAGGTCAGAATCTCTATATTCTGAATCAATCCACTGGGTTTCTGATGCTCGATCTTTACTTGTTGACAATTAGGACACTGAGCTACAAATTCTGCAATAGACTCCTTCGTGTTATCCCACAAATACTGCTGCTTAACGTCATGATACATCTTTGTCGAGCCGGGATGGATAGAATATCGGGACTGATGAATCTCAATCATAATCTTCTCTCGCAACCCTGCCACACTAGGCACACATAATCGGACCTGGTATCTCAGTGTCCCATCTCCTTCGATCTTGAAAGCTGTAATCTTACACTGCTGAATTCCCTCTCTCAATCTTACTAAGGTAGGATCTTCATATTGCCGTGCTTTTACCTCGGCTACCAAAGATGATTCTGCTGTATTTTGTACAGTAACACCTCCGTCATCAGAGTCCAACAATCTGATTCTCATATTGGCCAGCTGGTGAAGCTCTTTGGTCAACCCTTGTCTACCTGCCTCAATATGTATTAAGCTTCCCATTGACTTACGGCTGAGAGCGTCTGCCACAACATTGGCTTTACCGGGATGGTACAATATCTCGACGTCGTAGTTTTTCAGTAATTCAAGCAACCTACGCTGCCTCAAATTCAACTCCTTCTGCTTGAAGATGTATTGTAAACTCTTGTGATCTGTGTATATATCAACATGGACGCCGTATAAGTAGTGTCGCCATATCTTCAAAGCATATATTACTGCAGCCAATTCCAAATCATGAATCGGGTAATTCTTTTCATGCTTCTTTAATTGTCTTGATGCATAAGCAATCACCTTCCCACGTTGCATCAATACGCACCCCAAACCTATACCTAAGGCATCACAATATACCACATAACCTTCTGTTCCTTCTGGGAGAGTGAGCACTGGCGCGGATGTCAATCGATTCTTTAGCTCCTGAAAACTATGTTCACAAGCATCAGACCACTTGAACTTGGTAGTTTTTTGTGTTAACTTAGTCAATGGTGCTGATATAGAGGAAAACCCTTCTACAAACCGCCTATAATATCCTGCTAGCCCCAGGAGGCTGCGGACTTCTGACGGTATTGTAGGTCTCGGCCAATTCTTCACTGCATCGATCTTCTGAGTGTCGACACTAATACCCTCATCAGATATCACATGGCCAAGGAATGCTACTGAGTTCAGTAAGAATTCACATTTAGAGAGCTTAGCATATAACTTATGATCCTGAAGGGTCTGGGCATAAGCCTGAATACGGGAAATATCCATGCCCTCTACCAAGGAGGCTGTTGTGCACTCATTTATCAGATGTGGTCCCAACCCATTCACGAACAGGTGCACCCTATCACTCATCTCAGCCACCATATGGGGAGTATACCTTGCTAAAGAATCAAACTGTATACTATACTCTCGTACACTCATATTACCCTGTCGAAGGTTCAAGAACTTATCAGCTCTAGCTCGTCGTATCTCAGCTGGCAAGTAGTGACGAAGAAAGGCCTCAGAAAATTCCTTCCACACGGTTGGAGGAGCGTTCGGACCCCTAGATCTCTCCCAACTATCATACCATAAAATCGCTAAATCCCGTAACCGATAAGAAGCCAATTCTACTGCCTCCGTATCACTAGCATGCATAACCCGCAATGTACAATGAACCTGATCAATAAATATTTGCGGGTCCTCCTTGGGGTCTAATCCGGTAAACACTGGAGGGTCTAAATTAATAAAATCACGAACTCTCGCACTAACCGATTTATCAGCAGCACCGGTATTCTGCCTCTGAGCCTGAGCAGCTACCAAGCTAGTTAACAATTGCACCGCACTGCGCATATCGTGGTCTGTAGTGCTAGACGGAGGAACTGGATGTATTGGGTGCCTCCTAATATCCTCTAGAGGAGACGGAGAGGTATGAGACGGCATCTCACTCTGAGCCTCACTTTGGCCTGCTCTGGCTGGAGGCACCTGAATGTTACCCTCTCCCACAGCTGTATCAAGCCGTTTACTAATTGCTTGCTTCCTAGTCGAAGTCATCGTTGAAAGAAAACAAGGTGAATATTAGATATGAACACTTACTACTCAACTCTACGCACGATCTAGATTCAGGAAGAAGGTAACAACCCTAGATGTCACGTAGCCTCCTGATTATAAATGTGGCGCGCTACACATCCATAATCAAAACTCTACTAGACACGGCTCATAGACATCCCCTAGGACAGACTTGCTCTGATACCAAGTTTGTCACGACCCAACTGGAGGGTCATGACTAGCACCCGGGCCATACTTGCCGAGCACCAACGTACATTTTATCTAACCTTCCTTATTATCTTTAAGGGCCGACAAGATCAATATAAATAGTAGACATGGATCATGAACATCCAACAATGAAAGATAATGTCATGAACATACATAACATGGGACGACAAGACTGTCAAGAAACTATATATAAGGTACGAGCTATCATGATGCCATGAAAGACTATACAACAAAAATCAGCCGAAAAGGCATTCTAAACCATACATAAGTCGACACCTGTCTATGAGCCTCTAAAGGAACATAAGTGCTACAACATTGCCGGAACAGGGCCCCGACATACCCATAATGTCTATAACAAAAATGCATACCAAGACCACGGCAAGTCCGGAGAAGGGATCTCGCCAATAACCGCTGAACTGGACAGCCTACTGTGGTGGGGGAGCTACGTCTACCTGTCTATCAGGACCTGCAGCACGACATGCAGCGTCCACAAATAAAAAGGACGTCAGTACGAATAAAGTACTGAGTATGTGAGGCAAGAAAGCATAAGTAAGAACAGTAATGTAAACAGGGATAGAGAATATACAACCTGTGACATCTGGGTACCTCTGAGGGCTACTGACATGAAATACATGATACATACATATATATACATAAACTTTTAAAACATACGCCTTTGTGGGCATCACCATCATCATATCGTACCCGGCCATAATAGGCTCGGTAAAACGTACCCGGCCATCATAGGGCTCGGTAGAATCGTACCCGGCCACGTGGAGCTCGGTAAAACCCAACTGATCAGTGGTTGCACAATAGGTGCCGTACCCGGCCGACTATAGCGCGGCTCGGTAGAGTAAAATAGATACATATATATGATGCATGCTGGACTCATTGGAATCACATTTTGAACCTTTCGGAGTGACGTAAGGTCGGTATCCTTCGTACATGTTATTAGGATTAACTCTTCATCAAGAATCTTATAAGAATCAGGAACTACCAACAACATTGATAATATAAGAATAAGAGAAGTAACATCAATATCAATCGTTTCATAAGAAGGGCAGCAATGTAAGTACTGCTAGCTTCTAAGAGTAGAGTATCTTTGGGAGCTCGTTCATTACATTATGTACAATCGGAGTCGTGCAAAAGAATGAAGGGGATAGCCTCACATACCTTGTATATACTGCCCAACCTCAAGCTATGCAAATGTCACGACTCCTTAGTCTACAATAAGACAAATGACACTATCATTATCGTTTAAGCATCGTAACTATTATGTATCGACCACAACCTATTTTACGATGAAACGGACAGCACCTCCCCTATTTATATGACTTCCCACAAGTCAATACAATCACCAAACAGCCCAAACAACATCATTAATAATCATATTGAGCCTCCAAAATAGTCCACCAACCAACAACATTACTACCAAGCCTTTCGATATATATTTCACAAGTTCTAGCTTCAACGACTTAGCTGCAACTTGGATAATCTTAAATATATATAGAGTAAGAGGTTCCTTACCTTTAAACAGAAAGAACAACTCCAATTTGACCTTAATTTTCCACGAAATATCCCTTCAATTCTGCCACAAGAACAAGGAAGCGAAACTAGCAATTAATTCGGGTTTTTCGGCACTAGAATTACTTTAGAAGACTTGAAATCACCTAGGGTTGATATTAAAAACTTGAAGGTGTATTTACAGGACATAAAACACTTAAAACAACCTCCCACACGAGCTGGAACAACACAAAAATCAGCAACAACAAGAAGAACAAGAAACTTACTAGCGCCACGGGATTCCCGATATTTGATTTGTGTTGTTTGCCCTTTGTTTGGGTCTTGGATCATGAGAGAACCTTGAGAGACTGTTTTTAGGGTTATAAGGTCTGAATATACTGAAAATAATGACTTAAAACGGGGTTGAGATATCTTATGTATGTCCATATGTCTTAAACCGCCTTTGTAGGCCCCATAGAGAGCAGCTTGGCGCACTCTAGCGAAAATGCGAATATCTCTCTATTCCGAGATCGTATCGATGACCGGTTTAATGCGCTGGAAACTAGACTCATAGATATTCAATTTGATAGGTAGATCACCTCATAATTCCAAGCACATTGGGAGAAAAATGCAGTAATATTTGACCTAAAGTTTAAGTAAAATTATAAACCTAAGTTGCAACAACTTTTATCGACTTTTGTTTCATAACTCGCTTGACTTCAAGACTTATGATGCGGATATTATATGATTCAAATACATTAAAACAAGACCTCTTGGGACAATTAATCACCTCTAGTGTTACCCGAAAATACGGGTTACAACATCCTTGATTCGTTTAACTTCAAATACTTGTTAACCACTCTTATACACCCTTGTATTGTTTAAGACCAATAGGATTAACTTCTTATCATCTCAAAGATAATCTCTTCTTGGATTTACGTCGACTAACTTACGGCGTGATCTATGGTATGCGAATTTGGGTTGTAACAATTGGGATGCACCGATTCTATTTGTAAAGTAGAAGGATGGTTCCATGAGGATGTGTATTGATTACAGGCAGTTGAACAAGGTCAAAATCAAGAACAAGTATCCTTTGCCTCGTATTGATAATTTATTTGACCAGCTTCAGGGAGAGAGGGTGTTCTCCAAGATTGATTTGAGGTCCGGTTATCATTAGCTGACGATTCGGGATTCAGACATTCTTAAGACAGCTTTCAAGACCCGATATGGCCATTATGAGTTCTTGGTGAAGTCGTTTGGGCTAACCAATGCCCCAGCAGCATTCATGCATTTGATGAACAGTGTATTCCAGCCTTATTTGGACTCATTCATTATTGTATTCATTGATGACATCCTGGTGTACTCTTGTAGCCAGAAGGAGCATGCCCAACACTTGAGGATTGTATTATAGAGATTGAGGGAGGATAAGCTTTATGCAAAGTTCTCCAAGTATGAGTTCTGGCTCGGTTCCGTAGCATTCTTGGGGCATGTGGTGTCCAGTAAGGTTATTCAGGTGGATCCGAAGAAGATAGAGGTGGTTCAGAGTTGGCCCAGACTGTCCTCAGCTACAGAGATTCGGAGCTTTCTTGGTTTGGCTGGTTATTACCGTTGGTTTGTTCAGGGTTTCTCGTCTATTGCATCGCCCTTGACCAAATTGACCCAAAAGGGTGCTCCATTCAGGTGGTTGGATGAGTGTGAGTAGAGCTTTCAGAAGCTCAAGACTGCTTTGACCACAGCTCCAGTGTTAGTTCTGCCATCAGCTTCATGTTCTTACACCGTGTATTGTGATGCCTCGAGTGTAGGTATTAGATGTGTTCCGATGCAGGAGGGTAGGGTGATTGCCTATGCCTCATGCCAGTTGAAGACCCATGAGAAGAACTATCATGTCCATGATCTTGAGCTAGCATCCATTGTTCACGCCTTAAAGATTTGGCATTATTATTTGTATGTGGTTCATTGTGAGATCGATACTGATCACCAGAGTTTGCAGCATCTGTTTAAGCAGAAGGATCTTAACTTGCATCAGCGGAGATGGTTAGAGCTTCTTAAGGACTATGATATCACTATTTTGTACCATCCGGGGAAGGCCAATGTGGTGGCCGATGCTTTGAGTCGCCAGGCGAAGAGTTTGGGGAGTTTAGCATATCTCCCAGCAGGAGAAAGACCCTTGGCATTGGATGTTCAGGTCTTAGTAGGCCAGCTTGTCAGATTGGATATTTCGGAGCCGAGTCGGGTATTGACTTGTGTGGTCTCCAGGTTTTCTCTTTATGGCCGTATCAGGGGGCGTCAGTATGATGACCCCCACTTGCTCGTTCTTCAGGATAGGGTTCAGCGAGGTGATGCTAAGGATTTGACCATTGGTGATGACAACGTGTTGAGGATGCATGGCCGGATATGTGTGCCTAATGTAGATGGGCTCAGGGAGTTAATTCTTGAGGAGGCCCACAACTCGAGGTATTCCATCCATCCGGGTGCCGGAAAGATATACCAGGATTTGAGGCAGCACTATTGGTGGAGGCGGATGAAGAAGGATATAGTTGGGTTTGTGGCTTGGTGTCTCAACTGTCAGCAGGTTAAGTATGAACATCAGAGACCGGGTGGCTTGCTTCAGAGGTTAGTGATTCCAGAGTGGAAGTGGGAGCGGATCACCATGGACTTCGTAGTTGGGCTCCCATGGACTTCGAGGAAGTTCGATGCTATTTGGGTGATTGTGGATCGGCTGACCGAGATTTTGGAGGAAGTTCGATGCTATTCCAGTTGGTACTACATACACTTCAGAGCGGTTGGCCGAGATTTATATCTGAGAGGTTGTTCGCCTGCATGGTGTTCCAGTTTCTATCATTTCAGATAGGGGTACTTAGTTTACATCACAGTTTTGGAGGGCCGTGCAGTGAGAGTTGGGTACTCAGGTTGAGTTGAGCACAACTTTTCACCCTCAGACGAACGGGCAGTCCGAGCACACTATTCAGATATTAGAGGACATGTTGCGTGCTTGTGTCATTGACTTTGGGGGTTCTTGGGATCTGTTTTTGTCGCTCGCAGAGTTTGCATATAACAACAGTTATTAGTCGAGCATTCTGATGGCTCCGTACGAGGCTTTATATGGGAGGAGGTGTAGATCTCTAGTAGGATGGTTTGAGCCAGGTGAAGCTAGGCTCTTGGGTACAGACTTGGTCCAGGATGCATTAGATAAGATGAAATTGATTCAGGAGCGGCTTCGCACGGCGCAGTCTAGGCAGAAGAACTACGCAGACAGGAAGGTCCGTGATGTGTCTTTTATGGTTGGGGAGAAAGTTTTGCTGAAGGTATCACCCATGAAAGGTGTTATGAGGTTTGGGAAGAGGGGAAAGTTGAACCCCCGATTCATTGGGCCGTTTGAGGTGCTTCAGAGGATAGGGGAGGTGGCTTATAAGCTTGCCTTGCCACCCAACTTGTCGAGTGTGCATCCAGTGTTTCATGTTTCCATGCTCCGGAAGTATGTTGGTGATCCGTCCCATGTTTTAGACTCCAGCACGGTTCATTTGGAGGGTGATATCACTTATGATGTGGAGCCAGTGGCCATTTTGGATCGGCAGGTTTGAAAGTTTAGGTCAAAGGACATAGCTTCAGTAAAGATGCAATGGAGAGGTCAGCTTGTGGAGGAGGCCACCTGGGAGACCGAGAGGAAGATGCGGAGCAGATATCCACACCTATTTGATACTCTAGGTATGTTTCTAGACCCGTTCAAGGATGAACGGTTGTTTAAGAGGGGGAGGATGTAACGACCCGGCCTGTCGTTTCGAGAGTTATAGCCCCATTTTTCCTATTTCTGCTTCCTTTTGTTCTTTTCAGCTATATTATGATATATTATAGTTGGTTCGGGTCCGGAGTAGTTTCAGAGTGGATTGAGATACTTAGTCTCTAAAGTAGAAGCTTAAGTTGGAAAAGTCAACCGGATATTGACTTATGTGTAAACGACCTCAGATTTGAATTTTGATGGTTCCGTTAGCTCCGTTAGGTGATTTTGTACTTAGGAGCACATCCGGAATGTGATTTGGAGGTCGGTAGTGGAAGTAGGCTTGAATTAGCGAAAGTTGGAAATTTGGCGATTTCGGTCGACAATGGAAAATTTGATATCGGGGTCGGAATGGATTTCCGGAAAATGGAGTAGGTTCGTGGTGTCATTTGTGACATGTGTGTGAAATTTGAGGTCATTCGGACGTGGTTTTGGTAGGTTTCAGTGTCGTTTGTGGAATTCGAAAGTTTAGAAATTTTTAGGCTTGAATCCGAGGGTAATTTGATATTTTGATGTTGTTTTAAGTGATTCGAAGGCTCGACTAAGTTTGCATATTGTTATTTGACTTGTTGATATGGTTGGTTGAGGTCCCGAGGGGCTCGGGGTGATTTCGGATGGTTAATGGATTGTTTGAAGGTGGAAAAATGCAGCTGAAGCTGCTGCTACTGGTATTTCTGCACCTGCAGAGGGGGAGCCGTAGGTGCGAGGTCGCAGGCGCACGTGGGAGTTCGCAGGTGCGGACAGTGTTGAGGTAGGCTGGGTCCACAGGTGCGTAGGAGAGGTCGCATCTGCGAGTCCGCAGATGCGTATAGGTGCCCGTAGAAGCGGAAGTGAGGAGGTCAGGCAGTGGCTGCAGGTGCGAGGTCTTTTTCGCACCTGCGTGGTCACAGATGCGGATATGGAGCGCAAGTTCGAAGTTGGGGGTTTTAATAATTTTCCGCAGATGCGGTACCACAGGTGCGAAAGACCTGGCAGAAACTATAAATCGAACACTTCGCGAATTTTGGTACATTTCCACCATTTTCAAGTCGGTTTTTGGAGCTATTGGAGTGATTTTGAAGGGAGATTCAAGGGTTTTCAGTGAGGTAAGTTGCTTGGCCTCTAATACTCCTATCTATGGTGTTTTCCCATTTTATTATCATCTAATTAATGGAATTTAGGGGTGAAAATATGGGGTTAGGGCTTGAGATTTTAGAGAGTTTAATTTAAGGATTTAAGGGACCAAATGATGTCGGATTTTGATAAATTTCATATGTATGGACTCGTGAGTGAATGAGCTTTCTAGTTTTGTGATTTTTGTCGAATTTTGAGACGTGGGCTCGGGGGCCGGGTATGAGTAAATTTAGGGATTTGGCCCATAATTTAGTATTTTCCTTGTGGGATTCATTCTTTAGCTCATATTAATCGTATTTTATTGCTTGTGGTTAGATTTAGGTCATTTGGAGGCTGGTTCGAGAGGAAAGGGCATTTTGGAGTAGGAGTTCTACACGGTTGAGGTAAGTAACAGTTTTAAATCTGATCTTGAGGTTATGAAACCCGAAGTTTGATATAATGTGACTGTTTGGAGGTGGCACCCATGTGAGAACACCTAATTTTGACCATGCTTGAATTTTTCCCACTCATCTTACCAATACTTCACTTCTCACTCCACTTTCTCTTGCTCCCCACCTTTTGTCCCCCCATTCTTTATCCCCACTCCACTTTTCCTTGTCCCCCATGCTTGTCCCCCGTTCACCTCCCTCTCTTACAAAAATACATCATCTCCACAATCCTAGAGGAGAAGAAGAACGGATCATCGCTCCCTTTACGGAAAACCCTAGCCGCCACCCTCTCCTTCTTCACTCCCTGCAATCCGCCTATACTCCTCACACTCGCCTCTCTCAACTCACTCATATAGACACACACTCTTACACACTTAGCCATCAACCTTTACACTCTAAATAAAAACACAACATCAGAGAGAAACAAAACAATAGCTAAAATAGCTTTCAGTTTTCTCTTTGTACGTTCCAAAAATGAAACGAGTCCCCTTTGGTGTTTAGCTTCTATTTTTTGTCTGTTGGCTCAAGCATTATCTGGGTTGTTGGAGTTTTTGATATTTGCTCCTGTTGTAGTATTTGATTTGAATTGTTCTGCTGGCTTCTCGTCGTTGTTGCTCTAGCATTTCAACATTTAGGTATTTCTTCTTCTGTTGTAGCTTTTGAATTGTTTCATATGAATAAAGAATGTATGGTTTTTGAGTCTTTATTTGAAATTATTCAACAGTCTTGATTCATCCTTGCTTGTCATATATGAACAATTTGAGCTATGGTAGTAAATGTGGATGACTGAAGCAAAAAGTACGTATATAGTTTTGATTTCATACTTGTCAAGTTTTTAGTGTAGTTGCAGCAGTCCCTATTAAGGAAAGAATTGATTTTACTTCATTAAAAATCTTGGTAAAAATCTCCCATGATTGAACTTTACTTGAATATTTCCATATATGGTTTATTGTTTCCTCGTAAGGTTCATGTATACAAGGTTTGGTGGAAGTTGATTGATTTCATGTTTACGGGCATAATTAGCTTAAAGATATTGTGAAGTGCTTTGTAAGAATCTACCGCCTAAATTCTTATCATGGAAATAATTTGTTCATATCTTCCTGTATACATGTTTAGGCTAGCTTATTTTATATTAATGGGTTACTTCTTTTTAAATGCTTATTATTAGTTATAAAAATATGATTTTTGTCTTCAATCAACCATCAATGGCCAGTAAGGGATAGCAATTGGCCTTTGAATAAGTGCTGGAATTTAGGAAAATATAAAGGGACATGAGCCTCAAATAGTCTGTTTTGGTGGTGATCAATTAAAGAAGAGAGTTGGGCCAAGTAAATTTCAGCAGCTGCACATTTTCTTTTAGTAACAAAGTTGGCCCATTTTTAATCAATCAAAAGAGTGACCCAATGCCATTATACAAATCTCCAAAGCAGCCCATTCTTTAAATTCATAAAGGTTGGCCCAAGTTTAATACCATGGTTGTTCACATAATTACTTTCCAATAGAAAAAATAAATTTATTCTTTAATTAGAATAACTCATTAACTTAATCACCTTAATAATTAATTCAAGCGCTAGGCAACTAGTAGGCGCGCTTTAACCCTTTTTTATTCACGAACTCGCTTGTGTAGCGTGATGTTTAACTTACATTAAATTAGTTCAATAATTTCATACCATACCCATTAGTTTTAGTTAAATTTTTTAATTTAATTAATCCTTTGCTAAAATCGCAGATTCGCTTGCGTAGCGCGATAGTTGAATATTTTAATTATTTTCAATAATTAATTTTCTCAAATGTAATAATTTCTTTAAAGTATTACAAATAATTGATTGTCATAATTTCGGATTCGCTTGCGAGGTGCTATTATGATAAGTTAATTAATTTTGTTATTCGATCACGCATTCGCCTGTGTAGCGTGGTTATGTCAACATAGTTTATCCAAAATTATTTTTTTAAATAATTTTAATAATTAAGAAATAAATAGGGTTTAGGTAAAATATGAAAATCATATAAATCAAGTTTGTCCAAAATTAATTCAAGCCAAGTTTTAAGTCAATAAAGCGACTGTGCTAGAACCGGGACTCGGGGAATGCCTTACACCTTCTCCCCGGTCAATAGAATTCCTTATCCGAATTTCGTTTTCGCAGACCAATAATAAAAGAGTCAAACCTTCCTTTGACTAGGGATTCAAATAAAAGGTGACTTTGAACACCGGAAAATCAATTCCAAGTGATGACTCTGTAAATAAAATAATCACTCTTCAAATTTATCACTTTAATTGAAAAAACTCTTTAACCCACAATCAATAACATATTTATCATTTCGGGGGGTATAAAAGGGGTGTAACAGCTCTGGCGACTCTGCTGGGGACAACCAGAATTCGAGCTTGCACATGTTGACTTTTTATTTGCCTTTATTTTTTTTGTATATATTGCGATTTATTTGTGCCTAATGTGCTACCTATTCGCTTTTTACCGCTTTGATATTGTTGAACTGTACATATAAACTGTCTTCTCTCGCACCTCTCTGAGCCTTCTTGAATTTAAATTGGGCATTTGCTTGACATAGCCCACTTTCTTTGAGATAACCGAGGTGCTTGTCACCCGGTGAAAGATTTTAGTCACACATATTTTAGGCGGGGAGCACCACCAGCTAAGCCGGAAAGTAATGCTACCGGTATGCTGACCCTCCTCGGCTCGAGTTGTTCGCTCGAGTAAACCAGTCTAGATATCTACTCCACCAGGATTTAAACCTAGAAGAACAAACCTCATGCCGGATCCCTACTAGGTTCGCTTTATTTGCATCACATGCATTTGACTTAGCGAAGCTCGGCACAGGGGCTGAATCTGTATAAGGCAAGTATCCTCTTTGAGACCATCATGTTCACTTATGTGCTACTTGATACATCATTTGGAAGGCTTGGTTGCATTGTTGACCGATTTTAGAAAATTAGTTGGGCTGAATAATAAAAAATAAAAAAATAAAAAAAATCATTCTCCTAGTTTAGTACAAATAGTCCTTTTTAATGATATTTTTGTAGTAGTGTCACCGAACTACGCGGGTTTAATTCTCACCGGATGTGAGATATGTAGGCAAACATCATCGGTTCCGGCCTTCAATTTTCAAAAATTCAAAAAAATATTTTTCTTTACTTCTTTCTTTAGAAGTCTTTCTTTGAGACGTTAAATCCAAAAAATATTTCTTTCATTTTTAAGTAAAAAAGTCTTTCTCCCAAAATTTTAAAAAAATCAAAATCCAAAAAAATATTTTTTGTCTTTTTAAATTTTTAACAAAAAAAGAAGTTAAAATCCAAAATATTTTCTTTCTTTTTTAAAAAGTCTTTCTTTCGAAAATTCCAAAAAGAAAAAGAAAATAAAAAAGTTTTTTTTTACAAGTTTTTTTCAACAATAAAAAAACAAAAACAAATTCCAAAATATTTTCCTTGTTAGGAGTTTTTATGGGATTATTTGTATATGAGTAAAAAAAAAGAGTTAGTTTATTTACTTTATTTCTGATTTTTACCGAACTACGCGGATCTGATTCTCATCGGATGTGAGATACGTAGGCAAACCTCATCGGTTACGGCCCCAATTTTTAAAAATTCAAAAATATATTTTCCTTTAATTCTTTCTTTAAAAGTCTTTCCTTAAAAAATCCCAAATAAAAAAATATTTAAAACAAAAAATATTTTCTTTCTTTTATAAGTCTTTCATTCGAAAATAAAATCAAATCAAAATCCAATTTTTTTTTCTTTAAAGTCTTTCTCCAAAAAAAAATCGAAATTCAAAAAGTTTTTAAAAAAAAATTCTGAAAAGAAAAAAAAAATCGAAAACCAAAAATATCTTCTTTCTTCTTTATAATAAGTCTTTCTTTCGACAATGATCTGATTCATACGGCATCATGATATGTAGGCAATCCCCATTGGATTAGATTATTGCCACTAAATAAATTGAGTGAAAAAAAAGAAGAAAAAAAGAGTGACAAAAAATAACAGAGAAAAACAACAAAAAGAGAAAGAAAAAGAAATCAAGATATGAAAAAACAAAAAAATTCAAAATTCAAAATATTTATTTTTCTTCTTTAGAAGTCTTTCTTTCACCAATTCCAAAAAAAATCGAAAAAAAATTGAAAATATTTTCTTTGTTAGGAGATTTTGTCGGATTAATTGTATATGAAAAAAGAGTTAGTTTATCTATTTTATTTCTGATCTCTCGAACTACGCAAGATCTGATTCATGCGGCGTCATGATACGTAGGCAATCCCCATCGGATTCGATCATAGCCATTAAATAAACTGAGTGAAAAAGAAAGAAAGAAAGAAAAGAGTGACTAAAATAATAAAGAAAAACAAAGAGCGCAAAAAACAAAAGCAAGAGTGAAAGATCCAAAAAGAGAACTCTGTGTCCAGCTTGACCAAGAAACAGCGGAAAATTTTAATGAATATGCTGTCAAATGGCACAAGCAAGCCGCCAAGGTAAAGCCTCTAATGGACGAAGCAGAAATGGTTATGGTCTTCCTAGAGGCCCAAGAGGTAGACTACTTCTAGAACATGATGTCCGCTATGGGTAATCAGTTCGCCGAGGCTATCAAAATTAAGGAGAGGGTCGAAAATGGTTTTAAAACGGGCAAATTCTTGAGCCATGCTACCTTTAAGGCCACATCACAGACCGATCAGAATGGTTCGAGGTGTTTTGATGAACAGAAACGGGAGATAAGAGGGAGCCATGATGACTTCTAGCTCGAGGTGGGCCCGCAGGTCATTCAACCAATCATATATGCTTCCTAAGGTCCTACAACACTATTATCTCCATCAAGATACTGCTTATACCGTGGCACCGCCTCCCTATACAGTGATGAACGCGCAACCTTACACGCGACTACAGTATTATACATAAAATCGAGCTCCACCTCCCAGAAAATGCCCGTCCTTACCAAGCTCCATATAATCCCAACCAAATGTTCCCCAATAAAATCCTCGCCCAAGAGAGCCCATCAGAAGGAATCAGTTCACCTCTTTGGTGAATCATATTCAAGTTTGTTTCAAAAGGTAATCGGGCTAGGTCTAAGGCAGCAGTGGCACCGAACCGGCCAAACCCCGAGTCCCCCTCTTACCAAGTTGATGCTAGATGTGAATACACTCTGAAACAGTGGGACACGATACTGAGGACTGTTTGGACCCTCAAGAGGGTAGTTGAAGACTTGATTGAAGCCGAAAGAATCGTTCTTCGGGACGAAGAGG
Organism: Nicotiana tomentosiformis; assembly: GCF_000390325.3. Lineage (NCBI taxonomy): Eukaryota > Viridiplantae > Streptophyta > Magnoliopsida > Solanales > Solanaceae > Nicotiana > Nicotiana tomentosiformis. The sequence goes on from NC_090813.1 coordinate 134,221,788, forward strand.
CTCTTGATGTGATGAACAATCTCTTGCCTGCTCACAACACTAGGCCAGTCGTTGTAATGATCTGTGATGATGAGGAATTTGATCTGGCACTGAAGGCCATGGAAACCATTGCCGAGATAGAAGAAAAGCAAAAAAGCAACCAAAAAAAAAAAGTTCGCCCAACCTGAAATTTTCTCTGTCAGACGGGAGTCTCGGTATCTGGTCTTGCTGTCTTTTCTACTTCTGGATTATTTCAGGGTATAATTCAGATGTTTTACTTTATTGTCTTACTTTCTCATGTAAACCCTTCTATCTTTAAAAAGTTAAAAAAAAAAATCAATAACATGATCAAGGAATTTTCTATGTTCTTAATCTTGTCACCTTTCTTATTTTTTTCCAGCCCTGTTAATACAGATTTTAATAACATGACATGCTTGCGGACTTCATGCCCAGATCCTAAGACATTGTCAGACCTCTAAATAATGAATTAAGAAGCATAATGTTTTGAAGACATGGCTTGTAAGAGAATAAATAGAAAATTAGAACGACGTTGACATTCCCTCTCTTCGGATCATTGTTGAAGCCGATATCGAGGATAATGAATCGGTCAAGACCTGGTTGGAACAATTGACTATGATTAATGAAAAACGGATGGTCGTAGTTTGCCAGGGGTAGTTGTACCAACAAAGAATGACTTGTGTCTACAACAAGAAAGTGTGGCCCAGGAAATTTGGAATAGGACAACTCATTTTGAGACGTATCCCCCCACCTCATGAAGAAGCTAAAGGAAAATTGGCTCCAAATTGGAAAGGTCCATACATTATAACGAGAGTACTGGCAAAAGAGAGCGTTGTACCTGGGAAGCATCGAAGGAAATATCTCTGAAACAACTGTCAATGCGGATGCAGTCAAAAGGTATTATGTTTGACCCTCTATGTAGCATTAATGTTCTCTGATTGGGATGACGAAGACTTTCATTCTCGCTACCCAAACATCATTAATCCTTTTGTCAACCCTTTGAGTCAGTTACCTTTCTTTGATTACCCTCTTTCGAACCTGACGGAGTTATTATAAAAAACAAATTAAAAAAAAAGAAAGGAAAAGAAAAGGAAAAATAAAAAAAGAAAAAAAAAGAAAAAAGAAGAAGAGAGAAACGAAAACAAAACAGAAGAAAAACAAAACAAAAAAATTGAACAAGTTCATATTGCTTGAACTACGTTCGACTTGATTCCGAAAGGATTCGTAGGCAGCCTCTCTCTAGGGTTCAGTCACACCAAAAATAAATCCACATTCCCAAAAATAAAAAAAAATAAAAAAAATGGGGAATATGTTACAATTGGTTCGGCGATGGTTTCGCCTGAAAGGTTCCAAAGTTGTAATTCAATCCAAATCCTTTTTACCCAAATCCTTTTCAAGTCCTTCCGATCAATCAACGAGAATGTTCAAAATGGGAGGATACAATCACTTGGATCAGATACCACCAAAATGAGAGAAATAAAATGAGAGAGTCTTATTGGTGAAAACCCTCACGGGCACCATGGGGAGATGACGAGCAGAGCAAATGAAAATGAGAGTCTTGTTAGTGAAAACCCGCAAAGGGCACTATAAGGCGATGGTGAGAAGAGAAATGAGAAAGATTAGCTGGTGAAAACCCGCAAAGGTGTAACACCCCGGAAAATTTTGAAGAACTTAAGTGTAAAGCCCGGTAAAATTTGCAAAGAAAATAATGTTTCGTGGTGCCGGACTAGGCTTATGTGTTTGAGGATTGTAGAAATTCTTTGCTCGGACTTTTTGGGTTGAACAATGCACAGGAAAGTAAAAGAAAATTTTTGGCGGAATAGTGCATTTCTGCGGTCCATTATGCAACCGCAGAATCACTCTGCGGACCGCATAATGGCCGCAGAGTGAGATAGTTAATTGGTTCAGTTGGAAGCAATTATGCGGTCGACTATGCGACCGCATAAATGTTATGTGGTGCATTATGCGATCGCATAACAGTTATGCGAACCGCATACACAGAAAGCTTTTTTGATCATTTTATTAGCAATTATGCGACCGATATGCGGTCGCATATGCGACCGCAGAACTGTTCCGGAGCTTTATTTTTGGGTTTTTAAAACTCGACCCTATTTCTTTAAATACACTCTTTGGGCCATTTTGAGCCATAATCTGATATTTTTGAGTGAGAGAGAGTGCCCTAGAGTGAGAAGGTGTTATTCAATAATTTTCTTCAATTCTTACTCAAGTTTTGGAAGATTTAGAAGGGATGCTCACTAGGTTTTCATCCTAGAGGTAAGATTCTACACCCTAAACTCTAATTTCAAAATCTTCTGAAAATGGATAACTAGCAAGGTAATTTTTGGGCATGAGAGTTGTTTATTTTACATGCATGTGTTATCAAAGGGTGTAAGAAGATTGTTGAGCTAAAAATAGTAAAGCTTGGATTGTGGGATGATGGAATCCTTCATAAAAAGGACATTGAAACCTTATGCACATCTAGTGTTTGATAAAATACTCAAGTGAGCTAGAACCATGATCATCTTCCAAATTTTGATTCAATTTGTTATATTTCTATAATAGATTAAAGTTGCTAAGAATTCCGAAATATTTTAGAGTTTAAGGAAGCTCAAGTGAGGTATGTTGGCTAAACTCTTCTCTTAGAATTGAATCCCACGATATTCATGTAAATTATGTAAGTCCCGAGTGATTCATTATGAAACTGGCTATTCCGAGTAAGATTGAGTTGAAAGATATATGTTTAACAAGCATCCCAAATGCTTTATTCATGTTATGTTACCAATTTGAGGATGTGTTAAAATATGGGCTGTGCATTAATAATGTTTCGACTTTAAGTCAAGTTCAAATGAAGGCTATTATGCCAAATTTTGTGAAATATCTCTATATGCTTTAGACTCTAAATTGCTCACATGTGTACTACACACCTTGATTTGAATTGTATTTGTTGTTGTTGATGATGATGATAATTGAAATTGATAAGGTGAACATGAAATACTGAATATGGCCAACGTGCCAAGAATGATCTTATAATTATGGCCATTAGTGCCAATGAGATGAAAAGATGTGAAATTAATACGAAATGCGATGATTGATATAAAAAGGTTGATGTCTCAAATAAGACAGCCTAGCCGGTCGGGTCGTGATCGGACACCATGCCGCACACATGGCGGTGATTGTGCTGGAAATTTATAATTTGAAATTATGATTGTGGTCGATGTCCCTAATGGATAGACTAGCCGATCGGGTCATGATCAGACTCCGTGTTAAAGACGGTGGTATTGATATTGAGAGAAATTATGGTTGATGTCTCTAATGAGATGGACTAGTCGATCGGGCCGTGATCGGACTCCGTGCTAAGAGTACGGTGGTACTGGTTTTGTGAATAATGGTATTGTGGACAATGATATATCGATACTAAAAATCTCCCAATGTGAGAAATGAGAATTAATTTGAACACTGTCTTGATCCTAAATTGAGGTTTGATGTTAATTAAGGCTTTCATTGATATTATGATAATCTTGTTTGTATTATTTGTCATTCTATTGAGGGACTGTTTAGTTATACATACTAGTGCTATTCGACGGTACTAACGTCCCTTTTGCCGGGGGCACTGCATCTTTAAATAGATGCAGGTGGTTCCACAACAGGAGATATTGATCAGTGATAGCAGTACACCTTCTTCCCACCTGACTAGGTGAGCCCCACTTCATTCCGGGGTCATGTATCTTTTGTACTTTATGTATTCGGTTTGAGGTATAGTCGGGGCCTTGTTGCCAGCATTATCATTGTACTCTTCTTTATCTATAGAGACTCCGTATACATTGTGTGGGTTGTGTATTGGTGCTGGAAAAGACAAACTACGTTATGTTATGGTTGTATTAGTTCTAGTTAAGACGACTAAAAACGATGGAACTATTGGTAATGAATTGGTATTGTGAACATGAATACCTTTTTGTCGAATTAATGATAATATGTATTATCTTCATTCGTGGATGAGTTTGGGTAGAAGGAAATCTAACAGGCTTGCTCGGTCGGGTTCACTCGGTTGAGCGCCGGTCGCGCTCCTCGGTTTTTAGGCGTGACAAAAGGGCACTACTGATCGAAAAGAGGATCTTCACAGCCATTGGTATTGACAGTCCTAGGCAAGGTTTCTCGGTTTCGAGGCAAAAGTTGTGATGAATTTCTAAGAGTCAGACAGTTTACACAGATCATGCATCTAGTCCAAAAGGCATGTCATGTTCATTGAAGTCCGCATGTACTCTAGATAAGTCTTTCTTTCCTTCCCCCGAAAGGGATATCTCTTGTCTAAATTCATTGTCCATTCCATTGTTTGTTTTTCTTTGAATCCCTTTCTATGTAACTCTGTTCCAAAACTAATTCAAAGAAGGGATTGCAAGACTGATTTATAGGACCTTCGTTTGGTACAAGCTAATATTCAAGAGGCGCCCAGCCTTGGCAGGGTCATCAAGTCAATCCCGACTGTCCATGGTGGCTGATGCTTTGAAATCAAAAACTCTCGAAAGGAGAAATTCAAATTGAAAGTGCCTACAAGTCAAAATGAAGTTGAATAGGTTAAGTCCCAAGTGGCTAACCGTTTTGGCAAAGTTTGAAGAGACAAAGGTTCCCCAATGCTTTGAAATTGGAGGTTTGGAAGAAGGAAGTCAAAAGTGAAATGCCACAAAGGCAACATAAAATTAAAAAGGTTAAGTTCCACGTGACCAACCGTCATATAAAAGTTTGAAAAGTCCTAAGCTCTTCGGGGCTAGAAATGCAAATGGTATTCTAGAAACATCTAGTGGCAAGTTGAAGTCATCATCAAAAGAAGATGGGTATAAAGCCAAGCTGCCAAAGACATCAAGGCCACACACTGACCACCACTTTTAAAACTCACAATATTTCTTTGTTTTTAAGCAGGAACAAAGCAGTGCAGAATAGCGATTCTTAAAGAACGAATGTCACCAAAGGTAAGTTTCGCAAAATCTCCATTTTTCTCTTATTTTCACCATGCATCACTCATAGCAGGTTTTTATACATAGCTTAACTCAGGTAGAACCATTTCGCCTAGGGGGATCCAACTCATAGTTTCGGGTAGAAGTACTCTTCGCTTAGGTTATTTTACAGTAGCTTAACTCAGGTAGAACCATTTCTCCTAGGGAGATCCAGTTCATAGTTTCGGGCAGAAGTACTCTTCGCTCAGGTTACTTTTCGTAGCTAAACCCAGGTAGAACCTTTTCGCCTAGGGGGATTCGGCTCATAGTTTTGGGTAGAAGTACTCTTCGCTCAGGTTGTTTTACAGTAGCTTAACTCGGTAGAACCATTTCGCCTAGGGAATCCAGCTCATATTTCTGGGTAGAAGTACTCTTCGCTCAGGTTTTTATACATAGCTTAACTCAAGTAGAACCTTTTTCTCCTAGGGAGATCCAGCTCATATTTTTGGGTAGAAGTACTCTTCGTCCATGCTTGTTTTTCGTAGCTTAACCCAGGTAGAACATTTTCGCCTAGGGGGATCCAATTCATAGTTTCCGAGTAGAAGTAATCTTCGCTCAGACTGTTTTTCGTAGCTTAACCGAGGTAGAACCTTTTCGCATAGGGGGATTCAGCTTATAGTTTCGGGTAGAGAAGAACTTTTTGCTCAGGTTGTTTTACAGTAGCTTAACTCAGGTAGAACCATTTCTCCAAGAGGGATCCAACTCATATTTACCGGTAGAAGTACTCTTCGCTCAGGTTGTTATACACAACTTAACTCAGGCAGAACCTTTTTCGCCTAAGGGGATCCAGCTCATATTTTCATGTAGAAGTACTCTTCGCCCATGCTTGTTTTTCGTAGCTTAACCCAGGTAGAATCTATTCACCTAGGGGGGATCCAACTCATATTTCTGGGTAAAAGTACTATTTGTCCAAGCTTGTTTTTCGTAGATTAACCCAGGTAGAACCTTTTTGCCTAGGGGGATCCAGCTCATATCTCCAGGTAGAATTACTCTATGCCCAAGTTTGTTTTTCGTAGTTTAAATCCAGTTAGAACCTTTTTCACCTAGGATGATTCAACATTTTTCAATAATACAGGGCGCCAACCCCTAGTTACATATCATTTTCAGTAATACAGGGCACTAACCCCTGGTTACATTTCCTTTTCAGTAATACAGGGCGCCAACCCTTGGTTACATTTTTCTTTTCAGTAATATAGGACGTCAACCCCTAGTTACATTTCCTTTTCAGTAATACAGGGCGCAGATCCCTGGTTACATTTCCTTTTCAGTAATACAGGGCGCCAACCCCTAGTTACATTTCCTTTTCAGTAATACAGGGAACCAACTCATGTTTACATTTTATTTTCAGTAATATAGGGTGCCAACCCCTGGTTACATTTCCTTTTCAGTAATATAAGGCGCCAACCCCTGGTTACATTTCCTTTTCAGTAATATAGGGCTCCAACCCCTGGTTACATTTCTTTTTCAGTAATACAGGGCGCCAACCCCTGGTTATATTTCTTTTTCTGTAATACAGGGCGCCATCTCCAGATTATATTTCTTTACCAGTACATGGTATACCAATCCCTGATCTCCTTACTAGTATAATGTCATCATGACCTTTTCAGGGTACACCATTCCCGATCTTTTATTGCTTTCAATAAAGAAGTAGTTTAGAATTTTGTTACAATAACTCACGAAATTTTTCTAGTGAAAACTGGGGCAGAAAAATTTCGTTCGTTTGTTTGTTGTGGTGTCTGAGCAGGTTTTACCTCGAGGCACATGGTTCTATATGAACAAAAGAAGAATTCTCAATCCAGAATAAAAAAAAAGAAATAGAAAAGAAGTGAATCCAAAAGGATATGGAAAGGATATGGACTGCTCAAGACATGACTGAAGTTACGAGCTTCACATTTCCTGTTTTGGTCCGAAGAAGTCTTATAAGAATGAACTAACACCTGCTGCTAGCAAGCATCAAGCTTTAGATCAGAGTCTGTATGAAGAACCATCTAAGACTCAAGATCAAGTTTCAGAAGACTTAGAGATATGAACCTTGTAACTCATAGCTGATAGGCTTCTTTAGTTTCTTTTCATTTTAATTGTGGTGTAATAAGGAGTTCAGCAAGCAGCAACAACAGTGAAATCACAGTTTTTCGGTAGTCCCAGCTACCAAAACTCCTTGAACTACACGTGACCTGATTCCTTATAACCTGGAATATGTAGGCTGCCCAAACCAAGACTCGGTTGTACTCTTTTCTCTTATCTTTTCCCTTTTGAATAATGGTATGATAAAACAATTAGTCATATCGCTCATATTTTCTTTGCCTGAAAACTCTTCGTATTTTCAAGCAAAGAGGGGAATGATGTGAACACCTAATTTTTGACCATGCTTGAATTTTTCTCACTCATCTCACCAATACTTCACTTCTCACTCCACTTTTCCTTGCTCCCCACCTTTTGTCCCCCCACTCTTTATTCCACTCCACTTTCCCTTGTGCCCCATGCTTGTCCCCCATTCACCTCCCTCTCTTACAAAAACACATCATCTCCACAATCCTAGAGGAGAAGAAGAACGGATCATCTCTCCCTTTACGGAAAACCCTAGCTGCCACCCTCTCCTTCTTCACTCCCTCTAATCCGCCTACACTCCTCACACTCGCCTCTCTCAACTCACTCATATAGACACACACTCTTACACACTTAGCCATCAACCTTTACACTCTAAATAAAAATACAACACCAGAGAGAAACAAAACAATAGCTAAAATAGCTTTCAGTTTTCTCTTTGTACGTTCCAAAAATGAAACGAGTCCCCTTTGGTGTTTAGCTTCTATTTTTTGTCTGTTGGCTCAAGCATTATCTGGGTTGTTGGAGTTTTTGATATTTGCTCCTGCTGTAGTATTTGATTTGAATTGTTCTGCTGGCTTCTCGTTGTTGTTGCTCTAGCATTTCAACATTTAGGTATTTCTTCTTCTGTTGTAGCTTTTGAATTGTTTCATATGAATAAAGAATGTATGGTTTTTGAGTCTTTATTTGAAATTATTCAACAGTCTTGATTCATCCTTGCTTGTCATATATGAACAATTTGAGCTATGGTAGTAAATGTGGATGACTGAAGCAAAAAGTACGTATATAGTTTTGATTTCATACTTGTCAAGTTTTTAGTGTAGTTGCAGCAGTCCCTATTAAGGAAAGAATTGATTTTACTTCATTAAAAATCTTGGTAAAAATCTCCCATGATTGAACTTTACTTGAATATTTCCATATATGGTTTATTGTTTCCTCGTAAGGTTCATGTATACAAGGTTTGGTGGAAGTTGATAGATTTCATGTTTACGGGCATAATTAGCTTAAAGATATTGTGAAGTGCTTTGTAAGAATCTACCGCCTAAATTCTTGTCATGGAAATAATTTGTTCATATCTTCCTGTATGCATGTTTAGGCTAGTTTATTTTATATTAATGGGTTACTTCTTTTAAATGCTTATTATTAGTTATAAAAATATGATTTTTGTCTTCAATCAACCATCAATGGCCAGTAAGGGATAGCAATTGGCCTTTGAATAAGTGCTGGAATTTAGGAAAATATAAAGGGACATGAGCCTCAAATAGTCTGTTTTGGTGGTGATCAATTAAAGAAGAGAGTTGGGCCAAGTAAATTTCAGCAGCTGCACATTTTCTTTTAGTAACAAAGTTGGCCCATTTTTAATCAATCAAAAGAGTGACCCAATGCCATTATACAAATCTCCAAAGCAGCCCATTCTTTAAATTCATAAAGGTTGGCCCAAGTTTAATACCATGGTTGTTTACATAATTACTTTCCAATAGAAAAAATAAATTTATTCTGTAATTAGAATAACTCATTAACTTAATCACCTTAATAATTAATTCAAGCGCTAGGCAACTAGTAGGCGCGCTTTAACCCTTTTTTATTCACGAACTCGCTTGTGTAGCGTGATGTTTAACTTACATTAAATTAGTTCAATAATTTCATACCATACCCATTAGTTTTAGTTAAATTTTTTAATTTAATTAATCCTTTGCTAAATTCGCGGATTCTCTTGCGTAGCGCGATAGTTGAATTTTATTTTCAAGAATTAATTTTCTCAAATGTAGTAATTTCTTTAAAGTATTACAAATAATTGATTGTCATAATTTCGGATTCGCTTGCGAGGCGCTATTATGATAAGTTAATTAATTTTGTTATTCGATCACGCATTCGCCTGTGTAGCGTGGTTATGTCAACATAGTTTATCCAAAATTATTTTTTTAAATAATTTTAATAATTAAGATATAAATAGGGTTTAGGTAAAATATGAAAATCATATAAATCATAGATTGTCCAAAATTAATTCAAGCCAAGTTTTAAGTCAATAAAGCGACCGTGCTAGAGCCACGGGACTCGGGGAATGCATACACCTTCTCCCCGGTCAACAGAATTTCTTATCCGGACTTCATTTTCGCAGACTAATAATAAAAGAGTCAAACTTTACTTTGACTAGGGATTCAAATAAAAGGTGACTTGGAACACCGGAAAATCAATTCCAAGTGGCGACTCTGTAAATAAAATAATCCCTCTTTAAATTTGTCACTTTAATTGAAAAAACTCTTTAACCCACAATCAATAACATATTTATCATTTCGGGGGGTATAAAAGGGGTGTGACACCATGTTAGGTGATGGGCATGCGGGTGTACGCCGTGAGGGATTGAGACTTGGTCCGTCCTGGGAGACTGTGAAGTCTAATAGCCTTTATTTGTGTTTATATGCGTTCCTGTCTACTAGAACTTGACTGCCTTTCATGTTAGAAATCATGCTTAGGCTATATTCCTGCTCATGGTAGTTATATTTAGTCATAGTGATTCTAGTACATGTTTACCTCAGTCTCTGTTATTTTCCCGTATGATATACTGTAACACCTTGATTTTGGCTGTTTTCCCTTCCTTTATTGAGAGCTATCAGACTAGAGAGGTTCATGACTGAGTAAGGCTGAGGAACTGTTTGTGAGATATTATACTATAGTACGTGAGTTGTCTGTGCAGCACGTGAGTTGTCCGTGCAGATCCTTATATTATACTATAGCACATGAGTTGTCCGTGCAGATCCAGATATTTATCCTATGGTACGTGAGTTGTCCGTGCAGCACGTGAGTTGTCCGTACAGATTATAGCGCTTGGGCTGTAGGAGCCCCTCATGAGTCTGAACACTTCTAGTGAGCGCAGGTACCTATTGAGAGTGTGTATTGAGATGGGTTGAGTGACTGCTGCCTTGAGGGGCTGTACTTGCTTTTATTTATTGTTGCACTTAGTTGTTATCTGTTGTTGTTGTGAAATTTCTGAAAGATTCATATCTGATTTACATGAGCGCGAACTGATTTGACTTATACCACAGGGTTTGAAAGCATGTTCACTCTTTACTGAAAACTTTTGAAATGAACTGTGCTGTATAGCTTGTCACTGCTTCTCAGTTCCTTATTTATTTCTGCTACTTGCTGAGTTGGTTGTACTCATACTACACCCCGCACTTTATGTGCAGATCTAGATATGTTTGATCACGGAGGTCATTGAGTTCGGGCGCAATCGAGTATCGGAGACTACGAGGTAGCTGCCGGCGTCTGCAAGATATTGTCTCTCCTTCTATATTTCTTTCTGTCTTGTATTAATATTTAGACACTGGTTGTATTAGTTTGGTTCTCTAGATGCTCATGACTTAGTGACATCCCGATGTCGGACTATTTTTTTGCACTTATATTTTATTTGGGTTTTACCTAGTATTTATGAGAAACTCTGATTATTTTAAATGTCTTAATTCACTTCTGTTAAATTTTGAAAGTGTTTTGGAAAGGTCGGCTTATCTAGTACTACGATAGGCGCCATCATGATGGATTAGGTTTTGGGTCGTGACATAAATCATGCTACAGAGTGATTGGGAATAAGAGAGCCAATTTGAGTTCTAGAAGTAAACACATGTTCCATTCCCAATAACCCACGAAAAGCCTTTGGAGCATATTTTCCGCACTAGAATATTAAGCCAGATGAAGAAGCAATTGTTTGCCCTAAGGCGAGCACTATACATTTTAATAAGAATATCGTCCCACAGTGAGGAAGGTTAAATAAATAAACACCATGAAAGACTCGCTAGGAGGATAATATTTTAAGATTTACGGAGACCAAGACCTCCGTTGTGCTTAGGGAGAGTGGTTGTATCACATTTAAGATAGTGAATTTTCCTAGAGGAAGAAGTAGTACCCCACAGAAACTCTCTTTGAATTCTATATATACGTTTTTGGATAGCAGAGGAAGAAGGAAATATTGCATAGTATGGTTTGGTAGGGCATTGAGAGTAGTTTGAATAAGTGTGGCTCTACCGGGCATTGAGAGTAGTTTGAATAAGTGTGGCTCTACCAGGCATTGACAGAAATATAGTTTTCCAATTAGCCAGGCGCTTATTCATGTTATCAATGAGATAATGTAAATCAGAAGCTTTAGGGTGGCGATTAACAATAGAAAATCCTAAGTATTTCCCAATGTTTTCACTAACATTAATACTAAGAATGTCAACTAATAAGTTTCTAGTCGATTGAATGCAATTTTTAGAGAAAACTATTTTGGATTTAGTGAAATTAATTTTTTGACCTGGCATTTGGAGAAAGGAGGATAAGCAGTGCTGGATCGTGCTGACAGCTTTACATTAGCATTGGCCATTAAGGTAAGATCGCCTGCAAAAATAGATGGGATAAAAGGGGCATATATGGTTATGTTTTATGGGTTCCCAAAGGGAATTATCAACTTGGTGGATAATGTAGATGGATAGCAGTTCTGATAAGTGAGTATTTTAACCACTTATTAGTACTTTCTTGCTATAGTTTTTAGTCCGAAAGTACTGATTTTTATCTTCGAATCTAATGAAAATGGTTGAATTATAGGTGTGCTGGAGAATGTAAGTTCAATAAGAAAAATAACTCAAAAAGGAGATGTTCTAGCCAAGTTAAGCAAATAAGAAAAGTACTAAGAAAAATGCGGTCCGCAGAATTACATCTGCGGGCGCAAAAGCAAGTGCGGTCCGCAGAAGATGGAATGCGGCCGCAGAAAAAGAACTGAAGCTTTAGGGACTTTTGGCAGAAGTACGGTCCGTAGATTAAAATGTGCGGTCGCACTTGGTCGGCAAAATAGGTTCGCACTGACAAGCTTGAAAGATCAAATAATGATCAATCGAATAAGTCTGAAACCCACTCAAATACGACCTGCAGATATTAAAGTGCGGCCGCAGAAGCTAAAGCGAGATTGCAAAAACTACTCATACTGAAGGCAAAAAAATATCAATCCAGCTAAAGTGTGGACAGAAGAAGTTGAAGTGAGGCCGCAGAACCCTCCAAAGGAAATTTTTGTCAGACATTTTGGGAGCCTTATAAATAGGACTTTATGACTTTTTAAGGCATCGTTTCATTATAACAGCTGGTAGTTCGGTATATTTAGCTATTTGGAGAAAGTTTGATCTACAGCTGAAGAGAATTATCTACTCTTTCATTTTATTTTAGTTTTATGTCTTTAGTTTCTTCTTATTTTCATCTTTTCATGTTTATTAACATGATTAGCTAGATCTTTATCAATGGTTGTGATCCAACCCTAGTGTGTAAAACTTATGAGTTATTTATATTATACTTGCTAATGATTGTGTTAGTGTTATTTAGCCTTATTTATGCTTTAAAGTTAGAATTGATGGTAGCACCTTGATTTATGCCTATTTGACTTTGTTCTTACATGAGAATGAAGAATTTAGTCTAGGAAAACTTGGCTAACATGAAATTGAACTAGTTGAGTTATTGGTTAGTTTAATTAACAGATTTGAACTAGAGATAAGGATAATCTAATTTGGACTCATATATAATTGCACTTATAGCTACCTATTTGGACTTGAGAAAGCTAAATTGGGCATAATCACTCCTTAACTAAAAATTATTGAGTGAGTACTTGAGTATTGAGAGTCATAATAACCCCGATCTACCAAGCAAGCATAAATTAACTATACCTATTAGGTTTACAATCCTAGGCTTTTCTCTATTTGATAAAATTCAAAAAATATTTCAATTATTACTTGTTTGCTAGCTTAGTCAATATCCGTAGTAGTTTAATTAGAAAAAATGATACATACAATTGTTTGGAAGTCAAATTTAGTTATTTCAAGTTGCTCTCTTAAGTGATTACCTTAACACTAAATCTAAACTCCTTGTGATTCAACCTCGACTCGCGTTGGGTTTTATTATTGTAACGACCATTTTATATTCCCTTATTATGGGGTGTGAATTGGACGTGATCAATTTTTAGTGCCGTTGCCAGGGAGTTTACAGTGTTAGTTATATACTTGAGTTTGTTTCTTGAGTATCTTCTTTTACTTTTGTGATTCTTACTTGTTGAAGTGATTTTAGGATTCAAATATTGAACAACGAACTTGGAGACCTTACATTGGGAGAGGTGGACAACGAAGAGGAATAACTTGATGAAATGCCAAAAGTTCCACGATAAAACCACCCGAGGCCGTGGTCAATAAGACAATATACTTCCACCTCCCCTACCTCCACCACCACCACCACCATAACTATAAGCGGCTCGATACCAAATTTTGCCCAATGAAGGGTATGCAAGTGCCATAGTTCCCCCTCGCTTAGGGCAAGAAACTTTCAAATCACCAACATGATACTCACTTTGCTCGAGCAACGATGTTATTTTACTACGGCGTAACATCAAAAGGCTTACAAGCATTTGAAAGGTTTTATGGCTACGTGTTTGAGAAGCAAACAAACAAATATTTCGGAAGATGCATTACAGTTAAGGCTTTTCCCTTATGACGAAGGGTTAAGGCTTTGGATTGGTTGGAATGCTTGCCTAATCATTCGATTCATACATAGGATGAATTGGTGGCAAAGTTTAATTCAAAGTTCTTCTCTCTCGGGCATATGACAACTTTACGAGATGAAATATTGGCTTTTAAGCAAAAGCCAATGAACCTTTGCATGAAATTTGGGAGAGGTATCGGGCTATGGTGAAGGAGTTCCTAAACAATAATATGAATGACAACATAATCCAACAAACTTTCTATCGTGGTATTAATACCACGAATCAATATGTGGTCAATCAATTGGCAAGAGGCAATTTCATGATTACACCTTATGCGGAGGCATGTGAAATTCTTGATGAGATAGAGTAAACCTCTCCGGCTTGGCAATCTCGAGCCAATGTTCCCCAAGGTGATTCCAACATGATTCACCTTCATAAAGAATTTCAAGACCATGGGCAAGCTATTGCTGAATTGACCACCACCATGACTCAACTTGCTAAGGCTCAACTTCATCAAACTCAAGCCCCTAAGCAAGTTCATGCCATGGAGTGGGTGAGTGTTTTGGCCAACAAGAAGTGGACTAAAGCTACTCATGATGGTGTAGATTTATGCACGAGATGATGGTGGTTATGATCAACATGACTCCTATCAAGAGCAAGAAGAAGAGGTACAATTTGTGACCAATTACCAAGGGCAACCGAGCAATTTTCAAGGCTCCAATAAAAACCAGTGGTGATCTCAAAATAACCAAGGCAATTGGGTTCTAACAATCAATGGAATTGGAATAACAACAACAACAACCAAGGGAATTGGGGAGGCAACAACCAAGGAAATTAAGGAAATGGTAACAATCACGCAAATCGAAGTTCGGGGTTCCAAAGACCTCTAATGTATCAACAACCAAGAAACCCACCTCCCTATCCTTCTTACGGTTCAAGTTCTTCAAGCAATGAAATGGGTCGTATTGAGAACATGTTCAATGATGGAAAATAATACGGATTCGAATGCCCAACTTGCCTCACATACCACATCAATTCGGAATCTTGAAATTCAAATGGGAAAAATATCTCAAGCTCTTAATACTCGTCCTAAGGGTGCATTACCAAGAGATACAGTAGTGAACCCAAAGGGTGGTAATAATACAGGGCATGCCATGGCGGTTATCGCAAGAGGTGGAAGACGCGGGAATGCACCCACCTCAAATGAAAAGCAACTTGTAGATGATGATCAAATGATCCAAGAGGAGGAAGTCCTACAAAATGATGTTCAAGTACATAATGAAGTTCAGATTGATATTGATGATAGTATGGAAGAGACCTGAGAGAAGGTGAACCCCTCTAGGAAACACATCATTGACATGCCGAAATTGGAGAATCAAAAGACTAATGCACCCTTGCCAAAGCTTCCACCTGCATACTCTCAAAGGCTCACTAAGCAAAATGGTGAAAATCAATTCAAGAAGTTTATTGAGATGATGAAAAGTCTCTTTATAAATGTTCCATTAGTGGAAGTTTTGGAATAAATGGCCAGTTATGCCAAGTTTATGATAGATCTTGTGACCAAGAAGAGGTGGATGAACTTTGAAACGATCAAGGTGACTCAACAAGTTAGTGCTATTGTTCATTCTATGGCTCCTAATTTGGTGAATTCCGACGCTTTTACAATTCCTTGTACTATTAGAAGTGCCGATTTTGCTAAAGCTTTATGTGACTTTGGGGCGAGTATCAATTTGATTCCCTATTCGATGTTCAAAACCTTGGGGATTGGGAAACCAAGACCCACATATATGAGGTTACAAATGGCCGATGGCACAATGAAAAGACCGTTAGGTGTGATTGAAGATGTATTAGTTCGAGTTGTTAAATTTATTCTCCCGGCGGACTTTGTTATTCATTATTGTAAAGTTGATTATGAAGTGACTATCATTCTTGGAAGGAATTTCCTTGATACGGGTAAGGCCCTTTATGATGTTGACGCCGGAGAACTCATTTTCCGTGTTGGTTATAAATAAGTGTTATTTCATGTTTTCAAGTCTATGCGTCAACCAAATAGCAATGAAATGTGCTATTTTGTAGATTTGGTGACCGATGTCATTGTTGATGATACTAGTTCTACAATTAATGTTAGTGACATGTTGGAAATCATTTTGCTCAACTTTGATGATGATGAGATGGATGGATTCATGGAATGTGTGAATTCTTTGCAAGAAATGGGGTCTTACGACTATGCACCCTGAAAGTTATCATTGGATTGTGAGAATAGGAAGACTCATCCTACAAAGCCTTCAATTAAAGAGCCACCCACCTTGGAGTTGAAGCCATTGCCAGCCCACCTTCGGTATGAATTTTTTCGAACTTTTTCTACTTTACCAGTTATTCTTTCATCTTGTTTGACTAACGTGCAGGTAGATTATACATTGGCGGTCTTACAAAGAAGGAAGAAGGCTATTGGATGGACTTTGGCGGACATTCGGTGTATAAGCGCCGCATTTTGCATGCATAAGATCAAGTTGGAGGATGGTGCTAAACTGCCTATTGAACATCAAAGAAGACTTAATGAGTCTATGCAAGAGGTGGTCAAAATGGAGATTATCAAATGGTTGGATACCGAGGTTGTCTATCCCATTTCTGCTAATTCATGGACTTTCCGGTTCAATGTGTCCCAAAGAAGGGGGACACGATGGTTGTTACCAATGATAAGAATGAGTTGATACCCACAAGAACGGTCACTGGTTGAAGGGTTTGTATGGATTATCGAAAGCTCAACAAAGTCACAAGGAAGGACCATTTTCCTCTCCTTTTCATGGATCAAATGCTTGATAGGTTGGCTGGTCGTGCTTTCTATTGATTTTTTGATAGTTACTCGGGATTCAACCAAATTCTTATTGTACCGGAAGACCAAGAGAAAACCACATTTATATGTCCATATGGTACCTTTTCTTTCAAACGAATGCCTTTTGGATTGTGCAATGTGCCAACGACTTTTCAGCGGTGTATGATGGCTATCTTCATGGATATAGTGGAAGACTACCTTGAGGTCTTCATGGATTACTTTTCGGTGGTTGGGGATTCATTTGATGATTTTCTTGCTAATTTGGACAAGGTATTGGCTAGATATGAGTAAAAATATTTGGTACTCAATTAGGAGAAATGTCATTTCATGGTTGAGGAAGGCATTGTCCTTGGCCATCAAATTTCAAAGAATGGTATTGAAGTGGATAAGGCAAAGATTGAAGTTATTTCTAAGCTTCCAACCTTACCTCGGTAAAGGGTGTGAGAAGTTTCTTGGGCCATGCAGAATTCTACCAGAAATTTATCAAAGACTTTTCTAAAGTGGTGAACCCTTTGTGCAAACTCCTCGAGAAGGATGCCAAGTTCCATTTCAATGATGATTGTATGAGAGATTATGAACAATTTAAGCTCAAGTTGACAACTACTCATATAATTATATCTCCAAATTGGAGTTTGCCGTTTGCGCTCATGTGTGATGCAAGTAATGTAGCGGTTGGGGCTATTTTGGGGCAACGTATCAACAAAAATTTTCACCCGGTCTACTATGCTAGTAAGACCATGAATAGTTTCCAAGTCAACTATATTGTTATGGAGAAGGAGCTACTTGCCATAGTGTTTGCTATTGCGAATTTCCGCCCACACTTGATGGGTGCCCGGGCTAATGTGCACACGGATCATGCGGCACTTCGCTATCTTATGAGAAAAAAGGAATCTAAAGCTCGTTTGATGAGATACGTGCTTTTGTTGCAAGAATTTGATATTGACATCCAAGACAAGAAAGAAAGTAAAAATTAAGTGGCAAACCACTTGTCTCGTTTGGAGGAGGAGGGGAGGCCACATGATGGCCTTGAGATCAATGACTCTTTTCCCGATGATCAACTCTTGGCACTTTCAAAGAAAGAGGTACCATGGTTCACGTATTTGGAAAATTTCCTTGTGAGTGGTATCATTCTGGAAGAGTTCACTTCAAACCAATGAAAGAAGATCAAGAGTGATTGCAAAGACAACTATTGAGATGAGCCATACCTTTTCTGGATTTTCATAGATGGGGTGACTAGAAGATGTGTGCCGTATGAGGAGGAAAGTGATATTCTTTGGTCTTGTCATTCTTCACCTTATGGCGGGTCATCATGGTGGATCAAGAATGACGGTAAAGTCCTAATTTGTGGTTTCTATTGGCCTACTCTTTACAAAAATGCAAACAATTTGGTAAGAAGATATGATGAATGTCAACGGGTCGATAGAATTTAAAGAAACATGAGATACCCCTTACAACCATCTTGGAGATTGATATCTTTGATATTTGGAGCATTGACTTCATGGGCCTTTTTGCGAGTTCTTGTGGTACCACCTATATTTTGGTCACGGTGGATTATGTGTATAAATAGGTTGAAGTCGTTTCTTTATCCAATAATGAGGCTAGAAGTGTGGTGGCTTTCTTGAAGAGGAATATTCTCACTAGGTTTGGGACTCCGCGAGCAATTATAAGTGATGAAGGGTCGTACTTTTGCAATGAGGCTTTTGACACTTTGCTCGGTAAGTATGGTGTCACTCATAAAGTGATAACCCACTATCATCCACAAGCAAGTGGTCAAGTGAAAGTTTTCAACCGCGAGATAAAGAGTATTTTGTCCAAGACGGTGAATGCAAATCGGTCGAATTGGTCTAAGAAGATTGATGATGCTCTATGGGCATATAGAATGACTTACAAAACACCTATCAGAATGTCTCTATATTGGTTGGTGTTCGTAAAAGCTTGTCATCTTCCCCTAGAATTAGAGCACAAGGCAATGTGGGACTTGGAGAAACTAAATCTTGATTGGGATGTAGCCGCTAAATTGCGGGTTACACATTTGAATAAATTGGATGAATTCCAATACAATGCTTATGAGAGTTCGTCCTTGTACAAAGAAAAGATGAAGTACCTTCATGACAAATAAATTTGGAATAAGGAGTTCAAGGCCGGTGATCTAGTGTTGTTGTTCAACTTAAGTTTGAGAATGTTTCCCGAAAAACTTAAATCTAAGTGGAACGGTTCATTTGAAATTATTGGTGTGACACCCTTTGGTGCTTTGGCCTTGAAAAACAAGAACAATGAAATATTTCGAGTTAATGGTCACCGAGTGAAGTATTACTTAGACAAAGTTGGTGAAAACCATATGGTGGCAGTTCTTTACTTCAAATGAGGATTCTATGACATTGCATCGTGCCATGATGTTAAATAAGGCGTTTCTTGGGAGGCAACCCTAGTTCTTTTCCTTTTTCTCTTTTAGTTTAGATGTTGTTTATTTTTTTTTATCCAGATTTGAAGTGTGCTACAGTGATCAATGTTAGGTATTTGTAGATGACTGAAGAAGTGGCATTACATGGAAAACTGTGGACTGCACTTTTATTGTGCGGCCGTAGAAGAGGAACTGCGGGCAGCAAAAATTTGACTGCGGTCGCAGATTTTTAATACGGACTGCAGATGCAAAGGGTAGCTCAAGTGCTAAAATAAGGATCCAATAAACTTTTCTTGCAACAGTGCAGAGCCAATTTTGCGGCCTATGACATAATTTTGCGACTGCAGGAGAGAACTTTCAGAGAGGTCACTGAAAACATGTTGACAGAAGTGCGGACCCTACAAATATAATCTCTCTACTGCCCAGGTAACATAGTGCGGACCGCCGTTAAAATTTCGCAGATGCACTTAACCTTTCTTTGACCCGACCCACATAATAGTATAAATAGAACAGTAGGTCATCATTTTATATTTTTTGCCATTTTCACTCACTAACAAAGATTTCACCAAAGATCCATTTGCTCGCACATTTTTCCACACTTAGCCACTCTCGATCATTCTACTTGCACTAGCACAATCTAGTATACATCACTTCGATCTCATTTATGTTTCTTTTGATTTTCAACTTTGTTTTAGGCCATCCATGTTACATCCCTTATATGTGTCCATGTGGGGTAGGTTAAGAATAGGTATTTCCGAAATCCTACTTAGAGTGGGTTGGGGTTGTTGCTATCATACATATAACATGTTACCCAGTTGGATGGAACAACAATTGTATAACCTAGGTAGTAACTGAACTTTGTACTTTACTGTTCTTGATTGTGCTGACCACACTTGAATTTTTGCGATCCGCAATTGCTGATTTAGATAGCCTGGTTGATAACCCTAGTTCCGCGAAATCAATTTAATTATGCGGACGACACTCAAAATTTCATGGCCAGAAAGAGAGGTCCACACTGTCCTTCAGAGAACTTCTTCTCTGGGACCTGAGTACTTTTACTCAAGTGCGAAGCACACTCAAAATTGTGTGGACCACAGTTGAATTTTTGCGGCAGCAGAAGTCTGTACGCACTGTCCTTCAGAGACTTCTCTCTGAAGGTATGATTCCTCAGTGCAGAAGTGTGGCCGCACTTGAATTTTTGCGGACCGAACTTCCACTATGTCTTCTGCATGTTTAACAATGAACACCCCACTGCTCTTATGCTTTCCTCTACTGCTTTTGTGACTCCTAACTACTTTGTACCTGCTGTCAATGACTTGCATACCAACTGGCAACTCTCTTTGTGCATAAACAAATAATGGTACGATCAATAGGAAAGGGCATAAGAAAAGGTTCCATACACCCTAGTGTACAAGAAAAAAAACAATCGCCAAGAAGCAAACAACTGGCGGGGGGAGAGGTAGAAGTTGTTGACGACCAATTTTGACCCTCATTTTAAAAATTAATTTATTTATACTTATTGATTTTCAATAAATATGTTAAAGATATTTTCTAATTAATAATACCTATTATTTAAGTAATTAATGATGTTAATTAATAATTTAATGATTATATAATTAAAATCATATTACTCTTATTATTTTGGAGACTATTAAAATAACTCTCATATTAATCGTATAGGTTTAATTAATTTAACAAAGTTACTTCTTAATTTTGGTGAAATAGCCCATTATTTCAAAATAAATTTGAAATTAGTGTAGTAAATAGCAAAATAAGATATTTAGTAATTAATTAACTAGTTACAGTAATTAGTAGTGTATTTGATTAATATAATTCTTATTGCATTTTATTGGACTTATTTAAGTTTATTTAAATTAATTCTAAAAAGGTTAAAAGACTGAAATGGATACATTTGCAATTGTATAATTAAATATGAAATGGCTATTTCTATAATTGAAGCTAGCCCAAACAACAAGCCCAAATCAAATTTGACCCAGTCCCCACACCCATCTCTTTCTACCTTGGCAATCCGCCTCAACCCATGAGAACCAATAAGAACTCTCCACATCACCTCTTTACAATACTCGCAAAAGAAACACAATTGATCCAAGCCACCCATCCTTTAGATCAACGACTCTCAGTTTATCTTTTTTTCCCTTTAATTTTAATACCCCATCAGATTCAATCTCAACCGTCCAAATCCAACAATTGTCATATTACATCGTTTTAATTATTTAATCCACTGATTTATCAGGATTTATCAGGCCGTTGATCTAAAGATCCAATGGCCCAGATTACATCCTTCGCTTTAACCCCTTGAGAGGACCCAATCTCCCCCAAACCCTAATCATTCCTCTCCTTGACTCGGCTGCCCCCTTTCCCCTTCCTCCCTCTATTCTCTCAACTCCCACAGACATGAATCAACTAAAAGCTTGCACATATCCATGCAAGGTCTCAAGTCAAATGCAAAATCATCTCTTTTGTCTTCTGATCCCGCGAATCTCGCTGGGTTCTCCTCGTTTCTTCATACGAGTTCAAAAGCCTTAGTTTGAAAACCTAGACTCAAATATGAAACTTTGAGTCTTTAGATTTCCTTATGCTACGACCAAATCAGAGCATGCATGAGCATATTTCAGGATTTCATTATGCTTATTCGAGGTCTAGAGGTCAAATTCAATGACCTCTGGGTTTTTGGGCATTTCCTTTAATGGTCGATTCTCTCTCCTCAGGTAAAAACTATCACTAATTCCCCTTTGTCATTTAGATTTTTCACTCGATTTTTCTTCCATCATCAACTCATCGTCATCTTCCACTCACCGAGTTTGATTTTTGTTGAACCCTAAGGCATTTTAATGTCACTATAAATAAGAGCTTTAATTCTCTCACCTAACAACACAAGACACACAAAAATCACCTAACAACAGAGAAACATCAATTTTAGTATTGAGTAGCAAAATCAAGTTAGGGTTTCTAACTAGCCTTTGATTTCTTCCCAATTCTGAGCTTTACACTGGTTGGAGTTTGAGTTCCTGATTCTAATGGCTAAGAAAGAATCTCGTTTGGTTTGTTGCCCAAAGAAAGGTCAGTGGGCCTCGACCTTTCTCCTCTCTTAATTATTTAATTTAAATCATATTTGTTCTATTATTTTCTTGTTAATTCACTCCGTTTTCTGATATTATGGTTGATTGTCTCTATATGTTTGTCATTAAATCATAATTGATCACTAAAGTCTAGAGTTATAAGCTTCTTAATATTATAAAATCAGTATCATGTACTGGTCAATTACCTCCTTACAATCTTAATGAATATGTCTTGAGTAACTTATGCATTGTTAAGCTTATGAGATTTAGTAAAAAACTTTCAAATGAGCTCGTATAGTTATCCTAATTATTAGACTGTCTATTGTTCTACTGTGTTTCTCATACGTGCCATATTAGTTTACCTTAGTGTTATTGGTATTATTCACTTGATAAACTAGCTTAAATGGATATGAACCCTTCAATGATAAAGATAGGACTGCCACTTTAGTTTAGGTACATCAGCTCATGACATGTAGATCAATTTCTTCTTTCAAATGTGCTTTTGTGACTCTACTGATTTTTGGAAGATCATTAGTCTTCTGTTGAACATCATGACTGTGTAATCATGTCTGGGTTCTCCTTATATAAGCATGATCTAAAACCTACTATATTCTTGTACTGACGCTTTGTATGTATTTTGATGGTCGTTACCCATTTAGCCTAAGTCATGGAATTTGGTTAAGACATATCTATGGTGTTGAGTTCATCTGTTATGTTAGAGTCATGGCTAATACTAAAGAACTTAACTTGTACATCATACCTTTAGTATAATGCTTTTTACTGTCTTTTTCTGAAACTAATACATAGTAACACTATTGGTTTGACTCAATCATGTTTGTGATGTTGTAATCCTATTGGAATATCCTATGTATTCTCTCTCTCTCTCTCTCTCTCTCTCTCTCTTGAATATTCTGTACTTATCTTGTTCTTAAAAACACTGCTTGCCTCTCATGATCATGTATGTTCTTTCATTATCTCTGAAATGAACTAGGCCTGACCTGTGAACCTAAAATGAACTTTCTATACTACTACCTGTTTTTACTTAAATATATAGTGATATGCTTTAACTCTTAGTGAGATTAGTATGAGTATGAAGTTAAGATCTTTAGAAGAAAGAATCATGCCATGAGAATAATCTGTTTACTTGCATTCCTTTTAACACCCTTTAAGAATTCCAATTAGAGATTTTAACTTGTACAATTAGTAAAAGTTTGAGACTTAATCTAGGGATACTCTTAAACATAGGCAGTTAGGATAATGATATCATGACTTGAGATTCCCGAACTATGTACCTTCCTACTCTTAAGTTATATGATCTAGCTGTCTGGGTTTTCAAAGTGTTCTGCCAGTGCTCTTTTGTAACGACTTAACCGGTTATTTTGAGTATTATAGCCTCATTCCCATATTTATTGCTTATATTGTGCTCATTTATTATTATGTGACTTTACGGGGTTGTCAGGTTTGATCCGGGGATATTTCAGAATGAATTGTGACACTTAGTCCTAAGGTTGAAAGCTTAAGTTGAAAGAGTTAACCGAATATTGACTATTAAGTAAATGGCTCTAGAATGGGGTTTTGATGATTCTAATAGCTCCGTAGGATGATTTTGGACTTAGGAGCATGTTCGGATATTGATTTAGAGGTCCGCAGATGATTTTGGCTTAAATTGGCGAAAGTTGAAAAAATAAAAGTTTGGAGAGTTGAGAAGTTTGACCAAGAGTTGACTTTGTGGCTAATCGGATAGGATTTTGGTTTCGAAAGTTGGAATAGGTCCGCTGTGTCATTTATGACTAGTGTGAAAAATTTAAGGTCAATCAGAGTTGATTTGATAGGTTTCGGCATCGATTGTAGAAATTAAAAGTTCATTAGTTTCAATAAGCTTGAATTAGGGTGTGATTCATGTTTTTGATGTTGTTGGATGTGATTTGAGGCTTCAAATAAGTTTGTATCGTATTTCAGGATTTGTTGGTATGTTTGGTTGAGGTCTCGAAGGCCTCAGGTGTCATTCAGATCATGTTCAGCGCATTTTGAACTTGGAGGAACTGCTGATTTTTCTGTTGTTAGTTTCCTCATACGCGATTGCGAGCGGATGATTGGGATCACAAATAGTATTGTAGGAAGCTGTGGAATTTGTGCTATGCGTTCGCGAGAAGGTGTTTGCAATCGTGAAGCCTGGGAAGGCAGTTCTACATAAATGCGTGTGTTAGGTCGCTTTCGTGAAGAGGAATGGAGGAGACTGGAGTTCACAGGATTTGTTCTTCGCGATCGCGTAGGTCTGGAAGTATGCATATCGCGTTCGTGACTGTTGATTTACGTTCGCGAAGAGTACTTTGAGGGCAACTTGATTTTTGTTCTTTGCGATCGTGAGATACTTTTCGCAATCGCGAGAGACTTTTCGCGATCGCGAAGATGAACACCTGGGCGGAATCTATGTTTTCAAAAATGAGGGTTGGAGTAAAATTTCATAATTGGACTTTGGGAGCTAGGATTGAGGCGATTCTTGGAGGGATTTTCAAGGAATTGATTGGGGTAAGTGATTCTAACTCGGATTTGGTTGATATACATAAATCTATCATTGTTTTTATCATTTAATTAGTATTTGGGTTGTAACAATTGGGGAAAATTGTAGAAACTTCATAGGCTTTAATTTGAGGATTTGAATGTCGAGTTGTGATCAGAATCGAGTAATTTTGGTATGGTTGGACTCGTGGTTGAATGATTATTCGGATTTTGTTAATTTTGTCAGATTCTGAGATGTGGGCCCGGGGTTGATGTTTTGAGTTGACTTTTTGACTTTTGTTAAAGAACTTAGCTTTGTCATAGGGAATTGATTCCTATAGCTTGTGTTGATTGTATCGATTTGTTTGTGGCTAGATTTGAGGCATTTGGAGGCCGATTTGCGAGGCAAGGGGTTATTGGAGTAGAGATTTGCACGGTTTTGAGGTAAGTAACACTTCTAAATTTGGTTTTGAGGGTATGAATCCCTGAATTACGTGTTATGTGGTTGGTGTTGAGGTGACACATATGCTAGGTGGCTGGCTTGTGGGTGTGCACCATGGTAGTTGTGACCCGGTCGATTCCATGGTATTGTGTAGTCATCAAACCTTGTTGCTATACATGTGGTCCCTATATGTTAGAGTAATTGAGCTGCAATCCACGTTAGAAATCATGTTAGGCTATATGCTTATCCAGTTGAGACCCACTAGGGTCATTTCTCCTATTGAATTATTTGCTTAGATGTCAATTTTGTACTAAGTCAAATCCATCATTTGCATATCATATTTCAATCTCTGTTACTATTTATTGTTGTGTTAATGACTGAGTTGGGGCATAAGAGCCGTGTTGTGAGTGAGATTTGTGGATCGGGCTATACGCCGCAACAAGCCTTTTGGATTTATTATTATTATTATTATATGGATCAGACCGCACGCCGCACCAGGACTTTTAGGCTTTATTATTACGGGATCAGAATACATGCCGCAGTAGACCAGATTGGCTTTATATTAGCACTTGGGCAGGATCCACCCCTCAAGAATCTGACATACCAGTAGTGAGCGCAGGTACCGTACAGTGCTGAGTGACTGAGTGTGATGAGTGATAGTTGAGACAGTCAGATTGAGTACTCTTAGAGTGTGAGTACATGAGGTTTTCATTTTGATGCATCACATGTGACATGCATATTGAAATGTAGATATAGAGATGTATCATTCCTCGTACCAGTCATACTTTGCATATTTCATCTGTATTGAGCTTAATTATTAAACCTGAAGGCATGTCTACATTGTTGTATTGTGTACCAACAAATTATGAGTTTCTTTGAGTTATTATTGTCATATTTTGTAACACCCCGAAAATTTTTGAAGTACTTAAGCGCTATTAAGAAAGTTGATATGCGCTAATTATATTATTTTGTGTACAGAAGGACTATTAATATTATGGATATCAATTGGATATGATAATAAGTGTACGAGGCATATTATAAGTGGTGTGGGGTCTAAGAAGACCCTTAAGTCTAAGTCAAGTTGGAAATTTCATGATAGACTAAAGTTCCAAATGAGCACGCATAATACTAAATTATGGATGAGCATATCTACATATATATATAATGATTTATGTGATGTATGACCTATCAAATTAAAGATCTTCGGGTCTAGTTTCTAACGCTTCAAACCGTTCGTTATTTGGACACTCCTACAAGGCGTTATGACAAAATTACCAAAGGTTGGTAGAATGTGATTCTGCGGCCAATTCTGCGACCGTAGAATCATTCTACGGGCCGTAGAAGTGGTCTGCGGACTACAGAATGGTCGCAAAATTGACCAGTACAGCCCAATTTTGGGTATCCATTTTGCGGTCCATTGTGCGACCCACATACCTATTCTGTGACCGCAAACCTGAGTTCGGAGGGTTAATTTTCCTATTTTCTTAACCCGACCCCATTTTGATAAATAGCCTTTGGGGCTTATTTTGGGGCGATTTTATGAGAATTTTAGAGACAGAAGGAGGAAACCTAACATTCTAATCATCCAATCTTGCACCAATTTTGAAGAATCAAGAAAGCCAATCATAAGATCTTCATCTAAGAGGTAAAGGTTCCATACCCTAGTCTTTAATTTCAAGTTTGGGGTAAAAGATGGGTGATGTGGAGTATGATTCTTTGGTGTAAGAGTATTATTTATACATGCTTGTACTAATAAGGTTTTTGGGAAGATTGTTTAGCTCAAATAAGTAAGAATTGGATTGTGGAGTGAAGGAAATCTTGTAGAAGAACCTTGTAGTTAAATTTGCATACCTAGTGTTTGATAAAATGCTCAAATGAGCTGAAACCATGAATATCTTCCTAATTTGTGTTCAATTTTGTTATGTCTCAAAAAAGATTGGGATTTCTAGAATTTTCGTAACATGTAGTAATTTAAGGAAAGCTCAAAGCGAGGTATGTTAGCTAAACTTCTTTCCTAGAATTGAATCCCATGATGTTCTTGTAAGTCCCGAGTTATTCTTTATAAATAAACTATTCGGAATAAACTTTGTGTTGAAAGGTATATGTTCAAAATGTGTTCTGGATGCTCTTATTATATGATGTTATCATTCGGGAATGTGTTCAAAGTATGAGTTTGGTATAAAAATATTATGACTCCAAGTAGTGTTTCAAGTGAAGGCTATTATGCCAAATTATATAAGAAGTCTCAATGTGCTTAAGATGCTTAATTGCTCATAGGTGTACTAAAAGTCGTGATTAGAGATTCTTGTTATCGATAATCTATAAAGTTGCTTGAAAGTGAAAGTAGTTAGTTAGGGATATAAAGTGTGGACACCGTGACAAGAATTTAAGTTATACTTGTGGCCAATAGAGCCAATGAAATGAAATGATGTGTGAAATATTATGAAACGAGCATTGATTCAACTATTCCAAATTGACTCCGAAAAATAGAATTATCCAAAAGCTTATGTACTCAAGTCATATCCAAATGTGGTTGTTCTAACTAATGCTATGCTTGGTAGGTATTTCCAATAGGTTTTGAGTTCTCACATATTCATAAGTCAAAATTGTGTATTGCCATTTTTGGGGAAAGGTATTTCAAGAGTATTATATATTATGATGTTTATGATGATAATCCTTGAAAGTAAAGAAATGAAAGTGCGAAATATGATATACGACCACAGTGCCATAAATGAAGAATAATATGTATGGCCAAGGGAGCCAATGAAATAATAATGTTGTAAGTAGTTGAAAGTAATTGTGAAGTGATATATGGTGTGAAAGGTTATGAGATGAACGTATTTGTACTTATGTTTCCAATGTGTTATAAGCTCCTACACCCTCATGAGGAGAGGCTATGGTGTTCCTAAATATTTTAAATGTTCTTGATGTCCTATGATCACCCATGGAAAGTACAAGTAAGTGATGGTATGAACATGAAATGTGGTCGTTTGCCAAAATAAGAATTATGAGGTGTTATATGTCCCTATGGTTTCAATCATAGTATGTATGCTATTAAAATAATTAATGTAAATGACTTTGACGTTAAGTCCCCAAGAGCCATGAACTTAGCTAATGGCCTCAAGATGTCAAGTGAGTGAATAACGAGATGAAAAGGAGATGTCCTATGCTAAATGATGATGAACCTTAAGAAAGGAAATTGGGCCCATGTGCCATTGAAATCGACTTATTGATTTACCATGCATGTGCTAATGTAATGAGTTGTATTTCTCCATGATGAGTATGAACATGAAGTATTCCAATGATATGTGAAATTACGACCTTAAATGTAATGACAAACTATGTCTCTTTGAGTTTATATATGGTATCGTGATTGGGATTACACCTCCACCCGCATACATTGGGGTAAGGCGGTCTATGAAATGTATATGTGTAAAATAAGGGAGGAAGGTGCCACTTTCATTGGCCTTGTTTGTACATGTTGTTACAATTACATTATATTATGTATTCCACGTATAGTTCATATCGCTCAGTTGATCCTAAAAGAAGTTTAGAATGATGCAAGTATAATAAGACTTGAAATTTGATCCTATGGGATATTTCGTAGTTTCTTGATGTACTTTATTTGCCTCTTATTTTACTTACCGTATTTTCATATGTTGTTTTGACTGCATTACATACGAGTACTATTCCACATATACTTACATCCCTTTTGTCTGGGGCGCTGCATCTTTTAATGGATGCAGGTATACTTCTACAGGATGATATGGATCTTTGATAGTGATCTTCTTCACTACTCAGCTTATGGTGAGCCCGCTACAGTTCTAGTGGGTGTTTGGGTCTAGTTCATTTTATGTATTTAGGTATCTATTGTCATAGAAGCTCCATGTATACTGTGGGTTATTGTAAATTAGGCTTGCTCGACTGGGTTTACTCGGTAGAGTGCCGGTCGCGCTCCTCGAGTTTGGGGCGTGACATATTTCTTATCATATATGTATTGTTTAAAAATCTGTATTTGAACTGTATTGGTTGAGCTCGCCACTTCTTTCAACCCAAGGTTAGTCTTGTTACTTATTGAGTACATTGAGTTTGTTGTACTCATACTACACTCTGCACTTCGTGTGCAGATCCAGGTATTTCGGGGAACTTCGGTTTCTAGCTTGGGAGCTTTAGCTGTTCGGAGTCTATTGAGGTTGCTGTCTTGGTGCCCGCAGACCTTGATTCTCCTTCTTTTCAGTTATCTGTACTGTTCTATCTTTCTATACAGTGTTTAGCAGTCGGACTATCTTGTCAGTTAGATTCTCATGTACTTAGTGACACCCGGATTTTGGGGGATATTGTATTGAGTCGCGGTATTTTTTATCAATATTTATGAGATTTTACTCTTGAGATGATTTTACTATGCTTCCAAATTTAAAGATGTATGGTTTATTGTAATTGTTGACTTGCCTAGTATTGCGATAGGCGCCATCACGACATGTGAGATTTAGGCCGTGACAAGTTTGTATCGAACCCTAGGTTACATAGGTCTCACGAGTCATGCGCATGTTTAGTAGAGTCTTGAGGAGCAGTACAGAGACGTCTGTACTTATCTTCGAGATGTTCCCGAACCATTAGGAAAAACTGCACTTTCTTGTATTCTTATTGTGCGAATTTGTTGATTCCAGAAACTAAACTTCTACTACTCTATTCTCTCACAGATGGTGAGTACATGTGCTACCAGATCGGGAGAACGGCTACCAGTACCACTAGCTAGGGCCACAAGAGGTCGGGGCCGCGGTAGAGACTGAGGTGCAGCTCGTACAACAGTTAGAACAAGACCCGTAGACCCACTAGTTGCTCTAGCTCAGGAGCAAATCCTAGACGTAGTTGAGCCGGCGGGGCCAGTCCATGACCCAGTACGAGATAGGATTTTCAGAGTTGGCTCGTCACGTAGTCTGGCTGGTTCCCACAGGGAGGGAGAGGATTATGAGCTTCATTGATGGCCTCAACTATAGACTGCACTTTGTTATGACTCGATAGAATATATCAGGTGCTAGGTTCGACGAGGTGGTTGATATTGCTCAGTGGCTAGAGCTGGTCCGTAGTCAGGAGCGTGTGGAGAGGGAGGCCAAGAGGCCTCGTGGTTCGGGTTATTTCAGCGGTGTTTCTTCAGGGGGTTAGTCCAACCACAACAGGGGTCGTCCTTACAGGAACACTCAGATGGCTCGTTCAGTTTATCGTGGTGCATTAGGTAGCCATAGTTTAAACAATGCTTGCCCGTGTCAGTCATATCTCAATTCCCTCCCAGCTCAGAGCTCATCTTGTGCTCCATCAGTTCAGGGTTCATCTGTGCCAGATTCTTTTAGCAGTTATTCTGGTTCTCGGGGCCCGATTCAATCCCCACCACCATTGACGGATCAGAGTTTCTATAAGTGTGGGGAGTTTAGACATGTGAGGAGGTATTGTCCCCATCTTTTGGGAGGTCCGGTTCAACAGAGGGGCCACGTTATGACTTCTGCACTAGTTACTTCACCACCTGCTCAGCCAGCTCGAGGTGGGGCTCAGGCAGCCAGAGGTCGCCCTAGAGGGGGAGACCGATCAGGTGCCGGCCATGATCGATTCTATGCTATCCCTGCCAGGCCAGAGGCCATTTCTTGAGATACAGTGATCACAGGTATTGTTTCAGTGTGCCAGAGAGATTCTTTCACATTATTTGACCCCGGTTCTACTTATTTATTTGTGTCATCCTATTTTACTCGGTATTTGGATATGCCCCATGAGTCCTTAGTTTCATCTGTTCATGTATCTACGTTGGTGGGCGATACTATTATTGTGGACCGTGTGTATCGGTCGTGTGTATGGCAACTATTGGGGGGGTGGAGACTAGAGTTGATCTCTTATTGCTTAATATGATTGATTTTGACGTGATTTTTGGGTATGGATTGGTTGTCCCAATGTTATGCTATTCTGGATTGTCACGCTAAGACTGTGACGTTGGCGATGCTGGGGTTGCCGATGATCAAGTGGAGAGGTTCTCTAGATTATGTTCCCAGCAGGGAGATTTCTTATCTAAAGTCCCAACGGATGGTTGGGAAGGGGTTTCTATCATATTTGGCCTTTTGTGAGGGACGTTCGTGCTGATACTCCTACTATTGATTCTGTCTCGGTAGTGCGAGACTTTACAGATGTGTTTACTATAGTCCTCCGGGCATGCCACCCGACAGGGATATTGATTTTGGTATTGACTTGGTGCCGGACACTCAACCCACTTCTATTCTTCTGTATCGTACGTCACCACAGGAGTTGAAGGAATTGAAAGAGCAGCTAATGAGCTTTTTGATAAGGGGTTCTTTAGGCCTAGTATGTCTCCTTGGGGTGCACCAGTTCTTTTTGTGAAGAAGAAGGATGGTACTATGCGGATGCGCATCGACTATAGGCAGTTGAACAAAGTTACAATTAAGAACAAGTATCCTTTGCAGTGCATTGATGATTTATTTGACCAGCTTTAGGAAGCGAGGGTATTCTCTAAGATTTATTTGAGGTCTGGGTATCACCAGTTGATGATTCTGGACTCATATATTCTAAAGACGGCATTCAAGACCCGCTATGGTCACTGTGAGTTCCTTGTGATGTCTTTTGGGCTGACTAATGCCCCAGCAACATTTATGAATCTGATGAACAATGTATTCTAGCCATATCTTGATTCGTTTATCGTAGTTTTTATTGATGATATCCTGCTGCTCTCACGTATCTAGGAGGAGCATGCACATCATTTGAGGATTGTACTACAGAGGTTGAGGGAGAAGAAACTTTATGCCAAGTTCTCCAAGTGTGAGTTTTGGCTCAATTCGGTGGAGTTCTTAGGGAAAGCGGTGTCCAGTAAGGGGATTAAGGTGGATCCAAAGAAGATAGACACGGTTCAGAGTTGGCACAGATCGTATTTAGCTACTGAGATTCAGAGCTTTCTTGGCTTGGCCGTATATTATCGTCGCTCTGTAGAGGGTATTTCGTCCATTACAACACCTTTGACCAGGTTAACCTAGAAGGGTTCTCAATTCAGGTGGTCAGATGAGTGTGAGGAGATCTTTCAAAAGCTCAAGACTGCCTTGACCACAACTCTATTTCTAGTTTTGCCTTCAGCGTCAGGCTCTTATATAGTGTATTGTGATGCTTATCGGATTGGTATAGGGTGTGTCTTGATGCAGGAGGGAAGAGTGATTGCTTATGATTCACGGTAGTTGAAGCCTCATGAGAAGAACTACCATGTTCATGATTTGGAGTTGGTTGCCATCGTTCATGCATTGATGATTTAGAGGCATTATCTCCATGGGGTGTCTTGTAAGGTATTTACGGATCATCGGAGTCTCCAACACTTGTTCATGCAAAAGGATCTAAATTTGAGGAAGCGGAGATGGTTGGAGCTACTAAATGACTATGATATTACCACTTTGTATCATCCCGGGAAGGCCAATGTGGTGGCCGATTCCTTGAGTAGAAAGGCGGTGAGTATAGGTAACCTTGTATTTATTCCTGTTGGTGAGAGACCGCTTGCATCAAATGTTCATTCATGAGGTTAGATTCTTCAAAGCCTAGTCGGGTTCTAGCTTGTGTGGTTTTTTGGTCTTCCTTGTATGATCACATCAGAGAGCGTCAGTATGATAACCCCCATTTGCTTGTCCTTAAGGACACGGTTCAGCACGGTGATGCCAAGGACATTACCATTTGGGATGATGGGGTGTTGCGGATGTATGATCGGATTTGTGTGCCCAATGTGGATGTGCTACGTGAGTTTATTCTTGAGGAGGCCCATAGTTTGCGGTATTCAATTCATCCTGATGCCACAAAAATGTATTAGGAATTGAGGTAGCACTATTGGTGGAGGAGGATGAAGAAAGATATAATGGAGTTTGTAGCTAGGTGCTTAAATTGTCAGCAGATGTAGTACGAGCATTAGTGGCCAGACGGATTTCTTTAAGGGCTTGAGATTCCAGAGTGAAAATGGGAGTGTATTACCATGGACTTCATAGTTGGGCTTCTATGGACTTCGAAGAAGTTTGATGCTATTTGGGTGATTGTGGACCGGTTGACTAAGTCCGCACATTTAATTCCAGTTGGGACTACCTATCCTTCAGAGTGATTGGCTGAGATCTATATTCGCGAGATTGTTCTCCTTGATGGTGTGCCGATGTCCATCATTTCAGATCGGGGCACGTAGTTCACATCCCAGTTTTGGAGAGCGGTGCAGCGAGAGTTAGGCACACGGGTTGAGTTGAGCACAACATTCCACCCCCAGATGGACAAACAATCCGAGTGCACTATTCAGATTTTGAAGGATATGCTACGCGCTTGTGTCATAGATTTCGGGGGTTCTTGGGATCAGTTTCTGCCGCTTGTTGAGTTTGCCTACAACAACAACTACCAATCGAGCATTCAAATGGCTCCATATGAGGCTTTGTATGGGAGATGGTGTCGGTTTCAGGTGGGTTGGTTTCCTGGACAAGGTTAAGCTTATTCAGGATCGGCTTTGCATGGCGTAGTCTAGTTAGAAGAGATATGCCGATCGGAACGTTCGTGATGTTGCTTACATGGTGAGAGAGAAGTTACTGCTCAGAGTTTTGCCCATTAAGGGTGTTATGAGGTTTGGGAAGAAGGGCAAGTTGAGCCCTTGGTATATTGGGCCTTTTGAGATGCTTCAGAGGACGGGAGAGATGGCTTACAAGCTTGCATTTCCTCCTACTATGTCGAGTGTTCATCTAGTGTTTCATGTTTTCATGCTTTGGAAGTATTTCGGCGATCCGTCTCATGTTTTGGACTTCAGCGCGATTCAGTTGGATGGTGATTTGACTTATGGTATGGAGCTGGTAGGAATTTTGGATCGGCAGATTCGAAAGTTGAGGTCAAAGAACATAGCTTCAGTGAAGGTGAAATAGAGAGGTCAGCCGGTCGAGAAGGTTACTTGGAAAATCGAGTGTGAGATGCGGAGCACATATCCACACCTATTTTAGACTCCAGGTGTGATTTAGACGTGTTCTAGGACGAACGTTTGTTTAAGAAGGGGGAGAATGTAATGACTCGGCTGGTTGTTTTGAGTATTATAGCCTTGTTCCCCCATTTATTGCTTATACTGTGCTCATTTGTTGTTATGTGACTTGCCGGGGTGGTTGGTTTAGTTTCGGGGATGTTTGAGAATAGGTTGGGACACTTAGTCCCAAGGTTGGAAGCCTAAGTTGAAATAGTTGACCGGATGTTGACTATTGAGTAAATGGCTCCAAAATGGAGTTTGGATGATTCTGATAGCTCTGTATGGTGATTTTGGACTTAGGAGCATGTCTGGATATTGATTTGGAGGTCCGTAGATGATTTTGACTTGAATTGGCGAAAGTTGGAAAAATAGAAGTTTGGAGAGTTAGGAAGTTTGACCGAGAGTTGACTTTTTGGTTACTATGCTCAGATTTTGGTTTCAGAAGTTGGAATAGGTCCGTTGTGTCATTTATTGGTGTGCAAAATTTGATGTCAATCGGAGTTGATTTGATAGGTTTCAACATCGATTGTAGAAGTTGGAAGTTCATTAGTTTCAATAGGCTTGAATTGGGGTGCAATTCATGTTTTTGATGTTGTTTGATGTGATTTGAGGCCACGACTAAGTTCGTATCGTGTTTTAGGACTTGTTGGTATGTTTGGTTGAGGTCCCGGGGGCCTCAGGTGTGATTCAGATCATGTTCGGCGCATTTTGAACTTGGAGGAGCTGCTGAATTTTTAGTTGCTGGTTTCCTTGTATATGATCGCGAGTGCAGTATCGCAATCGCGAAAAGTATTATAGGCAGCTGGGTAATTTGTGCTATGCATTCGCGAGAAGGTGTTTGCGATCGCGAAGCTTGGGAAGGCAGTGCTATCGCGAATGCGTGTGCTAGGTCGCATTCCCGATGAAGAATGGAGGAGACTGGAGTTCACACAATTTGTTCTTCGCGATCGCGTGAAGAGGTTCCCGATCACGTAGGTCTGGGAGTCTGTGTCTCATGTTCTCAACTGTTGGTTCGCGTTCATGAAGAGTACTTTGAGGGACTTTCCGCGATTGCAAAGAGGAACACCTGGGTAGAATATAAGTTTTCAAAAATGAGGGTTAGAGTAAAATTTTATAATTGGACTTTGGCAGCTCGGATTGAGGCGATTCTTGGAGGGATATTCAAGGAATTTATTTGGGTAAGTGATTCTAACTCCGATTTGGTTGATATACATGAATCTATCATTGTTTTTATCATTTATTTAGTGTTTTGGGTTGAAAATATTGGGAAAACTTGTAGAAACTTCATAGGTTTTAATTCGAGGATTTGAAGGTCAAGTTGTGATCAGAATTGAGTAATTTTGGTATGCTTGGACTCGTGGTTGAATAAGTTTTCGTATTTTGTTAATTTTTGACTGATTTCAAGACGTGGACCCGATGCTGGCTTTTTGAGTTGACTTTTTGGCTTTTGTTAAATAACTTAGCTTTGTCATACATAATAGCTTGTGTTGATTGTATCGATTTGGTTGTGGCTAGATTTGAGGCATTCAGAGGCTGATTCGCGAGGCAAGGGGTTATTGGAGTAGATATTTATACTGTTTTGAGGTAAGTAACACTTCTAAACTTAGTTCTAAGGGTATGAATCCCTGAATTACGTATTATGTGGTTGGTGTTGAGGTGATGCACATGCTAGGTGACGGCGGTACGGGCGTCCACCGTGGTAATTGTGACCCAGTCGATTCCGTGCTACTGTGTAGTCACCAAACATTGTTTCTACTCATGTGGTCCCTATGTGTTAGAGTAATTGAGCTGCAATCTGCATTAGAAATCATGTTAGGCTATATGCTTATCCCATTGAGACCCACTGATGTCATTTCTACTGTTGAATTATTTGCTTTGATGGATATTTTGTACTTAGTCACATTCATCATTTGCATATCATATCTCAGTCTCTGTTACTATTTATTGTTGTGTTTTGTATCATTGTTTAGGCTGATTGGCATGAGATCTGTGAGGTCGAGAGATTGATGACTGAGTTGGGGCCTGAAAGCCGTGTTGTGAGTGAGATTTGTGGATTGGACTGCACGCCGTATCAGGTCTTTTGGCTATATATATATATATATATATTGATGACTGAGTTGGGGCCTGAAAGCCGTGTTGTGAGTGAGATTTGTGGATTGGACTGCACGCCGTATCAGGTCTTTTGGCTATATATATATATATATATATTGATGACTGAGTTGGGGCCTGAAAGCCGTGTTGTGAGTGAGATTTGTGGATTGGACTGCACGCCGTATCAGGTCTTTTGGCTATATATATATATATATATATTGATGACTGAGTTGTATATATATTTATAGGGTTGCACGCCGCAGCAGGCATTTTAGAATTTATTATTACGGGATCCGGCTGCACGCCACATCAGGCCTGATTGGCTTTATATTAGTGCTTGGGCAGGATCCGCCCCTCTGAAGTCTGACATACCAGCAGTGAGCGCAGGTACCGTACAATGCTGAGTGACTGATTGTGATGAGTGAGAGTTAAGACAGTTAGATTGAGTGCTCTGAGTGTGTGATTATGTGAGGTTTTCGTAGTGATGCATCACATGTGACATGCACATTGACATGTAGATATGGAGATGTAACATTCCTCATATCAGTCATACTTGGCATATTTTATCTGTATTGAGCTTAACTATTAGACATGAAGGGATGTCTCCATTCATGTACTGTGTACCAATAGATTATGAGTTTCTCTAAGATATTATTGTCGTATTTCCTATCATATCTGTATTGTTTAAAAATATGTATTTGAACTGTATTGGTTAAGCTCGTCATTGCTTTAAGCCTAAGGTTAGGCTTGTCACTTATTGAGTACATTGGGTCGGTTGTACTTATACTATACTCTGCACTTTGTGTGTAGATCCAGGTACTTCAGGGCACAACAGTGGCTAGCTTGGGAGCTTTAGCTATTCGCAGTCTATTGAGGCAGCTGCCTTGGCATCCACAGACCTTGATTCTCCTTCTTTTTAGTTATTTGTACTATTTTATCTCTCTAGACAGTGTTTAACAGTCGAACTATGGTGTCAGTTAGATGCTCATGCATTCAGTGACACTCATATTTTGGGGGATATTGTATTGAGTCGCGGTATTTTCTTATCAGTATTTATGGGATTTTACTCTTGAGCTTATTTTACTACTTTTCCAAATTTAAAGATGCGTGGTTTATTATAATTATCGGTTTGCCTAGTATTGCGATAGGCGCTATCACGACACGTGAGACTTGGGTCGTGACATCTTTTCCCTTACATCTGCCTGCAAATGACTTAATTTGGTATTCTTGAGCATGTTTAAGCATATGATAGTGTATTACATGCTTGTAAGAGAACTATGATCTCTTTAATGTTATCTGTAGTGTTCTGAACAGTTAGTTTCAAGAAATGTACATCTCCTTGTGTTTTGTCATTACTGTTGTATTGGAATTTATATTGAGTGCTCATTAACACTTAAACCTATAGAGAAGAGTAAGTGTGAGTGGTTGAGGGTATTTAGGAGTAGAATTTAGTTCTTGGTTGAGATGCTCTCCTTGACACAAGCACTTCTCGGGGTCCTTGAGACCCTTGTGAACTTTGAAGTGCCAGAGATTCAAAGGGTATCTCGGCCAGGAACAGAATTTTACCTTAACCCCTTAATCTATTCGCATTTTCTAATCTCTTTAGGTTTTGTGTTAAATGGAAACAAAGGCTTCACTGTAAATTTCTTTATTTCGTGTGACTTTACATTGATTCGTATCCCTAATGACTATACAGTTTTGTCTTGGGCCTATATTGATGTTACTAGTATTTAAATATTGTGTTGGACCATATATCTAATAACCTTCATTTTTACGCATGTGTCTGAGTTGGGCCTGTCGAGTTCTCAAAGATCTCAGGCCTAAAATTCCTGCCTGAACTTGGAGTCACCTAAGGGTGTTGTTGCTTGCCTTCGTTGTCTACTGGGCTTAATCTCTTTCAGGCCCAAACCATGAGTCCATTCCATTTTTTTTACCGCTTTAATAATTTGCTGCTATTCTTATATTTATTAGAACAGACAATATTGGATTGAATATGTTACTTTTATTTCTTTGTGTTATATTAACTACCTAAGCAAGCCTTAAAAACGTAGGTAAAAAAAAGAGAAGTACTGCAACTTAGTAGTAATTAATTCTAACTGTTAATCACTCATATTATTTAACTTCCGTCATTATCTTTTACTAACAATTTTCATGAAGTTTTTGAAACCAAACATATTTGCAAAGTTAACAATCTTCTCCTTCTAAAACAAGAAGATACTGAAAACACCATCAAACGATTTCAAAAGTGGGTTATTTCTACAAATCAACAAACGCTGCTGCAAATAAGGATCTTCAAATGATTTTCCTTGAATTTGAACATGAGATTTAACATCAGCTTTCAAAGATATATCTAAACCCCACTTCCCCAATAGTTCTTACTTTGGATAAACAACCATTTTTAAACTTAACCCTATTTTGTTATTTTTTTTTTATTATTTACAAAAGTAATGAAATTGAATGGAGAAGATACG
Source organism: Nicotiana tomentosiformis (assembly GCF_000390325.3). Taxonomy (NCBI): domain Eukaryota; kingdom Viridiplantae; phylum Streptophyta; class Magnoliopsida; order Solanales; family Solanaceae; genus Nicotiana; species Nicotiana tomentosiformis. The sequence continues at coordinate 134,260,406 of NC_090813.1, forward strand.
GGGTATCGATTCCCGTATTTTGTTATTAAGGCAAGTGTTATACACCATTTTTAAAAACACTCTTTCAATTGCATGGATATTTTCAAAAGCATTTCTCCTAAATAAAACCTACACATTTTCAAGGTATCTATATACTACCCCTATTTCAAAATTGATATATTTGACAACACAACATAAGGTAAGGCGCACAATTTAAGCACTAATTAAGTAAGAAATAGACATCTAAATTCCCCGAACCTATTCTAAATCCTATTGAGCTACCTTAGTTAGATTCTAGGGGGAGCCTAACACCTTCCCCTTGGAAGAACAAGAACCCTTACCCAAATCTCATTGGTTGGCAGACTAATAGGATAATGATTTAGTAACTAAATAGGTACCCTAATATACCTTTAAATATTAGGTGGCGACTTTCTTTTATCATCAGTGAACCTACTAGTTAAATCTTGTTTTCACTCATGCAAAATAAGGTGCAACAACATGGCGACTCTGCTGGGGAAACTACTTAGGTTCTGACCTTAGCAGGTTTAGACTAGATCTAGAATTTAGGAACATTTGTTTATACACTGCTTTAACTGTGCTTAATCTGCAGACATGTGCTTACCTGCCTTACTTATTCATCTTGTACTTATCTTCTTGCTTTAATATTATTACTAACATCCCACTATCTGTTACCGCTTTATATACACTGTCATCATCATTTTCCTATCGAGTCTTGGCCAGATTTTCAAGCTGAGTGAGCTTACATTAGTGGCAATCTACATGAGAGGCAAGCCTATGGTACTTGAAGCCGTACTTGTGATATTCTCTTGAGAGAGATGAGTGAACCTTTCATAAATCTTTGGATCGAGTGATAAATTTCTTAAGTGGTCCTGAAAAATGGAAAGTAGAGGAGGAAGAGTTTGGAGTCCACCATGACCTAAATGATAGAGAAAGAGTCCTTGATGAGTAAAGTTAATTCTTGAAGCTCAAATGTCACATTACAACTATATGTGCATGAATATTTAACTTGTCGCCTTGTTGATAATACATGAGTAGTGTGGGTAATTGTTGGTCCCAAATGATGTGCGGATAACTCACCTTTGACTCGCTGAAATGACCCTTAATTTTTGGAGGTGAGAACTAATTTATTTGCTTGAAGACAAGCAAAGACATAAGTTTGGGGGAGTTGATAAGTGGAGATTTTGACTGCTTATTAGCATCTTTTAGCTTTTGTTTTACTCTGAAAGTATTGAATTGTGTTCCCGAAACTAATGAAATTGTGCAAAATTGCAGGAATGCTAGAAGTTTGGTCTCCCGAGATGAAATCCAACTAAAAAAAGGAGTGTTCCGAAGCAAAAGACAATAAAGGGAACAAAAGTACAAATGTACGATCCATAGAAGGAATTGCGGACTACAAAATTCCATCTGCGGCCGCAAACCAAGAAGAAAAATCTAACAAAACTTTCAGCAATGTGCGGACCGCACATATATTGTGCGGCCGCAGAACTGGGCTAAGAGTCAAACATCAGAGAGTTTGCAAAAAGACCAAGTCCAGGAGCCTTTATAAATTGCAAACCGCACAAGAATTGTGCGGCCACAGTCCAAAATGTAAGGCCGCAGAAGATTGCCTTGCGGCCGCAGTTCAGAAATGTGCGGCCGCAAAACTCCACTTCCTACCAGCTCAAGAAATCTGCTGACCACACATGGAATTGTGCGGCCGCAGAACCTCCCGATGGGCATTTAGTTCATGCTTTAATTTTAGAATTAATGGTTGCAAATATGGATTCATGCCTATTTAACTTAGTCTCTACTTGAGAAAGAGGGATCTAGTCTAGGCTAGCTTAGATAACAAGGAATTGGGTTAATTGAGAGATTTATTAACCTAATTAAAGGGTTCAAGCTAGAGATAGTAATAACCCGACTTGAGCTCTTATCAATTATTTTGGTTGATACCTATTTGGACTTGAGAAAGTAAAATTGGGCAAAATCACTCCCTGACCGAGAGGTATTGAGTGGGTAACGTAGAGTTGAGAGCTATAAGACACCTCAATCAACAAAACAAGAATTAACGTCTTTATCCCATTAGGCAAACATCTAGGTTATGGTCACCCCTAGGCCTTTCATCCGATTGGAAAAACCTCAAAAACATTTATTTATAATCTATTTTCTTTATCTTGCATTCATTAGAGTAACAATAGAATTAGAAAAAAACCTTGTTGTGGAAGTGTAATCTTAGATAACCCATTTGCTTACTTTAAATATAGACTCCTAACTCCCATGATAACTCCCAGTGGATTCGACCCCGACTCCTAGTTCGGTAATTATTATTGCATACGACCCTGCCATATCTCTTATTGAAGTGTGTTGTAGACGTGACCAGTACGCAAGGTGACGAGTGTGTACACATGCTAAACTTTGAAATTCCCGATTTTTATTTATGTAGTTCCTTTCATGCTTTAATTGAGTTACTTTAACATGTTATAGTCATCATATTTAGTCTAATTTCACATGTCTGCTTGTCTTATCTCTTATTTGGAAATTGTCCAACATGTTTAGTTGAAGTACTTACTTTCTTTATTCTGTGTTCATTATTTAACTGTTGAATTCCTTACTTGAAATTGCTATTCTTGGAATATCTTGTTGTTGAATTTGGTATTGAGTTGCAAAGGCCATGGTTCCTCTGGTTGTTATTGTCGAGACTTTGTGTACATTGTGGTTGAGCCGTGGGCTCCTTATTGTGAAATTCTATTATTGTTTGGATTTTCTGGAAAGTTAGGATATTGGGCACTTGAGGTGCGAATTGTGATATGTTGTGATATTGATACACATGCAGTGGTATAAGGTCTGGGTGTTGAAACGCATGCGATGAGATAAGGTGGTCTTGATACGCGTGGCTAGTAGGGGAACTACTAGATGCCATGCGATGTGATTAGATGTGCTAAAACGCGGGATGCTATTTCAGGAAAATAATTTTTAAAAACCAAATATAAAGTCTCCCCCGGTGATATAAGGAAAGACTGAGTTACTTTTAAGATTTGGGACTACAAGGCGGTACCTCGGTAGTGGCCCTTGTTGATCTTTCTCTATTTGTTGTATTTGTCTTAGTTGTTGTTTCCTTAACGTGTAAATCCTTGTTTCCTTCAGTGCTGTATTACTGCCTTGATCTTGTGTTGTTAATTTTTTTGTAAATTCCTTATTCTTTCATTTTCATTGTCATTATCAGTATATTATTATATCTTTCCTCTTGTTTCTTATTATCTCCAGTAGGGCCTTGATTTGACCTCGTCACCACTCTACCGATGTTAGGTTTGGAACTTACTGGGTACCGTTATGATGTACTCATACTACGCTTCTAGATATCATTTTGTGCAGATCCAGGTACATCTTATCAGTCCCGTCACTAGTTAGCTGCGTTTGCATTTGGAGACTTCAAGGTACACTTTCCCGCGTCTGCAGGGCTCGGAGTCCCCTTCTATACCTTTTTATATTTTCCTTCCTTATTAGACACAGTTGTATAGGAATGATTTGGCATTGTCATAGAGCTTGTGACTTGTATTATGCCGGGTTTTGGGCTATTGTATACACTTTGAACTGTGGACATTTCCCTTTATATATATATATATATATATATATATATATATATATATATATATATATATATATATTGTTGAGTTTTGAGATTTTAGATTTTTGTTTCATCCACTTCCGCATGTTTGTTAGGCTTGCCTAGTCTTAGAGACTAGGTGCCGTCACGACTTCCTACGGAGGGAAATTGGGGTCGTGACAAGTTGGTATCAGAGGTCTAGGTCCATAGGTGTTATGAGTCAGAAGTATGTTTAGTAGAGTCTCATAGATCGGTACAGAGATGTCTGTACTTGTCTTCGGGAGGCTATGGAACTTTTAGGAAAAGCTTCACTTCTTTGACTCTATCGTGCGAATTTGTTGACTTCGGGATTCTAAATTTCTATCTTTCTATTCTCTCACATATGGTGAGGACACGTACAACTGGATCGGATGGCCAGACACCTACGCCCTCTTCCCCCTGCCCCCTGCTAGAGCCGCGAGAGGTCGGGGCCAGGGTAGAGGCCGAGGACGTCTATGTGGTGCAGTCAGATCACCTGCACGAGCTGCTACAGAGGAGCCACCAGTAGCTCCAGTTGGAGAGCAGGCACCTAAAATGCCTGTTACTGCCCTAGCACTTCAGGAGACCCTCACCCAGTTTCTCAGCATGTTCGACACTTTAGATGAGGCAGGGTTGGACCCACTTGCTCCTGCCACATCTCGGGTCGGGGGAGGAGCACAAACTCCCGCCGCCCGTATCCTAGAGCAGCGGGTCTAGGTTGACTAGGTCGTACCAGTACAACGGGTCGCTCCAGTTCTGCCCGAGGTTAGGGAAACAACTTCTTAGGGGGGAAAGCTCAGGTTCGAGAGGTATAAGAAGTCCCACCCTCTTACTTTCAACGTTTTGGTGTCATAGGATGCCAAGGGTTTTCTTGAGGAGTTCCACCGTATCCTCCGTACTATGGGTATTATTGAGTCTAGTGGGGTTGTTTTCACTACATTCCAGCTTAAGGGAGCGTCTTATCACTGGTGGCGAGCATATGAGTTGGGTAGTTCGGCCAAGGAAGCTTTACTCCCTTGGGCTCAGTTCTCAGACATGTTCTTGAGGGAGTTTGTTCCCTAGTCTCAGAGATGCATGGCGCGCAGCGTTTGAGCAGTTGCACCAGGGTTCTATGACTGTATCGTAGTATGCAGTCCGGTTCAGTGATTTTTCCAGGAATGCACTAGCCTTGGTTGCTACTGTTAGAGGGCAAGTTCATCAATTTATCGAGGGGCTCAACCCTGGTTTAAGACTCAACATGGCCGAAGAGTTTGAGATGGATATTCTATACCAGCAGGTAGTGGAGATGGCTAGGAGATTGGAGGGTATGTGGGCCCGGGAGAGAGAGGAGAGGGAGGCCAAGAGGCCTCGAGATTCTGGCACATACACTGGTGCCCGTGCCCTAGTTATAGCTTGTCATGGTAGGGGCTATGTTAGTCGCCCTGTCCATTTAACACTCCCAGCTTCCAGCTATATGCACCGTCATTGTCTAGTGCACCTTCTGCATGGGGTGCTTTCAGCGGTCAGTCCAGCCAATCAGGCCCTAGCCAGTCACAACAGTCGCGTCCTCTAAGAGCTCTTTTTGAGTGTGGTGACACTCGTCATATGGTGAGGGAATTCCCTAGACTAAGTAGGGGTGTACCTCCACAGACTACCTAGGCTCTGCATATTCCACCGGGTCCTTAGGTTTCTCAGGCCATTGTTACCAAACCAGTTGCCACTCTACCTACACAGCCAGCTAAAGGTGGAGGTTGGGCAGGTAGAGGTCGCCCTAGAGGGGGAGGTCAGGCCAGATATTATGCTCTTTCTGCTAGGACGGAGGCAGTTGCATCCAATTAAGTCATCACAGGTATTGTTCCGGTCTGTCATAGAGATTTATTAGTTTTATTTGATCTAGTCTCCACTAATTCCTATGTGTCATCTTACTTTGCTCCATACTTGGGGGTATCCCGTGATTCTTTGAGTTCTCCTGTCTATGTGTACACACCTGTGGGAGATTCCATTGTTGTTTACTGTGTGTATTGGTCGTGTTTAGTTATTCTTAGTGGTTTTGAGACCAGAGCCGATCTTTTGTTGCTTAGTATGATAGATTTTGATATTATTTTGGGCATGGACTGGTTGTCACCATATCATGTTATTCTTGACTGTCATGCCAATACGGTGATGTTGGATATGCAGGTCTGCCGCGATTAGAGTGGAGATGTACTTTAGATTATGCTCCTAGCAGGGTTATGTCATTTCTAAAGGCTCAGCGGATGGTTGAGAAGGGTTGTGATGCGTATGTAGCATACGTGAGAGATGTCAGTGTTGATACTCCTGCCGTTGAGTCAGTTCCGACAGTAAGGAATTATCTGGATGTATTCTCGATGGACCTTCCGGGTATGCCGTCCGACTGAGATATCGATTTTGGTATTGATTTGTTAACAGGAACTCAACCCATTTATATTCCTCCATATCTTATGGCCCCACTAGGGTTGAAAGAGTTAAAGGAGCAGTTGTAGGAGTTGCTTGATAAGGGTTTCATTCGGCTAGTGTATCACCTTGGGGTGCTCTGGTCTTGTTTGTAAATAAGAAGGATGGTTCTATGTGCATGTGCATTGATTATCGCCAGTTGAACAAGGTTACAATGAAGAACATGTATCCATTTCCATGTATTGATGACCTATTTGATCAGCTACAAGGTGCCAGAGTGTTCTCCAAGTTTGACTTGCATTCAAGCTATCATCAATTGAAGATTCGGGAGCCAGAAAACCCGAAGAATGCCCTCAAGACTCTGTATGGTCATTACGAGTTCCTTGTGATGTCTTTTGGGGTGACTAACGCCCCGACAATATTCATGCATTTGATAAATAGTGTATTCTGGCCCTATCTTGACTCATTCATCATTGTGTTTATTGACGACATTCTGGTGTATGCCCGGAGCTAGGAGGATCATGAGCAACACGTGAGGACCGTGCTTCAGACCTTGAGAGAAAAGAAGTTCTATGCAAAATTTTCAAAGTTTGAATTGTGGCTTGATTCGGTAGCACTTTTGGGTCATGTAGTGTCGAGTGTAGGGATCAAGTAGATCCGAAGAAGATTGCAGCAGTGTAGAGTTGGCCCAGGCTATCTTCATCTACTAAGATCCAGAGTTTTCTTGGTTTGGCAGGGTATTACCGTCGATTCGTAGAGGGTTTCTCATCTGTTGCTGCACCTATGACCAGATTGACCCAGAAGGATGCTCCGTTCAGGTGGACTGAGGAGTTTAACGAGAGCTTTCAAAAGCTCAAGATAACTTTGACTACAACCCCATTATTGGTGTTGCCTTCAGGTATGTGGTCTTATACTGTGTATTGTGATGCGTCGTGTATTGGTCTCGGTGTGCTATTGACACAGGATGGTAAGGTGATTGCCTACGCGTCTAGACAACTTAAGGTACATGAGAAGATTTATCACGTCCATGACCTAGAGTTAGCAGCTATAGTTCATGCCTTGAAGTTTTGATGGCACTATTTGTACGATGTCCCTTGTGAGGTCTACACCGACCACCGGAGTCTACAACATCTGTTCAAATAGAAGGATCTTAACTTACGACATCGGAGGTAGTTAGAGTTGCTTAAGGACTTTGATATCACCATTCTATATCATCCTGGGAAGGCCAATGTGGTGGCCGATTCCTTGTGTCGTAAGGCGGAGAGCTTGGAAGTTTTGCATATCTACCGGTAGCAGAGAGGCCATTAGCCTTGAAATTCAGGCCTTGGCCAACCAATTTGTTAGATTGGATGTTTTGGAGCCGAGCCGAGTTTTGGATTTTGTGGTTTCTCGGTCTTCTCTTTATGATCGTATTAGAGTGCGTCAGTATGACTACCCCCATCTGCTTGGCCTCATCAACACGGTTCAGCACGGCGATGCCAAGGAGGTCACTATTGGGGATGATGGTGTATTTCGGATGTAGGGCAGGCTTTGTGTGCCCAATATAGATAGCTTGTATGAGTTGATTCTCCAAGAGGCTCACAGTTTGCGATACTCCATTTATCCGGGTGCCGTCAAGATATATCAGGACTTGAGGCAGCACTATTAGTGGAGGAAGATGAAAAAATACATAGTAGAATATGTAGCTAGGTGCCTAAACTGTCAACAGGTGAAGTATGAGCATCAACGGCCAGGTGGATTGCTTCAGAGGTTAGAGATTCCAGAGTGAAAATGGAAGCAAATCACTATGGATTTTGTTGTTGGGCTCCCAAAAACTCGGAGGAAGTTCGATGCAGTATGGATGATTGTGGATAGGTTGACCAAGTCAGCTCATTTGATTCCAGTGGCGACTACTTATTCTTTAGAGAATTTGGCTCAACTTTATATTCGTGAGATTGTCAGGGTTCTTGGCATGCCGATATCCATCATCTCTGACGGGGGTACACAATTTACATCGCTGTTTTAAAGAGCTATTTAGCATGAGTTAGGCACGCGGGTGGAGTTAAGTACAACATTTCACCCTTAGACGACCGTACTGTCCGAGCGCACTATTCAGATATTGGAGGTTATGCTTCGTGCATGTGTGATGGAGTTTGGGGGTTCATGGGATCAGTTCTTGCCGCTTGCGGAGTTTGCCTACAATAACAGCTACCAGTCGAGCATTCAGATGGCCCCGTATGAGGCTTTGTATAGAAGCTGGTGTCGGTCTTTGGTGGATTGGTTCGAGCCAGGTAAGGCTAGGCTATTGGGTACAGACTTGGTTCAAGATGCTTTGGAAGAGGTTAAATTGATTCAAGATCGGCTTCACACAACACAATACAGACAGGAGCGTTATACAGATTAGAAGGTTCGCGACATTACATTCATGGCTGGGGAGCGGGTCTTGCTCTGGGTGGTTCCATGAAGGGTGTTATGAGGTTCGTGAAGGAGGGAAAATTGAGCCCTCGGTATATCGAACCTTTTGAGGTTCTTGAGGGGATTGGAGGGGAGGCTTATAGACTTACACTACCACCCACTCTAGCTGCGGTTCATTCAGTATTCCATGTTTCTATGCTTCGGAAGAATCACGGCGATCAGTCTCATGTGTTGTATTTCAGCTAAATCTAGTTGGACAAGGATTTGTCTTATGTTGAGGATCCGATGTACATTTTGGATAGGAAGGTTCGAAAGATAAGGTCGAAGAACATTGCTTTAGTGAAGGTTCAGTGAAGGGGTCAGCCAGTCGAGGAGGCGACTTGGGAGACCAAGAATGATATGCGTAGCTGTTATCCTCATCTTTTCACCACTTAAGGTATATCTCTATACTCATTCGAAGATGAACGTTTATTTTAAGAGGGGGAGGATGTAACGACCCAGCCGGTCGTTTTAAGAATTTTAGCCCCGATACCCTATATTTTGTTTCATCTATACTATATTGTGGTTATGTAACTTGCCGTGGTGGTTGGTTTTGGTTTCGGGTGAGTTTCGGAGTGAAATGGGACACATAGTCCCTAAGTTGAAAGGTTAAGTCGTAGGAGTTGAATGTAGTTTGACTTGTGTGAAGATTACTCCGGAATGGAGTTTTGACGGTTCTAATAGCTCCGTATGGTGATCTTGGAGGTCCGTAGGTCATTTCGGCGTGAATTGGCAAAAGTTTGAAAGTTGGAGGATTTTGGAAAGTTTGACCAGGAATTGACTTTGGTGATATCGAGGCCGGATCTCGATTTTGGAAGTTGGAATAGGTCCATAATTTCATTTATGACTTGTGTGCAAAATTTGAGGTCAATCAGAGTTGTTTTGGTATGAATAGGCATTGGTTTCGGAATTCGGAAGTTCATAATTCCTTAGGATTGAATTTGGGTTGCGATTCATAGAATATATGTTGTTTAATTTGATTTATGGCCTCGAGTAGGTCCATTATGTGTTTTGGAACTAGTTGGTATATTCGGACGGGCTCCCCGGGAACCCTGATGTGATTCGAATCGAATCCGGAACAAAATTGGACTTGTGAGATTTTGAAGTTCTGCTGCTTTTGGTGCAATCGCTATTGATACTCAATTTTGCCCTCATATTTTTATAAATATAATATATACTCTTACAACATAGCTTTTCCATCATCACCAATTTACAAGAGTCATATTATTATTTTCTATAATTTTTCATAATTTTTAAGGCTTTAAAACTAATATTCTTGCATTTAAATTATTCAAATATGTAATAATCGTCCCTTAAAATTGTTTTTGGGTGATCTAATCATCCAAAATTATTATTTGTACCCACGTGCATGTTTTATAATATTTTACTTTATTTTATATAATTATATTTGTATTTTTTATGCTAATTACATATTTTTACAATAATAGCATACACTTTGCATACACTTTGCATTCAACTATTATTTTAAGTACTTATTTGCTTAAATAATATTTTTTATACTTATTTAGCTATTTTGTTAATTTATTTTTCCTTAATTTCTTTATTTTTAAAATCTGGCCCAAAGTCATGCCAAAATTTCGAACCAAAGCTAGCCCAAAACCATTAGCCAAATAGCTCCGAGCCCAAGACCAAACATCCTTTTCCTATACCTGGTGAGGACCCGTTCTATGACCTACCCCATCTCTCTTTTAATCTTGACCGTTGATCTCAAATGATCAACGACCCATAAACCATCCCTCTCTTTAATTAACCAAACTCACCCGAAAACCCTACCCATTTTTCTTTGAGACACTGCCCCCAAACACCCTTACTCTCTTCTTATCTTTTCTGAAGAACGCTAGCCGCCTCTCCCTTGAATCCCTCTCCTAATCCCGTTGATAATGGGATTCCACCACTATTTGCTTACCATATCTATGTTTCTCTGCTACTAGTCACACGTTTATGGTATTACTTAGGTACTTGCCCAATTTTGGCAACTACCATCTCCATATCAGACTGGAGTCGACCTCAATCTTGGAGATTTGGACAATATTTCGTCCATATACATGAAGAAAGGTCTGATTATTCATACCCATTGGCCGATATTTAAGCATCGAACCCTAACTAGGGTTTGGAGTTTGATTTCTTTCCTTTCTGCTTACTCTACTGATTGCATGTAATATTTTATTTTTCTTGTTTATGTTTGCTTGATTTCTTTCCTTGTTTATTAGCCTGATTCAACACTATATAAACCCCTTTCCCTCATTCCCCTAGCAGACCTTAGTCACGGCTATTCTCTCACTATCACTTGTTCTATATTATTCTGAAACTTGAGCTCTTGGCCGGCTGAAAGCCAAGGCCACTGGAATCTTCTCTACCTCTCTAGTGCGAGCACTGCTCGGGGCTCATTCGAAGCACCTGTGAACTCTGACGCACTAGGGTTTGGAGTTCTTGTTGTTGTTCTTACTCTGCTAATGATTCTCCTCTATTTGTTATCAAATCGGCAAATTAGTAAGTGTTCAATCCCTCACAATTATGTTTCTTCCCTGTTTGTGTTAATTCTTCTGAACATCTATGTTATGTGGACATTTCTAAGCTAATATGATAATGTGCCGACCTCGCTTTGAATTTCTTCTGCAATCCTTCATCAGAACTTGTATAAGTTTATTTATGTTCATTTAGTGTAGTCAATAGGTTGTTATGCTTGTTTGAGTTTGTCCTGTTTATGTATGCTTAAATTCCTACATTGACTGTCTAATATTGAACCCTTTTCTCATGTCTCACTTTGAACACTTGCACTGAAAATCCTATGGAATTAATGCCTGGCCAGAATTTGCTTTAATGAGTCCCTTCCTACTAAACCCTTTATGTGCAATCTACTGTTACCCTACAAATTGATCCCTGATCATCCCATATTGCAACATTGTTTTAATATCTAGACGAGCTTGTTTCTCTGCTATTTGTAACTCTGACGATTGTATTCCTCGACTTTTTAATCTTGTACCCTCCAGTATTGCCTAAACTTCTAGCTGAATCTTAGTGAATTTAGCTTCTTCTGTTACACATGGTCAATTGGTATAAGTCTTGAAATCTGCATGTCTTATTAACCTTAAATATTTATGTTTTCCTTACTTACCCTGAGTTCTTGGATTTTGAGTCTTTGTGTATGTAAGACCATGCCCACCAGTCTGTTTGTTGTATTGTTTAGGTTCTTATGATAGAAACTTGCATATGAAATTGCTATTCTCTTAACTACAACTATGTTTGTCTTCTATGATTAAAGTTCCTAAGACCAAAGTCCCTTTGACTAATTCTAGGTCATGTCTTAAGCTTGATTTCTGAAACTTGGCATTGTATGTGTTCATTCTGTTAATTAAATAGACGTGCCTCTTAAATCTTCCTAGTGTGTGACTGTGTCCAGCATGCTACACCCTTTCTCTTTTGTTGAATAATAAATCACTTATGAATTTAAAGTCCTTGATCTAATGACCCATATTTGATCCCTCAAGAGGTATTTAAAGCCTCAAAAATCTGAAAAATTCCCTCATTTCCCCCATAACACTTTCTCTCCTCTCTCTCTCTCTTCTCTCCGCCGCCGCCGCCGGAAATCACCTACCAGCGGCGGCCAACCTCCAAACACCCCCAAATTCACACCATGTAATCTCCACAACCTTCTCTTTCCATATCTCCAAACCAAATCCTTCAAAACCCCCTCAAACGCCTTGAATTTTAGATCTAGGAAACTTTAGCCGCTATTTTTTTGCCGAAAATGTGAAGTTCCGTCCACTACCATCCCACAATACCTACATCAACGGATAAAGCTCATGAAAACCTACCTATTGATGTCAATTCCATCCCGAAAATCCGGCAACTAAAAATCCGGCCAAATTCCGGCGACCATCCCAAACACCCTCGTTTGGTATACCCCTATTCTCATTTCCTTTGTCTATTTTTTCTAATTGTATTGTATTTAGTTTATGTCTAGCATAATTTCTAATTTTATTTATTTATTTATTTTTATTATTATTATTAGTTGTGTTTAATCTATGTTAGCTTAGTCGTTCATAGTTATTAATCACTGATAATTAGTTATTCATTAGTTTTGAAATAGCTATTTTCTTAGTCATGATAGTTTATGATAAAAGTTTCAAGTGCTTAGTAAATTTGTTTTTATTGGATTTGAGTATTTGAATTTTTGTGTTGATAAAAGCTGAAATTAAAGAAGGAATAATACAAGTTTGGTTGTTTTTACTGTGCAAAGACTTTGGAGTGCAAAACTCAAAAGTCATTGTGTGGTGACAAATACAATATTTTTTGATAGCTTTTGAACAGTGTTTACCATACAAAGTCAGTCCTTTGGACAGACTTTTGGTGAACCAAAATCTGTCCAAAAAATCTGATTTATTTGCCTATTTAAAGGGCTCCTTACTCACTGAAAAGGGACAGACACTATATTACACACTCTATCTTATACTGAGACACATCTTGGAGAGTTGCTTAAAGACATATATCTTTGAGAAAAATCAGCAGCTTAATACATATAACAAGCTGAAATTTTAGAGTTTTGTGAGGATTATTTGAGTGCAAAAACCTCGAGAAAAATAGAAAGATCCCTAAGGCAATTTGTGAAGTTGATAGCTACCAGTTTCAAGCATCTTTGTTGAGTTTTCTAGGTTGTCTTAACACTTGAGTTGCTGCTATTTCTACTGTATTTGCTGCCGAGTTTTTTGTTGCTGCACTGCTGTATTTTATTATTCCACAAACCAGGTAACTTTCAAATTCTTATATTGCAGATTCTTGATGATAATAAGAAGGATTTGATCCCGGTTTGGTTGATAGAACATATTAGATTTGATTTTATTTCAAGATGAATGTTATATTAGTGTTATCATCATGTAAATCTATTAAAAATTAGTTAAATTATTGTTTTCATCTTTATATATGTGATTGAAATTGCATTCTGTTAAGATTACTTAGTTTAAGAAAAAGATAAAGACCCCACTTTTAACCATGTTTGATTAGTTTGGGCTCTTTTCCGTGAGTTTCTTTCATGGTTCATGTATAATTATCTAAGAAAGACTTCTAGCTTCAAATGTTTTGATGCTTTGAATTATAGTCAACATAATGTTATACTTAATATAGTTCTTCTCTTTAGCATTGAAGTATTACTGTTTTTTTGTAGTTTTTATATTTAGTCGTGGTTTTTATGTTGTTAATGAGTGTAGTTTGATTAGTGCCATGATTGATGTAGATGAGTAGAAATATTATGTTAGTCCTTAAGAAATAGTTGGTTAAGAAGATAAAAGATAATAATTACCATGTAAGTTTCTTTTATGAAAAAATAATTTTTAGTTTGGACATCAATGTAAGAAGCAATTTGGGCTTAGAAGAATACTTGTTATTTTGTGTTGTCTTGGTCATCGAGGCTCTTAAGCAACATGGGATAAATAAGCTAAAATTTGTAGGCCCAATGACAATAGAAAGAAAGATGGACATTTTCTTTAAAACCAATAAATTATCTTTTGTTAAATAAAATAAGTGACCCAATACCATGAAAGTTTAACATAAGCTTACCCGGGTTTAATGTCTTGCATTAGTAAAAATTATTTGTAATAATAATATTATTTTTCCAGTCGAACAAGTAATAAATAAAAAAGAAGCGCTTTTTTTTAATTAATTTAAGCGATAGGCAATTTTAGGCACGTTTGAGATGTGGACCATGTGTTCATACACGGTCCTTGGTCGGCATTTTTGTTTAATAAAGTAGTCATGTGTGCATTCCCGCTCCTTAACGTTTCAATATTAATTGTATTTAAACCATGTGTATCGACACGTTCTTTGTTTTAATACATATAATCAAATAAGGACTTTGTGTGCTTGCACGCTCCTAGGCCAAAATTATTAATTATTAAGATGTACTAGACAATAGTAACTTAAGGTAAATAATACACACTTTATCCAAAAATAATTCAAGCCAAATTTTCGTCAATAAAAGCGACCGTGCAAGAACCACGGGATTCGGGGAATGCCTTACACCTTCTCCCTGGTTAACAGAATTCCTTACCCGGACTTTATTTTTGCAGACCAATAATAATAGAGTTAAATCTTCCTTTGATTAGGGATTCAAATAAAAGGTGACTTGGAACACCAATAAAATCAATTCCAAGTGGCGACTCTGTAAATAAAATAATTCCTACTCAATTTTGTCACTTTAATTGGATAAATCCTTTAATCCTCACATTATCTTTTTGCGGGTAGAAAAAAGGGTGTGACAACTCTGGCTAATGGTTATTTTTAAGGCTTAAAAACTAATATTCTTGCATTTAAATTATTCAAATATGTAATAATCGTCCCTTAAAATTGTTGTTGGGTGATCTAATCATCCAAAATTATTATTTGTACCCACGTGCATGTTTTATAATATTTTACTTCATTTTATATAATTATATTTGTATTTTTTATGCTAATTACATATTTTTACAATAATAGCATACACTTTGCATACACTTTGCATTCAACTATTATTTTAAAGTACTTATTTGCTTAAATAATATTTTTTTATACTTATTTAGCTATTTTGTTAATTTATTTTTCCTTAATTTCTTTATTTTTAAAATCTGGCCGAAAGTCATGCCAAATTTCGAACCAAAGCTAGCCCAAAACCATTAGCCAAATAGCTTCGAGCCCAAGACCAAACATACTTTCCCTATACCTGGTCAGGACCCGTTCTATGACCTACCCCATCTCTCTTTTAATCTTGACCGTTGATCTTAAATGATCAACGACCCATAAGCCATCCCTCTCTTTAATTAAGCAAACTCACTCGAAAACCCTACCCATTTTTCTTTGAGACACCGCCCCCAAACACCGTTACTCTCTTCTTCTCTTTTTTGAAGAACCTTAGCCACATCTCCCTTGAATCCCTCTCCTAATCCCGTTGATAATGGGATTCCACCACTATTTGCTTACCATATCCATGTTTCTCTGCTACTAGTCACACGTTTATGGTATTACTTAGGTACTTGCCCAATTTTGGCAACTACCATCTCCATATCGGACTAGAATTGACCTCAATATTGGAGATTTGGACAATATTTCGTCCATATACATGAAGAAAGGTCTGATTATTCATACCTATTGGCCGATTTTTAAGCATCGAACCCTAACTAGGGTTTGGAGTTTGATTTCTTTCCTTTCTGCTTACTCTACTGATTGCATGTGATATTTTATTTTTCTTGTTTATGTTTGCTTGATTTCTTTCCTTGTTTATTAGAATGATTCAACACTATATAAACCCCTTTCCCTCATTCCCCTAGCAGACCTTAGTCACGGTTATTCTCTCACTCTCACTTGTTCTATATTATTCTGAAACTTGAGCTCTTGGCCGGCTGAAAGCCAAGGCCACTGGAATCTTCTCTACCTCTCTAGTGCGAGCACTGCTCGGGGCTCATTCGAAACTCTTGTGAACTCTGACACACTAGGGTTTGGAGTTCTTGTTGTTGTTCTTACTCTGCTAATGATTCTCCTCTATTTGTTATCAAATCGGCAAATTAGTAAGTGTTCAATCCCTCACAATTATGTTTCTTCCCTGTTTGTGTTAATTCTTCTGAACATCTATGTTATGTGGACATTTCTAAGCTAATATGATAATGTGCCGACCTCGCTTTGAATTTCTTCTGCAATCCTTCATCAGAACTTGTATAAGTTTATTTATGTTCATTTAGTGTAGTCAATAGGTTGTTATGCTTGTTTGAGTTTGTCCTGTTTATGTATGCTTAAATTCCTACATTGACTGTCTAATATTGAACCCTTTTCTCATGTCTCACTTTGAACACTTGCACTGAAAATCCTATGGAATTAATGCCTGGCCAGAATTTGCTTTAATGAGTCCCTTCCTACTAAACCCTTTATGTGTAATCTACTGTTACCCTACAAATTGATCCCTGATCATCCCATATTGCAACACTGCTTTAATATCTAGCCGAGCATGTTTCTCTGCTATTTGTAACTCTGACGATTGTATTCCTCGACTTTTTAATCTTGTACCCTCAAGTATTGCCTAAACTTCTAGTTGAATCTTAAGTGAATTTAGCTTCTTCTGTTACACATGGTCAATTGGTATAAGTCTTGAAATCTGCATGTCTTATTAACCTTAAATTGTTATGTTTTCCTTACTTACCCTGAGTTCTTGGATTTTGAGTCTTTGTGTATGTAAGACCATGCCCACTAGTTTGTTTGTTATATTGTTTAGGTTCTCATGATAGAAACTTGTATATGAAATTGCTATTCTCTTAACTACAACTATGTTTGTCTTCTATGATTAAAGTTCCTAAGTCCAAAGTCCCTTTGACTAATTCTAGGTCATGTCTTAAGCTTGATTTCTGAAACTTGGCATTGTATGTGTTCATTCTGTTAATTAAATAGACGTGCCTCTTAAATCTTCCTAGTGTGTGACTATGTTCAGCATGCTACACCCTTTCACTTTTGTTGAATAATCAATCACTCATGAATTTATGTTATCTTCCGTGTAAAATTTCCCATGTTGAAATGAGCCCTGCTAACTCTCCTATTTCTCATGTTCTTGACTTAATCAATCCTGTCGCCTTTGCTTCATAAATGTCAGTGTGTTTCATGTGAATCCTGCTAGCTGGAATATAATCATGTCTCTATGAGGTATTGCTTCAGGGCTGTTTAATTAATTTCACGTGTGCTCCATTAACTTATTTGGTTAAGTGGTCAATCTGTAATTGTTGTGATCGGTATGGGTTCATGTATGGTCTTGGGTTGTGCAAGTGGACGCGCACTCCTGTTTGAGATACGTTTGGATCTGGGCCTGCTATTCATATTAAAGAAAGCATGTTGAAGGCCCAGTCTGTACTGGGTTACTTTTTTTTGGACATGTTCCCCGACCTGCAGTTGTTCCTTTATGTAATATTTGTACTTGTACGCATTATCTGGGCCTGTAATACTTTGTAAATAAACAATTGGTGTGTTAATGAAATTGGGGTGGAAACGTCTGTACTCTATTCTCGCATGAAAGGATAGAAAACATTCCTATAGGGTCTAAATATTTTGTTTGCTATCTCGTTTTACATGCTCTATTTCTGTGCACTGATAGAGCGCATGACTATAGGAACCCAAGAACTTCACTCGCTCAACATGTTCTATTCCTATACACTATTAGAAAACATGCCTATAAGAATCTAAGTGCTTCACTTGTTCACATGCTCCACTTCTATACGCTATTAGATAGTATACCTATAGGATTCAAACATCATTGGTTATTTGCTCAATTTGCTCTATTGCCATGTGTTAGATATCGTGCCTATAGGATCGTGTTAAATAAAAAAGACATGCTCCTATTAATACCCATCTATATACCATGACTGTAGGGTTAAATAATTAATCGGTTGCGTTCATTTACACTGCCCGCCTAGAAAATATGCCTATAAGGATAAAGTGTTATAAAACCAACTCCAATTGTCAACCGTTAGAAATCCTACCTATAGGATGCTATTACTCGTATTGGACAACATATTTATTAGATCAACATTATTAATCTTGGGCTTTTGAATAGTCTTATTACGTCACTGCATGAACATTTAGATATCCTACCTATAGGATTGTACACTGCTGGAAATCAGAATAACATAGAAGCTATGTCTATAGTACTTAACGACTCGAATACGTCTTAATTCTGAAACTGTCTACTGCATAACATGAAATCTGTTTGCGTGCCTTTGTTGCTATGTGTAGAGGCCAACATGAACCACTCATTGCTATTATGTGCAGTCCTATTTGTTTTGAATGTGCGACTAGTTTTATCATTTTGAGCAACCTAAGTAAAGTCTAGAACCACCTAAATATTAGGTCCAAAGCCTCCTGGACCATAGGTGTAATGACCCGACCGGTCGTTTTGAGCCCTAGTGCGTTGTTCGGCAGTTTGAGGCCATAAGTAGCTTCACTTCAGGTATTATGACTTGTATGTGTGGTCGAAATTGAATTTCGGGAAGTCCGGAGTTGATTTAGAAAAAAAATTCTCATTTCGGAGGCTTTAAGTTGGAAGAATTTACTAAGATGTGATTTTGAGGAGAGTCCGAAAGTGGATTTGGAGGTCTGTAGGTCGTTTCGGGGTCATTTGGCGAAAAATGGAAATTTGATGTTTTTGGAAAGTTTAATCGAGCGTGGACTTTTTGATATCACGTTTGAATTCTTGTTCCGGAAGTTTGAGAAGGTCTGTAATGTCATTTAAGACTTGCACGCAACATTTGGCATCATTCCGTGTTTATTTGATAGGAATCGGATGCGCGGGAGTATTTTTAGAAGTTTTTGAGTTCATGAGTTAATCCATGCGTTTTGGCGTCCGATTCATGGGTTTTTATGTTATTTCAATGTTTCGATCGCTCGAGCGAGTTCGTATGATGTTGTTAGACTTGTGTGTGTGTTTGGTGTGGAGCTCCGAGGACTCTGGTGAGTTTCGGACGTTCGGGAGGATGAGAAAAACTTCAGTTTTTCTGGTGCTCGCAGCTGTTGCAAGTCTCGCAAATGCGAGAATTTATTCGCATTTGCGAACCTCGTATTTGCGAGAAAGGTTTTGCAATTGCGACGAAGCCTGACCTGGGCAGTGTTCGCATTTGCGACACTTTGGTCGCATGTGCGATCTCAACAGTGTCACCATTTGCGACTACTTGGTCGCATTTGCGACCTTTGCATTAGAAGCCCAGGTTCTCATTTGCGATGGATTTGTCGCATTTGCGAACCAGGTGTCGCAAATGCGACATGTGAGACCTGTGCACAACTCTATTAAATGCGGGACTTAGGCCATTTAGCTCATTTTCTTTCATCTCTTAGGCGATTTTGGAGCTCTTGGAAGGGGGGTTTTCACCTAGCACTTTGAGGTAAGTAATTTCTATACAATATAAGTTAAATACATAGATTATGGATAGATTAACATCTAAAAAAATTGGTGAAATCAAGTGTTTAGATGAAAAACCTAGGTTTTGGATAAAAATGGGATTTGACCATGGAAATGGTTATGGAATTTGGTGAAAACATATATTTGACTTCATGAGGTTATGGGTAACAATTATCTCAAAACATTTTCAGAATCCGGGCACGTGGGCCCGAGGGTGAATTTTAGGAATTCTTCAACTTTGGTTGGAAAATCACTTTAATAGTTATGAAATGAACTATTAAACATGTATTGACTATTTTAAATGTCATTTGACTAGTTTTGGGTCGTTTGGCACCGAGTTGAGGGTTTAAAGCACAATTGTGAACCCGAAAGTAAGTTTTGAGGCGAGGTAAGTCTCTTGTCTAACTCTGTGAGGGGGAAATACCCCTAGGTGATATATTTAATATGTGTAAGTTGATGCGAGGGCTACGTATTTGAGGCGCGGACGATGCAGGGACTTTCTGTGAGCTGCATTTCATGTTACGATCCGCAGCCAGCAAAGTCTCCTTCAGAATTATTTATATTCTCCTGTCCAATTTGTATTCCGGACAGATGCTGTATATTTTTTTTCTTCCTAGTAAATGCTCATGCACTTGTGTCACCAGATTTTGGGGATGATTATGGGTTGTTCCGTATTGTTGTTGTGAAGATATTATCATTTACTCTGTAAATATTTTATCTCTTACTATTTAATTGAAGAAAATTTAAAATTTCAAAAATACTAAAATAAGTAATTAAGTTAAACTTTTATTGTTGGCTTGCCTGACAGTAGTGTTAGGCGCCATCACGACCTTTAATGGATTTTGGGTCGTGACAACATGGTATTAGGGCACTAGGTTCTCACGAGTCATGAGCGAGTTTAGTAGAGTCTTCCGGATCGGTACGGAGACGTCTGTACTTATCTTAGAGAGGCTACAGGGATGATAGGAGCACTTCCCTTCTTGATTCCTCATCGTGCGATTTGATTTCTTTGAGGCTTGTGCCTTTATTTCTTTCCTACTCAATCGTGAAGCGCTTGTTATAAATTTGGAATCAAGGAATTTTAATGGTACTACTGATGTAGTGCAGGATGTTTCTCCCTGCATATTTGATTGGGCTAATATCGTCGCCTTGCGAAAGGCTGTCCTGTCATGTCAGCTCAGTAGGGAGTCTCGCGGTGGTTGAATTACTAGTAGGTTAAGTATGAAAAGCAGAAGTCGGGAAGTTGCCTAAAGGAGAGGGTTTGACCAAAGTGGGAGAGTGATAGAGTAGCATATGGGTTCTGTGGTAAGATAGTTGCACGCCTTGAGGAAAGTTTAGAGTGATTTGTGATTCATGGTGGACAGTGACTAGGTCTACGGGCTTAATTTGGAATATTGGTTGCTATACGGAGGATGGTTGGATACGACGGAAAGGAGTTGCTTGATATAAAGAAGGATACAACATGACTTTGGGTTGAAATGTATTGTCACACCTTTAGTTGGTGTCCACGAGGAGTGAACGGACTTGTAAAATCAGTGAATGAGCACGGGCTCAGGATGATTTAAGGATTTCATAATAATTGTACTTAGTGCAGCGTTGTTGGAAGGTGTCAGCATGGACTTTCCATAGGTAGGTTATCTCTTATGAGAAGGCTAGTGGTTGCGTGGTGTTGATGAAGCTTCTACGGCTATCTAGTAAGAGGTCGAATATATGAATGTGGCTAGTGATTTAGAATGTTCATAAAATGTGTAACAGGAAGATTCCGAGGAATTTGGAGGGTCGATTGTGCAAGTTCGTGTTAATGAGGAAGAAGGAATTTTGGTGAGTTCTAGGGTTATGAAATTGTAACTTCAAGCTTAGCGGGAGAGCCCCACCGTCTACGATTGGATTGCATGGTTTTCTACTTGTGAGGTTTCTGGTTATCGGCATATTGGCGGGTTACAACGACTAAAGCAAGAAAACATCAATTGTAATTTGAGCAAAGGATTTGGGAGAATGTTTGCTATATTTAGCCTTGTCGATTCATGTTCAGGCTTTGAGAAGACTCAAAGTTTATGCTTCATGTATATGTGGTTCAGCCGGATGCTTCCTTGAGAGGGTATTCATGTGCTAGCATAGCCTTGGAGTCGGTTATATCCGGGACCAAGTTGGAGTGGGTGACTCTCAACAACGGTCCAAGTGGGTTCAAAAAATAAATTAAAGTGCGGAGCCTAAGGATTTCGAGTCTGAGATATGGTTAAGTATCGAGCTTTTGCAGTGGATTATGAAAGGGGCTTGGAGTGTTCTATGTTATTATTGGTCTGCGATGCAGCATTGGGAGGAATGGGTATACTAGTTGAAGATGTGAATATGTGCACAAGGAGGGTATGAGATGGTTCGTGGGTTTTGAGATAATGTGGTCTTGTGAAATGAGGTCACTACGGATGAGTGTGGCTTTGGGTTCGTTATGTTTGAAATGGAGCTACTATTATTCCTAAGGCAGGTCCAGAGTAAATTAGGGGAAGTCGGATTGGTTAGCAATGGTTCAATTGGTATGGTGGTGGTAACGATCAGTTCCTTCAGTGTGTTAAGTTATGGACGTGATTTGTGGCGGTAAGTGCGAGGCTTGACGACCGCCGTAATTGATTTTATTTGGAGGCATTCAAGTATTATGGCATGTTATGTGTAGATGGATCCCGAAAGAGTTATGGCAGTTTAGACCACTACTAGAGGATTGTAATTTTTGTGGTTATGTGAATTCGGCCTCGTGTTGCTATGGTTCTCCTGAAATGAGTTGAGTGAAAGGTTCCTAAATGATGAAGTGTGTATCATACTAGTGGTTCAGGAGTTATGATGAAATCCGTATACTCTCACGTATTAGCATGTGAGGTGCAGTGAGCAGCTATTCTTGGGGGTGGATCCTTGAAAGGTTTTTTAGCTCACGTATTGGCATGTGAGTGTGTACCCTATATCAGGCCAGATGTGTTTATTTTAGCATAGCGTTGCTTGCGGAGGAGTCTTCGGGCATGGGACGTTATTTCCGTCGTCAGCTATTTAGTGTAATCTCTATCGTGCCATGTTGGTTGTGGGGCAGTTTGATTATTCGCACTTGTATTGAGATCCCGTGTAGCTTGTGGTATTGTGAGAGCAGGATGTCTCTCAAGATGCAAGTCATTTATTGCACTTTAGTTGTGCTTGAGTTTCGTAGCGTATGGCACTATCCGTCTCCCCAGGATTTGTAATATGCACTTCACGTGCTTGTGGTTGATATTCAGGTATTTTGTAGGTATAAACATTTCTGGCTTGATGGGTATTTCCCTATTTATTATTATGTGTGGATCGGGTGGCACGCCGCCACGGATGTGTTGTTTGGATTGGGTGGCACGCTGCCATGGGTATCATGATTGGATCGGGTTGCACGCCGTAATGGTATCATGTGTGGATCGGGTTGCACGCCGCAATAGTGTGACGTTGAGCACAGTTTCTCATAGCTATTCTTGTGTGTTTTGTGTCTCATTTCTGAGGAAGATTCGTAACATCTTTTTGGTTATTAAATTAGTTACGTGGGTTGAGTAGTTCATTCCAAAGTTCATTTTCCTTATGTATCACATTCAAGTTTGTAGCTTGTTAGCACAACGTGACATCATATGAGGCTTTTGCAGTATCTGAGGTGGCTTATTGCCTGAGCAGCTTGTACTGGGTGAAACGAGATTATTGGACCTGGAATTAGTGTGATCAGATTTATATAAGGCATATTAAAGAGTAAATATTGTTACTCAGTCTATAATAAGGTAATGGTTTTTGTCGGGAGGAGAGACTCCATAAATTATGATTCGGCAGGTGGTTATGAGTTCTACACATCTTCTCTGTCGTGGCAGTATTGCATGAGTTAAAGCAAAGCTTAATTGGTCATGAGGTACACTACGAGCTTCGGGTCAGTGAAAATTTTAGCAGTTGTGCTTTGGAAATATTGCCTTGGGCAAATGAGTTACGCGGTGCATGGTAAGAATTCACTAAGGGTATACAATCGTGTTTGATGCAGTGCGTAGTGATTGATACGATGTTCGTATGTTGGAAATAGGCCAGGTGGAGAATTTTGGATGTTGGAATTTGACTCTAAGGCTTACTTGACTAAATAAAGGGGAAGATCTTCAGATTGGCTCGAGCTAATGTTCTCAACTGAGTTATGGTAGCACGGGTAGGTGCATAAGGTGTTAAACGGTGATGTTAGACAACTCCAGAACAATTCTTAGCACGTTCGAGGACGAACGTATGTTTAAGTGGGAGAGAATGTAACGACCCGACTGGTCATTTTGAGCCCTAGCGCATCGTTCTGCAGTTTGAGTCCATGAGTAGCTTCACTTCAGGTATTATGACTTGTACGTGTGGTCGAAATTGAATTTCGGGAAGTCCGGAGTTGATTTAGAAAGAAAATTCTCATTTCGGAGGCTTTAAGTTGGAAGAATTTACTAAGGCGTGATTTCGGGTAAACGATCTAGGAATCAAGATTTGAAGGTTCCAACAGGTTCGTATGATGATTTTGGAATTGGGCATATGTCCAAATCGGGTTTTGGATGACCCGAGAGCGTTTTAGTGCCTATTGTGGAAAGTTGGCATTTTGGAAAGATTTCATAAATTTGGGTTGAAGTGCATTTCAATGTTATCGATGACTGTTTGGGATTTCGAGCCTGGGAATAGCTCCGTATAGTGATTCTGGACTTAGGGGCGCGTCCGGTCGTTTCTTGGTAATTTGGCAAAAAATGGAAATTCGAAGTTTTTGAAAAGTTTGACCGAGGGTGGACTTTTTGATATCAGGTTCGAATTTCGGTTCCGGAAGTTGGAGTAGGTCAGTAATGTCATTTAAGACTTTTACGCAAAATTTGGCGTCATTCCGAGTTTATTTGACAGGAATCGGACGCGCGGGAGTATATTTAGAAGTTTTTGAGTTCATGAGTTAATCCATGCATTTTGGCATCCGATTCGTGGGTTTTGATGTTATTGCAGTATTTCAATCGCTCGACCGAGTTCGTACGATGTTGTTAGAATTGTGTGTGTGTTTGGTGTGGAGCCCCGAGGGCTCGGGTGAGTTTCGGACGTTCGAGAAAATGAGAAAAACTTCGGTTTTTCTGGTGCTTCTTGGCAGCTGTTGCAGGTCTCGCAAATGCGAGAATTTGTTCGCATTTTCGAACATCGCATTTGCGAGAAAGGCTTTGCAATTGCGAAGAAGCCTCACCTGGTCAGTGTTCGCATTTTCGACACTTTAGTCACATCTGTGATCTCAACAGTGTCCGCATTTGCGACTTCTTGGTCGCATTTGCGACCTTGGCAGTAGAAGCCCAGGTTCGCATTAGCGATGGATTTGTTGCATTTGCGATCTTCGCATTTGCGAACCAGGTGTCGCAAATGCGACATCTGATACCTGTGCACAACTCTATTAAATGTGGGACTTAGGCCATTTAGCTCATTCTCTTTCATCTCTTGGGTGATTTTGGAGCTCTTGGAGGGGGGGGGGGGTTTCACCTAGCACTTTGAGGTAAGTAATTTCGACACAACATGTGTTAAATACATAGATTATGTGTACATTAACATGTAAAACAATTTGTGAAATCAAGGGTTTAGATGAAAAAACCTAGGTTTTGGATAAAATTGGGTAACATGAGGTTATGGGTAACAATTTTCTCCAAAATTTTCGAAAACCGGGCACGTGGGCCCGAGGGTGAATTTTAGGCATTCTTCAATTTGGGTTGGAAAATCACTTTAATAGTTAGGAAATGAACTCTTAAACATGTATTGACTATTTTAAATGTCATTTGACTATTTTCGGGTCGTTTGGCACCGAGTTGAGGGTTTAAAGCACAATTGTGGACCCGAAAGTAAGCTTTGAGGCAAGGTAAGTCTCATGTCTAACTCTGTGAGGGGGAAACTACCCCTAGGTGATATATTTAATATGTGTAACTTGATGCGGGGGCTATGTACGTACGAGGTGATGAGAATCCGTACGTAGCTAGATTTATGTTATTGTCTGGGTAGACTTAGGTTCACACCATGCTATACTTGCACTATAGAGATTATCTTTTCTTGTTTAATTCTTTTATTTTGCATTATGACTTGAGACTAGACATGCGTAGAGTGATAGACTCGTTATTGTAGAGACTTCACGAGTTTCATGATTAGTCACAAAACAACTGTACTCCTCTTATGAAATTGTGTCCGCGATATATATATATATATATATATATATATATATATATATATATATATATATATATATATATATATATATATATATATATATATATATATATATATGTTTCATTGAAAGGTTTTTCATTAAAGAAAGTATAACTCATATGTTTATTTGTGAGTGGGGTCAAGGACCCGTTAAAGCTTCTTATTCTAATGGGATCAGGCAGTTCGCCTCGGCAGGATTTATGTACCACACTCTTATGGGAACAGGTCATTCGCCTCGGCAGGTTAATAGATGCATCTATGGTTCTTGTCGTTCGACCCTCGGCAGTGCACAGATTATGATGGGATCGGGCCGTACACCTCGACATTTATATAAAATATCCTCATGAAA
Source organism: Nicotiana tomentosiformis (assembly GCF_000390325.3). Lineage (NCBI taxonomy): Eukaryota > Viridiplantae > Streptophyta > Magnoliopsida > Solanales > Solanaceae > Nicotiana > Nicotiana tomentosiformis. The sequence goes on from NC_090813.1 coordinate 134,286,305, forward strand.
TCGTGCGTAACATTTGTCAAGAAGCCAGTGTATTTGAAGTATAACGATCCATTTTGGTGAGGTCCACTATATATTTATATAAATGCTCCGGTTGAGGAGGAAATTTTCTAATTGAGATCTTGAGCCTATTGTAAAGAGGAGAATTGTACTACGTATTTATACTTATTTATTTTATTTATTTACTCTGCCTCATATTTGTTCACCTCTTTGATGTACCTAATATTATTGGACCACTAGTGAGTATCGATGTCGACCCCTTGTCACTACTCCTCCGAGGTTAGGCTAGATACTTACTGGGTACACGTTGATTTACGTACTCACACTACACTTGTTGCACATTATTGTGCAGGTACTTTTATGTCTGGTGGTTCTTTAGGCGCAGAGCCGCGGACGATGCGGGGACTTACCGTGGGTTGTATTTCATGCTACGATATGCAACCATCAGAGTCTCCTTTAGAGTTATTTATATTCTCCTGTCCAATTTGTATTCCGGACAGATGTTGTATATTATTTTACTTCCTAGTAAATGCTTATGCACTTGTGACACCAGATTTTTGGGATGATTATGGGTTGTTCCGTATTGTTGTTGTGAAGATATTATCATTTACTCTGTAAAACTTTTATCTCTTACTATTTAATTGAAGGAAATTTAAGATTTCAAAAATACTAAAATGAGTAATTAAGTTAAACTTTTATTGTTGGCTTGCCTGACAGTAGTGTTAGGCACCATCACGACCTTTAATGGATTTTGGGTCGTGACAATAGGCATGGGACGAGTAGTGCATGCATAGGATACGACCAAGACTTGAATTAGAGCGCCTTTAAGTAACAACTTTAACATAGTAATCGGGTAGCACGAGATGATAGTTTGTGCCCGCTGAATAATATGAGCAACCCCTACCCTAAGGGAGTGGCGAAGTATTATTTATATTGCACGGGGTGATTCTTTAGGCTAAAACACTTAGGACCCCCTTCCCTTTATATTCTTGCTAAAAGGACCTAGCCATTAAATATACACCGATGCAGTTGTGTCCCTGTAACCCCTATGACTTGTACTGATTTAGTTTAAATCTTATGGTCACAACTCGGAATTCCCACCCTCGGAACTGTGATGGCACTTAATATTTCACTCGCTAGGCAAGCCAACGTTAGAGTGAATCATATGACATTTTAAAATATTCAAGTAATTAAAACTCATTTAAACTGAAAAAAACTAGAATGATGTGCGAAAGGTATAATAATAAAAAATATCTAAGTACACTCCTAGATCTAGAGTCACAAGTGCACGAACTACTAGAAGTTCTACAAATAGAGTCTGAAATAACTACAATTGTTTCCAATGAAATGAACAGTAAGTGAGGAAAAATGGAAGGGGACTTCAAGGTCTACGGACGCCAGAAGATTGTCATGCTCCGACCTTGGGGAGCGCGACCGTCGCTCAACCGAGGTACCCCGGTCAAGAAAACCTTTACAATACTTCTACCCCCACTCACCCATGAATAAAGAGAAGACACATTTATATCATTAATTAAATATTGATTGTATTCCATGAACAATGCCAATTCCATTACCATTAGTCACTTCATCTTATAGTCTCAAAATACCTACACAATCATAGTTAAAGTGCAACAAGTGATTCATATATAACAAGGCTAGTTTGACTTTCCCAACACCAATATATAACCTACACTGTGACTACGGAGTCTCTAGGGATACAAAACACTATGATAATGCCGACAACAAGGCCCCCTATGATAACGCTGACAACAAGGCCCCGGCTATACCTCAAAACATAATACACGTGGGATAAAAGATACACGATCCCGAATGAAGTGGGGTTCACCACATCTGCTGAGAAGATGGTGTACTGCTATCAATGATCAATGCCACATGCTGCGAAACCACTTGCATTCATTAAAGATGCAGCGCCTCCGGCAAAAGGGACGCTAGTACATATGGAATAGTACTAGTATGTAAGACTAAACACCCTCTCGTTAGAACGAATGATAACACAAGGAAGTACATTCATAAATAAATGGAATCCTCAGACAATACTAAAACATCAAATTAGGAGCAAGATAAGTGTCAAGTAAATTTCCATTATTTTAGGTTGGGAGATCTTACCACCGATATACCACCGTGATTTTAGCATGGAGTTTGATCTCGACCTGATCGGCTAGGCCGTCTTACCCGAAGACATCAACCACAATCACAATCGATATCATAGTTAAAATCATTATCTCGATCATAATTTTTAGCACAATCACCACCATGTATGCGGCATGGCATCCGATCAGGACCCGGCCGACTAGGCCGTCTCACCATAATGTTGTATGGATCGACATCACCTTTTTCTAGCATTCATCGCATCCCAATAAAGGAGAATATTTCATCACATCAATCTCGCCCCCAATGAGGGTAATAATGACAATCCATTCCTACACCGGCATGTGTAGTTTTGGGGTTAGGCTATTTCAACCTACCCTTCCTTGGTGACTAACGATACTCCCAAAGTGTTTGTTACTAAACGGATTCACAACTCATTTCAACGTCTTTTAAACATTCCTTAGTTTCATTGGCACTAGTGGCCCCAAATGTAATATCATTCATGGCACGTTGGCCATATTTCATGTTTCATGCTCTGCTCACCTCTTTGACTTTCAAACATCATCACGGATTATTAACAACAAAGCATTTTTATTCAAGACTTGAGTACACATGTGAGTAAGTAAGAGTCTCAAGCACATTGAGATTTCTTATGAAATTTGGCATAATAGCTTTTACTTGAATCACGACTTGAAGTTATAGCATTTAGACATGCAACCCATACTTTGAACATATATCTTTCGACACAAGGCTTATTCAAAATAATCAAATCATAATGAACAACTCAGGATTTACAAGGATATAGTGGGGTTTAATTCTATGAGATGAGTTTAGCCAACATACTCGCCTAGAGCTTTTTAAATTACTAAAATGTTTTGGAATTCTTAGCCTCTTCGATCTATTTGGAAATATAGCAAAATTGAACACAAATTAGGAGAGTATATATAGTTCCAACTCGTTTGAGCATTTTCTCAAACACTAGTGGGTATTATGATTTCAAGGTCCTCCTATGGCGGATTCCTCCATCCCACTAACCAAAGTCTACCCAATTTAGCTCAACATTCTGCCCCCAACCCTTGATAATACGTGCATACATAATGGGCAACTCCCACACCCAAGAATTGCTTTTCTCATTACCTAATTTCAGTAAAATCACGAAATTGAGGGTTAGGGAGTAGAATCTTACTTCTAGGATAAAGACCTAGTGAATTTTCTTGTGCATTCTTCAACTTTGAGCAAGCGTTAATGATCAATAAGCCTAGGAACTTCCCCTCTCACTCTATGGTAATTCCTCTCTCTAGAAATATTGGATTTTTGCTTCAAAAGTGGCCCTTCACTTCAATATATCGAAATAGGGTCGGGTCAAAATTAGAAAAACAAATGAAGCCCCAATGAATGCGGTCCGCAAAATGGACCGTATAATGGCTCTCCAAAACTGGGCACTCCTGCCTCACTCTACGACCGGTCTGCAGTCCGCAGACCTATTCTGTTATCGTATAATGTGCCGCAGAACATCCCTCCCAAAAGTTTTGTTTTGGATCTGTAATGGGTTGTACGGTCCGCAAAATGATTATTCAGCCATATAATGGACCGCGTAATGGTCCAAATTTTTTTCCCAAGTTTCTGCTTTAGTCTACGGAAGATCTGCGGTCCGCATATCAGTTCTGTGATAGTAGAATGGACCCTAGAAACGCCCTCCACTTTGGCACCACAAAACCTCGGGGTTTTAAGTAAAATTTTACGGGGCCTTACATCCTCTCCCGCTTAAGATCATTCGTGCTCGAATAAGGTGTAGAGCCCACCCAGAACACTCAACAAATATTGATCACACATCATAAGCCCCCAATTTGACTAACTCCCAAATTTTTCAAAACTTTTGGCAGAGTCTGCCCTATATTTGGGCCTATCCAATTGCCAGAGAACCACCAAAACAACTCTTAATAACACATCCACAACCCAACAAAGCATCACAATATATATTAATAACACCGACCTCAACATTAAGGGCGTTACATTAACAACAATGGTATCTTGACATGAACTGTACACACTTAAATCATAACATATAGAAAGTACCCTTTGAACCACAACCATTTGGCTTTACAAACAAGTGAGAATATTTCCTTTCCAAAACACTCTCAGCCTTCGAGGTGACCTCCTCGACTCACAGACTTGGCCATAGCACTTTGACAGAGGCAATCTCAACTTCCAGACATATCTAACAAGGATGACAACTTGGTACCTCTCATAAGCCAATTACCTATTAACTTCACCTTCCATAGCTTTCCCGGAATGAAATACAAATTATTCCCAACCACCTTCTTTGGCATATACACATGAAACACCGAGTGCATGGAGAACAACGATGGGGGACATCATACGCATAACTCAGCATATTTCCCTCAATATTTCATAAGGCCCAATGTGCACTACACTTATTTTACCTTTATTATCAATTCACTTAATATCTTCATGGATAAAATTTGAAGAATAACCTGTTCACATTCTCTACAATCACCAACATATAAGTCCACTTTGGAACCACGAAAACCCGGGTTTTTAAGTAAAATTGTACGGGGCCTTACATAGATCTACCTCGAGTCTCCAAAGGTGATAATCTGAGCTGATGTGCCTCATGTACAGCTGGGACCAGTACCAAAATCTGCACAAAAAGTGCAGAGTGTAGTATGAGTACAACCGATCCAATATACTCCGTAAGTGTTGATCATAACCTCGACGAGATAGTGACAAGGATATTACAAGACACTCACAATAAATAGAGATTCAGTATGGACAGATGGGAGGGAACATGAGAAATGAACAAGATACGATAACTACAACAATAGTGACAACATAAGACAGTCAAATAAATCTTCAACCAATGAAAATGGATAAATATAATGAATAAAGATGACATGACATCACCCTTCGTGCTTCTGCTTTCAACCTTTCCATGAAACGATGAATACGACACGACATCACCCTTCATGTTTTTACTCTCAACCTCACCATAAAACAAAAATAATAGCACGATATTGTAATGACCCAGTCGATCGTTTGAGTGTATTCACCCTGATTCCCTATTTATTGCCTTCTCTATGTTATTCTATGGTTACGTGACTTTCTGGGATGTTTGGTTTTAGTTTTGGGTGAGTTTCAGAGTGAAATGGGACACATAGTCCCTAAATTGGAAGTTTAAGTCGTAGGAGTTGATCGTAGTTTGACTTATGTGAATACAACTCCAGAATAGATTTTTGACAGTTCGAATAGCTTCGTATGGTGATTTTGGTCTTAGGAGAGTATCCGGATGTTGATTTGGAGGTCCGTAGGTCGTTTCGGCCTAAATTGGCAAAAGTTGGAAGGTTGGAAGATTTTTGGAAAGTTTGACCAGGAGTGGACTTTTTGATATCAGGGTCACACTTCAATTCTAAAATTCAAAATAGGTCCGTAATGTCATTTAGGACATGTGTACAAAAATTGAAGTCAACCGGACGTGATTTGATAGGTTTCGACATCGGATGTGGAAGTTGGAAGTTCAAAAGTTTATTAGGCTTGAATCGATGCGCAATTCGTGGTTTTAGCATTTTTTTGATGTTATTTGAAGGCTCAGCTAAGTTTGTATGATATTTTAGGACTTGGTGGTATAATTGGTTGAGGTCCCAGGGGCCTCAGGTGTTATTCAGATCATATTCGGCACATTTCAAAACTTGGGAGATTGCAGATTTTGTTGGTGCTCGTAGTGTTGTACGTGATCATGAGAGTGGGGCTGCGTTCATGAAGTATCAATGGTGGTAACTGGGATTTTGTTCTACGCATTCACGAGACTAGGTTAGCGATCGCGTAAGTTGGTGTAGCAGTAAATCACGAACGTAGGTACAATCGTGTTCGCGTAAAGGAAAGAGAAAGCTAGGGATTCACGCGCGATTGTTCATCGTGATCACGTGAAGTCATTCGCGATCGCGTAGGTATGACGGATCAGTGCACCGTATTCGCGGGTGGACCCTCACGTTCACGTAAGAGAAAAATTGGGCCAGTGGCATTTTGGGCTTCGTGACTGCGAGGCAATTTTCGCGTTCGCGAAGAAGGAATATTTGGGCAGCAGATTTACATTTGAAAATCGATATTTTTAGGCGATATGTTAAAGGATTATCAGACGGATTGTTGCGGTAAAAGTTCTTAACTCGTTTTTGATTAAATTCCCTTAATCTATCATTGATTTTATCATTTAATTAGCGATTTGGGTTGACAAATTTGGGGAAATCGGAGGAAACTTCTTAGGCCGAATTTTGGGGATTTGAGCTAGATTTTGGTATCTGATTTGTGTAATTTTTGTATGGTTGGACTCGATATCGAATGGGTGTTCGATTGTTTAAATTTTGGTCGGGTTCTGAGACGCGGGCCCGTGTCGACGCTTTGGAGAGATTTTTCAATTCTTAGCTAAGATCTTTATTTCATTATTTAAATTAGTTTTCAATTGTTATATTTATAGTATAAAATTATTTTGGCTAGATTCGAGCCGTTTGGAGTTGGAAAATTGATGAAAATGCCTTCTAATTGATTGATTAAATGTGGTTTGAGGTAAGTGACTTGTCTAGCCTTGTATGGGGGAAATTCCCCTTAGGATTTGGTATTTTAGTGAGAATTTGTGATATGTGAAGGCCATGTATGCAAGGTGACAAGTGCGTACACGGGATAAATGTTGGAATTCTAGTTTTTGCTACGTAGTTTCCTTTTCATGCCTTAATTGAGTTTCTTTAGCACGTTATCGTCATCATGTTTAGCCTAATTTCACATGTCTACTTGCTTTACCTCCTATTTGCAACTTCTATCACATGTTTAGTTGAACTACTTGCTTTTCTTGATTTCCGTATTCATTACTTAACTGTGAAAATTCTTTACTTGAAATTGATATCCTTGGAATATCATTTATTCAGTTGTTGTGTTTTGGCTTTCATGTTATTGTTGAGGTAATTGGTTGGTTGATTGCACGAGGTTTTTGTCGTGCAGTTGTTATTGCTGCACGAGGTTTCTGCCGTGCCGTTGTGATTATTGATACACATGCGGTGGTATAAGGTCTGGGTGTTGAAACACATGCTGTGAGAAAAGGTGGGCTTGATACGCATGGCTAGTAAGGGAACTACTAGATGTCGTGTAGTGTGATAAGGTGGGTTAAAACGCGGGATGCTATTTTGGGAAAATAATTTTCAAAAACCAAATATAACGGCTCCCCCAGTGATATAAGGAAATACTGTGATTTGTTTTTATGATTTGGGACTACGAGGCAGTACCTCGGGAGTGCCCCTATTGATATTCTTTATTTGCTCTATTGTTTGGTGCTTGTTTGCCTTAACATGTAAAAATCTTGTTTTCCTTTCGTGTTGTATTAGCTATTCCTTGATTCTGTGTTGTTATTTCCCTTAAATTCTTCATTGTTCACTTCCCTGTCATTTTTTATTATATCATATTATCTCTGTCGTGTTTCTTATTAACTCCAGTAGGGCCTTGACCCGACCTCGTCACTACTCTACCGAGGTTAGGCTTGGCACTTACTGGGTACCGTTGTGGTATACTCATACTACACTTCTGCATATTCTTTTGTGCAGATACCTACGTACATCCTATTACCCTCTATATTAGTGCGATCTGTTGCTGCTTTTGAGGCTTCAAGGTATACATGCCCACGTCCGCAGGCCTTGGAGTGCCCTTCTACCATGATTTTCCTTATTTCCTTGTGTTTTTGATAGATAGTGATGTATAGGATTGTTCAGCATTGTATCTAGAGCTTCTGAGTTATATCTCACCTAGTTTTGGGAAATGGTACGTGTTGAGCTTATAGTATGTTGATGAAATTGTTGAAGTTTTGAAATTTTAAGTTTTTATTTGATGTTTCTGCATACTGTTAGGGTTACTTAGTCTTAGAGACTAGGTGCCGTCACAAAATCCCACTGAGGAGAATTGGGGTCATGACAAGTTGGTGGCAGAGCTCTAGGTTCATAGGTGTTATGAGTCACAAGAAGGTTTAGTAGATTCTCACGGATCGGTATGGAGGCTTCTGTACTTATCTTCGGGAGGCTATAGAACTGTAAGGAAAACCTCCACTTCTTTGATTCCTTATTGTGCAAAATCTTTGACTTCGGATTCTAAATTTTTGTCTTTCTATTCTCGCATAGATGGTGAGCATACATATAGCTGGATCAGATGAATAGACACCCGCGCCCTCTACTAGAGTCATAAGAGGACGGGGATGACGTAGAGGCCGAGGATGTCCACGTGGTGTAGCTAGAGCACCCACACGATCTTCTACAAAGGAGCCACCACTAGCTCCAGTTGGAGGGCAGGCACCTGAGCTACCTGTTACTACACAAGCTCTCTAGGAGAATCTCGCCTAGTTTCTGAGCATGTTCGGCACTTAAGCTCAGGCAAGGTTGATCCCACTTGTTCCTGCTACATCGTAGTCCGGGGGAGGAGCACAGACTCTCGCCACCCATACCCCAGAGTAGCGGGTCCAGGTTTAACTAGGTCCCACAGGTCATACCAGTGCAACCGGTAGCCCCAATTCAGCCCGAGGTTAGGGCAGCAACGTCTGAGGAGGAGGAGCTCAGGCTCGAGAGGTACAAGAGGTCATACCACTGGCATCCGACTCTGTTAGGTCAGGCCCAGGCTAGCTATTATGCTCTTCCTGCTAGGACGGAGGAAGTTGCATCCGACTCTGTCATCACAGGTATTGTTCCGGTGTATCATAGAGATGCATTAGTCTTATTTGATCTAGGCTCTACTTATTCATATGTATCATCTTAGTTTGCTCCATATTTGGACGTATCCCATGATTCTTTGAGTTCGCCTGTCTATGTGTCTACAACTATGGGAGATTCTATTGTTGTTGGCCGTGTGTATCAATCGTGTTTAGTTGTTCTCGGTGGTTTTGAGACCAAAGCCGATCTATTATTGCTTAGTATGGTAGACTTTGATATTATTTTGGGCATGGACTTGTTGTCGCCTAGTCATGATATCCTGGATTGTCATGCCAAGATGGCGACATTGGCTATGCCAGGTCTCCTCGGTTAGAGTGGAGAGGTACTTTAGATTATGTTCCTAGCAGGGTTATTTCATTTCTAAAGGCTCATCGGATGGTTGGCAAAGGGTGTGATGAGTATCTGGCACATGTAAAAGATGTCAGTGTTGATACTCCTACCGTCGAGTCAGTTCCGGTAGTGAGAGATTATCCAGATATATTCCCGGTGGATCTTCCAGGCATGCTGCCCGACATAGAAATCGACTTTAGTATTGATTTGTTACTGGTCACTCAACCCATTTCAATTACACCCTATCATATGGCCCCAGCCGAGTTGAAAGAGTTAAAGGAACAGTTGCAAGAAGTTCTTGATAAGGGCTTCATTCGGCCCAATGTGTTGCCTTGGGGTTCTCGAGTCTTATTTGTAAAGAATAAAGATGGTTCTATGCGTATGTGTATTGATAATCGCCGGTTGAACAAGGTTACAGTGAAGAACATTTATCAATTGCGACGTATTGATGACCTATTTGATCAGTTACAGGGTGCCAAAGTGTTCTCTAAGATCGACTTGCATTCAAGCTATCATCAGTTGAAGATTCGGGAGACAAATATCTTGAAGAATGTCTTCACAACTCGATATGGAAAATACGAGTTCCTTGTGATATCTTTTGGGCTGACCAACGCCCCAGCAACATTCGTGCACTTGATGAAAAGTGTATTCTGGCCTTATCTTGACTCATTCATAATTGTGTTTACTGACGACATTCTGGTGTACTCCCGGAGCTGAGAGGATCATGAGCAACACCTGAGGACCGTGCTTCAGACCTTGAGAAAAAAGAAGTTATAAGCAAAAATTTTGAAGTGTGAATTCTAGCTAGATTAAGAGGCATGTTTTGGCCATGTAGCGTCAAGTGAGGGGATCAAGGTAGATCCGAAGAAGATTGAAGCAGTGCAGAGTTATCCTGGACCGTCCTCAGCTATGGAGATTCGGAGTTTTCTTAGTTTGGAGGGGTATTACCGTCAATTTATGGAGGGTTTCTCATCTATTACAGCACATATGACCAGATTGACCCAGAAAGGTGCTCCGTTTAGGTGGACCGAGGAGTGTGAGAAGAGCTTTCAAAAGCTCAACACTATTTTGACTCCAACCTCAGTGTTGGTATTGCCCACAGGTTCGGGGTCTGATACTGTGTATTGTGATGCATCGTGCATTGGTCTCAGCGCGGTGTTGATGCAGGACAGTAAGGTTATTGCCTACGCGACTGAATAGCTGAAGGTGAATGAGAAGAACTATCCTGCCCACGACCTCGAGCTAGCAGCTATTGTTCATGCCTTGAAGATCTGGAGGCACTATCCGCACGGTGTCCCTTATGAGGTCTACACCGATCACCAGAGACTACATTATCTGTTCAAATAGAAGGATCTTAACTTGCGGCAGCGTAGGTGGTTAGAGTTGCTTATGGACTATGATATCACTATTCTATATCATCTCGGGAAGGCCAATGTGGTGGCCGATGCCTTAAGTTGCAAGGCAAAAAGTTTGGGCAGCTTACGATATCAACCGGTAGCAGAGATCCCATTAGCCTTCGATGTTCAGCCCTTGGCCAACTAGTTTGTTAGGTTGGATGTTTCTAAGTCGAGCCGAGTTTTGGCTTGTGTGGTTTCCCAGTCTTCTCTTTATGATTGTATCAGAGAGCATCAGTATGATGACCCCCATCTGCTTGTCCTCAAGGACACGGTTCTGCACGGAGATTCCAAAGAGGTCACTATTGGAGATGATGGTGTATTATGGATGCAGGGAAGGCTATGTGTGCCCAATGTAGATGGCTTGCGTGAGTTGATTCTCTAGGAGTCTTACACTTCGTAGTACTACATTCATCCAGGTGCCGCGAAGATGTATCTGGAGCTGAGGAAACATTATTGGTGGATGAGAATGAAGAAATACATAGTGGAGTATGTATCTCGATAGTGAAGTATGAGCATCAACGACCAAGTGGATTGCTTTAGAAGCTAGAGATTCTAGAGTGGAAATGAGAGCATATTACTATGGATTTTGTTGTTGGGCTCCCACGAACTTAGAGGAAGTTCGATGCAGTTTGGGTGATTGTGGATCGATTGACTAAATCAACACATTTTATTCCAGTGGTGACTACTTACTGTTCAGAGCAGCTGGCTCAGGTGTACATTCGCGAGATTATCAGGCTTCATGGCGTGCCGGAATCTATCATCTTTGACCGGGGTATGCAGTTTACATCGTGGTTCTGGAGAACCGTACAACATGAGTTGGGTACTCGAGTGGAGTTGACTACAACATTTCACCCTCAAACAGACGGACAATATGACCGCACTATTCAGATATTGGAGGATATGCTTTGTGCGTGTGTGATAGATTTTGGGAGTTCTTGGGATCAATTTTTGCCGCTTGCGAAATTTGCCTATAACAACAATTATCAATCGAGCATTCAGATGGCCCCGTATGAGGCTTTATATGGTAGGCGATGCCGGTCTCCTATGGGTTGGTTTGATCCGGGTGAGGCACGACTATTGGGTACAGACTTGGTTCAGGATGCTTTAGAAAAGGTTAAATTGATTCAAGATCGACTTCGTACAACCCAATACTGGTAGAAACGTTATGTGGATTGAAAGGTTTGTGATGTTGCATTCATGGTTAGGGAGCGAGTGTTGCTCCGGGTTTCGCCCATGAATGGTGTTATGAGGTCCGAGAGGAAGGGCAAGCTGAGCCCTAGGTATATCAGACCTTTTGAGATTCTTGAGAGGGTTAGAAAGGTGGCCTACAGATTTGCACTACCACCTAGTGTAGCTGCAGTTCAACCAGTATTCCATATTTCTATGCTCTAGAAGTATAACGGCGATCCGTCTTATGTGTTAGACTTCAACTCAGTCCAGTTGGATAAGGATCTATCTTATGTTGAGGAGCCGGTGTCCATTTTGGACTGGCATGTACGAAAGTTGAGGTCGAAGATCATTGCTTCAGTTAAGGTCCAGTGGAGGGGTCAGCTGGATGAGGAGGCAACGTGGGAGACCGAGCAAGATATGTGTAGCCGTTATCCTCATATTTTCACCACTTCAGGTATGTCTCTATACTCGTTCGAGGATGAATGTTTGTTTTAAGAGGGGGAGGATGTAGCGACCCGGCTGGTCGTTTGAGTGTATTAGCCCTGATTTCCTATTTATTGCCTTCTATGTATTATTAAGTGGTTAAGTGACTTTCCGGGATGTTTGGTTTTGGTTTCGGGTGAGTTTCGAAGCTAAATGGGACACATAGTCCCTAAATTAGAAATTTAAGTCGTAAGAGTTGACCGTAGTTTAACTTGTGTGAAAAAAACTATGGAATGGGGTTTCAACGGTTCAATAGCTTCGTATGATGATTTTGGTCTTAGGAGCGCGTCCGGATGTTGACTTGGAAGTCCAGGTCGTTTTGGCGTAATTTGGCGAAACTTGGAAGGTCGGAAGAATTTTGGAAAGTTTGACCGGGAGTAGACTTTATGATAATGTGGTCGGGCATTGATTTCAGAATTTGTAATAGGTCTGTAATATCATTTAGTACTTGTGTACAAAATTTGAGGTCAATCGGACTTGATTTGATAGGTTTCGGCATCGGATAAGGAAGTTAGAAGTTCAAACATTCATTAGGCTTGAATCGATGCACAATTTGTGGTTTTAGCATTGTTTGACGTGATTCGAAGGCTCGACTAAGTTCGTATGATGTATTAGGGCTTGATGGTATAATTAGTGGAGGTCTCGGGCGCCTCGGGTGTGATTCGGATCATATTCGGCACATTTCTGAACTTGGGAGATTGCAGATTTTGCTAGTGCTAGTGTTGTTGTACGCGATCGCGAGAGTGGGGTCGCATTCGCGAAGTGTTAATGGTGGCAACTGGGATTTTATTCTACGCATTCGCAAGACTGGGTTAGCGATCACGTAAGTTGGTGTGGTAGTGAATCGCGAATGCGTGGGTACGATCGTGTTCGCGTAGAGGAAAGAGAAGGCTAGGGATTCACGCGCGATTGTTCATCGTGATCGCGTGAAGTGATTCGCGATCGTGTAGGTATGAGGGATCAGTGCACCGCATTTGTGAGTGGACCGTCATGTTTGTGTAAGAGGAAAATTTGGCCTGTGGCATTTTGTGCATCACGAAAGCAAGGCAATTTCCCCGTTCACGAAGAAGGAATATTTGGGCAATAGATTTAAGTTTCAAAATTGAGGGTTTATGTCATTTTTCAGCATTTGGACTTGAGAGCTCGGATTGAGGTGATATTTTGAAGGATTTTTAGAAGGATTGTTGGGGTAAGAGTTCTTAACTCATTTTTGATTAAATTCCCTTAATCTATTATTGATTTTATCATTTAATTAGGGATTTGGGTTGAAAATTTGGGGGAAATGGGAGGAAACTTCTTAGGCCGCATTTTGGGGATTTGAGCGAGATTTTGGTATCGGATTTGTGTAATTTTTGTATGGTTGGACTCGAATGGGTGCTCGGTTTTTGTAATTTTAGTCGGGTTCTGAGAAGTGTACCCGAGTCAACCTTTTGGCTAGATTTGAGCCGTTTGGAGTTGGAAAATCGAGGGAAAGGCCTTCTAATTGATTGATTGAGCGTGGTTTATGGTAACTGACTTTTCTAACCTTGTTGGGGGGGGGGGGGAATTCCCCTTAGTATTTGGTATTTTGGTGATAATTTATGATATGTGAAGGCTGTGTATGCAAGGTGACGAGTGCGTACACGGGCCAAATGTTGAAATTCCGCTTTCATGCCTTAATCGAGTTACTTTACCACGTTATAGTCATCATGTTTAGCCTAATTTCACATGTATACTTATTTTATCTCCTATTTGCAACTTGTATCACATATTTAGTTGAATTACTTGATTTTATTGATTTCCGTATTCATTACTTAACTCTGAAAAATCTTTAATTGAAATTGCTATATTTGGAATATCATTAATTCTGTTGTTGTGTTTTGGCTTCCGTGTTATTGTTAAGGTGATTGGTTGGTTATCTGCATGAGGTTTCCGCTTATTGTTAGGCTTACCTAGTCTTAAAGATTAGTTGTCATCATGACATCCCACTGAGGGGAATTGGGGTCGTGACAGGCATCACCCTTCGTGCTTTTACTCTCAACCTCTCCATGTAATAATAAATATATAATTTTGGAAGATAGATAATGCCAGAATAAACCTTACGTCAAAATCGGTTCCAAGATGCTAAACCTCAACTTCCAAATATACTCAACCATCACAATTAATTCATAAATGCAGAAAGAACGATTAAATAAGAAATAAACTAACCTAAGCATGGATATCATAAGTAAAGAAGGAAATAAATTACAAGGAAACAAGTCCCACCCGTATGCTTTAACCCAACAACAAAGCATAAGTACTCGTCACCTCACATATACGTTGTACCCAAACATTTAAACACGTAGCAAATAGGCAAACAACTCCTAATCTCTCAAGTCAAGATTAACCACGATACTTACCTCACTCCGCAATCAACTCAGAGCTCTACCAGGGCCTTTCCTCTAGAATCCGCCTCCAAACCAATCGTATCTAACCAAAATCAACTCGATAACGTCAAATAATGCTAAGGGAATCAATTTCAATATATAAAGTTAGGATTTTTAAACTTTTTCCAAAAAGTCAAAAAATGTAAACCCCGGGCTCGCTTGGTAAAAACCCGAGATTCGGACCGAAACCCATTTATCCATTCACCCCCGAGCCCAATTATGTAATTAGTTTCGTACTACGACCCCAATGGAAAATATCACCCCTGAGCCCAATTATGTAAAATATACTAACTTATGAATTGGTGATGACTTTTCTCTACAAAATCGCCTCTAAGCCGAGCTCAAATGGAAAGATGGTGAAAACTGGGTGAAATCCCGTGTTTTGAAATATTTAAGGTCTGTGTGTCAAGTCTTCATCGCGTTCGTGAGGGACCTGCTGCGTTCGCGATGCACAGCGGCCAAAATGGCCTTTGCATTCGCGAGAAGTGCTACGCGTTCGCGACGGCTCTCCCCTTGTGATTATTGCGTTTGTGACCTAGGGTCCATGCTTGCGTAGCACTCTAACCCAGTCCCCCCGCCCGACCCTAAAAGCCCACAATACTTTGCGCTCGCGGAAGAACAGTCACTTTCACAAATGGCAAGCCCCTCTCCATTTCGCGTTCACGGCCAGGACCTCGGTGGATCCAAACAAAATATACACATAAGTCCAAAAATATTATACGAACTCACTTGCACGATCAAAATACTAAAATAACACCTAGAACTATGAATCAGACACCAAAATGAATGAAATTTTCAACAAAGTTTAAGAAGTTTCATTTTAACAACCGGACGTCTGAATCACGTCAAATCAATTCCGTTTTGCACCAAATTTCGCAGACAAGTCACAAATACAGTAATAAACCTATATCAAGATCCGGAAGCAAAATCCGGACCTGGTCAAACTTCGATCAAATTTTAAATTTCTTTAAACCTTTAAACTTTGAATTTTCAAGAAATTGCGATAAATCGAGTTAGGGGCCTCCGAATTCGATTCCAGGCATACTCCCAAGTCCCAAATCACGATATGACCCACCGAGACCGTCAAAACATGGATCCAGGTCCGTTTACTCAAAATATTGACCAAAGTTAACGCAAATGAGTTTTAAGGCACAAATTCACATTTTAATTGATTTTTTCACATAAACCCCGTTTGGAGCAAGACACAGATTGTGCACCCAAATCGAGGAATGCTAAAATAAGCTATTTGAGTTTTCAAAACACAAAATTAAGGGTTAAAGCTCTAGATGACCTATCGTGTCATCACATTCTACACCTCTAAAACAAACGTTCGTCCTCGAACGAACATAGAAAAGTACCTAGACTGGTGAAAAGGTGTGGATATATACTCCGCATGTCCGACTCAGACTCCCACATGGCTGCCTTGATCGACTGACTTCTCCACTGCACTCGAACTGAAGGATAATTTTTTGACCTCAATTGTCGAACCTGCCATACTAGAATAGCCACCGGCTCCTCCTCATAAGTCAAATCCCTGTCCAACAAGACTGAGTTAAAATCTAACACATGGTAGGATCACCGTGATACTTCCGGAGCATAGACATATGGAACACCAGATGGACTGCTGATAAACTATGTGGCAATGCGAGCTTGTAGGCCATCTCACCCACTCTCTCAAGAATCTCAAAGGGTCTGACATACTTTGGGCTCAACTTGCCCCTCTTTCCAAACCTCATCACCCCTTTCATGGGTGAAACCCAAAGCAATAACCTATCTCCAACCATGAATGCAACATCATGAACTCTACGGTCGGCATAACTCTTCTACCTAGACTGAGTTATGCGAAGTCGATCCTAAATAATCTTGACCTTGTCAAAGGCATCGTGTACCAAATATGTACCCAACAACTGAGTCTCCCCCGGCTCAAACCTCCCGTATAATGCCACATAGGGAGCCATCTCGATGCTTGACTGGTAGCTGTTGTTGTAGGCAAACTTCACAAGCACGAAGTATGTCCTCCAATATCTGAATAGTGCACTCGGACTGTCCGTCCATCTGGGGATGAAATGTTGTGCTCAACTCAATCTACGCGCCCAACTCACGATATACTTTCCTCCAGAAGTGTGAGGTGAACTACGTACCTCGATCAGAAATGATAGACACGGGCACACCATGAAGACGGACAATCTCACGGATGTAGATCTCAGCCAATCACTCTGAAGAATAGGTAATTGCCACAAGAATAAAATGTACTGACTTGGTCAACATGTCCACAATGACCTATACCGCGTCGAACATCCTATTAGTCCGTGGCAGTCCAACAACAAAATCTATAGTGATACACTCCCACTTCCACTCAGGAATCTCTAACTTTTGAAGCAAACTACCAGGTCTCTGATGCTCGTACTTTACTTGCTGACAATTTAGACACTGAGCTACATATGCAACTATATCCTTCTTCATCTTTCCCCACCAATACTGTTTCCATAAGTCCTGATACATCTTGGTAGCACCCGGATGAATAGAATACCGAGAACTGTGGGCCTCCTCAAAAATCAACTCACGAAGCCCATCCACATTGGGCACGCAAATACGACCCTGCATCCTCAAAACTCCATCATCTCCAACAGTAACCTTCTTGGCACCGCTGTACCACACCGTGTCCCTAACGACAAGCAACTGAGGGTAAACATACTTCCACTCTCTAATGCACCCATACAAGGAAGACCGAGCGACTGTACAGACTAGAACACAACTGGGCTTTGAAATATCTAACCTGACAAACTGATTGGCCAAAGCCTAAACATCTGATGCAATTAGTCTCTCCAAATAGAATGTGCACAAGGCTGCCCATACTCACTGCCTTTCTACTCAAGGCATCAGCCACCACATTGGCCTTCCCGGGGTGATACAAAATGGTGAATTAATAGTCTTTCAACAGCTCCAACCACCTTCTTTGCCTCAAGTTGAGATCCTTTTGCTTGAACAAATATTGTAGACTCTGATGATCCGTGAATACTTCACACGACATGCCATAAAGGTAGTGCCTCCAAATCTTCAGCGCATGAACAATGGCTGCCAACTCTAAGTCATGAACAGGGTAATTCTTCTCATGGACCTTCTACTGCCGCGATGCATATACGATCACCCTACCATCCTGCATCAATACCGCACCAAACCCAATACGAGATGCATCTCAATACACCATGTAAGATCCTGAACCTATGGACAACACCAACACTGGCGCCGTAGTCAAAGCAGTCTTGAGCTGAAAGCACAACTCACATTTGTCTGACCATCTGAATGGAGCACCTTTCTGGGTCAATCTGGTCAATGGGGTTGCTATAGATGAAAACACTTCCATGAACAAGTGGTAATAACCCGCCAAACCCAGGAAACTCCAGATCTTTGTAGCTGAAGTGGGTCTAGGCCAGTTATGTACTGCCTCAATCTTCTTAGGATCCAACTTTATGCCCCTTGTCGATACGACATGCCCCTATAAGGCGATGGAGTCTAACCAAAACTTGCACTTTGAAAACTTGGCATATAACTGGCTATCTCTCAGAGTCTGAAGTACAATCCGAAGATGCTGCTCGTGCTCCCATTCGGCTGCGGGAGTAGATCAAGATATCATTAATAATGCCCTAATCTTACTGGTCAACAAGTCCATAAATATTGCTGGGGCATTTGTCAACCCAAATGACATCACTAGAAACTCATAATGCACATACCGAGTCTGAAAAGTTGTCTTAGGGATATCGAATAACCTAATCTTCAATTGATGGTAGCCATACCTCAAATCAATCTTCGAAAAGACCTTGGCACCCAGAAGCTGATAAAATAAGTCATCAATCCTCGGCAATGGATACTTGTTCTTGATGGTGACTTTATGCAAC
This sequence comes from Nicotiana tomentosiformis, assembly GCF_000390325.3. NCBI lineage: Eukaryota > Viridiplantae > Streptophyta > Magnoliopsida > Solanales > Solanaceae > Nicotiana > Nicotiana tomentosiformis. The sequence goes on from NC_090813.1 coordinate 134,304,844, forward strand.
TGCCGATAATCTATGCACATTCTCATTGATGCATCCTTCTTCTTAACAAATAACACGGGCGCACCCCAGGGTGAGACAGTAGGTCCAATGAAACCCTTATCAAGCAAATCTTGCAACTGCTCCTTCAATTCTTTCAACTCTGGCGGGGCCATACGGTATGGCGGAATAGAAATAGGCTGAGTGCTCAAAGCCAAATCAATACAGAAGTCAATATCTCTGTCGGGTGGCATCCCCGACAGATCTGCAGGAAATACCTCTGGAAACTCACGAACAACTGGCACGGAATCCATGGAAGGAACCTCCGCAGTGGAATCGCGAATATAAGCCAAATAATCTAGACACCCTTTCTCGACCATACGTCGAGGCTTCACATAAGAGATAACCATGTTGGTAGAATGGCCAAGAGTCCCCCTCCACTCTAATAAAAGCAACCCCGGCAAGGCTAAGGTCATCGTCTTGGCGTGACAATCCAATATAGCATGATAAAGTGACAGCCAATCCATACCCAATATGATATCAAAATCTACCATATCAAGAAGTTGGAGATCTACTCTAGTCTCAAGACTCCCAATAGTAACCACGCACGAATGATAGACACGATCTATAATAATAGAATCTCCCACAGGTGTGGACACATACACAAGAGTACTCAAAGTATCATGAGGCACAACCAAATATGAAGCAAAATAGGATGACATGTAGGAATAAGTAGAGCCCTGATCAAATAGAACTGAAGCATCTCTATGGAAAATTCGAATAATACCTGTGATAACAGCATCAGATAACTTAGCCTCATGCATATCTGGGAAATTATAACATCGGGGTTGGGCCCCACCACTCTAAACCACGTCCCTGGGACGACCTCTAACTGGCAGGCCTCCACCTCTAACAGCCTGACCTGTACCTCTAGATTTTTGACCCATGACTCTAGCTAGTTGAGAGGGTAGTGGAGCAACTGATGTCGGAACCATAGCATGAGAACCCTGTTGTTGTGTGCTGCCCGGTGCTTGGGGGAGAAATCTAGCAATGTGCCTCGGATCACCACAAGTATAACATAGTTCCTCAAGGTGGGCTAAAACGCGGGATGCTATTTCGGAAAAAATAATTTTCAAAACTAAATGTAAAGGCACCCGCAGTGATCTAAGGAAAGACTGTGAGTTACTATTATGATTTGGGACTACGAGGTGGTACCTCGATAGTGGCCCTTGTTGATCTTTCTCTATTTGTTGTATTTGTCTTGATTGTCATTTACCTAACATGTAAATCCTTGTTTCCTTCCGTGTTGTATTAGTGCCTTGATTCTGTGTTGTTAATTTTTTGGTAAATTCCTTATTGTTCCATTTCCATTGTCATTATCAGTATATCATTATATCTTTTGTCTTGTTTCTTATCATCTCCAGTAGGGTCTTAACCTGACTTCGTCACTAGTATACTGAGGTTCAGCTTGGCACTTACTACGCTTATGATGTACTCATACTACGCTTCTACATATCGTTTTGTACAGATCAAGGTGCATCTTATCATTCCCAACACTAGTGAGATGAGTTTGCATTTGGATACTTCAAGGTACACCTGCCCGTGTCTGCAGGCCTCAGAGTCCCCTTCTATCCCTTTTTCTATTTTTCATCATTATTAGACACAGTTGTATAGGAATAATTTAGCATTGTCATAGAGCTTGTGACTTGTATTATAACGGGTTTTGGGCTATTGTATACACTTTGAGCTATGGAGATTTCCCTTTATATATATGTTGTTAATTTTTGAGATTCTAGATTATTGTTTATATCTACTTACGCATGTTTGTTAGGCTTACCTAGTTTTAGAGAGTAGGTGCCGTCACGACATCCTACGGAGAAATATTAGGGTCATGAAATAACCCTAGGAAAACCATTGTAATGCATTCGTTTAGATTAGGACGCAATCTCAACGGCGAGAAGCTACATCATTAGGTGCATCTCCAAGAGTCGACATCAACTGGACAGAGTCATCCAAAAATAACGTTCATGTCTGAGAAAATTTCTAGACATGTCATAATCCGGAACGACTGCAATACCCATAAAAATGGATGATTCTCAAAATATTTTTCTAAAAAAAACTATCATTCCCCCTACCATACTTTATGGCATAACTTCACCAGACCCGGGGCAAAGCCAGGACTACAGTCAATATAAACCAACACCCTTCTGCTAAAAAATTTTCTTTGAATGCAGGACCAACAGGATACAAGGAAACATTGGGGCAATGACGAATCCGCTACTCTCTCATAACTATCATCTCTCTTTCATTATTTAAATTATTTCCTCATATTACTAAAGACTAACTCCTAAATCCTTTGTAGGTATTCTAAAACCAGGCCGATGATACAATCAGAGCATATTGAGAATAGCAAACCGTCTGCTTAACCAAGCAGAGTGCTTTTTATATAGCGAGTCGCTGGCCCCACCAACCGGAACCATGTATATAGCAAACCATCAGATCAATTAATCGGAGTATCTTGTACAAATCGATTTGTCGATTTTGCCAACCAACTCCTTATATATAGCAAATTGTTCGCTTTGACAATGAGAGCATTACCCACCGCTACTCCACCATATCGGAGAGTAGAAGTAAATAGTCATCCAATGTTGCTATACGTTCTATCGATCGACGGTCGCGATTAGTTTGCAATCAAGAGTACCTCTTGGGCATTCTCCTTATTTCTTTATTTTATCTCGAATGTTCTGATATTTTGCTTGTGTAGCTTAAATGCATCTTATATTAAAACTCCCATCGTGGGGAGATACTTTACATTTCGATGCAACTATTCCCATCATACGGAGATACATTTTACATTTCAAGTCAGCTACTCCCATCACACGGAGATACATTCTACATTACAAGTCAACTACTCCCATCACGAGGAGATACTCCCAACGTGAGGAGACTTAATGCTTTGAAACCTGCGGAACAGTACATAAACTAACTAATAATCGAGTAAAATTCAAGTATCCCGTCATCCAGATCCGAAATAACGGCTAACCGACAGCCAAACATCATCATTCATGTATAATTTACATTACATTCTAACATATATATATTATGATATATGGGTATGTGTATGTTTTGTTTTTGCAGGATCAAATATCACGACGTGGAACTTCTTCTAAGCATCAAACCAAGCTATAATGCAATGAGGAACAACAAACTCATAAGTGGTCCAATGAATAAAACTCAAGCTCAAATTCGACTAGTGGAACTTTAATTCATCAAATCTTTCAAATCAAGTCGCAATTCGGAGCTATCACGAGTACCAAAATATTTTGTCTCGTAGTATCATCACAATACGATAATGGGATAATTTCTACGAGTATCGCTTCCTCCAAATCATCACTCAGGAACAATATTTTACTCGATTTTGCTTCTATCATCAACTCATCATCATCTTCCACTCACTGAATTTGATTTCTGTTGAACCCTAACGCATTTTAATGCCCCTATAAATAGGAGCTTTAATTTTCTCACCTAACAACACAAGACACACATGAAAATTGCCTAATAAACAAAGAAACATCAATTTTAGTATTGAGTAGAAAATCAAGTTAGGGTTTCTAACTAGACTTTAATTTCTTTCTGATTCTAAGCTTTACACTGCTCGGAGTTTGAGTTCTTGATTCTTAATGGCTAAGAAAGACTCTCATCTGGTTGGCTGCCCAAAGTAAGGTCAGTGGGCTTCGACCTTTCTGCTCTCTTAATCATTTAATTTAAATCATGTTTGTTCTATAGTTTTCTTGTTAATTCACTATGTTTTCTAATGTTATGGTTGATTATGTCTATATGTTTGTCATTGACTCATAATTGATCACTAAACTCTAGAATTATAGCTTCTTAATATTATAAAATCAGAATCATGTACTGATTAATTACCTCCTTGCAATCTTAATGAATATGTCTTGAGTAACTTATGCATTGTTAAGCATATGAGATTAACTAAGAAACTTTCAAATGAGCTCATATAGTTATCTTAATTATTAGACCTTCTGATGTTCTACTGCGTTTCTCATACGTGCCATATTATTTTGCCTTAGTGTTATTGGTGTGATTCACTTAATAAACTAGCTTAAATGAATATGAACCCTTCAATGATAAAGATATGACTGTCATTTTATTCTAGGTACATCAGCTCATGACATGTAGATCAATTTCTTCTTCAAATATGCTGCTGTGACTCTACTGATTTTTGGAAGATCATTAGTCTTCTGTTGAACATCATGACTGTGTAATCATGTCTGGGATCTCCTTATATAAGCATGTTCTAAAACCTATTGTATCCTTGTACTAACCCTTTGTGTGTATTTTGATAGTCGTTACCCATTTAGCATAAGTCATGGAATTTGGTTAAGACATATCTATGGTGATGAGTTCATCTGTTCTGTTAGAGTTATGACTAAGACTAAAGAATTTAGCATGTACAATAGACCTTTAATGCAATGCTTTTCACTGTTTTTTCCTGAAACTTATACATAGTGACATTGTTGGTTTAACTCAACCATATTTGTGATGTTGTAATCCTGTTGGAATATCCTATGTATTCTCTCTCTCTCTCCCTCTCTCTGTTGAATATTCTGTACTTATCTTGTTCTTAAATAAGACTGCCTGCCTCTCATGATCATGTATACGCTTTTATTATCTCTTAAATAAACTAGGCCTGACCTGTGAACCTAAAATGAACTTTCTACCACTACTTGTTTTTACTTAAATATAGAGTGATATGCTTTAACTCTTAGTGAGATTAGTATGAGTATGAAGTTAAGAGCTTTTAGAAGAAAGAATCATGCCATGATAATGATTTGTTTACTTGCATTCCTGTTAACACCCTTTAAGAATTCCAATTGGAGATTTTAACTTTTATGATTAGTAGAAGTTTGAGACTTAATCAAGGGATACACACTTAAACATATGTTGTTAGGATAATGAGATCATGAATTGAGATTCCTAAACTATGGAACTTCCTAATCGTAAGTTATAAGATCTAGCTGTATGGGTTTTCAAAGTGTTCTGTCAGTGCTCTTTTCCCTTACGTGTGCCTGCAAATTACTTCATTTGGTATTCTTGATCCTGTTAAATCATATGACAGTGTATTACATGCTTGTATAAGAACTATGATCTCTTTGATGTTATACGTAGTGTTCTAAATAGTTAATTACAAGAAATGTACTTGTATGTTGTCATTACTATTGTATTGGAATTTACATTGAGTGCCACATTAGCTCTTAAACCTATAGGAAAAAGTAAGTGTCAGTGGTTGAGGGTATTTAGGAGTAGAATTTAGTTCTTGGTTGAGATTCTCTCCCTGACACAAGCACTGTTCGGGGTTCTTTAGACCCTTGTGAACTTTGAAGTGCCAGGGATATAAAGGGTATCTCGGCCATGAACAGAATTTTACCTTAAGCCCTTAATATATTGACATTGGCTAATCTCTTTAGGTTTAGTGTTAAATAAAAACAAAGGCTTCACTGTAAATTGCTTTACTGCGTGTGACTTCACATTAATTAGTATCCCTAATGTATTGGGCCTACATTGATGTTACTAGTATTTAAATATTGCATTGGACCATATATCTAATAAGCTTCTTTTTACGCATGTGTCTGAGTTGGGCCTGCCGAGTTCTCAAAGAACGCAGGCCCAATACCATGAGTACATTCATTTCCTTTCACCGCTTTTATAATTTGATGCTATTCCTATATGAGGTAACACTGACAATATTGGATTGAATGTTTTACTTTTATTTCTTTGAGTCATATTAACTACCTAGGCAAGCCTTAAAGAACGTAGGTAAAAAAAAGAGAATTACTGCAACTTAGTAGTAATTAATTCTAACTGTTAATCACTCATATTATTCAACTTCCGTCATTATTTTTTACTAACAATTTTCATGAATTTTTCGAAACCAAAATAGATTTACAAAGTCAACAACCTTCTATTTCTAAAACAAGAAGAAACTGAAAACAACAGAAAACGATTTCAAATTCGGGTTATTTCTACAAATCAACAAACGCTGCTGCAATTAAAGATCTTCAAATTATTTTCCTCGAATTTGAATATGAGATTTAAAATCAGCTTTCAAAAGTATATCTAAACCCCACTTCCCCAATAGTTCTTACTTTGCATAAACAACCATTTTTAACTTAACCCTATTTTGTTATTAAGGTAAGTGTTATACACCTATTTTTAAAACACTCTTTTAATTGCATGGACATTTCAAAAGAATTTCTCCTAAGTAAAACCTACCTTTTCAAGGCATATATATACTACCCCTCTTTCAAAATTCATATGTTTTACAACATAAAATAAGGTAAGCCGCACAATTTAAGCACTAATTAAGTAAGATATAGACATCTAAATTCTCCGAACCTAGTCTAAATCCTATGGATCTAACTTAGGTAGATTCTAGGGGGTGTTTAACACCTTTCACTTAGAAGAACAAGAACACTTAACCAAATCTCAATGGTTAGCAGACTACTAAGAAAATGATTTAGTAACTAAATAGGTATCCTAGTATATCTTTAAATATTTGGTGGCGATTCTCTTTTATCATAAATAGGGAAACCACTAGTTGATTCTTATTTTAACTCGTGCAAAATAGGGTGCAACAAAGGCCTCTTAGATTCTGACTCTTATGTACCATCTAGGGAAATCTCTGAAGGCAACTCATTGTCTCAGTCAGAAGAGCACAATGAGGAGCCACCTCAGCCAAAAGGGCAGTCTAAGCCCCAAGTTGAGGCTTCCACATCTAAGGACGCCTCCTAGAGCATAACTAGCACTGGTCATGAGTCAAACATAGCTGCACCAGACTCTGATTCTGATGATACCCCCGATGACGGAAAAGGGAGAAAGATTACAAGGGAGTGCATAGTAAGGACCAAGAAGAAGGTGGTATGAAGCTGGTTCTTGATCTGCAATGCCTATGTGAACTTCAAAAAGAAGTAGAAAGAAAGGTCCCTCACTCATGAAAGGTAATTCCTCATTAAAGACCTAGACAAGTACAATATGGAAGTCCTTGAGCAGTTTACAAAAGGGAAAAGGCTGGATGCAGTTCACTGAGGAGCTAGTTGATCTAAAAGAGCTTCTTGTCCATGAGTTCTATGCCAACACTGTGCATATTGTAAAAGGACCAAGGTCACTAAAGTGCGTAACCATAAGGTAAAATTTGATCAAAGAACTTTGAATTCCTACCTGGGACATGAGGATGTTAAGCTAAAGGAGTACCTGGCCAAATTAATTGAGAAAGGGGATGTTCAATCGTGGTTTGCGGAGATTCTTTCACCTGGGCCTACTCCTCCTTGGATAGGTGTCGGAGTGCCAATCTTTCACAAGACCTTGAGCTTCGAGGCACAGGGGTGGCAGACTTTTGTTTATACGAGACTTGACCCAAGTCAGAACGAGAACAACCTACCTCTGGAGAGAGAAGTGCTTATGGATTCTATCATGGCCAAGTACCCAATCAATGCGGGTTCCTTAATGTCGGCCAATATCACTCTGGTATAACAATAGGGTAATAATTTCTACCCCTACCCCAGTACCATCACAAAGTACTTGACAGATGCCAAAGTGGAGTCTAGACCATTTGATACAAAAATTAAGTCAACCCGCCCCATTGATATGTACAAGTTTCAAGACCCCCAAGAACAAAAAGAAGAGAAGCTAGCCTTCCACTACTACTAGCCAGTCTGATGAGCCTGTCATAGCAGCTCCCGGTCTCTTTGATATCCCCCCATCTTCAGCTGAGCCTTCTACTCATACCAGAGACACTGCTCCTAATCCACCATCAACCCCTCTTACATTGCCTACACCAGCTTTAAGGCTGGTACCTATGCCTACTGGCCCACTATCTTCCTTGTGGGTTTTTCAAACATTGGCAAGTCTCAATAATTGGATGCAGACAGTTATATCAAAGTTGTTTGAGCTATCAGTGTAGTTGCAGGGCAGCCTTTTACATAGCCAAACACTTCTGACACTAATGGGAAGCTCACTAAGATCTTAGACAAACAGAAAGTGATTATGGACACACTTGTTCAGCACAGTGCAGTGATTGAGAGGTTGACCAAAGAAGTGAAAAAGATGTGGAATACTCAGGCCAGCAAGAAGTCAGTTGAGTTGATGCGGGCTGAAATGACTAGGATAGATAAGGTAGGCAACTTTCCATTTGACATGCTGATTGAACCCGCCCAGTATCACCCAGCTCATATTTCTCAGCATGCCCCTACCGCTCAGGCTGAGGAGCCATGCCTTGCATCCAGCACTGTTGTTATGTGCGTGACATGTTCACATCTTAGGAATCTCCCACGGACGGAGATGATACCATACGGTTAGCTGAGACGGCTCGAACTGACCCTATTGGTGATACCGTGTTGACTGAGGATGCTTAGGAAGTTTCTTCACCATCTCTATTCTTTGATTTTGTTTAGTTAAGCATTGGGGACAATGCTTACTTTTATTTGTGGGTGGAGAATTTGATTTGATTGGATACATTTGATGACACTGGGATGTAATAATTGGATATTTTATTTTGTTAATTTTTAGTAGTTTGATACATTTGATAGTAATCTGTAATTCTGTGTGGATAGTGTAAATAATATGATTTTATTTCTTGTTATTGATAATAAGCCTTTGGTTTTTCTAATGTCATGGTTCTTTTCATAGGTGGTTTCTTGTGCGAACCGGGTGTCTTTTTCCAAAGATAGATAGTGGGACAACTTTCTTAAGGGAATTATTCTGTTACATGTTTAGGTAATAGTAGTAGTAAGTTGTAATGAATTAAAGCCCTAATCAAGTTCTTCTATGGAAATGGGTTATTTACGCTTCATGTGGTACCAACATATTTAACTGCATGTTTATGGTTTAAGAAAGTGTTGGTGTGAATCATTTATGAGAAAAGTAACTCTAGTAAAGTGACTTTGAGGATCTTGAGTTGTCTTTTGATAATCATTAGGTGGTTATGTATATCATAGAGATCTTTGAATTGATTGTGGTTATTGTGGATTTTAGACTCTATCCTATTTTAGGGTCTATTTGCATGAGAGGTGATGTGAAATTTTGTTGCTATTCCAAGTGCTTGAGTGAATAGTCTAGAACTTGCCCCGAATGTGCCTCAAGGGAAAAGTTTTGAGTTTGCTTGATTTGAAAGATGATGGTAGGCTTTCCTCTGACGGTTTGAGCTTTCAATTACTACCCAATAATCATTATCCCCAGTTAACCCACTTTTAGCCTTTAGCATTTCTCTTTTGATAAGCTTGCTACAAGCCTTTCACCTTTTGAACATGATCCCCTCTTGGCACCCAAACCCTCCTAAGCACTCATATATAGTATGTTTCTCAAAGCCTATGTTTTTTTGTTTTGTGGGGGGAGGGGGGGTAGAGAAATCTAAAAGAGGTACCATTGCATTAAAAAATAGAAAAGAAATCATCTACATGAAATAGAAAGAAAGAAAATAAAGTAATGAACAAAAATAAGCCCAAAAAAGAGCAAAAAGGGAGATTGATGAAATAAAGTAAGCCAAGTATCTCCAGCACAAAAATCAAGGGAGAAAAAGAAAGAAAATGTCAACAAAGAGTGATGGCAAGTCTCTCTAGCCTCCAAGAATAAGGAATACTTCCAAGGGTTTGTCAAATGTGAGCCAAGAAATAAGAAGTGAAGTGCTTAAGGAAGGGTGTAACCACTTGTATCCCACATAGTATCCTACCTCGGACCAAAAGCCTTCATTACAATCCGAAAGAAGTCTTATTTAATTTTAAACTGAGTATGCTTACATTAGTGGAGATGTATATAAGGGACAAGCCTACGGTACTTGAAGCTTAAATTGTGACATTCCTTTGTGAGAGAAGAGTGAAACCTTTGATGTACTAGAAATTGACTGTTCAAATTTAAAGTGAGCAATGAAAATGAAAGGTAAGAAAGGAAGAGTTTGGAGTACACCATGATTTACATGAAAGAACAAGAATCCTTGATGAATAAAGTTAACTCTTAAGGCTCAAATATCACACTAGAATTACATGATATGAGCAAGTTACACTTTTTTAAAAATAAAATTGATATCTTGTTTAGAATGCATGAGTGTTGTGGGTACTTATTGGTCCCAACTGAGTCTAAATGACTTATGGGTGACTCCTTGAAATGATTATACAAATATGGGAAGGAGGGTGCTAATCTAGTTGCTTGAGCACAAGCAAAGACTTAAGTTTGGGAAAGTTGATAAGTGTGAATTTTAATCACTTATTAATAACTTCTTGCTATAGTTTCTAGTCTGGAAGTACTGATTTTTGTCTCTGAATCTATTATAAATGATTGAATTACCGGTGTGCTGGAAAATGTAAGGTCAATAAAGAAAATAATTTAAAAGAGAGATGTTCTAGCCAAGTTCAGCAAAGAGGAGAAGTACTAAGAACAGTGTGATCCACAGAATTATATTTACAACCGCAAAATCAAGTGCGGTCCACGAAGATGGAATACGGCCACAGAGGAAGAACTGAAACTCCAAGAAGTTTTGGCAGAAATGCGGTCAGCAAATTAAAATGCACGATTGTACTTGGTCGGCAAAACAAGTTCGCACTGACAAGCTTGAACGATCAGAGAATGAGAAATCGAACAAGTCTGAAGCCTCTTCAAATACGGCCTGCAGAAATTAAAGTGCGGCCGCAAAAGCTGAGGTGCAGCCACATAAGCTAAAGAATGATCGCAAAAACTCCTCCTACTGAAGGCACAACATCATCAATCTAGCTAAAGTGCAGACCGCAGAAGTTGAAGTGCGTCCACATAATCCTCCGAAGGGCATTATTGTCAGATATTTCGGGAGCACTATAAATAGGACTTTATGACCTTTTTAGGGCATCTTTTCATTATAGTAGCTGGTAGTTCGGTATTGTTAGCTATTTGGAGAACGTTTGAGCTACAACTGGAGAAACTTATCTACTCTTTCATTTTATTTTAGTTTTATGTGTTTAATTTCTTCTTATTTTTATCTTTTCATGTTTATTAAAATGAGTAGCTAAATTTTTATCTAGGGTTGTGACCCAACCCTAGTATGTAAAACTTATGGATTATTAATATTATGTTTGATAATAATTGGGTTAGTATTATTTATCCTTGTTTATGCTTTAAAGTTAGAATAGTTGGTTGCAAATATCAATTAATGCCTATTTAACTTTGTTCTTATTTGAGAAAGAGGAATTTAATCTAGAAAAGCTTGACTAACGAGAAATTAAACTAGTTGAGTTATTGATTAGTTTAATTAACGAATTTGAACTAGAGATAGAGATAATATAACTTGGACTCATATTCAATTGCTCTTATAGCTAACTATTTGGACTTTAGAGAGCTAATTTGGGCATAATCACTCCTTAACTGAGAAGTATTAAGGGAGTACTTGAGTATTGAGAGTCATAATAACCTCGATTTACCAAGAAAACATAAATTGACTTTACCCATTGGGTTTACACCTAGGTTAAGGTTACAACTCTAGGCTTTTCTCTATTTGATAAATTTTAAAATATTTCAATTATTACTTGTTTGCTAGCTTAGTCAAAATCCGTAGTTTAATTAGCAAAATTGATATACACCTTTATTTGGAAGTCAAATTTAGTTATTTCACATTGATCTCTTAAATGTTTACCTTAACACCCTATCTAAACTCCTTGTGATTCGACACCAACTCGCGTTGGGTTTTATTAGTGTAACGACCGTTTCATATTCCCTTAATTTGGGGTCTGAATTGGACGTGATAAAGTTCCATCCACAAAATAAAAATATAGGGGGACATGGAATCACCTTGTCGAATGCCTCTCGAGGGGCCATTTACCAAAATAAATATTTGGGAGGTGGAGATGCAAGCCATAATAAGCTTAGTAATTTTTGGAGGAAATTTGAAGTAAGTAAGAGTTATAAAGATGAAAGACCATTCTAATCTATCGAAAGCCTTATCTAAGTTGACTTTAACCATTAGCTTACCTATAGATCCCTTCAATTTTTGGATATGATTATGACTTCTTGGATGATGATTACATTAGAAGACGCTCGTCTACCCTTAAGAAAGCTAGACTGATATGGGATAATAAGTTTACCTAGGAAAGGTTTAATAAGGTTAATAATAATCTTAGTGATTATCTTGTAAATGGTATTACAGAGTCCTATGGGCCAGAAAATTCTTAAGATTATTGGCATTAAGAATTTTTGGAATAAGACAACAATAAGTATGATTAATAATTTCCAGGATAGTTAGAGTATTTAAAATGTATGATAAAAATATAAATGGAGTCCTTAACGATACGTCTGTATTTTTTATAACATCCACGTTGCAAGAGGTGGTAGGATAAATGATGATATGATTCCAGTCCGTATACTTATGCTCCGTTTGGAAGATGTGTTGAAAATAGTTAGTGGTATGCGAAAGAATTTTCTCATGATCATTAATCCAATTACCATCATCATCTTTGAAGAAGCAACAGAAGATCTGCTCTGGTCTTATAACCACAGAAAGTAACAATGCAGGACCAGTAGATCTGATCTACAATAACAGAATCGCCTACTGGAGTGGAAACATAAACAGGAGCACCCAAGGACTCACGAGGAACACCTAAGAAATGAGCAAACAGAGATGAAACATATGAATATGTAGACCCTCGATCAAATAGTATCGAAGCATCCCTACCACAGACAGAAATAATACTTGTGATCATGGCATCTATGGCCACTGCATCTGGTGTGGCCGGAAAAGCATAGTCTCTAGCTGGAGTGCCACCTGTCTCGCTTTCACCTCTAGGACGGCCCCTACCTAACTTCCCTATGCCTCTGGGCAGTCAGATCATTGGTGCGGTAGCTGGTGCTGTAATAATAGGATGATGACCATGTTGTACTGCCTTGCCCTGAAGTTTGGGACAAAACCTCTTCGTGTGGCCAGGATCCCCGCACTCATAACAACCCCTAGAAATGGCGGACTGCTGACCTGAAGTCTAACCGTGATGGCCCGAATACCCACATGAAGAACCCCGAATAGCTGGTGGGCAGTGGAACTCTCTAGCATGGCGCTGAAATAGGGTCGCATTAGAGCACCCCGAGAAGGCAGCGATGTTGGATATGTGGGCTTGCTAGGCTGACCTCTCCCAAACGGACCTCTACCCATAGACGGATCACCACCGAACCCTCCAGAATAACAGAATTGCTTGTCCTACGGTATCTGCTCTCGGCTCCGCTGTCGAACACCCTCGATCCTCTAAGCTATCTCCACAACTAGCACGTAAGAAGTCCCCATCTCAACCTCTCAGGCCATGGTGGCCTGGATACCAGAGTGTAACCCCGTAACAAACCTCCACACTCTCTCTACATCGGTAGGAAGTATTATAAGTACATGGCGAGACAACTCAGAGAATCTCGCCTCACAGTCGGTCACCGACATCTGGCCCTGTTGGAGCTGCTCAAACTGAAACTGCAACTCTTCCATCTAAGAGAGCGGAATATACCTATCTAGAAAGATACGTGTGAACCGGTCCCAAGTCAATAGAGGAGAACTTGCTGGTTTGCCGAGAAGATAGAACTGCCACTATCTACGGGCCCTGCCCTCTAGCTGAAAGGTGGTAAAGTCCACCCCGCGGGACTCCAATATCCTCATGTTGTATAGTCTGTCCCTGCACCTATCAATAAAGTCTTGGGGGTCCTCATGCCGCTCACCTCCGAAAACAGAAGGGCGTAGCCTGGTCCATCTGTCCAATAGCTTTTACGGCTCGTCGGCCACAACTGGTCTGGACTCAGGTATAGTTGTTGTAACTGGCTGGGCTCTGCCCATGGGTAGTGCGCCCGGGGTCTGATATACGGAAGCTGTATGCCCAGGTGCCTGAGCGGTAGGAGTCTGTACTCACACTCCCGCCTGAGATATGGTTGGGTCCGCTGGAAATAAACTGGCCTAAGTCATAGAATCCATGAACCCCAGCATACGGCCCATGACCTCCTGGAATCCCGGTGCAGACATAAACAACGTTGGGACTGGCTCTACTACTAGCACCTTACCCTGGTCCTTAATAATAGAATCCTCTACTGGATCCACTGGTGGAATAACTGGGGTAACTCTGGGACGTCATCGTTCTCTACCACGGGCTGGAGCCCTCTCTCGGCCTCTGCCGCTGCCTCTGCCTCTGCCTCGGCCTCTAGCAACTGGGGGAGAAGCTCCTTCATGATCGGGTACATCTGCCACGCACGTTCTAATAATTGGGGATTTTGACTACTTATTAGCGCCTTTTAGCTTTTGTTTTAGTCTAAAAAACATTTAACTGTGTTCCCAAAAACTGATAAAATGCACTAAATTACAGGAATATTGGAAGATGGACTCCCAAGATGAAATCCAACTCAAAAAGGAGTAATCTAAACTCAGGACCATAAAAGACACAAAAGCTCAGAAATGCGGACCACAGAATATCATCTGCGGCCGCAGATGATGAAGAAAAGGGCAGCTGATCTTTGTGCAAACTGCGGTCCGCACATGAATTGTGCCGCTGCAGAAGATGGCTAGGAACAAAAGTTCAGAGAATATGAATTCCATGTCTCCTAGAAGTGCGGCCCGCACAGGAATTGTGCGGCCGCAAATGAAGTGTTACGTAGGCATAGTTGCAACTGTGCGGACCGCAGAAGAGCAAGATGCGACCGCAGTTACAATTCTGTGGGTCGCAGAAAGATGGCCTCACGGCCGCAGATCAGAATTATGCGGCCGCAGACCTCTAGTTCCAACAAGTTGAAGAAATCTGCAGACCGTACGTGGAAATGTGCGGCCGCAGAACCTCCCGAAGGGCATTTTTGTCCGAAATTTCCAGCCTTGTATAAATTGACGAGTTTCACAATTTTAGGTTAACTTTTTTTATATCAGCAGCTACAGTAGCCATTTCTCTTTACTTCATTTAGTAGTTTTTCATATTTTGAGCTATTTTAACATAGATTTTATCATTTTAAATCTTGCAATATGAGTTTAATTATCATTTCTTCTTCTTTTTCTTCAATTTCAAGCATGAGTAGCTAGATTTTCACTAGGTTTGTAACCCAACCCTAGTGTGTAAACCTTATGCATGTTTAATTTAATCATGTTTATGGTTGAGTGTTTATTATTTAGCCTTGTTCATGCTTTAATTTATGGAATTAATGGTTGCAAACATTTGTTCATGCCTCTTTGACTTGGTCTCTACTTGAGAAAGAGAGACTTAGTCTAGCAAAACTTGACTAACAAGAAATTGGGTAAATCAAGAGATTGATAATCCCAATTAAAGGGTTCAAACTAGAGATAGTAATAACCCGACTTTAGCTTTTACCAATCGTTTTGTGCAATACCCATTTAGACTTGAGAAAGCCAAATTGGGCAAAATCACTCTCTGACCGAGAGGTACTGAGTGGGTAATTGAGTGTTGATAGCTATAATACACCCCGATCAATAAAACAAGCATTAATGTTTATATCACATTAGGCAAACACCAAGGCGATAGTCATAGCCCTAGGCTTTTTACAAAACTTGAAAAATAACAAAACCAATTTCTTAGTTTTATTTCTCAACTTGCACTCTTAGTTATAAATTAGACTTAAAAACAACTCCAATTTGTAAAAGTGTAAATTGAGATAGTCAAATTCACATACTACAATATATACTCCTAAATCACATATATATCTCCCTGAGGAAATCGACCCCGACTCTTGTTGGGTACTATCATTGCATTCGACTGTTTCATAACCTTGAATTGAGGTATGAAATTGGACGAGATCAATTTTTGGAATTGTTGTCGGGGAGCTAAAACAGTGTTAGCTATATATTTAAGTGTGTTTTGGGGAATATCTTCTTTTCCTTCCGTGTTACTAACGTGTTAAGAAATTGTAGGTGCAATCATGGCAAACAATAAGCTTAGAAACTTACCTTTGGGGGATGTGGACATTGAGGATGATCAAATGGATAAGGTCCCTCTTGAACCTCATGCAAATAGACGAGGCCGACCGTCTCATGATGATGTACCCGCTCCACCCTCACCTCCACCACGAGCGGCTCCACACCGAGTATTACCGAATGAAGGGTATGCAAGTGCTATAGTCCCTCCCCATATTAGGGCGAGAAACTTTTAAATAACCAATGTGATGCTCAGTTTGCTCGAGCAACGAGGGTTCTTCACCGGTGCACCGGGTCAAAATGCATATAAACACTTGAAGGTGTTCGTAGATACGTGTTGGGGGAGTAAACAAACAAAGGTCTCCAAGGATGCTTTAAGGCTAAGGCTTTTTTCTTTTTCTCTATGGGGGGAAAGCTTTAGATTGGTTGGAACGTTTGCCAAATCATTCCATTCATACTTTGGATAAATTAGCGGAGAAATTTATTTCTAAGTACTTCTCTCCCGGGCACATGGCTATTCTTTGGGATAAAATTCTAGCATTCAAGAAAGAGTACAATGAACCACTACACGTGATATGGGAGAGGTATAGAACAATGGTGAAAGAGTGCCCCAACAACGATATGATGTAAAATATGATTCAACAAACTTTCTATTGGGGGATCAATATAACCAACCAATGTGTAGTGAATCAACTTGCCGGTGAGAACTTCATGACTATGCCTTATGCGGAGGCATGTGATATCTTGGATGAGATGGCGGATACTTCATCGGCGTGGCAATCTCGGGCTAATCTTCCACAAGGTGACCCCAATGTGATTCTCCTTCATAAAGAGTTGCATGATCATGGACAAGCCATAGCCGAGTTGACTACCACCATGAACCAATTGGCAAAGGCTTAACTTCAATAAGTGCAAAAACCCAAGGCAAGTCAATGAAATTGAGGGAGTAGGTATGATGGTGAACAAGCGAAGAACAAGAAGTCCACAAGTGCAACAATGAGTGGACAATTTTGTGCAAGATGATAGTGGATTTGATCAAGATGAATCTTACAATGACCAAGACGAGAAGGTCCAATATGTGAAAAACTTTCAAGGGCAAATAAACAACTACCAAGGCCCCAGCCAACAACAATGGAGACCTCAAAATAATCAAGCCAATTGGAATTCTCACAACCAAGGTAATTGTAGTGGTGGAAACAATCAAAGCAATTGGAATAACAACAACAATCAAAGTAATTGGAGTGGAAGCAATAATCAAGGGAATTGGCATAACAACAATAACCAAGGCCATTGGGGAGGCAACAATCAAGGCGGGTGGAGTAACAATCAAGGAAATCAGGGTCGAGTTTTCAAAGGCCCCCGATGTATCAACAACCGAGAAACCCGCCTCCTTATCATTCCCATGATCTAGTTCTTCCAACAATGAAATGGGCCGTATTGAGAACATGTTCAAGCAAATGATGGAGAAGAATGTCGATTCCGATGCTCAACTTGCTTCACACAACACCTCGATCCGTAACTTAGAAGTGCAAATGGGACAAATCTCTCAAGGTTTAAATTCTCGTCCTAAGGGGGCACTACGAAATGACACGGTGGTGAACCCAAAGGATGGGAACAATACGGGGCATGTCATGGACGTTACTACAAAAATTGGAAGATATGGGAATGTACCCACCTCAAGTCAAAGGCAACTTATGAATGATGAGCAAGTGGTAGAAGAATAAGAGATTCCGAACAATGTGGTTCAAATAAATGATAAAGTGTGGATTGATATTGATGACACGGTGGAAGAAGCTCAAGAGAAAGTGAACCTGTCTAGGGATCATGTTATTGACATACCGGATCTGGTAGTGCAAAAGGCTAAGGCACTATTTCCTAAGCCACCTCCTCCATATCCTCAAAGGCTCGCCAAGAAAAATGGCGAGAACCAATTTAAAAAGTTCATTGACATGATGAAGAGCCTCTAGATAAATTTGCCATTAGTTGAAGCCTTGGAGAAAATGCCCAGTTATGCAAAGTTTATGAAGGATTTGGTGAAAAAGAAGCAATCGATGAATTTTGAAACTATCAAAGTCACTCATCAAGTGAGTGCAATTGTGCATTCGATGGCTCCTAAATTGGAAGATCCTGGTGCTTTCACAATCCCTTGTACCACTGGAAGTGCCGAGTTTGCCAAAGCTCTTTATGATCTTGGGGCGAGTATCAATTTGATGCCCTATTTGGTTTTAAAGATCTTGAGAATTGGGAAACCAAGACCCACATCTATGATATTACAAATGGCTGATCGTACAATGAAGAGACCGTTGGGAGTGATTGAAGATGTATTGGTTCGTGTTGATAAGTTCATTCTCCTGGCGGATTTTGTTATTCTTGATTGTGAAGTGGACTATGAGGTGCCGATTATTCTTGGAAGACATTTCCTTGCTATGGGGAAGGCTCTTGTTGATGTGGAAGCCGGAGAACTCACTTTCCGGGTGGGTGATGAAAAGGTGGTGTTCCACGTGTGCATATCTATGCAGCAACCGAATAGCAATAAAGTGTGTTCTTGCGTGGACTTGGTGACCGATGTGATTATTGATGATATAAGTGCCACGATTAATATGGGTGCTATGTTGGAGGCCGTCTTGCTCAACTTTGATGATGACGAGATGGATGGCTTCATGGAATGTGTGAATTCTTTGCAAGGAATGGGGACGTACAACTATGCACCCCGAAAACTTTCCTTGGATCTTGATAATAGGAAAACTCCTCCTACAAAGCCTTCAATTGAAGAGCCTCCTACCTTGGAGTTGAAGCCATTGCCTTCAGATCTTAGGTATGAATTTCTTAGCCCTTGTTCTACTTTACCAGTTATTCTTTCCTCTTGTTTGACTAACGTGCAGGTTGACTCTACATTAGTGGTGCTCCACAAGAGGAGTAAAGCTATTGGGTGGACTTTGGCAAATATTCGGGGGATAAGCCCCGCATTTTGCATACACAAGATTAACTTGGAGGAAGATGCCAAACCATCCATTGAACATCAAAGGAGACTCAATGAAGCCATACAAGACGTGGTCAAAAAGGAGATCATCAAGTGGTTAGATGTCGAGGTTGTCTACCCCATTTCCGATAGTTCGTGGACTTTTTCGGTGCAATGTGTCCCAAACAAGGGGGCATAACAGTAGTCACCAATGACAAGAACGAGTTGATTCCCACAAGAACAGTGATCGGGTGGAGAGTGTGTATGGACTATCACAAACTAAACATAGTCTCGAGGAAAGACCATTTTCCACTTCCCTTCCTTGACCAAATGCTTGATAGGTTGGCCAGTCGTGTTTTCTATTGCTTTCTAAATGGATATTCGGACTATAACCAAATCCTTATTTCCCCGAAAGATCAAGAGAAAACAACTTTCAATGTCCCTATGGCACTTTCGCTTTCAAGCGGATGCCATTTGGCTTATGCAATGCACCGGTGACTTTTCTAAGGTGTATGATGGCGATCTTTACGAATAAGGTAGAGGACTACCTTGAAGTCTTCATGGATGACTTCTCGGTAGTCGGGGATTCCTTTAATGATTATTTGGCAAATTTGGATAGACTATTGGCAAGGTGTGAAGAAACGAACTTGGTGTTGAATTGGGAGAAATGCCATTTCATGGTCGAGGAAGGCATTGTCCTTGGCCACAAGATTTCAAAAAATGGCATAGAGGTCGACAAGGTCAAGATACAGGTGATTTTTCTAAACTTCCACAAGATAGGGGTTTTTTTAAACTTCCACCTCCAACTTTGGTGAAAGGCGTGCGAAGTTTCTTGGGTCACGCGGGGTTCTACCGGCGCTTCATAAAGGATGTTTCTAAAGTGGTGAACCCATTGTGCAAGATCTTAGAGAAAGATGCTAAGTTTCACTTCAGTTATGATTGCGTGAGAGCCTTTGAATTGCTAAAGTTCAAGTTGACAACCACTCCCATTATCACCGCTCCTAATTAGAGTATTCCTTTTGAGCTCATGCGCAATGCTAGTGATATTGCAGTTGGAGCAGTTTTGGGGCAATACATCAATAGGGTTTTTCATTCGATCTACTATGCTAGTAAGACCATGAGTAAGGCCCAAGTCAATTACACCGTTACATAGAAAGATCCCATTGCCATTGTGTTTGCAATTGAGAAGTTCTGCCCATACTTAATGGGTGCAAAGGTTATTGTTCATAGGGATCATGCAGCACTTTGCTATCTTATGAGCAAGAAAGATTCAAAAGCTTTGTTGATGAGATGGGTGCTATTGTTGCAAGAGTTTGATATTGACATCCAAGATCAAAAAGGGAGTGAAAATCAAGTGGTGGACCACTTGTCTCATTTGGAGGAGGAGGAAGGGAGGCCGCATGATGGCCTTGAAATCAATGACTCCTTCCCCAACGAGCAACTCTTGGCTATTTTAATGAAGGAGGCGCCATGGTTCGCGGATCTAGCAAACTTCCTTGTGTGTGGAATCATCCCAGATGATTTCTCTTCAAATTAAAGGAAGAATCTCAAACCGGATTGTCAAGATTATTATTAGGACGAGCCATATCTTTTCCGGATTTGTACGGATGGGGTAATTAGAAGATGTGTACCGGACGAAGAGAAAAATGTTATTCTTGAGGCTTTCCATTCTTCGCCTTATGGTGGTCACCATGGCGGAGCAAGAACGGCGGGCAAAGTACTAAGTTGCAATTTCTACTGCCTACTCTTTACAAAGATGCAAGTGATATGTTTAAAAGATGTGATGAATGCCAACGGGCAGGTGGAATCTCTAAGAAGAATGAAATGCCTCTCACTACCATTTTGGAGATTGATATCTTTGATGTGTGGGGTATTGACTTCATGGGTCCTTTTGTGAGTTCTTGTGGAAACAACTACATCTTGATCGCGATTGATTATGTGTCTAAATAAGTTTATTCCATTTCTCTACCCAACAATGAAGCGAGAAGTGTGGTGGCATTCTTGAAGAAGAATATTTTCACAAACTTTGGTACATCGAGGGCTATCATAAGCGATGGGGGTCGCATTTTTGTAACAAGGCTTTTGACACTTTGCTTGGCAAGTATGGTGTCAGTCATAAAGTTACGACTCCCTATCATCCACAAGCTAGCGATCAAGTGGAAGTTTCCAACAGGGGAATAAAGAGTATCTTGTCCAAAACAGTGAATGCTAGCCGAATGGATTGGTCAAAGAAGCTTGATGATGCACTATGGGCTTATCGGACTGCTTTCAAAACTCCTATTGGGATGTCTCCATACTGGTTGGTGTTTGGCAAAGCTTGTCATCTTCCAGTAGAACTTGAGATGATAATCAGGCACTTCCCTTGTTGATCTACGGTCCACATAAAAAATCTGTGGCCGCACTGCAAATTTTGCGGACCGCAGATCAACAAGGGATTTTGAGCCCCAGGTAAAAGAGTGCAGACCATAATAGGAATTTTGTGACCGCACTCATCCCTTTGTCCCTTAATCAGTCATCCATTCTGGCACCCCAGATTCCCCCCACAGTTGAAGAAACCTTGAATAAGCTCTTGGAGAATCAGAACACAATTATGGACACTCTGGTGCAACATGGGTCAGTAATAGAAGAGCTTGGAAAGGAAGTGAAGAAGATGCGAAGGTCCCAGGCCTCCAAGAAGTTAGTGGACAAGCTCCGGAGATAGGTTACCAAGCTTGCAGAAACCGGAGACATTCCATTTGATATGTTGATTGACCCGCACCACCCAGGCCCAGATCCTACAGTACCCACAGTACCAGTTGGCCAGTCTGAGGAGCCAGACATTGCTACTGACACTACCGAGGCAGTGCGTCAGATGTTCACCAACCCAGCCACTCCCAAATTTGAGAATGATGAGATCCAATTGTATGAGGCCGATGTCGGTGCCACTATTGGGGACACCGAGATGGCCACAGAGCCATAGGGAGTTTTCTTCACTCTGACCCTTCCTTTACTCTTATTTTGTTAAGCATTGGGGATAATTCTTATTTTTATTCATGGGGTGGAGTTTATTTGATATATTTTGATGATTCTGAGACATTTGGCTTGTAAGTAACTTAACACTATTTTCTTCTTCTTTCTCATTATGTATATATTCTCTCTACTCTCTCATTATGTATATTCGTTACGCTTTCAATAGTTTTTGTTTTGTAGCTTCTTTTATGTTTGTTTTCTTATTAGTTAGTGATTAACTAAGTAGCTTCTTTTTGAATTAGTAGCTTCTTTTTGATTTAATATATTCTTTTCATGTTTTAGTAGATAATAAGCCTTTGGTTTTCTTAATGCCACGGTTCTTTTCAAAGGTAGTTTTTGTATGAACCGGGTGACTCTTCCCAACGATGGATGGTGTGACAACCTTCTTAAGGGTTTCAGTCCGTTTTTGGTGTTTAGGTAATAATAGTAGTAGTAATGAATAAAAAGACCTAATTTATTCATGCTCGAAGAGTCAAACATGCTTCACTTGGTACCAAAGCACTTAACTACGCGCTTATGAAAATAAGGTTTTTGGAAAGAAATAGCTCTAGTTAGTGACCTTGTGACTCTTGTGTTGACTTAGGCAATTATCGAGTGGTTTACTCGAACCATAGTGATTTTCAATCTTGAATATGGTTGTTATGGGCCCTCGACTCTATCCTCTTTAACAATCCAGCTGCGTGAGAGGTGAGATGTTTTTGTTGCAAGTCCAAGTACCCGTGTGAATGGTCTAGAACTTGCCCCGAATGTGTTTAAAGGTGAAATCTTATGTTTTGCTTTGCTTGAGAAGTGATTGTAGGCTTTCCTTGACTCACTTGAAGTTTTCCATTGCCCACCAATGTTGTTATCCCTATTCAACTCATTTGAGCCTCAAACCTTTCTCATTTGATAATCATGTCATAAGCCTTTACCCGTTTTGTTGTGATCCTCTCTTGGCACACGAGCTTTCCTTAACACTTTTGTAAAACAATTCGCTTAAAAAATGTAAGTTTGGGGGAGAGACGGGGAACTTGAAAAAGGTATCAAGGCACAAAAAGAGAAAAGAAATGATGAAAAGGAAAGAGTAAAAAGAAAGTGGAAAAGTTGAAGGGATTCAAAGAAAGGTAATATTGCAAAGCATGGAGAAATCAAATGGGGAGAAAATGAATGTCATAATCAAGAAAGAGTGATGTTAAGTCTCTCTAGTTTCCCCCAAGGAAAAGAAAAATGCCTCAAAAAATTGGCAAAGCATGAGCCGAGAACAGAAAATGAAGTGCTTAAGGAAAGATGAACCCGCTCTATCATAGCATATCCAACCTTAGTCCAAAAGCCTTCATTGCATTCCGAAAAAAGCCATACGTGATTTCAAGCCGAGTGAGTTTAGATTAGTGGTGATCTACATGAGGGGCAAGCCTGCGGTACTTAAAGCCACACTTGCGACATTCTTTTGAGAGAGATGAGTGAACCTTTCGAAACTCTTTGGATTGAGTGCTAAAAGTTTTAAGAGAGTTAGGCAAATGGAGAGTAGAGGAGGAGGAGTTTGGGATCCACAATGACCTACATGAAAGAGCGAGCTTCCTTGATGAGTAAAGTCAACTCTTGATGCTCAAGTGTCACATTACACCTATTTGTGCATAAAAGTTTAACTTGTTGCCTTGTTGATAATTCATAAGTGGTGTGGGTAATTGTTGGTCCCAATTGATGTGTAAATAACTCACCTTTGATTAGCTGGAATGGCCCTTAACTTGTAGAGGTGGGAACTAATTTATTTGCTTCAGGACAAGCAAAAACTTAAGTTTGGGGGAGTTGATAAGTGAGGATTTTGACTACTTATTAGCGTCTTTTAGCTTTTGTTTTAGTCCAAAAGCATTTAATTGTGTTCCCGAAAACTGATAAAATGTGCTAAATTGCAGGAATATTGGAAGATGGACTCCGGAGATGAAATCCAACGCAAAAAGGAGTAATCTAAACTCAAGGCCATAAAAGACACAGAAGCTCAAAAGTGCGGACCGCAAAATATCATATGCGGTCATAGATGATGAAGAAAAGGGCAGCAGATCTTTGTGCAAAGTGCGGTCTGCACATGAATTGTGCGGCCGCAGAAGATGGATAGGAACAAAAGTTCAGATAATGTGCATTCCAAGTCTCCCAGAAGTGCGGTCCGCACAGGAATTGTGCGGCCGCAGAAGAAGTGCTACGCGGCCACAGTTGTAATTGTGCGAACCGCAGAAGAGAAAGATGCGACCGCAGTTACAATTCTACGGACCGCAAAAAGAAGGCCTCGTGGCCGTAGATCATAATTATGCGGTTGCAGACCTCTAGTTCCTACAAGTTGAAGAAATATGTGGACCGCACAAGGCATTGTGCGGCCGCAGAACCTTCCGAAGGGCAGTTTTGTCCGAAATTTCCAGTCTTGTATAAATAGACGAGTTTTACAATTTTAGGTTAACTTTTTTGACATCAGCAGCTACAATAGCCGTTTCTCTTTACTTCTTTTAGTAGTTTTTCATATTTTGAGCTATTTTAACATAGATTTTATCATTTTAAATCTTGCAATATGAGTTTAATTATCATTTCTTCTTCTTTTTCTTCAATTTCAAGCATGAGTAGCTAGATTTTCACTAGGGTTGTGACCCAACCCTAGTGTGTAACCTTATGGGTGTTTAATTTAATGCTTGTTTATGAATGGGTGTTTATTATTTAGCCTTGTTCATGCTTTAATTTGTGGAATTAATGGTTACAAATATTAGTTCATGCCTATTTGACTTGGTCTCTACTTGAGAAAGAGAGACTTAGTCTAGGAAAACATGGCTAACAAGAAATTAAGTCAACTGATAGATTGATAATCCCAATTAAAGGGTTCAACCTAGAGATAGTAATAACCCAACTTGAGCTTTTATCAACCATTTTGTGTAATACCCATTTAGACTTGAGAAAGCCAAATTGGGCAAAATCACTCTCTGATCGAGAGGTACTGAGTGGGTAATTGAGTGCTGATAGCTATAGTACACCCCGATCAATAAAACAAGCAATAATGTTTATATCCCATTAGGCAAACACCTAGGCGATGGTCATAGCCCTAGGCTTTTTATAAAACATGAAAAAAAACAAAACCAATTTCTTAGTTTTATTTCTCAACTTGCACTCTTAGTTTTAAATTAGACTTAAAAACAACTCCAATTGGTGGAAGTGTATATTGATATAGTCAAATTCACATACTACAATATATACTCTTAACTCACATATATAGCTCCCAGTAGAAATCGACCCCGACTCTTGGTGGGTACTTTCATTGCATTCGACTGTTTCATAACCTTGAATTGACGTGTAAAATTGGATGAGATCACGTTCTCACCATCTGCGAGAGAATAAGAATAAGATACTTAGCACAACATCAACTGCACGATACGAGATGAAGAAAGAGTAGTTTCCTAACACTCTATAGCCTCTCAAAGATAAGTACGGATGTTTCCGCACCGATCCGCAAGACTCTATAAGGCCTGCTCATAACTTGTGAGACCCACATGAACATAGTGCTCTGATACCATATTTTCACGACCTAATTTCACCTATAGGCCGTGATGGCGCCCTCTAGGCAATCCAACGGTGAACTTGCCATGTGTTTATTCCTTTTTAACAGTTTAGAAATAGTGGATTTTTATTTGTTAAGTAAGTAAGAGGTGAAAACTTAATAAAAGTAAAGCATAAACTAATATAAGAACAAGTGTGGTGAAGTAAATACTCAAAAACCATCAAATATCTACTAGCATAATTCCAAGATCCGGTGTCGCAAATGTATGAGCTACTAGTAGAATATACAAAACACTAAACTACTGTCTAAAATGGAGTAGACAGAAAATAAAAGCAAAAGAGAGACTCCAGGTGCTGCAGAACGGACTCGGAAAGTAGCTCACCACTAAGTCTCGAAGTATCAGGAGTGTGCGCAGGGATAACTACCAGATGCACTTGCCTCAGAACCTTCACGATTAGTGCAGAAGTGTAGCATGAGTACATAAATAACATGTACCCAGTAAGTATCCAGTCTAACCTCGAAAAAGTAGTGACGAGGGGTCGGCATCGACACTTACCATGGGCCAACAATAAAATACAATAATTGTAAACAGGTATAAGCCATGGAAACGATAACAATAACCCATAACTGATAATAAATTTCAACATCTCTAACCAATATCGTTAACCCAAATTAATTTCTATCATTTAATAATTTACAACCTCTCAGGCCATAAAGTAATATCAAGTGAAATCAGGCTCCGAATATTATTACGCACGATTTATATCGAGATCGTACGGCCCGATCCAAAAATATACCGAGTGCACTGCCGAGGGTCAAACAACATAAATCATAGATGCATCTATTAACCTGTTGAGGCAAACGGCTCGCTCCCATGAGAGTAGAAAAGTTTACCTCACTCGCAGAAGTACTTGCGATGCGAGTAGACATGGATTTCTCAAAGTTATTATATATTCCTCAATTCTTCCCAAAAATAAGAAATCTAAATTAGAAAGTTTCAACCTTACAATCCCTAATCTCAGCTTTATTTAAGACAATTAATATGCATAATAAACATAACAGTACAATCAAGGCATGATGTAAATCTAAGACTATCAGAACATCTCATGGAATATAGCTACGCATGGACACTCGTCATCTAATGCGTACGTAGCTCCCCACACAAGTAATTCGCAGGAAGAATACACCTAAGGGGATGAGTTCCCTCTTACAAGGTTAGGCAAGAGACTTACCTCATTCTCAAGCTCACTTCCGATCCACAAATATGCTTTAAATCCACAACTCGGTGCCAAACAACCCAAAACTAGTCAAATATTATATAAATCAATCAATACATGTTCAAAATTTCATAATTTAACTATTAGAGTAATTACCCAACCCAAATTGGGAGATTCCTAAAATTCATCCTTGGGCCCACTTGCCCGGATTCTAAAAATATTCGAAGATAATTGTTACTCATAACCTCACGAACTCAAATATATCATTTTCACCCAATTTCATAATCATTTGCGTGGTTAAATTCCATTTCTATTAAAACCTAGGTTTTTCAACTGAACCCATAATTTTCATAATTGTTTATGTTAAAATCTACTCATAATCTATGTATTTAACTTACATTGGATGAAAATTACTTACCTTCAATAGCTAGGTAAAAACCCATCTCTAAGAAGCTCCAAAGATCGCCCAATAAGTGAAATAAATGAGCCAAAATGGCCTAAGTCCCGTATTAAATGGACCCTTCTACCTCCAACGATTTCCGCTTATGCGGAGGATTGGCCGCTTTTGCGGCTCTACATCTGCGAAAAATGCATCGCAGATGCGGCTCTCCCCCTGCTAGCATACTTCCGCATTTGTGGACAATGGCCCGCTTCTGCGAGCATGAGTCTGCGGCGCACGTACCGCACTTGTGGCCTTGACCGCTTCTTCGCTTGCCTTCTTCGCACCTGCACTTTTGCAGGTGGGTACTTGCTCCGCTTCTGCGATCCCTAGGCAGCCCATGCCAGGCCGCTTCTACTTCTACGATCGTTGGCTCGCTTCAGCGAGCTCGCACCTATAACTAGCTCATCGCAGGTGCGATAGCACCAGAAGCTATGCTGCTTCAGCCATTTTCTCAAAGTCCAAACGACTTTCGCGCATCATCCGAATGGCATCCGGGGCCCCTGAGGCCTCGTCCAAATATACCAACGAGTTCGAAATCATGAAACTGGCATGCCCGGCCTCACAAAACATGAGAAACAATACCAAAACTAAGAATCACACTCCAAACCAAATTGAATAACTTATGAACTTCAAGTTCTTCCAACTTGCTACGAACGCGCCTAATCATACTTAAACTACTTTGAATGATACCAAATAATCACCATACGGAACTATTCTCGGGCTCGAAATCCCAAATGAACCTCGATCAATATTCTTTGATCTTTCATATTGGGAATTCAACTTATTGTGCCACAACTTAGATGTTATGCACATCGAAAAAAAATATGTTTGACAATATTATATATTCTTTGCTAAATAAAAAAGGCAAATCAAAGGATCATGTTAAGGCTCGAAATAATCTACAAGATATGGGCATAAGACGTGATCTTTGGCCTGATGAGAATGAGGAATGTCGGCTGCTGCTTTTGCTGTTCCAAAGGAGAAGAAAATTTCCTTCCTCAAAAATTTAAAGAATGTCTCACTGCCAGATGGTTACTCAAGTAATATTTCTCATTATATTGATTTGGATCAAAAGAGGATTTTTGGATTATAAAGCCATGATTGCCACATCATTATAGAATAATTGTTACCCATAACAATTCAAAATATGCTTCCAAATCATGTTGTTGCGCTCTTGGTAGAGATTTCTTCCTTTTTTAGATACCTTTGTCTGAAAAGCTTAAGCCTTACGGACCTCAAAAAGATACAAGATCGGATTGTACTCACACTTTGCCACCTAGAAATGTTGTTCCCTCCATTTTCTTTTACTGTAATGGTTTATTTAACTGTCCATTTAGTGGATGAAGTAATACAAAGTGTTCCAATATATTATCGGTGGATGTATTTTATGGAAAGGTAATTTACTCATTTACTTATGGCGTACTTTTACATACGAAAATATTGGTTGTAATAAGGTGATGGGTGTGTGGGCGTGCACCGTAGGAATTGTGACATGGTCAATTTCATACAACTGTGTAGTTGAATAATCTGTTGTTATCCGTTCATTATCCATGTAATAGAGAAATTGAACTACAAATCATGTTAGAAATCATGTTTAGACTATCTGTTTGCACTGTAGGGACCCATAAAGGTCGTGTACATGTTGAGTTATCTGCTAAATTGCTGTTTTGTACTCAGTCACAGTTTTACTTACATATTACATCTCAGTCTCTCTTTTTCATTATTGATGCACTATATCATTGTTGTTTGGGCTGATTATCATGATTTTTGAGAGCCCGAGATACGGGAGAGGTTGATGATCGAGTGAGGCCGAGGGCCTGATTGTGAGGATATTTATGGGATCGGGCTGCACGCCGAATCATGTTTCATTGCATTATGCCATGATTGGCTTGTTATAGC
This sequence comes from Nicotiana tomentosiformis, assembly GCF_000390325.3. NCBI lineage: Eukaryota > Viridiplantae > Streptophyta > Magnoliopsida > Solanales > Solanaceae > Nicotiana > Nicotiana tomentosiformis. Next base: position 134,333,758 of record NC_090813.1, read on the forward strand.
GCTTGGGCTGAAGGAGCCCCTCCGGAATCTATACACACCCCCAGTGAATGTATGTACCTATTGAATGCGAGTGCCGAGTGCGAGTGCGAGTGCGAGTGCCGAATGCTGAGCGATTGAGAGGAATGCGTGACTGTAAGGAATGAGTGATTGTGAGGTTGGAGTGAATAGGAGGATTGAGTGATTGTTGCTCTGAGAAGATGCATTTGACTTTCATTTCTGTTGCACTTCAACTGTCATATATCAAAGTCTTGTAATTTATGAGAATATTATATTCTGTTTTACTTGAAATTGACATGGATTAACTATTATGGCATATATTGTCGAACTTGAAAACATGCCTACCTTATTATGTTGAAATTACTGTAATTGAACCATAACTGTGAAGCTCGTCACTACTTCCAGTCCTTTATTTAGTCTAGCTACTTACTGAGTTGGTTGCACTCACGCTACACCCTACACATGGTGTGCAAATCTAGGTGTTTCCAGACACGGTGGATGTTGATTTCTTTGCACAGTTGATCGTTTGGAGATTTCAAGGTAGCTGCCTAGCGTTTCGCGGACCTTGTCTCTCATTCCCTATCTTTCCGCTTTTATGTATTTAGTTTTAGACTATTATAGACAGTACTCCCAGATCTATGTTGCTTAGACGCTCATGTACTCAGTGACACCCCGATATTAGGACTTTCTATATTGGTTTTGACTTTCTATCCATTTTGAGAGTTTTGATGATTTAAACCCGTGTTATACTTATTTTTCATTAAAAAATGTGGAAGTATTTTGAAGTGTCGGTTTTTCTAGTACTACGTTAGGCGCCATCACGATATGCTATGTTTTGGGTCGTGATATATATACACTATTTTTATGCTTGCTGTTTGGCGTATAAATAGTGAAACAACAAGAAAAGAAACATAAGATGCAACAACAACAAAAACGACATGGGTGTATAAAATAGATTCAATTTTAACCACATCATTCTATCATTGTTTACAGTGATTTTTTGCTATTTTGTTCATAAAAACAACACATCAGCACCAAGAAGAAAAACATAGGATGCAACAGCAACAAAAACAATATTGTAAATAAGAAAGATCCATTTCTACACGTATTACCATATTTTAATGCTATTTTTACAGTAAATTCTTGACGTTAGATTCATTCATAGACCAAAACAACAACAGCAAGAAGAAAAACAACAGATGCAACAGAAACAAAAACAAGATGGTATGTAAAAAAGAACCATCTTTTAACATATATACCACATTTTAAAGCCTTTTTTACCGTGAGTCTTGTTGTTTGGTTCATAAAATAGCACAAATGCAGCAAGAAGAGGAACAACAGATGCAACAACAACATTGGAAGATGAACTATTTTTTTCAACTCTTTCGATATAAAAAAAATTATGAATTACTTTTTACCGTTGTAGTAGGAGGAGGAACAAAGATCCCAACAAATTATTCACGTATACTTCCTTCTTTCATTATCATATATGCCTTGAAAGAATTCATCATTTGAGTGTGAGCATTCATAATTTGAGCGTAATTCTCTTTGCTTTCATTGTGAGCATCCAAAACTTGATTGTACTTATCTTGTCACACAGAAGAACATGAACCATTATTATAACTTGAACTATTCATAACGCCAAAACGTTGCCTTGTGTGTTTAAAAGCTTTGTTAGGGACAACTCCTAATCCCAAGCAACTTACTCTTCTAGAGTGCTCTTTTTCTAACACCTTACCAACAACATCATTTGGCGAAATTTCAGACTCATCTATGGTGCTTTGACTCAAAGCTTGACCAATCTTTTCCTAAATATAGTATTCACATAGCCCATTGTAGAAAGAAAAGAGATGAGTTCATATGACAGAACAAACAATGATATCCAAAAAGATAAGCTTCCATAATTTTATTACTTTTGTAACAAATAAAATTTTATACATATCTCTTTTTTCGCCTCATTAACATATGATCCATCATGTTTCCTATGAGTAGCAAGATAAAGTTGTGCTCGTCCAGGCTTTTGTCCAGTCTCAATTCTCTATAAATGAAAAACCAAGTCCAAATAACTTAACTAAGTAGCAATAGTTGTAAGTTTAATAACTAAAGTAAACTATATGAATTAACATCTTTCACCATTTCATATCTTCTTCTAGAGTTAGGCTTGAATCCACCGATATGTGAAACGGTTTGCAGCTTCTGAATTTCAACATTTCTTTTAAATGTTTCCTTACAAATAAGATACTTGAAAGTTAACTATACCAACAAATAAGTATATAATTACACATACCAATCGAAGAGTTTGAATATATACCTTAGTTTTTTCTTTAAAACGGTTATCACAATAAGTAGTCCTTTGATCTCGTGGAATCCAATTCGGAACATTATCCGTAATCTCATCTCTGCTCTTAAGTGGGTCATTGAATGAATACCACATCTTTAGCCTATTTGCAACCCACTTCTTTGCAATAGAAGTATAAAAATATAGTCGCGCAAGAAAGAGAGCTATACATAGACAAACAATATACTACAATGCACTTACTCGCTTTGAAAACCAATCAGGAAACTCCCCATTAACTCTCCTCTCTATCTCTGTTACTGAAGGCCTTCAGCCTCTTGAACTTCTTCTTATGTGCTCCCTAAATTCACTAGAAAGGATTTAAATGTATCAATTTTAATTGCTTCACTCTAAACCCTTTATCAAAAATTTAATCAATTAAAATTTCTTACTCAATATATAGTTTCACTGCATCATAGTTAAGTAACACATATCGATGAGCTTGAGTCTTCTCCAAAGAAGTCAAGCGGAATATGGAGGAGCCTCCAACTGGTTTAGCTTGCCGAGGGAACATAGATGACATATCGGAAGGCTCAATATGATTTGGTTCATTATTTACACGTTTAGGCCTATTTACCCTTGATTCAATACCCTCAAAATAGAGGGAAAAGAGAGTTAAAGCTTCTTCAACTATGTAACCTTCAGCTATGGAGTCTTCTGGTTGTGCTTTATTCCCTACAAGAGACTTGAAATGAGCTAATAGTCTATAACCAAAATGGAATAGTATTAGAATAAGTGTTTACTTTGAATTACTATTAAAAGAACAAATGAAAGCTCGAAAATGAGATATTACATCCCGCATTTTCGTACGTTAAAGTTTCGTCGTAAGTTAATTGACATAAGTTCGTGAATGGGATTATTTTGAAATTATAAGCATTATGCTATTTCAAGCAAGTGATAAGTAAATTCGTGAAGATGAGAGGGTAAGCGAATCGAAGGAAATAAGTTTCATCGAAGTTTGACATTTTGGGATAAAATACGGTCCGAACTACAATACCCGGCATTTATAGACTGGTACCATACAGGGTATCACATGGCCATGATAGTGAGATGTATAAAGTGCATTAAAAGTGAGTAGTATTTTTAAGTAAGTTGAGATAATTCTTAATTATATGAGTTATTGGTTGATTATTAGTTAATGGGAGAAATAACTAGTTAATTAATAATTAGTAATAATTTATTAGGATCTTGGATAAGCCTAAGAGGCAAAAACGTAGCAGCCCCTCCCCTTAAGATTTAGATGACTCTTAAAGTCATATGAAATGTGGCAAATTAGGGACATGATCATATATGTGAGGCAAATGAAAGATGTAAATCTTACAACATTTATACTCTCATTTTCAAGCAACAGTAACGTTCTTCTAAAAAAAATTCAGCCAAGATTCTTTCCATAGAAATTTAAATATTATTTCCTATCTCTTAAGAAAGAGTTTCCTACAAAGATGAATTTTAAATAGCAACGTTATTACTTTGGGTATTCCATACGAATTGTTCCCTATTTCAATCTTGTTGTTACGTGTTTCGTCGCAATTGGCATGTGTTAGAGGGATGGTCAAGAGAATAGGCTTAGGTATGTTGAGGCTATGCCCTTCTTTCTTTTGGCATGATCTATACGACATGAACGAAACGAGAAAATGCACAACTTTCATAAATTACTCTATTCGTAGAAATGCTAGAGATGTGTATATTCTTATTCTCCCATAAGTCTTATTATTCTATCGTCTGTTTATGGGTCTTAAAAAATACGTAAGTTGATAAAGTTTATTTCATGATGTTAATCAGAGGCATAATGGTTTTATGACATTCAGAAAGATTTTATTGACGTATTTCTCATGTATTGCATTCATTTATACATGCATATTGACCCATGACCAGATGGCGTTATATACGTGTATATATGTATGTATATGTATATGGGATATAGGAAAAGGTTACGGCGTTATATACATACCACCACCTGATCAGTTGGTATACATTGATGATTTTGCCCACAGTGGCCGAGATGATAAGATGGGATGCCCTCAGAGGCCTGATGATGTTATGAAACATGTACCTATGCACGACATGACATTCATACGCATACGTATGACACTATAATTATTTCATGATTTACAAAGTTATCTGGACTTATAGGTTGAGTCATTTACTCTATATTTCTTCCATGTCTGTTATGTACTTATTTATATGCCTTACATACTCGGTACATTATTCGTACTGATATCCTTGTTGCTTGGGGATGCTGCGTTTCATGCCCGCAGGTCCCGATAGGCAGGTCGAGAACCCTCCAAGTAGGCTATCAGCTCAGCAGAAGATATTGGTGCGCTCCATTTGTTTCGGAGTTGCTTGTTTGGTTAGTATGATTTAGACATGTATTGTTTGGTATGGCGGGACTCTGTTCCAGCCTTTATGAAAATTATGTATTTTTAGAGGCTTGTAGATAGATGTCATGTATGTAAAAGATTGTATGGCCTTGTTGGCCTATGTTTAGTGTACGAGTGGTTATTTTGGTCTTATAGGCTCGTATGTCTTATATGTAGGTTGGTATTATATGTTGTATTCTACTTATATCACGGCAGCCTTCCGGCTCAGTTATCTATGATTGTATGACATGAAAATATACGTTATGTTGGTACTCGGGTGAGTAAGATACTGGGTGCCCGTCGCGGCCCATAGGTTTGGGTCGTGACAAAAATGGTATCAGAGTAGTTCTGTCCTAGGGAGTCTATAAACTGTGTCTAGTAGAGTCTTGTTTATGGGTGTGTTGTGCACCACACATATAAGCAGGAGGCTACAGAGCATTTAGGACTATCACTCTTTCTTCTTACTCTAGATCGTGTGGTAGAGCTCAGTTGTAAGAACTCAATTTTCTAAAATCTATCTTATTCATAATACGACGATGCCTACATCCAGAAAGACGACTGGTAAGGGATATAGCTGTGAAAGAGTTGAGTCAGAGGAACTCAATTTTTGCATCATGCTTATGATGGATAAAGATGAGGTATTCAGCAGATCACGTGTATACTAAGATGTGTAAGCTTCTTGATAAGGATCCCTAAGGCAAGAATTCATATCCACTCTTATGATAAAAAGCAATGAAAGAATCAGAAGGTACATGTTTCAACAAGTAAAAGAAGCAAGATGAAGAAGGGTACGAGGCACCCATTTAATGAAGAATAATAGTATTTACAACTCAGGCAAAGGAATATAAGCCTTTTGAGTTACCTTGAACAGTAACAGGGGTATGTACAATTGGCCGCACCAATCTAAGTTATGCCTTATGGGAGCTAATATATATGGTTTATGAAAAGGACGGGATATCAGAATCCTGCTGGGGTTAGAGTAACCCAAAATGGTAGATGGATTGTTTGTATTAGTTGACGTTTCCGAAGGATATTGCAAATGTGCTAATAGATCTTCTTGTGAGACATCCGGATGGTGCACTCTAAAATTGTACAGTTAGATATGAATACTACAGAGATAGGCACTGGAAGCCTGGAAGAGATAAATATTACCTTAGTATGACACCTGTCCCTAGTAGAAAGAGAATGTTAGGCAACCCAAAGGGCCAGTGGATGGAGCAAGGGGAGCTAAAAGCAAGAGAATGTCTTGTTGAAGTTTTTAGAATAAAGTGATAGACAGAGATATTAGCAGGGAAATAAGAAGAGATATAATGAAGAATTATGAGTAAGATATGATATATGGATGACAACGGTAGAGTATTACAGAATCTATAGTCAAGTGAAGGAAGAGACGAGAGGTGATGGGCCTTAAGACAACAAAAAAGTATAGGTCATACAGTTACATCCTCATTTCGAGAAATAAATTCGTGACTCTAACATGATTACCAGAAGGAAAAAGTTAGATCCCAGAGTAACAAAAAAATCAGTATGGGCAGGTGAACGAGATAAACTAAAGATGAATTAGGGACTGAGTGATTTGATAATAGTCAGCATCATGAGAATTTCATATTGTGTTCCGGCAATAATAGAATAGACAATAGAAGAAAATTCATGAGAAATTCAGACAATGGTCATTAAGGAAGACACTTCCTAAAGCAAGAAATGTGAGCAAAGTTAAGCTTGAGGGACTATGTGTGCCAGTTACACTAGGTGTCTCCCTCATGAGTAAGTAATTTTGCTATCCTTGGTATAGAAGGATTGCCGCAAGGCGAGTAAGGGTCATCGCCAAAGATGAAGAGGTAAAACATCTATAGGTAGATTGTCGTAGCTCGAAATCTTAGCACTCCCCTAAAGGGGGGAATATGGAGTGATGTGGCATGAAGTTAGAATTAAGTGGTTCTAGTAATCATGGAATGGTAAAGGAAGAAGGCAGTAAAAAAATGGGGAATGAGATTACACTTATTCACCTCTTACGTATATGCTACGATTCCAGAACATTATGCAAACACAACGTCAAGGAAAGGAAGTGTGGGTTCTTGCTCAAGATGTTATTGATTAATAAGGAGCTAGTGCGAGAAGAAAGTTAAGACAAAGGAAATAACTCAAGAAAGATCATGTGGAATATTGATATGAGAATGGACCAACGAATAGTTAGTAGTTGATTCAGGAATAACCTAGTTATGGCTAGACAAGAGGTTACAGACAAATCAACAGATCATGCAAGATAAACATAGTAAACCCCAATAGGAGAATTCAGTCTCGCAGATAAGACATTGTGACCCTTGAGAAATATTCTGATAGGAGTCGGGGTAGTTAAAGGTACCGTACAAGTGTTAGGGAAATAAAAGAGAATGCCACTGGGAAGACAGTTAAAATATCAAGTTCAGAAGTAACCCTACAAGCACATGAGCGTAAACTACGGAGAATTATAGGCGAGGAAGGACATCAAAAATTCTGTCGAGTATTCAGTGTAATAAGCTCACAGCTTTACAAGAGCCAGATGATCCTCCCTAAGTACTATAATGAAAGACTAGCTGAGGAAATAAGGAATAAGGCTTCAACCTAAAATCAGTGACCTAAAGAGGGAATGGTCTTATAATAACAGTCTCACAATGACATTGTATGTACTCCATAAGGAAGTGGCACCTACCGTGGCTAATAAATGGGAAGTAAAATCAGAAGTGATATTCAAGATCATATGAGTGGTATGGAATTCCAACATGCATGGGAACTAAGATAAGCTAAGTATACACGCAACAAGGGGGAAGAAAGACCGGGAAAAGTAATATCTTATGTTTAAAGAAATCTGAGAAGGAATGAAAAGAATTATTCAATTAATGATCTAGAATTAGTTACGTTATGAACGCACTTAAGAGTTCAGAGTTTTATACATGCAGCATATACGTTGTCAATCATACATACAGGCATAGAAGATTCTGGTATAAGTTAAAAGAAATGATTGAGCCGTAGATTAGAAGATAGCTTAAACTTACATAAAGGTTGATCAGAGGGAAGAGGAAACTAAAGAGTTACATCAACCAAGTAAATCAGGAGTCTGATCATTGGACCCAGAAAATTATAGAAATTGTGATGGAGAACATAGCGGAATCACTCTTAATATCAGAGGTACAAGACAGATAGTACAATAGCCATATTCTAAACGGCCCTACGAAAAAGCCGGTTAGAAGAGTACTAACCTCATAAGAAGTCAGTATGAAGCTTCCACCAGATAGTGTATTCACCAGAGTTGCAAATATTATAATAGAGCTTCAAGTTGTGGATGTGAATTATACCTATGTGGAAGGAAGGTCATGAAGGAGATAGAAGATGTGATGTGAGATTTTAAGGTAAGTAAGGTAAAGATGAACAACATGCGAGATACTCAAATGTAGAAGGTTGCGAATAATCCATACTGCATATAGAAGGTTAGAAGCGCTGGGATTCAGTATCCAGGAATGGTAGCGGCATCGTCAGTGGCATATCTTCCAACCTATGGTTTTGAAATATCGAGAGGTCTAGCTAAAAGAGTAAAGAAGAGTTTGAGATAATGTGATGTCTCACTTGATGTTCCGGAATAACATAAGAAAATCTATGGTGCAAGCAAGTTGAAATAAGGTTGTGAATAGTATAAATAGATACGTAGAGGTCGCAAGCTAAAGTATAGTAAAGCGATGAAGTTTTATGACAGGAGTAAGGATGAGAAAGGACAAGTGAGAAGGTGATGAGAATGGATAAGTCCTCGAGATTAAGCTCATGAAAATAAGAGAGCTGATGGTTTCTCTAAGTTATAGAAAGCTCAGTATAGCCTGAATAAACTCAAAGGAGTCTAAGACTAATAGCATCTAGAGTGGAATGAGGGTGTGATTGTGATAGATAAAGGATGATGTTTGGGCCTTCGATTGAGTAATGATTTGAAGAGGATTTCATGAATTGTACGGGATTAAAATACCCACATAAGTGAATCACATTGGAATGCTATAAAATACGGTTATTGAAGTACAATATCGCCACTAAATGGATCAGGAAAATCACTTCAAATATTCCTCGATACAACGTAAGCCCTAGTGGCAAGGTATTACGTAAGAAGTTTCAAGTTATCAGTGGTATATTGTGGAACAATATTGAGGTGAATCAACGATGGATGAACAAAAGTCACAAAGTATGAGATGAGATTAGGTCGTCATTCTTAAGATGAACAGTAGTGAAGAAGCATTAAAGGACTTAGATTTATGCATATGGGATAAGCAACGAAAGTAACCTAGAGTTTGGTAGCAGACCTCAGTAACGATAAATCGAAGTAAGAGTTATGGTATAGTATGACCTACCTAGATGCAGTAAAGTCATACGGATGGATAAACGGAGCTATGAAATAAGGTATAACAATATTCGTAAGTTCAACAAAGTACCGAGAAAAGAACTTCAGTATACCCATAGACGCCCAGAGGGACAACTTGTCATAATTCTGTATATGTTATAAAGTGAGGCCTAGAGATTGGCTAAAAGCCAGAGGGAAAAGGAGAGAAGAGTCGCATAGGTGCACTTACAAGGTCACAGTCATACAAGTTGCATGATAGAAGGTAGCGGCAGTTACGAGATTGGAAGGATTCCGCCCACAAGTTATGGTATAAGAAAGAGCTCTAAAGAGGGGAATGCACTGGACTTTGGAATTATTCACAGAACAGTTGCCTAGATGGCAAGGAGAGTACTAAAGTATTCAGAAGACATAAGTTATGGAAATGATAAGTGCATCAATCAATATTTGTGGACGAATGTTCCAAATGGGGAGAATGATGTTACACCCCATATTTTCATACGTAAAAGTATGCCATAAGTAAATTGATGACAGCTCGGAAATGAGATATTATATCCCGCATTTTTGTACGTTAAAGTTTCGTCGTAAGTTAATCGATATAAGTTCGTAAATAAGATTATTTGAGATTATAAGCATTATGCTATTTTAAGCAAGTGATAAGTAAATTCGTGAAGGTGAGAGGGTAAGCGAATCGAAGGAAATGAGTTTCGTCAAAATTTGACATTTTGAGATAAAATACGGCCCGAGTTAAAATACCCGATATTTATGGACTAGTACAATACAAGGTACCACATGGCCATGATAGTGAGATGTATAAAGTGCATTAAAAGTGAGTAGTATGTTAAGTAAGTTGAGATAATTCTTAATTACATGAGTAATTGGTTGATTATTGGTTAATGGGGGAAATAACTAGTTAATTAATAATTAGTGAATAATTTATTAGGATCTTGGATAAGCCTAAGAGGCAAAAACGTGGCAGCCCCTCCCCTTAAGATTTAGATGACTCTTAAAGTCATATGAAATGTGGCAAATTAGGGACATAAGTAATATATGTGAGGCAAATGAGAGATGTAAGTCTTACAACATTTATACTCTCATTTTCAAGCAACACTAACGTTCTTCTACAAATATTTCAGCCAAGATTCTTTCCACAGAAATTGAAATATTATTTCCTATCTCTTAAGAAAGAGTTTCCTATAAAGATGAATTTCCAAATTTGGGTATTTCATACGAATTGTTCCCTATTTCGATCTCGTTGTTACGTATTTCATCGCAATTGGTATGTGTTAGAGGGATGGTCAAGAGAATCGGCTCAGGTATGTTGAGGCTATGCCCTTCTTTCTTTTGGCATGATCTATACGACATGAACGAAACGAGGAAATGCACAACTTTCATAAATTACTCTATTCGTAAAAATGCTAGAGATGTGTATATTCTTATTCTCCTATAAGTCTTATTATTATATCGTCTATTCATGGGTCTTAGAAAATACATAAGTTGATAAAGTTTATTTCATGATATTAATCAGAGGCATAATGGTCTTATGACGTTCAGAAAGATTTTATCGACATATTTCTCATGTATTGCATTCATTTATACATGCACATTGACCCATGACCAGATGGCGTTATATACGCGTATATATGTATGTATATGTATATGGGATATGGGAAAAGGTTACGACGTTATATACGCACCACCACCTGATCAGCTGGTATACGTTAATAATTTTGCCCACAGTGGCCGAGATGATATGATGGGATGCCTTCAGAGGCCTTATGATGCTATGAAACATGTACCTATGCACGACATGACATTCATATGTATACACATGACACTATAATTATTTCATGATTTACAGAGTTATCCAGACTTACAGGTTGAGTCATTTACTCTATATTTCTTCCATGTTTGTTATGTACTTATTAATGTGCCTTACATACTCGGTACATTATTCGTACTGATGTCCCTGTTGATTGGGGACGCTGCATTTCATGTCTGCAGGTCCCGATAGGCAGGTTGAGAGCCCTCCAAGTAGGCTATCAGCTCAGCGGAAGATATTGGTGCGCTCCATTTGCTTCAATGTTGCTTGTTTGGTTAGTATGATTTAGACGTGTATTGTTTGGTATGGCGGGACTCTGTTCTGACCTTTATGAAAATTATATATTCTTAGAGGCTTGTAGACAGATGTCATGTACGTAAAAGATTGTATGGCCTTGTCGGACTATGTTCAGTGTACGAGTAGTTATTTTCGTCTTATAGGCCCGTATGTCTTATGTATAAGTTGGTATTACATGTTGTATTCTACTTATATCACGGCAGCCTTCCGGCTCTGTTATCTATGATAGTATGACATGAAAAGATACGTTATGTTGGTACTCGGGTGAGTAAGGTACCAGGTGCCCGTCGCGGCCCATAGGTTTGGGTCGTGACACACCTAGCATGTGCGCCACCTCAAAAACCAAATACCTGACACGTAATACGGTGTTTCATACCCTCAAAACCAAATTTAGAATTGTTACTTAACTCAATCAAGGAAAATCTCTACTCCAACACACCCTTGCCTCGCGAAACGGCCTCTAAATGCCTCAAATCTAGCCACAAACAATTTGATATAATCAACACATGCTAAAGGAATCAACTTCATAAGAAAAATACTAATTTATTAATCAAAAGTCAAAAATCGACTCAAAAGTCGACCCCGAGGCCCACGTTTCAAAATCCGCTAAAAGTCACAAAACCCGAAAGCCCATTCATCCATGATTCTAACCATACCAAATTTACCAAAATCCGACACCAAATCGTCACCCAAATCCCCAAATTCAATTCTCCAAATCCCTAGCCTTAAACTCCCAATTCCACTTTAAATACACACAAACTAGGTAGGAAATTCAATGGGGAACAAGATTATTGATCAAAAATAAGCACAAGGGACTTACCTCAAGAAACCCCTCGAAATATCCTCTCAAGAATCGCCCAAACCCGAGCTTAAAAGTGCTTTTGCGGTCCATCATCTGCATCTGCAGAGGCCACTAAGCCGACCAACCGCTTCTGCGGGCACGCATCTGTGGACCAGCCTCCTGAATCTTTTTCTGCTTCTGCGATCCTCCACGCGTAGGTGCGAGTCCACACCTACGGAATACCTTCCGCATATGTGCTCCACAGTCCCCAGCTCAACCTTTACTTATGCGCTTCCCAGATCGCTTCCGCGAGCTCGCACCTGTGACCAATGTTTTGCAGGTGTGATCGCATTAGAAAGCTTCAGCTACATCAGTCTTTCAAACTCAAACTTTGATCGAAAACCATCCAAAATCAACCCGAGGCCCTCGGCACCTCAACCAATTATACCAATATGTCCTAAAATATGATACGAACTTAGTCGAGCTCTCAATCATCTCAAACAACATCAAAAACATGAATCGCACCCCAATTCAAGCCTAATGAAAACTAAGGAATTTAAACTTCTACAAACGACGCTGAAACTTATCAAATCACGTCCGATTGACCTCACACTTTTCACACAAGTCACATTTGACATTACGGACCTACTCCAACTTCCAGAATCAGAATCTGACTCCGATATCAAAAAGTCCACTCCCGGTCAAACTTTCCAAAAATCCAATTTTCGTCATTCCAAGCCTAATTTAACTACGGACCTCCAAACCACAATCTGTACACGCTACTAAGTTCAAAATCACCCAACGGAGCTAACAGAACCATTAAAACTCTATTCCGAAGTTGTTTACACATAAGTCAATAACCGGTCAACCATTTCAACTTAAGCTTTCAACCTTGAGACTAAGTATCTTAATTCATTCTGAAATCTCTCCGGCCCTGAACCAACCACCCCGACAAGTCACATAATATCTATAAATCATAAAGGAGCAATAAATGGGAGAACATAGCTACAATTCCCATAATGACCAGCCGGGTCGTTACATCCTCCCCCTCTTAAACAAACGTTCGTCATCGAACGGGTCTAGAAACGTACCTGGAGTCTCAAATAGGTGTGGATATTCCCTTCGCATCTCCCGATCGGTCTCCCAAGTAGCCTCCTCAACTAGCTGACCTCTCCACTATACCTACACTGAAGATATGTCTTTTGATCTCAACTTTCGAACCTGCCGATCCAAAATGGCCACCGACTCCACATCATAAGTCAAATCACCATCAAATTGAACCGTGCCGAAATCTAAAACATGAGACGGATCGCTGACATACTTTCGAAGCATAGAAACATGTAACACTTGATGTACACTCGACAAACTAGGTGGCAAGGCAAGCTTGTAAGCTACCTCTCCAATCCTCTAAAGTACCTCAAAAGGCCAAATATACCGCGGGCTCAACTTGACCTTCTTCCCGAATCTCATAACACCCTTCATGGGTGAAACCTTGAGCAGAACCTTCTCCTCAAACATGAAAGCTACATAAATTTAACCTTGTCCAAAGCATCTTGAACCAAGTCAGTACCCAATAGCCTAGCCTCACCCGGCTCAAACCAACCCACCAGAGATCGACATTGTCTCCCATATAAAGCCTCATACGGAGCCATCTGAATGCTCGACTGGTAGTTGTTATTATAGTCAAACTCCGCGAGCGACATAAACTGATCCCAAGAATCCCTGAAATCAATGACACAAACGCATAGCATGTCCTCCAATATCTTAATAGTGCGCTCGGATTATCCGTACGTCTAAGGGTGAACTATTGTACTCAACTCAACTTGGGTGCCCAACTCTCACTGCATTGCTCTCCAAAACTGCGATGTAAATTGTGTGCCCCGATTTTAAATGATGGACACCGGCACACCGTGAAGGCGAACGATCTCGCGGATGTAAATCTCAGCCAAACGCTCTGAAGAATAAGTAGTCCCAACTGGAATGAAGTGCGCAGACTTGGTCAGTCGATCCACAATCACCCAAATAGCATCGAACTTCCTCTAAGTCCGTGGGATCCTAACTACAAAATCCATGGTGATCCACTCCCATTTCCACTCTGGAATCTCTAGCCTCTGAAGCAATCCACCCGGTCTCTGATGCTTATACTTCACCTGCTGACAGTTTAGGCACCGAGATACTAACCCCACTATGTCCTTCTTCATTCTCCTCCACCAATAGTGCTGCCTCAAGTCTTGATACATCTTTGCGGCACACGGATGAATGGAATACCGCGCAGTGTGGGCCTCCTCCATAATCAACTCACGTAGCCCATCTACATTAGGAATACACATCCGACCTTGAATCCTCAACACCCCATCATCACCAATAGTAATGTCTTTGGCATCACTGTGATGAACCGTGTCCTTAAGGACAAGCAAATGGGGAGCATCATATTGGCGCTCTCTGATGCGATCATATAAGGAAGACCGAGAAACCACACAAGCTAGAACCCGGCTGGGTTTCAAAACATCTAATCTCATGAACTGGTTGGCCAAGGCCTGAACATCAACTACAAGAGGTCTCTCACCAATAGGAATGAATGCAAGGCAACCCATACTCACTGACTTTCTACACCAGGCATCGGCCACCACATTGGCCTTCCCGAGATGATACAAAATAGTGATATCATAGTCCTTTAGAAGCTGCAACCATCTTTGTTGTCTTAAATTTAGATCCTTCTTCTTGAACAAGTGTTGGAGGCTCCGATGATCCATAAATACCTCACAAGACACACCGTACAGATAATGCCTCCAATTTTTCAATATATGAACGATGGCAGCCAACTCCAAATCATGAACAAGGTAGTTCTTCACATGAGGCTTCAACTAACGCGAAGCATAAGCGATCACACTACCCTTCTGCATCAAGACACACCCAATACTGATTCGAGAAGCATCACAATATACTGTATAAGAACCAGAAGCTGAAGGTAGGACTAGAATTGGAGTTGTGGTCAAGGCAGTCTTGAGCTTCTGAAATCTCTCCTCACACTCATCCGACCACCTGAATAGAGCACCCTTCTGGGTCAATTTGGTCAAGGGTGATGCAATACACGAGAAACCCTCCATGAAGAAACAATAATATCAAGCCAAGCCGAGAAAACTCTAAATCTCCGTAGTTGAGGACGGTCTGGACCAACTCTGAACCACCTCTATATTTTTTGGATCTACCTGAATCCCCTCACTGGACACCACATGCCCCAAGAACGCCACTGAACTAAGCCAAAACTCACACTTGGGGAACTTGTCATAAAGCTTCTCCTCCCCCAACCGCTACAACGCAATCCTCAAATGTTGGGCGTGCTCCTCTTGGCTACGAGGGTACACCAGGATGTCATCAATGAATACTATGACAAATGAGTCGAGATAAGGCTGAAATACATTGTTCATCAGATGTATGAATGTTGTTGGGCGTTGGTCAGCCCAAAAGATATCACAAGGAACTCATAATGACCATAACGGGTCCTGAATATTGTCTTTAGAATATTCGAGTCCTGAATCCTCAACTGGTGATACCCAGACCTCAAATCAATCTTAGAGAACACCCTCGCTCCCTGAAGCTGGTTAGATAGATTATCAATATGTGGTAAAGGATACTTGTTCTTGATTGTAGCTTTGTTCAACTGCCTATAATCAATGCACAACCGCATAGTACTGTCCTTCCTCTTAACAAACAGAGCCGGTGCACCCCTAGGCAATACATTAGGCCTAATAAACCCCTTATCAAAAAGTTCCTAAAGCTACTCTTTCAATTCCTTCAACTCAGTTGGTGTCATATAATACGGAGGAATAGAAATGAGCTGAGTGCCCAGCACCAAGTCAATACCAAAGTCAATATCCCGGTCGGGCAGCATGCCCGACAGGTCTATAGGAAACATATCCAAAAGATCTCGCACCACCGGAACAGAATTAATAGTAGGAGTATCAACACCAACATCCCTCACAAAGGCCAAATAAGATAAACAACCCTTCCCAACCATCCATTGGGCCTTCAAATATGAAATCACTTCTCTGGGAACATAGTCTAGAGAACATGTCCACTCAATCCTTGGCAACCCCGGCATCGCCAACGTCACGGTCTTAGCGTGACAATCCAGCATAGCATGACATGGAGACAACCAATTCATACCCAAGATCACGTCAAAATCAATCATACTAAGCAACAAGAGACTAACTCTAGTCTCTGATCCCTCAATAGTCAATACACACGACCAATATACATAGTCTACAATAATAGTATTGCTCACTAGTGTAGATAGATGGACAAATGAAACTAGGGACTCACGGGACATATCCAGATAATGAGCAAAATATTATGATACATACGAATATGTGGAACTAGGGTCAAATAATACAGAGGCATCCCTGTGGCATACTGAGACAATACTTGTGATCAATGCGTCTAAAGCAACAACATTTGGACTGGCAGGAATAGCATAGGATCGGGCCTGGCCGCCCCCTGATCGGCCTCCCTCTCTTGGGCGACCCCTAGCTGACTGAGCCCCACCCCGAACTGGTTGGGCGGGTGGTGAAGTAACTGGTACAGAAATCACAGCCTGACTCCTCTGCTGCACTGGACCTCCCGGACGACGAGGACACTGCCTCCACATATGCCCAAACTTCCCGCACTTGAAGCAACTCCTTGGTGCCAGTGGTGAGGACTGAAGGGAGCCCCGAGCACCGGGATAACTTCTAGAAGGACCCGGCATATATAAACCCAGAATCGATGAAGCACAGGACGAACTCTGGGCTGGAAAGGCACTAAGAGATGACTAACCCTGATGAGTATTGTATGAACCAAGGCCGGATGATGCACCACGGTGAGCTGGACGAGCCGTCTGAGCATTCCTATAAGGACGGCCCATGATGTGGTAGAACATCCCTCCAGAAGGAACACCGTTGAAACCACCCGATACACGAGGCCTCTTGTCCTCCCTTTCCCCACGCTCCTGACTACGGACCATATCTATTTATCGTGAAATATCAACCACCTCAGTGAAAGTAGCACCAAAACCCTCTCCCAAGTCATAAGCAATCGCAACTGATATGTGAGGCCATCAATGAACCCCCTAATCCCTTCCCTATCAGTGAGAACCAATAAAACTGCGTGACGATCCAACTCAGAAAACCTCATCTCGTACTGTGTCACAGACATACCATCCTAACGTAGCTGCTCAAACTGTCTACGTAGCTCCTCCCTGCGAGACTACGGCACAAACATCTCCAAAAGGAAAACGGATAACTCTTGCCATGAAAGTGGTGCTACACCGACCGGCTTGCGCCTCTCATAAGCCTCCCACCATCTGAAGGCAACCCTAGTGAACTGAAAAGTAGTTAATGAGACCCAACTGGTCTCCATAATACCAGTTGTGCAAAGAATTCACTGGCACTTATCCAAGAAACCCTGGGCATCCTCTGACTGGGCCCCGCTAAATGATGGAGGTTGGAGCCTCCCAAATCTCTCTAGTCTCATATGCTCATCATCAATCATAACGGGGACCACCTGGCCCTGAGCAACTGCAACTAGCTGGGCTGGTAGTACCCCCGGTGTCTGGAGTCCCTACATCACCTGCTCTGAAGTATGGGCGAAGGGAGTCTGAGTACCTCCCCCAGCCTGAGAAGTGGTTGTTGTGGCCGGAATAGAGACCGCCTGAGCAAGGCTGGTGCACAGCGTCAAAATCTGAGCCAAGGCCTCCTAAAGGCCTAGAATCACAATGGGCACAGCTAGTGCCTGAGCTGGCCCCACTGGCTCAACCTCATCTGGAACATGCTCCTAAGCTGGAGTAACTAGCGAATCTGCAGGTGCTGCTCTAGCTGTTGTACGAGCTACACCTCTGCCCCTACCGTGACCTCGTCCTCTCGTGGTCCTAGCTGGTGGTACTGGTGGTTGTCCTTGTTGACCGGCAGCACGTGTCCTCCATCTGTGAGAGAATAGAATATAGAAGTTTAGTTACCATAATTAACAAATCTGCATGACAAGAATACAAGAATATGAAGTTTCCTAAGGGTTTGGCAGCCTCTCAAAGATAAGTACAGACATCTCCGTACCGATCCACAAGACTCTACTAAACCTGCTCATGACTCGTGAGACCTATGTAACCTAGGCTCTGATGCCAACTTGTCACGATCCAAAACTTAGCCTGTCGTGATGGCGCCTAACGTGGTACTAGGCAAGTTGACACTTCAAAATATTTCCACATTTTAAATGGAAAATAAGAATAACACAGGTTTAAATCATCAAAACTCTCAAAATGGATAGAAAGTCAAAACCAATATAGAAATTCCCAATATCGAGGTGTCACTGAGTACATGAGCGTCTAAACATCATAGATTTGGGATTACTATCTATAATAGTCTAAAACTAAATACATAAAGTGGAAAGATAGGGAAGGAGATACAAGGTCTGCGAAACGCCGGGAAACTACCTTGAAATCTCCAAACGATCAACTGTGCAAAGGAATCAACACCCACCCTGTCCGAAAACACCTGGATCTGCACACGAAGTTCAAGGTGTAGTGTGAGTACAACCAACTCAGTAAGTAACAAGACTAAATAAATGACTGAAAGTAGTTACGAGCTTCATAGTTATGGTTCAATTACACTAATTGCAACATAGGAAGGTGGGCATGCTTTCAAATTTGACAATTTACGCCATAATAGTTAATCCATGTCAAGTTCAAGTGAAATAGAATATAATATTCTCAGAAATTACAAGACGGTGATATATGACAGCTGAAGTGCAACAGAAATGAAAGTCAAATGCATCCTCTCAGAGCAACAGTCACTCAGTCCTCCCATTCACTCTAATCTCACAATCACTCATTCCTCTCAATCGATCAGTACACGGCACTCGTACTTAGTAGGTACCTGCGCTCATTGGGGCTGTGTACATACTCCAGAGGGGCTCCTTCAGCCCAAGCGCTATAACAAGTCAATCATGGCATAATTCAATGAAACATGCTGCGTCGTGCAGCCCAATCCCATAAATATCCTCACAATTAGGCCCTAGACCTCACTTAGTTATCAACCTCTCTAGTCTCTCGGGCTCTCAGAAATCATGATAATCAACCCAAACAGCAATAATATAATGAATCAATAATGAAGAATAGAGAGTGAGATATAATATGCAAGTAAAACTGTGACTGAGCACAAAACAATATTTTAGCAGATAATTCAACATGTGCACGACCTTTGTGGGTCCTTACAATGCCAACACATAGTCTAAACATGATTTTTAACATGATTTGTAGTTCAATTTCTCTATTACATAGAGAATGAACGGATAACAATAGATTATTCAACTACACAGTTCCATGAAATTTATCAAGTCACAATTCCTACGGTACACGCCCACACACCCGTCACCTATCATGTGCGTCACCTCAAAAACCAAATACATGACACATAATACGGGGTTTCATACCCTCATAACCAAATTTAGAACTGTTACTTACCTCAATCCGAGCAAATCTCTATTCCAACACACCCTTGCCTCACGAAACGGCCGTTGAATGCCTCGAATCTAGCCACAAACAATTCGATACAATCAAAATGGGCTAAAGGGATCAACTCCATAAGAAAATACTAAATTATTAATCAAAAGTCAAAAATCGAATCAAAGTCCGCTAAAAGTCAGAAAACCCGAAAGCCCATTCATCCATGAGTCCAACTATACCAAATTTATCAAAATCCGATACCAAACCGTCACCCAAATTCCAAAATTCAATATTCTACCTTAAATATACACAAACTAGGTGGAAATATTCAATGGAAAAACAAGATTATTGACTAAAAATGAGCACAAGGGTCTTACCTTAAGAAACCCCTCGAAAAATCCTCTCAAGAATCGCCCAAACCCGAGCTTGAAATGTTTAAAATGAAGCAAAATTGCGAACCCTCATTTTAAATAATCTGCCTAGTATTCTCGCTTCTGCGGCCACTTTAGCCGCTTGTGCGGCACTAATTTTGCAGTCCATCATCCACATCTGCGGAAGCCACTAAGCCGACCAACCGTTTATACGGTCAAAACCTCCCGCTTCGGCGGGAGCGCATCTGCGGACCAGCCTCCTCAATCCTTTTCCGCTTCTGCGATCCTCCACGCGTAGGTGTGAGTCCGCACCTGCGGAATACCTTCTGCATCTGTGCTCCACAATCCCCAGCTCAACCTTCGCTTCTGTGCTTCCCAAGTCGCTTTTGTGAGCTCGCACCTACGACCAATGTTCCGCATATGCGATTGCACCAGAAAGCTTCAGCTACAGCAGTCTTTCAAACTCAAACTTTGATCCGAAAACCATCCGAAATCAACCCGAGCCCCCGGGACCTCAATCAATTATACCAATAAGTCCTAAAATATCATAAGAACTTAGTCGAGCCCTCAATCACCTCAAACAACTTTAAAAATACGAATCGCACCCTAATTCAAGTCTAATGAAAACTAAGGAATTTCAACTTCTACAAACAACACCGAAACTTATCAAATCACGTCCTATTGACCTCAAATTTTGCACGCAAGTCAAATTTGACATTATGGACCTACTCCAACTTCTGAAATCGGAATCCGATCCCGAAATCAAAAAGTCTACTCCCGGTCAAACTTTTCAAAAATCCAATATTTGCCATTTCAAGCTTAATTCAACTACGGACCTCCAAATCACAATCCGGATACGGTCCTAAGGCCAAAATCTCCCAATGGAGCTAACGAAACCATCAAAACTCCATTTCGGAGTCGTTTACACATAATTCAATAGCCGGCCAACCATTTCAACTTAAGCTTTCAACCTTGAGACTAAGTGTCTCAATCATTTTGAAATCTATCCGGGTCCGAACCAACTACCCCGGCAAGCCACATAGCAGTTATAAAGTATAAAAGGAATAATAAATGGGAGAACGGGGCTACAACTCTCAAAACGACCGGTCGGGTCATTACAATATGCATTAAAAATTAAATCTTTTTGTATGTATGTATGTGTGTGTGTGTGTGTGTGTGTGTATATATATATATATATATATATATATATGTGTGTGTGTGTGTGTGTGTGTGTGTGTGTGTGTGTGTGTGATGTAGATTTATTGTTAATGTAACCTACCCAGAAATGCACTTGGATCTCACTTTCTCACCAATATTCTCCATTTTATTTCATCCTTCTTGTTTTGGTTTTTGCTCTCTGCTTAAAGTTCTTGCTTAAACATCAATGATAGTAAGAATTATTGTTAATCAATGTACTGTAAATTTATTATAATCTTCTATTAATTATATCTTTTTTGTAGGCAAATGATACAGCTAGAAGATCCATTTCACCCATGGGCTTTAGAAGATCATCTGATGGTACTGATTCTAGTGACAACAACTGAAGTTCCTTACAAGTGCATTAGATAATTAAGTATGATTCTGGATTGAATGGTTGAAGTAAATATTTTATGTGTAATGGCTGGAGTAGATATTTTGCGCTTAATAGGTGAAGTAGATATGGTGTTTAAAGCTAGTTTTGAGACTAAAGATAATACTTCATGTTAACGTTCTTTATAATTTAATGTTATTTTGATGTTACTAATTTTGATATGCAATTTCAATATTATGTTCATGCTTCATAATATTAATATATTTAAAATATTCTATAGAAAATTTTGGGAGCCACAATTACCCCAAAAAATCATATTATTTTGAAAAAAATAACTGGGGTTATTATAACTTTCTCTAATTAAGTAAAGAGAATATGCTAAGCAAATTGCATAGGTTAAAACCCCTGCAAATTGCTTAATTTATAGGGGTTCCAACCGCCGCAATATTTTTCTCAACGAAGTTTTAAGTTGATTAAATATTGAAAATGTGGGAGTTAAATTGCCGCTAAATCAACCGCCGCTAATGATACCAGCGGTCACGAAAAAAAAACCCGCAAATTAATTGCGGCGACCGATATTACAGGGGTTTTGAAAATCACCGCGACAACAATTTGCGGGGGTTGTTGTGGCTCTTTTATTTAGGTTCATGGTTTAATCCTCTTGTCTATACAGTTCATGTAGGGACATGAATATTTATTTGATCACATAGTTTAGTCATGTAAAGTATGGCTTCCTTGAGCTTTCTACATTTGATTGTATGGAAAAACCCAATGAACTAGAATTCCCTATTGGTCGAAAAGAAGGTGCACAATGAGAATACTTTGGGAATAAGACCACTACACAAAGAAAGCAAGTTCATTTATTACACTAGATGAGCATAGGCCCATGTTAAGTATGGGCCAATATTTTATAAGGTCTTTTGTTGTTAACATCACGTGCGGTCCCTCAATTATATTGAGGGAATCTTACAGATATATTCTAAATAAATCCTAACTTACCAATCCCTAATTATTAATCATATATTTACCAAAACTAACCAAGCACATATAAAAATTAAAAATTCAAATAAATAAGGTTCTTTCTATCCAAGAGTCAAACGCAAATATCTCTTCCATATTTTTAAGTGTAATCAGCAACATTAGATGCAAGACGGAAAGAAAATTTTATGGATAAGGTAGCAAACGAGGTGATGAAATACAAAAAATAATATACAAGATTCCAAACATTTAAGCAAAAAAAAAATCTTTTTCAATGGGTATGGTTGAAATTCATTGAAAACCATATATATGAGCCAATATACAAAATTTGAGGAAGATTGGAGGTGATTTGGACTGATTTGATATCAAAATTCGTAGTTAAAATTGAGTTCAAAAAATTCTTCTACGATACATGCATCAAACATGTATCACGCATGTATCACACACACAGGTATACATGGATATACATGTGATACACATTTGATACAAATATGATACATATGTGATACACAAATGATACACATATCATTTTTTTCATGTTCATCTTCTACTTTGAATTTTCAATTCAAACGACCTCAAAACTCCATCAAATCATCCCAAAACTTAGGTTCAAACTACTTAAGATGTACTCAATCTATTCTAATAACACTCGCTCAAAAGAAAGCAAAACTTGATATATTTTGGCTAAAAATAGCTAATTAACTAATATTGGTAACATTTGGCTAATATTTATAATATTTTATGAATTGATCAATTTTTGTAATAAACTGCTTATAAATGGACATAAGTGATAGTTTCCCTTATATTTACCATAACAATAAAGTCAACAAAATTATCTTTTTGTTCTGATTAATGTAATTGTAACTTTATTGTTACAAAGAGTACTTATATTATGATTAAAATCTTTTTCATTTCTGGCATTACGATCAGTAGTCTTGATTGGATGTCTGATCACGCCCAACTCTAGTCCTAAAAAGGATAAGCGGTCACTGCAAATATAATCCGGTCTAAGAGTCCGGAGTCAAATCCCACAGAGAACTAAGGCTTAGCTACAACTGTTCAATATCACTAAGAAGGCAAGCTCGAATAGTTTCTAAGTTATAAATATTAAGATTCTTATGTATAACTAATTAACTAACAAATTAAAATAGTAAATTAATAACTAAAGATATTAAGGGTTGGAGACTAAATAAGGAGGACTAGAGTTATAATTTCTCCAATTGTCGGAATCCTTTCCGCTACGTCTTCTATAATTTCGCCTAATTATTCTCTACTGATCGTGAGCACTCGACTTATCATAATTCTCTCTCGAGCAACTACAATAATGTACTAATCATATTCTCTCGAATTACGCTAACTCGCACTTTTTCACCGCTCACTATGATCACGTCAAAGCTTTATTATCTCTAATCCCGCTTTTAAGCCTGCCATATTGATCTCTCATATACGTTAGGAGTGATATTTTTCAACAATCACCTAAATATGTACTCTTTTTAAAGCAATACATAATAAATAGGCACTGTTAATTGAGAGTTCTTCAATTAACTAAAATAAGCACGTAGTTGAACAAATAGAAAATTTCAAAGAATCAATTATATCAAAATGTATCGAAAATTCATCCTACAAAAGGTTCCATCAAAACCCTAGATAACAAATTAGCTATTTACAAAAGGTTCCGGCTAATGATCTTTCAAAACATACGTGCACCCTTTAGCGTTTCCATGGTTTCACTCAAAAGCTACTCCAACTCTCACCTTACTCTATAGCGACTTCAGTTCTTTCGGAGGTAAAGATTCAAAAGGATCTAATTAAGAACAAAAAGGTAATCGGCTATAAAGTAGGTGCCAAAGAAAAGGCTTAGAGGCTCAAATGAGATATCTAAAGATAATTTTATTTATGGTGGCATACTAGCTCAATGGACAATCAAAGAAAAGCCTACATCATCTCCTAGACTCACAAAGCTTAATTATTTTGCATTGACTAATACACGGGGCAAGTTCTAGACTAACACAGGATAGCACAGAATGTAATCAAGTCTCACATCACACAATGCACATGATTTACTCCGGACGGTTTAGACCCAACACTCAAGTCAAACAACAAAGTATAGTCATCATATTAACTCAACACATGGAAAGTAATCACATGAGTCAACAAATGAACTTAAGCATCAAAGGAAAGTTACATATATTCTCAAGGCATGTGGCCACATATAACACAAAAAAGATAATCAACTCAAATGGTATAGCTCTAAGTCCCGTAATAAAACATGTCAAAAAGCATAGATACTCAAATTTTTCCATTTCATTATCAGTTCTACAGAAGAAAGAAAAAGAATTTTTTTTTTGTATTTTTTTTAAACTTTACTCCCTCAAGAAAACGATCTAAGAAATCCACCGTCGGAAAAAGTCTAAAATTTTTAAAAATTCTACCTAAAAAAGAATTATTATCCGGTTCAAATAGTCATCCCTAGAAAAAGAACTGTGGCTATGAGAAAAAACAAGAGGGATTATTTCTACCTAATTATGTTTTTATATTTTTTTTCCCCATACCTAACATAGCACAAGAAATCACTTAAGCAGTCTTCTCCCACCCCACACTTAAAATTGTGCATTGTCACCAATGCACAATATAAATAATAAAGGGGTAAAGAAACTTCCTAGTAGGCCGAAACACTAGCAGCTCATGGGGTACTCAGACATCTCCTTAGTATTTTTTTTGTACGGGTACCCTACAATTAGTTCTAACCATCTGGCTTGCTGTTGCACCCTTCCAATGGCTTTGCTTCCCATGCTCCTAAAAAATCAAAAACGATACTACAAAAATAACACAAAAAAATATTTTAAAAAAACCTAAACATAAAAGAAAGCAGTAAAGCTGGGTTGCCTCCCAACAAGCGCCTGATTTAATGTCACGGCACGATGTGAACCACTTTCTGCCTCAACCTCGAGCTTATGAATTGGATCCCCAATTTTGATTCAAGCTTATGATTATGCTCCTGGGGTAGTACAAAGTCTTGCGAGCTAAAAATTAAATAAATTCTCATACACTTTTTGGCTCTCGACTGAGGAGTGTCACCTTGCCTAGCCGGCTTTGAAAATTTCAAAATATAAGGCTCATTTGTCTCTTCCCTTGACTCTTTTTTATGCTCATAAGGATCAATTCTCATTTCACCATCCGAACATAATGTAGAGAAGTATTTGGAATGAGGTCGGACACGCTCAAATACCTGAACTTTAAGATTTTCAGCCTCCTTGACACAAATTATACTAGAGTCAACTAAATTTGTATCCTCAATGTCCTTGTTTGACTCTAGTATTATTTCTTCAACATTGACATCATCAAATTCTAGTTGTTTAGAGTGTTGGTGTTCTACTCTGGATCCCTCCATTGGTACCTCAATTTCTGTCTCAGATGCACACTACTCCTTACTACTATCTATAATATTAACTTGTTGAGCATTAAAAGCTTTAACTAGTTGACTCACTTGAGCCTCCATGTTGCGAATAGTTTCCTCGTGCCTTTGTATCTGCAGTTGTGTCTCATTATTATTTTTCACAAGGCACCTCAGCATATCCTTGATCTCCTTCAGATCATCATCCCTGGGTTCTTTGTTTCTATTAACTTCACAAGAAAAAATAGAACCATCATAGTAAGGGGTTGGGGGAGGATAAGAAATATAAGCACAACCATGAAAGTGATCATTTAGACCACCACACACATCACACACATTCCACAAATAAGATTGAGTTAGTGCACATAACTCGCTCTCGAAAATAATTTGATAATTTTGCCACTAGTGATTTACTTCACAATATATATGAGGATCAACAGTAGCATTACAAGCACCTAAAATCTTGTAATTCCAAGATGACATGTTTCTCAAATCAACAAGTAGAATAAAATTAAATTAAATTTAAAAAATAAAAAATAAAATAGAAGTTCAAACTTGAAACCTAGCAATATATACAGTTACAACTATACCGTTAGTTCCTCGGCAACGGCGCCAAAATTTGATCACGCCCAACTCTAATCCTAAAAAGGATAAGCGGTCGCTGCAAATATAATCCGGTCTAAGAGTTCGGAGTCGAATACCACAGAGAACTAAGGCTTAGCTACAACTGTTCAATATCACTAAGAAGGCAAGCTCGAATAGTTTCTAAGTTATAAATATTAAGATTCTTATGTCTAACTAATTAACTAACAAATTAAAATAGTAAATTAATGACTAAAGATATTAAAGGTTGGAGACTAAATTAAGGAGGACTAGAGTTATGATTTCCCCAATTTTCGGAATCCTTCCCGCTATATCTTTTAGAATTTTGCCTAATTATTCTCTACTGATCGTGAGCACTCGGCTTATCATAATTCTCTCTCGAGCAACTACAATAATGTACTAGTCATATTCTCTCGAATTACACTAACTCGCACTTTTTCACCGCTCACTATGATCACGTCAAAGCTTCGTTATCTCTAATCCCACTTTTAAACCCGCCATATTCATCTCTCATATACGTTAGGAGTGACGTTTTTCAACAACCACCTAAATATGTACTCTTTTTCAAGCAATACATAATAAATAGGCACCGTTAATTGAGAGCTATTTAATTAACTAAAATAAGCACGTAGTTAAACAAATAGAAATTTTCAAAGACTCAATTATATCAAAACATGTCGAATCCATCAAAACCCTAGATAACAAATTATCTATTCATAATAGTATGCAAAACTACAATACTAGAATTCATAACCAATAATGGAAATAGGAAGAAGAAAGTGAAAAACTCGTAGAAGAATTCTCCGCCTTACTCCTTGTGTGTTCTAGCCTCCTTAGGTCGAATTCCCTTTCAAAAGTAAATTTAAGGACTATTTATATGTGATATGGTTTGCATGGGGCGAAATATATATAAGCCCACTTCAGAACAGCCTTTTTAGGTTAGCTCGTTCACTCTCTCGTGCGCACGCGAGAGTGAACGAGCGAAGTTCTTCTCTTTTTCTTTTCCTTCTAGGCCTCTCGTGTACTTCCATGCCTTTTTACCATAACCCATTGTTTTGTTTTCAAGCTCCCCTCAGCTAGCTTGTTCACTCTCCTTTGTGCACGCTATAGTAAACAAGCGAAATTCTTCTTTTGTCTCTTAGTCCCGAATCAACTTCTTTTGCTCAATTTTTCATTCAACTTGCTCTTATGCATAAGAATGCACGTAATTAGCATAATTTACTACAAAAACTTATGTAACCTGCGGTAACCATACAAGTTATGAGATGAAAGTACACAAAAAAAATATATGCATTTTTAGGCCTTTATCAATGTCCTCCATTTCTTTTCTTTTCTAAACTGCAATTTAGTATCTTAGCATTTGATACTACTATGTTTAAGTTTCTTCCCAATTTTCATCGGGATTTAAATGCTATTATGGTATACGTACCGGAAAAATTCAAATAACATTTGTCTTTATTATTATATACTCTTTTCGTGTTTAATTGGTCGCGGAGTTTATTAAAAAAAAAAAAAGAAATATTATGATACTTGTAGTTTAAAATAAGTTATTGATATTTGTATGAATGTAAATCATCTCATTAGAAGTAAAATTGAGGTTTATATTTAAATTATATTTAAAGATAAATATTTATCATTCTTTTTTTAATAATAAAAAAAAAATCACATAAATTGAGACAAAAAAAATACTCCGTATCTATTATAAAAGTTGGAGTACTATTAGTACTGTCACATTGCGGAAACAAGGTTAATAAATTAGAGTTCTTTTATCAGACGAATGACAAAAGCAACAAAAGCTTATCAACGACAAGGCCGCTGAAAAGTTGAGCATCATATTTTTGCTATCATCATGTTTCCAGTTCTGTGCGTCTTATGCAATCAATCTTACTTTAGTTTAGTATTTTTTCCATTTCTTTTCATGGTGTTTGATTCATTGATTGTGCATAAAATTTAAGAAAGAAAGAAACTTTTTGATATATATCGAAATGTATTTAGAAGTTGTGACTAGAAAAAAAAAACGATATCTTGTAAAATGACAAATAGGAATAAAGGGCAGCCCAGTGCCAGTGCCGGCCCAAGGGTGAAGTTGTTAAGCTGTTAAACCAGTTGCTTTGAGCTTCATTATTTTCGGGGCCCCAAATTTTCCTAATAGGTTATATATTAATTTATTTTAGAAGAATATTTAGTGTTTTAAATAAGAAAGTACATATTATTGTAGTAAAAAAAGTAAGATTAAATTGTTGATCATAAATTACGGAAAAAAAAAAATTTTGGGAATCACTCTTTAGACTATCAATTGAGAAAGAATTCAATTACTAATACATAAATCAAAAAAAAAAAAGGTTGAAACTTTAATACAATCCCACAACGTGCCCTTGAAATTTTTAGCAAACAATAAAACCCTTAAATTAGAAAGCATATCTCAAGAGAAATTAAATGGATTAGATAAAATTATTAATAACTTTGCATAAGAAACACTAGAAAAATAGAATTTAAATGAGATTATATATGATTCTTTTTTCTTTTATGTATAAAAAAGGCCTCTCATTAAAGTTTTGCTTTAGGCCTTCATATTTATTGAGCCGTCCATGCCCAGTGCATAAGGTATTGGGCGCTAGGGGAAGGATCACACCACAAGGGGTGAAATTTAGACAGTCTACCCTAATACAAGCATTAACTTTGCATAAGAAAAACTATAAAAATATAATTTGAATGAAATTATATATGATTCTTTTTTCTTTTATATATAAAAAAGACCTATCATTAAAGTTTTTCTTTAGGCCTCCATGTTTATTGAGTCGTCCCTGCCCAGTGCACAAGGTATCAGGCGTTCACGCAGATTCGGGGAAGGACCGCACCACAAGGGGTGCAATGTAGACAGACTACCTTAATGCAAGCATTAGTGGCTGCTTTCACGACTCGAACCCCGTGACCTATAGGTCACACAAAGATAATTTTACCATTGCTCCAAGCCCTCCTTCAGATAACAAAGAGGAGTACAAGACTTTATTTTCTCGATCATTTTTTTTTTTTTTGGTCCATGAAAATTAAGAAAAATGAAATTTTACTCCACAAAAGAAAAAGAGAACGATTTGAATTTCTAGAGACAGATATAAAAGAAGATTTTTGTCAAGATTTCCAAACTTGATATCCTTAGTCACCATCGTTATTTTTTTCATGGTTGAACTTCAATGTCTCCTTCTATGACATTCATGGATAGGCCAGACTAGTTTAACAAATCACCTCACAATTCTTCAGCGGACCAATGAACTTGTTATAATATATATGTTCCTGAAACTTCAAGTTTTTGTATTGGAAACTGGATAATCCGGCCTCATGGCTAGCTTCTAGTCAAAATTTCAGATTGTTATTAACCTCTGCTTGGTCCCTATTTGTTTTGAGTAGATTTTGTTCACTGTCTCATTCCAGGCATTTATGTTAGGCCAAACATAAAATATGTTTTCAGGACCACTGAGCTTGTTAAAATATGTTCCCGAAACATCAAGTTTTTGAGTTTTTGTACTGCAATGTGGATGGTCCACTCATGCATTGCCGATGTCTATTTTACAAGTTTGCAAACTCAGTTTTGAGTTCTTTTTTTTTTAAAATCGTGTTTATTTCGAGCTATTGTTCGTACAAGAAAGTAAGTTTGCTAAGATTTCCAAATTTAGTGTTTTTACATTTTTTAACATATCAAAACTTCACAAAGCCTAGTTTGAAAATCTTCAAAAGAAATTGTATGGTAAAAGTAGCTCAAAAAATGTATACGTATAATTTTTCTTGAAAACTCGAATTCAATTTTTGTAAACTTTAAAGCAAACGCCACTTATCTCAAGATCTCTCACTGTCTTTTGTTGATATACTCTGCGGGGTCCCTACTTTCTTTAGGTAAAATTTCTTTAACTTTTTGTCGTTGAACATAATGTCATAGTCCTAAATCCAGTTGGAATGAAGCAAAGTAGTCGAAGAAAAGACGTATTCTATGCCCCAGTTTCTTTAATGTAGTCAATTCATGTAGAGGAATACAAGAAAGATCAAATTAATTAATGCAAGCCAATTCTGTTGTGGCCTTTAGGAACCCAAAGGGTCACCACTCCTGAAGGAGACTGCACTCAATAGTTAATAACTTAATATACTACTACTAGTATTCTTTACTTTTCTTCTATGTCCTAACGGGAAGCCTGAGTCTTTCTACTACAAGTTAATTCGAGAGGTTCAAGATGATGTTACATTCGTCATGACTTCGTATGCAACTTTGCGACTTCTTGTTCAATTTGCTATATGTTGATTGGTGTCTTTTCTTCAAATGCCGTTTGGACAACTAAACAAAATCAGAAACATAAAATAAATTATCTTAGCACATGTTATTTTGTTCGTTGTACAGATTTTGAAGGTTTTTTTTTATATATAAAACAGAAGAAAATAAATACTCCAGTAGATTAGCTCTCTGTCACGACAAAAGAATTCCCAGAAACTTGAATTCTAAAAAACTCACAATAAAATAAAAGAAATTCTAAAAGATAAAACAGGAGATAACAAACATGTCCGTGAGACAATGTGGTAGGACAAGAAAGTAACCTAACTTAAAATTATAGTGCATGCTATATAAAGGAGTGTAGAACAGCAAATGGACAGTACAGTAAGCAAGTTGATGTCCTTAAGTGGTGGAAACAGCATAAAAGCCGGAGTGGCTTTCCATAATTTTCGCCAGCTAAATGGCACTTTCCTATCTACCTAATAAGTAACTTAAAATTCAGCTCATCACAAGAGGAAAATCTTTTTAGCCTAATCTATACTTATGTAGTTTAATTTTATGATGATGTTTGACCGGATATATAATTTACTAAAAATAGAAATTTTGTTGCCACATACCGAAAGTACATTGGAATATATGTTCTTAAATATGTTGATATTTCTGTAGTCGTAAAAATATTTCATTAAAGAAA
The DNA here is from genome assembly GCF_000390325.3 of Nicotiana tomentosiformis. Classification (NCBI taxonomy): domain Eukaryota; kingdom Viridiplantae; phylum Streptophyta; class Magnoliopsida; order Solanales; family Solanaceae; genus Nicotiana; species Nicotiana tomentosiformis. The sequence continues at coordinate 134,364,998 of NC_090813.1, forward strand.
CATTTGCTGTTTAAAAATATTGAGTTTTTAAATATTTTTGAAACAGGCTAAAAAGCAAAAAATTGTCATTTAAAATAAAATATCGGAGTAGAATCACAAAGCATGTCTAGAGCAAAGTTGGATGCCTCATATTGTATAGGTTTTGATCAAACCAAATACACTTCTAGTATTAAACAAGCAAATGAAGGCACATATAACATATGTATAGGTTTTTGCCATAAAAAAAGATTCTTTTTTTTCTAAAATATTTTTTAATTTTTTTCGAAATTAGTGTTTGGCAATGAAATTTTTGATTTTCACTCGAAGATGAATTTCGAATTTTTTAAAATTTTGAAAAACTCCAAAAAACTATTTTTCAAAATTTTTATTTCAGATCACTCACAAAAGTCAAAAATAATCCAAAATTATATACATGTCCAACGCCAACTCTAATTTTCTAACTTTTTTCCTAAATTTTAAGATTCTTATGTCCAAATGCCCACTTAGATGCACCACCTCCAAAAAAGAAACTGGCAATAAACAGACTATGGAAAAGCAATCATGCTTGGCACCGAAGCAGGTAGGTTTCCTTCCGTACCATGGCTCGGACAACAAGTGTACCTTAACGCGTACACACTTTCAGTTTATAAATTTGTAGCTCCACCCCCTTCTTTCTCTGCCTCACAACTCAACCAAATCCACCTTCATTTCCAACCTTCCCCATTTTAATTTGCTCTTAAACCAGAGCCCCTATACTATACTTTATTTAGGCAGACGCCAACTTTCTCTGAAAAACTATCCTTTTCTTCTATTCTTTCTTCTGCATTGGATGTGGAGAGGAGTGAGTACTACAAATTGGCTTTGCTGCAGAACAAAATATGGAGCGTCCTCAGTACTATGCACCAGCCCATATTAATGTGGAGTCATCATCTCGGCCATCTCTAGGCTTCCCTCTTGGCACTGGCGTTCTCTTAATTGTCATATTCAGCTTGAGTGGCATCTTTTCTTGCTGCTATCACTGGGAAAAAATTCGTTCCCTCCGCCGTCGATCTTTCGCCGACGCCCATCCTGCATCCTTGAAACCCAAACACGCCCACATGGTAAACAATCTGATATCCCTCTTTTGTTTACTGTATTGCGCGTACCATTTCATAAGTTTGTTGTATTACTAGAGAAAGGAATATAATATATTGGATATAAATAATAAATAATATAAACTGAAAGTATAACTAATGTTTACACTATTACAAATTAATAGTATATTTAACCTTGTTATAACAACTTGTTTAGTTTATTTTATATATATATATATTATATATATATATATATATATATATATATATATATATATATATATATATCAAACAACAAATCCTCAGCCCTTACCATTGTGACTTATTCTAATTGACTAGTGACAGTAATTCTAATTATAAGAACGCACTCTCTTATAGGCGAGTTTCTAGATTGTGATGTCTAACTTAAACATACATGCTGACAAATATAGGTCTCTATGTGACATGCTTTCTATATCAAATTGTTACAAACGTACCAAGGAGATGGGTCTAGTAACAGATGCCAATGAAAATGTACAATACTCTAGTGAGCTCACAGGATCACACATGAAAACATGTAGGACATGATTGCTAGTTTACATAGAACATGACATAAAGACTCAGTTATAATACATTGAATTCAAGTGAGATTAGTGGTTATGCAACATTCAAGAGAGCAAAAGAGCATATGTATTCCTATAAGCATGCTTTCTCAGTGACACACACATGGTTAAGTAAGCAAAAAACCAAAGAAGTATGTTCAAATAAGATTAAGCAAGACATTGTAGATACAAACAGAAGTCTCTTAGAGGTGTTAAGGAGAGAAGCATGCATGTGACCAGGCTGCTAGTACGACAAGAGGCATATACCTTGAATGCGAGGCCACCAGCAGATACAATCAACTAGGCGAGGTTACTAAGATTAAAACTATTTCTATTGCGGAATGATAAACTCATTAGCTCTTTTAATTACCAATAACTCTTCAAGTAAGTGGACTTAGACAGTAAAGGGAGGAAACAACAGGCATGCCATAGTGACAGAATTGGAGCCAATATATAAAGAACACATGATTCTTCGAGAGCACTTAAAGATAAATTTTATATATATATATATATATATATATATATATATATATATATATATATATATATATATTACTAAATTAGATTCATTATAAATAGTTACTTCAAACTCTTAGTATGTAGTTTAGGTTTACAATAAGTTCTATTTTTTTGGTTGAGCTAATTATATTACATGAAAAAATGTCTTTTTCATGTTTCATGGAGAGATTGGAATTGAACTTTTACACTACTCTATTCCCTTTCAAATTGTGTAAATAATATCACCTATGTTACGCTAAAACACCTTTATTTACATATGTTATGTGACATATTCATCCAACTAGACAGTCACGTCTAATTAATTGTTATGTAAATATCGGACTTATGGATAAAATTAACTTTGTTCATTCTCTGTTTTACAGAGTGAGAAACAGAACCGTAGCCAAATCTTGCCGGCAGTGTTAATGCCAGGTGATCAAGTTCCAAAATTCATAGCATTGCCTTGTCCATGTCAGCCTCCCCGACCAGGAAAGGTGGTTGTAGAGGTTCAGACGCCGCCGCGGCCGCCGCCTTCACCTCCTAAGCCAATTCGTATGGTGGTGGGATTACCTTTGTATTAGTATAAGCAGAGTATTACTGATTTGGGACTCGGCTCATTGGTGTATAGCAGAGTGTATATATTGAATTGTGGTTATCAACTAAACTCCCAACCTTTTGATTTGTTAATACCAATGAAATTTTTATAATTCCCTGGTAAGTGTTTGCAGTCAGCAGGGCAGAGTAATTAGCTCGATGCAGGTGTTAACTATAACTTCCCAAAATGAAGGAAAACGGTTCTTTGTTTTATGTTTTAACACCTTAATTGAGATGCAGATGAGTGTTGTTGGTTTACTATTTTTTTACTTGTACCGTTAGTTCAGTGTTTAGGATCAAAATTCAAAAGTGTCCAACTTTTGCATAATTCTATAAAGAGGTATATATCAAGGACTGAAATAATCCAACTCTTGTACTTTAAGGACCATTTTGATTATTTTCTCAGACATTCCAAAAATGAAGTTTGTAATCCTTCAGAAAAAGTTATTCTTTTCCTGTAAAAAGAACTCAAACAAGTAGTATATTTTTTGGGTCAAAAGCTCAAAAATAGAGTTTGCAAACTCAGGTTTTTGCAATCTCTAAAACTAACACCACAAGTATTGACATTTCATATTGTCATCATTTGCGGATACAGTAAGTCAGTACTATGCAGGTCGGACAGAGCTAAAATTTCAAACTTATGGGTTCGAAATTTTAATTTCCTTAAGTTACTGAGTTTTAAATTAATAATTTATACATTTCAATTTATTTTTCAAAACAAATACAGAATTCGAATCAAAACTATTGAGTTCGGCCGAACTCGCTCTGGATACTCTAGCTCCGCCCATATAGGTCCCCACCTGGTTTAGGCAGATATTCTTTAATTTTTGTCGTTGAACATAATGTCACATAGTCCTAAATCCCAACTTTAATGAAGCAATGTAGTCTGAGGACTGAGACAAGACGTGTTCCATACCCCAGTTCTTTAATCTTTTCACTGTAGTCATGTAGAGGAATAGAAGATCAAATTATTGTAACCAAATTCTGCTGTCCCCTTTAAGAACCCAAAGGGTCACAACTTTTGAAACTATCTCCTCTTTATTTTTAATTTTTAACTGTAGTATTTGCAGTATGTATGTATATATATATATATATATATACACACATCAAATTTAACAGGCTCAATGTCTAGTTGGACTGTTGCCCCCCCCCCCCAACCCCCACCTCCTACAATTCTGTATTGAGGGTCTTAGCATATGTTGTTCTTCTTTCTACGCTGATCAAGAAAAAGAAAAAGAAACTTTTTAAATGAATTAGTAGCAGTTCTAGAGGTTGAATATATGATGTTGCATTTATTGTAAGACTTCCTATGCAACTCGCGTCTTGTTCCAATGTATTTGCATCTAAAAGAGAATAAAAGTCTGTACCCTTTGCCAGTGAGGCAGCAGAAAATGATTGTGAGGTACTTCTTCAACGAATTCCGTACGTTTGGGCAACTATACAAAAGCGAAGTTATCTTAGGTTAAGGGAGTATCAAATCTTTGTTTTATTGTCCATATATATGTCCGTCAAGATTTAAAACTTATGGGTTCGAGATTCTAGTTCTATTAAGTTACTGGGTTCTAAAATAATAATTTGTACATATTCCATAAATTTCACAAGACAAATATAAGGTTTGCACAAAAACTACTAGATTCGACCGAACCCGTAAGCAGAAGGCTAGCTCCGCCCATGCATATATCAAAGTATTTTTGTACTGAAACAAAGCATAACAGACACATGTCAATAATGTAACAAAAAAACAATTCTCACACAATCGGTTCGTGATACTCGTACAATGGAGTAATAAAATAAAACAAAATCAAATCACATATCAATTGCAGAACAGATTCCTTCATTTTGTTTTAGCTAGGTGGACAAATAAGTGTGCACTTTTGAGATGGAGAGAATCGCGGAATGTATATGCTCTTTTCAGGGATACTATTTAATGAGGAAAAGAAGAAGAAAAAGAGCGCAACTTGTCCCTTGGAGGGAATATTTAAATTTGACTGTGATCGGATACAAGGGTACTTGTCCTAAAAGATAGCTCGAAATTGATTAATAATTTTCAACTTTCAATTACTTACTTATTTAGACGTTTAAGCTTTAAATTCGAAAGGCAATTAAGTCTTTGTTCTCAAAATGTGTTAAGATAGCTAATTTGAAATACTATTTTTGTCAATCGAATAACCATATAGTGAAAGCATAAATTCTTGAGGACATTAAATAACGTAACACTAGCAGGGTCATATTCATGCAATTTTAAACCAACAAGACGTTTCCAAGAGGCTGCTTGTGTAAAATATCTTTAAAACAATAATGAAGGACAATAAAAGCAAGCTAACCTAAATTCTACTGTATGCTACAGGCCAGTCCAAAACAGAGAGTTGAAAGTGCACTAGGAAAGTTGAAGTATGCAGTGAAAGCGGATCCTAAAAAGAGAGCGAAAGGACCGAGATACTTTCCAATTTCCATAGTTTTTGCCAGCTGAACAGCATTTTCCCTTTTCTGAATTTCCACACACCTGCAAACTCTAAAGTCAGTTCAACACAATTTGGAAAATTCTTCCCGCAATCTCATTCCATTTATTATTAATAGTAACTAAGGATTAGTACATATATAGCTTTATTTGGCTAGGTCCGCTAGGATACATGGTACCTAGACAATCATGTTCAAAAGATGAATATACATAATTAGAGTACATCACAAAGCTTAAGCTTTCAAAAACGTCTAGATTTCTTCCAAATTTTGCAAGTTCGTCCACCACTTCACTAGAATTCCGTCTCTTTGTAGCGTGGAATTTTCCAATTATTTATGCTTTGACAGGTTAACAGAAAGCATTAGATATGACAAATTTAGACGTCTATTTGTGCCAATATATATGAGATTAATTTCGTACGCTCTGGTAATATCATTATTAATATTTTTACAACAGCGTGTACTTAACTAGTATAAAAGAAAAAAGAAGAGAGTAGAAGTTTATTAGGGACGCGAGGAAAGGTGGAGCAAAAAGGAAGGTTGTAGAAAACTATATAGCAACTCAATTTCATAGTTGTTATTTTGTATTTTAACTCTTTGTTTAACGTAAATTGATGCCGACAAGCTTTGATGCAGTTGAATCACATGATTCATTCATAACTCAATCCATCTTAGCGTGTCTAAATTTGGGCGAGACCAGCAAATTAACAATATGCCTAACACTGGAAATACCTATATTAGAGCTTGAATCGAGTGACCATACAACCTAAAAAGGTTAAGCTATCAAAGATACTTCATTTCTAATTACGTAAAATAGATTGTGTTTCACTATATCTCCTCACGAATGGATTTGATCTTTATCATGAACTAAATACGTAAAATATATTTTCTTTTATGCTTTTAATTTTGGGACAAAGAGATATAAACTCAAGATATTCAGTACTATTTACCCTTGAAATTTGATAGCAATTAAACTTATAATGAGGTTCTAAGGATAGGCGATTTCACTTAATACCGATAGACAAATATGAAGATTAATAACAGAAATGAACTATAAAATAAAGCGAACCAATATTGAAACGGAATTCAACCCTCGAGCTAGGGTGCCCTCGAACTGATTGATACCAAAATAGTTAAAAATAAAGCAAGATGATGAACAAAAAAGTATAAGCTAAAGAGAGAGCTTTATATTGGCTTTTTACGTGAGAATAATGTGTTACAAATGGTTAATACTCCCCTTTATATACTCGAGGAGTTATACTTATGGTATAACTCTAATTACAGAAGAAAATCCTATGATTAGCTAATTAACCGTTTCTGATTTGATTCGTTCCGAGATTTAAGCCATGATCCTCGATCAGTCACCGAGATTTATGTCGTGATCCTCGACCAGTCACGGATATCTCGCCTTTCTGTTATTGTGCTATCTTCGATCTTGCTCGATGTCTGTCTTGTTTGGCTTCGATCTCTACTAGGCTCGATCTTGACAGGTACCTCGATTCTGAACTCGGTACCTTATCCTCGTGATATGGCCTATTCCGTTACGAGGCCATCCTTCGATGCAAACTCCCGATCTCGGTCAAATAGTAAAATTAACAGTATACAGATAGTCCCCTCATTTTTTTGGAGTGTAATGACAAGAAACGAATTGAGTCTTCGATTTTCTATCTCGACCTGTCATGATGTCATCCTTGTGACGTAAGCGACGAAAGTGACTGAAACGTCCCGTCTGTACAGTTACCAAGGCACTAAATGTACGTCAGTCGATGATCGGCCACCGCCAATATTAAACCGTCGTTGTGAAATTAATAAATAGCCCCTCTCTCCACCATTTTGAACTTTACTTTCAGATTTCCAATCTCCAAAGCTTTTTATATCTTCTAATTTCTTCATCTGCAAATCTACGATTTTCACTGCTAACCTCTTCTCAAAATACCAAATCTTATCATCTCCATCTATTTTTAACTTCAAATCCATATAAAAATGGCAAAAACATCAAAAATTATTCCTCAAAAGGAAAATGCTTCTTCATCGCGGCCGGTCGGCGACAAGACACCGGCGAAGCCATTCCCCGAGGAGTGTGTTCCCGGGGGGTGTGTCCTTACTTTCGATTTTAAGACCGATAAAGCCTCGTCGGTTCCCGGTCGATGCGAGCCAGTGTCGATGTATATATGCTCGATAACTGAGGAATACCTTAAGAAGGTAAAGAAAGATTGCAACTGGGAGGGCAAAGTGGTGGTGATTCCGACCACCGAATAGGACATCACCACCCATGTGGAAGGGTTTCTAAGTATTTACACTTACCCTTTCACGTTGGCCCCCCTCGACCCCGTTGTTGTTGATTTATGCCGTCAGTATCAAATAACCCTAGGCCAAATCTATCCTTTCTTTTGGCGAATTGTAATTCTGCTCCGATTCTTCGTGAGCAAAGTCGAGGGGGTGCCTTTCACCCCCAACAACCTCATCAGGCTATATAGTCCCCGCCTCTATCGAGGTGGGTTAATAAAACTCCAACGCCGAGCTACTAAAGTGCTGCTCTAGAGCATAGACAAGGACAAGGACCAAAGTTGGATGGGCCGGTTCATTCGAGTGAGGACTTCCGACCTAATCCCGACTGAGAAGATGTCATTTCCTGAGAAATGGAATATGAAGCGTAAGTACAATCCCCCTGTTAGCTCCTATTAATTGTATTGCTCCTTTGCTTCTTCTCATTGATATCCTTTTCCGTGATGTAGTGGTCGCTTGGATGCTCGGTGCAATTCCTAACCTCAAGAGCTGGGTTTGGGACCTGGCCTCGACCTCTATGTATGCCGAGCGTTTGTGGCGTGACTTATCAAAGGGCCGATGGGAAGCCAAAACTCATGGTAAACCCCTTTTCCACGTCTTTAATGATTTTATGAAAGCATTTCTTACTTAATTTTCTTTCATACAGGCCTTGGCAAAGATGTTGTTATGAGGCCCATATCTGGTGAGCGGAAGAATTCGATCCCGACATCAAAACCGGCAAAGGACAAAAAGAGGAAAAAGTCCTCACCCTCCGAGGATCCAGAACCTAAGAAGAAGAAGGCTCGTAAGCCGAGGAAGAACATAATCCTCCTAACCGAAGAGTCTGTTCGGCATCTAATGGAGGAAGATGAAGAAGTGGAAGAAAATGACTCCGAGCTGGTGGCCCGACTAGGAATGAGCACCGAGGCCCCAAAGGCCACTGAATCGGTAAAGGCTGCAGAGATTCCGTCTCGAGATGAGGGGGTCTCAGGAAAAGACTTGGGCGAAGTCCTCGAGTCATCGAGGATCGAAGATGCCTCCCACCACACTGAGCCAATGGTGGGTACAGCTATCGAGGCCCCTCGAGATGAGGAGAACGCCCCAAGTGATTCACTTAGGGCAATAGAAATTGGAGGCTTGCCGCTGCTCCCCTCATTTTCTGAGTAGACGATTCAAGAGGCTCGGGCCTTGAAGACCCTCTCCATCGAAGGAGCTCATGGATGAGAGGACCCCTTCCGTTACTACTTTACCGGTCTGAGTGACTTGGAGGTCTCGAGTAGGACTTGGGCGAGGCATCGAGCCTTTTCAATGAAGCGCATCAAGCTCTGAATCGGGTAAGCCTTAACTCCCCTTGTTGGTGTTACACTTATGTTCATTTTTCTCTTCCTGTCTAACTTCTTTTCTTATTTCTGCGTAGGACTCGGCGCTTCACCGGGAAGTATTTTCTCGGTCTCGAGCTGAGCTGAGTCAGTGTGAGGCCAACCTCCGAGGGCTCACGGAGGAGAGGAATTCCCTTAAACTTCTCTATGGGCTAAAAGAAGAAGAGACCAAGGACCTCCGAGCCGAGTTGGCCAAGGCTTGCCAAGATCAGACCGACCTGATTGAGCAAGTAATGAAAATTTTAAAAGCTCATGGGATCGATTCGGGAACGGTGGCTAATATTTCAATCTCACAACTGCAACAGAAGGTCGAGAGGATTGAGCAGCTCCGCGAGGAAGTCAATATGATGAATGCGGAGATCTTGGGGTGGAAAGAAGGCATGGACCGCTTCGCTGCAGAAAAAGAGACTGCTTTATCCAAATTGTCATCGGCCGAAAGTCAGCTTCGAGGCATGAGTGAGAAGAGCTCGGCTCAAGCAAGGAAAATAGAGCAGCTCGAGGCTTAGTTGGCTTCCGAACTTACCAAGGACAAATCTGAAGCTGAAAAGGCAAAGGCCGAGGCAGATGCGATCGTGGTCGTCTACCGGACTGATGCTGAAGCCGCTCAAGTCCAAGCGAGAGAGGCAGCTGAGACCACTCAAACTCGAGCATATTGGATTGCCGAACTCGCCAAATGTCAATCTCGGGGGGAAACCCTCGAGGAGATCCACGCTTGAAGTTTCGATCTTACCAACGAGATAGTAAAGGCTAGAGAGCATGAAACCGAAAATGGAGTGCTGGCCACTTCCGATGATGATGATGATGATAGCAGCAAGAGCGGGTCCGGGAATGGAGAGGACCTCGATGGAGAAGAAGCTGCCCCCGGAGAAGATCAGGAACCATAGGATTTTTCACTTTTGATCTTTTGTATAGGATCCTGATCGGATCTTGTAAATATTCTCATATATATAAAGATCTCTTTCCTTTCCGACTTATCTTTATTTCATTTATGCCTTGTGAAAATTTTGTTTTGTTTATGCCTTATGAAAATTTTGTTCATAAGTTCGAGGCTTAGGCAATTTGATCGAAGTAGTTTTTATAATCGAGTGAGTACTTGCTCGAACTCGTAGCAGGGTGACCCTTAGGTTTTAATTGAGTGAGGATGATTTCTCAAAAATAAACTGGCCCTTTAGGCTCTTGAATTAGGATGATATATCCATAGCAAAAAGAATGGCTTTCTCCCCCTTTTCGGCTTGAAAAGCTTATTATTTAATCATATAAATTCTGTTGTGCCTTAACATGAAATAAAGGGTTTGCTCGAGTGTTCGAACGGTTCCGTACCCATTAGGATTTTTAAGGATCGATATTATCGAGACCATTTGTTTCGTAATGCCTTAACATAAAATAAAGAATTTGTTCGAGAGTTCGAACGACTTTATACCCATTAGGGTTTTCAAGGATCGATATTATCGAGACCCTTTGTTTCGTAATGCCTTAGCATAAAATAAAGAATTTATTCGGGAGTTCGAATGATTTTGTACCCATTAGGGTTTTCGAGAGTCGATATTATCGAGACCCTTAGAAATTTAGCCAAGGGTAGCCTTTTTAACCGGGTTGTGAAAATATTCGAAGGCCTATTTAATAACGGGAATCGGACGTCTCCGAACCGTATTAATTTGGATGTAGCCTTTAACTTGGGATTTGACTTTTGGGTTTGTTCCCCTTTTATACTTCGAACTTGTTCGAAGTATCATTCCCCGAGTGGGGTGGCCGTGGCCTATAAAATTGAGGATTGCCTTTTTAAGGTCTTACGATTTCGAGGTTTAGTAATTCGATCATGTCAATTTTTTGGACGGCAGTCCCCGAGTATTGGGTAAATTGTTTGAACTTCAGTTGTGATCGGCCCTTAAGCCAGTTTCCATAATAGATCATAAGTATGAAATTGTAAAGTATATATTTTTCTGAAGCATGGAACATCTGGTAAGGAAAAATACTTCTTTCAATAGATTAGACATTCATACGTGTTTTGCCATTAGGGTTTGAGTAATCTGCATGGACACGGTTCATTTGACTGTTTAGTCCTCTACAAAATTTACCTATCGAGACCCTGTCGACACGAAGTATTTTAATTGTAAGTATCCAAAGGTGTTGCCCCCAGTATTCGAGGTTGATTATAAAGGAGCCTCGGATATTGTTGAATTGCTCTAAGTTAGCACGAACAATGGTTGCTTCGTTATAAACCTCGCCGGAAAAACCCATTTGGGACAAAAATCGGTCTAAGGAAAAAAGAGTGCAACGCGTGCTTTCAGACCTAAGGACTTTGTGCTTGAAGAATCCTCTGATGTCTTCGATCAAACATCTGCAAATGGTTAGTATAAAATATAAACGAAAATGGAGAAGGTCATACCTTATCAGTAATATCGTTTGAGGAATGATATGTTCCAATTGTTTGGTAATTGTTCGCCATTCATAGTGCCAAGTTTGTAGAATCCTTTTCCGACGATGTCGAGGACTTGATACGGTCCCTCCCAGTTCGGACCAAGTTTTCCTTCGTTTGGGTCTCGAGTATTTAGGGTGACCTTCCTCAGAACCAAGTCCCCTATTTTGAAGTGTCGAAGATTGGCTATTCGATTGTAGTACCTTTCGATCCGCTGTTTCTGTGTTACCATTCGAACGAGGGCGACTTCCCATTTTTTATCTAGCAATTCGAGGCTTGTATTCATAGCCTCATGATTTGAATCTTCCGTTGCATATGGAAACCTGACGTTGGGTTCCCCTACTTTAACCGGGATCAGAGTTTCTGCACCATATACTAAAGAAAATAGTGTTGCCCCCCGTACTGGATTTTAACGTTGTTCGATACGCCCAAAGGACTTCGGGCAATATTTCTCTCTATTTTCCCTTAGCGTCGTTCAATCTTTTCTTTAGATTTTGAATGATGGTTTTGTTTGTCGATTCGGCCTGTCTGTTCCCACTAGGATGATATGGCGTCGACGGGATTCTTTTTATTTTGTGATCTTCGAGAAATTTTGTCACTTTGCTGTCGACGAACTGCTTTCCATTATCGCATACGATCTCGGCAGGCATCCCGAATCGACATATAATGTGGTCCCATATGAAGTCTATGACTTCTTTCTCTCTAATTTTCTTAAAAGCCTGCGCTTCAACCCACTTAGAGAAATAGTAAGTCATAAACAAAATAAATTTAGCTTTACCTGGGGCCGATGGCAGAGGGCCGACGATATCCATTCCCCACTTCATGAATGGCCATGGGGATAAGGCTAAGTGGATTTGCTCTCCGGGTTGGTGAATCATCGGCGCATACCTTTGACATTTGTCGCACCTTCGAACAAACTCTTTTGTATCTTTTTCCATATCGGCCCAATAGTATCCTGCTCTGATGACTTTGTGAACCAATGATTCGACACCGGAATGATTTTCACAAGTGCCCTCGTGGATTTCTCGTAGGACGTAGCCGGTATCTCTGGTCCCAAACATATTTCCAATGGTCCATCGAACATCCTTCTATATAGTATTCTATCTTCGGCCAATGTGAATCGTGCGGCCTTCGTACGTAGAGTCCTCGATTCCCTAGGGTCCGATGAAAGCTTCCCGTTCTTTAGGTATTCGATATATTTGTTCCTCCAATCCCAAGTTAGGATTGTGGAGTTGATTTCGGCATGGCCTTCTTCGATTACTGACCTTGAAAGTTGTACGACAGTCCCTGAGCTGATCTCGTCGTCTTCGACTGATTACCCCAAATTTGCGAGGGCATCGGCCTCGCTATTTTGTTCCCGAGGCACATGCTGTAGAGTCCATTCTTTAAACCGATGTAGAGTCACCTATAGTTTGTCCAAGTATCTCTGCATTCGATCTTCTCAAACCTCGAAGGTTCTGTTGACTTGGTTTACCACAAGCAAGGAGTCACATTTTGCCTCGATGACTTCTGCTCCCTAACCTTTAGCTTGCTTGAGACCTGCAATCATGGCCTCATACTCGGCCGCATTATTAGTTAACTTGGCAGTTTTGATAGCTTGTGTAATTGTATTACCCGTGGGTGGCTTCAAAACGATGCCTAACCCAGACCCCTTCACGTTTGAAGCACCGTCTATGAAGAGGGTCCACACCCCCGATGATGTACCTGACTTTATTAATAGTTCCTTTTCAACCTCGGGTACGAGGGTTGGCATAAAGTCGGCCACGAAGTCCGCTATGATTTGAGACTTGATGGTCGTTCGGGGTCGATACTCGATATCGTACCCACTGATCTCGACGGCCCATTTAGCCAATCGGCCCGAAAGTTCGAGCATATGCAAAATATTGCGAATAGGATAAGTAGTCACCACACATATCGGGTGACACTGAAAATATGGTTTTAATTTTCTAGAGGCGCTTATTAGGGCAAGCGTTAATTTTTCTAAGTATGAGTACCGGGTCTGAACCTCACCCAGAGTTCGACTAACATAATAAACAGGAAATTGCGTACCTTGCTCTTCTCGAGCTAGGACCCCACTTACCGCAATTTTTGAGACTGCTAAGTACAAGTATAGTTGCTCGTCCACTTTTGGAGTATGAAGCAGTGGCGGGCTCGAGAGGTACTGCGATTTTCGAGACTGCTGATCCAATGCTTGTTGGAATTCTGGTGTCCGTGCAAAATTGTTGTTCTTTTTTAGCAGTGAGAAGAACCTGTGACTTCTATCTGAAGACTTCGTGATGAATCGGCCTAGGGCGGCTATGCACCCTGTTAACCTTTGCACGACCTTAATATTATCCACGATTGTGATGTCTTCGATCGCCTTGATCTTATCGGGATTGATTTCGATACCCCGATTTGATACCATAATGCTGAGGAATTTGCCCGAGCCGACCCCAAATGCACATTTCTCCGGGTTGAGTTTCATGTTGTATTCCCTTAGTATATCAAAGGTCTCCTGCAAATGTGTCAAATGGTCCTCTGCTCGCAGGCACTTAACTAGCATATCGTCAATATAAACTTCCATTGACTTACCTATTTGTTCTTCAAACATTCGATTTACTAAGCGTTGATAAGTGGCAGCAGTATTTTTTAGTCCAAACAACATTACATTATAACAATAGGTGCCGTACTTAGTGATGAACGAAGTATTTTCCTGATCCTCCGGGTTCATTTATATTTGATTATACCCGGAGTAGGCATCGAGAAAACTAAGGATCTCTTGGCCGGCCGTGGCATCGATCATGCGATCGATATTTGGCAGAGGAAAAGAGTCTTTAGGACATGCTTTGTTTAAATCTTTATAGTTTACACACATTCTAATTTTATTTCCCTTTTTAGGGACTACGACTACATTTGCTAACCATTCGGGATATTTTACCTCCCGAATGTATCCTATTTTGAGAAGTTTGGTTACCTCGTCCTTGATGAATGCATGTTTTACCTCTGATTGGGGTCTTCTCTTTTGTTTTATCGGGCGAAACTTCGGGTCCAAGCTCAGTCGATGTGTAGCGATTTCCGGCGGGACCCTGTCAAATCTAAATGGGACCAAGCAAAACAATCCATATTATTGATAAGAAATTTGATGAGTTTTTCCCTGAGCTTGGGGGTTAACCCCGTACCTAGGTATACCTTTCGATCGGGTAGATGCTAGATCAGTACGACTTGCTCCAGCTCCTCGACCGTCGATTTGGTGGCGTCGGAATCCTTGGGGATTATGAAGGATCGAGGGATCCAATAGTCATCGTCTTCGTCCGTTCCCTGCTTCTCTGATTGAGTCGAGGCTGGTAGTTGTGGTTGCTATTTAGCTTCATGTTTTCCTTTGGACTCCGATCCTTTTGTTGACAAAAGTGTCGATACTGGTATCACTTCGTCGACCGCGAACATCTCTTTGGAAGCATGTTGTTCCCTATACACCGTTTTTACTCCATCCGGTGGTGGGAACTTTAGCATTTGGTGAAGGGTTGAGGGGACCGCCCTCGTATTGTGAATCCAAGGTCTTCCAAGCAGTGCGTTGTATCTCATATCGCCTTCGATCACATGGAACTTTGTTTCTTGAATAATTCCGGCTATATTTACTAGTAAGATGATTTCACCTTTAGTTTTTTTGCTTGCCATGTTAAAGCCATTGAGAACCCGAGCTGCGGGTACAATCTGATCTTGTAGGCCAAGCTGCTCCACGACCCTCGATTGAATAATATTGGCCGAGTTTCCCGGATCAATTAAAACACGTTTAACCTGAATTTTATTCATAAGGATAGAGATTACCAAAGCATCATTGTGGGGTTGTGAGATCCCTCATGCTTCCTCATCATTGAATGATAAAGCGCCTTCTCGCACATAGTCTCGAGTTCGTTTTTCTCTGGTGATTGATATTTTAGTGCGTTTGAACACGGGCCCTTGTGGAATATCGACCCCACCAACAATCATGTGAATAACGTGTTGTGGTTCTTCCTGCTCATTTTTCATGTTTGCGTCTCTGTCTCTAAAATGGTTTCTAGCTCGGTTGCTCAAGAATTCTCGAAGGTGACCCTCGTTGAATAGACGGGCCACCTCCACCCTTAGTTATCTGCAGTCTTCGATTTTATGACCATGTGTACCATGGTATTTGCATGTTTGATTGGGGTTCCTTTGGGATGGATCAGTTTGTAGGGGTCTAGGCCATCTAGTATCTTTGATTCTCCCAATGGCTGACACAATACCTGATGCGTCGATGCTGAAGTTGTATTCTAACAATCGTGGTGCTTCTGTGGGATTGACACGTTTATCGAAGCCACTTTTGTTCATGAGCCCTCAAGAGCTCGGAATTCGATCGTGCCTTCGATCATTTCGGATGAGATTGCATCCTGGGCCACTATTTCTACGATATGCGTTGTATGGTAGATACCGATCTCTGCTCGACCAGGGTTCTCTATCGATATCCCTTTGAGTTCTGCCGACGGGCCTATTCGAATAAGCGAAATCGGAAGGGGTCCCCAATTGATCATCCTAGACCCTGATCTTCGACCGGTACCGATTATATACATCGGCATAGGTTACCGTTGGGTATTTAATTAAATTCTACTTTAGCTGTCGTGATGCCGCTGAACTTCGTTCATTCAAACCTTGAGTAAAGGCCTGAACAGCTCAATCGTCTGTGACTGGTGGTAGTTCCATGCGTTCCATCTGAAACCGAGATATGAATTCCCTTAACATTTTGTCGTCTTTTTGTTTTACCTTGAAGAGGTTCGATTTTCTAGTCGCAACCTTTATTGCTCCGGCATGTGCCTTTACGAAGGAGTCTGCAAGCATGGAGAAGAAATCGATGGAATTAGGCGGCAAATTGTAGTACCATATCATTGCTCCTTTCGACAAGGTTTCTCCAAATTTCTTCAGTAAAACGGATTCAATCCCATCGTCTTCTAAGTCATTTTCCTTTATTGCGCATGTATAAGAAGTGACATATTCATTAGGGTAGGTGGTCCCATTGTACTTAGGATTTTCCGGCATTCGAAACTTCTTCGGAATCGGTTTCGGTGCCGCACTTGGTGGGAAGGGCTTTTGTACAAATTTTTTTGAATCCATACCTTTTAGAATCGGCAGTGCCCCTGGTATTTGGTCAACCCGGGAGTTGTATGTCTCCACTTTCTTGTCATTTGCCTCGATTTTCTTTTCTCCCGATTCAATCCGTTTAGTGAGCTCTTCGAACATTTTCATAATGGCGGGGTCAGTCCCCGATTTGTTGGCGTTCGACCTTTCTGGCACAGGTCCAGTCCTGTGAACGACTTCTGGTTCGATCCTACTCGGTGTTCGGTGTTGATTTTGTAGTTGTGCCATAGCGGCTTGTTGATCCTGTAACATTTCGAATATCAATTGGAGACTTACTCCACCATCTTCTCCGCCCTGCGTACCTCGACCACCTGATCGAACTTTCCTGCGTATACTACCTTCGGGCTCAACGCCCAAATTTGCATTTAGGGCGACATGTGAACTGACATCGACGCGATTTGCAATTGGTGCTCCCTCGAGGTTGACCTGAGGCACCTCGATTCCTGGGGAGGTTATGTTGTCGTTTTCCCCGTGAAATCCGAGGTTGTTGTCACCATGTGTAGGCGCTGCTTGCGAGTTTGACATGTTTATCCTGAAAAGAAAGATTCATACGAGAACAAGTATAAAGCAGTGTGTGTTATCAAAATTAGTATTAAGCAATCACTATTATCCTTAGCCCCACTGTGGGCGCCAAACTATTTACCCTTGAAATTGGATAACAATTAAACTTATAATGGGGTTATAAGGATACGTGATTTCACTTAATACCAATAGACAAATATGAAGATTAATAACAAAAATAAACTATAAAATAAAACGAGCCAGTATTGAAACGAAATTCAACCCTCGAGCTAGGGTGCCCTCGAACTGATTGATACCAAAATAGTTAAAAATAAAGCAAGCTAATGTACAAGAAAGTATAAGCTAAAGAAAGAGCGTTATATTGGCTTTTTTACGTGAGAATAATGTGTTACAAATGGCTAATACTCCCCTTTATATAGTAGAGGAGTTATACTTATGGTATAACTCTAATTATAGAAGGAAATCCCATGATTAGCTAATTAACCGTTTTTGATTTGATCCATTCCGAGATTTACGCCATGATCATCGACCAGTCACCGAGATTTACACCGTGATCCTCGACCAGTCACGGATATCTCGCCTTTCTGTTATTGTGCTATCTTCGATCTTGCTCGATGTCTGTCTTGTTTGGTTTCGATCACTACTAACCTCGATCTTGACAGGTACCTCGGTTCTGAACTCGGTACCTTATCCTCGTGATATGGCCTATTCCGTTACGAGGCCCCATCTTTCGATGCAAACTCCCGGTCTCGGTCAAATAGTAAAATCGTATACAAATTATGTTTATTGCATAATTTAAAAGTTTAAACATTTAAGTAAGAGATGAAATACACTTCAAACCAACGTTCGATGCTTTAAATTTTATGATTTATTCCCAACCAAATAATTAAACGAATGCATAATGTAGTAGGTTGATATGCAGTAGGCCATAGAGAGGGATCATGCTCGGCACCTAAGCAATAGTAGGCCCCCATCAACATTTCCTTCCGTACCTCGGCCCGGACAGCAAATGTACCTTTACACGTACACACTTTTACGTCTCTACCTTGTCTATAAATTAATTCTTACCCCCCACTCCTTTCTCTGTACTCGGTGTCACAATTCAACCAAATCCACCTTCACTTTCAAGCTTTTAATTTGTTCTTAAACCACAGCATTCATATTGTTATTTTAAGCTGAATATATATACTATCATTTTTGGTTTGTGCATTGGATGCGGGGAGGAGTGAGTAGTATTTCATTAAGTTGTTGTTGTTGTTGTTACAGAACAAAAAATGGAGAGTTCTCAGTATTATACACCGCCTCATGTTGCGGACTCATCATCTCGGCCATCTCTAGGATTTCCTCTTGGCACTGCTCTTCTTTTGCTTGTTATTTTCAGTTTGAGTGGCGTCTTTTCTTGCTGCTATCACTGGGACAAAATTCGTTCGCTCCGTCGTCGATCTTTATCCGACCTCGAAGCCGGCGATGATTCTGATGCATCCTTGAAACCCAAACGCACCCACCACATGGTAAGATCTCTTGCATTTTGATGGAAAAGAAGGAAACTCGTTACGATTAATTTCAAAAAATTTCGAATATTTAATTCCAATTGCACGCACATAATTTCAACTTCATGTCCGAACATCCAAATACTTTCTTTTTTTCAATCTTAACTTCAATTTTTTTTATTTTTTTTTTCAACTTCAAAAATATTGTCCGCGCTTGCTAAAGGAAATTCTTCAGTTTTTAGAAAAATAAATAAGAGAAACTTAAATTTCCCAAAATTTTGAAACAAATGCAACACGTCTCAAATTCAAGAAAATATTTTTGTTTATCCAATAAAGAGACTCCAACTCATCATAACATTTACGTACTTTAATTCACTTCATCAATTTTTTCTCCGAAATGAGCTAGTCTTCAACCCTAGTCTAGCTCTTTATTTTAGCATTAATAAACATTTTATTTTAATTGTTTTATGAGGGTAACTTATTGATCCAACTAGACACAGTCACGGACAATCGACTGTTCTGTCATAAAACTTATGGCTAAAACTTCGTTCATTCTCTGTTTTACAGAGTGAAAAGCAGAACCAAAGCCAAAGCATGCCTGCAGTGTTGATGCCAGGCGATCAAATTCCGAAATTCATAGCATTGCCATGTCCATGTCAGCCTCCCCGACCGGGAAATGTGGTTGTAGAGGTGCAGAAACCGCCGCGGCCGCCGCCTTCGCCTCCTAAGCCAATTCGTATGGTAGTGGGATTACCTTTATATTAGGGGATCGGAGTACTACTGATCTAAGAGCTGGCCTCGTTGGTGTATTATGCATAGCAGAGTGTATATATTGAGTTGTGTTTCAACCATATTCCATTTCTTCTGATTTGTAAATACCAATGAAAATTTGTCTAATTCCATGGTACATAAAATAGACTAGAATTTGCTATATTATTAAGAATAAAATTAAAAATTAAGTACTATTGTTACAGAATTTCAAATACAGGCAACTTCATTTTTTTGGAACGTACCGGAAGAAAAGACAAGGTTATTGCCAACGCTAAATCCACTTGTGGCAGTTATCCCATTAGAACATCAAGACATAATTCACATTTTCGCAAGTAATTACATTCTAGAAACCAGTTTAATTTGCTATCGACAACTGCACAACTATTACCCTATAGTCATACACATATTTATAGTTCATTTTATATAATAAATAGCAAAATAATTTCTTTCTCTTTTAATTACGCTCAATCAAAGTGTATTATATAAATTAAAATGGAAAGAATAGTAATTACTATCGTCGTTCCAATTTATGTGAACCTGATTGACTGTGCATGGAGTTTAAGAAAAAAATAAGACTTTTAGAATTTGTGGTCCTAAACAATTCAAAAAGGTGCCTAGAGTATTTGTGTGATTATAAAAATTTCTCATTAATGGTAGAATTATAAGTTTAAGCAAATTATTTTCAAATTTAGAAAGGGATCATTCTTTTTGGAACAGACCAAAAAGAAAATAGGTTCACATGGAACGAGTAGTATCTTTTAAATTTTTTTTATTATTAGTACATAAAAGTTAAATAAAAAAAAAAGAAAGAACAAGGAGTTTCTTCACCACTTTTCTACCCCTGACCTAATTTCTCTGTAGAATGAAAATAACATCTTTTATTATGTACATATTCTTTCTTCTTTCGTTCCACCGAACACCATTTTCCCCACCACTTAACCCATGTTCTAGTGGCTCCGTCATCCGTAATGATTTGTTTGTTTTTGTCCTTTTGACGTTCTTTACTTTCAGTACAGTTTCACTTTTTTTTTTTCCTACCTTTCTCCACTGGCACAGCACCTGACCCCTGATCCCTGTTTAGTTCCCTTTCGAATTGACCTTTCAATTGCTGGAAAACAACCAAGATATTCGAACTGATGATGTTACAGTTTCATGAGTTATTATCTCCTTGTTATTAGTCCATTCCTCACATGTTTGTATCTTCGACCTTAATTCTCTCGTGTTGGGCAATTCGCACCTGAAATCAAGCTAGTTTTTGAAGTTGAGTTTGTGTACGGGTGAAATTGGGGCACTGTCTACCTTGATTCCCCGATGAAAGAACGAAGGGGAGCACGGATCCGCGAGATTGTAATCGAGGTCGGAGACCCTTCGTATCGAGACCTATGAAGAGTAAACGGTATATCCGACATCGGACATTGTAAAGCAACGCACCCCGGGCCGAGTATAAGTTTTCGACTTCGGGAGATACGGTGAACGGTTATGCATGACGGATAGAGGGCCATAATACTCGCCCTCAACCGAATATCACGGCGCGAATCTCGCTCGATGTCGATTATGGATCAACAATTACCGAAAAAAGAAGATTTTTACCTTTTTAGACTTATACTAGGATTGAAACTCTCCTACTATATAAAGGGTAAATTTTTCTTTAGTTAGACTCTCACACATGGTAACACGCAATTCAAAGCAATAAAATTTATTTCTAGCCATTGTTAAAGGTATTATTCACTTGTTCTGTTCTTTAATTCATGACTGGGCTTGAACCGAGGGTACAACCGAGGACGAGCTCATTATTCAATCTAAAATTTGTCATGATCTTAAGACTCTTAACATTGTGATTGGTTTGATCATTTATATCACCATTAATTCAATTATGTGTTATTTTTAATTATTTATGTTGAATTAAACCACATATCCTTAAAATCGCGTACAAATTTAATTGTTGCCTAATTTTGGGGTAAATAGTATGGCGCCCAACGTGGGGCAAAGGATAATAGTGGTGATTTGACATGAATCTCCATAACACACCCTATTTTACGCTTGTTCTTTTAAATCTTAACTTCAGGTCAGACTAAAAATACCAAACTCCCAGTCGGCTCACTTGAATGTTGACGATGAATCAGGTCACCACGGTGAAAATAATAATGTGGTGCCTAGCAATGATGTGCTTGCTTGTAACGACCCACCCAGTCGTTTTGAGAGTTGTAGCCATATTTTCTCATTTACTGCTTAATTTATGCTTCACAGTTATTATGTGACTTGCCGGGGTGATTAGTTTGGGTCCGGTGAGGTTTTAGGAATGAATTGGAACACTTAGTTCCAAGGTTTAAAGTTAAGTTGAAATAGTGACTGGATATCGATTTATGTGTAAACGATCCCAGAATAGAGTTTTGATGATTCCAATAGTTCTGTATGGTAATTTTGGACTTAGAAGCGTGTCCGAAAATATTTTTTGAAGTCCATAGTGGAATTTGGCTTGAAATGACGAAAGTTGAATTTTTGGAAAGTTTGACCGGGGAGTTGATTTTTTGATATCGAGGTCGGAATCCAGTTCTGAAAAATTTTCATAGATCTGTTATGTCATTTATGACTTGTGTGCAAAATTCGAGGTCAATCGGAATTGATTTGATAGGTTTCGGCATCGAATATAGAAGTTGAAAATTCTTAAGTTCCTTAAGCTTGAATTGGGGTATGATTCGTAGTTTTAGCGTTATTGTATGGGATTTGAAGTTTCAACTAAGTTCTATCATGTTTTACTACTTGTTGGTGTTTTGGTTGAGGTCCTGGGGGCCTCGGGTGAGTTTCGAATGGTTAACGGATCAAAATTTGGAATTAAATAGCTGCTGGAATTTTTCTACTGGAAATTTCTGCTGGAAAATCGAGGCTAGAAAAAACAATTGAGGCTGAAAATCGAGGCTGAAAATTGAAGACTGGAAATCGAGGTGTAGAAATCGAGGTTAGGAAATTGAGGTTCGTAATTGAGAGTTCGTCATTTTTAGCCTGAAATCAAAAATACTCCGAAGAGCAAATGTAAAATGGTGTGTTTTATAAAGATTTGTATCAAATAACCACTATTATCCTTAGCCCCACGATGGGCGCCAAATTGTTTACCCGAAAAACGGATGACAATTGAATTTATACGCGGTTCTAAGGATATGTAGTATAATTCGGTACAAATTGTGAAAATATATAAATGAATATTGAAATAGACTGTAAAAGAAAGGAATGCAAACCGAATGAATGAATTAGCCTAAGCCTTCAGGTTTTATCACCTTCAAACTGAATGGAGAGTAACTGATAGGAGAATAATATGACTAAAAAACCAAAAAAAGATAGTATATTGCCTTATGTTCTATGAATCTGAATGAATCTCCCTTACAAATAATCACACCCCCTTTATATAGTGGTGAGGTTCTATTCTTAATATAATTTTTTAAATACAGCAAAGAATCCCATGATAGATTAATTAATTGGCCTCTCATTGATATACGCCGTGATTTCCGCCGAGATTCTTGCCCAATTGCGGATATTTTGGCTTTCTGTTTTTTGGCTCGATAAGCTTTCCTCGATCAAGGCTGATCTCTGCCTCAATCGGTCTGTATTTAGCCTGATCTCGATCTTGAACGGTCTCTATTTTGCTCGACCTTGATCTTTGTCGATCTCGATCTTGACTGATCTCTATTTAGCTCGATCCCGATCTTGGCCGATCTCGAACTTGACCGGTCTCTATTTTATTCGACCTCTGGCTCTCGAGCTCGGTAACCTAACTTCGTATCATGGCTTGATATTACACGAAGTTGAACCTTGTTCTATCATGTTCCAATATCGATTATTCATACGAAGGGCAAACTCAGTTCTGACTGTATACATGTATGATTCGTGGTTTTAGCGTTGTTTTATGGGATTTGAGGTTTCAAGTAAGTTCGTATGATGTTTTAGTACTTGTTGGTGTATTTAGTTAAGGTCCCGAGGACCTCGGGTAAGTTTTGGATGGTTAACGGATCAAAATTTGGAATTAAACAGCTGCTGAAATTTTTCTGTCGGAAATTTCTATTGGAAAATCGAGGTTGGAAAAACAAAATCGAGGCTGGAAAAATAATCGAGGCTAGAAATCGATGTCAGGAAATCGAGGTCAGGAAATCGAAGTCAGGAAATCGAGGGCAGCGCCTGGACAAAAACCTTAAGTTATAAAACGGCGGGGGTTTCGTCCCATTTTCTATTTTTGACAAACTGGAGCTTGGGGAGAGGCGATATTTGAGAGATTCTCAAGAAAAAATATCGGGGTAAGTGATTCTAACTCGGATTTGGTCAATATACACGAATATATCATTATTTTCATCATTTAATTAGTGTTTTGAGATGGAAATTTGGGGAAAACGAGGAAGAGTTCTTGGACTAGAATTTTGAGGTTTTGAATGGGATTTTGTTATCGGATTTGAGTAAAATTGGTATGGTTAGACTCATGAGTGAATGAGCTTTCGGGTTTAGTGACTTTTGTCGGATTTCGAGATGTGGGCCTAGGGGCCGGGTTTGAGCCGGTTTTGCATTTTTGGCTATAATTTCGTATTTTCTTGTGGAATTGATTCATTTAGCCTACATTGATTGTACTGTACTACTTGTGGCTAGATTTGGGATGTTTGGGGACCAATTCACGAGGCAAGGGCATAGCGGAGTAAGAAATTACGCGGCTTTGAGGTAAGTAACACTTCTAAACTTGATTTTGAGGGTATGAATCCCCTAATTAGTATTATATAAATTATTTGGAGGTACCGCACACGATAGTTGACGAGCGTGTGGACGTGCACCATTGAAATTGTGACTTGAATAAATTCTGTGAAGTCGTAAAAATTAAAGAATCATGTAATTATCTGAACATTTCCCACGTGTTAGAGAAATTGAGTTGAGGCTCTTATTAAAGATCATATTTAGGCTAGGTGCCGATATTTTGAGACCCATAGGGTCGTGTTGATATTGAATTAATTATTTTAAAAATGTACATTTCACACTCAGTCATATTCATCCATTGTGAGGATATTTATGGGATCGAGTTGCGCGCCGCAGCAGGCCATATTGGCTTTATATATATTATTATTATATGGATCGGGGCTGCCCGCCTGTAGTAGGACTTATAGGCTTTACTATTATATGGATTGGGGTTGCCCGCCTGCAGCAGGCCTTATAGGCTTTATTATTATTATGGGATCGGATTGCACGCCGCAGTAGGCCATATCGGCTTTATATAGTGCTTGGGCTGAAGGAGCCCCTCCGGAGTCTGTACACACCTCCAGTGAGCGTAGATGATTATATATTCGGGATGGACTTTCCAGGGCATGGACTTGCCTTACTTATTTATATTGTGATGAATATTTCCCTGGACATGGATCTTGTCCGTATCATTTACATTTGGGGAGTAAATTACCCTAGGGCTGGATTGGCCTTATACGATACTGAGTGACTGACTGTCAGTCGATGTGTATATATATATAGGATGGAATACACCTGGGCTGGATTGGCCATAAACAGTACCGAGTGACCGAATGATTTTTTACCAGTATTACATGAGGTCCTAACATTGAGAAGACATATTCCTCATATCATGCAGTATTGATCTATTTCACTTGTACTGAGTTTAACTGTCGAACTTGAAAACATGCCTACATTTCTGTATTATTATTATTTATACTGGACTGTACCCACGGAGCTCGTCACTAATTTCAGCCCAGGGGTTAGTCTTGTTACTTATTGAGTTGGTTGTACTCATACTACACTCTGCACCTTGTGTGCAGATCCACGTGCTTTCGGACACGGCGACTGTTAGATATCAGAGTGCTATCAGTTGGAGACTATAAAGGTAGTTGCCTGGAGTCTGCTGACCTTGACTTTCTTTCCTTCAGTCATTGTATTATTCTATACTTTCAGACAATGTATTCATATTAGATGCTCATGTACTCAATGACACCAGGTTTTGGGAGTAATTATATTGGTATTTGTGAGATTTCTTCAGTTAAATTTAAATATTATATTTTCAAACTTAAAAGATATGGTGGTTTATTGAGATTGTCGGCTTGCTTAAGATTGAGATAGGCACCATCACGACATGTGAGATTTTGGGTCGTGACAAGTTGGTATCAGAGCCTAGGTTACATAGGTCTCACGAGTCATGAGCAGGTTGAGTAGAGTCTTGCGGATCGGTACGGAGACGTCTGTACTTATCTACGAGAGACTGCTGAATCCTTAGGAAAATTTCACTTTCTTGTATTCTGTCATGTGAATTTGTTGATTTCGGAAACTAAATTTCTGTTATTCTATTCTCTAATAGATGGTGAGGACAGATACTAACAGATCAGATGGTCAGCCACCAGTACAACCAGTTAGGGCCGCGAGAGGCCGAGGCCATGGTAGAGGTCGTGGCCAAGGTAGAGGTCAAGGTGTAGCTAATACAACAGTTAGAGTAGCACCTGTAGCACCACTGGTTGCTCTAGCTCAGGAGCAGATTCCAGATATAGCTGAGCCGAAAGGAGCAGCTCAGGCACCAGCTGTGCCTATTGTGATTCCAGGCTTCCAGGAGGCTTTGGCCCAGATATTGACAGTTTGTATTGGCCTTGCTCAGGTGGTTTCGGCTCAGGCCGCACCTGCCACTTCTCAGGCCGGGGGAGGTACTCATTCCCCTGTTTCCCGTACTCCAGATCAGGTAGTGCAGGGACTTCAAATATCGGGGGCACTACCAGTTCATCCAGTTCCAGCTGCTCAGGCCCCGGTAGTCCCTGTTATGGAAGATGATGAGCATAGGAGACTTGAGAGATTTTGGAGGCTTCGACCTCCATCATTTAGCGGTGTTGAGTCAGAGGATGCTCAGGGTTTTCCGGATAAGTGCCAATGGATGCTTCGGACAACGGATATTCTGAAGACCAGTGGGGTCTCGTTCACTACTTTTCAATTTTCTGGAGCTGCCTTCAGTTGGTGGGAGGCTTATGAGAGATGCAGGGTGGTCGGTGCAGTACCACTTACATGGCAAGAGTTCTCCATTCTATTTTTGGAGAAGTTTGTGCCGCAATCTCGTAGAGAGGAGCTGCGCAGGCAGTTTGAGCAGTTACGTCAGGATGGTATGTCTGTAACGCAGTACGAGATGATATTTTCTGAGTTGGCTCGTCACAAAGTTTGGTTGGTTCCCAATAATAGGGAGAGGATTAAGAGGTTCATTGATGGCCTCACATATCAGCTGCGGTTACTTATGACTAAGGAAAGGGTATCTGGTGCTACTTTTGATGAGGTAGTTGACATTGCTCGGCAGATAGAGATGGTCTGTAGCCAGGAACGTGGAGAGAGGGAGGCTAAGAGGCCTCGTGGACCAGGTGGTTTCAGCGGTGTCCCTTCAAGGGGTGGTCAGTTTTACTGCGGTAGGGGTCGTTTTTATAGACACACTCATACGGGTCATCCAGGTCACCGTGGTGCATCATCCAGTCATGGTTCATATAGTTCTCATCAGGATCAGTCATCTCTCGGTGCCCTTTCCAGCCCAGAGTACGTTCCGTGCTCCTTCAGTTCAGGGATCATCTATACTAGGTTCTTCTGGTAGTTATTCTGGTTCTCGAGGTCCGCCTCAGAACTCGCCACCATTCTTCGAGAGGGAGTGCTATAAGTGTGGAGAACTAGGTTATGTGAGGAAATTTTGTCCCCGCCTTACTCGAGGTCCAGTTCAGCAGAGGAGTCATGTTACTTCTTCTGTGCCAGTTGCTCCACCACCCGCCCAGCCAGCTCGGGGTGGGGCTCAGTCAGCTAGGGAGGCCGATCAAGTGGGGTCAGGCCCGATTCTATGCTTTTCCTGCCAGGACAGATGCTGTTGCTTCAGATGCAGTGATCAC
Source organism: Nicotiana tomentosiformis (assembly GCF_000390325.3). Classification (NCBI taxonomy): domain Eukaryota; kingdom Viridiplantae; phylum Streptophyta; class Magnoliopsida; order Solanales; family Solanaceae; genus Nicotiana; species Nicotiana tomentosiformis. The sequence continues at coordinate 134,392,009 of NC_090813.1, forward strand.
ATGTATTGTCTCAATGTGCCACAGGGATGCACTGATATTATTTGACCTTGGTTTCACTTATTCGTATGTATCATCATACTTTACTCATTATCTGGATATGCCCTGTGAGTCCTTAGTTTCACTTATTCTTGTATCTACACCGGTGGGCGATACTATTATTGTGGACCGTATGTATTGGTCTTGTGTGGTAACTATTGGAGGACTAGAGACGAGAGTTGATCTCTTACTGCTCAGTATGGTTGATTTCGATGTAATCTTGGGTATGGATTGGTTGTCTCTATGTCATGCTATTCTGGACTATCACGCAAAAACCGTGACGTTGGCGATGCCATGGTTGCCGAAGGTCGAATGGAGAGGTTCTCTAGATCAGGTTCACAATAGGGTAATTTCTTATTTGAAAGCCCAACGTATGGTTGGGAAGGGTGTTTGTCATATTTGGCTTTTGTGATAGATGTGTATGCATATACTCCTACTATTGATTCAGTACCAATTGTGCGAGACTTTCCGGATGTATTTCCTGTAGACCTGCCGGGTATGCCGCCCGATAGGGATATTGATTTCGGTATTGACTTGGTGTCGGGCACTCAGCCCATTTCTATTCCTCTGTATCGTATGGCACCAGCTGAATTGAAAGAGCAACTTCAGGAACTTCTTGATAAGGGGTTTATTAGGCCTAGTGTGTCACCTTGGGGTGCACCGGTTCTATTTATGAAAACGAAAGATGGTACTATGCGGATGTGCATCGATTACAGGCAACTAAACAAAGTTACAATCAATAATAAGTATCATTTTCCACGTATTGATGATTTATTTGACCAGCTACAACGAGCGAAGGTATTCTCCAAAATTGATTTGAGATCCGGGTATCACCAATTAAAAATTCGGGATTCGGATATTCTTAATACGACATTCAGGACCCGTTATGGTCACTATGAATTTTTCGTGATGTCTTTTGGGCTGACCAATGCCCCAGCAACATTTATGCACTTGTTGAATAGTGTATTCCAGCCGTATCTTGATTCGTTTGTCGTAGTATTTATTGATGATATCCTGGTGTACTCACGTAGTCAGGAGGAACATGCACAATACTTGGGTATTGTATTACAGAGGCTGAGAGAGGAGAGGATTTATGCTAAATTCTCTAAGTGTGAGTTCTGGCTTAGTTCAATGGCATTCTTGGGACACATAGTGTCCAATGAAGGGATTAAGGTGGATCCATAGAAGATAGAGGCAGTTGAGAGTTGGCCCAGACCATCTTCAATTACTGAGATTCGGAGTTTTCTCGTCTTGGCCGGTTATTATCATCGCTTCGTGGAGGGTTTCTCATCTATTGCATCACCTATGACTAAATTGACCCAGAAAGGTGCTCCATTCACGTGGTAGTATGAGGTGAAAAGTGCTTTCAAAAGCTCAAGATAACTTTAACTACAGCACCAGTTCTAGTTTTACCTACAGGTTTAGGGTCTTATACTGTGTATTGTGATGCGTCGCGTATTGGTCTCGGTGCAGTGCTGATGCAAGACGGTAGGGTGATTGCCTATGCTTCCAGACAGTAAAAGGTACATGAGAAGAATTATGCGGTTCACGACCTTGAGTTAGTAGCTATTGTTTATGCGTTGAAGATTTGGCGGCATTATTTGTATGGTGTCCATTATGAGGTTTATACTGATCACCGAAGTCTACAGTATCTGTTTAAATAGAAGGATCTTAAATTGCGGCAGCGAAGGTGGTTGTAGTTGCTTAAGGATTATGATATCATTTTCTATCATCCGGGAAAGGCCAATATGGTGGCCGATGCCTTGAGTCGTAAAGCGGAGAGTTTTGGGTAGCTTAGCATACATACCGGTAGCAGAAAAGCCTTTAGTCTTGGATGTTCAAGCCTTGGCCAACCAGTTTGTCAAATTGGATGTTTCCGAGCCGAACCGAGTTTTAGCTTGTGTGATTTCTCAGTCTTCTCTTTATGATCGTATCAGAGAACATCAGTATGATGACCCTCATCTGCTTGTCCTTAAGGACACAGTTAATACCAAGGAAGTCACTATTGGGGATGACAGTGTATTACGGATATAGGGCAGGCTATGTGTGCCTAATGTAGATGTTTTGCATGAGTTGATTCTCCAGGAAGCTCACAGTTTGCGGTACTCCATTCATCCAGGTGCCGCGAAGATATATCAGGATTTGAGGCAGCACTATTGGTGGAGGCAAATGAAGAAAGATATAGTTGGGTTTGTAGCTCGGTGTTTAAATTGTCAACAGGTGAAGTACGAGCATCAGAGACCGGGCGGATTGCTTCAGAGACTTGAAATTCCGGAATGGAAGTAGGAGCGTATTACCATGGACTTCGTAGTTGGGCTCCCATGGACTTTGAGAAAGTTTGATGTTGTTTGGGTGATTGTAGATCGGTTGACCAAGTCAACTCATTTTATTCCTGTGGTTACTACTTACTCTTCGGAGCAACTGGCTCAGGTTTACATTCGCGAGATTGTCAGGCTTCATGGCGTACCGGTATTTATCATCTCTGACTGGGGTACGCAGTTTACATCATGGTTCTGGAGAGCCGTACAACGAGACTTGGGTACTTGTGTGGAGTTAAGTACAACATTTCACCCTCAGACGGACGGCCAGTTCGAGCGCACTATTCAGATACTGGAAGATATGCTTCGTGCTTGTGTGATAGATTTTGGGGATGCTTGGGATCAGTTCCTGCCACTTGCAGAGTTTGCTTACAGCAACAGTTATCAGTCTAGCATTCAGATGGCACCGTATGAAGCCTTATATGGTAGGCGGTGCCGGTCTCCAATGGGTTGGTTCGAGCCGGGCGAAGCTAGACTATTTGGTACGGACTTGGTTCAAGATGCCTTGGAAAAGGTTAAATTGTTCAGGATCGGCTTTGTACAGCCCCATCTAGACTAAAGAGTTATGCGGATTGGAAAGTTTGTGATGTTGCATTCATGGTTGGTGAGCAGGTTTTGCCCCGGGTTTCTTCCATGAAGGGTGTTATGAGATTTGGGAAGAAGGGCAAGTTGAGCCCTAGGTATATTGGGCCTTTTGAAATTCTTGAAAGAATTGGAGAGATGGCTTATAGACTTGCACTACCACCTAATCTCTCTGCACTTTATCCAGTGTTCCATGTTTCCATGTCCGAAAGTATCATGTCGATCTGTCTCATGTGTTAGACTTCAGCTCAGTCCATTTGGATAAGGATCTATCTTATGTTGAGGAGCCAGTGGCCATTTTGGACAGATAGGTTAGAAAGATAAGATCGAAGACCATTGCTTCGTTAAAAGTACAGTGGAGGGTCATCCGGTTGAGGAGATGACTTGGGAGACCGACCATGATATGCGTAGCTGTTATCCTCATCTTTTCAAAACTCCAGGTATAATTCTAAACCCGTTCGAGGATGAAAGTTTGTTTAAGAGAGGGAGGATGTAATGACCCGGCTAGTCGTTTTGAGAGTTGTAACCTCATTCCCCCATTTACTGCTCAATTTATGCTTCACAGTTATTATGTAACTTGCCGGGATGATTAGTTTGGGTCCGGTGAGGTTTTAGGAATGAATTGAAATACTTAGTTCCGAGGTTTAAAGTTAAGTTAAAATAGTGACCGAATGTCGACTTATGTGTAAACGACCCCGGAATAGAGTTTTGATGATTCCAATAACTCCGAATGATGATTTTGGACTTAGGAGCGTGTTCGAAAAGTTTTTTTGAAGTCTCTAGTGGAATTTGGCTTGAAATGGCAAAAGTTGAATTTTTGGGAAGTTTGACCGGGGAGTTAACTTTTTGATATCGGGGTCGGAATCCAGTTCTATAAATTTTCATAGATCCATTATGTCATTTATGACTTGTGTGCAAAATTTGAGGTCAATCGGAATTGATTTGATAGGTTTCAGTATCGAATGTAGAAGTTGGAAATTCTTAAGTTCCTTAAGCTTGAATTGGGATATTGTTTACCCGAAAAACGGATGACAATTGAATTTATACGCGGTTCTAAGGATATGTAGTATAATTCGATACAAATTGAGAAAATATATAAATGAATATCGAAATAGACTGTAAAAGAAATGAATGCAAACCAAATGAATGAATTAGCCTAAGCCTTCAGGTTTTATCACCCTCAAACTGAATGGAGAGTAACTGATAGGAAAACATTATGACTAAATATCAAAACCAGAAAAAGATAGTATATTGCCTTATGATCTATGAATCTGAATGAATCTCCCTTACAAATAACCAAACACCCCTTTATATAGTGGGGAGGTTCTATTCTTAATATAAGTTTTTTAATATATACAGCAAGGAATCCCATGATAGATTAATTAATTGGCCTCTCATTGATATGGGCCGTGATTTCTGCTGAGATTCTCGTCCAATTGCGGATATTCCGGCTTTCTATTTTTTGGCTCGATAAGCTTTCCTCGATCGAGGCTAATCGAGGCCTCGATCGGTCTCTCTTTAGCCCGATCTCGATCTTGGCCGATCTCGATCTTGATCGGTCTCTATTTTGCTCGACCTTGATCTTAGCCGATTTCGATCTTGATCGGTCTCTATTTAGCCCGATCCCGATCTTGACCGATCTCGAACTTGACCGGTCACTATTTTTCTCGACCTCTGGGTCTCGAGCTCGGTATCCTAATTTCGCATCATGGCATGTGAAACCACTAAGGGCGAGATAAATTTACCAGTAAACGTGGCCGAGACCATCCAAGAAATGAAATTCCACCTGATCGAGGGCGACATGAGGTATAACGCCATGTCCGGGAGACCATGGATCCACAACATGAGAGCAGTACCCTCGACCCTTTACCAGGTCCTAAAATTCCCAACACCAAAAGAAATCAAAACAATCTACGGGGAGCAACCTGCCGGAAAGGAAATGTTTGCCGTCGACGAAGTGATTCCGATATCATCACTCTCATCGACAAAGGGGTCAAATTCGAAGGAGGAAACCAAATAGTAATCACAAACGCCAGCCTCGACCCAACTAGAAAAGCAGGAGTCTGACGAATATGATGATTATCGGATCCCTCGATCCTCCATAGTCCCCGATGATTCTGACACTACCAAATCAACGGTAGAAGAACTGGAGCAAATCACACTAATCGAACAACTGTCCAGATGAAAGGTATACCTGGGCACGAGGTTAAATCCCGAGATCAGGAAAAAGCTTATTCAATTTCTTATAGCTAACATGGATTATTTCGCTTGGTCCCATCTTGACATGACAGGGATCCCACCGGAAATCACCACCCTTAAACTAAGCTTAGATCCGAAGTTCCATCCGGTGAAGCAAAAAAGAAGACCCAATCCGAGGTCAAACATGCTTTCGTCAAAGACGAGGTAACCAAGCTTCTTAAAATAGGGTCAATCTGTGAAGTAAAATACCCTGAATGGTTAGCAAACGTAGTATTAGTCCCTAAAAAAGGGGAACAAGCTTAGAATGTGTGTAGATTACAAGGATCTAAATAAAGCATGCCCCAAGGATTCTTTTCCTTTGCCTAATATCGATCGCATGATCGATTCCATGGCCGGCCACGAGATTCTCAGTTTTCTCGATGCCTATTCCGAGTACGATCAAATACAAATGATCCCGGATGATCAAGAAAAGACCTCGTTCATCACTAAGTATGGTACCTACTGCTATAATGTAATGCCATTCGGATTAAAAATGTTGGTGCCACTAATCAACACCTAATAAATCGGATGTTCGAAGAACAAATAGGAAAATCTATGGAAGTTTACATTGATGACATGCTAGTTAAGTCCCTACGAGCATAGGATCATTTAAAGCATTTGCGGGAAACTCTGAGTATATTGAAGAAGTACAACATGAAGCTTAACCAGGAAAAATGTGCATTCGGGGTCGGGTCAAGAAAATTTCTCGGGTTCATGGTATCTAACCGAGGAATCGATATCAACCCCGACAAGATCAAATCTATCGATGGCATCATGGTGGTAGACGCATGGCCGCCCTGGGGCATCACGGTGGTAGACGAGGGCATGACCTGGTCCTGTAGACTGAGTTGCTCTACGACCTTCGATCGAATGATGTTGGCCGGACTACCTAGATCAATTAACACACGCTTAACTTGAGTCTTATTCATGAGTATATATATTACTAGTGCATCGTTATGGGGTTGCATGATTCCCTTGCATCTTCATCATTGAAGGACAAGGTTCCTTTCGGTATATAATCCTGAGCCCGAGATCGCTTCTCCCTTATGATCGAGACTTTAGTGCGTTTAAACACCGGTCCTTGGGGAATATCGATCCCTCCAATAATCATGTGAATAATGTGTTGCGGTTCTTCTTGCTCATTTTGTCTATTGAACTCTTTATTTTTGAAGTGATTCTTGGCCCGATCACTTAAAAACTCCTGAAGGTGCCTTCATTGAATAACCGGGCTACTTCCTCTCTCAATTGCCTACAATCTTCCATTTTGTGGCCATGCGTGCCTTGATACTTGCATACTTGATTGGGATTTCATTGGGCTGGATTGGTCTGTAGAGGTCAAGGCCATTTAGTATCTTTGATGCATCCGATAGCCGATACGATGGCCGATGCATCAACATTGAAGTTATACGCTGACAATCGCGGTGCTTCCTTAGATCCGGTGTGCCTGTCGAAACTATTCTTGCTGATCAGCACTCGAGAGCCTTGGCCTCGATCGCTTATCCCCTCACCTCGTATAGAGTTGTGCCCATGTCTGTTGCCCATACGATCTCTATTATACGGCTGGTATTGATTCATGTTCATCCTCGGTTCTCGATCAATGTCTCTTTTGGTAGCGGAACCAGAAGGAGCCCCCAGCTGGTTGTCTTTGACCTTAATCTTTGATTGATATTGATTATGTATATTGGCCCAGGTAACAACTGGGTACTCAAACAAATTCTGCTTCAACTGCTGTGAAGCCACTAAGCGTCGTTCGTTTAGTCCTTGAGTGAAAGCTTGAATGGCCCAATCATCTGTGACCGTTGGTAGATCCATTCGTTCTATTTGGAAACGAGATACAAACTCTTTTAGCATATCGTTCTCTTTTTGATTTACCTTGAAGAGGTCCGACTTCCTAGTCTCGACCTTTATGGCTCCGGCGTATGCTTTTATAAAAGAATCTATAAGCACTGCAAAAGAATCGATAGAGTTAGGTGGTAAATTATGATACCATATCATTGCTCCCTTTGATATGGTTTCCTCGAATTTCTTTAGTAATACAGATTCTCGTCATCCTCTAGATCATTCCCTTTAATGGCAAACGTGTAAGAGGTGACATGCTCACTGGGGTTGGTCGTTTTCATTATACTTAGGAATCTCGGGCATGCAGAACTTCTCGGGGATCGGTTTGGGAGCTGCGCTCGGGGGGAAAGGCTTTTGTACGAACTTTTTGGAATCCAAATCCTTCAGTATTGGTGGCGCCCCCGGGATCTGATCAACCCTGGAGTTATAGGTTTCCACTTTCTTATCGTTTGCTTCGATCCTCTTTTCCCCTGATTCTATCCGCTTTGTCAGTTCCTCGAGCATCTTTATAATTTCGGGGTTAGTCCTCGATTCTTGTTCATTTGACCTCACCACAGCTGGCCCCGTTCTGTGGGTGACTTCTTGGGGTGGATTGGGCTCGGCCTTGCTCGGTGCCTGGGTTTGGCTCTGCAATTGAGCTATCGCCACTTGTTGAGCTTGTAGCATTTCAAAGATCATACGCAGGCTGATCCCGTCTTCTCTAAAATTTTGTGTATTTCGAACTGCAAATCGGATTCCACCATGGATGCTATTTTCGGGACCAGAATGTTGGTTCGCTTCGATGGCCACATACGAATTAACATCAATCGAATCCACGACTTGAGTTTCAACAGGGTCAGTGGGTGGCCTTCCATCCCCGGGCATCTCGTTATTATTCTCTCCTTGATAGCCAGATTCGTTGTCGATATGTAGGGGTATTAATTGAGAGTTTGTCATTTTTAGCCTGAAATCAAAGATACTTCCAAGAGCAAATGTAAAATGGTGTGTTTGACAAATATTTGTATCAAATAACCACTATTATCCTTAGCCCCAACGTGGGCGCCAAACTGTTTACCCGAAAAACGGATGACAATTGAATTTATACGCGGTTCTAAGGATATGTAGTATAATTCGATACAAAATGAGAAAATATATAAATGAATATTGAAATAGACTGTAAAAGAAATGAATGCAAACCGAATGAATGAATTAGCCTAAGCCTTCAAGTTTTATCACCCTCAAACTGAATAGAGCGTAACTGATAGGAGAATAATATGACTAAATATCAAAACCAGAAAAAAGATAGTATATTGCCTTATGTTCTATGAATCTGAATGAATCTCTCTTACAAATAATCAGACCCCCTTTATATAGTGGGGAGGTTCTATTCATAATATAATTTTTAAAATACAGCAAGGAAACCCATGATAGATTAATTAATTGGCCTTTCATTGATATGCGTCGTGATTTTCGCCGAGATTCTTGCCCAATTCCGGCTTTCTATTTTTTGGCTCGATAAACTTTTCATTGCCCTCGATCGGTCTCTATTTAGCCCAATATCGATCTTCACCGATCTTGATCTTGACTGATCTCTATTTTGCTCGACCTTGATCTTAGCCGATCTCGATCTTGACCGGTCTCTATTTAGCCCGATCTCGATCTTGGCCGATCTCGAACTTGACCGGTCTCTATTCTGCTCGACCTCTGGGTCTCGAGCTCTGTAACCTAACTTCGCATCATGGCTTGATATTATACGAAGTTAAACCTTGGTCTATCATGTTTCAATCTCGATTATTTATACGAAGGGCAAACTCGATTTTGACCGTATACAGGTATGATTCGTGGTTTTAGCATTGTTTTATGAGATTTGAGATTTCAACTAAGTTCGTATGATGTTTTAGTACTTGTTGGTGTATTTGGTTGAGGTCCCGAGGGCCTTGAGTGAGTTTCGGATGGTTAACGGATTAAAATTTAGAATTAAACAGCTGCTAGAATTTTTCAGCTGGAAATTTCTGCTGGAAAATCGAGCGCAGGAAATCGAGGGCAACGCCTAGACAAAAACTTTAAGTTATAAAATGGGGGTTTCGTACATTTTCTATTTTTGAAAAATTGGAGCTTGGGGAGAGGCGATTTTTGAGAGTTTCTAAGGAAAAATGTCGGGGAAGTGATTCTAACTCGGATTTGGTCAATATACACAAATATATCATTGTTTTCATCATTTAATTAGTGTTTCGAGATAGAAATTTAGGGAAAATGAGGAAGAGTTTGTTGGACTAGAATTTTGAGGTTTTGAAAGTGATTCTAACTCGGATTTGGTCAATATACACAAATATATCATTATTTTCATTATTTAATTAGTGTTTCGAGATGAAAATTTGGGAAAAATGAAGAAGAGTTTGTTGGACTAGAATTTTGAGGTTTTGAATGGAATTTTGTTATCGGATTTGTGTAAAATTGGTATGGTTAGACTCATGAGTGAATTAGCTTTCGGGTTTTGTAATTTTTGTCATATTTCGAGATGTGGGCCCGGGGGCCGGGTTTGAGCCGATTTCGGATATTTGGCTATAATTTCGTATTTTATTGTGGAATTGATTCCTTTAGCCTATATGGATTGTACTGTACTGCTTGTGGCCAGATTTGGGACGTTTAGGGGTCAATTCACGAGGCAAGGGCACAACAGAGTAAGAAATTACGCGGCTTTGAGGTAAGTAACACTTCTAAACTTCATTTTGATGGTATGAATCCCTGAATTGGTGTTATATAAATTGTTTGGAGGTGCCGCACACGATAGTTGACGAGCGTGTGGACGTGCACCATTGAAATTGTGACTTGAATAAATTCTGTGAAGTTGTAAAAATTAAAGAATCATGTTATTATCTGAACATTTCTCATGTGTTAGGCAAATTGAGTTGAGGCTCTTATTAAAGATCATGTTTAGGCTACGTGCCAATATTTTGGGACCCATGGGGTCGTGTTGATGTTGAATTAATTGTTTTAAAAATGTACATTTTACACTCAGTCATATTCATCCATTGTGAGGATATTTATGGGATCGAGTTGTGCACCGTAGCTGGCCATATTGGCTATATATATTATTATTATATGGATCGGGGTTGCCACCTGCAGCAGGCCTTATAGGCTTTACTATTATATGGATCGGGGTTGCCCGCCTGCAGCAGGCCTTATATGCTTTATTATTATTATTATGGGATCGGACTGCACGCCGCAGTAGGCCATATCGGCTTTATATAGTGCTTGGGCTGAAGGAGCCCCTCCGGAGTCTGTACACACCCCAGTGAGCGTAGATGATTATATATTTGGGATGGACTTTCCAGGGCATGGACTTGCCTTTCTTATTTGTATTGTGATGAATTTTTCCCTGGACATGAATCTTGTCCGTATCATTTACATTTGGGGAATAAATTACCCTAGGGCTGGATTGGCCTTATACGGTACTGAGTGACTGACTGTCAGTCGATGTGTATATATATACGTGATGGAGTATCTATAAGTCAGATTGGCCATAAACAGTACCGAGTGACCGAATTATTTGTGACCAGTATTACATAGGTCTTTCCACTTAGATGACATATTCCTCATATCATGAAATAGTGATCTATTTCACTTGTACTGAGTTTAACTGTCGAACTTGAAAGCATGCATACATTTCTGTACTATTATTTATACTGGACTGTCCCTGCAGAGCTCGTCACTACTTTCAGCCCAGAGGTTAGTCTTGTTACTTATTGAGTTGGTTGTACTCATACTACACTCTACACCTCGTGTGCAGATCCAGGTACTTTCGAACACGGCGACTGTTAGATATCAGAGTGCTATCAGTTGGAGACTATCAAGGTAGCTACCTGGAGTTCGCTGACCTTGACTTTCTTTCCTTCAGTTATTGTACTGATTTATGCTTTCAGACAGTGTTTTATCAGTAAAACTGTGTATTCATATTAGATGCTCATGTACTTAGTGACACCAGGTTTTGGGAGTGATTATATCTGTATTTGTGAGATTTCTTCCATTAAATTTGCCGATCCCAACGATGTCCCAGCCACCGATACGGTCGATTCTAACTCGTAGATGGCCATCAACATCAATTTTCCATCGATCCCAAAAATAGTGTTCACAGAGGACCCCGACTAAGAGCTTAAGAAGTGCCCGAAGGTGAAGGTTATAAGGTGAGCCTACGACTGATTTTCGAAATGTTGTAGGCTCAACAAGCGGCAATATCATAGTTGCAGAATCAAAGTCATGTCCCCAACAGGGTTGAGCTCGAATAATCCCGGGAAAGCACCCGAAGAAACGAAAACATTACCGAGAGACCGGGTGAAGTCGAGCCCGGAGTAAATTCCGAGGTAATGAAGATGCTCGAAGCATTGACAAAACAAGAGGAGTCAAGCGAGAAAAAGATTGAGGCAAACGACAAGAAGGTAGAAACATACAACTCCAGGGTCGACCAGATCCCGGTAGCACCCCCGATATTGAAGGGACCGAACTCCAAAATATTTATCTTGAAGCCCTTTCCTCCGAGCGCGGCTCCAAAGATGATCCCAAAGAGGTTTTATGCCCAACATCCCCAAATATAATGGGAACAAAGACCCAAATGAGAATGGGACCTCATATACATGTGCAATCAAGGGGAACGATTTCGAATACGATGAGATCGAGTCGGTGTCGCTAAAAATGTTTGGGGAGACTTTGTCCAAGGGCGCAATGATATGGTATCGCAACTTGCCCCAAAATTCCAATGAATCATTTGTTATGCTTACAGATGCTTTCATAAAGGCCCATGCCGGGGCCATCAAGTTAGAGACGAGAAAGTCAAATCTTTTCAAGGTAAAACAAAGGGATAACGAGATGCTCAAGGAGTTCGTGTCATGATTCCAGAAGGAATGGATGGACCTACCACCAGTTGTAGATGATTGGGCCATTCAGTCATTTACTTAGGGGATCAACCCCCGAAAGTTCCTTGGCCTCTCAACAACTAAAACAAAATTTGGTGGAGAACCATTGGTAATCTAGGCCGACGTCCATAACAGGTACCAGTCGAAGATCAAGGTCGAGGACGACCAACTCGAGGCCCCTTCTAGATCTGTTTACCCCATCAAGGCCTATGATATATCTAAGAGAGCCATCGATTATGAGATAAGACCGGTCCGAGATTGGTATCAACCATACATCGCGGACCGGAGGGGAAATGGATCCCGGCGTCAGCCTACAAGGAACAAGAAGAGAAAAGATCGAAGGCCTAGTGGCCGAGGCTTGATGAGCAAGAATGGATTTGACAGGTTTCTCGGGAGTACGGAGGCACCAATGTTATCAGAATATAACTTCAACGTAGATGCTGCAAGCATCGTGTGGGCTATAAGGCGCATCAAAGAGACCAAGTGGCCCCGACACTTACAGTCCAATCCATCCTAGAGTGATCCTTACTTGATATGTAAGTATCACAGCACTCACAATCATAGGACCGAAGAGTGCCGATAACTAAGAAAAGAAATTGATCGACTACTCAACAATGGGCACCTCCGAGAATTCCTAAGTGAACGAGCCAAAAACCACTTCAGAAATAGGGACGCCAACAAACAGCTCGAATAAGAGGAGCCCCAGCACGTGATCAACATGATCATTGGGGGAGTCAAAGTTCCCCAAGGGCGAATGATAAAACACACTAAAGTGTCTATTATTAGGGAAAAACATACCCAGGATTATGTTTCGAAGAGAGCCATTTTGTTCAGCGACGAAGATACCAAGGGCATCGTACAATCTCACAATGATGCAATGGTAATATCAGTATTTATCAATAAATCTCAAGTTAAACATGTGCTGATTGATCTAGGTAGCTCGGCCAACATCATCAGATCAAGAGTCATAGAGTAATTTGGGTTATAGGACCAAATCGTGCTAGCAGTCTGGGTATTGCACGAATTCAACATGGTTTGTGAGACCACGTAAGGAGAGATAATTTTACCAATAAACACCGCTGGGACAATCCAAGAAACAAAGTTCTACGTGATCGAAGGGGACATGAGGTATAATGCTCTATTCGGAAGGCCATGGGTCCGCAATATGAGGGAGGTACCCTCGACCTTGCACCAGGCATTGAAAATTTCAACATCGGGGGGAGTCAAAATGGTCTACGGAGAATAGTCGGTCGCAAGGGAGATGTTTGTTGTCAATGAGGTAATCCTGGTGCCCGCCGTTTCAACATTAAGGAACACAGAATCGACAAAAAAAGGAGATTAAATAACAATCACTTAGACCAGCCTCAGCCAAACCGGAGAAACGGGAAGAACAAGGAGCACACGATAAGGAAGATTATGACGTCCTAAGATCATTCACAATTGTTGATAACATCGACACTACCAAATCAGCGGTTGAAGAGTTGGAGCAAGTCATATTAATTGAGCATCTATCGGATCAAAAGGTATACCTGGGCACGAGGTTAACCCCCAAGCTCAGGAAAAAGCTTATTAATTTTCTTAAAGCTAACGTCGATTGTTTCGCTTTGTCCCATCTTGACATGACAGGGATCCCACCGGCGGTAACCACTCACAAGTTGAGTTTGGACCCAAAGGTCCATCCGGTTAAGCAGAGGAGGAGACCACAGTCTGAGATCAAACACACATTTATTAAGGATGTAGTATCAAAACTTCTAAAAATAGGATCCATCCGGGAAGTTAAATACTTGGATTGGTTAGCTAACATAGCGGAAGTTCCTAAAAAGTAAAATAAACTAAGGATGTGTGTGGATTATAAATACCAAAACAAAGCATGCCCAAAACCGGGCATGAGATACTCAGTTTGCTCGAAGCCTACTCGGGGTACAACCAAATTCGGATGGCCCCGGACGATCAAGAAAAGACTTTTTGCATATCCAAATTCGACACCTACTGCTATAACATAATGTCGCTTGGATTAAAGAACGTCGGTGCCACCTACCAATGAATAGTAAACCTGATATTTGAAGAACAGATAGAGAAATCAATGGAAGTTTATATTGACGATATATTGGTCAAGTCCCTGCGAGCAGAGGACCATTTGAAAATTTACAGAAAACCTTTGACATACTAAGGAAATACAACATGAAACCCGAAGAAGTACGCATTCGGGGTTGGTTCAGGCAAATTCCTCGGGTTCATGGAATCCAATCGGGGGATTGAGATCAACCCCGACAAAATAAAGGCCACAGAGAACATCAATGTAGTGGATAACGTCAAGTCAGTTCAATGACTGACCGGGTGTATAGTCGAATTGGGCCGGTTCATCTCGAGGTTCTCGGACAAGGGCCATCGATTCTTCTCACTATTGAAAAAGAAGAATAATTTTTCCTGGACTCCGGAATGCCAGCAAGCTTTGGAAGAACTCAAACGGTACCTTGTTAGCCCCTCTCTGCTGCACACTCCGAAAGCAGATGAATAATTGTACCTCTACTTGGCGGTTTTTGAGGTGGTGGTAAGTGGTGTCTTAGTTCAGGAGGAAGAAGGTACACAATTTCCTATTTACTATATTAGTATAACACAAGGCGATACCGAATCGAGTTATCTTCACCTAGAAAAGTTAGCGCTTGCTTTGTTAAGTGCTTCCAGGAATATAAACTGTACTTTCATTGCCACCCCATATGTGTCGTGAGCTCTTACTTGCTGAGGAATATCATGCATAAGCCCGAGCTCTCGGGTCAGTTGGCCAAATGGACCGTAGAGATTAGCGGGTACGATATTGAGTACTGACCCTGAACTGCCATAATATCTCAGATTTTGGCAGACTTCGTGGTCGACTTTATGCAAGCCTTAATACCCGAAGTCGAAAAGGAAGTACTGCTCACCTTGGGGGCTAATTTAAGAATCTGGACCTTATTCACAGACGGTGCCTCCAACACAAAGGGTTCCAGGCTCAGTATCGTGTGAAAACCACCCGCGGGAAGCGTAATTAGGCAGTCTATTAGAACTGTAAAATTGACTAACAATGGAGCCGAGTATGAGGCCGTGATTGCAGGTGTATAACAAGCTAAGAGCCTTGGGGCCGAAGTGATCGAAGATAATTGCGACTCCCTCCTCATCGTAAATCAAGTCAATTGAACGTTCGAAGTGAAAGAAGAATGGATGTGGAGGTACTTGGACAAATTGCAGGTGACCCTGCACCAATTCAAGGAATATACTCTACAGTATGTACCCCGAGATTAAAATAGTAAGGCTGATGCACTGCTAGCTTGGGGTCGTCTGTCAACTCTAATGAATTAGCTTGGGAAAGTGGTACAATTGATGAACTCGGTGATAGAAGAAGTTCATGTCGAAGTAAGCTCAAAAATTTTGACTTGGGATTCGAGAAAAAAATACATAGACCACTTGAACACAGAAAAATTGCCTTTGGATTCCAAGGAATCGAGAGCCCTGCACACCAAAGATGCCAGATTTAGCTTAGTCGAAGGGGAATTGTTTAGGAGATCTTTCTTCATCCCACTGGCCAGATGCTTAGGGCCGGGATAGACCGAATACTTCAAGAGAGAAGTTCATGAGGGCACTTGTGAGAACCATTTAGGGGAAGAATCCTTAGTTCAAAAGCTAATCAGAGCCGACTACTACTGGAATGAAATGGAGAAGGATGAGAAAGACTTCATGCGAAAATGTGACGAGTGCCAAAGACACGCCTTGATGATTCATCAGCAGGGAGAGATGCTCCACTCGGTCTTGTCACCATGGCTATTTATGAAGTGGGGAATGAGCACCCGGTAAAGTTCAATTCATACTATTCATGACCGATTATTTTTCCAAATGGGTCGAGACTTAGGCGTTCGAGAAGGTCCGAGAGAAAGAAGTCATCAACTTCATATGGGATCACATAATATGTCGATTTGGGATACCGGCCGAGATAATTTGTGACAACGGAAAACAATTTTTCGGAAGTAAG
Source organism: Nicotiana tomentosiformis (assembly GCF_000390325.3). Taxonomy (NCBI): domain Eukaryota; kingdom Viridiplantae; phylum Streptophyta; class Magnoliopsida; order Solanales; family Solanaceae; genus Nicotiana; species Nicotiana tomentosiformis. The sequence continues at coordinate 134,407,914 of NC_090813.1, forward strand.
GTGAGTAAGTTTTTCAAAAATCACAAGATCAATAAGATATTATCAACGCCTTACCACCCTAGTGGGAGCGGGCAAGCAGAATCGACGAACAAAACTATACTCCAAAACCTAAAAAGAGGTTGACCGGTTCGAAAGGAAATTGGAAGGAAATATTGCCCGAAGTCCCGTGGGCATACCATACGACTTCAAAGTCGAGTACCGGGGCGACCCCATTTTCTCTAGTATATAGACGGAAACCTTAATACTAGTCAAAGTAGGGGAACCGAGTCTCAGGTTCTAGTATGCAACCGAAGAGTCAAATGGTGAGGCCATGACCACGAGCCTGGAATTATTGGATGAAAGGCTGGAGGCCGCCCTGGTCTGGTTGGCCGCTCAGAAGCATCGAGTAGGAAGGTACTACAACCAAAGAGCCAATCTTCGACAGTTTCAAGTCGGGGACTTGGTATTGAGAAAGGTAACACTAAACACAAGGAACCCAAACGAAGGGAAACTGGGCATGAATTGGGAAGGACCGTATCAAGTCGTCAGAATAACCGGTAAAGGTTCATATAAACTCAAATTGGGAAACGGTGTACCACTACCAAACAACTAGAACGTCGAACACTTAAAGTGGTACTACTGCTAAGGTACAAACTTAATTGCTTTTTAATTTTGTTACATTACGGACTAATGTATGCAGGTACTCGGCCAGGGGCGAATGTGACTATTAGGTATGAAAGCACGTGTTGTACTCTTTTTTCCTTGAACCGATTTTATCCCAAAGTGGGTTTTTCGGCAAGGTTTTTAATGAGGCAACAGTAAAACGTGCTACCTTTGTTTTGGAGACCGGCCTTAGATCGGAATTCATTATCGATTGCACTAAATCGACAGTATCTGAGCCCTAGCAAGTTCGACCTCGAATATTGGGGACCATTACCCCTAGATTAAGTTCTTTAGCAAGGGAAGAGAAATTTTATATGTCAAAAGCCAAGGGTTGGTGATTAGGATTCATTGTAAGGGTTAAACGGTCAAGCGAACCATGCCCTTATAGTCCACTCTAGCCATGGCACAAGGCTTATGCGCCTCCGATCATGTACCTTACATATTAAACAATGAAAGAAATCTCTGGTTCCCTTATACTTTATTACTGCGCATTTCACTTCTTCGATCCTGGATCCTAAAGCCCACGGGCTACCCCTACTCGGGCAACCCGGGCTACCGAATCTCGGAGGCACCAAGCCTATTAGGCAGTGCCAGAAAATGAAAGGCTACGACCGCCCTGAAAATGGCTCGAAGACATCCGAAGTCTGTACTCAGAAAGTAAGGCCCTTACGAAAATCGAAACCTATTAAAAGTTTACCCTTGGAAAAAATATCGTCTAAGACATTTAAGCATATTAAAGGCCTTCGGTTTTATCAAAGACTCGAAGCCATAAGTAATCCGAACTTGCCATCGAAATCGGGCTCCATTTGGGCCTCTGAAGAACGGATGCTCTAGACTACATTTGATTGTATGCTAAGGCATTAAAAATGATACTAAAAAAAAGACTACAAATAGATGCTGAAAGGTAAAGATACGGTATTGCCAAAAGGGGGAATTTTATATATTTCAAAACATATTTACAAAGGCACGATAAAGCGGCCCTAAAATGAACACAAAGAAAATATACAAGGGAAAACCAAAAAAGAACTAAGGCATCTACGCTTGGTGTTTACCGGGGCTCGACTCATCACAAGAACTGTCGGAACCCTCGAAACCCTCAAATCCTTTGGGACCCGCAGGCTCGTAAATTTCCTTTGCCTCGGCCTCAAGTTTCTTGGCTTCTTCCATCTCGGCCGACAGGTCAAAACCTCGGGAATGAATCTTCTCGAGGGTCTCTCTCCGGGGTAGCCGCTTGACATACTCGGTCTTCGTCTTTAAGTAGGCCTCAAGTATTTCTACATCAGCCTTATACTACGCTAGACTTTCCTTGACGTCGGAGGAATCAATAGAAGTTGCTTCCAATTTGGACCTCAGTATGGCATATTCTTGGCTGAGGGCATCCCGTTCCGTGACAGGTGAGTTCAACTGTGCCCGGAGTTCATCATTTAGCCGAGATCACTTGTCGGCCTTGTCCTTTGCCACCCAGAGTTGGTCCTTGACCGATACCAGCTCCTCTTTTGCAGCCTCATTTTCCGAAGCCAGCAGGTCCATCCTGCCCTTCCATGCCTCGGTCGTGGCCTTGACCTCATCCATCTCAGCTCGAAGCTGGTCAGTTGGGTATATCTTCTCTTCGACCTATGAAGTTACATTTTTAGTCACCACGATTAGATTTTCATTTTTACCCCCAAAGATCCTTACCTTCTCGACCAGGTCGGCATGGTCCCGCTTCAAGGACGAGGCCTCCTTCTTAGCCTTTTCCAGCTCGGCTCGGAGAATTGGGAGGTCCTTGAGGGCCTTGTCTTGTTGTTCATTAATATCTACATATATGTACTTCTTACGGACTTGCTCTTTGAGCTCGCACTCTAGATGGTTGATTTCCAAGAAAGACCAAAGGAACCTTTCATGATGATACAATAAAGCCTAAAAACAACTAAATCATTAGAACATGTCAAAATCTAAGCGAAATTCGCAAGGGGAACGAAGGATAAATGTCTTACCCAGTTCAGTGCCTGTTGCGCCTCGTTGAAGAGGCTCGACATGCCTACTTCGTTCATCTTTTCCTAGTCCTCCTCGGTCACCAGGTAACAAAGGTAGCTGGCCATGCCCACCAGAACGGATAACGCTCGAGCGTCCGATGGGATAGTAGAACGACTGTTCACTTATGGTCGGGGTCCACACTCGGGGCAGGAAACTGCTTCACTAGTTTTGGGCTCGAGCTCGAGCTCGCCCGCTCCCGATGGCACATCTATTTTGGGACCTCGAGGTGACCAAGCCCGAAAAAGTCCTCTAACACGGCCATGTCCATGTCATTAAAGAACATGTTGAGGGCATCATCTGGGCCCAACGCTATCTCGTTTGATTTCTCTTTACCTGCTTGAGCCTCTTCGAGCATGGACTCAGTATAGGACGGCGTCTCCACGATGTCAATGACACCAGCTACCTCCTTCGGGACAACAACGACTTCTCAGGAGGCCGCGACCTCCGTCTCTCCCTCTGGTTCCTAGCTTGAGGGGGATCAACCTTGTGGTCACCTTTCCCGGTTGCCGCCTGCTCCCACTCATTGAGGGTTGACTCATGATCAATGAACTCAAGGTCGTCATCCTCAGGATAATCCCCGAGCCGGTAGAGGGAATCAAAGTCCGGTGCCATGGACTTGGTGCTCTTTTTGCTTTTCCGGACCCGGATGGTCATCCTTTTCTTCTTCACCTCGGCGTCTCGAGAGCCAAAGGGCTTCTTCTTCTTCTTTTTTTTCTCCTCCTTTGCAGCAGCTCTGGACTGTCCCGAAGCGGAGGGTTCAGCGAGCGAGGACGGATCATCATCCTTATCTAACGACCCGAGCTTGGTGGTCTTGGGCAAACCTGTAAGAAGGAAGAAGACTTAGCGATGTATAAGTCAAGTGTAGGAATGTTATCATTTGGGAGAGAGCCTTGCCATGGGAACGTGCCTCCCACTTGCCCTTCAAGAGCTTTCGCCATGCGTGCTCGAAGTAGGACATCTATTTGCAAACCTCTTCAATCTACTACTTGAAGAGGGGACTGCATTAGGAACTTGGGCAACCGCTGCACAACGACAAACACAAGCAATTAGAGAAAGAATAAAAGAGAATTTCAATTAATCGAGAAGGAAAAGATTTACGGGAGGCGTTCCACTTTTTCGGAAATGGTAGAAATTCGGAGGGGAAGAGGTCTTTGATTTTTACCCGAACGAAACTCCCCTGCCAACCTCGATCTCAGTACTCGTTGATACTCGAGAACGGAGCCTTACTTGCTCGGTGAACGATCTTGATCAATCCCCCTCGGAAGATTTGGGGACTATATAGATGAAACAGATAGTCGAGGGTGAACCGAGGGCTTCAGTGTTGTTTACCAAGTGTCGGAGGAGGATTACGATCCTCCAAAAGGATGGGTGAATCTGCCCAAGGCAGACCTCGTACCTTTTGCAAAAGTCGATGACTATGGGTTCCACCGGGGCGAGTATGAAGGGGTAAGTCTAAGCACTTAGGTACCCCTCCACGTGAGTAGTGATATCTTCGTTGGACCCGGGGACAACTACCTCCTTGCCCTCTCAGTTACAGTCTACCCGAACTGTGGGTAGTGTCTCCTCAATAACAGAGCCTATGTACCTCCATGCTCCCTCGCCTCGATCCTGTTGACTGGAGGCCTTCTCGACGTTGAAGTCGTTCTCGATGGAGCAACCCTCGGGGACGAAGCTCTTCAAGGGAGGCTCTTGGGCCACCTCAGGAATGGCCACTTTGGTGTTTGTGGCCGGGTTGAAAGATGAAGGGGCAGTTGATGAGGCACAAAATTGGAAGTTTTCGCTATCGGATTCTGGGAATATGAAGGATTGAATAAAATATATAATTATTTGAAGGTGAGATAAATATATGAAGGTCTAGGTTGAAGATTCAAAGAAAATATACGAAGATTTGAAGATCTAAGGAGCAATGTATGAAGATTTGAACAAGTTAAAGGTAAGTAGAGGGTTCAAGGGTAAATCGAACAGCTCTGAAATCGAAAAGTGGAAAAGTGAAAAAGTGGTCGGAGCTTTTATAGAGGAAGTACAATCAATGCGTGACATTTCATATTCGAGGACAATCAACCGGCGGCTGAAACGTGTTCGAAGTCAGAACGACGCGATGATGGGACATTTTGTTGACTCGTCATTTCAATTGTGACGTACAAATAAAGGAACCGGGATTCATTTATCTTTTTCCGTCGTTTCGATAAATCTACTATCCGAAAAATGAGAGGACTATCTGTGTACGGGTAATATAAGCGGCAATGTCTATCCTGATTCCCCGATGAGAGATCGAAGGGGGAGCACAAATCCACAAGCTTGTAATCGAGATCAGAGACCCTTCGTATCGAGACCAGGAAGAGTGAACGGTATATCCGACATCGGACATGGTAAAGTGACGTGCCCCGGGCCGAGTATAAGTTCTAGACCTCGGGAGATATGATGAACGGTTATGCATGACGGATATAGGGTCGTAATACTCGCCCTCAACGGGATATCACAATGCGAATCTCACTCGATGTCGATTATGGATCAACAATTACCGGAAAAATAAGATATTTTTACCTTTTTTAGACTTATACTAGGACTGAAACTCTCCTACTATATAAAGGGGAAGTTTTTCTTTAGTGAGACTCTAACACATGGTAACACGCAATTCAAAATAATAAAGATTAACTTTTGTCTTCTAGTTATTTTTAAAGGCATTATTTACTTGTTCTGCTCTTTATTCGCGGCTGGGCTTGAACCGAGGGTCCAATCGAGGGCGAGCTTGTTATTCAATATAAGATCTGTCCTGGTCTTAACATTGCGATTGATTTGATCATTTATATTATCATTAATTTATTTATCTGTTATTCTTAATTATTTGTGTTGAATTAAATTACGTATCTTTTAAACCGCGTACAAATTTAATTGTTACTTAATTTTGGGGTAAACAGAGTTAGATTCAAAATCTATTTTCCTTTTATCTTGTATCAGATTCAGGGGTAAACAGAGTTAGATTCAAAATCTATTTTCCTTTATGTTGTATCAGATTCAGATCAATTTTCATTCTTGGTTTGTGAAATCTTGCGCCTCATGTTATTATCTACACTAGATATCCTGTTCTGAGTGTGGGAGTATTAAATATTCAACATCTGTTGATGAAGTGATTCTCGTCCCATTATATGAGATATGAGTCTCGGACAATGTTAACTTCTGAACTAGTTTTTTTTGGTGTAGAATTAAACAAACATATATTTTCTTAGCAGCTTCAATACGAAAGACCTGTCCCTTTATTCCCTATTTTACCAAAGGATAAATGAGATTAAGTTGGGTATTTGTTGGAAAAATATCATAATTTCCGACGAGCGAAAGGGGAACTTTTGTGCGTATCTTTAATTAATTAATGCTAGAGCTTTCGTAATGCCAAAACTCCACTACGAATCAATCAAATATGGCAAGGGTGTTAAATCCAAATTAATCAAAAGCCTGAAGAAAAGATAAGCGATGAGATTCTAACTGCCCAACTTGATTTATTTTAATGCTGAAGTATATTATTTTGTTTGTTTGTGCACTAAACGCCTATCATAAGATATGCTGCCCAATCAAGTATTAGTTTTTCTAGTATTGGATTCTTTTGTTATTTTAAAACACAGGTAGAACTTCAAAAAGTACGGATGATAAGCAAAGCAGTATTAGTATAGGGCCCTTTTGGCGCAAGAATCACATGGAAGAGGGTCTTTTTTGAGGGACAAATGCTAGTGGGTGACTAGTGATGATCTTATCATAAAAATTAGAGTGATGATGTAACCTTTGCAAATTGTTTGTTTCATTCTAACTTCTCGAGTAATCACAAAGAGTTAAGCGTTAAAATCTTATTTTGCATCATCACACTTTAAACTTCTAAAGGTGCATTGATCTTCTAGATGTCTATGAACTTTGTGGTGGAATATTAAACTCTATATCTTGTTTATTCTTTATTTGAATGTTATCGTATTGTCGAACTGTTGTATTTTTTAGAGATAAAATATAAAGAGTAATACAATAGACCTGTACGAATTTACTTAATTTAAATTTACTGTATTCACGCCTCAACCTGAAAATCTTTATACTATGTCTCATTTTCAATATTAGTTGTTTTGACGGAATAATTTGTTCCAAACTATCATTATTTTTTCAATTAGTAGAGTATTAAGTTAAGTGATACCGAAAGACAAATGGTAGTTTAGAAAACAAAATTATGAATAAAAGTAAGGTTACTAAATATTTTACTTATAAAGGGTATCCAAACATCCTAAACAAATAACTAATATGGATCACATCATTCTTTCAGATGTCCTTTGACTTTGTACCAACAGTAAATATTAAAACATTTATTTTCAACAATACCAAAAGTATTTGTTCGAAAACTAATTTAAAGTTATAATGAAAAATTCAAATTATTTAGAATTTGATATTTGTTAGTTTATTTAATTCATGTCTAAACATGATTTGTAGTCAAATTTATATAAATAGTGTTTACCCGAAAAATGGATAGAGTTAAATTTGTACGTAGTTCTAAGGGTATGTGGTATAACTTGACACAAATCGTAAGAATGAATAGAAATATCGAGTGTTGACTGTAGAGAATGAAAAATAAGCAAAGTTGGAAAGAAGATGATTTATGGATTAAGCAAGATGAATCAATTTATGAAGCTAAAAAAAGATAACTCTTCAATATAGGAGTGTATGATATCTCACTTACAATGTATGTCAAACTTAGTCCTTACAGAAATATAGTCATCCTTTTTATAGTGGGGGATCCTACTTTAAATATAATTAAAAATATATAGTGGGGAACCCATGATAAATCAGTTTTTCCCTAATTCCCGCCTAGATTCTCTCCCTTAGTGCGGCTGCAACGGCTCTTGTCTATGAGCTCGATCTTGATCGGAATCGGTATTGGTCGGTTTTCAGTTTTAGAGCTCGATGCGGGTTTGAGGTCGATGCTGACTCGGGGTCCGGTAATGACTTGGGCTCGGTATTGGTTGGCCTCTGACCCTTAAGCTCGATTCAATCACATCTCATCATAGTTCGATTCGGACCCGAGCTCGATAATGACTTCGAGCTCGGTATTTGACCTGTACCTGAAATTTGAAGCTCATTTGTGCCTTCTTTGGATCCCATCTCGATATTATAAAAATTTTCTTCGGTCCATTATGTTTCCATCTCGATCAGACGGATGAAGGCCGAAATCAGTTTCGACCGTATATAGATAGTACCCTCGTTTCTCGGGAAGAATGTGATGAGAAACGATATGATTTCCCAACGGCTCGATCAGATATAAGCTGCCGTTTACATCGAGCTAGATCATGACGCACGTGATAGTTGTCCCGTCGGTTTAGTTTTTCAAGGCATTTAATGCATGTCAGACGATGGTCGGCCACTGTTGATACTGAACCGGCGTTGCTTATTCTATAAATAGCCCCTTTCTTTACTATTTACTACTTTTGCGTCTCCAATCTCCAAATTTTATAAAGTTCTTTCTTGCATCTTCTGAGTTTATCTGTAAATCTGTGATTTTTTTCACTGCAAAATCTCTCTTCAAAAAACACAAAATCTTTGTTACCTCCTTCTATTTTTTATCTTTAAATCCAAAAATGGCAAAAACATCAAAAACCATTCCTCAAAAAGAAAAAGCTTCTTCTTCACAACTTGCCGCCGACAAAACACCGGTGGAGCCACAGCCTGAGGAGTGCGTTCCTGGGGCATGTATTCTTACCTCCGATTTTAAGGTCGATAAAGGCTCATCGGTTCCCGGCCGATGTGAGCCAGTATCGAGGTATATGTGTTCGATAACCGAGGGGCACCTCAAATAGCTAAAACAATTTGCAATTGGGAGAACAAAGAAATAGTAATCCCGTCTTCTGAAGAAGATATCACCACTTACGTAAAAGGATTTTTAAGTGTGTATACTTATCCTTTCGCGTTAGGTCCCCTCGACCCTGTTATTATTGATTTCTGCCGTCAATACCAAATAACCCTATGCCAGATCCATCCTTCTTTTTTGCGGATCATTATTTTGATCCGTTACTTCGTGAACAAAATCGAGGGGATGCCTTTCACCCTCTACCATCTCATTTGATTGTACTACCCTCGTCTCTTTTGAGGCGGGTTAATAAAACTTCAGTGCCGGGCTACCAAGGTTCTATTCTCGAGCATAGACTAGGACAGGGATCGAGGCTGGATGGGCAGGTTCGTTTGAGTTAAGACTTCGGACCTGATTCCGACTGAAAAAATGCCATTTCCTGAGGAGTGGAACATGAAGCGTAAGTGTAATTCTGTTGTTATCTCCTACTATTTTGCCCCCATTATTTCTTTCCTCACCGATATCCACTTTTTATGATACAGCGGTTCCTTGGATGCCCGGTGCAGTTCCTGACCTCAAGAACTGGGTACGTGATCTAGCTTCGACCTCCACATATGATGAGTGCTCATGGCGCGATTTGTCAAAGAGCCGATGGGAGGCCAAAAATCATGGTAAGCCTCTTTCTCGTATCTTTGGTAATTCGAACGAGATGCTTTCCATATACTTAAATCAATTTTCCTGTATGTAGGTGTGGGCAAAGATGCGGTTCAGATGCCCCCACCCGGTGAGGGAGAGGCTTCGATCTCTGCTCCAAAACCGGTGAAAGATAATAAGAGAAAAAGGGCCTCTGCTTCTAAAGATCCAAAACCGAAGACGAGGATGGCTCGTAAGCCGAGGAAGAATATTATCCCTTTAACCATGGAATCAGTTCTGCGTCTAAGGGATGAAGACGAGGAAGAAGAAGAAAATGATGGGTCTGTGCTTGTGGCCCGAATGAAAAAAAACATCGATGCCCCAAAGGTAGCTGCGTCGATGGTGATTTATAAAGCTCAGCCTCGGACTGAGGAGATATCGGAGGAAGGTTCGGGCAGAGTCCCCGAATCGTTAGAGATCGAGGATGCTTCCCACCGAAGTCAACAAATGGTGGGTATATCAAAAGAGGCCGATCCTGAAGCTCTTCAAACTGAGGAGAACGCCCCAAGCGAGTCGCTTGGGGCAATAGTAATCGAAGACTCGCCCAATTTCCCTACCTTTTCTGAAGGGGCGATTCGGGAAGCCCAAGCTTTAGGGGGCCTCGAGATAAACCGATCTCATGAAGGGGAGGACCCCTTCTGTGATTTGTTTACTGGTGTCGAGGATGTTGTTGGCCCTAGTGATATGTCGGGCCTTTTCTGTGAAGTGCAACAAGCTCTAAATCGGGTAAGCTCTAACTCCCTTCGTTGATACCACTTTCATGTTAGCTATTCTTTTCTAACTTCTTTTCTTCTTTCTTCGTAGGCCGCAGTAGTTCATCGAGAAGCATGTTCCCGGTCTCGAGCCAAACTGCGTCGATACGAGGCCGACCTTCAACGGGTCATGGAGGAGAAGAACGCCCTTAAACTCCTCTTAGGGCAAAGGGGAGAGGAAATCAAAAACCTCCGAGCTGAGTTGGCCAAGGCTCACCAAGATCAGACCGATCTGTCCGAGCAGGTAATGATACTATTAAAAGCCTATGGGCTCGATATCGGAACGATGGCTAATTTTTTGGTCTCATAACTGCAGCAGAAACTTGAGATGATTGTGAAACGCCGTGATGAGGTCGATGTAATAAAGGCAGAGTCATTGAAGTGGAAAGAAAGTATGGACCTCTTTGCTGCAGAGAAAGAGGATGCTCGAGCCCAATTATCATTAGCCAAAAATCAACTTCAAAGCATGAAGGAGAAAAGCTCGGTTCAAGCAAGAAGAATAGAGGAGCTCGAGGCTCGGTTGGCCTCCGAACTTGCCAAGGCCAAATCTGATGCCGAAAAAGCAAAGGCCGATGCGGATGCATTCGTGGTCGTCTATCGGACCAATTCTGAAGCTGCTTAGGTACAAGCAAGAGAGGTAGCCGAGACCGCCAACACTTGAGCACATTGGATTGCTGAACTTGCTAAGTGTCGATCTCGGAGGGAGACCCTAAAGTAGATCCATGCTCGAGGTTTTGATCTCACCGAAGAGATAAAAAAGGCTAAAGAGCTCGAAGCCGATGTTGAAGCCTTGGCTTCCGCTGATGATGATGGTGATGTTAATGATGATGGTGATGATGGAAGCAATAGTGGGTCCGAGAGCGGGGAGGAGCCCGATGGAGCAGAGACTGCCTCCGTAGATAACTAAGAAACTTAGCCCTTAGTTTTCATTTTGGTTTTTTGTGTAGGGTCCTGTTCGGACATTGTAAACATTTTTGTATATATATAAAGATCTTTTCTTTTCCCGACTTTCCTCTGTTTTATTCTCTTCCTCATGAAGATTTTGTTTCATTCATGCCTTATGAAGATTTTCATAAGGCTTTAGGCAATTTGATCATATTTGGACCCTGTAGCCTTTATAACCGAGTGAGTGCTTGCTCGAACTTGAAATAAGGTAGCCCGTAGGCTTAGTAGTTGAGTGAGTGATTGCTCGAACATGAAGTAATATAGCCCGTAGGCTTATTAGTCAAGTGAGTGATTCGAACTCGAAGTAATATAGCCTGTAGGCTTAATGATCGAGTGAGTGATTCGAACTCAAAGTAATGTAACCCGTAGGCTTAATGGTCGAGTGATTATTTGCTCGAACTCGAAATAAGAGTAGCCCGTAGGCTTAGTAGTCGAGTGAGTGCTTGCTCGAACTCGAAGTGATGTAGCCTGTAGGCTTTATTAGTCGAGTGAGTGATTCGAAATCGAAGTAATGTAGCCCGCAGGTTAATGGTCGAGTGAGTATTTTCTCGAACTCGAAACAAGAGTAGCCTGTAGGCTTAGTAGTCGAGTGAGTGCTTGCTCGAACTCGAAGTGATGTAGCCTGTAGGCTTTATTAGTCGAGTGAGTGATTCGAACTCAAAGTAATGAAGCTCGTAGGCTTAATGATCGAGTGAGTGATTCGAACTCGAAGTAATGTAGCCCGTAGGCTTAATGGTCGAGTGAGTATTTGCTCGAACTCGAAACAAGAGTAGCCCGTAGGCTTTATGATCGAGTGAGTATTTGCTCAAACTCGAAATAAGAGTAGCCCGTAGGCTTAGTAGTCGAGTTAGTTCTTGCTCGAACTCGAAGTGATGTAGCCCGTAGGCTTAGTAATCGAGTGAGTGCTTGCTCGAACTTGAAATGATGTAGCATGTAGGCTTTATTAGTCGAGTGAGTGATTCGAACTCAAAGTAATAATATAGCCCGCAGGCTTAATGGTCGAGTGATTATTTGCTCGAACTCGAAACAAGAGTAGCCCGTAGGCTTAGTAGTCGAGTGAGTGCTTGCTCAAACTCAAAGTGATGTAGCCCGTAGGCTTTATTAGTCGAGTGAGTGATTCGAACTCAAACTAATGTAGCCCGTAGGCACAATTATCGAGTGAGTGATTCGAACTCGAACTAATGTAGCCCATAGGCTTAATGGTCGAGTGAGTAGTTGCTCAAACTCGAAATAAGAGTAGCCCGTAGGCTTAGTAGTCGAGTGAGTGCTTGCTCGAGCTCGAAGTAAGAGTAGCCCGTAGGCTTAATGGTAGAGTGGCAGTCCCCGATTTGTGGGTTAATCATCGGCCCTTGAGCCTGTTTGCGTAATAGATCATGAAATAGAGGATGGTTTGTGAGACATGAGATATGGGCAAAGAAGCTTCTTTTCATGTCGTTATACATGTGTTTATATTTTGTACCAGGGATCGAGCAATCTACACGAGCATGGTTCGTTTTGACCATTTGGCTCTTACCATTTTTCCTATCGGAACCCTGTTGTTATGAAGTAACTTTCTTGCATCGAACTTGATATATTTGAGGGTAATCCCCCACCAGTATTCGAGGATGATTGTAAAGAGGTCTCAGATACTGTTAAATTATTCTAAGTTATCACGATCAATGGTTGCCTCATTAAACACCTTGCCGAAAAACCTATTTGGGATAAAAACGGTCTAAGAGAAAAAGAGTGCAACGCGTGCTTTCAGACCTAAGGCTTTGTGTTGAATGATCCATCCTTGTTCTTGATTGAACTCCTGCAAGGGTTAGTTTCGAAATATAAACGAACATGGGAGGGTCGTACCTTAGCAGTAGTATCGTTTTAGGTGTGGCACGTTCCAATTACTTGGTAGTTGTTTGCCATTTATAATACCGAGTTTGTAGGATCCTTTACCGACGTTTTCGAGTACTTGATACGGTCCTTCCCAGTTCGAACCTAGTTTTCCTTCGTTTGGATTTCGGGTGCTGAGGGTGACTTTCCTTAGCACTAAGTCCCCGATTTTAAAATGGTGAAGATTAGTTCTTCGATTATAGAATCTTTCGATCCACTTCTTTTGGGCGGCCAATTGGACCAGAGTGGCTTCTCGTTTTTCATCCAATAATTCGAGGCTAGTATTCATAGCCTCGTGATTTGACTCTTCTGTTATATATCGATACCCGGCACTGGGTTCTCTGACTTTGACTGGAATCAAGGCTTCAGAGCCATATACTAAGGAGAACGGGGTTGCCCCCGTACTGGATTTTGATGTTCTTTGATATGCCCAAAGCACGTTGTTCAACCTTTTCTTTAGGTTTTGAATGATAGTCTTGTTCGTCGATTTGGCCTATCCGTTCCCACTAGGGTGATACAATGTCGATAATATCCTTTTTATTTTGTGGTCTTCGAGGAATTTTGTCACTTTGCTGCCGATAAATTGTTTCCCATTGTCACACACTATTTCGGCGGATATCCCAAATTGACATACGATATGATCCCAGATGAAGTCTATAACCTTTTTCTCTCTTACTTTCTCGAACGCCTGTGCTTCAACCCATTTAGAGAAATAGTCAGTCATAAATAAAATCAACTTAGCTTTACCTGTTGCCTATGGGAGAGGGCCGACGATATCCATTCCCCATTTCATGAATGGCCATGGGGATAGGACTGAGTGAAGTTGCTCTCCGGGTTGATGGATCATCGGTGCAAACCTTTGATATTTGTCACATTTTCGAATAAACGCCTTTGCATCTTTGTCTATATCGATCCAATAATATCCTGCTCTGATTATTTTTCGGACTAATGAATCGGTACCAGAATGATTTCCATAAGTACCCTCGTAAATTTCACGTAGGATGTAGTCAGTGTCTCTTGGACCTAAACATACTGCCACTGGTCCATCGAATGTCCTTCGGTATAATGTTCCATCTGTAGTCAATGTGAATCGAGCAGCTTTGGTTCGCAGGGCCCTCGAATTTTTAGGGTCCGATGGGAGTGTTCCGTTCTCTAAGTATTCAATATACTTATTCCTCCAATCCTATGTTAAGCTTGTAGAATTTATCTCGGCATGACCTTCTTCGATCACAGACCTCGAGAGTTGAACGACAGTCCCCAAGCTGATCTCATCTTCCTTGACCAATGATCCCAAATTTGCAAGTGCATCGGCCTCACTGTTTTGTTCTCGAGGTATATGTTGTAAAGTCCATTCTTTGAAACCGTGCAAAGTTACCTATAGTTTGTCCACATACCTTTGCATTCTATCCTCTCGAACTTCAAATGTTTTGTTTACTTGATTTACCACCAGTAAAGAGTCACACTTGGCTTTAATGACTACTGCTCCCAAGCGTTTAGCTAACTTGAGACCTGCAATCATGGCCTCATACTCGGCTTCGTTGTTAGTTAACCCAGTAGTTTTGATAGATTGCCTAATAGTGCTACCCGTAGGCGATTTTAAAACGATGACTAGCCCGGACCCTTTTAGGTTTGACGCCCCGACTCTGAAAAGGGTCCATACCCCCGATGATGTACCCGATTTCAACAAGAGTTCTTTTTCGACTTCGGGTACGAGGGTTGGCGTGAAATCGGCCACGAAGTCCGCTAAAATTTGAGACTTGATGGCCGTCCGGGGTTGATATTTGATATCGTACCCACTGAGTTCGACGGCCCATTTGGCCAATCGGCCTGATAGTTCAGATTTGTGTAAAGTATTACGAAGTGGGTAAGTGGTTAATACGCATATGGGGTGATATTTAAAAGTATGGTCTTAACTTTCTAGAGGCGTTTATCAGTGCTAGTGCCAATTTCTCTAAGTGTGGATATCTAGTTTCTGCTTCCCCTAAGGTTCGACTTACATAATAAACGGAAAATTGCGTACCTTGATCTTCTCGAACTAGGACACCACTTACAGTGATTTCCGATACTGCCAAGTACAAGCAAAATTTCTCGTCTGCCTTTGGAGTGTGCAACAGTGGTGGGCTCGATAGGTATCGTTTCAATTCCTCTAATGCCTATTGGCATTCCGGGGTCCAGGCGAAATCGTTCTTCTTTTTGAGCAGAGAGAAAAATCTGTGACTTCGATCCGACGACCTTGAAATGAATCGGCCTAAGGAAGCAATCCATCCTCTTAGCCTCTGCACGGCTTTTACACTGTCCACGACAGCGATGTCTTCAATGACCTTGATTTTATTGGGGTTTATCTTGATCCCTCGATTCGATACCATAAAGCCAAGAAACTTGCCCGAACCGACCCCGAAAGCACATTTCTTGGGGTTGAGCTTCATGTTGTATTTCTTTAAAATCTCGAATGTTTCCTGCAAATGAGCCAAATGGTCCTCTGCGCACAGGGACTTAACTAGCATGTTATCAATATAAACTTCCATTGATTTACCTATTTGTTCCTCGAACATTTTATTTACTAGGCGTTAGTAAGTAGCTCATTTATTTTTTAGCCAGAAGGGCATTACATTATAACAATAGGTTCCATACTTGGTGATAAACGAAGTCTTTTCTCGGTCCTCCGGGTTCATTTAGATTTGATTGTACCCGGAATAGGCATCGAGAAAAGTAAGGATCTCGAGGCCGACCATGGCATCGATTATGCGATCGATGTCAGGCAGTGGAAAAGAATCTTTGGGGCATGCCTTATTTAAATCCTTGTAATCTATACACATTCTAAGTTTGTTCCCTTTTTTAGGGACTACAACTATATTAGCTAACCATTCGGGATATTTCACTTCCCGAATGGACCCTATTTTGAGAAGTTTAGTTATCTCGTTCTTTATGAATGCGTGTTTTACCTCGGACCGGGGTCTTCTCTTTTGCTTCACCGGTTTGAACCTAGGGTCCAGGCTTAGCCGATGCGTCGTTATATCCGATGGGATCCCTGTCATGTCTAGATGGGACCAAGCAAAACAATCTATGTTATCAATAAGAAATCGAATAAGCTTTTTTCTGAGTTTGGGGGTTAATCCCGTTCCCAGGTATACCTTTCGTTCGGGCAGATATTCGATTAGTACGACTTGCTCCAGTTCTTCGACCGTTGATTGGGTAGCGTTGGAATCATCAGGGACTACGAAGGATCGAGGTATCCCTTGCTCATCATCTTCGTCAATATTCTAATCTTCTAGTTGGGTCGAAGCTGACGTCCGTGATTGATATTTGGCATCACGTTCCCCCTTCGAGCCCGAACCCTTTGTCGATGAAGGAAAGGATATCTGAATTGCTTCTTCGACGGCAAACATTTCCCTTGCGGCTGGTTGTTCCCCGTATACTATTTTGATTCCCTCCGATGTTAATAATTTAAGAACCTGGTGGAAGGTTGAAGGTACAACTCTCATATTGTGGATCCACGGCCTTCCAGAAAGGGCGTTGTATCTCATAACGTCTTCTATTACGTGGAACTTCATTTCCTGGATAGTCTCGTCCACATTTATCGACAGAATTATCTTGCCTTTAGTAGTTTCACATGCCATATTGAATCCGCTTAGAACCAGGGTTGCGGGTACAACCTGGTCCTGTAGATCGAGCTGTTCTACAACCTTTGATCTAATAATGTTGGCTGAGCTACCTGGATCAATTAACGCACGCTTAACTTTAGTTTTATTCATAAGTACGGATACTACCAGTGCATCGTTGTGAGATTGCATGACTCCTTCTGCATCTTCATCATTAAAGGACAAGGTTCCTATAGGTGCGTAATCCCAAGTTCGAGGTCGCTTTTCTCTCATAACCGAAGTTTTAGTGCGTTTAAGTACCAACCCCTGAGGGGTATCGACGCCACCGATGATCATGTGGATGATGTGCTGTGGTACTTCCTGTTCGTTTTGTTTACCGAAATATCTGTTTTTGAAATGGTTTTTGGCTCTGTTGCTTAAAAATTCTCAAAGGTGCCCTTTATTGAATGACCGGGCTACCTTCTCTCTTAGTTGCCTTCAATCTTCCGTTCTGTGTCCATGAGTACCATGATATTCACACATTTGATTGGGGTTACTCTAGGCAAGATCGGTTTGCATAGGTCGAGGCCATTTAGCATCTTTGATGCGTCCGATAGCCGACACGATGGCGGATGCATCGATGCTGAAGATATACTTCGATAACTGTGGTGCTTCCTTAGGTCCGCTATGCCTATCGAACCCATTTCTGTTCATCAGTCCCCGAGACCCTTGGCTTCGATCATTTCTCTTTTTGCCTCGTACGGGGTTGCGTGAAAGTTTACTACCCCCGACGATCTCCATTGTACAGCCGGTATCGATCCTTGCTTGACCTTGTTTCTCGATCGTTATCCCTTTTAAAATCGGATCCAGAACCCAACTGGTCGTCTTCGACCTTATTTTAGATTGATACCGATTGTGCACATCGGCCCAAGTAATAGCTAGGTATTCGATTAGGTTATGCTTCAACCGCCGTGAAGCCATCGAGCTTCGTTCGTTCAGACCTTGAGTGAAAGCTTGAACAACCCAATCATTTGTGACTGGTGGTAGATCCATTCGCCCCACTTGGAAACGAGATACAAGTTCTCTTAGCATCTCGTTATCCTTTTGTCTTACCTTGAATAGGTCCGACTTCCGGGTCTCGACTTTTATGGCCCCGGCATGTGCTTTTACGAAACAATTTGTAAGCATAGCAAAAGAATCAATAGAGTTTGATGGTAAATTATGATACCATATCATTGCCCCATTCGATAGGGTTTTACTGAATTTTTTCAATAATACAGATTCAATCTCATCACCCTCTAGATCGTTTCCTTTAATGGCACATGTGTAAGAGGTGACATGTTCGTTGGGGTCGGTCGTCCCATTATACTTAGCAATTTCGGGCATACGAAACTTCTTTGGGATTGGTTTAGGGGCCGCGCTCGGGGGGAAAGGCTTCTGTACGAATTTTTTGGAATCTAAGCCTTTCAATATCGGGGGTGCCCTCGGGATCTGATCAATCCTGGAGTTGTACGTTTCCACTTTTTTGTTCTTTTCTTCGATCCTTTTTTCTCCTGATTCTATTCGTTTTGTCAGTTCTTTGAACATCTTAACAATTTCGGGATTAGTCCCCGATTCTTGCTCATTTGATCTCACCATAGTTGGTTCCATTCTATGGGTGACTTCCCGGGGCGGATTGGGCTCCGACCTTCTCGGTATCTGGGTTTGACTCTATAACTGAACTATTGCTACCTGTTGAGCTTGCAATAATTTCGAAAATCATACGCAAGCTGACTTCATTTTCTTCAACGTTATGGGTATCTCGAGCTGTAGATCGAGTACCACCATGAATGCTATTTTCAGGTTCAGAATGTTGGTCTGCCTCGATGGCCACATGTGAGTTAACGTCCAATGGTACTTCGACTCGAGCTCCAACGGCGTGGACGAGCGGCCTTTCGCCACCGGGCGCCAAGTTATTGTTCTCATCTTGAAAGCCAGCTTCGTTGCCGATAGGCAAAGCCATTAATTGGGAGTTCGCAGTTGCTAGTCTGAAATCAGAGATGCTTCAAAATAAGCGTGAAACGGTGAGTATTTTAGAGATTCGTGTCAAATAGCCACTGTTATCCTTAGCCCCATGGTGGGCGCCAAACTGTTTACCCGAAAAATGGATAGAGTTAAATTTATACGTAGTTCTAAGGGTATGTGGTATAACTTGACACAAATTGTAAGAATGAATAGAAATATCGAGTGTTGACTGTAGAGAATGAAAAATAAGCAAAGTTGGAAAGAAGATAATTTATGGATTAAGCAAGATGAATCAATCTATGAAGCTAAAAAAGGATAACTCCTCAATATATGAGTGTATGATATCTCAGTTACAATGTATGCCAAACTTGGTCCTTACAGAAATATAGCCATCATTTTTATAGTGGAGGATCCTACTTTAAATATAATTAAAAATACATAGTGGAGAACACATGATAAATCAGCTTTTTTCTAATTCCCGCCGAGATTCTCTCTCGTAGTGTGGCTGCAACGGCTCTTGTCTATGAGCTCGATCTTGATCGGAATCGGTATTGGTCGGTTTTCAGTTTTAGAGCTCAATGCTTACTCGGGGTTCGGTAATGACTTGGGCTCGGTATTGGTTGGCCTCTAACCCTTAAGCTCGATTCCATCACATCTCATCATAGTTCGATTCGGACCCGAGCTCGGTAATGACTTCGAGCTCGGTATTTGACCCGTACCTGAAATTTGAAGCTCGTTTGTGCCTTCTTCGGATCCCATCTCGATATTATGAAGACTTTTTTCGGTCCATTATATTCCCATCTCGATCAGACGTACGAAGGCCGAAATCAGTTTCGACCGTATACAAATAGGTTTTTTTGTTTTGAGCTAAAGCAAGTCTCGTACTATTATTAATTGGGGTGCTACTAGCTATATTTATGTGTGAAGATTTATGGAAAAATATAGAGATTATTCAAAGATTTCATAAATCATTTTCCTTCAACATTTAAACCCTTTTAAGCAGAACCCGATGATATAGTGAAATTTTGGCTTTCTATGTGTTATTCTACTAAGTTAAATATTCTTTCAAAGCCATGGAAAATGGGAGAAGACGCATGATGTTTTCGGAAAATGAGATACTATGGAACTCTTTAGTCCCAAACATAAACTGCAAAATGAAGAAGAGGTGTAACGTAATGCTATTGGAGTATTAACAGGGATTTTTTAAGTTTAGTACAGATAACGTACCAGGCAAAGAGAAAGTTGGCATCTTACTTATAATTTGTTCCTCTACGAACGCAACTAACTAGTGTAATACATGTGTTGCATAATTTTAAGAGTTTTAACTAATATATCTGTTGCACTAACATGTAACCTTTATCTCTAGCAGGAGGTGATCTATTTTATTTATAAAATTTAAATCTCACTTTCTAAAGAGTTACTTTTAGGTATTTTATAGGTAACCTGATAGTGTAAAAATATGAAAATTAGAAGGAAAAGGGAGTGCCGAAAAATTAGAATTTATGTATGTGCGAGAATCCATCATATACCCTAACCTCAAGAAATTCAGAACCTTCTTGAGCGGTTCGTAGCTATACAGAAAATGCTTTTTAGCACTTCAGTAGAATGAAAGAATAAAATAGGTATACATGTATATTTGTCAGTAAGCAGGTAAGTAAAAATTAAAACTTAGTTACACAATCTTTGTAGGAGTGGCAATGCCTGTAGAGACTAACTTTATTTTCTTATATTAGTAATCGTATGTAAATTGGTTGAGCTAATTAAAGGAATGAAAACAACAATTAATTTGAAAAAACATTGAAGAAATTTTACGTCACAAGGAGGGATGAGACATGTGGTAAGCACGAAGATGAAAATTAAAGTTACAACTATTTAATTTGATTAAATGGAATAAAACTTTAATAGAATAGAGCCAAGGTGGAGTAGGTTACAAGTGAGAAAGAAGTTAAAGACAAGACTGTTCCAACCCCATTACTATCCTTAATTAATTTTTATTATCCATCTATTTAATCCCATACGCCTAACTTATTGGGAGAAGTGGCACTTCAGCCACAAGTTTGAAAACTTAAGATTCGAGCCTAGCTAGAACACTAGAGATTGGTACTGATTGTGTAATTCTTGGCCAGAGATAAAGGATAATAATAATAATAATGAAGTAGGACACTAGTTCTACACCTTATTAGTGGAAGTCCTAGCAAAAAGGTTTGGTTCATATAATGTTTCCTGTGTACTTCAGTACTAGTCCCTCTTATACATACTTTTTGTGAGTTGCTATTGTGACTTATTGCAGATTCGGACTTTCAAGAATATAATTACAGAGGGAATCACAGAATATTTACGCGCATCCAATATTTATATTAATACTAATAAATCCATAAGATGTAGATCTTACATAAACTTTTATCACTTAGCAACGATTAATTAATATGTCTATTAACTTTAATTTGGGACTATTAATGTTAAACTAATAGATTTGCTGCAAACATGAATAACTTTATCTATTGATTAAAGTTGCTTGCGTAATCTAGGAGTTAATCACAATAATTTATGATTCCAATTAGTGGATACATATCCGACGAAGGATTTAGGCAGATCAGTGTTACGCATTCATCTAAATTATATAATTAGTGGTATTCTAATTTATTTCTTTTGGGGAAACCCTATGGATTGAAAGTAGTATGAGTAGGATTTCCAATTTATCAAACTCTTTAATATAATGTAAACTCCGATATATTATATGCCAATGGTCGTACATACTTTGTTGATTTGCATCGGATTCTGAATGGTTTTTAAATTGGAAAGCTGCATGACATAGACCAAATTTTGCATGTCCAATGAGTGGTTAGTGGTTGCTTGAAGGAACATGATAGCAAATTCGATAAGAAGAAAAAAGCTTGATATATTTATTTATGAAAGAATTACAAGAAAATACACGTGATTTTACGCCATAATAAAAAATGATCTATGTTTTTAAGTTTTTACCTGACCAAACTCATATTATACATATTTTGAAAGCACTAGAAAATTCAAAATCTATATTCTTACAACAATTGCTTCTAAAAGCTATGGAGTTAAATCTGTGTTCTCACAACCATTGATTTCACTCTCTCCCTCTCACATCTTCTATATATGCTTCAAGGGGTCGTCCGCCATTATTGCTTCTTTCCCTGTATCACCTGGTTGCAATGTAAGAAAATTGAAGAGTAGAAGCCCACCAATGAAGCTTTGCTTTCGAAAATAGGATTTTTTGAGTTTGTTAGTTGTTTGGATTGAGTATTGTTCCAATTCATTGAAAATATCAAAAGGAGTTCAAGATTTAAATTTGAAATGTTTTGGAGTAGATTTGAGCAAGATTTGAGTTAAATTTCAGAAAAGATGCAAAAAAGAAGACGAAATTAGCTTTTTGTATAATTATGTATAATCTTGTATAATAGTGTATATTAGTGTATAAACACATCTTATACACTATTATATACTTTTATACACCTTTATATAAGCGTATGTAGACGAACTTCTTCCACGACTTTCAGTTGCAATTCTTGTTCAAAACCAGTCCAAATCTTCATTAAATGACTTCAAATTTTATATACAACCTCCTTATACTATTTCTAACAAGTCTAAATAACATCCACTCCAAATTTCTCACAAAATCAAATTCAAAATTTAAACCCACATATTTAAACTTGTTAAAAATTTAATTTTCACAACCTAAATGGATTTGGTTTGTTGAACTAATATTTGAGTCATAATTACTGATTCGAAAATTAACTTAAAAGTTTGAGCAATCTTTTTTAAAAAATAAATAGTAATTTCGAGAACCTATTGGAGTTGAATGTTGAATTTTAGCCTATTATTTTTGGGCTAGTTGGTTGTAAATTAAAATATGAGCTATAAAATTGAAAAGTAGGAAGCCGAGTTGTTCTTATGTAAAATTTTTCGTTTATTTATTAATGGAGCTACAATTTTTTTTTTAGGGTAATTAAATCTTCTTAAACAATATTATCCTGTGTTAGTAAGAATATTATCATGCGAGTTTCTATTCCACGTGCAGAGTTTCAACTTCTCCAAAACATAAGAGGGTCGCGGTTTCTATACATTTATATAATGCTGTTAAATGGATAGGTTGAGTCAATTATTGACAGTAAGAACAAGTTACGTTGAGTGAGAGAGTATTTGTTCATAATTTTTAACTTATCATATTTTTGATGATTGAATACATAACTTTCGGTCGAAAACATATTGAAAAGCCGATCATAATCTAATCGCATGATCGACTTTAGAAATCTATTATTCAGCTAGTAAAATCTCCTTTATGAATAATATAAAAATATCAGAAAGAATAAGAAAAAATATACAAGCATATGGGGTGACAACATATGGTTTTTAGATTGTTTTGGCTTAATTAAAAATGCTAGTCTTGAAAACACTTTTGGTGTTTTACCGAACACTACACCCATGCTAACCACACCTTTATACATCCATGCTAGGGTGTACAAACCGAACCGGAAAACCGCACCAAACCGAAAAGTCAAACTAAATCGATTTAAAAATCCGACTAGGTTTGGTTTGATTTGATTTGGTATTGAGTAAAAATATTCGAACCAAACCGACATATAAATATATAATTTTTATATATAATTTCAAGACTTTATATAGAATTTTATGTTAAAATATCTAAAAATATTTGAGAACCTCTCGTGGGATATAATATTTAATAGAACTATAAAGTGCATTCATTTTCATTTACTTTAAATAATAGACTGTATCACTTTCTTATTATGTGTTATTGAAATGCGTCAATCATCTCTTTGTTCTTTCATATTCATATGTCAAGATTTATTATATGTTTTTCGAATTTGAAGTGGTATTTCGATAATTTAAAATTACATAGAACATATCATTATTTAGGTATTATATTGATTTTTATGTTTAATCATTAAATTTGGTTAACCCTTAAAGCGTGCATCAACCAAAAATTATTGGTAGACGATTAAGAAAATAAACTATTATGTGTTACTAAAAAAAATCTCCCATAAGATCACTTTAATAGATCATATGTTTGTTATTTTTTTTTATATTTTTAGTAAACATATATTCACTTATCAAAATTGTATCTATAACTTTAATAATGCAAGATTGAAATAATATTCATGTAACAAAAAAATCCAAAAAATCCGACAAAACTGAACCAATCCAAACCGATATAATTGGTTTAGTTTGATTTTGATAAAATCCGAACCAACCCGGTCCATGTACACCCCTAATCCACGCTAACCATTGCTGGGTTATTTTTATATCCAATTGACTAGCTCTCTCTACCATAATCATATTGAGAAGTTAATTGACTTTAAGTTCATTTTAATTTGAGAAAACTACCCTGTATAACCCCTAAAAATTTTAATAGCCCGTATTTTTTTCCTGGACCCGAAATGTCCCTCAGGCCCAAACATATTACATCTAATGGCCCATAATCCATAATACACTGACCCGCCTCTTAACTCATTTTTCTATTCCACTCGGCTCTCAATGCACTGACTCGCCTCTCGAAACACCATTTCTTCTCAAACACAACTTCTCCATGTTTACTCTTGCTCTCGATATAAGTCAAAATTTTAGTAGGTTTTCTGATTTTTATTCATAGTCGACTCCATAATGGAGGAAAAGAAGTCTTTGAAGAAAAATAGGAAGTTGAGGGCATCTCCACATTCTATGAAATTAGCTGGTAAATTAATGAAATATAACCCTAGTTTTATTAAGAATGATGATGACGATTTTGAAGATTTACCAGAATTTGGGTGCGATTTGAGGCATGCAACCCCTCAATCTGTTGAAGCAAGGCAAAATACCCCCTATTGAAGGAATGCAAAGTACCCATGTTGATAGAAGGACTCGTTCGCATAGCGGGACTCCCAGCGATAGAGTAACGAGGTCACAAACTGCTCAGCGAGTAGTAGTTGAAAAAGGCACAAGTTTAAAAAGAAAGATCAAAATGGTGGGAAAGGATATTGTGAAGGATAAGGGTAAAGGTTCTAAGAGGAAGGCTAAAACGGATGGGGATGATGTTCCATCAAAAAAGAGAAAAGTTCATGTTGATCAAAAATGTTCTAGCTTATCTGATTTGAAGGTATTTTCTAATAATATAACTTTGACTTGTGTGCGCTTAGTTTATTTTAGTATGTAGAAAATTTATCCAATATAGTAGTTATGTTCCAGATTTGAATATAAAATGTATCATTCTTTTTCATATAGCATATAATTTGTATCAAGTCAATAAGTAATGTGCAATTTGTATATAAAGTGTATCATCTATCCACATAGTGTATAAGCAATGTTTAAAGTGCGTATTTGTGATTGTTATGAAGCTTATATATATATTTATATTTTTGTGTTGTCTGCAGCTTTGGGTTTACTATGTTCCTTTGGGTGATCATTATAATACTCATATCAGTGTGCATACAAACTGCAGTATAGTGAAACATTTGAAAGATACTTTGGATGATCAACAGATTGAGATGTTTAGAAGAACATATTTTGGTTATTTTGTAAACTTGCCCGAATTTTTTTATACAGAATCAACTTATCCATTCACTATTACTTAGGTAAGTGGTGTCACCTAAAGATGATGAGTTATGGATTAAAGTGAATAGCACCAAGTTGCGCTTTGGACTTACAGAGTTTTTTATTATCACAGGTTTAAAGTGTAATGGTGATTCCAATAAGGATTATGAATCTGTCAAGTCGAGTCGGTTGATGGAATTGTACTTTCCAAGTATGTCGAAAGTGTCTAAGAAATTGTTAAGTGATTGTTTCTTAAAAAAGATGTGAAAATCTGGTGAGCACGCATTAAAGATTGCAGTATTGTATTTCATTCACAGTTTTCTATTTTCTATTACGAATGATGATTTGATAACAAAGAATGATTTTCTGTTGGTTGAATCTGGTAATTTTGAGACTTTCCCTTGGGGAAAAGTGGTTTTTAATGCTACGTTAGAGTCAATGAAGGATAAGGTTCGTAGCAGGAGAGAGATGTACCGATATGGTGATTTGCCTTTGGCATTCCAGTGTTGGTTTTATGAATGTTACCCCTATACTCACAAAAACCTCGCTTACTGGATTGGAGATCTTGTGCCACGCATAATAAACTAGACTGCAAAGAAGAAGGTGACCTTCAAGAGGTTGAGGAAAGAATTTTTTCTTTAAGTCAAGAGCAGATAAAAAAATATTTTTGTTTAGTTTACAACATTTTGTAGCAATATATATGAATCTACTTTTGATACATAAATTATGTATTTCTGATACATAAATTATATATTTTTAATACATAATATTAATTAACTGTATGATGTGTAGTTTCTACAAGTAATATATTAGTTGTCTTTTATTTTTTTAAAATTTTATGATTGCTAACTTTTTTTTTTATTTGTAGTTGGTGTTTGGTAATATTGCCCCAACAAATGTTGAACAAACAAGGCTTGAATTGCATGATTTTGTCCCTGTGTATGAAGATCAAAATGATGAAGTTAATCCAAGAGGTGATGTTGATGATTTCAACACTCAACCTAAAAAAATACTAAGAAGCACCCCAAAAATAAGCTGGAATCACAACCTATTAACAATGAGAATACAGATCCACAACCCAGTAACTTAAGTTCAAGCAAGAATGAGCTGAAACTTCTGAGAAGTGAAATCAACACAGTATAGTTCTATTTTGACTTTGAGCAGTTCTGACAACTTAATTGATATTCGGTTTCACTTTTTCTTTTATAGGTAAACGACAAGATTTCATGTTTGGAGCAGTTAATGATTACCTCATTTGAAATAGTTTTTAAAGCTCTAGGTGAACGCGATGCTTCAAAGGTATTCTTATGACTATGCTTATTTGTTATCTTTACCTGTTACTATAATTTTTATAACTTTTTGTATATTTTTTCTAAACAGGGTAATAGAAAAGAGGACGACCATCATGATAGTCATGGCCATTATGATACTGGTGATATTCATAAAGATTATTTTGGCGATAAGGAAGTTGCAGAAGAATAATTTTGGTAGTGAGGAAGTTATGGAGAGAAATATTGGCAGTGAGGAAGTTGTAAAGAAAAATATTGACATTGAGGTAAGTCTAAAGCAAACTGTTGTTGTTATGGAGGGTGTGGTGAAGGATTCTATAGAAGCTGGTAAAAGTAGTGAAGGAGTTGGTGATGACGAAGCCTTGATTGAGGATGTCGAGCCTAAAATCAATGCAATCACCCAGAAGTTTTATGACAAGTTGTTGGTGGAGGATTATGTACAAGTTGTTGGTAAAAACAGTTGTCAGAAAGTTGGTGAGGACAATGGTTGGACTAGTGATGCTGAGGCTCAAATAACTGCAATCACCCAAAAATATTTCAATCAAAATATTGTACATGGTGATTGTTTAGGAGTGGATACAAATATTGCTACTATGTAGGAAGATCGTATAGTTATTGTTGATCATGACACACCTGAAATGATCCCTAGAGAAAGAAAACTAACAGGGGTCATGAAGCCACCATTCATGAACAAATTTGACTCTGGTGGCACCATCCAAGTTGCTCAAGATAAGTCAACTAAGTCAAAGAAGCCCATCTTGACAAATAAGTCCATCTTCACTATAAAGTATCATTTTCAGGGAAATGTTGACAATCCTGTTGATTTCAGAATATTGTGTAAGTGGAACACTTTCATCAATAGAGGCTTAAGGACTAATGCACCGTAAGTTTTATGTTTCACTTTTTTCTTTTTCTTTTTTTTTTCTTGTTTATTTTTTATGTTTCGTGTTATGAACCATATCTTTTTATCCTGATTCATCAGGGACGGTGTTTATACAGAGATTAGCAATGAGCTAAATAAAATCTTTGAATTGGAGTTGATGATATTGGAGAAAAAAATGGTTCTTCACATTTGCATATCCCGGCCTACCCTTGTGTGATTCAGTAAGTCAACGTTATAATGATTCTTCAAATTTTCAGCATATTGATGTTAATTTGTTAGCATAAATGCCATTTCTTTTTTTTTTATTCATGTTGTAATTACGTATAGATTATATCTGTAATAAAATGAGAAATGTGACTCGATAACCCATGGATAGTAGGCGGAAGAAAGGACTAGAACAATAATGGCAATAGAAAATATAGTATCAACTTGGAAGAGTATCTTTTTATGTATATTTGCAGTATCTTCTGTAAAATGTATAATCGATTTATACATAAAATATATATTTTAGTTTTCTCATACTGTAATTTTTTGACAATGTGTGTTTATTCTTCATATTTCAGCATATTGATGTTATTTTTTACTATTTGAGAAAGAAAGGAAAGTACGGTATTGATGTTCCAGTAAGATTCACAACTACCGACTGTTGGTTTAACTGTTTGATTTCGAATTTGTACAAGAAATTTTTGGAGAAAAAGAGAGACATGAATTTGATTACTGAAATAGATCCAATTGTTGAATATATACTTGGGTATTTTTTAAGATGTAATATTCCTTGGTGTATTGTTGATGAAGTCCTTTTTCCCTATAAATCTGTCTGATAAGTGGCACTGGATATTGGCGAGACTGTCATTCAAAGATTTACGCATTTATATATACAATTCCATGAGTGGCGCGCGGCAGAATAGTGCAGTTCGGAGATCAATTGAGCCATACTCAGTGTTGCTCCCATATTTTCTTCATCGTATTGGTTTTTGGGACACAAAGGAGAATCCTATGGGAATCCCCACCATTGATCCTTTTGAGATTCATGTCATTGATGGGTTGCCAACGCAAGATAACACGTAAATTATTATTGAATATTTCTGATTATTATTCATTTTTTTGTACATGAATTTCTATTTGGATATTATACTAACTTATTTGTTTATGTGCGACCTTGTATGTAGTGACTGTGGTGTTTATGTTGCTGCATTTGCTGAGTACATCATTCAAGGCAGCAGTATTCCTGAAGCTATTGATATTAATGGGATACGGAACCGATATGGTATATTGCTATGGGATTATGGAGTGAAGAAACAAAGAGCACATGCACTTAGTGATGACGAGTCTACTGGTATATTGAAGGATCTGGCCAAAAAGGATAACAAGAAAACGGGCAAGTCACATTCCATTGTTGATGACAAGGATTTGAGGGATAACAAGAAAAAGGTCAAGTCGCATTCCGTTGTTGATGACAAGGCTTTGAAAGATAACAAGAAAAAGGGCAAGACGCGTGCCGTTGGTGATGACGAGACTTTGAAGGATATCAAGAAAAAGGGCAAGTTGAAGGGCAAGAAAAAGTAGTTTGGGATAGTTTAGCAGAAAATTCACATGTAGTTTTAAGATGAAGTAGTTTGGTTATAATATTGTCTTATGATTGGATACAGTTGTATACTTATATCACGTTTTATGCTTTTTTGTTTGGAATGTTTTTGAACAATATGTTTGAAATGCTAATGTTGAATATTACTTTTAATTACGACTTGTTTGTTTTCAGTTAATAGTGAAATTATGTAAGTTTTAGATTTTGTGTAGTTTTGACTTTTCTACAGCTTTAGTTTTGTAATTTATACAGATAATTTATTTCGACAGGTTTTGCAAATTTAGCCGGTGTTGCTAAGTTGTTATAGGAAGTTTTATGAATGAAGTTTGGGGGGCAGCTAAACTGTATATAAATTGTATAGCGACAGTCTATTTTGTATAATTTTGTATAGTAACAGTCCTTTTGTCTATGTTTTGTATAGTGACATCTATTTTGTATATTTTTTGTATAGTGACATCTATTTTTGTATATTTTTTGTATAGTGATATCTATTTTGTATATTTTTTGTATAGTCACAGTCTATTGTATGTAAATTTTATATACAGTAGTGACGATCTATTTTTTTTTTGTATAAATATACAAGTTCTATTTTGTATATTTTTTGTATAGTGACAATCTTTTTGTATATTTTTTGTATAGTGACATCTATTTTGTATATGTTTTGTATTGCATATCTCATTATTTTTTCATTATTCTAGTTGTAACATTCACAAGGAAAAATATTACAAAATACTAAATCATTGATGAACATCTACTAGTTGTCTTGAGCATTCCTGCATGTTCTTCTGTTGTGTCCTTATTTTCTACATAGTCCACAGGTAACTGTTTCAGTATACAGATATTCATAAAGTCTCTTGCGTCGAGACTTCGTCGGTCTTCCTGATTTGCCCGTTACTCTCGGTGGTAGCACCACATTATCTAACACCTCTATTTGAAGATCCCATGTAGTTTCATCTGGAAGTGGATTAACTGGCACTTCATATGTCTTCTTGAAGTATTGGTTGGTATAATACGCAGAACAATATTTGGGTGCTTCTATGTGTGTGTAGTCCAATACTGCCATAGCATGTGGACAAGGAATCTCATCCACTTGAAATCGTTTACACGAGCATTCTCTTTTTTGCAAGCATACTATGTTCCGCCTTTGTTCAACATCCATTACTACATATACATAATCGGTTGAAGGCCTCACCTAAATTTAAATAGATATCATTAGTAAAATAGGGATATGACAAGTATTAATGTATGAAGTAAGACATGATAAAAGAATATTTACTGTCATCTTCTGTGACAAATAGCTATTTTCCTTCAGTACTTCGTTATATTTTTTTTCTAGGCCAGTAAATGTACTCATTGCAGTCATTCTATTTGTATTATTCCATTCCATAACCAAATTCATCATGTAATCTAGCAAACTCATGATTGGTAGCTCTCTTGCCTCTCTGTTTCTTGCATTGAGTGACTCGGCAATATTTGAAGTTATCACCATGGATCTATTAACAGTGGAATGCGCTATGGACCACTTTTCAAAACCAACTTAGAACAGGTAACCCCTTACCCTCTTATCAATGTTGTCCATATCTTGCATGAGGCGATTAAAATCTTCAATTTTGTATGCTCTGGCCATTGCAAGAAATACTTCTCTCAGCCGATCATGGTTCTTCTTGAACTGCTTCTTTATGTTATTCCAAAGATGAAAGATGCATACACAGTGAGAAACCTCTGGATACACAATTGAAGTACCCCTCAATATGCTTGCATGACGATCGGATACGATGCACATCCTTTCTCTTTCCCCAAAAGCCTGTCTAAACGTTTTAAAAAACCATTCCTAGGAAGCATCATTTTCAGAATCGACAACAGCATATGCTAGTGGAAAAATTTTACCTAGTTAAGCAAATAAGAAAGCATCCACATGTTATTTTTGTTATACACGGATAAGAACTATCTATACCATATATAATTATTATACAAGTCTGCGACATATTCAACTGCCGAATATTTTGTGCTAGCTGTTAACATTGTTCCCTTGTGTGATGATTTGAGGAATGTCCCGTTAACTACTACAATAGGGGAGCAGTATTTCCATTCTATGATTGATGCATTGAATGCGACAAAAACATACATGAAACGCCCGTCCTCTGATTTATGTAACATTATGACAGAACCAGGATTTGTCATATTTATCATATACAAGTGACCCGACAGTTTACTATAAGATTCGCGTGGTATCCCTCTTAGCAGTTCAAGCGCCTTTTCCTTTGTTCTATAAGTTTTTACGTAACTCATATTAATCCCATACTGTTGTTTCATGTCGCTCATGATGTCTGCTGGAGTGTATATTATTTTTGGATTAGCATATTTGTTGCAAATCATTTTTGTAATGGCTGACGAAGTAGCATAACGTTGTAAAAACAGTCTACTCATCTCTGGGCAAGTGTGAACATCATTGAACCGTCTAACCTTGAAGATATTTGATTTGTGTAGACTTGAATATCTAAGACTCCATTTGTCACTTTCATCCATGCATTTAAGACAATACCTATTTAAAATATAGTGTTATGATAATGCACTTTTTCAGATTTTTACACTTGTGTCTCTAAATAAACAAGCAGTATACATATGCAATCTCATTATACAATAATACAAGCAATATACATAAAATTACAGAGAAGTTCAATCTCATACGTAGAAATCATACCTTGTTGTAGATTATCCATCTACTATAAATTGATATTTTTCTCGTATTGCGTAGTGCTTCATTACACTAATGAGTGTATCTTTGTCCCAATATAACTAAGCTTCTGCAATTTCTTCAGGATTGTCTATTATACAATTTTCCTTCATTATCTCAATTTTGTCTTCTTTTCCATGATTATCCATCATCTCAACAATATTAGTTTCGTGTACTTCTTCTACGTTCTGACATAGTAAACCAGCTGAAGTTGTTGCGAGTAAGTTATCACCCAAGTATGAACTTGAATATGAGCATTCAACACTTGAATACAGAGTTTTCAACGTTATGCATAATGGATATTCAGTGATATCCAGGTTTTTTTTTCATCTCCATATACAAGCGCACACTCATATCATTGTATATTGGAATTGCTATATAGTCATCCTTCACTGTATATTTTATCTCCATCGCACTTGTAATTGAATCTATATTCAATTGCTTGTATATCTCATCAACAAAATAATCATAGCTACATCCCGAATTGATCAGCACGCCATTAATAAGGAAATTAATAAATTTACTTTCACTTACCCATTCACCACTGTGTTGAAGTAAAATCGGAATCAAAATTGGAACAGTAGTTCCAACATTCACAATCTCCATAGACATTAGTTGAGTTTGTCAATTTTGTATCAATTTCACAATTTAAGAACAAAATCTCAACTCTATTAAGCTGATTGTAGGCCGCAATTGTGCAAAAACTTTGAATTTCACCGTGAATTTTTTGGAGCTCTTCTCTAGGTTTAATCTTCAGAAACCCTAGATTTGTTTTGACAATGTGAATAATTGGGTGACTTTTATAGTGTTTGGAGATTGAAGATCCCATACTGAACGCGTGAATTTAGGTAACAAAATCGATTAGGAGTGTTTTCCTTTTCGTTTGAGTTGAGCGTATGGTTTCAACTTTTTCAGTTGCTAGCCTTTATTATTATTTTTAGGTTATTACTTGTAAAGGGTTATTTTGTGGCTATTAGGTGATATAAGTTTGGCCCTAGTAGCTACAAATGAACTTCTCTCTTTTAATTTGCTCAAAGTAACTCCAAATAAAAGTAGATGACGAGTTATAGAATAATAGTTACCTAATTATGGGTCAAATCTGTTTGGGTCAACTTTGATGTAATCTATTGTTGATGGGCTGATCCTCTCTAAACAAGCTGTACCTATGAGTTGGATAGGCCCAAATGAAGTACTTTCTTTTGAGCCTTTGGGCCTTAGAACGTGTGCATTTTCATCCTCACTCGCAATTAGTTTTCTTTCTTGCTACTTGCTTTTTCAGCAAAGAATGGCTTGAAGTACTAGGTTTTCTCGTTATAAGGGCTGAAATGTGTAAGTTATTGTCTAAGAATGGCTCAAAATACAAGGTTTCCTCGTAATTGTCTTTCCAAAATTGAAATTGTGAAACTTCCTTGCTTTCTTGTGAATGTGTAAGAGAGTTGTCCCTTTCTAATTTCAATGGTCCAATCTCCAATAAGAAGCTACCTCACCTCATACAGTTTTGTTCTTTTGCATCCCTCTTTCCTTAACTCACATGTAGGGCTTAATTGTTGACATTGGTCTCATCCTAAGAAATCATCAGACTTAAGCAGTGAAATTTTAGTAGCTACGTGCACTGACCTCAGTCATGTGGAAAAATCGGCCGGCGCCCACTCAAGAGGGACTGAGAAATTAATTGAGTACAAAACTTTGACCATCTCACTTGGTGATGGAACTTCATCCAAGTTGCGGCGCCACAATCTTCTAACTAGTCGTGCCTTCTCCGATTTAATTAGAGGGCTAATGTGTTCGGCCAAACTATCTTTTTGTTATTTAATTTTGGCCAATTCAAGTTGATCCAAAGCTCTTTCGATCTCGGACCTATGAACAGTGGCGGATCCAACAATAGAATTATGGATTCGTTATAACATAATATTTCAATGTCGACATTATATATATGCGACAAAATAAATAGTGATAGAGTTAAATATGTATCTTAGAATTCACGTTCTCAATTCAAAACGATAGCATCAAAATTTTGGATCTGCCTTGTATGCATGTGAATTCCACGGAACTTGAAAAATGTTTGTTGTTATTGCTCTTGTAGCTTAGAGAGCTATCCTTTGATCTTTTGAACACAATCCCAGTTTGTGGCTATATATGATGGAATATATATAGTTATTCCAATCGTTTACGACATCGACAATAAACATTCACACTCTTGACTCGTAAATTCATGTGCATCAATACTCCGATCCATTATTAACCCCATTTGAATAATATAGAAGAGCAGATATCTAATAAATGAATCAAGAAAACTACATTGGAGAAAGATCATTGACATTATTAAATCTTGCAATATACTTTGAACAACAGACAGAATGTCCTTGACCTTAGCTTGTTGGGGCTTATTGTTCATCCATATCATCTTCTAAAGACATCTTCCCCCATAACCTGCTGTTTTGAACAAGGTTTGCTTTACGTCTTCAGAGCTCAAAATTGTTCGATGCTCCCTTGCCTAACAAAATCCAGAGATGAAAGGAAAATGTTAATTAACATGATAAAACAATTGTTAGAGTCAATCATCAATCAATGATCTCTCAATCTCAAATTAGTTGACATCGGTTATATAAATCTTCTATATCCATTCTGTTTTATTTGTTGAGGTTAATTTTTAGTATATATTCAGGTGATTCATCACAGTTTAAATTTTTTGACACTAGCCATTAACCTATCACAACGGATTTGGAATAGGCTATATATACTTTGCTAAGCTACTATAACCATTATAAGTCAATGCGCTAACGACAATTCAATGCATTAAGTTCTCATTATGTGTGAGATCCGAGAAATGGATTTTGGACAACATTGAGCCTATTTTGTACAACCTATTCTTGGATTTAGTATGTCCGCGGTTTGAACGCTAATAAATACTGGTCACACGACACCAACTCTTACAGTGGAGTCTAAGCTAGCGTTTGGCCATAAATTCCCAAATTTATTCTGAAAAATCTGATTTGGGTGAAGTTTGGTTTGAAGATGAAAATGTGTTTGGACATCTATTTTGGGTGAAGTTTGGTTTGGAAAAACATGAAACATGACTTATACCCACAAGTTCTAAAAACTATCACAAATACCCAACAATACCATTATCAATAATATTCATTATATTATCGCAAACCATAGTCCTGAACATAAATAAATTTGATACAAAATTATCATTTTTATAATGAACTACATGATACAACTATCAGATGACCGAGAAGACGAAGCAACATCATTACAAAATAATAAATGGTGGACTCTTTTATAAAATACAAAAGTTTGGGGCAATTTTAAAAAAATATAATAGTGATAAATTTGATACAAAATTATCATTTTTATAATGAACTACATGATACAACTATCAGATGACCGAGAAGACGAAGCAACATCATTACAAAATAATAAATGGTGGACTCTTTTATAAAATACAAAAGTTTGGGGCAATTTTAAAAAAATATAATAGTGATATTTTGGCCCAAATTGGGATTTGAGATTTGGCCAAAATTTAGGAAAGATCTATGGCCAAACATGTGTTTGCCAAATAAAACTCAAGTTTATTTTGGCAAAATCTATAAACGGGTCCTAAGACTCTTATTCCAAAAAGAACATATATATTGTATGATTAACCGGTTTCTATTTAGCAAGTGACCAAGGACAGGTTCAAGATAGATAATACTCCATCCGTTTCAAATTAGATGAGATACTTTCCTTTTTAGTCTGTTTCAAAATAAATGATATATTTTTAAATTTGAAAATAATTCAATTTTAAACTCTTCATTTTACCCTTAACGAGAAACTTTTATAACCACACAAATATCATGGTCCCATTTTAAGACCAGAAGTTACAAAAGTCTTTCTTTATTCTTAAATAAGTGCCGAGTCAAACTATTGAAACGGAGGGAGTACCTCAGAACAA
Source organism: Nicotiana tomentosiformis (assembly GCF_000390325.3). Classification (NCBI taxonomy): domain Eukaryota; kingdom Viridiplantae; phylum Streptophyta; class Magnoliopsida; order Solanales; family Solanaceae; genus Nicotiana; species Nicotiana tomentosiformis. The sequence continues at coordinate 134,443,205 of NC_090813.1, forward strand.
GAAGCTTGCAATGAGAAGTCACTGAAACAGCTGATAACACATTGTTGTACATCAAGGCCAAGTGCTTCTAGCGTGCTCACTGTTGACAACAACATTCCAGGCTTTGCAGCGCAACAGATCTTGATTCGTGTGTCCACGTTTCTCCTTTCTACCTCAAACTGCAATATTTTCCACCCAATTTAGGAAAGCTCATTACACATTATTGATAGAGTTAACTATGGTGGTACGACTGGTTTAATGTAAAATGTTGTACCTTAGGAGGCTTTCTTACAAGTGCTTCATTTGGCTTTAACTCCTTGAAGTTTCCTACTAATTTAATATCCTTAATTTCATCTTTCACATTATCATCTTCACGCAATGTATGGATTTTTTCTAGCAGCTCCTTCATGTAATCAATTGCGTCCCCGAGTATGGATGTCCTGTCCATCTGCTCAATCAATCCATCAATTAAAACAAGTATCATTACATTTTCAACCATAGTAACACCCAAAATTTTGACTAAATAAAATACACTAGTACAACAACAACAATTATGCATCAATCCCAACAAATTAAGGTAGGCTATGAATTCTTACTAACCATTATTTTTCATTTAAATTCATCTCAAACCAACATTACCTAAGACTTTTTTCTAATTTGAATGTTTAAAAGAAGGAACTCATTATATTGGTATATTTGAACATTTAATAGGAGGTTATCTACCATATTTTTTCAGGTTACTAATCGACATTTATTTGTCTAATAGTGTAAACATTGAGTTAAACTAGAAGTTAAATTCATAAAAGAATGAAAAGTGAATTTACCTTACTAATCTTAGGAACAATGGATCTAAGCATGGAGAGTCGATCATTGAGTCGTTTTCTTCTCCTCCTCTCTGCCATTAGATTTTTTGAAGGCTGTCCCTCACGCTTCCTAACTTTATTCTTCTTTTCTCCAACATTAGAAACACCCATTATTCTTGAATTGGCCTCTTCAACTTTGACATCATTAGTGCTGACGCTATTCAAGTCTTCTTGCAAGCCATTAAAATCACTAGAAATAATGCCAAGTTCTTGATTTTCAAACATGGCTCTATTATTATACTCATCTTGAATTTGAAGTGGCAATAGTATTGTGTCATTAATTTTATCTGGGGCAGTGAAAGAATCAAGAATTAATGGATAGGATTCTGGTGAAGTGATCAAAGGACACTGAAAGTTTGATTCTGAGGGTGTGAATAGGCCCAAAAGTGAAGAATTTAAGGCTACAAATTCTGGATTTTGATAAAAAGGTGATTCAAAAGTCCATCCATTTGGGAAAGCTTCATTTACTCCACTTGGAAAAGTGCTCCAACTTTCTCTCCTTGGAGCCAGTATTTCCTCTAAAAGATCCTGTTGAGTAAGCTCCATGTTTTTTTTTCTTCTCTCTCAAACATCAAAAAGTACTAGTATAAAGTGGAATGGTTACAAATAATATAATGCTGCATCTAGTTGAGGGAATATATATATAAACATATTTAATAGTGCCTTTTTCTAATAAGGAAGGAGTTAGTCCTTTTTAGGTACTTTATTGAGTTAATATCAACTGGAGCGTAAGATTAGAAATCCAGAGTAGAGGTACGTTTTCCTTTTTGTATTTGAGAGTATTTAATTGATGAGAATATTAAGTCTATGGCTATATATATTAGCTAATATTCAAGTCGAACAAATTGAAGTTACTAGACGGAATAAATCAAAATTTAAAGAAGAAAAACCGAATTATATCGAATTTAATTAGGTATACTATTGGTATAGGATTTTAAGAAATCAAATACCGATCGAATCAGAATATTTAAATATCGTACTATACCGATCGACGAACACCTCTACTCTCAAGTGAGTATTATTGAATTTAACTTTTATATATTGACACGGTAAAAAGTTCTACGCTATTATATCATTTGAGAAATTTATATATGTAATTGTACATAATAAGTGAAATTGAGTAACCATTGGTTATAATAAATTAAACAAACTTGATGATGTGAAATTTTATATATTATAACTATTTACAGTTAGATCATTCAATACTTAAGGTTATTTTCAGTGAAATCATCAATCAGAGAGAATTAATATTTAAATCTCTGTATACTGAGAGGTTTGACCAAATGTCTGAAAGGAAAAAGATATATGGACATCGGACATCTAGAACAGTGACAGGTTCTTTGCATATATTTGTTACCTGTTTTTGTATTCATTTGAGTAGTTTAATCAGAATAATGTTTTTTGTACTTTTTATTTTACTCAGTAGGCGTTTGGACATAAGAATTGTAAAATTCCAGAAACAAGTAATTAATTTTTTTTTTTAGTGAAATGGTATTTGAAAATTAGAGTTGTGTTTGGACATAAATACAATTTTAGGCTGTTTTTGAATTTTTGTGAGTGAACTCAAGTGAATTTTGAACGGCCTTTTAGAGTTTTTCAAATTTTTGAAAAATTTTAAAATTTATTTTTAAGTGAAAATTGAAAATTTTATGGCCAAATATTGCTTTCGAAAAAACATAAAAAATTTTTTTGGAAAAAAGTAATTTTTTATGGCCAAACAGACCCTTAGTTTTCCACACTCATTTCGCCATGCCCTAATACTGCAGGTCATGTCCGTATACTTCATATGTTTTAATTACCGTATGGTAAAATGAACATGTAAATCAGCAAAGGTGAAAAGAACAAAGACCATTGTTTTATTTCTTGCAAGAGGTAGACACGTAAAGCAACGTTCATAGGGTTTTGCTGTAAATTACTTGTTCCAAATCCTTTACTCCGTATTTTCTATAAAGATACTTTTATATTTAGAAACTTTTGTAAGAGAAATTAAAGTATTATATCAAACTTTTTAAGCTAAATATTAGAAAGAGTCAAATATTAAGACAGACAAACCTTTCAACACACTTAAATGTTGATCATATTAAGATCGAATCTAGGTCATCGCGAAGGAAAGTGTCAAATCGTTGCGTGTTAAATCGAGGTGCTTAAATTAGAATTTCCCATTTCGCTTGCTAAATAGGCAAAACATATATCTCCCCCTCAAACAAAAAAAAGAAGAAGAAGAGGAGGTTGCTTATAGCCTGTTTGGTCAAGTTTCTCGAGAGGTCAAAAGTGTTTTTTTCTTACAAGCACTTTTTTTTTTAACTTGAGGTGTTTGATCAAGCTTTTTTGGGAAAAAAAATACTTTTGGAAAGAATCATAAACAGTTTCTGAGAAGCAAAAAAAAAAGTAGTTTCTTCCCAAAAGTAGAAGTAGAAGCATAAGCAGTTTTAACTTTTCTTTTTACCAAATATACTCTTAACAAAATATAGTATATACTAAAATAACCGTTAAACATAATACTTAGGATATTAATGTATAAATATTTCTTATTATTTTTAGGATAACTTTCTAATATATAGTGACTTTAGGGGTGGATGCTTTTATATTTGTTGAATGATTTTTAATATATTTAACTTATATTAAAAGAATTAAGTATTGTTAAATTTTATTTTCATATTTTACTTAAATAAAATGATAAGATTTAATTATTGCATGTAATAACAAATTTTTAAGATTATTTATTTACTTATAATTCGTAATTTGATACATAAAAGTATTTTCTGAAAAATTTGGCCAAATATAAATTATTGTTCAAAAATACTTTTCAGAGTGATTATCCAAACACAAATTACTCTTCTGCAAAAGTACTTTTTTTTAAAAATAATTTTAAAAAAAATACTTTTCAAAATAAGTTGATTTTTTTAGTTTTGCCAAATAGGCTATTTATAAAAAGACAGAGGCTCTTAAAATTTAGAAAAGCACACTTACCAAGAAGGGCATCGATCACGAGCAACATCACGTGAAGGTATCTCTCAAAGCAAAATTGGTTAACATTATTCGACCACACTTTAGGCTGTCAAATTTCCAAATATACCCACAATTCTTAACAGAGAAATCAATTAAGAAGTACTAATGATATAATTTAATATTCCCTCGGTTTCATTATTTTATACTACTGTAGTGTTTGACTAAGCATTTGTAATCTTAAAAATGCTACTCCTATATTCTCTAGCTGTATAAACAAATATTTAATTTTCTTTATATATTATTAAAAAATTATTCTTTTAAAATACACTAAAAATGAAGAGTGTCACATAAAATAAAATAAAAAAATTATTTAATAATTAATCTTGATTTGGATCAGAGATGCTCATTATGAAGGGAAAGATACTCCTTAATGAAAAATTCTCTATTTTCAAAGCTTAAATCAAAAATCTCTAATTAAGAGTAAAAAGTGTATGGGGGTAAAATTAGTTGATAATAGGTGGTCGAATAGTAACGTGTTATGTGAAATCGAAGACGGGCAAAAGTTGAGTAAGCAAATAACTGGCACCGGGTGCGAAGTGTGTAACCAGTACTGGATGGATCCCGAAGGAAGCTTAGCCAACAATAAAGATTCTAAGGTTTGACATCAGATAACATTTAATGAGCAGCTGTTAAAGAGAATATCTCTATTCAAAGCAAACCGATATGCACTCATCAATGACGTTTTTATTCTCATACAATAGGAGCTTGATCTTAGGATCTCGAGCTTGTTTGGATGGGCTTAAAAACTGGTCAAACCATCTTTTAAACAGTTTTTAACTTGTGAAAGTGTTTGACAACCAAAAAATAGGCTTAAAAAAAGCCAAAACCAATAAGTTGAAAAACCCAACTTTTTCGAAATTGGCTTAAAAGTCATATTGCTTTGACCAAGGATATTACATTCTTATCTCTTATAAATTTTTTTAATCCCAAAATTACCCCTAAGTAAAAACTCTACAACATACTATCTTTTTTTTTCTCCATTCTCCAATATTTGTCAATTTCTTAAAGTTCTTAACGTGAAGCTAACAATAATTTTTTAAATAATTTTTGATACATTCCAATATTTTATAAATATTGTTCTTTTGGCTTCTTTTTTTGGTCCCATAACATTTAATTTTTTTGGTCGTTGAATCCTTCCTTTTTTTAATTGGTGTAACTATATTCTAAAATCAAATCATTCAATGAATTTACGTGTTACCCCTGAGTTTGAAGCTATGAACAGAAAATATAATATTATAGTCATCATCTTCTTTATAATGTTAACAACTTTAAGGATATTTCAGTCATTTTAATAAGAAAAAGTGCTTACCAGCACTTGTTTACCAAACACTTCATCAACTTGTTTTCAGTTTCAGCACTTTTATCCAAATACGTAACTGCTTATTTATAAAACAAGTTCCAGTAGTTATAAAGTGCTTTTACGCACTTAACTTAAAAGCCATTTTTTAAGCCAATCCAAACATGCCCCTTGTCTCCTTAAGTAGGGCTATAAATAGCAGGATTAACAACCATTGTAGGGACATGAAAATATTCTACACACAAAACCTATAATCTACCATCTTGTTACGCTCAATTAAACAGTTTAACAATTGCTTACACTTTTGCCCTCGGGAAGGCTAAGTTCTGAGTATGGCTTGTCATCTCCTTTAATTTCAGTCTTTAATCTTATATTTGTTCCTATTTATTTATCATTTTTGGATTAAATCGATTCGCTTGTCTATAAATCACGCTATAAATTCAATTGTACCGTTTTACGGGTAAACAGTTTGGCGCCCACCGTGGGACATAAACATCTGCGTAATTGCTTTGGTCCATTCATTTGTTACTAACAAAGTTTTGACTCTTTCCTGAGTTAAATAAGATATGGCAGCTAATGATGACAACAACATTTACAATGTTGGAGCACACGATGAACGGGAAGAAGCATCCCAGCATGATGACTCAATCAGAGAGACCCGCAATGAAGGGGATGTAACAACCTCGGTTCGTGAAGGTCAGTACTCTCGTCATGTGCGGGGCCCAACTCCTGATGATGCGGAGGATGAACATGTTGTTGAAACGGTCAAACTCCTAAGAGAACGACAAAGAGCAATCATGGATCACCTCTCAAGGCAAGATCGAGTGATATCGGGGAGTTGATAAGTTGGGATTTTGACTACTTATTAGCGTCTTTTAGCTTTGGTTTTAGTCCAAAAGCGTTTAATTGTGCTCCCGAAAACTGATAAAATGTGCTAAATTACAGGAATATTGGAAGATGGACTCCCAAGATGAAATCCAACTCAAAATGGAGTAATCTAAACTCAAGACCATAAAAGGCACAGAAGCTCAGAAGTGCGGACCGCAGAATATCATTTGCGGTCGCAAATGATGAAGGAAAAGCTAGCAGACATTTGTGCAAAGTGCGATCCGCACATGAATTGTGCGGTCGCAAAAGATGGCTAGGAACAAAAGTTCAGAGAATGTGCATTCCAAATCCTTGAGAAGTGCGGACCGCACAAGAATTGTGTGGCCGCAGGTGTAAAAGCGCGGACTGCAAAAGATCAAGTGCGACCGTAGATGTAAAAATACGGACCGCGGATGGAATGCCCTACAGCCGTATATCAGAATTATGCCGCCGCAGATCTCCAGTTCCTGACAACTTGAAGAAATTTACGGACCGCACATGGAATTATACGGCCGCAGAACCTCACGAAGGGCATTTTTGTACGAAATTTCTAACTCTATACAAATAGATGAGTTTTACAATTTTATGTTAACTTTTGACATCAACAGCTACAGTAGTCGTTTCCCTTTACTTCTTTTAGTAGGTTTTCATATTTTGAGCTATTTTAACATAGATTTTATCATTTTAATCGTGCAATATGAGTTTATTTATCATTTCTTCTTCTTCTTCTTCAATTTCAAACATGAGTAGCTAGATTTTTACTAGAGTTGTGACCCAACCCTAGTGTGTAAACTTATGAGTGTTTAATTTAATGTATATTTATGGTTGGGTGTTTATTATTTAGCCTTGTTCATGATTTAATTTATGGAATTAATGGTTGCAAATATTAGTTCATGCCTATTTGACTTGGTCTCTACTTGAGAAAGAGAGACTTAGTCTAGGAAAACTTGGCTAACAAGAAATTGGGCCAATCGAGAGATTGATAATCCCAATTAAAGGGTTCAACCTAGAGATAGTAATAACCCGACTTGAGTTTTTATCAACAGTTTTGTGCAATACCCATTTGGACTTGAGAACGCCAAATTGAGCAAAATCACTCTCTGACCGAGAGGTATTGAGTGGGTAATTGAGTGTTGATAGCTATAATATACCCCGATCAATAAAACAAGAATTAAGGTTTATATCCTATTAGGCAAACACCTAGGCGATGGTCTTAGCCCTAGGTTTTTTATAAAACTTGAAAAACAACAAAAATAATTCTCTTAATTTTATCTCACAACTTTTCAATTTTAGATTTAAATTAGACATAGAAACAACCCAAGTTTATGGAAGTGTAAATTGAGATAGTCAAACTCACATACTATAATATATACTTCTAACTCCAATATATAGCTCCCTGTGAAAATTGACCCTGACTCTTGTTGGGTACTATCATTGCATTCGACAATTTCATAACCTTGAATTGAGGTGTGAAATTGGACGAGATCAGTACCATGTCAAGGCACCCTTCGTGAGAGTTTCGGTTTTGAATCTGATCCATCCGGTCATCTCTCTCATGAATCTCATGAGCTCGGTTTTGAAAGGGTCAATCAAGTTGTTATTCCCATATCCACAGTTGGAACATCTTTTTTTATTTTTTTATTTTTCTCTTCGCTTGGCTCCTCATGTTGTAAAACCATAAATGTTGCATGTAATTTCCACTCGTATGATAGTTTTTTGTGATGATAGTCATTTACCTCTTATTTTGTGATCTTCTTTGTAAGTTCTCAAATTAAATTAATGATGTCTACTCATCTAACTGGTTGAGCAGCCGACACTGATAATACAAATTGTGCAGTTGTTCCATTTAGCTTTTTATCATCAACCATGAAACCAATAAATTTGTTGCTTGAGCTTTTCTTCCCTGTGCATTAGTCCTCTGTCATAGATGATTTAATCATATTCAGTGCCACAAAATGATTGAGAACTAAGGGTGTCTCCCATTTCATTCCCATTAGCAGCTCCATTCATAATTTTCAAAATATTACAAGTTTATAGATATAACAAAATACATGTCTGCCAAATACCAACATTTCTAGTTTTGACTCCCAACATCAACAACCACAAACAACCTGTCTACGAAGCCTCTAAGTACAACATAAGAGTAATATGGAGATGTCGGCAACAAGACCTCGGCTATACCTCAAAACACAGTACATTTGAAACAAAAGATACATGACCCTGAAATGAAGTGGGGCTCACAAAGTCAGCTGAAGAGAGTGTACCGCTACCATTCATCTGTTACTAATAAATTTTGATTCCTTCCTTAGCAAAAGAAAAATCAGGTATGACAGCTAATGATGTCAACAATGTCTACAATGTTGGAGCACATCATGAACGTGAATATGTGTTCCAGTGTGATGATTCAACCAGCAAAATCCGCAATGAAGGAGATGAAATAACTCCAGTTCGCGAAGATCAGTATCCTCGACATATGAGGGGTCCAACTCTTGGTGATGCGGATGATGAACGCGTTGTTGAAACGGTCAAAATCTTGACAGAACAACAAAGAGCGATTATGGATCACCTCTCAAGACAAGATCAGGTGATGACAGAATTGAAGCAGACGTTATCGGATGCTTTCAATAATGATAATGGAAGGGATCTGATTCCTCCCATTATTCATGCCAATCAAATGGATCAAAAGAAATGATAATGACGCTCCAAGGGAGGAGATCGATTTCAACGAGGCAGGAGATACTGGTAGTGGATCTGAAAACAATAACTCAACTGACCCTTTCAAAATCGAGCTCATGAGATGCATGAGAGAAATGAATGAACGAATGCACCAAAACGCTAAAGAGTTCCATTCTTTGATGGATGAGATCCCGGGGGCGCCGCTGGTGTTAAAGGGACCAGATTCCAAAAGTATACCTAGTTGTCGTTTAAACCAAGTGCGGCTCCGGAGATGATCCTAAAGAGGTTTAAGGTGCAAGATATACCAAAATATTATGGGACTTCGGATCCACATGAACACATCACGACCTACACTACATCAGTAAAGGGAAATGACCTGGCCCAACACGAGATCAAATCTATCTTGTTGAAAATCGCTTGGCGAAACCCTGACGAAAGGTGCCTTAACTTGGTATTCTCTCTTACCTGAGCATTTTATTGATTCTTTTGAAATGCTTGCAGATTCGTTTATCAAAGCTCATGCTGGAGCAAGAAAGGTCCAGGCAAGGAAGGCGGATATATTCAGAATATCCCAAGGAGAATCTGAACTCTTACGAGAGTTCGTGATCCGATTTTAGAAGGAAAGCATATTACTAGCGGTACTGGATGAGTGTCAGCGGAGGCATTTACAAAGGGTCTCAACCCATTGAGTTTCGATGCCTCCCGGAACTGAACGAAAGTTTGCTAGAATTTCAGACAACCACATGGGAAAATGTCCACAATCACTACGAGTCAAAGATCAGGATAGAAGATAATCAATTGGGTTCTTCGGTGTCTTCCAAAGTGCGGAATCATGATTGTAATCAAGATAAGTTCAAAAATAATTTTTATGCAGATCAGAGGTCCTCTAGAAGTCGTTCTCAACCTTATGAGAGGGCCGATGGGCGTGTAAATAAAGGTTTTTAGTCTTTGGATAGATTCACTTCCGGTAGAAGGGCGGGTCGTGGTCGAAATAGTAGACGGTTACAGGATAAAGAAACGTTAGGGTCCCAAGATTCAACATATCCCAGATTATCCGACTACAATTTTAACATCAACTAGGTAGAATTGGTATCGACAATAAGGAATATTAAAGAAGCTAGGTTCCCAAAACCAATTCGATTGGATCCTATCTAAAGGGATCCTAATCTATGGTGTGAATTCCACGGTACTCATGGCCATAGGACTGGGGACTGCCGATATCTTCGTGAAGAGGTAGCAACGTTATTGAATAAAGGTAACCTCAGAGATTTTTTAAGTGACCGCGCCAAGAACAACTATGGGAGAAGCCGGGATGTTTCAGAACCATCAAAACCAGCTACAGGGTCACCTCGGATGACGATAAACATGATCTTCGGTGGAGACGAAGTAAACGGGGTGACATTCTCGGCATTAAAGAAGACGAAGATATCGGTGACTCGTGGAAAAAGGATCCGAGAGGTATCAGAAGACGACATCACCTTCACATAAAAAGTTGTTGATGGACTTCTTCTACCGCATAATGATGCTTTGGTAATTTCTCTTAATATTTTAGATTTTAAAATTAAATATGTGTTGGTTGATCCAGGAAGTTCTGCCAACATCATACAATGGAGAGTTTTGGAGCAAGAAAAGCTGAACGGAAACATAGTTCCGGCAGTAAAGCTTTTGGCTGGGTTCAACTTAATAAGTGTCACAACCCGAGGAGAAATTTTGCTGCCCATACATGCCGAAGGAGTAACGAAAACCACCCAGTTAGAAGTGGTTGATTGCAAAATGGGCTACAATGTAATCCTCGGAAGGCCTTGGATACATGAAATAAAGGTTTTACCTTCAACATATCATCAACTGTTAAAATTTACGACATCAGAAGGGATCAAGAAGATCAGAGGAGATCAACCAGCTGCAAGGGAGATGAACGTAGTAACCATTTTCAGTAGTAAGGGAAAAGAAATGAGCAAATAGAAATTACAGGAACAGGAACCGGTGCCTTCTTCCATCTCGATTGAAGATGATAAAGACAAGGAGTCATCAGAATTATATCAGGTACTGAGGTCTTTCCACGTACTGGAAGAGACGGATGCGACCAAATAAACAACAGAAGAGCTCGAACAAATGGCCTTGGTCGAAGAATTCTTGGAAAGAAAATTCCACTTAGGAACGGGGTTAAGCCCCGAACTCAAGTTAAAAATTCCGGATTTTCATAAATCTAGCATTGATTATTTTGCATGGTCGCATTCAGATATGACTGGTATTCCATTGGAGGTGGTGGTCCATAAGCTAAGTCTGGATCCTAACTTCCCTTCGGTAAGGCAGAAGAAACAAGCAAATAAATTAGTTCCTACCTCCACAAGTTAAGGGCCATTCCAGCTAATCAAAGGTGAGTCATTCACACATCAATTGGGACCAACAATTACCCACACCACTTATGAATTATCAACAAGGCAACATGTTAAGCTTTTATGCACAAATAGTTCTAATGTGATACTTGAGCATCAAGAGTTGACTTTACTCATCAAGAAAGCCCGCTCTTTCATGTAGGTCATTGTGGATCCCAAAATCCTCCTCTTCTACTCTCCGTTTGCCTATCTCGCTTAAGGATTTTTAGCACTCAATCCAAAGAGTTTCGAAAGGTTCACTCATCTCTCTCAAAATAATGTCGTAAGTACGACTTTAAGTACAATAGGCTTGCCCCTCATGTAGATCACAACAAATGTAAGCTCACTCATCTTGAAATCACGTAGGGATTTTTCGGAATACAATGAAGGTTTTTGGACTAAGGTTGGATATGCTATGATAGAGCGGGTTCATCTTTCCTTAAGCACTCCATTTTCTGTTCTCGGCTCATGCTTTGCCAATTATTTGAGGCATTTTTCTTTTCCTTGGGGGAAACTATAGAGACTTAACATCACTCTTTCTTGATTATGACATTCATTTTCTCCTGTTTTGATTTCTCCATGCTTTGCAATATTACTTTTCTTTGAACCCCTTCATCTTTTCCACTTATTCACTTTCTTTTTGCATTTTTCTTTTTGCTCTTTCCTTTTCATCATTTCTTTTCTCTTTTTTTGCCTTGATACCTTTTCCAAGTTCCCCGTCTCCCCCCCCCCCACCAAACTTATATTTTTTAAGCCAATTGTTTCACAAGAGTATTAAAGAAAGCTCAGGTGCCAAGAGATGGTCACAACAAAATGGGTAAAGGCTTGTAACATGGTTAACAAATGAGAAATGTTTAAGGCTCAAATGGGTTGACTAGGGATAACAATATTGGTGGGCAATGGAAAACTTCAAGCGGGTCAAGGAGAGCCTTCAATCACTTTTCAAGCCAAGCAAAACTTAAGATCTTGCCTAGAAATACATTCGGGGCAAGTTCTTGACCATTCGCACGGGTACTTGGACTTGTAACAAAAACATCTCACCTCTCACGCAGCTAGATTGTTAAAGAGGATAGAGTCGAGGGCCCACAACGACCATCTTCAAGATTGAAAATCACCATGGTTCGATTAAACCACTCGATGATTGCCTAAGTCAACACAAGAGTCACAAGGTCACTAACTAGAGGTATTTATTTCCAAAAATCTTATTTTTAACTATAAGCACGTAGTTAAGTGTGTTGGTACCAAGTGAAGCATGTTTGACTATTCGAGCATGACTCAATGAGGTCTTTTTATTCATTACTGCTACTATTATTATCTAAACACTAAAATATGGACTCAATCTATTAAAAATATTGTCACGCCATCCATCGTTGAGAATTGTCACCCGGTTCACAAAAAACTACCTTTGAAAAGAACCGTGGCATTAAGAAAACCAAAGGCTTATTATCTACTAAAACATGAAAAGAAGCTATTAAATAAAAAAGAAGCTACTAATTCAAAAAGAAGCTACTTAGTTAAACACTAACTAATAAGAAAATAAACATAAAAGAAGCTATAAAACAAAAGCTATTGAAAGCGTAACGCATATACATAATGAGAGAGTAGAGAGAATATATACATATTGAGAAAGAAGCAGAAAATAGTATTAAGTTAATTACATGCCAAATGTCTCAGAATCATCAAAATATATCAAATAAACTCCACCCCCCGAAAAAAAATAAGCATTTTCCCCAATGTTTAATAAAATAAGAGTAAAGGAAGGGTAAGAGTGAAGAAAACTCCCTATGGATCCTTGGCCATCTCTGTGTCCACAACATCATCACCACCCCCGTCTCCTCCAACTGGATCTCATCATCCTCAACTCTAGGAGTGACTGGGTTGGTCAACATCTGACGTACTGCCTCAGCAGTGTCAGTAGAAAAGTCTGGCTCCTCAAACTGGCCAGCTGGTGTTGTATGTGCTGTAGGATCTGGACTTGGGTGATGCGGGTCAATCAGCATGTTGGAATGTCTCATGCTGCCGCAAGCTTCGTAACCTAGCTCCGAAGCTCGTCCACTGACTTCTTAGAAGCTTGCCACTTTCTTATCTTCTTTACCTTTTTACCTAACTCTTAGATCACTGACCCATGCTGTACCAAAGTGGCCATGATTGTGTTTTGATTCTCCAAGAGCTTCTTCAAAGTTTCTTCAACTGGGGGGGGGGGGGGATCTGGGGTGCCGAAATATAGGATTGTGCTACAAAATTACTGGATATGTCAGACAGCTTTGAAATAGCTGTCTACATCCAGTTGTTGAGGCTCGCCAGTATCGGGGAGACTCACAGTGCAGTCAGTGGAGCAGTGGGCATCAACACCGGCTTCAAAGCCGAGGTGGAAGGCACTGAGGCTAAAGGTGGGGGTATAACTGCTGCACTAGCTGAAGGCTCTACTGAAGTGGATGACATGTCGGCTGTCTCTGCAGCTACCACCGATGGCTCATCAGATTGGCCTATAGTGGTAGTCATCTAACCCTTTCTCTTAGGGTTGTGTTCATCCATTAGAGAATACCATGAGAAGGGCTTCTTAGCTCGAACCTTCGTATCAAAATCTCTCGGCTCCACCCGTGCATCTGTAAGGTACTCAGTAATGGTGTTGGGATACGGGTAGGAGGTATCAGCTTGCCTGGCGACCATAGATATGTTGGCTGACATCACGGTACCCGGTCATGATGGAGGCGACTATAATTGCAAGCGGGATAGGAAGGTTTGTTTCATTCTGGCACGAGTCTATTTTGCTGCAGACAAAGGTCTGCCATCCCTTCGCCTCAAAGTTTAGGGTGTTCCGCTGAATAGGAACCCCTGTTGTGATCCATGGGGGTGCTGGCCCCAGAGCTGCAAGAATCTCAGCTAGCCATGGGCGAGCTGCATCTCCCATTGCCATCTTCTCCAATTATTGTGCAGGATCAACATCATCAAACCCCAAGTAGGTGTTCAATGTGTGCTGGTCAAACCGTACCTTCAGATTCCTCACTTTGGTCACTTTTGTCCCTTTTTTTATGTGCGACACATTGGCTTAGAACTCCCGGACAAGATACTCCTTTGCGTCCACTATGCTCTAGGTGAACCAACTCCACCCTTTCCGCTCTCGGAACTACCTCAAGACTGCCGGATTATACTTTTCAAGGTCTTTCAGTTGGAACTATCGCTCAAGAGTGAGTGATCTCACTGGCCACCACCCACGGAAACTTGTGAAGGCATCCAGACTGACGAACCGATCCTCCTAGACCTCTTTCTTCTTCAACCGCTCAAGGCCGGCAACTGTAGTATCTCCCCCCGGCCATCATCGAGAATATCATCAACTGTCGCCGCTAGTGCCTCAGGGACAGGTGTAAAGGAGGGCTCAGAAGCCTGACTGGCACTCTATGAACCCTCGGAGGTGCTATGTGATGTGGAAGGCTCATCCCGGAGTTGATACCTCCCCAGTGTCTTTGATTGGACAGCCGACTACTCTTGAACTGAGTTGCCCTCCGATGCTTCCCTAGATGAGGCATAAGAACTGGATTCAGAGGGCTCCACATTTCTTCCTCGGCCGACTGTAGCCTTCTTTGTGATTATCTTTTGGAGGGCGAGGGGTAAAGTACTTTTGCCTCGGCCTCTAGAAGGTTCATCCCTCTCCTTTGAAGTATCTCCTCTGCCTCGAGATCTATCCATTTTATGTAACAAGCAACAATAGGTGTCAGTTGTAATTCAAGTGTAATAAATAAGAACACACCAGAGAGACAGTGAACACACAGTGTAAAACACACTTGCATGGTAGGGGAGTGTGGTCCACACAATTATAAGTGCAGCTACATGGTGGGTGTTGCGGACCGCACAATTTGATCTTGCGGCCGCAGAACTGAATCTGCGGTCCACACAATTATTAGTGCGACCGCAGACTTGGAGTACGGTCCACACTTTTATCATTGCGGCCGCAGCTCAGATACCCCAAAATGCCAACTCTCTGATGACAGAGAGTGGGCTATTTTGCGGCCGCGATCACTTTTGTGTGGCCGCGATGGGATTTCTGTAGTCCGCACAATTTTCATCGCAGACGCAGAATCAGTCTTGACTAATGTACCCTAATCTCAACTTCTGCGGACTGCATAATTTCTTGTGCGGCCGCAGATTTTAAAAGATTTACGAGCAGAGTTCTAGGGTTAACAATTGTTTTGACAAATTTGACATGGTGTTAACATTTAAGCATGAAAATCAATTCACCCATTCCCCTTAGAGAGATTACCAGTTGGCCCACTACAGTTTTAACCCGTTGTAAAATTGAATTCTACTAATAAATGGCCTAAAACTAACTAATAAATTATAAATTAAACTAAAAATTGAAAAATTCTACAAGTAATTGAGCCATACTAGATATGAAGTAGTGCTAATAAGTGATCACAGATGTTGATTGTGTGTGGCTGATGATTTAATAGATGATTTCCATATATTATATTTGTGAGTGCTCAAAGAGGGGAAAAAAATGAACAGTAGCCCTAGGTCTACTATTTATATTGGATAGTGTGATTAAGGGACAAAGGGATGAGTGCGGCCGTAGAATTCCTACTGCGGTCCGCACTCTATTACCTGGGGCTCAAAAGCCCTTGCTGATCTGCAGTCCGTAGAATTTACAGTGTGACCGCAGATTTTTGTTGTGGACTGCAGATTTCGATGTGTGGCAGCACTTTGGCCATTCCTCTGACAAATCAACTTCAGAGAGTTTGCATTTTTTCCTTTCAATTTGTGTGGTCCGCACTGTAATTGTGTGGTCGCAGTTCCTTTTTATGTAGCAATCACAATTGGGCGGTCCACACAATGTACATGCGGTCCGCACTTCTTTCCATACTTAGCAAATTTTCTGGGCACAGTTCTTGTAAAGTACACTCATCCCTGCGACACACTTCAAATCCAGTTAGCACAAAAATTACACCTATCTACAAAAGAAGAAAAGAAAAGAAAAATAAACATGGGTTGCCTCCCAACAAGCGCCTGATTTAACGTTGCGACACGACACGTATTACCATCATTTGAAATGACTAACTGCCACCACGTGGCCATCATAAACCTTTGCCAAATAATGCTTCACCCGGTGACCATTGAATCAAAATACCTCATCATTTTTGTTCTTCAAGTCCAATGCACCAAAAGATGTGACACCCACAATTTCAAAAGGACCACTCCATTTAGATTTCAGTTTTTCGGGATACATCTTCAATCATGAGTTGAACAACTAAACAAGATCTCCCACCTTGAACTCCTTGTTTCAAATGTATTTGTTATGAAGGTACTTCATCTTCTCTTTGTACAAGGACGAACTTGCATATGCATGGTACCAGAACTCATCCAATTCATTCAAATGTTCAACCTGCAAGTTAGCGGCTACATCCCAATCAAGATTCAATTTCTTTAAAGACCTCAAGTTCCACCGGAAGATGAAAAGCTTTGCAAAACACCAACCGGTATGGAGACATCTCGATATGAGTTTTGGAAGCAGTCCAATAAGCCCATGGTACATCATCAAGCTTCTTTGACTAATCCGTCTGGTTAGCATTCACTATTTTGGACAAAATACTCTTTATCTCTCGGTTGGAGACTTCCACTTGACCTCTAGCTTGTGGATGATAGAGAGTCGTAACTTTATGAGTGACACCATACTTGCTAAGCAAAGTGTCAAAAGCCCTATTGCAAAAATGCGACCCCCAATCGCTTATGATAGCCCGTGGAGTACCAAATCTTGTGAAAATATTCTTCTTCAAGAACGCCACCACACTTCTTACTTCATCGTTGGGTAGAATAATGCCCTCAACCCATTTAGACACATAATCAACCGCGACCAAAATGTTAGTGTTTCCACAAGAACTCACAAAAAGGACCCATGAAGTAAATATCCCACACATCAAAGATATCAATCTCCAAAATGGTAGTGAGAGGCATTTAATTCTTCTTCGAGATTCCACCGGCCCATTGGCATTCATCACATCCTTTCAATAGAAACCGCAACTTAGCACTTTGGCCGCCGTTCTTGCTCCGCTGTGGTGACCACCATAAGGCGAAGAATGGCAAGTCTCAGGAATAACACTTTCCTCTTCGTCTGGTACATATCTTCTAATTAACCCGTCCGTACAAATCCGAAAAAGGTATGGCTCGTCCCAATAATAATCTTGACAATCCCGTTTGAGATTTTCCCTTTGATTTGAAGAGAACTCATCCGGGATGATGCCACACACAAGGAAGTTTTCTAGATCCGCAAACCATGGCACCTCCTTCATTGAAATAGCCAAGAGTTGGTCATCGGGGAATGAGTCATTAATTTCAAGGCCATCATGCGGCCTCCCCTCATCCTCCAAACGAGACAAGTGGTCCGCCACTTGATTTTCACTCCCTTTTCGATCTTGGATGTCAATATCAAACTCTTGCAACAATAGCACCCATCTCATCAACCGAGATTTTGAATATTTCTTGCTCATAAGATAGCGAAGTGCCGCATAATCCGTATGAATAATAACCTTTGCACCCATTAAGTATGGGTGAAACTTCTCAATTGCGAACACAATGGAAATGAGATCTTTTTCTGTAATGGTGTAATTTACTTGGGCATCATTCATGGTCTTACTAGCATAGTAGACCGGATGAAAAACCCTGTTGATGTGTTACCCCAAAACTGCTCCAACCGCTACATTACTAGCATCGCACATGAGGTCAAAAAGAATACTCCAATTAGGAGCGGTGATAATGGGAGTGGTTGTTAACTTGAACTTTAGCAATTCAAAGGCTCTCATGAAATCATCATTGAAGTGAAACTTAGCATCTTTCTTTAAGAGCTTGCACAATGGGTTCACCACTTTAGAAAAATCCTTTATGAAGCATCGGTAGAACCCCGCGTGACCCAAGAAACTTCACACGCCTTTCACCAAAGTTGGAGGTGAAAGTTTAGAAATCACCTCTATCTTTGCCTTATTCTATGCCATTCTTTGAAATTTTGTGGCCAAGGAAAATTCCTTCCTTGACCATGAAATGATATTTCTCCCAATTTAGCACCAAGTTTGTTTCTTCACACATTGTCAATACTCTATACAAATTTTCTAAACAATCATCAAAAGAATCCCCGACCACTGAGAAATCATCCATGAAGACTTCAAGGTAGTCCTCGACCATATCCGTAAAGATCGCCATCATACACCTTTGAAAAGTCATCGGGGCATTATATAAGCCAAATGGCATCCGCTTGAAAGCGAAAGTACCATGGGTACATGTGAAAGTTGTTTTCTCTTGATCTTCCGGAGCAATAAGGATTTGGTTGTATCTCGAATATCCATCTAGAAAGCGATAGAAAGCACGACCGGCCAAACCTATTAAGCATTTGGTCAAGGAAGGGAAGTGGAGTATGGTCCTTTCTTGTGACTTTGTTTAGCTTGCGATAGTCCATACATACTCTTCACCCGGTCACCGTTCTTATGAGAATCAACTCATTCTTGTCATTGGTGACCACCGTCATGCCCCCTTCTTTGGGACACATTGCATCGGAGAAGTCCACGAACTATCAGAAATGGGATAGACAACCCCGGCATCAAACTACTTGATAATCTCCTTTTTGACCACGTCTTGCATAGCTTTATTGAGTCTCCTTTGATGTTCGATAGACGGTTTGGCATCCTTCTCCAAGTTAATCTTGCGCATGCAAAATGCGGGGCTTATTCCCCAATAGCTTTCTTTATCTTGTGGAGCACTGCCAATGTAGAGTCAACCTGCACGTTTGTCAAACAAGAGGAAAGAATAACTGGTAAAGTAGAATAAAGGCCAAGAAAATCATACCTAAGATATGGAAAGGCTTCAGCTCCAAGATAGGAGGCTCTTCAATTGAAGGCTTTGTAGGAGGAGTCTTCCTATTTTCAAGATCCAAGGACAGTTTTTGAGGTGCATAGTTGTACGACCACATTCCTTGCAAAGAATTCACACATTCTATAAATCCATCCATCTCGTCATCATCAAAGTTGAGCAAGACGACCTCCAACATATCAACCACATTAATTGTGGCAATTGTATCATCAATAATCACATTGGTCACCAAGTCCATGAAAGAACACACTTCATTGTTATTCGATTGCCGCATAGATTTGCACACGTGGAACACCACCTTTTCATCACCCATCCGAAAAGTGAGTTCTCTTCACATCAACAAGAGCCTTCCCCGTAGTAAGGAAAGGTCTTCCAAGAATAATCGGCACCTCATAGTCCACTTAACAATCAAGAATAACAAAATCCGCCGGGAGAATGAACTTATCAACACGAACCAATACATCTTTAATCAATCCCAACGGTCTCTTCATTGTACGATCGATCATTTGTAATCTCATAGATGTGGGTCTTGGTTGCCCAATTTCCAAGGTATTGAAAACTGAATAGGGCATCAAATTGATACTCGCTCTAAGATCATAAAGAGCTTTGGTAAACTCGGTACTTCCAATGGTACAAGGGATTGTGAAAGCATTGGGATCTTCCAATTTAGGAGCCATCGAATGCACAATTGCACTCACTTGATGAGTGACTTTGATAGTTTCAAAATTCATCGACCGCTTCTTTGTCACCAAATCCTTCATAAACTTTGCGTAATCGGGTATTTGCTTTAACCACATTTATTGAGAGACACTTCATCATGTCGATGAACTTTTTGAATTGGTTCTCGCCATTTTTCTTGGCGAGCCTTTGAGGATATGGAGGAGGTGGCTTAGGCAATGGTGCCTTAGCCTTTTGCACTACCGGTTCCAGTGTGTCAATAACATGATCCCTAGTTCTCACCATTTTTCTTGGCAAGCCTTTGAGGATATGGAGGAGGTGGCTTAGGCAATGGTGCCTTAGCCTTTTGCACTACCGGTTCCAGTGTGTCAATAACCTGATCCCTAGACGGGTTCACTTTCTATTGAGTCTCTTCCACCGTGTCATCAATATCAATACGCACTTCATCATTTGTTTGCACCACATTGTTCGGGATCTCTTCTTCTTCTATCACTTGCTCATCATCCACAAGTTGCCTTTGACTTGAGGTAGGTGCATTCCCACCTCTTCCACTTCTTATATTAACGGTCATGGCATGCCCCTTTTTGTTCCCACCCTTTGGTTTCACCACCATTTCACTTGGTAGTGCCCCCTTAGGACAAGAATTTAAAGCTTGAGAGATTTACTCCATTTGCACTTCTAAGTTGCGGATCGATGTGTTGTGTGAGGAAAGTTGGGCATCCGAATCAGCATTCTTCTCCATCATTTGCTTGAACATGTTCTCAATACGGTCCATTTCATTGTTGGAAGAACTAGGACCATGGGAAGGATAATGAGGTGGGTTGCTCAGTTGTTGATACATCGGGGGACTTTGAGAACACGACCCCCGATTTCTTTGATTGTTATTCCACTCACCTTGATTGTTGCCTCCCCAATTGCCTTGGTTATTGTTGTTATGCCAATTCCCTAGATTATTTCCTCCACTCCAATTGCCATGATTGCTGTTGTTGTTGTTATTCCAATTGCTTTGATTGTTTCCACCACTCCAATTACCTTGATTGTGAGAATTCCAATTGTCTTGATTATTTTGAGGTTTCCATTGTTGTTGGCTAGGGCCTTGGAAGCTGTTTCTTTGCCCTTGAAAGTTGTTCACATATTAGACCTATTCTTCTTAGTCATAGTAAGAGTCATCTTGATCAAATCCACTATCATCTTTCACAAAATTATCCACTCTTTGTTGCACTTATGGACTTATTGTTCTTCGCTTGTTCACCATCATACTTGCTCCCTCAATTGCATTGACTTGCCTCGGGTTTTACACTTGTTGAAGTTAATCCTTTGCCAATTGGTTCATGGTGGTGGTTCAACTCAGCTATGGATTGTCCATGGTCATGCAACTCTTTGTGAAGAAGAATCACATTAGGATCACCTTTTGGAACATTAGTCTGAGATTTCCACGCCGATGAAGTATCCGCCATCTCATCCAAGATATCACATGCCTCCGCATACGGCGTCGTCATGAAGTTCCCACCGACAAGTTGATTTATTACACATTGGTTGGTTGTATTGATCCCCCAATAGAAAGTTTGTTGAATTATGTTCTCTGTCATATCGTTGTTGGGCACTCTTTATCCATTGTTCTATACCTTTCCCATATCTCGTGTAGTGGCTTATTAGGATCTTGCTTGAATGCTAGAATTTCATCCAGAAGAATAGTTATGTGCCCGAGAGAGAAGTACTTAGAAATAAATTTCTTCGCTAATTCATCTTAAGTATGAATGGAATGATTTGAAAAACGTTCCAACCAATCTAAAGCTTTCCTCCTTGAGAGAAGGAAAAAAGCTTTTACCTCAAAGAATCCTCGAAGACATTTGTTTGTTTACTCCCCCAACACATATCTACGAACCCCTTCAAGTATTTGTATGCATTTTGACTCGGTGCACCGGGGAAAAACCCTTGCTGCTCGAGTAAAGTAAGCATTATGTTGGTTATTTGAAAGTTACCCGCCCTAATATGGGGAGGGACTATTGCACTTGCGTACCCTTCATTCGGCAACACCCCGTGTGGATCCGCTCGTGGTGGAGGTGGGGGTGGAACGGGCACATTGTCTTGAAGCACTCAGCCTCGCCTATTGGCTTGAGGTTCAAGAGGGACCTCATAAATTTGATCATCCTCAACGTCCACATCCCCCAAAGCTATGTTTCCGAGCTCATTGTTTGCCATGATTTCACCTATAATAACTCAACACGTTAGTAACAAAGAAGGAGAAAAAGATATTCCCCAAAACACACCTAAATATATAGCCAACACCATTTTTAGATCCCCGACAACGGCGCCAAAAATTGAACTCGTCCAATTTCACAACCTCAATTCAAGGTTATGAAACAGTCGAATGCAATGATAGTACCCAACAAGAGTCGAGGTCAATTTTCACAAGGAGCTATATATTGAAGTTAGAAGTATATATTGTAGTATGTGAGTTTGACTATCTCAATTTACACTTCCACAAACTTGGGTTGTTTCTATGTCTAATTTAAATCTAAGATTGAAAATTTGAGAAATAAAACCAAGAGAATTGTTTTTGTTGTTTTTCAAGTTTTGTAAAAAGCCTAGGGCTTTGGCCATCGCCTAGGTGTTTGCCTAATGGGATATAAACCTTAATTCTGGTTTTATTGATCGGGGTGTATTATAGATATCAACACTCAGTTACCCACTCTATACCTCTCGGCCAGAGAGTGATTTTGCCCAGTTTAGTTTTCTCAAGTCCAAATGGTATTGCACAAAACGGTTGATAAAAGCTCAAGTCGGGTTATTACTATCTCTAGGTTGAACCATTTAATTGGGATTATCAATCACTCGATTGACCCAATTTCTTGTTAGCCAAGTTTTCCTAGACTGTCTCTCTTTCTCAAGTGGAGACCAAGTCAAATGGGCATGAACTAATGTTTGCAACCATTAATTCCACAAATTAAAGAATGAACAAGGCTAAATAATAAACATCCAACCATAAATAGGCATTAAATTAAACAACCATAAGGTTTACACACTAGGGTTAGGTCACAACCATAGTGAAAATCTAGCTACTCATGCATGAAATTGAAGAAAAAGAAGAAATGATAATTAAACTCATATTGCAAGATTAAAATGATAAAATCTATGTTAAAATAGCTCAAAATATAAAAAACTACTAAAATAAGTAAAGAGAAATGGCTACTGTAGCTGCTAATGTCAAAAGTTAACCTAAATTGTGAAACTCGTCTATTTATACAGGGCTGGAAATTTCGAACAAAAATGTCTTTCGTGAGATTCTGCGGCCGCACAATTCCATGTGCAATCCTCAAATTTCTTCAAGTTGTTAGGAACTGGAAGTCTGCGACCGCATAATTCTGCTCTGCGATCGCAGGACATTCCATCTGCGGTCCGTATTTTTACATCTGCAGCCGCACTTGATCTTCTGCGGGACTTGGAATGCACATTCTCTGAACTTTTGTTCCTAGCCATCTTTTGCGGCTGCAAAATTCATGTGCGGACTGCACTTTGCACAAATGTTTGCTGGCGTTTCCTTCATCATCTGCGGCCGCAGATGATATCCTGCGGTACGCAGTTCTGATCTTTGTGCTTTTTATGGCCTTGAGTTTAGATTACTCCTTTTTGAGTTGGATTTCATCACGGGATTACATCTTCCAATATTCCTGCAATTTAGCATATTTTATCAGTTTTCGGGAACACGATTAAATGCTTTTGGACTAAAACAAAAGCTAAAAGGCCTAATAAGTAGTCAAAATCCCCACTTATCAGGTACTCTCTTTTACTCGAGCATTCAATTGATTCTTTTGAAATGTTTGCATATTCGTTCATCAAAGCTTATGTCGGGGAAAGGAAGGTCCAAGACAGAAAGGCAGATATATTCAGAAATTTGCAAGGGTGATGCTACCATCGTAATTCGTAATCCGTTTCCAGAAGTAAAGGGTGATGCTACCATCGGTTCTGGATGAGTGGGCAGTAGAGGCATTCACGAAGGATCTAAATCCACTAAGTTTCGATGCCTCCCGAAAACCGAAGGAGAGCTTGCTCGAGTTCTAGGCAACCACATAAGTAGATGTCCCTAATCGCTACGAGTCGAAGATAAGGATAAAAGATGATCAACTTGGTTCTCCCGTGTCATCCAAGGGACAGGGTCGAGATAAAAATCAGAATAAGTTTAAAAATGACTTTGATATAGATCGGAGGTCCTCTAGGGGCCGTTTACTACCGTACGAGAGGACCGGCGAGTGTAGTAGTAAAAGGTTCCAGTCATCGGATAGGTTCTCTTCCGAAAAGGAAGACGGATCGTTGCCAGATTAACAGATCCTTACAAGAGAAAGAAGTGTAGGGGTCCCGAGATCCTACGTATCCTAGGTTATTGGATTACAACTTCAACATCAACCTGGTAGAATTGGTGTCGGTAATGAGAAACATCAAAGAGGCACGGTTTCTAAAACCAATTCAATTGGATCCTAGCCATAGGGATCCTAATCTGTGGTGTGAATTCCATGGGACTCACGACCATGGGATTGGGGACTGCCGACACCTTCGAAAAGAGGTGGAAACATTGCTGAAGAACGTTCACCTAAGAGAGTTCTTAAGCAACCGCGTTAAGAACAACTATGGAAGAAACCAGGATAATGTAGAACCATCGAAACAAGCAGCATGTCACCCCATATAACAATCGACACGATCTTCGGAGGGAATGAAATCAGTGGGGTGACATTTTTGGCAGCGAAGAAAATGGAGGTTTCCGTAACTCATGGCAAGAGGATTCGAGAACTCTCAGAAGATGACATCACCTTCATGGAGGAAGATGCTGACGGACTCCTTCTACCGCACAATGATGCCCTGGTAATTTCACTTAATGTCTTAGATTTCAAAATTAAGCGTGTTTGATCGATCCAGGGAGTTCGACCAACATCATACAATGGAGAGTTATGGAGCAAGCGAAGCTAACCGGGGACATCATTCCGACAACAAAAATTATGGCTTTCTTTAACTTAACAAGCGTGACTACCCAAGGAGAAATTTTGCTACCCATGCATATGGGCTATAATGTGATCCGCAGAAAGTCATGGATACACGAGATGAAGGTTGGTCCCTCGACTTATCATCAATTACTGAAGTTTTCGATGCTAGAAGGGATCAAACAAATAAGAGGAGACCAACCGACGACAAGGGAGATGAACGTTGTAACTATTTCTAGCAGCAATGACAGAGAATCCAACAAATAGCAATTACAGGAACCGATGCCTTCTCCCATCCATTTCGAATATGATAAAAATGAGGAGTCATCATAATTATACCAGGTTCTAAGATCTTTTCAGGGATAGGAAGAGACGGATGCGACCAAATCAACCGCGGAAGAGCTCGAGCAAGTGGCCCTGTTCGAGGAATTTCTGGAAAGAAAATTTCATCTGGGAACGGGGTTAAGTTCCAAACTCAGGTTAGAAGTTATAAATTTTCTTAAAGATAATGTTGACTGTTTTACATGGTCACACTCGGATATGACAAGTATTTCATTGGAGGTAGCGATTCACAAACTGAGCTTGGATAAAAACTTCCCACTGGTAAGGCAAAAAAAATGCCTGATAGTAGAGGTCAGAAGCATTTTTGTTAAAGAAGAGGTAACCCGACTACTCAATATTGGTTCAATTCAAGAGGTAAAGTAACCGGAATGGTTTGCTAACATAGTGGTAGTACCTAAAGATAATAACAAATTTAGGATGTGTATGGACTATAAGGATTTAAATAAGGCGTGCCCCAAAGACTCATTCCCGTTGCCAAACATTGATCAAATGATTGATGCTACGGCCGGGCACGAGTTAATGAATTTTCTCGATACTTATTCCGGGTATAACCAAATTAGGATGAACCCAAAAGATCAAGAAAAAACTTCTTTCATCACGAACTTCAGCACATATTATAACAACCCAATTTCTCCTATAAGCCGTGAGGCGCCCAACGTCGTCGCTAGGCTAGCCAACGGTGAACTAGCCATGTATTTATTCTTTTTAATATTTTCAAAGTAGTTGATTTTTATTTATGGAGTAAATGAGAAGTGGAAAATTTAATAAAGTAAAGTGTAAACTAATAAAAGAGAAAATATGCTGAAATAAATACTCAATACCATAAAGTGTCTACTAGCATGTTCCCAAGACCCGGTGTCACTTGTGTATGAGCAACTAGTAGAATATATAAAATACATATGCTACTATCTCAAATAGGATAGACAAAAAGTAAATACAAAAAAGAGATTGCGGGTGCTGCAGTACGGACTCAGAGAACAACTCACCACTATGCCTCAGGATAACGGGGGTGCACGCCTGAATGGACACCAGATGCACCTGCCTCAGACCTTGCATGATTAGTGCAGAAGTGTAGCGTGAGTACATAAACAACATGTACCCAATAAGTATCCAGTCTAACCTCGAAGATGTAGTGACGAGGGGTCGACATTGACACTTACTACGAGCCAATAATAAAATACAGAAATTCTAAATAGGCATGGAGTACAAGAATAATAATAACAACACAATAACCACCAATGAATAAATGGTTCTTTAACTAATAGTAAATTTTAAAATCTTTTGACACATTCTAACCCCAACAATTTCAGGCTTTAAATAAATTATAACCTATCATGCCGTAAAATAATATCAAGTGAAATCGGGCTCCGAGTTTTTATCATGCACGATTTATGCCGAGGTCGTATAGCCCGATCCACAATATTGTGTGCACTGTCGAGGGTCGAACAACATGAACTATAGATACATCTATTATACTGTCAAGGCGAACGACCTGCTCCTATGAGGGTAGAGAAGTTTACCTCGCTCGCGGAAGTACTTGCGTCGCGAGAAGACATGAGTTTCTCAGAGTTATTATGTATATCCTTAATTCTTCCCAAAATTAAGAAATCTAAATTGAAAATTTGAAACTTTAAAATCCTTATTCTCGGCTCTATTCAAGACAATTAATATGCACAACGAACACAATAGTACCATTAAAGCATGATATGGATATAAGACTACCCGGACATATCATGGAATATATCTACGCACGCACTTTTGTCACATAGTGCGTACGTAGCTCCCCAAACAAGTAATACACAATAAGATACACCTAAGGGTATGAGTACCCTTTTACAAGGTTAGGCAAGCGACTCACCTCGTTCTCAAGCTTATTTCCGGTCCACAAATCCGCTCTAAAGCCTCGACTTGGTGCCAAACAACCCGAAACTGAACAAATATTATATAAATTAATCAATAAACACTCACAAGTTCATAATTTAGCTATTAGAGAAATTACCCAACCCAATTTGGAAGATTCTAAAATTTCACCTTCGGGCCCACATGCCCGGATTTCGGAAATGTTTGAAGATAAATATTACCCATAGTCTCACGAACTCAAATCTATAATTTTTACTTAATTCCATAACCAATTCTGTGGTCAAATCTCATTTTTACCAAAACCCTAGGTTTTCCCACAAATCCCCTATAATTTCTCAAGTTTTCCATGTTAAATCTACCCATGATTCGCGTATTTTGCTAAATAATTGATAGGGATCACTTACCTCTTAATGTTGATGAAATTCCCCCACAAAATGCTCTCAAAATCGCCTAAGACAGAGTGGGAAATGAAGCTAAATCCTGTAATAAAAAGCCCGTGCACCAGTTGCAAATGTCGTATTTGCGACATATGGTTCGCAAATGTGGAGGTCGCAAATGCGGCAAAGGCGTCGCAAATGCGAAGCCTGACCAACTCTGCCTTAGTCGCAAATGCAAAGCATTGCATCTCGCAAAAGCGGAAGAAAACTCGCAAATGCGAAAAATGCTACGCCCAGGTGACTTCGCAAATGTGATAAAATCCTTTGCAAATGAGAATCCATCAGTTCCACCCCAACCTCGCAAATGCGCAGCCATTCTCGCAAATTCCAGGTTCACAAATGCAAACAAGATCTCACATTTGCGTGACCTGAAGAACCAATCAAAAAAACCAGCAGAACTGAAGTTCTTCAAAACACCCCGAACCGCGCTTGAAACTCACCCAAGCCCTCGGGGCTCCACAACAAACATCCACACAATTCTAAAAACACCGTACGAACTTGATCGCATGATCAAAACACCTAAATAACATCTAGAATCACGAATCGGATGCCAAAATCCATAAATTAAATAATGAAACTCAAGAACTTCTAGAAACACTTCCGTGCGTCTGATTCCTATCAAATCAACTCGAAATGATGCTAAATTATTCATACAAGTCATAAATTACCATACAGAACTATTCTCAGGCTCAGAATCCCAAAAGGACCTCAATAACAGCAAAATCTACTCCAAACCAAACTTAAAGAACTTGAAAATCCTTCAATGCGCCAACTTTCAATATTAAGCGCTGAAACGCTCCCGGGTCATCCGAAACCCGATCAGAACATACGCCCAAGTCCAAAATTATCATACAAACTTATTAGGATCGTCAAATCCCAGTTCCGAGGCCGTTTACTCAAAACGTTGACTCAAGTCAAAACTTAACCATTTTAAGCCAATATTAAGGAACTAAGTGTTCCGATTTCAACCCGAACCCTACCAAATCCGAACTAACCATCCCCGCAAGTCATAAAACAGTAAAAGTACATACGGGAAGTCTTAATTAGGGGAACAGAGATCTAGAAAGTAAAACGACCGATCGGGTCGTTACACATATTGCTATAGTATGTTGCTTTTTGGGCTTAAAAATGCCAGAGCCACTTATCAAGGGCTCGTTAATAAGATGTTCAAAAAGCATATAGGTAAGAATATAGAAGTATATATTGATGATATGTTGTTTAGGTCTTTAAATATAGGATATCATCCGAAACATCTCCAAGAGACATTTGATATTCTGAGAAAGTATAACATGAAGCTCAACCCGAAGAAGTGTGCCTTCGAGGTTGGCTCCGGTAAATCATGGGGTTTCTGGTCTCACAAAGAGGGATCGGGGTAAATTCTGACAAAATCATAGGTATCGAGGACATCCCAGACTAGGTAACAAGTGTGAAGGAAGTACAAAGGTTGATCAGTAGGTTGGCAGCTCTCAGCAGATTCATCTCAAAGTCCTCGAAAGAATTCCACCACTTCCTCTCACTTTTGAAAAAGAAGAACGATTCGTATGGACTCCGGAATGCCAACAGGCACTAAAGGACCTAAAAAGATACCTATTCATCCCTTCATTATTGTCAAAATCGGGGGAAGGTGAACAACCGCTAATTTATTTAGCGATCTCGGAAGTAGCGGCAAGTGCTATTTTGGTCCGAGAAAAAGAAGGTACATAATTTTCTGCTTATTACATTAATAAAATATTATCAGGAGCGGAGAGACATTATCCGAACTTTGGAAAGTTGGCCTTAGCTTTCATAGTTGCCTCTCAAAAGCTTAGGCCTTATTTTCAGTGTCACCCAATATCCATCGTGACAACCTTTCCCTTAAGGAATGTCCTTCACAAGCCTGAGTTGTCAGGCTCTTTGGCTAAATGGGTAGTCGAAGTTAGCGAGTTCGACATTGAATATAAACCGAGGACTGCAACTAAGTCACAAGCTTTGGCCGACTTCTTGGTCGATTTAAGGTCTGGGATTAATGTCTTTGTGTTCTAAGGAAGCAGTGATGGTGTAGGGAATGACATCGGGAGTTTGAACCTTGTTTATGGATGGAGACTGGAACGTAAAAGGGTCCGGTCTAGGAGTAGTTCTAATCATCCCTTAGGGGAAGACCCTAAGAAAGGCCATTAGAACTGTACCGTTAACTAACAATGAAGCCGAGTATAAGGATTTGGTTGCAAAACTTGAATTAGCTCAGGGACTAGGTTCCGATGTCATCTAGATAAAGTGGTAAACCAAGTATATGGAATCTTCGACACAAAGGAGGAGAGCATTTACTAACACGATTCAGAGAATGGTCGATTGTCTACATCCCAAGGGAGGAAAACGTGGAGGCAGACGCATTGTCTAATTTGGGCTCATCCACAGAGGTAAAATGATCTGATTCTGTGCGGTCGTCTGATTGCTGCACTCGATGTTGGATAAGAACGGCTACTACGATGTAAATTCAACCAACTTAATCTAGGATTAAAGGAATGAGTTCATTGAATATCTCAGACATGGTAAATTACCCGAGGACCCAAAGACATCACAGGCACTATGAACCAAAGCAGCTCGTTACTACCTTGTTGATGGACAGTTATATAAGATATCGTTCCAAGGACCATTGGCTCGGTGCCAAGGGGCCTCAGAGGCGGAGTACATGATGAGGAAAGTCCACAAAAGAGTCTGCGGAAACCACTCCGGTGCAGACTCGTTAGTTCTCAAGCAAGTTAGGACTATCTTCTATTGACCCCAGATTAAACAGGATGCAAAGGCATTCATACAAAAGTGCGACAAATGTCAACGTCATGCACAGTTAGTGCATCAACCAGTAGAACTTTTGCATTCGGTGGTATCCCCGTGGCCATTCAAGAAATCGGGGATGGACATAGGCGGTCCCTTACCGCAATGGCCTGGGAAGGTAAGATTTCTTTTAGTTTTAACTGATTATTTTACCAAATGGGTTGAAGCAGATGCTTGCTAAAAAATCGTAGAACGAGAAATGATTGACTTTATATGGGACCATATAATATGCTGATTTGGAATACCAAAGGGGATTGCTTGTGACAACGGGCCACAATTCGTGGGTTCTAAAGTCACAAAGATCCTGGAAGGGCTAAATATAAAACGAATTACGTCTTCTCCATACCACCAGAGTGCTGACAGACAATCGGAGTCAACCAACAAGATAATCCTTCAAAACCTTAAAAAGAAGCTAAAAGATTCTAATGGCAAGTGGCAGGATGATCTACCGGGTGTTTCATGGGCATATCAGACCACAACAAAGTCGAGCACGGGTAAAACACCCTTTTCGCTCTTATACGGCTCGGAGGCTCTGATACTGGTGGAAGTGGGGGAGCCAGCCTTGTGGTTTTCCCCAGCGAACGAAGAAGCAAACAATTATTGATACCCAATTTTCTCATCATATTTTTCAAATAGTATATATAGTTTCAAAATATCATTTTTGCATCATTACTTAATCTACAAGAGTTATACAAGTATTTTTATAATTTGTTTTAGGCTTTAAAATATATTTTCTTACATTTAAATTACTTGAATATGTATTAATTACCCCTTCAATTATTTTGTGATAACTTAATCATCTAAAGTTTTCATTTGCATCCACAAATATGTCTCATAATATTTTACTTTATTTTTATATAATTATAGTTGTATTTTAAAGCTATTTTATACAATTTTACAGTAGTAGCCTAAACTTTACAAATAATTGCATTTATCATTTTGTTCAGGGTCAAAAAATAATTTTTATATTTTTGTAATCTTCAAATATTATTTTAAAATATTAAGTCTCATAAATAGTACTTTTTATATTTATTTAGTTATTTTATTAAATTATTTTTCCCTAATTTCTTTTATTTAAAATCTGGCCCAAAACTAGGCCAATTTTTCGAACCAAAAGCTGGCCCAATACTCCCACAACCCAAACCAAGCGTCCCTTTAAGCCAACCCGGTCGGACTCCTTCAAATAACCCGCCCTGATTCCCCTTTGATTTTGGCCGTTGATCTTAAATGATCAACGACCCATAATAAACCAACCTCTTTCCTTATATCCCCTCACCCAAACCCTAATCCCATTTTTCCCTCAGCAGCCACCTCTATACTCTCTCAAACCCTCCCCTCACTTCACAAACCCTAGCTGTCTCACTCAAATCACAGCCCCAATCCGATATCACATGGAAATCTTTCATGTTTCCTTTCCTTTCTTGCATACATGGAGAATCTTACTATCTCTTAAGCATTACAATATGTTTGGTACTGATTTATTTATGGAAGTTCATCAACATGCGTCCATTCAACTCCGATTCTGTATTATCGCCATGTTCTTGACTTGATACATTCACCACCAGGTTATATGGGTCTGATTAAGTGAGATTTTTTAACTATTTGGTTCTCTATCTTGAACTAGGATTTACCTAATTTTTTTCCTAATTCGA
This sequence comes from Nicotiana tomentosiformis, assembly GCF_000390325.3. NCBI lineage: Eukaryota > Viridiplantae > Streptophyta > Magnoliopsida > Solanales > Solanaceae > Nicotiana > Nicotiana tomentosiformis. The sequence goes on from NC_090813.1 coordinate 134,474,872, forward strand.
TTCTAAATCGATTCTGCATGCTATTATTTCTTTTATTATATTTTATCGACCGTGTTTCCTTATTTGTTCGTTCAATTTTACTACTATATAAACCCCTCCCATAATCCCCTTAAAGAATAAAAAAAAACTTCTAATCAGTGTTGTTCTCTCATACTCTCACTCACTCGATACTATTCTGAATCTACTGCTCTTGGCCGGCTGAAAGCCAAGGCCATCAGAACCCTCTCTAATGACCTCCTTAGTGCGAGCACTACTCGTAGCTCATTTGAGGCTCCTATGAACTCTGACGCACTAGGATTTGGGTCTTCTGACTGTTCTCTTTGCTGGTGATATTCGAGTTGTTTCTGACACTTAGCCTTCTCTTCTATTTGTTTGTTGAATCTGCAAACTGGTGAGTGTCTTGACTTTTTTAATTCTATCATCTTTTGCTTGTTTCCAAACCCATGTTGTTCGAACCAATATGACTCCAATATGGTGTTGTGTTCATTGGAAGTTTTACCTGCATTATAGCTATTCTGCAGTTCTGAATCTCCTAGTGTCACAACCTGCCTAATTCTTTAAACACCTATGTGTTCAGATTTAATGACTTTGTATATTTAAGTTTGCTTTGTTGTTCTGTTGTTTATTATGAGTTTTTCTCACGCCTTGTTTTGGATTCTCGCATTAAGATTCCTAGGGAATCATCTCTTACCCAGAATTTGCCTTAATCAACTTATATTGATAAATCCTTTAAGTGAACTCTATTTTTATATCTTCTTACATGAACCATAATTGTTGTCGCAATGCTTAACCAAACATGTTGCTTTAAGAATTGTAATACGGTGTTTAGCAAACTCTATGCTCTTTAGTATTGCCTAGGTTCCCAGTTGAATCCTAATACACTTGTTTTTCTATATTGTGCCTGGTTGACTGGTTTATGTTCTGAAATTTGTCTACTCTGCTTTACCTTAAGTTGGCAATACCTTCTACCATGATATTTTTGAACTTGGGAACCTCTTTGTTACACTCAGCAAATTAAGATTCTTATTAGCTGCTATAGCCCATGCCTACTTGCTTGTTTACTTTTCATGCTTTGACTATGATTGTGTTAGACCTTCATGCATTAAATTACTAGTTTTTAGTCTCTTTTAGGCTAATTCATGCTTTACTATAATCTTGTTGTTCTGAAAACTAAGCATGTATGCTTACTATGTTGACCTAAGCGATACGCCTCCTCAACTCTGTTGATGTTGCACATGCTATACCCTTTCGCTTGTTATGAACCTATATTGTCAGTCTTTATGCTAAAACGACTTTATTAAGGCTGTTTTATGTTGATCCTTCAACTTTCATAATTAGATCTACTGCTTGAAATTGCCTGAAGTTGTTTTTGACCATATTAACGTTTGAAACATCTTTAGAAGTAGTCTGTTATCCTGTGATAATCAATCATGTCCCCTAAACTTGGAAAATGCAAGCATGAACTCGTCTTGTGTGTGTCCTGTCAACATGTCACATGAATTTGTCTATACGTCTTGGTGATAATTAGCTTTACAGTCCTAAGAAATAGGTGTGCGGACTTCCTTCCTTGTTTAGTTAGTTCAACATGTAGTATGTTGCTTGTAATCAAGTGTGAATCCTTCGTTTTGGCTTGGTGTCTGTTCTATGTGATGTTGGGCTTGGCTGTTGGATTCAGACTTATTACTGGTCTTATGAGCTGGGTTTTGAGTCTACTGGAGCTGTCGAAAGCCTAGAAAAAGCATTGGGTTATTTGTACTGGTCCTATCATTGGGCCTATAGTTATCTTCTTCTACATCTATTCTTATTTAATTTATATTATTTCATTCGGGTTGTAATAACTTGTGATAACAAATGATGGGGAAGTTAATGAAAAGGGCTGAGGTATTCTAATGCTTGCATAAAAAGATAGAAAACATGCCCATAGGGTCTATGTGTTCTATTTGCTATTTCGTTCATCATGCCTTATATGTTATTTAGTTTAGTGTGTTGTACACTAATAGAAAGCATGCCAATAGGAAATCACACACTTTACTTAACTTGTCTAATACTTGTACACCACTCAAAGCATGTTAGTTTAAGCATTTGTTGTATTTTTTTCTCATTGCGCACGTTTAGACAGCATGCCTATAGGATGCAATAAAATGTGCTTGGCTAGTCTATATACCATGTCTATAAGGATCCAACTAATCAATCAATCAGTCGCCTCTATTGCTTTTAGTATATTGCTCGTTTAGATATCATGACTATAGCACTTTAATCAATCAATCGACTACTTCCGTTACATCCACCACACTGACCCGCCTTAGATGACATGTCTCTAGGGATAAAGCATTATAAAATCAATTTCAATTGTCAATAGTTAGAAATCCTACCTATAGAATACTGTCACCTACCTAAGAAACATGTTTACAAAATCAGTGTCATAAACCCTGAGTTTTCGAACAACCTTACTGCCTCATCGCACGAACAATGTAGATGTCATGCCTATAGGTTTGTAATATCTTTATTCTGCAAATTCATTAGTTTTAAGCTGCAACTCTGCCTGTACAATGCTGGAAATCAGAATCACATAGAAACTATGCCTATAGGACTTGATGACTCTAATGCGTCTGAAATTGTCAACTCGCTAACTGCCCGCGTGCATTTTTTGTTTATATGTGGAGGTTAACTTGAGCCTTTAATTGTACTTATGTGTAGTCCTACATGTTTTTGAATGTGCGCTAGTTTGATCATTTTGAGCATCATAAATGAAGTCTAGAACTACCCAAATAGAGGTCCAAAACCTCCTGGACCATAGGTATGAGACGGGTAGTGCACGCATAGGGTACGACCTAGAATTGAATTAGAGCGCCTTTAGGCATATAACTTTAACATAGTAATCGGGTAGCAGGAGATGATAGTGTGTGCCCGCTGAATAATATGAGCAACCCCTACCTCAAAGGGTGATCCTTTAGGCTAAAAAACGTAGGACCCCCCTTTCTTTATATATTTGTTATTTACACTTAGTCATTTAACATAGAACAATGTAGTTGTATCTCTGTAGTCATTAAGATTTGTGCTGATTCTCACGTGCCCTAATAAAACTCTTCGACTTCTAAATTTTCCTTTATTTATCTGATCAACTAGTCTAATTACATAATCCACATAGTTTAAAAATTAGTCGGGACCCACAGTTGTGGACCTCGAAGAGTGCCTAACACCTTCTCTTTGAGGTAATTTGAGCCCTTACCCGTTCTTTGGTGACACAGACTAGTCAAATATAGTTACTTGCAAATAGGTGCCCTAACGTACCTCAAAATCGTTAGGTGACGACTCTTCTCTTTTAATACCTCCCTTAAAAGAGTTATCACATGTCGAAACTCGTTTTCGTGAGAAAACGGGGAGCGACAACAATGAAGTGTTGTTGAAAAAGCTAGACTTGCTTGAAAAACATCGGGATCTGGCATATGTGAGGATAGTAGCATAAAAGCAACTGATGGAAAGGTATTACAATCGCTGGGAAATCTCCGATATTCCAAAATTGGGGATCTGGTTCTAAGAAAAGTTACTCAAAGCACTCAAGAAGTCAATTGTGAAGTTGGGACCAACATGAGAAGGACCTTAACGGGTTTCAGTTATAACCGGTAAAGGATTATGCGGATTAGAAAATCAAGACAGAGTCAAATTATCGAGCAATTAGAATGTGACTCACCTCAAAAGATATTATTGCTGAAGATCCTTGCTGGTACTGAAAGTATGTGCTGCACTTTTTTTCCTTTCGACCAGTTTTTGTCCCAATCGAATTTTTATGGCAAGGTTTTTAACGAGACAGCAATATAAAGCATACTACGAATGAAGGATCATCAACAAAGACAAGATCTTTAATGTCAAGGCACTAAAGTTCTTCCACCGATGGGATCGACGATCATGAGCTCATGTGGTAAATAACTTGTGGATGGTTAAATGATCTTTGGTTCGCGGGACAATCTCGCCTCCCAAAACTTAAAAAGATTATTTAATCATTCACAATTTGTCTCCACCAATGAACCAGTAGTATAAAGTGTAAAACGAAGGAAAAGGCCTTCAATGAATGCAAGACTTCTAGTGTTCGAATTCTCATACTTAGTATTCGAACACTGGGAGGAAGTAATATACATTACGGCACCAAGAGTGCCACGTAGATCAGGGACTGTTTGAACTGGGATCAGTATCTTATCAGGACCATGGACATCATGATCAACCCCGTAGAAATAAATTGTATAAGTTAGCCACATGTATTGACATATTTATTTACTTAAAAAATGAATGTTTATGTATATGTACTTTTAAATATAGAGAGAATAAATCAAAGTCATTTTATTCTTATCTTATTTCTTGTCCAAATGATAGGTTAATTTATTTTATTATTTGAGAGTTAACAAATATTTTAAATGCTTGTGCCGCAATGAATAGGAGACGTCCTATTTAAGAGCACCGTAAATATAAGACCTCTCTCTTATGAAACCCTCATAGTAAAGAGTAGATTCCGAAAGTGTTTATGCCCGAAATCAAAAGCTATCGGATGCAAAAATATTCCCGAAGCTTTATCAATTAAACGTAAAAAGAATATTACTGCACAACACTTAAGCAAAAAGTTCTTTTATTTATTAAAGTGCTAAACTTATAGGGTGTTTGATTGGCTGAAAAGCTGGTCAAACCAGCTTAAAAGCACTTTTGAACTTGTTTCGGTGTTTGGCTAATATCAAAACAGCTTTTAAGCCAAAACAACCGAAAACAAGCCAAAAGTAATAAGTTGGCCTACCCCAACTTATTACTTTTTGGCTTAAAAGCACAAGTTAAACCAACCCATTTACCTTATTACCCTTATAATTTTATTATTATCTCTAAAACAGTCCTTCCCTCCCGACTTTCTTTCTTCCTCCTTCTGTCAATTATGCATATCCCATTCTTTTGTTGTCCACTCATTGTGATGAGTTACTTGAAATATTACCCAATTGTTTCTCTTTTTTCTTTCAATTCATACTATTATTTAGATATTTAATTGTTAATAATCAAACAGTTTTCATTTGAGCGTGAGTAGGTATATAAATAATAAACCAATCTCCTCTTCTAAATCCTTGCTTACAGATTGCATAAAGAGCTATCGATGTGGTTATGCACCTAATTAACTTTTTTAGTATGTCATATAGCTATCATTATGAACATTTACTTACAAATTTTAGTAAAATTATTACTTATTTTATGTTATTTCTTATGTTTATAGTTTAAAGTAATCTTAACTAATCGATTTTAACTTAAAGTGAATTGAGACATTAATTAATTTGTATTACCGTCAATTTAAAAATAAAATATTACAGTAATCTACTCATTTTAGTGTTAATAGCTTTAAGGCATTTTAATTTAAAAAAAAAAATGCTTATCAACATCTTTTACCAAACACATCAACTGCTTTATATAAGCTTCAACACTTCCATCGAAACACGTAACTGCTTATTTATAAATTAAGCTCCAGCATTTGAAAAGTGCTTTTAAGCACTTGGAGCTTAAAAGCTACTTAAATTCAGCTAATCCAAACGGGCTCTTAGTTAAAGGCTTTGGCATAATTACAAAAGATAAAAGAAAAAAAATATTATACATCATTCTTTGCTGCTAGAACCCGAAGGGAGAGAATGGTCTTCATTTCCTCCGGTGGAAGAAGGTTGTTCTGCTGCCGGTTCGAGGCTTTCATATTTTTTAGTTTGCCCTTCGGATCCCGAATACTCAGAATTAGTATTCGAGGAGTCAGATGCAACGGAACGAGCAGGAAGGTTCTCACGAGTGGTTAACTCCAGTTTTTGGGCCTTGGCAATGCAGTCATCAATGTTGAAAATGCCTTCTTTGGCCTCCAAGTAAAAATGATGAGTAGCAGAGAAGTTATAGACGGCAAAAATTATGGTCACGATTGCCTCAAAAATCGGCAAAATAACTTGCTGAATCACGGGGCAACACGTGTTCGGGGTATTAAATTCGAGAAGACGCGCGTCCCTTCAAGTGTTAGAGACCGTTTAGGAACATTTCTTCCAGAAAAAAATTCTCATCTACCTCCCGGTAACACTAAGTTGTGTCATCGAAAAGTAGGGGGACTATCTGCATGGGGTAAAATTGGTTGATAACAAGTGTTCGAATGGTGAGGTGACACGTGGAACCGAAGACAGGCAAAAGGTGAGTTAACAAAAAAATAGAACTGGGTGTGAAGTGTGTAACTGGTACTGGACGGATACCGAAAGAAGCTTAGCCGATAATAAAGATTCAGAGGTTTGACATCGGATGGCATTTAATGAGCAGCCGTTAAAGAGAATATCTGCATTCAAAGCCAGTCGTTATGCATCCATCAATAACGTTATTATTCTCATTCAAGAGGAGCTTGATTTTAGGATCTTGTCCCTATAAGTAGAGTTATAAATAGCAGGATTAACAACTATTGTTGGGACATGAAAACATTATGCACACAAAATCTATAATCTACCATTTTGTTACGCTCAATTAAACAATTTAAAATTGCTTTTACTTTAGCTCGCGGGAAGGCTAAGTTTTGCGTCAGGCTTGTCATCTCCTTTAATTTCAGTCGTTAATATTATTTTTATTTTTTATTTTTGGATCAAATCGATTCGCTTGTCTATAAACCACGCTATAAATTCAATTGTACCATTTTACGGGTAAACAAAAAGATCTCAGTGATTCTTATTGCAAAGGCTGACTGTCTAATGTCCATAAGACAACAAAACTACTAGAGTTTTTGGCTAAGCGGTTTCATACGATGCAAGTAGGGGTGGCAAACGGGCGGGTCAGGCCGAAAATGGGCGGGTCAAAAATAGATAATATAAAAACGTAAATTATCCGACTCGGCCATATTTAATACAGATGAAAAACGGGTTGACTGACGAAAAATATAGATGTCCATATTATCCATGGTTTCTTGACTATGATCATTTTTGGGATAATTTCTAATCTCCTAAACTTGAGAAATTCCCAATTTGAGGCTTTATAAATGTAAAAATTAAATCCATTAGTTATCCAATGGTTATCCATTTTTTAAGTGGATAATATAGATCTTATTCATATTTGATCTGTTTTTAAAAAGTTCATTATCTAACCCATATTAGATGTAAGTTTAAGTAATGAAGAGAGTCGGCCATTTTTTTTAATAATTGAGACAGTTTTTGAGTGTCTTATAAACTATTCATTGATAGAAAGCAACAGCATTAATCATTGTGCGACTTATGAAGCATCTTAGGTATTTAGAGGATTATTTCACTTTATAACAATAGGCGTAGAAAGTGTCTAATGTAAACGTTATTCAACTTTGGGTTTATTATCCAAAAAATTTACTTTTCTTTCTTTTGTTACACAAAAATAATTTATTTTTGAGTAGTTACCATAAAAGTCACCTTGGTCAGATTTTATATTACTTTTACTTGAAAAGTCTATTATGTCTTTAACATTATAAATCCTCCCTCCCCCGTCATTTATGTAATACCTTCTATATTACATACAATATAATATAGTTTACTTATAATTAATATTATTTTATTTATTATTTTTATAACATTGCCGTACATTTAATTTTTCCACTGCACACAATTTGTTTAATCATATTCATACACGAACATATTTTAAAATATAAAAACAACAAAAAATATTTATTTTTTAATATTTATTTAAAATAATAAAAATAGATTTGTTTAACAAATGATAGTTTTTTACAGTCAGTAAAAATTTTAAAAAAATTCAAAGATATTTGTGTTTAATATTAAGTTTTTTAAAGCTTTACCCTTTTGAAAGTGTTAATATGATGTGCTAGTATGCTCAATTGTCACGACCCCAAATTTTTCTCCGTAGAATGTCGTGACGGCACCTAATATCTAAGACTAGGTAAGCCTAACGGTTACTAAATTAATAGAAGAATTCAACCATAAACTGATAAATATGAAATAGAAATCGTTAAACACAACTTACAATCCCAAAACCAGTACACTACACAAAAACTAGAATTAGCTACGAACGTCGTTGCTAATCTGTCGCTAAAATGCTCGTAGCTAGCAGAATTTTTTGATAATCTGTTGCTAATCCATCGCTAAATGAGATTAGCAACGGATTATTATATTTAGCTACAGAACCTGTCCGTCGTAGTACAAGTCATAAGCTCTACTGAGTTTACGAGAAAAATCCATAAATACAACTATTCGGAAAAGGATTAAAAGGTACAAGTACAATAACAGAAAGTGACTCTGAGGCCTACGAACGCGACGTCATGTTTACCTTGAGTCTCCACAGCAGTGCTCGACCAGCTAGATAATAATCAACAATAACCGTGGCACCTGGATCTGCACAACAATATGCAGAAGCATAGTATGAGTACACCACAGCGGTACCCAGTAAGTATCATGTCACGACCCAAAATCCACCAGTCGTGATGGCACCTAACCCGACCCGTTAGGTAATCCAATTTACAAATATCTGATTAAATAATATTTAACTGACTCTAATACACTTTCCAAAGACTGATAGTACAAATCATGAGCTTCTAAGATTAGAAATTACAAAGCTGGTATGAAATAAATACATCATCTGTTCGAAATATACATAAACAGATTTTTATAAATCTAAGGCTACCATGAACAAGAGGCAGCTACGACCGGAACACATGTACATCTTCAAATCCAGCTCCCGCCGATCACAGCTACATCAGCGTCCAATATCTGCACGCAAGGTGCAGAAGTGTAGTATGAGTACAACCGAATCCATGTACTCAATAAGTAACAAAGCTAAACTTAGGTTGAAAGTAGTGAGAAGTTGGAACAAAGATCGGGTCCAACACTAATAGCTAACAATAGTCCACAACAACATAAAGCAAGTAATAAAAGAAGTAACTCAGAGATAAATGTTCAGCTTAATCATGATTTCTGAAAATAGTTCCGCTTCTCAAGTGTATCAGTGAAAACTCAAGTCTTTACCGAAGTTGCCAAAAATATGAGTAAGTTTGAAAACAGTAATTTTCCCAAAAATCCTTTCAACAATAAATAAGATGTTTCATTTTCTTTCCAGATAGCCAGTGAAAAATGCATCACTATGCCCATATGCCAATATGTGTGAGAAGTCATGAATGACGTGATACCGTACAATAAGAGAAAAATATATCTCTATGCCTGTATGTCAAATGTGCATGTCAATGCGATGCAACTCAGTGATAAAACCATATGCATACTCTCAGAGTATCATTTCACCTAGTCCACCCAGTCACTCAATCCTCCTAATCGCTCGGCACTCGCATTCAGTAGGTACCTGCGCTCATTGGGGGTGTGTACAGACTCTGGAGGGGCTCCTTCAGCCCAAGCGCTATAAAAAGCCAATCATGGAATAAATCAGTCAACCATGTTGTGGCGTGCATCCCGGTACCATAAATACTAATATATATATAAAGCCAATATGGCTTGCTGCGGCGTGCAGCCCGATCTCATAACCATCCTCACAATCAGGCCCTCGACCTCACTCAGTCATCAATCTCTCAAGTCTCTCAGGCTCACAATGTCATGAAAATCAGCCCAAAATAATGATATGATGAATCAATAAATAGCAACAGAGGTTGAGAGATGATATGAAATGTATGAACATGACTGAGTATGAATTTATAATTTAAACAAATAATTCGACAGCAGAAATGACCCCAGTGGGTCCCAATAAGACAATAATACCAATATTTGCCTAAGCATGATTTCTAACATGAGTCACAACTCAGTTTCTCTAACGCATAAAAATACATGGAGAAATACGAGTTAATTGACTATAAAGCTCTACAGAATCAACCGAGTCTCAATTTCTACGGTGCACGCCCACACGCCTGTCACCAAGCATGTGCGTCACCTCCAAACAATTCACATAACATGTATAATCAGGGTTCATACCCTCAGCTCCAAGATTAGAGATGTTACTTACCTCGAACAAGCCGAATCTGTTGCCGAGCAAGCTAAACAATACTCCGGAAATTCCATTCCGCGCGTATCAACCTCCGTACGTCTTCCTGTCTCCTCAATTCAAGCCAAACGATCCGTATCTATTCAAATAACGTACAAATAAATTACGATTTACTCCAATGCTTACAAATTAACATTTTATAAAAATTCCCAACTCCGCTCGAAAAATCGACATTGGGGACCATGTCTTGGAATCCGACGAAACTCATAAAATCCGACAACCCATTCAATTACGAGTTCAACCATACTAATTTCACTAAAATCCGACTCTGAATCGGTATTCAAATCCCAAAAATTTGTTTTATGAAATTTTTAAAATTTCCCCCACATTTTCATCTCAAAATACTGATTAAATGATGAAAACAATGATATATTCATGTATATTAACCAAATCCGAGTTAGAATCACTTACCCCGATGAATTTCTTGAAAATCCCACGAAAAATCGCCACAAATCGAGCTCCCAAAGTCCAAATATGAAAAATAAGATGAACCCCTCGTTCATATAGTACAAAATTTGATCCCCATTGTGCTGACCGCACATTTATTTTTGTGTGGCCGCACATCCCAGGTTTTGCGGCCGCAATCCAAATTGTGCGGCCGCACTTCAGTAGCTCTGTACTACCAGACTTCAGTACATTTCAGTAGATCTGATCCCCATTGTGCTGACCCCGTCCAAATGTACCAACAAATCCTAAAACATGATACAAACTTAGCTGAGCCCTCAAATCACGTCAAAAACACAAATCGCACTCCAATTCAAGCCTAATGAAAAACTAACAATGTCCAACTTCTACCTTTAATGCCGAAACCTATCAAATCAAGTCCGATTGACCTCAAATTTTGCACGCGTGTCATAAATGATATAATGGAGGTATTCCAATTTTCAGAATCGGATTCCGGCCCCAATATCAAAATGTCAACTCCTTGGTCAAACTTCCAAATTTAAATTTCTATTTTAGCCATTTCAAGTCTAATTTAGCTACGGGCTTCCAAATAATTTTCCGGATACGCTTAAGTCCGAAATTATCATACGGAGCTATTGGAATTACCAAAACTCTATTCCGGGGTCGTTTACACATAAGTCGACATCCGGTCACCATTTTAGCATAAGCTTTAAACCTTGGAACTAAATGTTCCAATTCATTCCAAAACCTCATAGGATCCGAACAAATTACCCCGGCAAGTCATATAACAACTATAAAGCATAATTTGAGCAGTAAATGGGGAAAAAGGATTGTAATACTCAAAACGACCAGTTGGGTCGTTACATTCTCCACCACTTAAATATATGTTCGTCCTCGAACGTGCCAAGAGTTGTTCCTAAGCGTTTAAATCACTGTTCCACCTTACCACGCACATACTCGGGGTGTGATCCCATGCCACCCTATTCCATATAGACCTGGCAATACCACGCTATTGAAGATCATTACTTCAACCTTAGCCCATAAACCTTGAAATTTAATTTCCAACATTCAGAATTTCTTTTCAATTCCCGACTCTCACATCTATAAACTGTATAAGTCTGAACAAACTATATCAAGCCATAGCCATAACGCCAGATATAATCACATAACATACTACATAACTCGCATACTCGCAGCACCATTCTCGATGACAGTAACTACTCAAAACTAACCTGGTACTAGTATTAACCTTATATCAAACAAAACCTGGTTCTAAAACCTTCGTACACTGTTGATAATGAAAGAAACACGCGGAATCTCATAACCCCTTATCAGATAAACATATCATGGAGCTTTCGCGCCTTTCAATATTATCCTCCCAATATACCGTAATAAAAAATCTGGTAGTACCCATTCTAGGTCCAATGACCATATATTATTAAACACAATTATCACACTGACCTGCCACATCAATACAACTCAAGCCACAACTGCACAACCTTGTACCCAAAATGGAAGATGTCTCAAAGTAGAGAACCGTATTGTAAATTCAACAAGCACCACCACAACTGCAATTCTATAAGCTAATTATATATAGTAGAACCAAGACACACGAATTTAATAACAACAACCATCTCTTCTAGAGCTCACATTAACATCACTCGCACGGACAACTCACGTGCCAATAATATAATCCGCCTGGAATGGTCACAGGCCTCCAGTCCAAGCATATCATAAAGGAGCAATCAAATAAGTACACATGTATATGATAAATAAATTAAGATTCTCATGCTCCTGGACCGGTATAAATAACACGTCATAGAGTAGGCAAGTGCATAGTGTGCTATCACCACTCAAATCGGCAAGTTAACGCAGAAATAGTAACTACCCAATTTATTCAGGGAATTAGCCTCTTTGTAACCTCAAGTGTAGTCCAGATAGTTCTCGACAAAGGTATGAATATGAGAAACGTTATAACTTTACGCCTAACAGTCAACTCTAGGCATATCTTTGCCTAAGAATTCTTCCGAGTATGAATACTTGCCCTGATGTACGCACATGGCTCAAAACTCCCATATATATGTATTCGTGGCACGCAGCTATCACAAATAATTAACGCAATTAGTACCTCCACTGAGTTTAAATAAAATACTCACCCCAACCAGGTCACAACCCTGAAATAATTTGCTTCTGAGAACTCCCAGTTCCCCAAATTCATAGAGCACATGAACCACCGTAACTGATCAAAACTCCAACACTCGAATGACTATCACATCCTTCATGCACGATCATCCCACTAGGAATACATCCATAATTCTTTCGTTCTGCATAACAATAATTAGAATATCAGCAGTCTATCACCCAGGTGAGTACCGCAATACCGATGAACATCCGTAAGTCAAAACACAATGTGCATTCTGAAATACGCACCTTTATCAGTGAATACCGAGCAGTTATAACATTAATCTAAATATCTGAAATTTACCATTCTGTCCATAATTCGTGACCTTCCCTTCAAGAATAAATTGCCATCTTGTACATGTAAATCTTAATCCCGCACAACACACCACATCTATCATGCCATGTGACAAGTACGAGATTCTCATTATCAACTCTAAGTCACCAGCAAATTACATACTCGGTCAGTTAGAAACCTTCCATTTTCTCCCATCCAGGGGGAAGTCACAATACACAACATGTTCCTCACAACGATCGAAAATATCTAGCTCAAATCATGGTAGAAACCATCAAGAACATTTTGAAATCCATTTGCACATAACCAAGCTATCAGAACTGAATTCCTCTAATTCGACCAAGCCACGCAGGTCATCAAGCCCAAGAATATTGCCACCGAAATATCTGTAAAAATCTCACCACATCATAATTACCAAAGAACCGAGCATACCATTACCATACTGATCTAGCATGTTACCCATTTGTCCGATTTACCCTCTAGTTGATACTTCTCCTTGTCAGAACACCGCGATCCTTACTCAAAGCTCACCACCAGAGATCCTAGCGTAAACCACACTGCCCTAAGGTCCATAAGCTGATGCATTCCTTCTTAATCACCACAAAAGTACCACAACCGAGACACCCACTCTGAAACAACCTTATGTGAATTTAAAATTTTCTTTTACCTTTCTTATACTAGAATGTAGAATCCATACTCAAATAAAATTACCGTAAGTCCCGACACCATCCAATGTAAATAACCAATTCTAGTGATATACAAATTCGAAAAATTTTCAATTGCCACATATACATTTTGAATCCGTTAGAACCCTCTCGAGAGTCATCAACTCTGCTAAAATCTAAATTGTACCACCCAAATGGGCCGAAAGACACGTGCCTCATTAGCACAATAACAACTAAAGAAGTAATCTCTACCTTAATACCACCGATCAAATTCATACTTCGTGCCCACTACATCCTTCAAAAATAACAACTAGCTCATCCCTATGATTTTCATATACTCATTAAGTGCAATATAACTAATATCCAGGAATTTCCTTGCTCGAGTCATCCTCGATCTCAACCTCTGCAAGTCATAACTGATCCACAAGTATGTCCTAAACCAAAACAAAATTTTTATATATAACCATGAAATTAAATTGTCAATAGCAGGCTCCCCCACTTGGCACAAAGCCATAGATTAAAACACTCAATAACTCACAATACTCATACTCTATCACTGCCATAATACTGCAGTCAGTTCAACGAAAATATTTCTCAAGCTCATGCAACACCAACCATAAAATACCTCAATCATCCGCTAATCTCGCATTCATTCTCTTAACACCCAAGTAAACTTTCTCAACCAGAATCAAATTCAAATTTCAACACGTATACCCCGTTGTAGAAAAGAAACTCCCCATTCAACATTATAAGGGACACACCTACGTAGGTTACTCCGCAGGAGACAACCCACCTGCATAGCCTCAAATTGGGATCTTGCTATACCCTTTCACAGCCACAATTACTACGCAATCAGTTAATTTTCTTGGGCCTGAACTCACCACAAGACATGAGAATTTAATTTGTCCCATAATTTAAAAACGTGAAAGTTTCTTCAACACACTCAAAACTCGAGACTATACATGAAAACGAAACACTTCTCGTCATATTCAAACTACTTGAACACATCCCGCGGTCACATCATACTTATCATACTGCCATTCAACCGCTCATCGAGCTACAAATTTCACTCATAGGGATATTACCAGATATATGAGTCCAAAATAGACAAGTTCACACAGCTGAAGCTATCGAGCCTAAGCTGCGGTCTAAACCTGGCCTCAAGTCCTCCATACAGGCCCATCACCAAAATGCAGAATACACATCTCGAACTTCATTCATAGAATCACAAGTCGCGATGAACAGCTGATACTAAGCGCTCACATGAGCACATAAATGCATGGAAGAAATTCAAAGAGTTATGTTTCAAGCTGAATCAATTCCGCACGATAAGGAAAGAAATATGAGAAATTATCCTAAATGCCCTGTAGCCTCTCGAAGATAAGTATGGACGTCATCATACCGATCCGCAAGACTCTACTAGACACTTGCTCATGACTTGTATAACCTATGAACCTAGAGCTCTGATACCAACTTGTCATGACCCAAAATCTACCAGTCGTGATGGCACCTAACCCAACCCGTTAGGTAAGCTAATTTAAAAATATCAGATTAAAATAATATTTAACTGACTCTAATACACTCCCCAAGAACTGGTAGTACAAATCATGAGCTTTTAAGATTAGTAATTACAAAGCTAGTATAAAATATATACATTATCTGTTTGAAATGTACATAAACAGATTTTTATAAATCTAAGGCTACCATGAACGAGAGGCATCTACGATCGGAACACAGGTACATCGTCAAATCCAGCTCCTGTCGATCACAACAACATTAGCGTCCAATATCTGCACGCAAGGTGCAAAAGTGTAGTATGAGTACAACCGACCCCATGTACTCAATAAGTAACAAACCTAACCTTAGGTTGAAAGTAGTGACAAGTTGGAACAAAGATCAAGTCCAACACCAATATCCAACAACAGTCCATAACAAT
The DNA here is from genome assembly GCF_000390325.3 of Nicotiana tomentosiformis. Taxonomy (NCBI): domain Eukaryota; kingdom Viridiplantae; phylum Streptophyta; class Magnoliopsida; order Solanales; family Solanaceae; genus Nicotiana; species Nicotiana tomentosiformis. The sequence continues at coordinate 134,490,341 of NC_090813.1, forward strand.
GTGAAGCAAGTAATAAAACAAGTAACTCAGAGATAAAGGCTAAGCTTAATCATGATTTCTGAAAATAGATCCGCCTCTCAAGTGTATCAGTGAAAACTCAAGTCTTTTACCGAAGTTGCCAAAAAAATGAGTAAGTTTGAAAGAAGTAATTTTCCCAAAGATCCTTTCAACAAAAAATAACATGTTTCATTTTCTTTTCAGATAGCAAGTGGAAAATGCATCACTATGCCCATATGCCAATATGTGTGAGAAGTCATGAATGACGTGATACCGTATATCATGAGGAAAATATATCTCTATGCATGTATGTCAAATGTGCATGTCAATGCGATGCAACTCAGTGATAAAACCATATGCATACTCTAAGAGTATCATTTCACTCAGTCCTCTCAGTCACATCAGTCCTCCCAGTCACTCAATCCTCCTAATCGCTCGGCATTCGCACTCGACACTCGCACTCAGTAGGTACCTACACTCACTGGGGGGTGTACAGACTCCGGAGGGGCTCCTTTAGCCTAAGCGCTATAACAAGCCAATCATGGCATAAATCAGTCAACCATGATGTGGCGTGCAGCCCGATCCCATAAATACTAATATATATAAAGCCAATATGGCCTACTGCGGCATGCAGCCCGATCCTATAATCATCCTCACAATCAAGCCCTCAGCCTCACTCAGTCATCAATCTCTCCAGTCTCTTGGGCTCACAATGTCATGAAAATCAGCCTAAAATGATGATATGATGAATCAATAAATAGCAACAGAGACTGAGAGATGCTTTGAAATGAATGAACATGATTGAGTATGAAGTTACAATTTAAACAAATAATTAGAAATGACCTCAGTGGGTCCCAATAAGGCAAGATTACCAACATTTACCTAAGCATGATTTCTAACATGAGTCACAACTCAATTTCTCAAACACATAAAAATACATGGAGAAATACGAGTTAATTAACTATAAAGCTCTACGGAATCAACCGAGTCTCAATTTCTATGGTGCACGCCCATACGCCCGTCACCTAGCATGTGTGTCACCTCCAAACAATTCACATTAGAGATGTTACTTACCTTGAACAAGCTGAATCCGCTGCCGAGCAAGCTAAACAATATTCCGAAAATTCCATTCCGCGCGTATCCTGTCTCCTCAATTCAAGCCAAACGATCTGTATCTATTCAAATAACGTACAAATAATTCATAATTTACTCCAATGCTTACAAATTTACATTTTATAAAAATTTCCAACTCCGCTCGAAAAATCAACATTGGGGACCACGTCTCTGAACCCGACGAAACTCATAAAATCCGACAACCCATTCAATTACAAGTTCAACTATACTAAATTTTATTAAAATCTGACTCCGAATCAGTATTCAAATCCCAAACATTTATTTTATGAAATTTCTACAATTTCCCCTAAATTTTCATCTCAAAATAGTGATTAAATGATGAAAATAATGATATATTCATGTATATTAACCAAATCCGAGAATCACTTACCCCGATGAATTTCTTGAAAATCCCACAAAAAATTGCTACAAACCGAGCACCCAAAGTCCAAATATGAAAAATAAGATGAAACCCTCGTTCATATAGTACAACATCTGATCCCTATTGTGATGACCGCACTTTTCTTTTTGTGCGGCCGCACATCCCAAGTTTTGCAGCCACAATCCAAATTGTGCGACCACACTTCAGTAGCTCTACACTACTAGACTTCAGTAAATTTACCATAACTTTCTCTACAAATGTCTAAATGATTATTGCTATATCGTTCTGAAAACTAGATTCAAAGGGCTACAAATTTTGTGTTTGAATCATATCCAAATTCCCTATAGAGTAAAAGATACTCCTTCCATTTTAATTTATGTGAACTTATTTCCTTTTTAGTCTGTGCCAAAAAGAATGTCCTCTTTCTCTATTTGGAAACAATTTACTTTTATGCAATGATTTATAGCCACACAAAATATATGTGCCTCATTTACACCACAAATTCAAAAGTCTTCTCTCTTTTCTTAAACTCTATGCCGAGTCAAATGGGTTCACATAAATTTAAACGGAGGGAGTATAAGCTTCTGAAATCGGACCAGCGAAATCACCTTCTGTGGCCGCGAGAAGAATTCTGCGAACCGCACAATTTCAACTGCGGACCGCATATCTACAAGTGTTGTTCACACAATTCCTACTGCTACAGCACTTTGGGAGTTTTCGGCCGCACTTCTGCACTCTAAAATGTGCCCTCCGCACTTCAACTGGTCCATAACATCGTCATAGTGCCGAAATAATCGGACTCGCTCAAACCTCACCCCGGAACTCATTCGAGCCACTCGGGACCCTGTCCGAATGTACCAATAAGTCCTAAAACATGATACGAACTTAGTCCAGCCCTCAAATCATATCAAACAACATCAAAAATACAAATCACACTCCAATTCAAGCCTAATGAAAAATTAAAAATGTCCAACTTCTACTTTCAATGCCGAAACCTATCAAATCAAGTCTGATTGACCTCAAATTTTGCACACAAGTCATAAATGACATAATGGAGGTATTCCAATTTTCAGAATCGGATTCCGACCCCGATATCAAAAAGTCAACTCCCCGGTCAAACTTGCAAACTTAAATTTTTATTTTAGCCATTTCAAGCCTAATTTAGCTATGGGCTTTCAAATAATTTTTCGGATACGCTCCTAAGTCCGAAATCACCATACGGAGCTATTGAAATCATCAAAACTCTATTCCGGGGTCGTTTACACATAAGTCGACATCCGATCACTATTTTAACCTAAGCTTTAAACCTTGGAACTAAATGTTCCAATTCACTCCAAAACCTCACAGTCTAAGTCCGGTGAAACCAAATAAAGAAAAATCAGCAACAACTCAATAAGAACAACCACTTTCACACCAGATATGTTCAAGCATTTCCATGAGGTACCGAACCTCATAATCACAGCTCACGGGTCCCAATTTATGAACCCTAATCACTTGGCATCTTGTGCCCGCATTACAATTCATAACCGCACGGACGACTCACGCGCCAATGGACAATCCTCACACATAAGGCAAGTAGACAAGAGTACGTATAATGGTCAATGATGTCAGGATTCATCTTCTAAAATCGATATGGGTTATTTAACTACATGTATGCTTGTGCAAGTGTTCTACCACAATTCAAGTCAACAAATACGAGCATAGACAATGAATGACACATAAGAAACGATCATCACGCAATGTACAATGTAATAATGGCAACAATGAAGTTTGCAGCAATGTCTAACACAACAAGATTAGCTACATAGAACTAAGCAAATAGTACAACACGGAGGAAGACAATTAATATTATGCTAAAGAGACAAAAAACATTGACAAATACAATAGAATGGGGAAATGACAACAAGAGCCCTACCGAGGTATTGCCTCGTAGTCTCAAATCATAAAATGAATCACAAACTTTCCTTATATCACCGCGGGAGCCTTTATATTTAGTTTTTGAAAATATTTTTCCCGAAATAGCATCCCGCATTTTAGCCACCTTATCACACCACATGGCTTCTAGTAGTTCCCCCACTAGCCACGCATTTCAAACCCACCTTATCTTACCGCATGAGTTTCAACACCCAGACCTTATACCACCGCATGCGTATCAATAATAACAATAGCACGGTAGAAACCTCGTGCAACACAATAACAACAACACAATGGAAACCGAATACGGCACGTAAATCAACTCAGAACTTTAAAACACAAAGAAACGGAAAAATGAGCTCACAAAGAAAGACACAACACAGGGAATAATGGTCTCAACAAGAATAGCTCAACAAGAAAGAGATAATATGTAGTAATGATTCCACAAAGTACAATTCAATGATAAAAGGGATAACATGAATCAATGATTCCAAATAAGGACAAGTCTACAATAATAAGGGATGACAAAACTTCATTTAGGGTTGAGCAATTACGGAAGAGATATAACAAATTCAATTAAGGATAGCATATTAAGGAAAAGATAATAACAACTTCAACTAATGATAGGAAATTACGGAAAAGATAATAATAACTTTAATCAAGGATAAATAATTACGGAAATGATAGCATGGCAATAAATAAGGCAACAACTTTAGTTAAGGCACATAAGAGTTTAATCGGCAATAAAGGTAAAACATGAAGCAATTAATTCCAAATAAGACACGTAAGGGTTAATTTAGTAAATCGGGAATTTAACATGACAAAACAATTTCATATTTAATGGACATAAGAACCTAAGAGCCCTAAATGGTTAAACTTTCATAAATAAGCCCGAGCACGTACTCGTCACCTCGCGTACACAGACTTCACATGACATAATTAGCACCAAAGACTCAAATCCTAAGGGGTAGTTCTCCCACACAGAGTTAGGCAAGATACTTACCTCAAGGAAGCTAGATCGTTACTCTAAAATGACCTTCTCAAGTGAAAAAACCTCCGGACGGCTCAAATCTAGCCAAACTCACTTCAAATCATAAATAAAACTGATAGGAAACAATTCTGGATAATAAAGCTTCAACCTTTAACAAGAACTAAAAAGTCAACCTCGGGGCTCGCACCTCGGAACCCGATAAAATTTATAAAATCCGAACACCCATTCCAATACGAGTTCAACCATACCAAATATATCAACTTTCGATATCACTTAGTCGTTCAAATCATCATCTTACACTTTTGAAAGATTTTACAAATTTTCCAAAAATTCCAACTAAATTCTCTAATTTAATGATGAAAACAAAGATAAAACCATGAAATAAAATCAAATCCGGGTAAAGATCACTTACCCTAAACAACCACGCGAAGAACCCCTCAAATATCGCTCAAATTCGAGGTCTCTAGCTCAAAAGATGAAAAATGGACAAAACCCACAATTTTGGAAAATATATTCTGCTGCCTAGGCATTTGCATATCGTGATCGCGGAAGAAATAAAGCGACCGCGAAGAAGAAAATAACTATTGCCCCAAAAATATACTACGTGATCGTGTATGAACTCATGCGATCGCAAATAAAGGAACAGTTGATGCCCCCAAGAAATGTACTATGTGATCGCAAACCAGAACGTGCGATCGCGAAAGAGAAAATATACCAGCTATTGAGCTGTGCTACGCGAACGCGATGAAGGAGTATACACACGTACGCGATCGGGGGCAGAATTATGCGAATGCGAATAGGAATAGGTCCAGCCACCAAAACGGCCTACGCGAGCACGGAATGGACTTCGCGATCTCGTATAAGGGGACACCAAATATCAGAACAACCATCCAAAACATGAGAAAATGGCCCGTAGCCCATCAGAAACACACCCGAGGCCCTCGGGACCCCGTCGAAATATTCCAACAAGTTTCATAACATAACGCGAACCTGCTCGAGTCCTCAAATCACATCAAACAACGTCGAAACTACAAATCACACCGTGAATCCAACTTATAAATTTCCAAATCTTCTAACTTCTAAAACTCGAGCCGAAACATATCAAATCAACCCGAAAAGATGCCAAATTCTGCGTGCAAGTTCCAAATAACATAACCGAGCTAATCCAACTCTCAGAATCGGGTTCCGACCCTAATATTACCAAAGTCAACTCTCGGTCAAACTTTTCAACCTTCCAAAACTTTAATTTTCCATTTTTTACCGAAATGCTTCAAATTACCTTACGGACCTCCAAATCGAAAACTGGATGCACGTCTACGTCTAAAATCACCATACGAAACTATTGGAAATATCAAATCGCCATTTCGGAGTCGTCTACACAAAACTCAAAATCTGGTCAACTTTTACCGCATAAGCTTCAAAAATAAGAATTCTTCTTCCAAATTGACCCCGAATCATCCAAAAACCGAACTCGACCGCACACGCAAGTCATAACACATAATACGCAGTTGCTCGAGAATTTATGCCGCCGAACAGAATGCTAATTCTCAAAATGACAGGTTGAATCGTTACATTCACCCCCTCTTAAACAAACGTTCGTCCTCGAACGTGCCAAGAACTATTTCGAAATCATCAAATCACTGAGTGAACTATCATACATACACCCGTGAGTGATCCCACATCACCCCAATCCACATAGGCCCGACGACACCATCCCAACTGAAAATTATCCCTTCCACCAACTAGTACACCTTAGAATCAAATTTCTCACCATCCAATCAATTTCGAGAGACTGATTCCTACATCAACACACAGTATCAGCCTCAACCAGCTGCAACAACTTATGCCTACACACACAAGATACAAACGCACGACGTAGCACACTACACATATGCCCATAACAACATTTTTTATCACAATAGCTATCCATAATCAAACCCAACACCGACAATTAACCTCATATCCGCTATAACCATGTTCCAAACCTTCACAACATTGACAATGATGCAAGAAACATGAAGACCTTATAACTATACACCCGAATCAACAAGTCACACTTAACGCCACCTGAGCACACACCTCGCAAGCTAAAACACAATAAACACAACACGAATATGACTGAATATACAAGGAAACACATAAGAGACTATCAAACAAACCCGACAGGAACCACTCCCTATCTGTATCATACTACAAATCAATTTCACAAGGGAAATCAAAAAATATGAACTAATCAAGGATCTCATCGTGGTATAACTCCACCGCGGCATGCAGCCCGGTTCAAACACATCGAATCACATGAAAACGCGAGGGTCTCACCCTCAACTCGGAATCACAAGTAGAATATACATCATACCAACCGAAAACTTCCACTAATTCAGTTCCGCTAACGAAATCACAATACATACTAAACTCCCACACCGTTAGAGCATCTAAATCACAAGTTGTAGCCAATCACCCATAAATCACATCAAAACATACCGTAATGAGTAACAGAAACTCACTTCTAGTTTCATAGCTCTCTATTATGAATTAAAATAACACGATAGACATGGGCTACCACTATAGAATCTCCCAACAAGGGTAAACACATAAACAAAGTTCAAAATAATAAAACGCACTCGTATGTGAAGCAAAATAGGAGGACTCACCTCGATAAGCAGAACCGAAACAAAATACGAATAATGCTCCTTTATAACAACTCGAAATCATACCCGTGCAACATCATCTGGTGCAACGGCCTCAGTCCTACTGTACAAAGCATATCAACGTGTTGGGCCTCCCCCTCTTGGGCTTCCTCTACTCGCCTGACTTGCACCCCAAGCTAGTGGTGACGTGATATCAGCAACTGGAGAAGAACTCATAGCCTGAATACCCCGCTATGACACATCTCTCCGGAGTCTGGGATAATTCCTCACCATATGGCCAGTATCTCCACACTCAAAGCAACCCCTCTGATGACGTGGTTGTGGAAGCTGTCCGGTACGGGTACCTTGAGATCCATGGATATCTGAAGCACCGTACAAAGCATGAAGTTCAAACTAAACTGGTTGACCCACAAAACCTCTACCATGGCATACCCTGCCTCCAAAAATATAGACTAGTAGATCCTCCCAGTCCATGAGGCTTCTTAGCCTCTCTGACCTCTCTCTCCTGACCCTGCAAGTCCCCTCTCTCCTAGTCCTGTGTTCTCTCAAATCGGCGAGCGATCTCTACTACCTACTGAAATGGAACATCCATCTCTAACTCCCGAGCCATGTTGAACCGGTTATCATGACTGAGCCCCTAAATGAACCTGCAGACTCGCTCTCTGACTGTAGAAACCAAAACATGTGCATATCTGGTTAAATCACTGAATCTAACGGCATACTCTGACACTGACATAGTGATCTGGCGCAGCTGCTTAAACTACACGCGCCACGCTTCCTGAAGGGTCTGGGGAACAAACTCTCTCAAGAATACCTCTGAAAACTAAGTCCATAAAAGTGAATCTGCATCGGCCGGACTACCCGACTCATGTGCTCACCACCACTGATATGACGCTCTCTTAAGCTGGACTGTAGTAAAAGTGACCCCACTCGTCTCCACAATACCCACAATGCGGATAATACAGTAGCACTCTCCTAGGAACCCATGTGCATCATCTGAAGCCAAACCATTGAAAGTAGGAGGATAGTACTTCTTGAACCTTGCAAGCCTAAGCTGTTCTCCCTCATATGTTGTTGCCCTAACCACGGGCTGAACTATGGCAACAGGTTGTGTCAGCATGACACTTGGAACTTGACCACCGTGGACTCGCTGCTCTGGAGTACGAGTGACGGGAGTCTGGGCTCCTCCCCCGATCTGTGAACTAGTTAGTGCAACCAGAATCAACCCCCATGAGCCAATGTACCAAACATAGCTCAGGAACTGTGCTAAAGCCTCCTGACGTCCTGGGGTCACAACAGGCGCCTCCGGTACCTGTCCCCCAACAGGAGCTACTGGCGGCTCCTCAATAACTGCTTTGATAGGTACTCTAGCTGCAGCACGTGCTCCTCATCATCATCTTCCTCTGCCTCTACCCCAGACCCTGGCAACACCGGCTCTGGAGGTAGCATCGTCAGTAACTGCAGCTCGTGTCCTCAACATTTGTGAGAGAATACAATGACAAAAGTTCAAACTCCGAGATCAATAAACTCGCACGATAGGAATGAAGGAAGTGAAATTGTCCTAATAGTTCCGTACCCTCTCGAAGATAAGTACAGACATCTCCATACCGATCCGCAAGATTCTACTAAACTTGCTTATGACTCGTAGCACCTATGAACCTAGAGCTCTGATACCAACTTGTCACGACCCCAAATTTCCCTCCATAGGATGTCGTGACGGCACCTAGTCTCTAAGACTAGGTAAGACTAATACTGACTAAATTAATAGAAGAATTCAACCATCAACTGATAAATATGAAATAGAAATCTTTGAATACGACTTACAATCCCAAAACTGTTAGTACAACTCATAAGCTCTACTGAGTTTACTAGAAAAATCTCTAAATACAATTGTTCAGAAAAAGATTAAACAATATAAGTACAATAACAGAAGGTGAATCTGAGGCCTGCGAACGCGACGACAGGTATACCTTGAGTCTTCATAGCAGTGCTCGACCAGCTAGCTAATAATCAACAATAACCGTGGCACTTGGATCTGCACAAAAACGTACAAAAGCGTAGCATGAGTACACCACAGCGGTACCCAGTAAGTATCAAGACTAACCTCGGTGGAGTAGTGCCGAGGGACAGTCAAGACACCTACTGGACTAAACAACCTGAACAAGTGTGAAGGTGAACTAACAGAGAAAACAATATTAATATAAAGCTAAGCAGGATACAGAATACAAAATATTGCTTGCAATGATACACTAGTAACATCAATATTTAACAGGAAGTAGTCAGGTAATAATGTTGTAGAGTAAGCTGATCATAGTCTAAGTCCGGTGAGACCAAATAAAGGAAAATCAGCAACAACTCAATAAGAACAACCACTTTCACACCAGATCTGTTCAAGCATTTCCATGAGGTACCGAACCTCATAATCACAGCTCACGGGTCCCAATTCATGAACCCTAATCACTTGGCATCTTGTGCCCACATTACAACTCATAACCGCACGGATGACTCACGCGCCAATGGACAATCCTCACAGATAAGGCAAGTAGACAAGAGTACGTATAATGGTCAATGATGTGAGGATTCATCTTCTAAAACCGATATAGGTTATTTAACTACATGTATGCTTGTGCAAGTGTTCTACCGCCTCCTAGTCTCAAATCATAAATTGAATCACAAACTATCCTTATATCACCGTGGGAGCCTTTATATTTAGTTTTTGAAAATCATTTTTCCTGAAATAGCATCCTGTATTTTAGCCCACCTTATCACACTGCATGGCTTCTAATAGTTCCCCTACTAGCCATGCATTCCAAGCCCACCTTATCTCACCGCATTCGTTTGAACACCCTGACCTTATACGACCGCATGCGTATCAACAATAACAACAACACGGTAGAAACCTTGTGCAACACAATAACAACAACACGACAGAAACCTCGTGCAAACACAATAACAACGGCACGGCAGAAACTTCGTGCAAACAACATAACAATTATCTCAACAACAACACGTATGCCAAAACATAACAAGTCAAATAAATGACTTCCACAATATGTGCCCACATGCCACAACATTTTCTCAAAACAGTTGCAATATCACAACCACGCATAGCCCTCGGCTCAATAACATTGAATACAACAGTAACAATGACAATAATACAAGAATACGATAAGTAAATCAACTCAGGAACTTCAAAACAAAAAGAAGTGGAAGAACAAGCTCACAAAGAAAGACACAACATGGAATAATAGTCTCAACAAGATTAGCTCAACAACGAAGAGATAATGTGTAGCAATGATTACACAAAAGTACAATTCAACGGTAAGAGGGATAACATGAATCAATGATTCCAAATAAGGACAAGTCAACAATTATAAGGGATGACAAAACTTCATTTAGGGTTGAGCAATTATGGAAGAGATATAACAAATTCAATTAAGGATTGCAGATTATGGAAAAGATAATAACAACTTTAACTAATGATAGGCAATTATGGAAAAGATAATAATAACTTCAATCAAGGATAAACAATTACGGAATGGATAGCATGGCAATAAAACAGGCAACAATTTTAGTTAAGGCACATAAGAGTTTAATCGGCAATAAGGGTAAAAAATGAAGCAATTAATTCCAAATAAGACATGTAAGGGTGAATGGGGAATTTAACATGACAAAAAAATTTCATATTTAATTGACATGAGAACCTAAGAGCCCAAAACGGTCAAATTTCCACAAATAAGCCCCGAGCACGTACTCGTCACCTCGCGTACACGGCCTTCATATGACACAATTAGCACCAAAGACTCAAATCCTTAAGGGTAGTTCCCCCCCCCCCCCCAAAGTTAGGCAAGATACTTACCTCAAGGAAGCTAGATTGTTACTCTAAAATGAACATCTCAAGTGAAAAAACCTTCGGACGGCTCAAATCTAGCCAAAATAACTTCAAATCATAAATAAAACTCATAGGAAATAATTTCGGATAATAAAGCTTCAACCTTTAACAAGAACTAAAAAGTCAACCCCGGAGCTCGCACCTCGAAACCCGATAAAATTCACAAAACCCAAAGATTCATTCTAATACGAGTTCAACCATACCAAAATTATCAACTTCCAATATCAATTCGTCGTTCAAATCATCAACTTACACTTTTGAAAGATTTTACAAAATTTCCTACTAAATTCTCTAATTTAATGATGAAAACAAAGATAAAACCATGAAATAAAATCAAAATCGGGTAAAGATCACTTACCCCGAACAACCACGTGAAGAACCCCTCAAAAATCCTCAACCGAGGTCTCTAGCTCAAAAGATGAAAAATGGTATTCTGCTGCCCAAGCATTTACACATCGCGATCGTGGAAGAAATAAAGCGACCTCATAGAAGAAAATAACTACTGCCTGAAAACTATACTACGCGATCGCGTATGAACTCATGCGATCGTGAATAAAAGAACAGCTGATGCCCCCAACAAATGTACTATGCGACCGCGAACCAGAACGTGCAATCGCGAAAGAGAAAATATACCAGTTGCTGAGTAATGCTACGCGAACGCGAAAATATGAACGCGAAAAGGAAAAGGTCCATCCACCAAAACGACCTACGCGAACGCGGAATGGACTTCGCAATCGCGTATAAGAGGACACCAGATCAGAACAGTCATCCAATAGATGAGAAAATGGCCCGTAGCTCATCTGAAACACACCCGAGGCCCTCGGAACCCCCGTCGAAATATGCCAACAAGTTCCATAACATAACACGGACCTGATCGAGGTCTCAAATCACATCAAACAACGTCGAAACTATAAATCGCACCACGAATCGAACTTATAAATTTCTAAATCTTCTAACTTCTAAAACTCACGTCGAAACATATCAAATCAACCAGGAATGATGCCAAATTTTGCATGCAAGTTCCAAATGAAATAACAGAGCTAATCCAACTCTCGGAATCACATTTCGAGCCCGATATCACCAAAGTCAACTCTCGGTCAAACCTCTCAACCTTCCAAAATTTTAATTTTCTAATTTTCGCTGAAATGCTTCAAATTACAATACGGACCTTCAAATCCAAATCCAGACGCACGCGTAAGTCCAAAGTCATCATACGAAGCTATTGGAATTGTCAAATCATTATTTCGGAGTTGTCTACGCAAATGTCCAATTCCGGTCAACTCTTACCACATAAGCTTCATAAATAAGAATCCTTCTTCCAAATTGACCCCAAATCAGCCAAAAACTGAACTCGACCGTACACGCAAGTCATAACACATAATACATAGTTGCTCGAGACCTTAAACCGCCGAACGAGACGCTAATTCTCAAAATGATCGATCAGTTCATTACATCAATTTGGGTATCTTATTTGTTAAATTAATGAATATGGCTTGGATGATAAATCTATGATCTTTGATTTTATAATTTTTAGTAAAAAAAATTCATTAGGCATGGTTAAGAACGTTGACTTGATATTTGTTCTCCATAATGTTGCTAACATATTTAATATACATTTATATCTTGAAAATTGTCACGGCCCGAATTTCCCACCTTGTGATGTCATGATGGCACCTTAAGCCTAACACATGCTGATTTAATGACAGAATTGAACTATTTAATTGTTTATCATAAACCATTAAATGACATACATATCCGCAAGCGGCCAATAGTTATACGTTTCCCAAAAATCGGTAATACGGAGTCATAAGCACTACTAAAACACACTAGAATTTCTAAACACAATACTGGTTTGAATTACAATTTAACAGTAGCATAATGAAGTAAGATGGTGACTCCGAGGCCTGCGAACATCAAGAAGGTATACCTTGAAGTCTCCTGCCGTGCAGACGCAACTCTCAACAATACAATCAGAATATTTGGATCTGCACAAAAATGTGTAGAAGCGTAGCATGAGTATACCACAGCATTACCCTATAAGTATCAATCCTAACCTCGGTAGAGTAGTGACAAGGCCAGGTCAAGACACCTACTAGACATAGAAACTTATTCAAGATATACATAATCTAATAATGGAAAGAGCATCAATGTAAGACCAACGGCGAAAATATTATTGATTTACAACCAACAATGAAGTAATAGAAATATAAATGGTAGCAAGTAGTGAACGAGTAATAAAGAAACAACATAATCAGAACACCGATGAGATGTAAATGAACTCAAATAAGGAAAAACGGATGACAACTCATATAATTAAATCGCTCCCAACGCATGGACTTACAACAAGAATTACCTCGATGCACCATACCTCATAAAACACAAGTCATAGACCACAATTTCCAAATCTTACACATATGGTGCCTCGTGCCTACAATAACAATCACCTTCGCATGGCAAAGCCCACGTTCTACCATGTACTTTGCAACCGTGATAAATATTAATTTAGATGAACGAAAGATATATTTAAACACCATAAAACATAATAGCAATTTTGAGTAAAGTAAGGTGTCAAATGAAATAATGAGTTTATTTTAGAGATCGAGTAAAGTAAAATAATATACAATTTATAGGAAATATAGTATAAGATAGGTTTAGTTTAGAAATCAATAAAATTGAGTAAAAGTATCATTTTCAAACAAAACAAAATATCAGTTAAATTAACAAATTAAATATAGAATTTGTTAAGAAAAAATATAATAATATTTTTAAGTAAGGTAAACATCTAACAGGGTGATGAGTATAATTTGAGAACCCAATTATAGTAAAAGTATTGCGATAAGCATTTAGAATAATAAAGCACCGAGTGAGATAACGAGTTCTATCTTAAGAGTCACATAGAATAAAACATGTTAATAATTCTTTTATTTAAACCATTAAGTAAGGTAAACATCTAACAGGGTGATGAGTATAATTTGAGAACCCAATTATAGTGAAAGTACTGCGCAAAGCATTTAGAATAATAAGGCATCGAGTGAGATAACGAGTTCTATCTTAAGAGGCACATAGAATATAATATAATAACTCAACAAATTATGTAATGGACAACTCAACAAAATATGATATAATAACTCCACACAATTAAATAATAATAACAGGGAAAGAAAACAGGAAATGAAAGTAAAGCAGTTAGTTTATGAAAATGAATTCAAACCTCACTATTAGAAAGCCCAGAATAACAAACCTCGTGATCTCATATAAAAATGTTGAAACTAACACCACAACAACAACAAACAGTACAACACACATAATCCGTTGCGGCGCACAACCGGATCCCACCATATCATCATTAATCAACATCATAACCCTCCCTTATTCCATCATATTATCATTTATCAATATCAATCATTACGTACACAAACCGTTGCATCGCGCAACTCGATCCCACCATATTATTATTTATCAATATCATAATTCTCCCTTATTCCACAATATTATCATTTATCAATATCAATTATTATATACTTAAATCGTTACGGCGCACAACCTAATCCTACCATATCATTATTTATCAATATCATAATCCTCCCTTATTCCACCATTTCAATTTATTATCCTTCAATTCCCGTTGCGGCGTGCAACCCGATCCACAAACAATATCAATATACATAAATAATCCAATAACTCAATTTACAAGAATTTCTACAATCAAAGGGTATGAGTTCAAGGCAATAAAGAAACCATGTAATAATCAAAAGAATGCAACAAATATTACAAAAATAATAAGACAAGTAAAGCACGTGACAATTAAGGTGTGCAAGTAAAACAGTTAAGGCAAGTAGCAAATAAGTACAGAGTCATGGAAGGGATGAACAATTCAATATTTCCATAACAAACAGCCCATGGCTCAACCACCAATATGTACAAGAATTTCAACAATAACAAAATGAATGAAAATGTTCAACAAGGAAAGGTATCTCAACAATTAACAACTTCGCCTCAATGTGATAATAGCTATTACAATTTCAACTCCAATAACTCAACAAGATGATATTCCACGAAATGATAACTTCAATTAAAAGTGATTCAACAATTAAGAGGTAACAAGATAATAAGGAAGGCAATAACTTCAACTAAATCATATAAGAGCAAAATAACAAGTAAGAGGTAGAACAAGTGCTAACAACGTCAAATATAGCATGTAAGAGTAGATTAACAATGAGAGATATAATATGTTATGACAATTCAATTAAATGCATGGAAAGAGACTAGATAATCTAAATCAGTCAAATACCATATATAGCCCGTGTACTCACTCGTCACCTTACATACACAGTTTTCACATAACACAAACAGTACAATCAACCCAAATCCTAAGGGGTAGTTTTTTCCACACAAAGTTAGGCAAGATACTTACCTCAACTAGGCCAACTCAACCCTCCGAAATAGCTTTCCCCCTAAAATTCGCCTCCACATGGCTCAAATTTAACAAAAAATGACTTAATAACATAAAACAATGTAAGAGAAATCAATTACAATAAATAAAGTTATGATCCTTATATATTCCCAAAAAGAATCAACAAAAGTCAATGCCGCCGCCTTGTATTCTGAATCCAAGCTTACCTGAGCGAAGCCAGAACCAATGCAAGCTCACACGAATGAACATCGGTTAAATCGGAGTCCGATAGCTCAACCAATTCGCCAAAATAACACTCTTGGGTGTTCATAACCCAAAAGTCCAACCCACACTAATTGGGTCCCATATCTCCCGAAATACTCCTCCAAAACTCGCCAAATTCGAGTATGTTGTTCTCCTAATATAGGAGAACAAGACCCAAAAGGAATCGAGAAATAAACGCCTCTAACTAATTTTTAATTTTTAAAATTTAGGACATAACTCTAGGTCTTGATTTAAAGAATTAAGTAGATTTTCAATTAAAATTGTGGATTAAAGCTTAAACCAAGGGAATGAATCAAAGAAAAATACTTAGGTTATTGTTTAGACCTTACCCCGTGGAAGAAACTTGAAGAACATCCTTGAATTCTCCCAATCCCAAACTTTCAAGTTGAGAAAAACTCCAACAACATTAATAGCCAAAAATGCCTAGCTATTTTGTCTCGTTTTTTATGTCAAACAATCCCGAAACTCGCTTTTGAATCACTCTATTTGATTCAATAAATTCCTCGTGAAATTCCAGTCAATTTAGGCTTTTGTATCATTCCATTTGACCTTATAATGAAGGAGATATATTGGTTTCAATATTTGAAAATAGTGCAGATTTTTAAATACGAATTCAGTGGTAATTTCGTAATTAATATAAAAAATCTCATAACCCAATTGTTAGTAAAATGACCATAAATTCCTCATACGATGTCGAAGCTTGATGATTCCAGTTGCTATGGTTCCAAAATTACGATACAGATATAATGGTTTTGTCGAAACACGAATCAAAGGTCGTTTGCTCAATATGATAACCTTTATGCTCTAATCGACGTCGAATTCGAAAACAATCATCATACAACCCAAACTTATCCAAAACTCATCGGAATCTAATCAAACTTTGTGGACATGTCCAAAATCATCATACAAACTTATTGGAATAATTAAAATATGATTCCGATTCCGTTTACCCAAAAGTCAAATCTTGGTCAACTCCTCCAACTTAAAGCTTCTAAAACGAGAATCATTCTTCCAAATCAATCCCCAACCGCTCAAAAATCGAAACCAACCATACACGCAAGTCATAATACATAATATGAAACTACTCATAGTTTCAAACCACCGAATGAAACGCTAAATCTCAAAACGATCGGTCGGATCGTTACAAAAATTGAAGGGAGCCTTGGCGTAACTGGTAAAGTTACTGCCATATGACCAGGAGGTCACGGGTTCGTGTCGTGAAAATAGGCTCTTGCAGAAATGCAAAGTAAGGTTGCGTACGATATACCCTTGTGGTCTGGCCCTTTCCCGGAACCCGCGCATTGATGGAGTTTAGTGCACCAGGTTGCCCTTTTTTATCTTGAAAATTGACGTTAAGAGAAAATTAATGTACGAATATTATAAAAATAAGAAATAAAATAATATTAAGTTATTTAATTATAAGTAAAATATTTAGGTAAAAGTATATTATATGGAGTAGTATATGAAATAGAAGGTATTACTTAAATGAGAGGATTTATAATGTCAATGACATAATAGAATTTTCAGGTAAAGTTTTATAAAATTTTGTTAAAGTGACTATTGTGCTAACTAGAGCATAGTAAAATGATAAAAGAAAGAAAAATAACTTTTGGGTAATGAACACAAAATTAAATGACTTCCACGTAATATAAAAAAAAATATTTTTTTGATAATGAATACAAAGTCGAACGACCACTCATAAACTTTACCCATCTTCTTCTTATTGCGTATATATAAGTTTTCCAATTATATTGGCTCCCTATATGGACCTTATAATTCGCATACTCAATATATAATTTTGGTGTTTCTAGCTTGTACATATTACACAGATGTAGAACAGCCAGATGCCGCTGACCTCGACATTGGCATGTTATTTATGGCTTTGATTAGTTTATTGATTAACAAACAATATCTGTTAAACAATAAGTGTCATTAATTAATTTAATCATGGCTCTGATTATTTGTTTAAACATGAGCATGTGACTATTTTATGTGATTAACAAACACTGTTGATCTATTAGAGATTCCCAGTAGTTTGTCCAAATAGAGTTCGCGTAATACTTTGTCTGAACAAAGAAACGAATTCAAGGGGTGTTGCGGGGAGAGTGACAGAGAGAAACATGAGTGAGTTAGAGAATATATTTGCATTTGAAGGTGATGGAAAATAATTGTAAGGTTACAACAGTAGTTAAACGTCCCTTCCAGAGTGACCAGGACAGTGGCTTAGATTTGCAGAATATATAAAGTAAGAAAGAAACTTACCGGACATTTTAATCTACAACTATATATGTTGGCGACAAGACTACGAGACAAGACCAATGACAATGGGGGGATTCCTTCCCATTCCAACAAACATACGACTGTTTGTTGGGGAAAAACCACGAGCGTCCGTTCAACATTTTTCGCACTGGTTTTTCTCTCCAACCCATTCGTGGTTTTCTTCATCTTCTACCAAAAATACGTAGGAAGAGAAAACCTCATAGATAATTAATTTGCTGTGTGTTGGGGGAATAGTGACAAATACACAAATTAGTGTTAGTATCCATCTATTGTTACATATAGACTTATACATGAATTTGACTCTAGCTAAAGTTTATTAATATATGTCCCAAATTAATTCAATGTATGCGCTACATTATCTTGAAAGTATTAGCAAAAGAATGGGATATAAATAGAGAGTTAGAAATGAAAACGAATTGTTAAATTGCTGTCAGTCTTATCAAGGAGGAACACATACAATATCACTCTTTTAGGCTATTATTGAAGATTTCAGGAGGGATTTTACGGTGTTCTTTTTATCTCACATATTTGTGGACTCATATCTTACATATCTGGGTCCAAAATATTCTGGGACCACAAAATTGTGAGACAAAAAAGATGTCTCATACAACTAGTGTCAGTTGTGTAAGGCACAAAATAAATTTTTTCAAATTTCAGATACTAGTTGGAAGCCAACAAGGATATACATATCGGGAGGAAGGCTAAAAATGTATAAATTTCCTGGCAAGAGAAGGGCACAAAAACGAAGAAAATGTGCTTATCTGGGGAAATGCAGTCAAGAAAATGGAATTTTTACTCTTGGTAGATTTATAGTAACGGTGACTATAAAAGATTCTAGGAAATTTAGTTAATATTTTCTAGTGTACCCAAAAAAAAGTATATGTAAATATGTATTGCTTCGTTTGTTTCAGTTTAAATGATACACTTTCCTTATTAGTTCGTTCCAAAAAACACTTTACAATTGGAAATAATTCAACTTTAAACTCTTCAATTTACTCATTTTATCTTTAATGAGAAGCTTTTATAACCACACAAATATCATTACCCCCACAAAATTTTTACCTCTTAAATTTTTAGGTTCACAAGTTTTGAAAGTCTTCCTTTTTTTTCTTAAATTTCGTGTCGAACCAAATTTTCTTTTCTAAATTGAATCGGATGAAATAAAGTATATACCTTTGTAACTATATTACTGTCATATGTTACTAAAAACAATTGACTAAGCAGTGCTGAATAACACGATGTCTCCGCCACATGAGCTCTGTTCATTGTTTTTCTGTTCGCACAGAAAACCTAAAGGCTAGGAAGGGAAAGGGTGTTGTGGTAGGGGACAGCACACAATATTTTTTGCGGGGCAAAACCACTTTCTATGGGCGTTTTTTAACCGGTAGACCCATTTATAATTGATTGTACTATTGAAGAGGTGAGGGTCCTAACTCGATTTTGTGTACGATTAATATTTTTTTTGTTTTTCTTTATTTTGTTAAAGGAACGCAACAAAGTACGACCAATACGAGTGTCGACTCATGCTGGTTGTTGCAATGCACTCTTCCTTTGGCTGGCTTCTTTGCTTTCATGCTATTCTACGGTACTTTTGTTTCGGTTTACATAAATCTATTTTCTTTTTAGTTCGTTTCAAAAAAAATAATTTTTTTTTAAATTTAAAAATAATTTTACTTAAACTTACAATTCTACCCTTAATGAGAAACTTTTATAACCATACAAATACTCTGGCCCCCTTTTTGAATTGTTTAGGACCACAAATTCCAAAAGTCTTAATTTTTTCTAAAATTTCGTGCACAGTCAAACAAGTTCACATAAATTGAAACGGAGGGAGTAATATTTTTATCTAGGAGAGTCAAAACATAAAAATTAAATATACGAAAAAGTTAAGGTAATTATACATAGTATATATACATAAAAATAGATTTAATTAGATAATATGATTTTTCGATGGGAAGAGTGTTAATTGACAAGGTGTCTCCATCACTGCTAGTTCTCGTCATTAAAGATTTTGTGGTAACAGTTTCATAATTTAGGTTTTATATATATATATATATATATATATATATTCATTTTGATTTAAAAAGAGTAAATTTTTTAATATGTACATTTAATTCTATATATATTTAATTTCGTATATTAATATATGGTTCGATCCCAAAGAATGGAGTCCTGCCGGTTTGGCGAACTTATGGTTGAATCTGCCATTAGTACTATACTAGTAGTGATGTAATATGGAAGAAATCAAGGGGGATATGTCTGAGTTGCGTGTGGTGGCTGGTTGTTGCATACTTGCATCTTTTGAACTTCTGCTTATGCTATAGCGGAGAAGAATTTACCACAAACATGAGTGACCTTGCTGTAGTTGGCTCTGATGATGAGGAGAATATTACCTTTTTCATGATTGATGAGAATAAACAATTACGTTGGCCGTGTGTCGTTTTGCTTGTCCTATCAACATAAAAAGGATACAATATGGTTCTTAGAAAGTTTCTCACAACCATTCCTCTTTTCCCTTTTCTTCTTTTTTACCAAAAACTTCTCTCTACCTAATGGTTTTGGTTGAGTTAACGACCAGATTCATTCTAGTTTGATAGGAACTGAATTTAATTGACGAGAATTTTGTTTACTTGAGACTATAACACTAGATGGTATTAAAGTTTAAATGTAATGTTTGTACTGAATTTTGACCCGTTTTGAGCATGTAGGCAAATATTATTTGGTGTAAATTTATGTAGCCATTGCTGTCTATAGGAAAAATTGTTTATCCGCTTTAACAGTTATTTTAATAAAGAAGGGGTTAAAGGCAAGTGTAGCATGATTGATCCAAAACCCTTTATCTTTTTGTGTGATCCATATAACACGTATGAAAGCTAAGATAAAAGTTATAGCAATGAACAAGGCAAGAGTTCAAGAAAATACAATAGTGAGCTTTGTGTATTTGCAAGTGTTCTCCTAGAGAGATGATACAGAAAGGGAGAATGATAATTTTATTTGGCTTCTCTGAGAAGCTATCTATATAAAATCGAAAGCACCTTTTTTTTACAAGACCATGCGACAGTGAGAAAAAAGGCTATTAAAAAGACATCTCTGGCTCGGCACAAAGTTCGATGATGGCTGATGTCAGAGGGTTGGTGAGAATACGCTCCAGCTGGTATCAGGGTCAGGACCCAAAGAAAGAGATCTGATGGGCCTAGTGGCATTGCCCAATCGGTCAATGATGGCCTCGATCATTCCGAGACAGAATCATTTCCTTGAGATACTCGTGACAATAATCCTGAAGCCCCCAACTGGGGCCACCAGCCGTAATACCCCGAGTACATGACTCATACAAGGCCATGACTTTCACATGTCACACCCCCGTCGATCCACCTAGTGGGTTCGAAGTTTTATCCCATACATACAGTCTTCCACTTTCTGAATACTTAATAAAATATATCCGAAAAGCGGAAGAGTTACGAATTTTCTTTGGCGAGAAATAAATTGGAAAGACCACTAATAGTTTCAAAGATGTGTCGTACATTAAATCCTTAATTATTGCCCTTGGGTTTCATTCGACAACACCTCTTCGATTAAGCTACTAGAGCACGTGGCGCTCCATGAGCGGTTACTCGCCATAATGATCTTATGTCCCCTTATTTAGCCCACCATTAACTATAAGAAGAGTCCACTACTTTACTAATAATTTTCGTATTAACTCCCAAAGAAACTTTCGAAGGAGACCGATCTCTGTTTGCAGCAATCTGATTCAATCATGTTTTCTTCCCAAAACGCATCCTCTGAATCTCTGTTAAATGATCCGGTGTCTTTTGCATGTAGAAAAGGGAAGGCACATACGATGAAAGTTCCCGACGAAATAGGGTCGGAAGATCTTGCCGAGGAGATAATTCCTTAGGCCTTCGTTTCACGGAGACTGCCAAGATGTAGGTAATGGCAGGTTAATGGAAGAATATAAGTCCTTAATGTGGAGGAGCACCTTTCTTAGGTAAGGGTTGACTGCGGTCGGGACATCGATGTGGAAGTTGTTGCCGTGGGCAACGGGGCTCGGATCACCCATTACGTTGTGGGCTTCTTCATGATCTTTACTAAAAACCCTTCACTATAGGCTTTGGGCTCCCTGTCCCTGAAATTATTTAAGCCTTCTGTCACCGATACTAGGTCTATCTAGCGCAATTGGCCTCTCAATTTTGGAGGTTAGTTGCTTTTATCAAATTTTTTACCGATCGGGACTGAGTAAACTTCACTTTTGATCATTTGATTCATCTCTACCCCCCTTGGCTGTTTTGGAGGGAAATGATATACCTGATCGCACGAGGAACTCGTTCCCTTATAACAAGTACTGAGGATGACTGATCTCGTCCAATTTCACTTCTCTCTTTAAGGTTATGAAAACGGTCAATGCAATAGTAATACCCAACAAGAGTCGGGGTCGAATTTCGCAGGGAGCTATATGAATGGGTGTTAGTAGTATATATCTTAGCGCATGAGTTTGTATATCTAAATTTACACTTCCGCAATATTTGTTTTTGTTTGAAAATTTAAATTAAACTACAATTGTGATTCAAAGAATGAAACTAGGAAATTGTTTTTGTTGCTTTTCAAATAATATAAAAGGCCTACGGCTATGAACTTCACTTAGGTGTTTGCCTAATGGGTTGTAAACTCTAAGACTTGTTTTATTGGTCGGGGTGTATTATAACTATCAACACTCAAGTACCCACTCAATACCTCTCGGTCAGAGAGTGATTTTGCCTAATTTGGCTTTCTCAAGTCCAAATGGGTATTGAACAAAATAATTAATAAGAAGCTCAAGTTGGGTTTTACTATCTCTAGGTCCAACCCTTGAATTAGGCTTATCAATCTTTCGATTGACCTAATTTCTTGCTAGCCATATTTTTCTAGACTAAGTCTCTCTTTCTCAAGTAGAGACCAAGTCAAATAGGCATGAATTAATGTTTACAACCATTAATTCTTCAAATAAAAGCAAGAACAATGCTAGATAATAAACACCCAACCATAAACAGACAATAAATCAAAAACCCATTAAGTTTACACACTAGGGTTGAGTCATAACCCTAGTGAAAATCTAGCTATTCATGCTCAAACTAGAAGAAATAGGAGAAGAAATGATAATTAAACTCATATTGATAATTAAGATGACAAAATCTATGTTCAAATAATTCAAAATAGCAAAAACTACTAAGAAGAGTAAAAGAAACCGTCTACTGTAGTAGTTGATGTTAAAAGCTAACCTAAAAATGTGAAAATTTTCTATTTATATAAAGCTAGAATTTTCGGACAAAAATGCCCTTTCGGAGGTTATGCGGCCGCACAATTCCATGTGCGGTCCGTACTTTTCTTCAGCTTGACAACAGTGGAAATCTGCGGCCGTATAAGTCTGATCTACGGCCGCACTGCTTTCTTTCTGCGGTCCGCACAGTTCTGAGTGTGGCAGTACCTTGCTCTTCTGCGGTCCGCACAAATATGAGTGCGGCCGCGTGGCTCTTCTTTTGCGGCCGCACAATAATTGTGCGGTCCGCAGTTTGAGATGCAGGTTCTCTGAACTTTTGTTTTAACCCAGCTTCTGTGGCCGTACAATTTATGTGCTGGCCGCACTTTGAACATTTCTCTGATGGGAATTTCTTCACAATCTGCGGCCGCAGATGATATTTTGCAGTCCGCACTTCTGAGCTTTTATGCATATTTTTGTCCTTTAGTTCAGATTACTCATTCCTGAGTTTGATTTCATCTTGGGAGCTCATTCTCTAATATTCCTGCAATTAAGTATATTTTTTCAGTTTTCGGGAACACAATTAAGCGTTTTTGGACGAAAACGAAAGCTAAACAACGCTAATAAGTAGTCAAAATCCCCACTTATCAATGACTATTATCGGGTATGGTTTGACTAGTTTATGATGATTCCTACGCTTCGCATGTACCAGCCAACCTCCCCGCCGCTTCTGCAAGCATGGATATTTACATGTAAGGTTTTGTAAAATATTTCAGACCTTATCGCAATTATAGTCACTTATCTTTTTTAATAGTGATTATATTCGTGCAGCTTGCTTGGTCCTTTCTGCCCCTGTACCCGAGATTTTTGATTGGGTAAAGAATATTTTGCAAGCCTGTGAAGAAAATAACAGGACATGGAGGGCTATTTCTTTTGACCGGTGAAAGGAGAAGAATCATGGTGATCGGTCACAAAAAAAATATTTAAGAAAAAGGGTTTTTCCAATTTTTGCTTCCTCGCCCTCTAGCACGTGTGTTTTGTAGGTATACTTGAGAGGAGATCAGCTACCGGGGCACTCTCCTCTTCTAATTTTGCAGTTACCCATATTCAGGACATAACTACCGGGGGTTTCCTCAAATTGGAAAATGAAGTCCGGTATTTCAGTGATCCTGCTACCAAGGGGATCAATGCATGTCTCCTACGTTGTCGTTGGATGATCGAGAGCCAAAGGGAGGAGATGCCTAGGGTGATTGACCTTGTCTTAGAAGAGAAGGAGGCTGTCGATTCGGGGAGAGGTGGATGTCTCTCCCCGGACAATCTTGATAATGTCGTCACAAATCAGAGTGGATGTGCTGCAGGTAGCGAAAGTGGAGTCCCAACTACCGAACTATAGTGTCGATGAATGTGTTCCCTATCGGTTCGGTAGTTGAGGCCAATTATGGAACCACTGCTTAAAAGTTGTGCTCCAAGACGGGTCCCTAAGATCCTTCCCCTCACCATGCAGGTCCAGATACTCCTGACTTGGAATATTTTCTCTCCTAATGACTTCCTCCCTCCTCTAGGTTACATTACTTTCCTTTGATTTTATCCCTCATGTACCGGGAAAACTAAGTTTTCTGTTTTCTCTTGTATAAAGCCTTTTTCTTACCACTGCAATAATAAAAAGGGCAAAAAGGTGGCCATTGGCACTGGCCGAGGAGGTCGAGCATGCCTGGGCCGAAGTCATTGAGCTACGCACAAAGAATTGCAGGCTTTAAGAGGACAACGAGTATCTGCGGGCCTTGTGGGTGTCTGTGTCGTTGCAAGTTGAGCTGGCGCAAAGGGAGCTGGAGAGCAAAAGGCGGCTTTAGCCATTCTCGCAGAGTCCAACCGGAAGCTCCAGGCAGCAAACCTTTTGAGGGCGAACGAGCATGCTCAAACCTCATCGACAAATACCGCTCTTTAAGAAATAATTGCTCAATTGCAGGCTGAACTAAACACTCTCAAGGGTCACAGGCACCAGGAGGAGGCTTTCACAATGAGGCTCGAGGGCTATTACAGAAAACTGAGGGCACGCCGCCAAGCTGATAAAGAAGCAGGTGAGCTAGAATGGAATTGGGTGATCCTCACAACCCATTTAGAAACTTTGTGTGCGGTTCAAGATAGAAACTTTGACCTCCCTTAGATGGTTGTTGAGTTTCACGCGGCTGCTACTACTGTAGAGCAAGTAGTGGAGCAGGTGCTATCCAGGTTTGACGAGGAGATTTCTGAGAGCGAAGACTCTGTGGTCCCTATGTTAGTTCCTCCCCTCCCCCCATTTTAGTGTATATTATATGAAGCTTTGTTGTTGGGCTGTTGTACCATTTTATTATGTATTATCTTTTTAGGCGCGTCAGTCGGATATTTTTTGGCCCTTTTTGTGCGTGACATATTTTGCTCTCGTTGAACAATATCCAAATTCGTCTTAGTTGTATATAACCGGGTCGTCTTCCTATTTTATAAATGTTCGTTGACTTTCTTTTCATATTTTTTGTAATTGTCTCGCTTGTTCTTCACACTTAGCTTTATTTGAATGTCGTTTTATGATTAACTATGAACAAAGAATAATTATAAATCAGGGATATGAGACCGGTCTATATGGAGTCTCAAAGTTCCCTTGTTTTATTATTTATTACTTGATCGTGAAGGTTTTTTCTCTTTAACCTTCTTTCGAAATTATGTTCCCTGAAAATATACTCCAAGATTGAGTGATAACTCTAGTTGGCCTTGAAGGATCTTAAGTGTATATTTGTTTTGCCGAGATCGAGTCTTAGATCGAATCTAGATACTTAGCATCCGGCGGCGTTGCTGCGATCGGGAATTACTTGTCCAATTTATGAGCAAGAAAACTTAACCATAAGCGTTATTTCATTTTGACCTTTTTTCGAAACTATATTCGTATTTGAGCAACAAAGGAATATACGTGGGGATTCGCTGAAAACTTTTGGTGCGCTTTGAAGGGTTTTCTTTCTTCTCAACCCCTTTATTAGTACCAGTTTTGAACCGAATACGAGTGCATGACTTTCGATTGCATATTATGATTGGGAAGTAACCATTCGACTCATAAAAAAGAGAGCCCTTTTTATATGGTGCTTATGAGGAGGACATCTCGATCTCATTTCTAAGCACAAGCTCGTTATAAAACTTTATAATTTTGATCCAAAGATTGTATTGTGTGTTTTTTGCGGATTCTATGATCTAAGTATGGAGACTGTGTCGCGTGTTTGTAGAAGGATTTTATGATCTAAGTCTGGAGATTGTGTCGCGTGTTTGGCTTTGATGAAAATCGTATGTATAAGTGCGGAGACTTGTTGTAGTAAAAAGAAAATAAAAGAAAATGATGTTTTATACTTCAATACCACAAAGAGGAGGGGTGATTTGTGTGGTGCCTGATTTTCGCGTGCACTGAATTATCGAATGACTTCGTTTTTCTATGCGTTTCTTACACTATAGTTGCAGAATAAAAAAATGCAGAAAGTAAAGAACACAAGGGCTTTA
The DNA here is from genome assembly GCF_000390325.3 of Nicotiana tomentosiformis. Classification (NCBI taxonomy): domain Eukaryota; kingdom Viridiplantae; phylum Streptophyta; class Magnoliopsida; order Solanales; family Solanaceae; genus Nicotiana; species Nicotiana tomentosiformis. The sequence continues at coordinate 134,516,982 of NC_090813.1, forward strand.
CGTGGAAAATACCCGGCTCAAAAGGTGAAAAAAAATACGACCTACTACCCAGTAGGATTTTCTCCAAACACTTCACTACAACTCTGATCAAACAAAGTTTACAAACTCTTGCAAACCTAAGGATTACCTCTAACCTTTGTAGCAACCAGCCACAGGCTGTTGCGACTTCTTCAATTTAACTCTAACTTGAACAATACAACTAGAGTTTACAACCTCTTGCAAACCTAAGGATTAACTCTAACCCTTATAGCAACACGCCACAGGCTGTTTTAACTACTTCAAGTTAACTCTAACTTGAAAGATACAACTCAGGTACCTAGTATAATTTGCTTCTTAGAAAGCTGAAAGGTACAACTCAAAACGCCTACTACACTTTCAACTAGAAATAAAGAAAGACACATAAAACTCTTTATGGAGCTGGTTCTTCAATCTGGTTCGTGTAGCTTCAGGATTGCACTCTTAAATCTCACAGGAATTGCTCACAAAATACCTTGCTATTTTGCTCTCAATTCGTGCTTAACTTCAGTATGTGTGCATCGCCTGTAAAAGAGAACAAAACCGATATATATAGAGTTAGTAAATAAAGATTAACTAAAAGTCTAATGCTTTACTCTTCCTTGGTGGAAGAGTTCTAGTTAACTTCAACTTCTAACTCTTTTCTTATCTTGGATAGAGTTCTTTTCAAGTAAGGAGTGTTGCTCCTTATCAAATATGCAACCTTTTCGTTCAGGGATTATCAGAAATAACAACTTATACTTATCCCTTTCACGTGCATGCCTTTTGCTTGATTCTGCCCGTCACCTCTATACACTGTCCATGGACCTGGTTCATGCATGTGTTCCTTTGTCAATCATCAAAACCAAAACCGCTCAGGTCAAAAAATTCCCCCTTTTTGATGATAACAAACTCAATACTTTTCATAAGCATGGAACCTGTTTCAACTCAGTTCAACATCAACACAATGTTGACCCCTTTTCATTTACAGTCACAAATCATCAAGGACCAGGTTTATTAGGTTATAAACATCACAGTCCAAAGCAAAAACACACCTTATCTTCCCCCTTTTGGCATCATCGAAAAGTTAAATAATTAAGTTAAGTAACTAGATTTTAGCATATATCACTCATGGCCAATGGGGCTACTTCAAATACAATCATGGATTCAATTTTTCTCTTAGTGCCACCCATGCCCTTTCCTGCAGTCTTTCCAACTTTGTTCTTCTTCTTTTGATTGTAACTATCTGACACTTTTTGCAACAGATCAGGACACTCGTCTATTTTAGCAAGAGAAGGAACTGGTTCATGAAACCGTTTCCTTAACCTAACCAGTCTATCTGCTGCACTTCTATCACCAGAACCATCACCTATCTCCTGTGATTCTAGCTCCATACTTTCATTCATAGTCTCTTCATTATCACTAATCTCTTCACTTAATACAATCATTGCTCCAGCTTCTTTAGTCAAACTAACAAGAGTGGGTGAAGGAGATCCAACCACTCTTTCTTCTCCCTTTCCCTTCACATCTATTTCAACAACCTCACTCTTTTTTTTTTCATTTTTACCAACAATTTTTCCAGACCGACCAGTTTCTACATCGGCAATCATACCAAACAACACAAACCTATTTTCAAGATTCTCAGCAATTTTAGCAGCAACATCAGAAATCTTTAACCCAGAAGTTATCTGCTTAGTTTTAGATGAAACTGGTTCTTCCCCCTCAGTTGCAGACTTGAAGGACTCATCAGATTTTTAGGGTTCTTCTGCTTGACTGGCTGGTAACATCTCACTCAATTTCTTAGTTTGTTCTCTACTGGCCACTGTATTGCATGCAATCATTTTGATATGCTTTTTCTTGGGAGTTCGGGTGGTTGAAAGTATGGATAAAGGTTCTTTAAGTGGTGAGGAAGGGTTCAGAGTTTTTGGGATTCTCATGGGTGTTTGTCATTTGATCAGTTCAGAAACTTGAGAGAAATAGAGAGAGTTTTGAGGTTTTGGAGATTTTGATATTTTGAAAATATTTGAGATAAGAGGGTAAGGTCAGATCAATTTAAAGAGGGAAAGCTTGAGTGTATAATGACACCTTTTTAAAGTCTAGAAGTCAAATCACATTGGAAGTTTCAGTTCATGATCTATATGAAGTTATTTCAAATTATGCGGAATGTAGAATACATACCTTATAAGCTCGATGAACCAGGTTCTTCACTGAAAGTTCTCTTGTGTAAGACTGATTTTTTCCAAAAAAATAAGGATAATATCATTAGACATCAGTGAGACATTTTAGCACATGGCACAAGAGTATACTAATAAAAGCATGATATTGAGTAATATCTAATCTAATTATTCACAAAATTCACAAATTATCTAACCAATCATTGAGTTAGAATCGGTTTCTTTTAGGTGATCTTAATCATCCCTAATTCTAACATGTTCCTTTCAAAGTGATCCCTACTCAAAGCTTTTGTGAAGATGTCAGCAATTTCCTTATCAGTAGCACAAAATTCCACAGTGATCAAAACCTCTAAAAATTATCCCTTTGAAAACGATGCCCAATATCTATGTGCTTAGTTCTTTTGTGATGGACTGGGTTCTGGTCATACTAATTGAACTAGTATTATCACAAAGTATGGGGATACAACCTTTGAATACCATAGACAGAGTCACTGGTGCCTTTTAGGTATCTCAAGATCCTCTTGACAACAGTCAAGTGCGACTCCTTTAGATTTTTCTGAAATCTAGCACAAAGTCCTACACTGAAAACAATGTCAGGTATGCTAGCAGTAAGATATAACAAGGAGCCAATCATTCCCCAATACAACTTCTGATCAACAAATGAACCAGGTTCATCCACATCTAATTTTTTGGTTGTTGCTATAGGAGTGTTAATTTTTTTGGAATCTTCTATTTAAAACTTTTTAAAGCAACTCTTTCACATACTTCTGCTGATGGATCATAGTTACTTTGTTTAATTTGTAAGCCTAAAAAGAAATTAAGCTCACCCATCATACTCATTTCAAATTCACTCTCCATTAGTTTAGCAAATTCCTTACTTAACTTATCAGTAGTTGCTCCAAAGATTATATAATCAACATATATCTGAACTACCAAGAGATCTTTACTTTTTTTCTTTCAAGAACAAAGTATTGTCAATTTTACCTCTCTTGTAACCATGCTCAAACAAGAATTTTGACAATTTTTCATACCATGCTCTTGGAGTCTGTTTGAGCCCATAAAGTACCTTGTCAACCTTGTACACATGATTAGGACATTCCTTGATTTCAAATCCATGAGATTGCTTGACAAATACTTTTTCCTTTAGATAGCCATTGAGGAAGTCACTCTTGACATCCATCTGATGGAGAGTGAATTCCATGAAAGCAGCAAAGGCTATAAGAAGTCTAATTGCTTCCAATATTGTAATTGGATCAAAAGTCTCATCATAGTTTATGCCATCCCCTTGACTATATCCTTGAACCACCAATCTTGCCTTGTTTCTTATAATGGTTCGATCTTCGTCAAGTTTATTTCTAAACTCCCATTTTGTACCAATTACTGATTTGTCCTTGGGTTTTGTACTAGATGCCAAACTTGGTTGAGTTCATCTTGCATTGTATTCACCCAGTCTGCATCCTGCAAAGCCTTAGCAACATTTTTAGGTTCAATTAGAGATTAAAAAAAAAGCATCAAAGGCACAAATATTCTTCAAAGAAGACCTGCTTTTGATTCCAGATGTTGGATCAGTAATTATGTTCTCAATCGGATGAGAACTTTGATACTTGTAAGGTTTCACAAATAGCTGGCTTCCCCTAGATATTCCTTCAATGTTTTGTTGTTGAGGAATATATTCATAGACAGGTTCCCTAGAGGTTTGAGGATCAAATCCTCTTAGTTCAGTTCCCTCTGTCAAGTTGCCCTGGGTGGAAGGACATGTTCCTTTCTCTGGTGAAGCTTCAGTCTGAGCTGTGGTTTCATTTGAGTTCCTTACCAGCCAAATTGCTTCATCATCATGTTCCTGTCTCTCAAAAAGAATGTTAGTTTCATCAAAACTACATGTACACTTTTTTCTATACATATAGTTCTTTTTTTATTTATAAATATTATAAGCTTTACTATGTGAGGAATGTCCCAAGAATACTCCCTCATCACTTCTGGGATCAAACTTACCTAGGGAGTCTTCTCAACACAAGGTCTAGTCATGCACCTATTTATGACGTAAAATGCAGTGTTCACAGCTTCTGCCCAGAAACTATGGGGCAGTTTACTAGAAAGAAGCATAGTCCTATCCATTTCTTCCAATGTCCTATTCTTTCTTTCAACTACTCCATTTTGTTGTGGAGTCCTCGGAGCAGAAAAATTATTATTTATGTCATGCTCATCACAAAATTTAGCAAATTTACCATTCTCAAATTCAGTACCATGATCAGACCTAATTGATGCAAGTTGATTACCTAGTTGTTTCTGAGTTTTTCTAACAAAAGAAGTGAACATATCAAATGCTTCATCTTTAGATATTAAAAATAATGTCCAAGTAAACCTAGAGTAATCATCAACAAGCACCATGACATATCTCTTACCACATCTGCTCAATGTTCTCATTGGTCCACAAAGATCCATATGGACCAGTTCCATCGTCCTGGTGGTGCTTACCACTTTCTTGCTTTTAAAAGAGGATCTTACCTACTTTCCCCTTGCACAAGCCTCACAAACTTTATCTTCCTTGAACTTAATATTAGGTAGTCCTATCACCAAATCCTTGGAGACTAGTTTGTTTAGTTGACTTAGACTGGCATGTCCAAGTCTTTTGTGCCAAAGAAGGGGATCATTATCCAACACACTTAAGCAAGTGAATTCATTTTCTGAAAGTGTGGACATATCTACAACATATATGTTATTCACTCTTTTTCTATGCAAAACTATCTTGTCAATGGTAAGATTAATCACAAAGCATTTGGTAGATGTGAATGCTACCATATTTGCTCTATCACATAATTGTGATACACTTATTAGATTGTGCTTTAGTCCATCTATCAAGTCAGTCTTACCTACCTTTCCAACCCCAATGATCTCACCTTTTTTTCCCATTTCCATAGGAGATATTACCTCATTTAAGGTCCTCAAGTGAAAGGAACTGGTTCTTGCTTCCTGTCATATGCTTTGAGCGGCCACTATCCATGTACCATATTTAGCTGCTCCCCTTCACTTGGACCTGCAAAAGGAAATCAGGGGTTATTCTTAGGAACCCAAACTAGTTTGGGTCCCTTTATATAGGCAAAAGGATGAATCAACTTCCTTTTAGCCCAACTTGGCAACCTATTTTTTCCCTAGAACAAAATTTTTGTTCTTTTGATCTGCCTTTTCTTTCGCAGTGCAATCACTATTGTAGTGACCAGTGTTTCCACAGTGTGTGTAAATCTTATTATCAGGGAGTGTTCGGTACTTATTTTTGGGATCCCATTCAGGTGCAGAGTTTCCAAATCTAAGTCCCTTTCTGTTGCTACTATGGTGTTCTTGTAGCCATGAAAATGTATTGGAGGACCTGTTCCATTTACATGTTCTATCAAGCTCATGTTTAACCTTTGTTAAGTCCTCTTTCAAAACTCTTACATTTTCTTCCTTTTTGTATAGCTCATCTTTAACCTTCCTTAAGTCATCCTCTTGGTTGAGTTGTATATCACTTGCTATCTCTTTTCCTATACCTAACTTTAGCTTTATATTTTTAGATCTAAGTTCTAAGATAGTTGTATCAAGTGCATAAACCTGGTTCTTCAAAGCAGTATTTTCCTTTATAATTTTACAAACATTTATTTCCAGGTTTTTGCATTCTGCTTTTAAAAAGTTACACTCTTTTGACAACTGTTGTTTTTCAGAACTTATATTCTTATATTCATCAATTAAAGTTAGCAACAATTCTGATAGTCTATCTTTAGAAAGGAGTTTAATTTTATCCTTAAGGTCCAGAAAACTTATCTCAGATTCATCATTAGGTTCATCTTCAGATTCTCGAATTGCTATGAGAGCTCGTTTAGCATTATCATCAGTGTCCTCATCTGAACTATCTTTCCAAGTAGAAACCATTGCTTTGGGTGACCTTTTGTTGTAGTTCTTCTTGTCATGAACCTGTTCCTTCTTTCAGATTTCTCCTTTTTCCACTCGACTTCCCACATAGGATAGTTCTTGATTATGTGGTTCTTTTTACCACATTTGAAGCACATATCAGTCATCTGCAAGTGATCTCTTCTCCTCTCCTTCCACAAAGAATAGTAGTGATTATTGAATAGTGGTGGCCTATTGGTGGATTGCTCTTTACAGTTTTCAGGTAGTGCACTCATCTTGATCTTTTCCTAAGGTGTTAGCCTCTCCAAGTATAACCCTCTCTGATACCAATTGATGTTTTATACTTCAATACCACACAAGAGAAGGGGTGATTTGTGCGGTGCCTGATTTTCGTGTGCACTGGATTATCGAAGGACCCGGTTCTTCTATGTGTTCCGTACACTACAGTTGCAAAATAAAAAACGTAGAAAGTAAAGAACACAAGAATTTTTAGGTGAAAAATACCCGGCTCAAAAGGTAAAAAAACCACGACCTACTACCCAGTAGGATTTTCTCCAAACACTTCACTACAACTCTGAGCCAACAACAAAGTTTACAAACTCTTGCAAACCTAAGGATTACCTCTAACCCTTGTAGCAACCAGCCACAGGCTATTGTGACTGCTTCAAGTTAACTCTAACTTGAACAATACAACTAGAGTTTACAACCTCCTGCAAACCTAAGGATTAACTATAACCCTTATAGCAACATGCCACAGGTTGCTGCAACTACTTTAAGTTAATTCTAACTTGAAAGATACAACTCAGGTACCTAGTACAATTTGCTTCTTAGAAAGCTGAAAGCTACAACTCAAAATGCCTACTACACTTTGAACTAGAAATAAAAAAAGACACATAAAACTCTTTATGGAGCTGGTTCTTCAATCTGGTTCTTGTAGCTTCAGGATCGCACTCTTAAATCTCACAGGAATTGCTCATAAAATGCCTTTCTATTTTGCTCTCAATTCGTGCTTAACTTCAGTATGTGTGCATCGCTTATAAAATAGAATAGAACTGATATATATAGAGTTAGTAAATAAATATTAACTAGAAGTCTAATGCTTTACTCTTCCTTGGTGGAAGAGTTCTAGTTATCTTCAACTGCTAACTCTTTCCTTATCTTGGATAGAGTTCTCTTCAAGTGAGGAGTCCTGCTCCTTATCAAATATGCAACCTTTTCATTCATGGATTATCAGAAATAACCACTTATACTTATCCCTTTCACGTGCATGCCTTTTGCTTGATTATGCCTGTCACCTCTGTACACTATCCATGGACCTGGTTCATTCATGTGTTCCTTTGTCAATCATCAAAACCAAAACCGCTCAGGTTAACAGAAGATATTTGATATTTGTTTTATGTTCCTTGAGGGAACGACCCTAGTTATACATAAACCTTTGCAAGTTTTCTCGGCTTAGGTTGTGAATTTTCATATAGTATGTTAAAAAAAAACAAAATACTTCCCCATGCGGATCTTATTTAGGTTGTCCATGTCCGGTGGAGCAGTCCCAATATCTCCAAACCTCCCATTGTTTATGTATGAAGGATGAGCACTTGAACACTGGAGTCCTTTTGCGAGTCATGCATTCCAGAGTTTCAGTACATTCTCATGGTAATACGCTTTACATTTATTGTCTCTTTAAAAACCTTGTCGAGAAAATCCATTCGGGATAAAAACCGCAGTTAAGGAAAAGAGTACAATACATATTTTTAGATATCTTGTCTGTCTTGTTACCATACATACAACCATGCTTGAGGTCCTGGTTTGGTAGGTACATTATTTCTGCGACCAAAAGGTAGTAAAAATAGCAAAAAACTAATAATATGAAACACACCTATGTTTTAGCACTAATACAACTTCAAGTAGTTGATGTTCCAATTACTTTTTCATTCCTCACTTGTCCTGTTTGCGAGTAGATATGCCTCTTTACTGGCGATTCCAATGACTTGATAAGTCCTTATCAGTTTTGGCTCAACTTTCCAGCGTAAATATTTTTCTGTTCCGGATTTTACTTTTAGGAGGACGTAGCCCCCGACTTTAAAGTATCACATGGTGGCTATTCGATTGAAGTATCTTTCAACTCTTTGTGTTGCACCATAGTTCGAACGAGAGCGATGTCTTGTTGTTCCTTAAGTAAGTTCAACCCGATAACCATGGCCTTGGAATTGGATTCCTCAGTAGCCTGGGTGAACCTTAGGATATGTTTTCCTATTTCAATTGATATCAACGCTTCTGCACCATAGACGAGAGAAAAATGTTTCTCTCTAGTGCTGGATTTTGTTGTGGTTTGGTAAGCCCATAATACTCCAGGCAACTTCTCCGGTCATTTTCCCTTAGCATGTTCTAGCTTCTTTTTTATGTTTTCTATCAGATTTTTGTTTGTTAATTCAGCTTGTTCATTTGTGCTAGAATGATAGGGAATTAAAGTAATCCTTTTGATTTTCAACCCTTCAAAGAATTGGGTTACCTTGGATTCAATGAATTACGGTCCGTTATAACATGTTATTTCCTTTGGGACCCCGAATCTACATATGATATGGTCCTAAAAGAAGTTGATCACCTCTCGTTCTTGGATTTGCTTGTAAGCTCCTGCTTTCACCTATTTTGAAAAATAGCCAGTCAAAATTAATAGAAAATTTATTTGACCAGGTGTTGGAGGCAATGAGTCTACTATGTCCATTTCCTATTTCATGAATGTCCAGGATGAGATAACCGAGTGAAGGGGTTCTACTGGCTGATAGACCATCTGGGCGTGTTGCAGGCATATATCGCACTTTTGCACAAAAGACTTAGCGTCTTGTTCTATTCTAGATCAATAGTACTTCATGAATTTTTGAACTAATGACTCAAATTCGGAGTGGTTTCCATAGCTACCTTCATATACTTCCCTCATCACGTAATCATTTTCTCCCGAACCTAGGCACTTGGCCTTTGGGCCATGAAATGACGTTCGATACAACTTATCCCCGCCAGCAGTACTCGACTACTTTGGTACGAAGGGCCAAGAAAGCTTTGCTATACTCGAATAATGTACCATCCTACAAATAACCCATAGTATCATTATGTCAATCTCAAGTTAGACTTATAGAATATTCCTCGCTGATGCTAGGGCACAATGGAGGAGATGCACGATCGAGTCTGGCCTCGATTCTGTGAAGCTAGATGATAACCCAAAGTTAGTCAGGGCTTCCTCCTTCACATCTACTTCTTATAGGATCTGTGTCATTTTCCATTCTTTGTACCGGGATATTGGCGCTAAGACTGTCACGAGCCAAAATCCATAAAGGTCGTGATGGCGCCAGACACCAATGTCAGGCAAGCCAACAATGAATACTTAAATGGGTTCTCATATTTTTACTTTTGAAATCATATTTTCCTTCAATTTAAATCGTAAAAAATAAAACTTACAAAATAAATAATAATATCTTAAAAAAACTCCAATACATCACAACTCATAATCATCCCAAAACCTGGTATCACAAGTGCATGAGCATCAACTAGGAAGGCAAAATAAAATACAATAACTGTTCGGGATACAAATTTGGACAGAAAAGAAAATACAATACTCTGAGGGAGACTCCGTTGGCTGCGGATCGTCGTAAAGAATGCAGCTCACCTAAGTCCCTGCCATAATCGCGCCTCTGCGCTCACAAGGCCACTAAATATATGTGTACCTGCACAAAAATGTGCAACACGTGTAGCATGAATACATAAATCAACGCGTACCCAATAAGTATCCCGCCTAACTCCGAAGAAGTAGTGATGAGGGGACGATATCGACACTTACTATTGGTCCAATAATATCAGGTACAGTAAAGAAGTGAATAAATATGAGGCAGAGTAAATATATGAAACAAACAAGTATAAAATACGTAGTACGATTTTCCTCTTTACAATTTACTCAACCAGCGTAATCAGAGCATATATATTTAGATATAGTGGATTTCATTAAAGAGGTTGTCATAATTCAAATCAGGGAAATAAACCCTCAGATACACTGGCTTCTTGCCAAATGTTACATATGATTCCATGAGGATAATATATATATATATATATATATATATATATATATATATATATATATATATAGGAAGTGCTGAGGTGTACGACCCGATGTAACATAAAAGTAAATTGTGCACTGCCGAGGGTCGAACGACGCAAACCATAGATGCATCTATTAACCTGCCGAGGCGAACGGCCCGCTCCCATGAGAGTGTGGTACATAAATCCTGCCGAGGCGAATGGCCCGATCCCATAAGAGTGGTAGAAGGAAATACCCCGCTCGCGAATCATACGTGTGACACGATCAAATATAAATTTAAGGAATCTCCCCGCTCGCGGATCATACTTGCGACGCGGTCAAATATAAATTTAAGGAATCTCCCCGCTCGCGGATCATACTTGCGACGAGTTCAAATATAAATTTAACATTAAAATCATATCTCTTTCTTGATTATTTTCAAGATAAGGGAAATTCAGCTTGTAGCTTTTTAAGAAAATTATCCCGCTCGCGAAACATACATGCGACGCGGTTACACATAGATTTCTTAAGCTATTATAGCATTACTCAATCCTTTTCGAAATTATGAAGTTCAAACGAACCATTTTAAATCTTACATTATTCAATTTCAACTCCTTTCAAAAATATTTAATAAGCAAACTCAATCTCTCTCCCTCTCAAGGCAGACAATAAACATAAATCAATAACAATATCAATAAGGCATGATGTGATCCTAAAAACTACCCGGACATAGGCATAGCTAGTATCTACGTGCGGACTCTCGTTACCTCGTGCGTACATAGCTCCCACACATAGAAGCACACAATAATTTATTTCATCTATGGGGTTAATTCCCTCTTACAAGGTTAGAAAGGAGACTTGCCTCGCTCCGAAGTTCCATAACCGGCTTCCGAACCCTTCAAATAACTGGAGTCGATGCACAACACTCCAAAATTAGCCAATGATTGTGCAAACCCATCAAAATATGCTCTACTACTCATAATTAATCAATTTATAACAATTTCTAACCCCGATCGAAAAGTCAATAAAAAATCACCTCGGGCCCACGTGCCCGGATTCCAAAAAATTTCGAAGATAAACTTTACCCATAACCTCACGAACTCAAATATATAGTTTATTCTCAATTCCATGCCTAATTTGGTGGTCAAAATCCAAAAATACCAAATTCAATATCTTCTACCAAAAAAACCCACTTTATACTAATTTTCATGTTTAAATCCTTATACAAACTATATATTTAACTTATAATAAGTGGGAATCACCTACCTTGGCATTGATGATGAAGAATGAGCTCCAAACTCGCTCCAAGACCGGCTCTCATGGAGAAAATGGGGTGAAAAATGAGGCAAGCCCTCGTTTTTAAAGAACACACTGCCCAGCTCCGACGTTCGCACCTGTGGTGCCATGGCCGCATCTGCGGTCCAGCACCTGCAGAAATCCCATTGCAGGTGCGGCTCCAGCTCGGCCCTACATTCTCGCACCTACGCTACTCTCTTCGCACCTACGCCTTCACAGGTGCGCAAATCTTTCCGCTCCTGCGGTTCTCAGCAGCTTGCCACTTCTGCTTCTGCGAGCCATTTTCCCGCACCTGCGGGCTCGCAACTGCGGCCCTCTTCAAGCAGGTGCGGTTACACTAGATGCTCAGCTGCTTCAGCCCTTCTTCAAATTCCAAATTCGATCCGTTAATCACCCGGAATCCACCCAGGACCCTCGGGACCTTACCCAATTATACCAATACGTCCCAAAACACATTACGAACTTAGTCGAGCCTTCAAATCATATCAAACAACGTCGAAATCATGAATCGCACCCCAATTCAAACTTAATAAACTTTGAAACTTCAACTTCCTCATTCGATGCCAAAACCTATCAAATCATGCCCGATTGCCCTCAAATTTTACACACAAGTCACATTTGATATTACGTACCTACTCCAACTTCCGGAATCGGATTCCGACCCCCAATATAAAAAAGTCCACTTCCGATCAAACTTCTTAAAAACCTTCAAATTTCTAACTTTAGCCAAATGACTCCAAAATGACATACGGACCTCCGAATCCACTTTCGGACGTGCTCCCAATACCAGAATTACCATATGGAGCTATTCCTAGACTCGGAATCCCAAACGGACATTAATAACATTGAAATGCACTTCAACCCAAATTAATAAAATTTTTCTAAAATGCCAACTTCCACCATAGGTGTCGAAACACTCTCGGGTCATCTAAAACCCGATCCGGATATACGCCCAAGTTTGAAATCATCATACGAACCTTAGTCAATTCTTTCAACTTAAAGCTTTCGAAATGAGAATTTTCTTTTCAAATCAACTCTGAACTTCCGAAATTTTAATTCCGACCATGCGTACCAGTCATAATACATGAAGTGAAGTTGTTCATGGCCTCAAACTGTTAAATGACACGCTAGAGCTCAAAACGACCGATCGGGTCATTACAAAGACCATGCTTAAGTATTTTTGCATCCGTTCCTCTTTGGCTTGGTAAATACCGAGGACCTATTTTACTGCTAGGTTTGAATCGCATATACCTCTCCAACCTAGTGTCGGCCAAAGGCATTAGTTGTAATAATTTCTATTTAGGATCTGCCCCTGCTCTGTTTTGCCCAGTTGCTACAAACAGAGAACTCATTTCTCGGGCCACTAGTTGATCTCCTCGTGTTTATTCTTTTTCCCATGGGATAGGAAACTACACAACTTGGTGGAAAGTTGATGGGATCGCCCGCATAAAGTGGAGCCATGGCCTTCCCAGGATGATGTTTTAAGATATTTCTCCAGTCATAAAGTCGAGTGTCGTATCTTGGACCATTCCTCGAGCATAAATTGGCGATTTGATCTCCCCTAGGTTATCTTGCTAGCCATGTTGAACTCGACCAGTAGCTTTGTGAAAATTATCTTATCAACAAGCTGCATTTCTTCAAGAACCCAGAGTTAGATGATGTTGGTAGAGCTACTTGGATCAATTAGCACATGCTTAAATTTTGAATCTAAAACACGAAGGGAGATTACTAGTGCATCATTATGTGGATACGAGAGCCTGTTACAGTCCTAGCTATTGAAAGTTATTTAATTATTCTCCGAGCAATATTAATATCTCTCTATCCTGGAGAAATGGAGACCTTTGTCTTTTTGGAGGCTGAATAGGTGAATTGCTGACCGTTTCTCCACCAAAAATCATGTGGATTGTCTGTTTTGTTGATGGGGGGTTTCCTTGGTACCTTGTCATTTCGGTTTCTGCCCAGTTTTTGCTTGGCCCCGTCACTGAGGAATTCCTTCAACTACTCAGCTCTAAGTAACTCCGCCGCTACGGCTCACAGATGCTTATAGTCCCCGGTCAAGTGCCCATGAGTGTTGTGAAAATTACATCATAGGTCCTCATTCCTTATGTTGGTGTTGGGGCGGATCTCTCTTGGGAACCTTGCCTCCTTGATATCTTTCAAGGTCGTCTCCGGTTTAACGGACCTAATACTAAAATTATATTCGGATAGCCTTGTGGTCCGCAGATCCCTTGGTGGTGGCCTGGAGAGCCCCATCACGTCTCTCCTAACCAGCCCCATTTACTCCTGATGGGCTCTAGTCTCGAGCTCGGTCCCTATTGTCGAAGGGATGAGTAAGGGTTGAACCCACCCCTCAAATTCCTCTATCTTAATTCTAATATGCCTTTAAGTCTTTCTTGGAAGCGACCTGTCACTTCGATCGGCACTGGAACTGTAAGTTAATTTTTTATTCGCATCTTTGTTGTATACCCGTGGTTCACTTCGTTCCAAGTAGAGCCCGTTTGAGTTGGCTTAAAAAGTGGCTTTTCACCAGAAATAGCTTTTAAGCCAAAAAAGCAATAAGTTTGAGTTGCCCAATTTAATGCTTTTGGCTTGTTTTAAGCAACTTTAAAACTTATTTTAAGCACTTTTTGACTTTGCCAAACACTGAAAAAAGCGAAAAGAGCTTAAAAGCTGAGTTGACCAGTTTAAAAGCCAATCCAAACACCCTCTAAGCAGGGAATCCCCCAGGCTTTCCTTTAATTTTCATAAAGCATCAGAGCTATTTGGGTTCAAACTATCAGCAAAAGTCAGTGCAACCTAATCCTCCGGTATTATGGGCAACATCATTCTTTTATGTTGGAATATCTCCATAAGTCTTCGAAGAAATCCACCCTCATGTTGCTTTATTTTGAAGATATCCTCCTTATGGGTTTCGATCTTCCGAGCCCCAGCACAAGTCATCACGAAAATATCAAGTTAAAGCTCTTTTTGTGAGCCGTTGGCCAAATTTCTTGAGCATGGCGGATTCAATATCGACTAGCTGTAATTTATTTCCATTGATACTGGTCGTATAGGCTACCACGTGCTCAAACGGATCTATTTTTCCATCATATCTTTAATATATCTGGCATTTTGAACCTTTTCAGGATGAGCACCAGAGCCGCACTCGATTTTAATAGTAGCTTTATATACTTTTTGATATTTGTGCCCTTGAAAAAGGTGGGTCCCCAGGTATCAGCGTGTATGTCTTGCACAAAGCTAAGGATGCAAAAGGATCAAGACGATATCACAACTGCCTATCCCTATAGACAACGCCAAATTATTTACCGAAAAAATAGTTATTCTGCTTTAACAGTTATTTTGATGAAGAAGGGAGGCTAAAGGCAAGTAAAGTGTGATTGATCCAAAATTCTTTATCTTTTAGTGTGATTCGTATAACACGTTCGAAAGCTAAGATAAAAGTTATAGCAATGAAAAATAAGGTAAGAGTTCAAGAAAATATAAGAGCGAGCTTTATGTATTTGCAAGTGTTCTCCTAGAGAGATGATACAAAAAGGGAGAGATGTCTTTGAGAGATGATAATCCTATTTGGCTTCTTTGAGAAGCTATTTGTACGAAACAAGAAAGCACCTTTTTTGTGACAAAACCCTTCGACAATACAAAAAAAGACTATTGAAAAGCTGTGTCTAACTCGACATAGAGATCGATGATGGCTAATGCCATAGGGTTGGTGAGTTGGCGCTCCAGTTGGCACCGGGGTCAGGACCAAAGAAAAAGATCCATTGGGCTTGATGCCATTGCCCAACAGGTCAATGATGGCCTTGATCATTCCAAGGCGGCATCTTCTGAAGCCCCCAACTGGGGCCACTAGCCGCAATACCCCGAGTGCTGGACTTCTAATGGGTCACAACTTTCACGTGTCATATCCCCGTTGATCCATCTAACGGTTCCGAATTTGCACCCCTTACAATATCGGCTAAAAGTGAATTTATCCGTCGCTATTTCCTATTTTTAGTAATGCAATGTCACGTTCACATGGCATATAAATGAAGGACAAAATTAATTTCGGCAAATTTTCCATTGAATGTCTTGCAGCGCACATACTTTGGTGTCTTTTGCAAGATCTGAGCCTGCTTCTTTAATTGAATTATGAGATGCTGCCACTTTAGTAATTCTGTTGGTGCTTCTAATTACATGATAATAACAATCTCATTTGTGTATTTGATAATCTGGAAGAGTAACCTTCTACAAACGATTTAAGTACTACAAAGAAATTTTACATTGTTAATGCTGGGGTTACTCTTCTCGGATAATTTTACATTGTTAATATATGTAATATTCTACCAACGATTAAAGTAACCTCGAGAATAATTTGTATGAGGGCAGCTGCATGAAGATATTGTCTACGAGAGAGAAATAAGAGAACCTAAATTGAAAAAATTACTTTGCGAAGTACAAAATCAGAAATCAGAAATTAAGGAGGGGGAACTCGAGGATCATGATGTGATTATGATAGCTGATTTGGAATGGGCAAGTGCATAATCTTGGTTTAGATTTCGATAATGACATGAAGATGACTATGTAGATGAGCCGTACATAAAGTTTCAATTATGATGTTTTTACTTTTTCTTTTGAAGTCCATTATGATTTTAATTAATTTCTTTTCTGTGGTTTTAATGGAACTCTACTTTATTTATCGCAATTAATTTCTCCTATTATCAAAAATCAGAAAGGTCTTGGAACGTAAGGTACAACTCTCCAAACGAGATAACGCAGATAAAGGATACCATTACTAGTCCAATTGATACTTTCATTTGCCGCGACTGCTCTTACAATACCACAATATCAATTTACGAAATACTATATCAAATCTCATGAGTAAGGGAAATAATTTATAAACAGAGAGGAAAAATCAGACAATAATAAACAAAAAGTAAAAAAGAAAAATTAAAGAGAAACAACTTGGCGAAGGAAGCCATCTGTAGTATATACATGTACAGATATTCATACTACTAATTGCTAGTAAAAAAATTTGGCCGAGATTTTACCTGGTTTAGTTGAGTAAATCCGTCAACAAAAAAAAGAAGCTATTTGTAGTCTGTATATTACTCCATAACCTGGGAGCTACTTATAGTAAATTAATTGTGGTCGAAATTTTCTCTGCTTAGTTAAGCAAATGCATTACTATTATTTTGTTAGTAAAAGAGAAGTTATGTCATATCTTGTGTAGTACTAAATTGGCAGTGCTTCAGTTTTGATTCTCCCTCCTCCAAAATCTTTAGTCCTCCCTTTTATTAAAAAACATGAATATGAACTTTTGTCCTCAAATGTCTTCTCAACCATCATGGAATATTATTCTCTAAACCTTGTTTTTTGTAACAGATGCAATCATTTAACTTCCCTGGGTGATTAAGAAGGTAAATGGTTCACGTGAGAAAATACCAATATTGTCAAAAAGCAATAATTCTCCAGCAAATTAAAGTACTCTCTAGTGAAACAAAGCATATTGGCATATGATATATTGATAATGTAAATATTTGTTTTTGATATAAAATAGTGTAGCTTTTACCTATTGTAACAAGTAGTCTATCTTTTTCTTTCCAGGTTGTTAATTCGCTTTTACGACCAAGTATATATAAATTAACTTTTTGATGATTTAATAGTGTAATAAATTAATATGTAGAAGTTAAACTCATTGGTAATTCATTTAATCTTAATTTTCTACCTCTTTTGTTTTCTCACGCATGTCGAGTGGGTGATTTATTGCTTCTACAGTCTAATAATCTCAACAGTTAAACACCTTGTTTTTTCCTATCTATAGTGGGTCTGTAGCTACTGACCTATTAACCCATTCACATGATTATTCTTAAGATTACTTCCTGCTTCTGTTCTTCTGCTATCGTGCGGCTTTGCCAACATTGGGATGCTGACAAATAAAGTGGAAAAGCCAAAACCATAGAAGAGAAGTCTGAAATTTTAGAAAACCCCCGCAGCACAAATTAAAATTAGGAAACTCTATTTGATTTTACAAGGAAAGGAAAAAATTATTTCACAGCTTATTTTCCTTTGCTGTGGTAGCAGTCAACAATATTACCATTTGAATTGGGAAAGAGCGAGCGTTGAAGAAAGGGGAACTTTCAGATAGGACTATCAATTTCACCATATTTAATTTAGTTGTATTCAAAAATAAAAAAAATCAAGAAATAAGGTGTATACCGTTATATTCAATTCAGTTGACAGCTGTATACACCGTATTCAATTTATCTATATTCATTCTTAAATATTTTACATTGTTTTCAATTTCACGGTATTCAATTCGATTGTATATAAACAACAACAAAAAAAACACAAAAACGATGATATTCGGTTGTATTCAATTTACTATATTCATTCGTTGCTGCTTTTACATTGTATTCAATTCACTACATTTAATCCGGTCGTATTCAAATAATAAAAAATCAAAATATACAAGGATCTGCCACAAAAAATAACCTCTGGAATACATAAATACAGGCGAAAATACAAAAAAAAATATTATTTGCATTAAAACATACAGAATACACTCAAATTTGAGTGTAGTTGTACAAATTACAATGTATTTGTATCATTGTATGTGACTCAATAACAAAGAAGAGAAGAAAATTGTCGGAGAAGGCGTCTTCCGGCCAAGCAAAACACTATATAAATTGTATTAAAACTAAAAATGAAGACGAACAAAAATTCAACCGAATTTGAAAATACACTATCACATTATATCTATCAAAATCCATTCAAACGAATCACTCATATGTTAGATACAAAGAAGGAGAAGAAGCCATGGATTTTTAATGTTCTGAAAGTTAGAGCAATCCTTAGTGGGCGTTTAGACATAAGAATTGTAAAATTTCAAAATAGGGTGAACAATTTTTTCAAGTGAAAATGATATTTGAAATTTAGAGTTGTATTTGGACATGAACATAACTTTGGGTTGTTTTTGAAGTTTTGTGAGTGAATTGAGTGAAAATTTTGAAAAACAGCTTTTTGGAGTTTTTCAAATTTTTGAAAATTCCCAAAATGCATTTTCAAGTGAAAATTAGAAATTTTATGAACAAATGTTGATTTCGAAAAAAGTGAAATTTTGAAAAAAAGGGAAAAATTTCTTATGTCCAAACGGTATCTAAAGTCCTAAAAGTGATCAGCCTCAAAAGTTATCATAATTCAAATTTCAAATCAACAACCTCAAGGGCTTTGAGTATTAACTGAAAAAATTCTTTTTCTTCTTATTGTTCGGATCAGAGCAGCCCCATAATAAGTCGGCGGTGAGTCGCCGGAGAAGACGGCGGTCTTGCCGAGAGCGAAGAGAGAGGGAAAAAGGAGAGAGAATTGAGGGAAAAGAGAGAGGGTTGAGGGAAAAGTTGAGGGATCGTTGTATATATTTATACTTTGCTATAAAATATAAAAAGCGACTATAAATAATGATATTTTTAAAGTATTTTGGTTTATAGAATGTAAAATTTCCTTAAAGGGGAAGAAAACCTGTAGAAGCCCATTAAACTTTAGTGGGCTTGGTCTTTCGGCATTTTCCATAAAAACTCAAAAGTAATCAAACGGACTGAATGTTTGTCGGGGAAAAAGAAAGATTGGATGGGCCCAAGCCCAACTGTCAGTCCAGATCTGCTTCTCCTTACTTGGTGAAAATAGCACGGGCTAGCCAGTTTTCAGACTTTTAATTGAAAAATAGTCAGCGTTTGCAAAGTCATTGAAGAATAGCTACTATTTTGCTTCAACACGAAAAGTTCCAGCATAATATACTGGAGACTGGTGCACTTGTATATTAACTTCCAGTATATTATGCTAGAACTCCAGCACACGGAAAGTTCAGCATAATATACTGGAGATTGGAGCACATGTGTATGAACTTCCAGCATATTATGCTGGACTAGTATATTATGCTGGAACTCCAGTATATTATGCTGGAGTATTTTCCAGATCGATTTTGAACAGTATTTTCGTAGTAGTGGCTAAATTTTGATTACTTTTGGAAATTTTCAATTACCACTTGGACGCAAAATTCTGCAGAAACAATGTCAGCCTATGATCACATTTTGTCTTGTAAGTGAATATGTTCTAGGACACTAGTAATTTTAGAGTTTTCCTTTCTATCCCAAATTAATACTTATTTTGTATTAATTTGAAGCTGTGTTGATAAATCGTATATAATATCTTTTAAAAAGTAGTAGTACTATTTACACACCTATTAAAGATTTTTGTTTTTGTGTTAAACAATGTTTTGGTAAAGAGTATCTTTGCCACTCTGTTTGACCAATACTAACATTCTGAGCGCCTAATATCAACATTGCCACTCTGCGGTCAAGGAATGCCCGCAGAAGATCCTACGGTGGTTTCTGCATTTTCTGTTGAATATGTCACGGGCTTCCTTGTTCAGAATTTGCTGCAAGCATTTTACATATGACTTGGAGAAGTGAGGTGATTTCACCAGATATAGTTTCAAGCTGTGCTAATAAATTCCTAAATTTGTACTTGAAAGAAAGAAAAACTCATTTTTAGTTTTTGATTTTATAGGCTTTTCTCCTGCCAAGGAATACTTTGCAAAAGAGCTTACCGAGGCATTAGATCAAAGTATGACATAAATTTGCTTTCTATTAGGCTGGCAAATAAGCATTGAGCTAGTCACTTGCTACCACTTTTTGGTTTGAACTCTGAAAGTCACAAGTCTTTTGACATACCTCTTTGTTTTTTTTTGGTTGTTGTTGCAGGCTTTTTATCGGCAATCAGAGTATGATAATGAATGCAACATTTGGAATCTGTGCGACTGTTGAACCAAATTATGTATTATTATTTCTAGTATAACTTATAAGGTGAATTATAACTCATTTGACTTGAAATGAGGGAGTTTAAGAAAAGAAAGAATACTTTTAAATTTGTGGTGTAAAATGAGGCATATATATTTTGTGTGGTTATAAATCATTGCATAAAGGTAAATTACTTACAAATAAGAAAATAGGTCATTCTTTTTGGCACGGACTAAAAAGGAAATAGGTTCACATAAATTGAAACGGAGGTAATATATTATTTTATACGAAATAAAATGTAAAATAAAAGTATGTGTATTAATTAGCAAAATATAGATAAGAATATTTAAAAAATATAACGCCTTTTAAATAGGAAACCCTTACATTATAGTCAATGCAATAGTATTCACCAAATAAAATTTCTTATATTATTATTCATTGTATAACAATTTATATATTATTCGTTAGTTTTGTGTAAACACCAAGTACAACTAAGCGTTTACGCTCCAAAGTGCTAAAAAATAAAAATGGTGGAAGTAATAGCCTGTTTGGCCAAGCTTCTCCAAAACCAAAAATTTTTTTTTTTCAAAAAAAATATTTTTTTTCTAAAGTTGAAGTGTTTGACAGAGCTTTTGGAAGAAAAAAAGCGTTTTTGAGTAAAGCAGAAATAGTTTTGGAGAAGCAGAAAAAATAGCTTCTCTCCAAAAGTACTTTTTTGAAAAGCACTTTTGAGAAAAATACACTTAGAAACAGTTTTTTAAAGCTTGAGCAAACACTAATTGCTGCTCAGAAGTATTTTTCAAATTAATTAGCCAAACATAAAATTCTCATCAAAAGTACTTTTAAGAAAAAATACTTTTGAAAAAAAGTATTCCTCAAAATAAACGGATTTTTGCGGCTTGACCAAACATGTTATAAATAAGTGAAGCTCTAGCATCCAAGGCCTAGCCCAAACTCACTATTGCAGCCTGGGAGTGGCCTGAACAATGGTCCATCTCCTCATAAAAGAAAGTGAATAGTATCTGGCCCAACATATGTATCTAATGTCTCGTCATCTAAGAGTAAGGGTGGAAAGTGGGCCGGTCCAGGCCCGGGATCACGGGTCAAACGGGTTAAACGGGCCAGGATCGTTTGCCCCGATTTTAGTGGGCCGGGTCCGGTCTCGTGGGCCGCTCCTATAATTTGGGTCCACCAGGCCTGGGACCATTTAGCTCGCCAGGGACCGGGATCGGACCAGAACCATTTAATAAAAAATATAGCCGTTGGCTATTTATAAAAAAGTCATTTAACCCCTCCAACTTTGTTTTAACCCCAAACTTTTTATACATTTAATATATATACTATACTATACTATATATACATCTTACATATAGTATATAAGATGTATATATAGCTTACCGAATATATATATATATATATATATGTACTATATATATTCGATATTAAATATTGAATATTAAAATTTAGGTCACAATTCTATAATAAAATTTACAAAGCATTGTCTTAGATATTATTTTTAACATCCTTTTGTCTCTAATATCTATTTAATTTTTTTTAAAAAAATATGTTGGGCCCACTTAGCCCGTTCAGCCCACGGACCGGGACCAAACGGTCTCAGTCCCTACAAAAAGTCCATTTAGGCCCAGGCCCGTTTGGCCCGTTTAATTTGGGACCGGCCCATTTGACCCATTTGGACCGGCCCATTTGGCCCGTTTAGGCAAGGGACCGGCCCACTTGCTAGCCCTATCTAAGAGTGTTCATAGTTCTATTTGGGTCTGTTTTTCCCTAAATATTAATTTTTTCAATATTTAATTTTTTAAATAAGAAATATACACTGCGAAGTACATATTCCAGCGAGTACATTCTAATGTAACACTATCAAACTAATTACTCTTTGAGGAAATTTATTATTTACCAAGATATATTGATGATGATTAAGTTAAATAGTGATGAATAGTTTAAGCACTCAATTAAAAACTATTTAGCTTTAACATGAAATAGATTTTTGGACTTAATAAAATAAAACCATCAATCAAACTAAAATATAAAGGCAAAGAAATAGATTATCATAAAGGCAAGGAATTAGACTACCAACTAAGAGTGCAAACGATTAATATATACCATAAAATTTTAAATTTTTTATAAATATTATATATGTTTTAAATAGGTATTTTTATTGACGATTTGGTTCAAGAATCAAATTTGATCGATTTTTAAAATTTAAAATCAAAAATAAATTAAACCCAAAAAGTTATCGATTTTTTTGTCAGTTAGATTTGATTTCCGGTTTAGTTCAATTTTTTTTTATTTTTCATGAACACCGGCATCATCTATACATACAACATGCCTACATGAGTAATTTTTCCTTTAAGTTTCAACTACTAAAATTGAAATACTTAATTTGGTGTAAATACTTTGTGCAAATAACTATTTGACCTTCACGGTTCTTAATGTGCATAGCCAAGTTGGGGGCTAATAGGCTAGGCTAGCCCAATTTATGTGTCCATGTGCTTGTTTTTAGTTTCTTTTATTATGTTTATGTAGGAAATGGTCATGCTTCTTTTGATAAATGTGAAAATAATAGGTAAGAAATGTTAGGATATACTATAAACCATGTGTGTTATTATACTACTCTTTATGTAATATTTATTTATTTATTTAATTTAATAAAATTTTATTTTAAATAGATCATGTATTTGTCTATGTGTCCATTGCTTATATAGTATATGATTTAGTGTATAGAGTTTAGCTTATACACGAAAGATTAGATCATCGGTTCTTATAAGTCATAAAGTTTATGTTCACAATCTAATGATGGAATTGGACAAACCATCGGAATGGTTGTAGCACAAGATTAAATATAATTTATCTTGATTATGGGAATGATTTTAATTTTGACTTCTTGTGCTAATACATTTTGTATGTATTGAACGGATCAAGTAGAGATAAGTATTTTATACTGACTTAATAAAATAATTTTTATAGTCCATTTAATGTACTTATACTCTTAATCTTGATATAATTATTATTAGTTGTGTGTGTCATTTATTATTTTGATTTATTAAAATACAAGATTCTTTCGTGGGTCAATAAGCCTGGTAAAGTGGACAATAATGATATACATTGGCGAAGTAATAATTAGTTGATAGAATCCATGTCTCGGCTTTTGAGATTGATGATACTCATTTATGAAAGCTTATAAGTTTTCATGTGTAAACCCGGCCGGTGGATTTTGTATTCGACACATGAAATAAGTTAAGCGAAAGTCTAAAGGAAGTAATCAATAAATTAAATTATCAGTAATTTAATTTGATTGATTGGTATCTGAATCTTAACATGGGGAGTTAAATAAGGTTTTATGGAAAAATTTAGAAATTGAACTAAGGAGTGCAATTACGAATTTTTAGTGGAATAATTCGTAATTTATTATGGTAGAAATTAATTAATTCCATAATAGGGAGCCTTGTTAATTAAATTCGGTGGTCCCTATTGTGCCTAAATAATAGAAAATAATGGAAACCTTTCCTTAGTGGAAGAAGAAAACCTAACAGGTTTTGGAAAATGGTTTTAACCTAAAAAATGTGGCTATATACACTCCATATAGGACTGGCCATTTTTGCACTGGTTTTTGCATGTGTTTCCTTGAAATTTCGCCCACCCGAAATTCTCTATTTACGGATATTATTTGTATAACACAGTAGAAGACTGTAGAATATTTTTGCTGAGGTCGCGGTCTTACTACTCTGGAAGTGGAGACCGAGATTAATCTGCTTTGTTCACGCTTCAAGAGTGTAACACCCCGTAAAATTTCGAAGTACTTAAGCACTATTAAGAAAGTTGATATGTGCTAATTGTATTATTTTATGTGTAGACAAGGACTATTATATGAATGATATCAATTGATCAT
The DNA here is from genome assembly GCF_000390325.3 of Nicotiana tomentosiformis. Classification (NCBI taxonomy): domain Eukaryota; kingdom Viridiplantae; phylum Streptophyta; class Magnoliopsida; order Solanales; family Solanaceae; genus Nicotiana; species Nicotiana tomentosiformis. Next base: position 134,541,066 of record NC_090813.1, read on the forward strand.
GATAATATATGTATGAGGTGCATTAAGAATGGTTTATGGTCTAAGAAGAGCTCTAAGGCTAAGTCAAGTTGAGAATTATATGATGGGATAAAGTTTCAAGTGAGTTCGCACAAGACCTAACTTCAAACGATCATAACTCTCACATTATTAAGATTTATATGGTGTATAACCTATCACATTAAAGATCTTTGAGTCTAGTTTCCAACGCATTAAACCGTTCATCATTTGGATATGTATACAGAAAGTTATGGCCATTTTACTGGACTTGTATCATATGCGTGGGGAATCTGTCCAACACCTCCCTCCCATGAACTAAGGTAATGTTTTTAGAGTAATTTTGAGTTGATTAATACTCCTAAACACTTGTATTAACAAGGATTAATCTTGAATATCCATAGATTTCTATTTAAATCCCCAAATTGGTCAAGAACACTACAAGTTGGGATTTTCAAGAGTCTCACTAAAAGAGGTATGTCCACCATCTCTAACTAATTCATGGTGATTATTTATGTATGAAATATGTGTTAGGACTTATGGGATGGTGATTGGAAGCTACAAATGCCTAACCTAGGTTGTGTTGGTATTGTAGATATTGTAAAATGAATTAATTGATAAGATTTATGGGTTGAGAGTGAATTGTTGGGTATGCATGTGCTAATGGAAGTTGTGAATGGCCTAGAGATAATTGTGAGGTGAATCATTGGTGTGGAAGGTGGTTGTTAGGTGAAAACAATTCCATTGGAGAAGGATGTAGAAAGATATGCACACTAGATGTTTGATAAAAAGTCTAAATGACTTAAAGTATAGAAATCTTGCTAATATTGGTGCAATTGTGTTGCATTGTTGTAGATTGAAGTTGTTTAGTGTGGTGGAACATCGTAGTATTATTAATGGGTGCATTCCAGGTATGTTGGCTAAACTTCTTTCCTAAAATTGAATTCCATGATGTACTTGTAAGTCCCGAGTTATTCTTTATAAATCAACTATTCCGAATAAGCTTTGTGTTGAAAGGTATATGTACAAAATGTGTTACAGATGCTCTTATCATATGATGTTATCCTTCGGAAATGTGTTCAAAGCATGAGTTGGGTATAAAAATATTATGACTCCAAGTAGTGTTTCAAGTGAAGGCTATTATGCCAAATTGTGTAAGAAGTCTCAATGTGCATAAGACTTTTAATTTCTCATAGGTATACTAAAAGTCATGATTAGGGACTCCTTGTTGTCGGTAATCTATATAGATTCTTGAAAGTGAAAGTAGTGAGTTGGGAATATAAAGTGTGAACACCGTGCCAAGAATGAAAGTTATACTTGTGGCCAATAGCGCCAACGAAGTGAAATGATGTGTGAAATATTATGAAATGAGCCTTGATTCAACTATTCCAAATTGACTCCGAAAATAGAATTATACAAAAGCTTATGTACTCAAGTCATGTCCAAATGTGGTTGTTCTAACTAATGCTATGCTTGGTGAGTATTTTCAATATGTTTTGAGTTCTTACGTATTCATAAGTTGAAGTTGTGTACTGGCCTTTTTGGGGAAAGGTATTTCAAGAGTATTATATACGATGACGTTTATGATGATAATCCTTGAAAGTAAAGAATGAAAGGGCGGAATATGCTATGCGGCCATAGTGCCATTAATGAAGAATAATATATATAGCCAAGGGGGCCAATGAAATAATGATGTTGTACGTAGTTGAAAGTACTAATGAAGTGATATATGGTGTGAAAGGTTATGAGATGAACGTATTTTTACTTTTGTTTCTAATGTGTATAAGCCCCTACCTTCTTGCGAGTAAAGACTATGATATTCCTAAATATTCTAAATATTCTTAATGTTGTATGATCACTCATGACAAGTACAAGTAATTGATAGTATGAACATGAAATGTGATCGTTGCCTAAGTGAGAATTATGAAGTGTTGTATGCCCCAATGGTTTCAACTATAGTTATATGCTTCTGAAATAATGTATGTAAATGACTTCGATTGTTAAGTCCCCAAGAGTCATGAACCTAGATAATAACCTCAAGAGGTCAAGGGAGTGAATAATGAGATGGAAGGGAGATGTCCTTTGTTAAATGATGATGAACCTTAAGAAAAGGAATTGGGCCTATGTGGCATTGAAATTGACTTATTGATTTACCATGTATGTGCTAATGTAATGAGTTGTGTTTCTCCATGATGAGCATGAACATGAAGTATTCCAATGATGTGAGTAATTACGACCTTAACTGTAATGACAAACAATGCCCTTTGAGTTTATATATGGTATTGTGATCGGGATACACCTCCACCCGCATACATTGGGGTGAGGCGGTAGGGCCGCTTTATGTTGGGATTGTGGTATTGTGATACACGTCCACCCGCATATATTGGGGTGGAGCGGTAGGGTCGCTTTGTGTTGGGATTGTGGTATCGTGATACACCTCCACCCGCATATATTGAGGTAAGGCGGTAGGGCCGCTTTGTGTTGGGATTGTGGTATTGTGATACACCTCCATCCGCATACATTGGGGTGAGGCGGTAGGGCCGCTTTGTGTTGGAATTGTGGTATTGTGATACACCTCCACCCGCATACATTGGGGTGAGGTAGTAGGTCCGCTTTGTGTTGGAATTGTGGTATTGTGATACACCTCCACCCGCATATATTGGGGTGGGGCGGTAGGGTCGCTTTGTGTTGGGATTGTGGTATCGTGATACACCTCCACCCACATATATTGAGGTAAGGCAGTAGGGTCGCTTTGTATTGGGATTGTGGTATTGTGATACACCTCCATCCGCATACATTGGGGTGAGGAGGTAGAGCCGTTTTGTATTGAGATTGTGGTATTGTGATACACCTCCACCCGCATATATTGGGGTGAGGCGGTAGGGCCGCTTTGTGTTAGGATTGTGGTATTGTGATATACCTCTACCTGCATACATTGGGGTGAGGCGGTAGGGCCGCTTTGTGTTGGGATTGTGGTATTATGATACACCTTCACCCGCATATATTGGGGTGAGGCGGTAGGGCCACTTTGTGTTGGGATTGTGGTATTGGGATACACCTCCGCCCGCATACATTGGGGTGAGGCGGTAGGGCCGCTTTGTGTTGGAATTGTGGTATTGTGATATACCTCCACCCGCATACATTGGGGTGAGGCAGTAGGGCCGCTTTGTGTTGGAATTGTGGTATTGTGATACACCTCCACCCGCATATATTGGGGGTGAGGCGGTAGGGCTGCTTTGTGTTGGGATTGTGGTATTGTGATACACCTCCACCTACATAGATTGGGGTGAGGCGGTAGGGCCGCTTTGTGTTGGGATTGTGGTATTGTGATACACCTCCACCCGTATATATTGGGGTGAGTCGGTAGGGCTGCTTTGTGTTGGGATTGTGGTATTGTGAGACACCTCTACCCGCATACATTGGGGTGAAGTGGTAGGGCCACTTTGTGTTGGGATTGTGGTATTGTGATACACCTCCACTCGTATATATTGGGGGTGAGGCGGTAGAGCCTCTTTGTGTTGGGATTGTGGTATTGTGATACACCTCCACCCGCATATATTGGGATGAGGCAGTAGGGCCGCTTTGTGTTGGGATTCTGGTATTGTGATACGCCTCCACCCGCATATATTGGGGTGAGGTGGTATGACTGCTTTGTATAGAGATTGTGGTATCATGATACACCTCCACCCGCTTATGTTGGGGTGAGGCGGCAGAGCCGCTTTGTGTGAAGGTGGTTATAGAGGATCCCCGACTGAATATCTATAAATGTTAATGGAAGCTCTAAATAAATTTGCTTGACGTTAACGGCTATCTAAGCCCATTTATTGTTGCTATGATTCATCATATTTATGTCGTATTTTCAAACCCTTGAGTATGTGTATTTGTATTGTGTGAGCGAACACTGTGAACGGTCTATGAGACGCATAGGTGTATAAAATTATATATGAACACTAAGGACGATCTATAAAATATATATGTGTAAAATAAGAGAGGAAGGTGCCACTTTCATTGGCCTTGTTTGTACATGTTGTTACAGTTACATTATATTATGTATTCCACGTACAGTTTATATGGATCAGTTGATCCTAAAAGAAGTTTAGAATGATGCAAATATAATAAGAATTGAAATGTGATCCTATGGGATATTTCATAGTTTCTTGATGTACTTTATTTGCCTCTTATTTGAGTCACCATATTTTTATATGTTGTTTTGACTGCCTTACATACGAGTACTATTACACATGTACTCAGGTCCCTTTTTCCGGGGGCGCTGCATCTTTTAATGGATGCAGGTATACTTCTACAGGATGATATGGATCTGTAATAGGGATTTTCTTCACTACTCAGCTTATGGTGAGCCCGCTACAGTTCTAGTGGGTGTTTGGGTCTAGTTCATTTTATGTATTTAGGTATCTATTGTCATAGAAGCTCCATGTACACTGTGGGTAATGTAATTAAGGATTTGAGTTTTGTCATGTATTTATGTTCACAGTATTTATGAGGCTACGCACCCATCATGAGAAAGATTGTAGGCCATTGAGCCAAATGTTTTCGATTTAAAAGTCAAGATCTTATTATGTTATGGTAAATCATGCATGAGTAATGATGAGAGGTTAATGTAAATTAGTCTTGCTCGACTGGGTTTACTCGGTTGAGCGTCGGTCGCGCTCCTCAATTTTTGGGCGTGACAAAGAGGTAACTCGAATAATTTTCGTATGTGCTAATTGTTTAATTTACACGTGAATATGATACTGAATTACTTTCGTTGCAATATATATAATCCAAAAATTGGTATCAGAGCCTACTCACGTCTAATTAAATAATTAGGATAAACATGAAAAGAAGCATCGTGATAATATGCAAGTTTTTGAATTACATGCAAAGATTATTTTTCTGTAAAGCTGCACTGTTATGAGCATGAATATTTATTCCGAGAATTTTGATTATTCTGAAAATCATGTAATATCTGTTTATTGTTGATGATATTTAATTAGAATAATCTAAAAATTTCGTTAATCCAAGGGAAACCCAAAAGCTACTATTTGGCTGAATTGGCTAGAAAATCGGAGGTCAATATGTTGACGGACACCGATTGGCCTGAAATTTGGCAGGTTCATGCAAAATGACCCAGTGATCAATACTCATCAGCTTAGATCATGATGTATGCCATTTTTCGGGGTTTTGGGGTTGTTTAGATGGTGTTTTGGGCATTTTTCTAATTTTCTGGAATTGTTTCGAATTTGTTTTTTGTTGTTTTAATCTAGTGGTGGTAGAGATCGTTTCCTATGGACTCCAGGGTTAAATTCTGGTGATATAATGATCTTACACGTTGACATATGTCTTCTTCCATATCAGATAAACTCATTATAGATAATCACTAGGTTATACTAGTTGTTGGTTACTTGTATTTACTCTCTATCTGGGTATGCGTGTTGGTTCAATGGCACTAGTATATTGATATTCACTTGACTTAAATTAATAGTTTACTCTCCATCTGAGTATGGCCTGTTTAAATTCATGGAGTGAATAATCTGTCGTTACATATGTATATTTCAAGAATAGTTATTTTTCCATCGAAACTTCTTGTTCAAGGTGCATGGATTATAAGTGTGTAGTGTGTTTTGAATTTTAATATTTAATAATACATGACTCATTTTGATCTATTTATTTAATTGCCTCTCAGATTAACTATGCCTAATTTCAATCCCCTTACTGCTATTCTTACTCAAAACAAACTTGAGGGTCCGAATTATGTTGATTGAAAATGAAACTTAGATATTGTCCTAATTGTTGAAGAGTACAAATTTTTGCTCGATGAGGTGTGTCCAAAAAAACCTAGAGATGATGCTACGGATGATGAACAGAAAGCTTACTAAAAATGGTTAAGGCTGATGAGATGGTGCGGTGTTACATTCTGGCATCTATGTCAAATGTTCTACAACATCAACATCAGTCTATGAAGTCTGCTTATAATATTCTGGAAAATCTCAAAGAGATGTTTGGATATCAGAATCATACGGCTAAGCAGGCTGCCATGAAAGTTCTTCTGAATACCAAAATGGTTGAAGGTTCATCTGTTAGGGACCATGTTCTGAAGATGATGAGTCCGGAGGTCCTTGGAGCTAACATTGATAAGGATACGTAGGTGTCACGGCCCAAATACCTAACCAGTCGTGATGGCACCTATCGTGGAACTAGGCAAGCCGATATTCTCAATATGCTTTCAATATATAACAGAAGTGAGATAAGGCAATTAAACTAACTGAAGGTTTACACAATAACGGGGTAAAAACCCAAAAACACAAATACAGAATGATAGCCCGACATCGGGGTGTCACTAAGTCATGAGCATCTAATAACCAATCTAGAAATAGAGTCTACTAAAATCTGTGCCAAATACCAATACAAGAGAGAAAAGATAATAAGAAAGGAGAAACAAGGACTGCGAATGCCGGCACCTACCTCGTAAGTCTCCGATAATCAGTCCGCGCACGAACTCAGCGACTGCCAGAACCGTACACACCTAGATATGCACATGAAGTACAGGGTATAGCATGAGTACAACCAACTCAGCAAGTAACAGAATTAAATAAGGAACTGAGAAGCAGTGACGAACTATAATAATACAGATCATTTTAAAAGTTTCCAGTAAAGAGTGAACATGCTTTCAAATCCGGTGGTATAAGTTAAATCAGTTCGAGCTCAAGTAAAACAGATATGAATCTTCCAGAAATTTCACAACAACATCAGATAACAACAAAGTGCAATAATAAATAAAAGCAAGTACAGCCTCTCAAAGCAGCAGCCACTCAACTCATCTCAACAGCTCATACTCTCGGCTCTTAGCCCTCAACACATACTCTAAATAGGTACCTGCGCTCACTGGAGGTGTACAGATTCCGGAGGGGCTCCTTCAGCCCAAACGCTATATTGCTGCGGCGCGCAGCCTGATCCAATATTGTTGCGGCATGCAACCCGATCTAAATATATATATAGCTTGAAGGCTCGTTGCGGCATGCAACCCGATCCATATACCTCACAGCTCGGCACTCAGGCCCTATCTCAGTCATTAAACTCTCCAGCCCATCGGGCTCACAGAATATCATAATAACCAGCCCAAGCAGAGAATACAAAAAGTATCAACAAGAAATGAGAGGAAACAAAGATATAACTCACAAGTAAGACTCTGACTGAGTACAAGACATCGATTAGCATTCAATTCAACAAGTATACGACCGCTGCGGGTCCCAACTGTGATATCATATGGCCTAAGCATGGTTTCTAACATGAAAGGTAGTCAATTGCTCAAAGACAAGGAAAACAAGTAATAACAATGGCTATTCGACTTTACAGTCTTACGGGACGGACCAAGTCACAATCCCTCACGGTGCACGCTCACACGCCTGTTACCTAGCATGTGCGTCACCTCCAAATATTCACATTATACCAATTCTCGGGGTTTCATACCCTCAAAACTAGATTTAAGACCGTTACTTACCTCGACCGCGCAGAAATCCTATTCCAAAATGCCCTTGTCTCTCGAATCGGCCTCCAAATGCCTCGAATATAGCCACAAACAGTACGAGATAATCAATATTAGTTAAAAGGATCAATTCCACAAGAAAACTACAAAAATATAGCCCAAAATTCGAAATCGGCTCAACCCGGTCCCCCGGGCCCACGTCTCGAAACCCGACGAAAGTCACAAAACCCGAGAGCCCATTCACTCACGAGTTTAAATATACCAAAGTTATCAAAATTCGACCTCAATTTCTCCTCTTAAACCCCAAAACCTGTTTATGACATGGGTGCTCGATGGTTGATGGATAAGATTTTAATTAAGAGAGTTAAATGTTTATCCTGATAATATTTTGCATTGAAATTTATTGGATATAGTTATGCATAATAGAGATTGAAATTTTCGGCTCCTTTCTCATTATGTCACCAACAAATAGTGGAGTTATTTGGTAACTTTTCACCTCCTAGTCAACAGCTTAGAGAGGATGATTTTTTCTGAAAATATAGCGCGAGCGGCTCCTTCAAGGTTGCTTCGATGTATGAGGTTATTATCAATTCTAACCAACTTCTGTCTGATAAAGTTTGAAAATTAATTTAGGGCTGGTGTACGCCTAAGAAAATTTGAGTTTTCTTTTGGTTATGTGGCAAATGTAGAATTCTTACAAATTTAGAAAGATTTTGCCGCCATCTTAATCTGGAGGATACTTGCACGACTCGTGGAGTAGAGGATGATTCTGTATTGCATATTTTGCGAGATTGTATCTATGCTCGGACTGTATGGGATTGCATTTTTGCCGCAAGAGATAGGTCTTGCTTTTTTGCTTTTGATCTTCATTCGCTTACTGCTAATTTAATATTTGAATTCAAGGGAGTTACGAATGATGATTGGAGAATTTTCTTTGCATACACCTGCTGAAAAATACGAATTTGGCATAATAATATCTGTTCTTAAACGACCAGTTTTCAATTGACAAAAAAAGTAGCACTCTCTTGTTAACATGGTTAGAGTTTGCATTACTTCTTGAATTTTCTTGAAGAACATTGGAGGATTTCTAATAATAAGCAGGTCCTCTTAGCGATGGGTGAGTGGCTTGAATACATATAGGGCCTTTCAAAGGAGTACTATGATGGAAACTCTGGGCTGTATTTTTCATGATTCTGATGGTAGTGGCTTAGTTTGGTGGATTTTCAGTCAAGATTGGGGTCTGCACACTGAGCTATGGGGAATTCTCATTGGTCTTCAAGAAGCTTGGGACGGGGTGGCGTTGAGTTGCCTTGCAATTGATAGTTCTAGGGGGAGTTCTCATTGGAATGGTGATTGTCAACTGCATTTGTCTTGGCTAGGAACTGAGTGTTCTCTAATGCTCATATTTATAGGGAGGTTAATTCCGTAGTTGATGATTTATCCAATTTTGCGTTTAGTCAAGAGTCTCATTTTGAATGACATACACTTGTGCCTTTTAGTATTTCTTTGCATGTTACGGGATATGTTATTGGAATTTCCTCGCTTGATTACTAGCTATTTGATTTGTTTTTTGGTTGCTTGTTTTTCTTTTGATAGGAAAAAAAATTTGGAGTTAATATGTGGTCGAGCACTTGTCACGTGTTCTACATGAGTCTGTCATTATTTAAATCATTCCATTTATATTAACTTCTCTTTTCTAGAGATGACATGACAAAAGGTGTGATGCGGTTGTGGGGCAAACCGTATAAACCCGCGAAGATTTCAAACAACCCCGCCCCGCGTAACATAATTTGTTGTTCCCAACCCACCCCGGATAAACCTGTAACCCCCCGCCCCACACAGTTTTTTTTTCTACTTAAATTTTTTTTCCTTTCTTTTTTCTACTTTATTATTTACAAATCCGTAGTTTACTGTAATTATTAGGATATATTTGAAAGGTTTACCTCATAGGAAAGGAAACAATATGTTGGTACAAATTAAAATTATAACGTGGGTCTTCTATTTAAGAGATAAGCAAACCTTTGTCTTCAGTGAATTTTTTTTTTTGAGGATGAAATTGAAACTTTAGATAAACTTATTTTTGACCTACTTTTATTTATGCCATTTGATGACAAAATTTAAATAAATATGATCAAAACATCAAGAAGATATTTTAGATATTCTGTACGCTTTTCATTCCGTCACGTTCTTACGAACAAAAGTGTTTGTGTTATTCTCAAAAAAGTGTTTGTGTTATTTTCTTAAATAAAAATAGAGAAGAAACAGTACAAACAAAAGTGTTTTGCTGAATCCATCATATGTCGAATTTAGTTTGGGTTTTTGAAATCAACCTTTACTTGTGATTGTTGAAACTATTATAATTTTTAAATTGGTTGAAAATATAAAGCTTAAACTAATGTCTAAAATGATTTTCTTACTCAAATGTAAGAGTTTAATCAAATGGGTCTTCCGAGAGCCCAAAAGAGTCAGCAGCGAAGTTCCCTCCATCAATGTTGAAATTTCAGCGCAGTGTTTTAAAACCGCAACCGCCCTGCCCTGCCCCGCTTTAGATTATTAAAATTTTGGAATTTTTACCTAGCTATATTATATTAGAAACCTATTTACATATGTTCTCTATTTTTGCAGTTTTTTATAAGTATCTAGATTTTTCTTACAACTTGTATACATTGCTTCTTAAAATGCTCCCACCCCATTATTAGCGCTTTCAATTAAGAGATTCAATTACATCATTTCCTTTTTTTCCCTTCTCCTCTTCTCTCTCCTTTTATTTAAAAATCAAAATCCCTTAATCTACGTCCAGAATCTCCATCTTCTCTTTTCACCATTGCCGATAACTTTATATTATTAAAAAATATTCAAAAATTGTATTATAACTGTATCATAATTCACTACTAGAAAATGGGCAAAAATCGACTACAAATTGATCGGTCAAAAAACCGACCAAAGTTGGTCGGTTTTTAAAAATATTTTATTTTTTAATTTTTGTTTTATGAAACCGACCAACTTTGGTCGGTTTTCTTTGGCGCAAAAATGCGGAAAACTATTTTTGAGTCCGGCGAAATTTATTTTTCAAGAAACCCACCAACTTTGATCGGTTTTTTATTTAAAATAAATTAAATTTAGTATTTAAAAAACCGACCAAAATCGATCGGTTAATTCGGCCGGTCATTTTAAAAAACCGACTAACTTTGGTCGGTTATTTTCGTGCGAAAATACAATTAAAGAGTATAAATGAAATAAAAGACAGTCTTAAAACAAAATGCACCGATGGTCTAGTGGTAGAATAGTATCCTGCCACAGTACAGACCCCGGTTCGATTCCCAGATGGTGCATTTTTTAATTACATAACTAAAATACCGACCAACTTTGGTCGGTTTTTTCGACAATATTTATTTTTTGAATTTAACTGACTAACCAAAGTTGGTCGGTAATTTCTGACCAACTTTGGTCGGTATATCCTTTCGACCTTCAAAATACAGTCCACACGTAAATGGTCGTATTTTGGACAGTTATTGGCCATTACCGACCAACTTTGATCGGTTTTTTTGGACGGTTTGCCCGGATTTCTAGTAGTAATTGTAGTTGAATTGTATTAGATACATCAATGCCTAAAACATAAATGTATCATACTTGTATCACAATTGTATCTAACTTGTATCTGGTACATTAATACGCAAAATAATACCTGATACAATACTAATAAAGTAATATACAATTATCATATTTGTGATACAAATTGTGAAATTCGTCACGAATTCACAACTGCTCGTAACAATATACAATGAATATACAATTATCATACATTTGTAATATAATTCCTGCAACAATTATGATACATATACAATTATAATACAATCGCGATACATTTTCTGAAAAATTATGATACAATTATGATCCTCATCTTCCTCAAGTTTCAATCACAACTCTACACAAAAAATTTAATATAATAGTATTATAATTGTATTAGTATTGTATCCACAACTTATCCACAACTTGATTGTAGAGCAAAATTTCGAATTTCTTCTGTATTGTATAAATAAGAAAGAGATTTTGGATGATTGAATGAGGGAAATCGAATATCAAAAGCTTTGGAAGAGGAAAGAATCTGCAATTTTGGGGGGACAACAGTGGATGATTGAAAGAGAGAAATCGGATATCAAAAGCTTTGGAAGAGGAGTGAGTAAGCGAGATTTTTGGGTTAGAAAGATTTTAGATATCACTGGATAAGGGAGAATTCTTACGGTGGGTAAGTACAAATTTGGGTAATTGTTAAAGAAAGAGTGAACATATTTTTGTAATCCTTTGAAAAAGGAAGAGAATCTTAAATGTAGGGGGATTATGTGTAACTGATACGCTATATTTAAGGTATGTTGCATTTTCTCTTTTTTATGATTTTGTATAAAACTAGTAAGTATAGGTATATAAAGTAATTAACAAGTAACCTAAATAAAGGTAGTAAATATGTTTCTAATATATTATATCTAAGTAAAAATCTCTAAATTTTTTGTTTGAATCCGCACAGGCCCGCACCCGCACCACCCCGCATAGGTTCAAACCCGCCCCGCACCCGCCCCATTGCTATCCCTATTCTTTTCTATATGTGTCTGTGCTTGTAGATTAGTCCACAACTATAGTTAATATTTAGAAAATACAGTTGGAGTGGTTCTATGTTATTTAGACTACTGAATATATTTTTGCTATCCAATCTAAAATAATGATTTTCTTATGTGACTCATTCCAATCCACCAGCTCCACTGTAGAAATTTTCTAGCCAAAGGACAAAATGCAACTGCTCCACCATGTAACAAATCTAAGGAGATCAACTAGAGACGCATATGACCTTATTTTTTGGGTAAATCCTCTATTTCTTTTTGGCAATTTCCTCTTGTTTTATGTATTGAACACAAGGACTGGGCAAAAAGAGAATTGGAGACAAGGGGATTAAAAATATAAAAAATGACAAAGTTTGAGTCAAATCCCTGGACTACGACATCTTTTTTACCCCTATATTACTACAAAAGAAGATTTCTTGTATAACTGGGATTCAATGGTATATATATATATATATATATATATATATATATATATATATATATATATATATAAGGTAATTTCACTTATGCACTGTATTTTTCTGACAAAGGGAATATAATAGATCCTCCTTGGACCAATGTGGCTCTGCCACTACAATGAACACCATCAGTATAAAGCAAGAGAAGAGAAGCGATGCGATTTACAGGTTAATTGGAAAATAAAGAAGTTACTACAAGGGTTTTCTCCTTTTAATTTCATGAAAATACTGAAGGTTAGAAAAAAATGACATCAAACGTAGGGAGAGACAGATGCCCACATACCTAATAAAGCTTAGAGGAAAGTAATGTGCGTGGAGAAAATTCATCTAAATTCTGACGTAAAAAGATAAGAGAAAAGAAAAACCCTGTAAATTAATTATAGCAACGGAACAGCTTTGAATAGTCTAAAGCATTCTACCAGTATTAAGTGTTTAACAATATTCTTCTGCATGAATTATATAGGGGTTTTTAAATTAGTTTATAGTAGATCTTAAACTACTCCAGTCATTGTTTTCAAATTTCAGATTGAATATTTAATTCTTCAACAGTACTTCGCAATATAAAATTATATGCTTTTTCCAACACATAATTTCCCTACATGCAAAAAGGGTTTTATACTCAATTGAAAGTAGAGTAAAATTAGGTGAGTGGAAAGTGTATGACCCAAAATTTAGATATAGGCTTATACAATCAAATTTTATAATAAATTAGGGTTAATCTTAGCCAATATTAATATTTAAAAGATATACCAAATATTTTTGTAGTAAGATCCCACGTGTGCTATTGAGTGGCAATAAATGACGGCAATAATGATATAGTAAATGATTCACGAATATAGAAGATAGCGATAAATAACAATAAATGACATTTAAGTAACTAAATGAATGGAGGTCACTCGAAAAAGGTGTGATTCCTCAATAATCCTTCTGACAAGGGAAGATAATGATAAGTCTTTGAATACTCAGATCCTCCTTGGATTGAGGGAGAAAAGATAAGAGAAAAAGGTGAACTTTGTATGTGTATGATAAAGGAAGAATCTTCAGAGAATGTCAATATATTGTTCTTTATCACGAATGTTCAATCCCCTCTATAATTACATATCTTTCTATTTATAAGAATACACGAGTCACAAAACCCTAAATAGTACGACTATGAGGAATATTCACTGGAATATTTTCTGAAAAACCATCATCACAGAACTAGTCATTACTACTTTAATAAAGGGAGTGTTCGTCCTCGCCTTCGTCCTATGTTGAGCCACCTCGACCTCGTCGACGACGTGTCATTTTCTCATGACATCGACCTTTTGAAGCCAAACCATTATATCATGTTGACGACACGTGGCAACCTTCAAAGGCTTCCTTAAGATTGACTTGGTCCATATGTAATTGTGGTAATTTTTAACACATACAGTTAGTCCCTCCGCTTGTTGAGGTCGTCCTCATGGGCAAGTTCAATGAGCGGATAATAACGGTCGTGGTCGTTGTGAAAAATAAGTGACATGACATTTCGCGGACCGCATATCTCAAATATTAAATTTCCCGGGTGATTTAATGGAACCATCTTGTTAAGGAAAAGATGTGACATCACGACGTCATCGTTATGATGACGCATGTTCCCGATGCCTCACATCGATTCACGTACAACTTTTGATTTGCTCTGTCATTTCGATTCTGGTGTCAATCATGATGAACCGTTTCGAGTTCGGTGCCTTTATCTCTATAAATAGGGCTTTTTTTACCAGAACCTAAACTTTACATCATTTAGACTATCCTTCGAATTTCCTTCTCTTGCTTCATAATAGTTCTTCATATTTCCATTTTTACTCTCTTCACTTTTCTCAGCTTCTGTAGTTATGTCGAACATTCCTTCAGATATGAATGAGGGGAACCACCTCATTCCCTTGGCTGTTGTATTTCTCGTTCATGGGGAAAACACCATTTTCGCCGTTGAGGAGGAGGCTTTCCCTTCAGTGGAGGAGATCATCCCCCGTTATCCTGATTCCAAACTTGATCTTCAAAGGCTGCCGGAAGTGATGACCGAGAAATTCCAATCCATGATGACGGCCAGGTGTTTGGCTGAGTTTAAAACCAAATTTAACATTCCCGACCACGTGGAGCTAATTCCCGTTGGTAGTAACGAAGTACACGTCCACCATCCTGGGTATTGTGCTCTTTATTCCTACCCATTCGCCATCGGCTATTTGTTTCCCCCTCCTTCCGCTGGTGGAGGAATTTTGTCGACATTACAAAGTTTGCCCCACTCAGCTCACCCCCTATGTTTACAAAGTGATCAAGATGCTGTCGAAGTTTGCCGAACTGACCGGGGTCGAGGTCACGGTGTGTCACTTAATGCATCTGTTCGCACCCAATTTTTATTGAGGAAAGATGTTAAATCTTCGACATCGTGGGGAAAATGTTTGGTAGTGAAAATGGATGATAAAGGTGGTCAGCAGTTCTGGCTCGACTATTTCTTCGTTAAGACCGAGGCCGTCGTGGCTGATGTTACTGGTTTCCCTAAGGCTTGGAACCTCACTCGTAAGTACTCGTGTTTTTGCTTTTACATTTTTCAAATATTTTGTTCATTCCGAGCTAGTCGAGTAATCCTTCTTTTTCTACAGCCACTGGTCGACCTTTCAGTTGGTGACACATGTCACTAACTAGGTTAGGCAGGTTCTCCCCTATACCGTGGGGATTAGTGATTGACCGAGCTTCTTTTAGAAGTTCAAACCGGCCCTACCCCTCGATAGGTAATCCCCTTTTATGGTCGCCGTCATACTCATATTGGTTTATACTGTTGTGCTTATTATTTTATGCTTTTTCTAGGTTCCGTCTGGGGAGCTGCAAGAAGGAATAGAGTGCCCGTGCATTTGTTTAGGAGGCGAAGTGTTGCCATGCCTTCCGTATCCGCCCACATCTCGTCTATCGTGCCTGCTCCTTCTTGGATTCCACTCAACGTCGAGGATGAGGAGGTTTCTCCGCATGACACGTACTTGAAGGCCCGCAAGAGGAAGACCGTGGATGTGGAAGAAGGTGTGCCTGTGGCCATTAACTTATCAGAGGATGTGTTTGTGGTGCGGGAGACTACAACGATCCACATTGGAGAGAACGTCGGGGGGACCTTTTAGGTGTCTCAGTTAGAGGAGGTTCGTGCGGCCGTGTCCTCGCGTCCCGAGGTGGAGACGGTCACAGTGGAGGAGCTTGGTGACAGCTCTATGCCTCGTGAGGATACCTCTTCTTCTAGGTCTGCTGGGGATGCCTCTCCTGCATATGGGGACTAAGGAAAGTGTGCTGTCGAAGAAGGTGATGAATAAGGTTCTGATATGGACCCTAAGTTTCTTAAGATGATAGATGAGGGGACTACTCAGATCGAAGTGAGGATGGAAGGGGGGGGGTCAAGAACTATCACGATTCCAATGGATCGTGATCTGCTAAAAAACACTGAGGACTTGATCAATGCTATCAGTCCTCTTTATTCCAAAATCGAGCGTGTGACCCTCAAAGAGATGACTGATGGCACCCTGTCGAAGAGCATTGCCAGCCTCGCCCTTAGGGTAAGTGTAGTCGCCCTGCATTCTTTTTCCTTTGCTTTGACTTGCTTTTAAGCTTTTGCTTTTGCTTTTATTTGATTTGCAAACTATCATTCTGGAGATTGAAATCATACGGAGGGAGAAGAAATGGAAGGAGATTTACCAGAAGCTAAAGAGTAAATACCAGGAGTTTCGCGAGAAGTACCGGGATGCTCAAAGGCGGCTTCGCAAGGAGGGCGAGCGATATGTTGACCTTGAGGGAGGAGTTGAAGAAGAAAGATGAGGAGCTGTTGGTGGCCATAGTGAGATTCAACATTCTCGAGGGGGCATTGCGGAGGAAGGAAGAGGAGCTTGAATTGAGCAAAGGCGTGGAGGCCCAGTGTAGTAACCTCCAAAGTCAAGTGGTTCAACTGCAAAGCTAGTTGGACGGATGCTAGCTCTAGATTGACTTTCTTAGGAGGGAAGTTGCTGAGAAGCAGCGAATGCTTGGAGAGGCGGATTCCTCCCGAACGGAGGCTAGAAAGGGGGCTGTTGTTTTGGAATTGGCAAACATAACTCTTCATTCTGAATTAGATAGCATTCTATCAGTGTCCGAAGCTAAGGAAGCCATGATCGAGGAGAGGATTGGAGAGTAGGGAAAGGAGAACTCTGAGCTACTCGAGTGAGTTGCTGTTTTTGAGGCCGAAAATGCCCGATTGCTCGAGCGGCCCTCTACGTCTCACTCCTCTGAGTTTCCTGACATTCTCCGAGAGAGGTACAAGGACTGGATCCATGCTGAAGCTAGATTGGATGTGATCCGTGAATTGAACAAGACGGGCTCTATCTCTGAGATGGCCCTCGATTGGATGAGATTTCCTATGACTATGATCCCGCCACACCTCAGCCCAATTTTGAGGAAGATGATGAAGGGGTGTGGACCAGCTTGCGGATAGCTCTTGGTATGACTTCGCTTATGGTCGAGGCAAGGAAGGAGATGATGGTGGAGACTGCGGTGGCTACGACCATTGAGTGTTAATCTTTTTTGCTCAGGTTTTGTATTGTATATTTTGGGGCATATTTGAACGTCTTTGAAAAATCTTCTTATAAAATACAATAGTTTGTTTTTGTTTCGTACCTTTTTGTCATTGTGCATTGTTTTTGTACTTGTGTTTTGTTTCTATGTTTTCTTCATTGTTATCTTCTACTTGAGTTTAGGCCGAGGTCCGGTATGGATTGTTTGAATGGGTCGAATATACCGTTGAGTTAGGTCAAAATTTTCCTTTCATCGAATCATGACGAGGGCCGATAGGTATTGTTCGAACTGGTCGAACGTACCTTTGATTGAGTCATGGCCGAGGGCCGATAGGTGTTGTTCAAACTAGTTGAATGTTCCTTTGATTAAGTCGTGGCCGAGGGCATATCGGTATTGTTATAACTGGTTGAATGTTCCTTTGATTAAGTCGTGGCCGAGGGCCGATAGGTGTTATTCGAACTGGTCGAACGTACCTTTGATTAATTCATGGCCATGATCCGATAGGTGTTGTTCGTGTTGATCGAACATACCGTTTTGGAGAGCAGTTTCGATCAGACGTGTGTCTTTATTATTTCAACATCGTTGTTTCAATAATCATTTCGCCCTTAGGAAACTTTTGGAGAAAATTACAAGTTTCGGGTGTTGGCTGTCGTTTTAGTCCCAGTATATCTAGTCCCTTCATTGTTCAACTTGGAGATTCTTGAGGTGTCACGACCCAAATTTCACTAGTCGTGATGGCACCTAACCCGACCCATTAGGTCAGCCAAATAATAGTTGACACAATTCTAATAAAATAAATGTGTTCAACAAATGATATGACTGGATTCCATACAACATCCCAAGGACTGGTAGTAGTAAAAGACATGAGCTACTAAGACTAGATTGTTGTAAAAATGGATATGAAATAAATACAACTTCTATTTGAAATGTACTTAAATAAAATTCAACTCTAGAACTACCCAGGGACAAGTGGTAGCCATATCCAGAGGGAACGAACATCTTCAGAGTCAACCCCCAGCATCACCCGTAGCTCCGCTCCAAACTCTACATGCAAAGTGCAGAAGTGTAGTATAAGTACAACCGACCCCATGTACTCAGTAAGTATCTTAACTAACCTCGGTGAAGTAGTAACAAAGCTTTTTAGTTAAAAGACACTCACTGATATAACCTGTGCAGAAGACTAGCAGTAGAACAATACTAGAACATAACAAAATAGAGTATAAGTAAGCAAGTATGCGAAGGTGTAAATGATTTCTCGAATAACTCCGATTAATATTCCTCAATATCACAACCAATCTTTTCCTTAGAGCGATAAGCAGCAAATCACGGTAATAAATCCATAACTTTCATAGTGTGAGAAATATACTCAAGACATCAAATCAAATAGCACGACAACACCCTTCGTGCATTTATCTCATCCTCACCAAATATATGTATAACAGTACCAACTAGGTGAAAAAAATACCGATAACAGTAATGACAAGGTAGGAAATACACAAGTAGAAATGATGAACAAGGCAGTACATATGGACAACAATAATAGACTAGGTAGGAGGCATAAGAGTGATGACATCAATTAGGAAACAAGAACATGATTTCACCTGCTAGCATGGTAGAAGGCATAGATGTAGATATAACAAATAAGAAGGGAAAACATGATCTTTATAATCTAATAAGTAGAGGAATGAATGGCTAACATGGTAAAAGGCTTATACTAAAGTGCAACAAAATAGATACGACATGGAGGGAAATATAACAACAGGAAGGAAGGTATGATCTTTGCAAGTTAAACATATAGAAGGCATGGACAACACAACAACAATCGCGATAGAGGATAAAGACAAAACAACAATGACAAGTCACGTGGATAACATAGGTGCAACAGTAACAATTCCAGGTAATGGCATGAATGTATACACAAGGAAAAGATATCACAACGTAATGCATATCCCTCGTCCTCGCCTGCACAGAAACACCCTTTGTGCCATGAACTCATGATAACATAAAAGCATGGTAATATAAATAAAATGGCACGGCATCACCCTTCGTGATTTACTCTCTCCCTCACATGATAATATAAATGTGATCAGGATAATATAAATGAAATGGCTCGGCGTAATAATCCTTTGTGTCAAGTAAGACATGAAGCAAGAAGGTCACATAATTCTACAAGGCGCACTTTATAGTATAATTTACCCCCGAGCATGATTAACCCTGTCACATGCATATATGCTCGTCACCTCATATATGTATCACCCACGCATGTAGCAAATAATGTCAAGTAATAGAAAAAATTCCCTCAACAAAGTTAGGCAAGACACTTACCTCAAACGAGTCAAATCGATACCCTAGAAGCGCCATCCTGCTCAAAGCATCCTCCGAACGGGTCGAAACTAGCCAAAAGCAACTCAAAGGCATCAAATAATACCTAAGGAAACAATTTCAAATGATAAAGGTCGAATTTATGATCAAAATCCTGAAGTCAACTAAAAATTAAAATCCGGGCTCGCACCTCGGAACCCGATGAAACTTACAAAATCCGACAACCCATTCAATTATGAGTCCAACCTTACTATTTCACTCAAATCCGACTCCAAATCGATGTTCAAAACACAAAAATTCACTTTAGGAAAGTTTAGACAAAAACCTTCAATTTCTCTTTTGAAACCCTCTATCAAATGCCAAAAACGAAGACAGATTCATGATATATAATAAAAAATGAGTAGAGAACACTTACCCCAATCCACATGTGAAAATTGCTTCAATAATTACCTCAATCCAAGCTCCATAGCTCCAAATATGTAAAAATGGCCGGAACCCCCGAAATAAAGTACTTTATAATCACTGGACGAATCAATGAATCGCGATCACGGAAATACGATCGCGAAGAAGAAATGCATCGCCCTTGAAAATATACTATGCGATCGCGAACAAACCTCAGCGATCATGATAGACAACCAACACTGCCTCCACATATACTCTACGCGAACGCGTAAGTACCCATGCGAACGCGAAGAAGAACATCCTCTACCCAGCTCAGTCAAAACCACTACGCGAACGCGTGCACCCTTGTGCGAACGCGGTGAAGACCAACCCCCTCCCTATGCGAATGCTTGCATACTCTTGAGAACGCGGAGAGAACATTTTCACAGCAGACCAAACACCTTACGTGATCGCTGCCAAGCGTTCGCGATCGCGAAGAACGCAAGAAGCAACAAGTAACAACATACACCAGCAAATTAAAAACCATTCGAAATGATCCGAACTACGTCCGAAACTCACCTGGGCCACCCAAGACCCTGTATGAATATACGAACAAGTACCATAACATAATACATACCTACTCGAGGCCTCAAATCACACATAACAATATCAAAACGATGAATCTCTCCTCCAATCAAAATTAATGAACTTTGAACTTTCAACTTCCAAAACTTGCGCCGAAACATATCAAATCAACTTGGAATATCCTCAAATTTTGCGCACAAGTTCCAAATGACATAACGAAGCTACTCCAAATCCCGAAACCAAATTCCGAATTCGATATCCTTAAAACCAACTTCCGGTCAAACATATGAACTTTTCAAACATTCAAATTTCCAACTCTCGCCAATTAGTGCCGAATCCTTCTAGAAATATCCAAATGCAAATCTCGGCATACACCCGAGTCCAAAATCACCATCTAAACCTAACAGAACCATCAAAACTCCAATCCGAGGTCAAATACTAAAAAGTCAAACTTGGTCAACTCTTCCAACTTAAAGCTTTAATCATGAAGTTCATTCTTCCAAATCGAATCCGAATAACCTGAAAACCAAACCGACGATTCACATAAGTCATAATACATCATGCAGAGATACTCGTGCCCTTAAATTATAGAGAAAAGTGCAAATTCTCAAAACGACCAGTCGGGTCGTTACATTCTCCCCCACTTAAACAACGTTCCTCCTCGAACGTGTCGAGAGTCATCCCAAAGCCATCAAACCACCGTGTAACCTTACCATGCACATACTCGGGGGTGA
The DNA here is from genome assembly GCF_000390325.3 of Nicotiana tomentosiformis. Classification (NCBI taxonomy): domain Eukaryota; kingdom Viridiplantae; phylum Streptophyta; class Magnoliopsida; order Solanales; family Solanaceae; genus Nicotiana; species Nicotiana tomentosiformis. The sequence continues at coordinate 134,562,178 of NC_090813.1, forward strand.
TCCCATGTCACCCTAATCCATATAAGCCTGGCGATACAACATAACTGAAGATCATTAATTCAACCTTAGCCCGTAAGCCTTAGAACCCAAATTTCCAACATCCGAAATTCCTTACAAGGCCCGAATTTCACATTTACACACTGTATAAGTCAGAACAAGCTGTATTATGTCATAACCATAACCCAAGATGTAATCACATGATATACCCCATCACTCAGATACTCACATCAGTAATTGCTTACCATCATGGCTGCCCAAAAATAAATTCGCTACCGGTAGTAAACCTCATATCAATTAAAAGCTCGTTCAAAACCTTCATACATTGCCAATGATGAAAGAAACACACAGAATCTCTTAACCACTCATCTGATCAATAAGCCAAGAAGCTCATTCGTTCGACCAGGGCCATTGCCTAAATCCTCAGCAGAAATATAGTATCATTCTTCCTAACATTCCTTATCCCAATATGATAGTGCAAATCTCAAGTCTAGAAACCTCATCTCAGCCAATACAAGCAGCCCAACCGACAAGTCTCAACAAAAACAATATGGAGCCCCACACAACACGGTACCGTACACTCAACAAGTAATAATTCAGACATGATAGATAGGAAAGTTAAATAAGAAGACTACTAAGCCAGTTAAGCAGTCAGGGTAATTTTAACATTTTCCTATGAACTATGTTCAACAAGGTGAAAGCAAAATACACGAAATAAGCATAAGGAGTTACATTTCATCACAGTATCGTTGCGGCGCACAACCCGATCCCATCATATAAATCCACATAGGATACCCATCGAGCCATAACACTCGGGCTCACTGATCAAATGTGCTTCAACATCGAACACGATAGAGTGCACCAATATAACTGTGGGAAGATTATTAGGCACAACAATACTAAGAAAGACAATCACAACTATGATGCAATAAGCAAGTCAACATCACGAGGGCCATCACACCCATAACGCCATAGGGCCTAAACAGAATTAAAATATGTGTGCGAAGAATCATGTAACCCTCACAACCCGTCATAACATAAGAGAGAAACACATAACATAGCCCAAGGAGCGAATAACATCCATTCTACCCGATGATATACCTGTGGTAATAGCTGCGCGGGAGCAAGCAAATACAATTCAATATAGAATATACATTCTCATTAGGCTCACAAACACTCCCCAAACCAAGTTCCGATCATTCCCAAATAGGTAAATAACCTTCCAAAAGTCCATAGCAACCTTTCCATAACACATACCATCAACCACTCAATCCTCAACATTTATTCACAATTCGCAATCAAGGAATAATTTGCAAACGAGAACATCCAGTCCCCGAACCTCATGTATACCAGAATTTCCATATTTGATCTCAACACCACTACTAAAATGGCTAATACGTCACTCATACTCCATCATCTTACATAAAAATACCCACAAGTCAAAACACAATACACCTGCCAACATGAGAACTCTCCTCCGGCAAAAACAAATAGTACCAGCATAATCGTAAACACCAGAAATCGTCCGTGTCATCAGGAACGCATATCCTTCCCTCCGAAACTAAACCGCAACCTTGTACATGCAACTTTTCAAACCCACACGGCACATCGCCTCTAACATGCTAACTCGTGACACTACAAAAGTTTCATAATCAACTCTGAACCATGAGCAAATTGAACATCTCATCAACCGCGAACCTTTCATTTAACTCAATCCAGGAGAACATCACCACACACAATATAGCTTCTATACCTATAGCAAACACCAACTCTGGCCGTGGTCATAACCAAGATGAATTCTTCGGAACTCAGTTACACATAATCGAGTCATCAAAACCGATCGCCTCTAACTCAACCGAGTCACATAGACTGCCAACCCAAAAGTAACTCAATCTGATATTCTCGCTCTGAAGGAACCTTCTGCGAATCCAAAGTTGTTTCTTGCATCTCTCTAATATTGCCATGTAGATTCATTCTTAACATAAGACTACCTCAGATCCGATCACCATTCGCTACCGATCTCAACCCTACCCTTACACAAATTCAGAAGTCCTTAAATGCTATATAAGACTTGGAACTCGTCAGAACCTTCTCGATAACCACTCACCTTACTCTTATCTTGAATACACAACTAATACACATCGAGCAACTCGCGCTTCACTAGCACATGACTATTTGAAGAAACAACCAAGCAATCCCCAGGCCCAGAAACTGATACAATGCATGATCCTACAATTCGATCATCATTAGCAGACTCCCACACTTAGCCCGAAGCCATAGAAAACATCATCAGCAATCTAAAGTACCATATCTTCATAGCTTCCCTGATTCCGCATGACTATTTAGCTGAATAAACTCATGCAATACTGGTCATAAAACACTACGAAGACTCTGCCAAGTGCTGACCCATCCTTGCAATAGTCAAGCAAACTTCCCCAAATGCTCTGAAACGATCATATATGCATTCCACCGAATGGAAACCTCATACGAAACACATGATCCAAACTCATCACGCTAGAGGTGGACCACCGACTGTACTCAAATCGACACCTTACCATGAACCCACCTTAATCATAACAGCTAGGCCACCAGCTGTTCTTCCTAAGTCTGTGCTTACTAACCAGATATAAGAACCCGCATCGTACCACAAATAAATGACATGAAGGTTTAACACTGCATCTGCTCCCGAGACTAGACAGCACATCGCGATGATAATCAAGCATCCATAGCACTTTGTAATCCATTCGCAACATCACAGATCGTCGGCGCATACCGAATACTGAGTGCGCCATGTCACATATTAATGAATAGAAAGAATCAAAATCGTAGGTTTCAAGCTGAAACAAGGCCGCACGATAAAGAAAGAAGAAAGGGAAATTTTCCTAAATGCATGTAGCCTCTCGAAGATAGGCATGGACGTCATCATACCGATCCGCAAGACTCTACTAGACACTTCTTCATGACTCATAGAACCTACAAACCTAGTGCTCTAATACCAACTTCTCACAACCCAAAATCCACTAGTCGTGATGGCATCTAACCCGACCCATTAGGTCAGCTAATTAACAGCTGACACAATTCTAATAAAATAAATATGATCAACAAATGACATGACTGGATTCCATACAACATTCCAAGGACTGGTAGTACAAGATATGAGCTAATAAGACTAGATTATTGCAAAAACGGATATGAAATAAATACAACTTTTGTTTCAAATATACTTAAACATAATTCAACTCTAGAACTACCCAAGGACAAGTGGTAGCCACATCCGGAAGGCACGAACATCTTCAGAGTCAACCCTTGTCATCACCCGCAGCTCCGCTCCAAAATCAATAAGTATCTTGACTAACCTCAGCGAAGTAATGAAGAGGCTTTTTAGTTAAAAGATACTCACTGATATATCCTGTGCAAAAGACTAGAAATAGAACAATACTAAAACATAACAGAATAGAGTACAAGGAAGCAAATATGCAAAGATGTAAATGATTTCTAGAAGAACCCCGATTAATATTCCTCAATATCACGACTAATCCTTTCCTTAGAGCGATAACCAACAAACCACGGTAATAAATCTATAACTTTCTTAGTGTGAGAAATATACTCAAGACATCAAATCAAATGGCACAACAACACCATTCGTGCATTTATCTCATCCTCACCAAATATATGTATAACAGTACCAACCAGGTGAAAAAAATACCGATAACAGTAATGACAAGGTAGGAAATACACAAGTAGCAATGATGAACAAGGCAATACATATGGACAATAGTAATAGACTAAGTAGGAGGCATAGTAGTGATGACATCAATTAGGAAAGAAGAACATGATTTCACCTAACTAGCATGGTAGAAGACATAGATGTAGATATAACAAATAAGAGGGGAAAATATGATTTTTATTATCTAACAAGTAGAGGCATGAATGGCTAATACGGTAGAAGGCTTATACTATAGTGCAACAAAATAGATACGACATGGATGTAGATATAACAACAGGAAGGAAGGTATCATCTTTGCAAGTTAAACATATAAAAGGCATGGACAACACAACAACAATAGAGATAGAGGATAAAGACAGAACAACAATGACAAGTCACGTGGATAACATAGGTGCAACAGTAACAATTCCAGGTAACGGCATGAATGTATACACAAGGAAACGATATCACAACGTAATGCATATCCCTCATTCTCGCCTGCACGAAAACACCCTTCGTGTCATGAACTCATGATAACATAAAAGCATGGTAATATAAATGAAATGGAACGACATCACCCTTCGTGCTTTACACTCTCCCTCACATGATAATATAAATGAGATCAGGATAATATAAATGAAATGGAACGACATCACCCTTCGTGCTTTACACTTTTCTTCATATGATAAAATATATGAAATGGCATGGCATCACCCTTCGTGCTTTACACTCTCCCTCACATGACAATATATATGCAACGACATGGAATCACCTTCGTGCTTTACACTCTTCCTCACCAAGCATATATATACAAACAAGGTAGGAAGCATAAATAACGTCAAGGAGAGTGGTTAAACGAATATTCCAACTAAATCGCAATCACAACTTTCAAGCCAACAATAGTTCAATAAACCCTCAAGAACCTTATTGTTCAAGTATTTCAACAAATCTCAAGAATGATCTACAACACGAGTATAGAATCTAATATCTCAAGAATAATAGCCATAGCAATGTATTATTGATTAAGCATAATGATGATCGAATTAGACACATCAATGTTTCTCAATATTTTGTCAAATTTTAATCAAGTTATAATAAACTAAATCTTTGTTTCTAACATTTAATTCCATATTCTTAGTGATCTATAAGTCAAGTAAGATATGAAGCAAGATGGTCACGTAATTCTACAAGGCGCAATTTATAGTATAATTTACCCCCGAGTATGATTAACCCTGGCACATGCATATATGCTCGTCACTTCATATATGTATCACCCCCGCATGTAGCAAATAATGTCAATTAGTAGGAAAAATTCCCCCAACAAAGTTAGGCAAGGCACTTACCTAAAACGAGCCAAATCGATAACTTAGAAGCGCTATCCCGCTCAAATCATCCTCCGAACGGCTCAAAACTAGCTAAAAGCAACTCAAAGGCATCAAATAATACCTAAGGAAACAATTCCAAATGATAAAGGTCGAATCTTTGATCAAAATCCCGAAGTCAACTAAATATTCAAGCTTGGGCTCGTACCTCGGAACTCAACGAAACTCACAAAATACGACAACCCAGTCAGTTATGAGTCCAACCATACTAATTTCACTCCAATTCGACTCCGAATCTATGATCAAAACTCAAAAATGCATTTTAGGAAAGTTTAGACAAAACCCCCAAATTTCTCTTTTGTAACCCTCGATCAAATGCCAAAAACAAAGATAGATTCATGTTATAAAATCAAAAATGAGTAGAGAACACTTACCCCAATCCACATGGTGAAAATTACTTTAAGAATCATCTCAACCGAGCTCCATAGCTCCAAATATGTAAAAATGGCCAAAACCCCCGAAATAGAGTACTTTATAATCACTAGACGAATCAATGAATCTCGATCGTGAAGAAGAAAATGCAATGCCCCTAAAAATATACTACGCAATCGCGAACAAACCTCAGCGATCGCGATTGAAAACCAACACTGCCTCCACATATACCCTACGCGATCACTTAACTACCCATGCTAACGCGAACAAGAACAGCCTCTGCCCAGCTCAGGCCAAACCACTATGCGAACGCATGCACCCTTGCGCGAACGCGGTGAAGACCAACCCCCTCCCTATGTGAATGCGTGCATACTCTTGTGAACACGGAGAGAACATTTTCACAATAGACCAAATAGCTTACGCGATCGCGGCCAAGCCTTCACGATCGGGAAGAAGGCCAGAAGCAACCAACAACATCAGTAACGAACAAATGAAAAACCATTCAAAATGACCCGAACCACGTTCGAAACTCATCAGTGCCACTCGGGACCCCGTCTGAATATACAAATAAGTCCCATAACATAATACAGACCTACTCGAGGCCTCAAATCACATATAACATATATCGAAATGACGAATCACACCTCCAATCAAAATTAATGAACTTTGAAACTAAAATCCGAATTCGATATCCTCAATGTCAACTTCCGGTCAAACTTATGAACTTTCCAAACTTTTAAATTTCCAAATTTCTCCATTTAGTGTCGAATCCTTCTAGAAATATCCAAATGCAAATTCGGGAATTCGCCCGGATCGATTCCGAATCAATTCTAAATAAGTTAAAAACCAAAACCGATGATTCACACAAGTCATAATACATCATACGAAGATACTCATGCCCTCAAACTACCGAGCGAAGTGTAATATGCTCAAAACGACCGGTCGGGTCGTTATATGAGGAGTCGTGCAATGAAAAATATGCCTTCTTTCGTATACTCCAACTCGAAGTGTCCCACTCGTCGCCTAGTTAAAAATATCTTTGAGAAAACCCAATTGGGACAAAACTCAAGTGAGGGAAAAAAGAGTACGACTTACGGGGCATTTCTTGTTTTTCAGAAGTTTAAGTACGTGAGATGGCTGATATTCCAATTGTTTGGTAGGAGCTTCCCTTCCATAGTTTCCAATTGGAAAGAACCCTTGTCTACTTTGCCTATGATTTTGTATGGTCTGTCCCAGTTGGTTCCCAACTTGCCTTCTCGTGGGTCCCTATTTTCTTGGATCTTGGCTTTGAGCATATAGTCCCCGATCTTGATCAATCGAACCTTTGCCTTTTTGTTGTAGTAGCGGTCTGCTTATTGTTTGTGTGCGACCATCCTTATGTATTCCATATCTCATCGCTCTTCAATCTCGTCGAGGTCTTGTCTCCTATTCTCGTTATTACATGTGTTGCTTTCGTAGGAGTACCTCAGGCTGGGTTCACCGACTTCAAGTGGTATAACTTCTTTTGTTCCGTAGACTAGAAAATAATACGTCTTTTATGTTCTTGTCTTCAGGGTTATTCTGTGCGCCCATAATACTTCTGGGAGTACTTCTGGCCACAATCATTTGACCTCCTCGAGCTTCTTCTTCATGATATTTAGGATAGGTTTGTTGGAGGCTTTTGCCTGTCTGTTGCCAGCCGAGTGGTAAGGAGTTGAAAGTATCCTTTTAATATGCTACTTCTCGAAGAACTTGGTGGTTTTCCTCCACGTGGACTGGGGCCCGTTGTCATAGCTTTTCTCTTTAGGTAGGCCAAATCGGTAGATGATATTTTTCCATATGAAGGCAATTACCTCTTGCTCACGAACATAGGAGAATGCCCCTGCTTCTACCCACTTAGAGAAATAGTCAGTTAAAACTATGAGGAATTTTACGTTACCTCGTCCAGGCGGAAGCAGTCCCCCGATGTCTATTCCCCATTTAGTAAATGGTCATGGAGAGGTGACAGAGTGGAGGTGTTCGCTTGCTTGGTGGATTATTGGGACGTATCTTTGACATTGCTCGCATTTCTTCACAAATTCTAAGGTGTCTTTATTCATGCTGGGCCAATAATACCCAGCCCGTATGAGGCACCTGATAAGTGCTCGATCACCAGTGCTACAATGACCTTCGTAGACTTCATCGAGAATGTATTGGGTTTGGTTTGGGTCTAAGCATTTTTCCAAGGGGCCTCCATATGTTCATTTATAAAAGTCATTATGAAGGAGGCTATATCTAGCGGCTTGCATTCTTAGCTTTTAGCCTTCATTTTTGTCACTTAGGAGGGCGCCGTCCTGCAAATAGTTAATAATACAATTGTGCCAATCCCAAGTTAAATTTATAGATCTTACCTCGATGTGGTCTAGTGTCGAGCTGAGGAGATAAACTATACTCGTATCCCCAAGCGTTATGCTTTTGGTGGCAGTGACCAATTTGGCGAGGTCATCTGCTTCGATGTTCTGAGTTCGTGGGATTTGGTCGAGCTGACATTCGTCCAAATTAGGTAGCAATCTACAAATCTCGGTTTGATACTTCTGCAACCTCTATTATTTGATTTGGAAAGTCCCAATAACCTGGTTGACTACGAGCTGAGAATCACAATGGAGCTTTAATCACGTCGCCCCATACTTGAGTTCTAGTCTCAACCCTGTAATTATGGCCTCATACTCAGCCTCGTTGTTCGTCATATCTGGGCACCTTATGAATTGGTGAATTATTATACTGGTGGGAACCTCTAGCACGAGCCATAGTCTAGATCCGAAAGCATTGGATTTGCCATCAGTGTATAGGACCCAAAGGTCCTGTGTTTGAAGAGAAGCTTGATCGACTTCTTTTTTAGTCTCAGGCATTACTTTCGCGCTAAAGTTTGTGTCGAAGTCGATGAGCACATGTGACTTTATTGTTGAGCGAGGCTGATAAGTGATGTCGTGATCATTTAATTCAATGGCCCACTGGGCCAGCCTCCCTGACAGCTCGGGTTTATGCAATATGCTTCTTAAAGGGAAAGCGGTGACGACTGAGATCGGGTGGCACTAAAAGTATGGCCTAAGCTTTTGTGAAGCTACGAGCAGGGACATGGCCAGTTTATCGAGGTGAGTGTACCTCATCTTGGCATCGACAAGTGTTTTACTGATATAATAAATTGGAGATTGTGCACCTTTTTTTTCTTGAACCAGGACCGCACTTACCGCTACTTCCGAGACGGCAAGGTAAATGAGGAGACGCTCCCTGGGATTGGGCTTTGAGAGCAAGGGTGGTGATGAGAGGTACTCCTTCAGTTCTTGTAATGGTTGTACACACTCGGGAGTCCACTCGAGGCCGTTATCCTTTTTGAGTATCCTGAAAAATATGTGACACCTATGAGACGACCGTGAGATGAATCTGGACAGGGCGACAATTTGACCGGTCAATCTCTGGACTTGCTTATTTGTGGTTAATTGTTCTGGTATCCCATTGATAACCTTAATTTGATCTGGGTTGACCTCAATCCTTCAATATGATACCAAGAAGCCCAAATATTCCTCAGAGACTATGCCAAATGCGCATTTCTCAGGGTTTAGTTTCATTCCGTACTTTCTTAGTATATCGTAGGCTTCTTTTAGGTGGTTGATATGATCCTCTGCCTTCACAGACTTGACCAACATGTCGTCGATATACACCTCATTGGTTTTGCCGAGTTGATCTTTGAATATTTTCGTGACCAACCTTTGATAGGTAGCCCATGCGTTCTTCAACCCGAATGGCATGACTCTATAACAATACGTTCCCCTGTAAGTGATGAATGCATTGTACCCTTGGTCTTCTTCCTCTATGAGTAATTGGTTGTAACCTAAGTAAACATCCATAAAACTTAACAGCTTGTGTCCTGCCGTTGCGTCAATGAGTTGGTCGATGTGTGATAATGGGAATGAATCCTTTGGGCATGCTTTGTTCAGGTATGTTAAGTCCACACATATCCTCCATTTCTTGTTTTTCTTTTTAATCATCACCACATTGGCAATCCATTTGGGGTACTTTGATTCCTTGATAGAGTCATTTGTCAATAACTTTTCTACTTCTTTGTGGACGGCCTAATTGATTGTGGGGTTGAACTTTCGTCGGACATGTCTTACTGGGGGGTAAAAGGGTCGACATTTAGCCGGTGCGTGGTGATTTCCTTGGGGATGCCTGGCATATCTGCATGACTAAATGCAAATAAATCCACGTTAGTTACTAAGAATTGACTAAATTTAGACAGATCTCAGAGTTTGCAGCCGATATAGGCCTTTTTGCTGAGGTCTCTATGATCTAGCTGGATGAGGTCGAGTCTTCTATGGTTGATCCTGCGGTTTTGACCATCTCTGGGTCCATAATGACTTCTTTGGCTTCGACTTGTGGCAACCTCGACCCTGCTGATTGCTACGCTTCTTTTTCCTTTTCTTTCTTTTGTTGAGTTGTCGTGTCATCCATGGCAATTCGATAGCATTCCCGGGATGTACGTTGTTCATCTCGTTCCACGATGGCGTTGTATGCGGTGTCCTGGTCCATGATATGAAATGTTCTCTCTAGAGTTACCCCACCGATGAGGACAGGGAGTGTAATCTCCCCCCAAGTCCGTTCAACTGCATTATTAAAATTGGTTAGTGTAATGCAGTGCGACATTATCTTATCCTCGAGTTTCATCTGAGCGAGGACTCGGGGATGGATGATGTACGCCCCACTTCTGTCATCTACCATAATTCTCTTAACATATATATCTAATATTCGTTAAGTAATGACAAGTGCATCATTATGAGGAAAAGTCAAACCGTCGCATCTGAATCATCGAAGATGATACTTTCTCCGAGTCCATCATACCATTCGCGGGTGATCGACCTTTTGAGCTTATGGGTGGCGGTGAATTTAATGTTGTTGATAGAGGCGTCATCACTGCCACCAATTATCATGTTGATGGTACGAGCTGGAGAAGGCGGCTTTGGTGGGCCTGGACGTTATCGACCCCTCGCTAAAGTGTTCTTGCCTTTGTCGCGAGTAGTTCTTTGAGATGCCCTTGCGCAATAAGTTTTCTACTTCTAGTCTTAGGGCGATGCAATATTCTATTTGTGAGCACCTAATTTTTGACCATGCTTGAATTGTTTCCCCACTCATCTCACTAATACCTTACTTCTCACTCTATCATTCCCGCTCACATATTCCCACGCATGTCCCCACTCCACTTTCCTTTGCTTCCCACTCTTTGTCCCCCCACTCTTTATACTCCACTTTTCTTTGTTCCCCATACTTGTACCCCACTCACAAACTCCATACCACTCTCCCTACCCATTAAAACAACCCCTAATTCCTTTCTTCTTCAGCAAAAATAGACAGAACATCCCCCTTAGAGAAACCCTAAAGCTCTAGAAAAAAAAGACTACCGCAGCCGTTTATCTTGGTTTTCTCTCACACAAAATCATCTTTATTTCTTCCATTAGATCCGCTCGAATACCCCATCTTCACAGCCATGTAGCAGCTACAAAAACCACCCCTCAATAGCTACGTGACCACCTACAAACACCAAGGAACCAACAACTTCTTTTAGCCATTAAAGCACCCCAAAACCTCCAAAACAACTGGCTTCTTTCTTCACCAAGAACACCCCAAAAACAATAGCAAGAACAGCTGCGAACAACCCCATAAACGACCTAAAAAACACAGCTCTAAAGCCTTCTCAAACCTCCTCAAAATAGTCCTCAAACCCAACCCAAAACGTCACCCAAAGTAACCCCAAACACTGTCCGCAAAATAGCTCCAAAGATCAGCCAAACCGGCTGTGAAATTGCTGAAAAACCAGTCCAAAAATCCCAGAAAAGCTGTACCAAAATCAGCACCAAAAAACCGACGAAACATCGTCCGAAACTAGCCACAAACATCCCTCGAAATGACCCCCTTTTTACACTTGAAATAGTTGTCCAAATCTAGTCGAGTCGGTATAATTTTTGTCCATATATTAGTTCGAGGTCGACGGCGTGGGTTTCGGTCTTGGCTTATTCGAAAAAGAACTCTTTGTACGTTGGCTTGAACATTCATCTAATAAAAGTTGAAAGTCGGCATTCTGTTGGTTTATTTCCTAAAGTTTGTAGTCTGCTTTATTCGAAGGTTTGAGCTAGCTTCTTATTGCGAATTCTTAATATGTTCCTTTAGATTCTTTGTTATTTCCAGTGGTTAGTTCTTCGTGAATATTTTCTTTGTTTTGATTTGTTTGCTTTACTCGCTATTTGATTAATCATTTTAATTAGATGAACATTGGTCATGTTGAAGATTTCCCCTTAGTTTCCTTTATTTGATTCTTTAGAAAAGAAAGAGGAGGGTGTGCTTGAGGGTTATTTCAATTTCATGTTTACTAGAGTTTAGCATTGTTCAGCTTAGTACAAAATAAGGATGTGCTAGATTTTGATTTTCTTCTAAAAAGAAATAAAGAAAATCCATCTTTGCCTTTTAGATTTAGTATCTGAAGTTAATTGATGGACCATCTGTTGGTTTAATACTCTAAGAAATAATGTGCTCAAATAACGTTGAATCATGCTGGGCCAATTTCATAACCCGATTTGTCCAAATACATAAGATGTCCTCATCTACTAAGTGGGTCAAGTGTTAGTGAAACTCTACATATCTTTCCACAGTGTTATATCCATAATTCAATAGCCTTGCAATAATCTTAAAGTTTAGGAATAATAATGAATACTGCTAGTACACTTTTAGGCGCGTTTTAAACTTATTATCGTGATTATGTATATGTTCGTGTGACATAATTATTATTTCCAAAATAAATCAAGATACACGTTTGCGCGACTTTGGCCAAAAATAATCTTAGTAAATAATAAAGCATGATTAATTGTGTACACGTGCGCGTGGCATGATTTTAGCGCACTAAATAAAACGTATTTACACACATGTGATCCGTTTCAAAGATAATTTTATATTTTAATAATTAAAAGCGGATAGATAAAATACGAAAACCAATAAATCATATTATGTCCAAAATTAATCCAAGCCAAGTTGTAGTCAATAAAGCGACCGTGCTAGAACCACGGGATTCGGGGAATGCCTTACACCTTTTTTCCGGCTAACAGAATTCCTTACCCGCACTTTATTTTCGCAGACCAATAATAATAGAGTCAAATCTTCCTTTGACTAGGGATTCAAATAAAATGTGACTTGGAACACCCAAAAAATCAATTCCAAGTGGCGACTCTGTAAATAAAATAATTCCTATTCAAGTTTGTCACTTTAATTGAAAAAACTCTTTAACCCACAATCCATAATAACATATTATCTATTGGGGGGGAGGGGGATAGGAAATGGGTGTGACAGCTCTGGTGACTCTGCTGGGGACTTCAAAATTTGATCTTGTACATTGAATTTATTTGGCTTTATTAATTTTTATATATATTGTGATTTATTTGGGCCTAATGTACTACTTGTCCACTTTTTACCGCTTTGGTATTGTTTAATTGTATATATAAACTGTCTTCTCACGCACCCCCTGTGCGTCTTCTGAATATAACCCCAAGAATCAGGATACGCGCCCCATGCTTTTTTGAGATAAAGCCGATGGGCCTGGGCTCCCGGTGAAGGATTATTAGTCACCCATGTTTAAGACCGGGAGGGTCCAGTAGTTAAGCCGGAGAAGTATTGCTCTCGGTACGCTACCCCTTCCCAACTCGAGTTGTCCGCTCATTTTATGGCTAGTCTAGATACACCTCATCCCCTAGGAGTTTTAAAACCTAGAAGAACAAGCCATATGTCTGGTTATCCCTAGTAGGATTGCTTTTTTACATCACGTGCATTTGACTTAGCGAAACTCGGCATAGGGGTCGGGTCCGTATAAGACATGTATCCTTTTTGAGACCATCATGTTCACTTATGTGCTACTTGGTGCATCATTTGGAAGGCTTGCTTGCATTGTTGACTAGCTTTAGAAAATTAGTTGAGCGGAATTGAAAAAAATAAATCTTTCCCCCACTTTTGTACAAATAATCATTTTTTTACTATAAAAAAAATTGAAAAAAAAATAAAATAAATCAAAAATGGTCAAAATCTATCAAGTCTTGGACCGAACTACGTGGGTCTGATTCTCACCGAATGTGAGATACGTAGGCAAACCTCATCGGTTCCGGCCCCCAATTTTCAAAAATTCAAAAAGATATTTTCCTTTAATTACTTCTTTAGAAGTTTTTCTTTGAGACATTAAATCCAAAAATCCAAAAATATTTTCTTCCTTTTAAAAAAAAAAGTCTTTCTCCCAAAATTCAAAACAATTAAATCAAAATCCAAAAAAATATTTTTCTTTCTTTTGAAATTTACAAAAAAAAAAAAAAAAAAAATTCCAAAAATATTTTCTTTCTTCTTTAGAAGTCTTTCTTTCACCAAGTCCCAAAAAAAAAAAAATCAAAATCGAAAAAAATTTGAAAATATTTTCGTTGCTAGGAGATTTTGTCGGATAAATTGTATATGAGAAAAAAAGAGTTAGCTTATCTATTTTATTTCTGATCTCCCCAACTACGCAAGATCTGATTCATGCGGCGTCATGATACGCAGGCAATCCCCATCGGATTCGATCATTGCCATCAAATAAACTGAGTGAAAAAAAAAGAGAGAAGAAAGAAAAAGAAAGGAAAAAGAAGAAAGCAAGAGTGAAAAATCCAAAAAGAGAACTATGTGTCTAGTTTGACAAAGAAAACGCGAAAAGTTTTCGTGAATATGCTGTCAAATGGCACGAACAAGCCGCCATGGTAAATCCTCAAATGGACGAAGCAAAAATGGTTATGGTCTTCCAACAGGCCCATGAGGCGGACTACTTCAAGAATATGATGTCCGCTATGGGTAATCCGTTCACCGAGGCTATCAAAATTGGGGAGATGATCAAAAATGGTTTAAAAAATGGGTCGAATCTTGAGTTATACTGCCTTTAAGGCCACATCACAGGTCGTTGCACCACCTCCCTATACAGTGATGAACGCGCAACCTTACACACATCCACTGCATTATACACAAAACCGAGATCCATTTCCCAGAAATGCCCGTTCTTACCAAGCTCCATATAATCCCCAACCAAATGATCCCTCATACAATCCTTGCCCAAGAGAGCCTTTCAGAAAGAATCAATTCACCCCTATTGGTGAATCATACTCGAGCTTGTTCCAAATGCTAGTCAGGCTAGGTCAGCTGCAGCAAGTGACCCCGAACCGGCCAAGCCCCGAGTCCCCTTCGCACCGGGCTAATGCTAGATGTGAATACCACTCTGGAGTAGTGGGACATGATACGGAAGACTGTTGGACTCTTAAGAGAGCAGTGGAAGACCTCATCGAGGTCAAGACAATAGTGCTTAGGGATGAAGAGGCCCATAATATGATGAACAATCCTCTGCATACTCACATCAATGGGCAAATAGTCGGAATGATCTGTGAAGATGAGGAATTTGGTCTGGCACTGAAGGTCATTACAGCCATTGCCGAGACATACGAAAAGCCAAAAAACGGTCGCAAAGCTTGAAAGTACCCCATCAGACGGGAGTCTCGGTAGCTATTCTTGTTATCCTTTCTGCGTCTGAATTATTTCAGGGTGTAATCCGGATATTTTACATTATTGTCTTACTTTCCGATGTAAACCCTTCTATCTTTAAAACTTTAAAAAAAATCAAGTTAAAAAAAATCAATTAAATAAAATTAATAATTCATTATCCAGGAATGTCTCTTTTCTTAATCTTGTCACCTTTCTTATTCTCTTTTCAGTTCTGTTAATGCAGATTTTAATAACATGACATACTTGCGGACTTCATGCCCAGATCCTAAAACGCGGTCAGACTTCAAAATAATGAATCAAGAAGCATAATGTGTTGAAGATAAGGCTTGTGAGAAAATAAATAAAGAATTGGAAAACTAGGCCTAAGCCAAGTCCAAATGAAATCGGAAGAAGTTGAAATTCCCTCTCAAGAACCGGTTTGAAACAATTGACTATGATTGATGAAAAGCAGATGGCCGCATTTCGCCACAGGTAGTTATGCCAACAAAGAATGGCCTGTGCCTACAACAAGAAAGTGCAGCCCAGAAAGTTCGAAGTGAGGCAACTCATCCTAAGACGTATCATCCCGCATCATGAAGAAGGCAAAGGTAAATTTGCTCCTAATTGGAAAGGTCCATACATTATAAGAAGAGTGTAGCCGAAGTGAGCATTGTATTTGGAAGACATCGAGGGAAATGACCCCAAAACAACTGTCAATGCAGACGCGGTCAAAAGGTATTATGTTTGACCCTCTATGTAGCATTAATATTCTCTGATTGGGATGACGGAAGCTTTCATTCTCGCTACCCAAACACCATCAACCCTTTGCTAACCCTTTTGAGCTGGTTACCTTTCTTTGATTACCCTCTTTGGAACCTGAAGATGCTATTAAAAGAAAAAAAAAAGAAAAAAATAATAATAAAGAAGAAAAAAATAAGGAAAAAAAAAGAGAAAGAGGAAGAAAAAGAAAAGAAAACAAAAATCCAAACAAGTTCATGATCATTGAACTATGTTCGACTTGATTCCGAAAGGATACGTAGGCAACCTCTCTCTGGGGTTCAATCACACCAAAATAAAAATCTACATTCCAAAAAAAAAAAAGAAACTGGGGCAGATGTTACAATTGGTTCGGCGATGGTTTCGCCGGAAAGGTTCCAAAGTTGTAATTCAATCCAAATCTTTTTTTACCCAAATCCTTTTCAAGTCTTTTCGATCAATCAACGAGAATGTTCAAGAATTGGAGGATACATTTACTTGGATATGATACAACCAAATGAGAGAAATAAAATAAGAGAGTCTTATTGGTGAAAACCCTAATGGGCACCGTAAGGCAATGGTGAGCAAAGAAACTAAAATAAGAGTCTTTTTAGTGAAAACTCCCAATGAGCACTATAAGGCGATGATGAGAAGAGAGAGGTCAACTGGTGAAAACCCACAAAGGACGCTACTGATCGAAAAGAGGACCCTAACAGCCATTGGCATCGACACAGTCCTGGTCAAGGTTTCTCGATTTCGAGGAAAATGTTATGATGAATTTCTTAGAGTCAGACGGTTTACACAGATCATGCATTTAGTCCAAAAGGCATGTCATGCTCATTGAAGTCCGCATTACTCCAGATAAGTCCTTCTTTCCTTTCCCCAAAAGGGATACCTCTTGTCTAAATTCATTGTCCATTCCATTGTATGTTGTTCTTTGAATCCCTTTCGGTCTAACTCTGTTCCAAAACTAAGGCGAAGAAGGGATGGCAAGACTGATTTACAAGGCTTTTGTTTGATACAAGCTAATATTCAAGAGGCACCCAGCCTCAGCACGGGCATCAAGTCAACCCCGACTGGCCATGGTGGTTGATGCTTTGAAATCAAAAACTCTCAAAAGGAGGAAATCGAATTGATGGTGCCTACAAAGGCAAAATGAAGTTGAAAATGTTAAGTCCCAAGTGGCTAACCGTTTTGGCAAAGTTTGAAAAGCCAAAGGTTCCCCAATGCTCCGAAATTGAGAGTTTTTGAAGAAAGAAGTCGAAAGTGAATTGCCACAAAGGCAAAATAAAGTTGAAAAGGTTAAATCCCATGCGACCAACCGTCATGTAAATGTTTGAAAAGTCAAAGGCTCTCTGGGCCAGAAATACAAGTGGTATTCGTGAACTATTTAGTGTCAGGTTGAAATAATCATCAAAAGAAGATGTACACATAGTCAAGCTACCAAAGACATCAAGGCCACAAACAAACCACAACTTTTAAAACTCACAATTTTTCTTTGTTTACAACAGGAACAAAGCAGTGCAGAATGGCGATTCCTAAAGGACGAATGTCACCAAAGGTAAGTTTTCTTAAAATCTCCACTTTCCTTTATTTTTAGCATGCATCACTACTGTTCATACCTCTCCTTTTCGTAGCTTAACCCAAGTAGAACCTTTTCGCCTAGGGGGATCCAGCTCATAGTTCCGGGTAGAAGTACTCTTCGCTCAGGTTGTTTTACGTAGCTTAACCCAGGTAGAACCTTTTCGCGTAGGGGATCAAGCTCATAGTTCCGGGTAGAAGTACTCTTCACTCAGGTTGTTTTTCGTAGCTTAACCCAGGTAGAACCTTTTCGCCTAGGGGGATCCAGCTCATAGTTCCGGGTAGAAGTACTCTTTCGCTGAGGATGTTTTATGTAGCTTAATCCAGGTAGAAACTTTTCGCCTAGGGGGATCCAACTCATAGTTCCGGGTAGAAGTACTCTTTGCTCAGGATGTTTTTCGTAGCTTAACCTAGGAAGAATCTTTTTGCCCGGGGGGATCCAACTCATAGTTCTGGGTAGAAGTACTCTTCGCTCAGGATGTTTTACGCAACTTAACCCAAGTAGAACCTTTTTGCCTAGGGGGATCCAACTCATAGTTCCGGGTAGAAGTACTCTTCGCCCAGACTTGCTTTACGTAGCTTAACCAAGGTAGAACCTTTTCGCCTAGGGAGTCCAGCTCATAGTTCCGTCTTCCGGGTATAAGTACTTTTCGCTCAGGATGTTTTACGTAGCTTAACCTAGGTAGAACCTTTTCGCCTAGGGGGATGCAGCTCATAGTTTCGGGTAGAAGTACTCTTCGCTTAGGATGTTTATACATAGCTTAACTCAGGTAGAACCATTTTGCTTAGGGGATCCAGCTCATAGTTCCGGGTAGAAGTACTCTTCGCTCAGGATGTTTATACATAGCTTAACTCAGGTAGAACCATTTCGCCTAGGGGGATCCAGCTCATATTTCTGGGTAGAAGTACTCTTCGCTCAGGTTTTTATACATAGCTTAACTCAGGTAGAACTATTTCGCCTAGGGGGTCCAACTCATATTTTCGGGTAGAAGTACTCTTTGCTCAGGTTTTTATACATAGCTTAACTCAGGTAGAACCATTTCGCCTAGGGGGATCCAGCTCATAGTTCTGGGTAGAAGTACTCTTCGCTCAGGTTGTTTTACGAAGCTTAACCCAGGTAGAACCATTTCTCCTAGGGGGATCTAGCTCATATTTCCAGGTAGAAGTACTCTTCCTTCAGGCTGTTTTACATAGCTTAACCCAGGTAGAACTTGTTCTTCTAGGGGGGATCCAGCTCATATTTCCGGGTAGAAGTACTCTTTGCCCAAGCTTGTTTTTCGGTTCTTAACCCAGGTAGAACCTTTTCGACTAAGGGGATCCAGCTCATATCTCCGGGGTAGAAGTACTCTTAGCCCAAGTTTGTTTTTCGTAGTTTAAATCAAGTTAGAACCTTTTTTCGCCTAAGATGATTCAACAATTTTTCAGTAATACAGGGCACCAACCCCTGGTTACATTTCCTTTTCAGTAATACAGGGTGCTAACCCCTGGTTACATTTCCTTTACAGTAATACAGAGCGCCAACCCCTAGTTCCATTTCCTTTTCAGTAATACAGGGCACCAACCATTGGTTACATTTCCTTTTCAGTAATACAGGGCGCCAACCGCTGGTTACATTTCCTTTTCAGTAATACAAGGCGCCAACCCTTGGTTACATTTCCTTTTCAGTAATACAGGGCGCCAAACCCTGGTTATATTTCCTTTTCAGTAATATAGGGTGCCAACCCCTGGTTATATTTCCTTTTCAGTAATACAGGGCGCAAGCCCCTGGTTACATTTCATTTTCAGTAATACAGGGCGTCAACCCCTGGTTACATTTCTTTTTCAGTAATACAGGGTATATATCCTTTTCAGTAATACAGGGCGCCAACCGCTGGTCACATTTTCCTTTTCAGTAATACAGGGCGTCAACCCCTGGTTACTTTCCTTTTCAGTAATACAAGGCGCCAACCCTGGTTACATTTTTTTCCCAGTAATACAAGGTACCAACCCCTGATTACATTCTTTTTTTATAATACAGGGTACACCAATTCCTAGTTGTACTTTCTGACATAGGGTCACCACTCCCTGGTCTCCTCACCTGTATAGGGTATACCAATCCCTAGCTGTGTTTTCCAATGCAGGGTACACCACTCCCTAGTTGATTTGATCTTAAATGCAGGGTACACCACTCACTGATATCATTGCCAATATAGGGTATACCATTCCCTGGCCACATTTTCCCAACATAAGGTACACCAATCCTTAGTTGAGACATTCTTTTGGAAAATAAAGGAACACCATCCAAAAAAAAATCATCATGATCGTTTCAGGGTACACGATTCTCGATCTTTTATTGCTTTCAATAAAGAAGTAGTTTAGAATTTTGTTACAAAAACTCATGAAATTTTCCTAGTGAAAAGTGGGGCAGATAAATTTCGTTCGTTTGATTGTTTTGGTGTCTGAGCAGGTTTTACCTCGAGGCACAGGGTTCGAGATGAACAAAAGAAGAAGTCTCAATCCAAAATAAATGAATAAAAAGAGAGAGAAGTGAATCCAAATGCAGAAGCAGATGGAAAGGATGTGGACTGCTCAAGACATGACTAAGGTCACGAGCATTGGATTTTCTCGTTTTGATCATAAAAGTCGTAGAAGAATGAACTAGCACCTGCAGCTAGCAAGCATCAAGGTTCAGATCAGAGTATGCGTGAAGAACCAGTCAAGACTCAAGATCAATTTTTAGAAGACTTATAGATATGAATCTTGTAACTGATAGCTGATAAGCTTGTTTAGTTTCTTTTGATTTTGATGTAATAACAGGACTACATGTCGGAGCCTCGATGGAACCTCACTCGACTCTCCAACTCAGCATTCCATCCTTTTCCTTGAACTACACGCGACCTAATTCCCTTATAACCCGGGATATGTAGGCTATCCATAACCAAGACTCGATCGCACTCTTTTTCTCTTATCTTTTCTTTTTTGAATAATGGTATGGCCAAAAATTAGTCATATCGCTCATTTTTTCTTTCCCTGAAAACTCTTCGTGTTTTCAAGCAAAGAGGGGCATGCTGTGGGTACCTAATTTTTGAGCATGCTTGAATTTCTTCCCCACTCATCTCACCAATACCTCACTTCCAACTCCATCATCCCCGCTCCCACCTTCCCACGCGTGTCCCCACTCCACTTTCCTTTGATCCCCATTCTTTGTCCCCTACTCTTTATACTCCACTTTCCCTTGTCCCCCGCTCCTTATCTCACATGCTTGTCCCCCACTCACAAACTTCATACCACTCTCCCTACCCATTAAAACAACCCCTAACTCATTTCTTCTTCAGCAGAAATGGACATAACATCCCCCTTAGAGGAACCCTAAAGCTCTAGAAAAAAAAAGACTACCGCAGCCGCTTATCTTGTTTTTCTCTCACAAAAAATCATCTCTATTTCCTCCATTAGAGCCGCTCGAATATCCCATCTTCACAGCCATGTAGCAGCTCCAAAAAGCACCCCTCAATAGCTATGTGACCACCTACAAATACCAAGGAACCAGCTACTTCTTTTAGCCATTAAAGCACCCCAAAACCTCCAAAAACCGGTTGCTTTCTTCACCAAGAACACCCCAAAACAGCAGCAAGAACAGCTGCGAATAGTCCCATAAACGACCCAAAAAACACAGCTCTAAAGCCTTCTCAAACCTCCTCAAAACAGTCCTCAAACTCAACCCAAAATGTCACCCAAACTAGCCCCAAAAACTATTAGCAAAATAGCTCCAAAGAGCAGCCAAACCAACTGCGAAATTGCTGAAAAACGAGAGCGAAAATCCCAGAAAAGCTGTCCCAAAATCAACACCAAAAATCCGACGAAACATCGTCCAAAACCAGCCAAAAACATCCCTCGAAACTACCTCCTTTTTACACTTAAAATAGTTGTCCAAATCTAGTCGAGTCGGTATAATTTTTGTCCAGATCTTAGTTTGAGGTCGACGGCATAGGTTCCGGTCTTGGCTTATTCAAAAAAGAACTCTCTGTACGTTGGCTTGAACATTCATCTAATAAAAGTTGAAAGTCGGCGTTCTGTTGGTCTATTTCCTAAAGTTTGTAGTCTGCTTTATTCGGAGGTTTGAGCTAGCTTCTTATTGCGAATTCTTAATATGTTCCTTTAGATTCTTTGTTATTTCCCGTGGTTAGTTCTTCGTGAATATTTTCTTTGTTTTGATTTGTTTGCTTTACTCGCTATTTGATTAATCATTTTAATTAGATGAACATTGGTCATGTTGAAAATTTCCCCTTAGTTTCCTTTATTTGATTCTTTAGAAAAGAAAGAGGAGGGTGTGCTTGAGGGTTATTTCAATTTCATATTTACTAGAGTTTAGCATTGTTCAGCTTAGTACAAAATAAGGATGTGCTAGATTTTGATTTCCTTCTAAAAAGAAATAAAGAAAATCCATCTTTGCCTTTTAGATTTAGTATCTGAAGTTAATTGATGGACCATCTGTTGGTTTAATACTCTAAGAAACAATGGGCTCAAATAACGTTGAATCATGCTGGGCCAATTTCATAAACCGATTTGTCCAAATACATAAGATGTCCTCATCTACTAAGTGGGTCAAGTGTTAGTGAAACTCTACATATCTTTCCACAGTGTTATATCCATAATTCAATAGCCTTGCAATAATCTTAAAGTTTAGGAATAATAATGAATACCGCTAGTACACTTTTAGGCGCGTTTTAAACTTATTATCATGATTATGTATACGTTCGTGTGACATAATTATTATTTCCAAAATAAATCAAGGTACACGTTTGCACGACTTTGGCCAAAAATAATCTTAGTAAATAATAAAGCATGATTAATTATGTACACGTGCGCGTAGCATGATTTTAGCGCACTAAATAAAATGGATTTACACACATGTGATCCGTTTCAAAGATTATTCTATATTTTAATAATTAAAAGCGGATAGATAAAATATGAAAACCAATAAATCATATTATGTCCAAAATTAATCCAAGCCAAGTTGTAGTCAATAAAGCGACCTTACTAGAACCACGGGATTCGGGGAATGCCTTACTCCTTTTTTCCGGCTAACAGAATTCCTTACCCGCACTTTATTTTCGCAGACCAATAATAATAGAGTCAAATCTTCCTTTGACTAGGGATTCAAATAAAATGTGACTTAGAACACCCAAAAAATCAATTCCAAGTGGCGACTCTGTAAATAAAATAATTCCTATTCAAGTTTGTCACTTTAATTGGAGAAACTCTTTAACCCACAATCCATAATAACATATTATCTATTTGGAGGATAGAAAAGGGGTGTGACACTATTTTCTTTCCACATTCTTGGTGGAACTTGTAGAGGGCGTCATATTTCCTGGTGCTTGGGTTGAACCTCATCTTCGGTAGCCATTTTACCTTTGTTCCAAGCTTCTCAGGAGCGTAGACCACATGTGTAGGTGATACACAAAAGTTTTGAGCAGATGTTAAGGGCGGCATACCTCAATCATTCCTTTGAGTGCCTATTCTTTGCCTAGATGGGTCATCTTCATAACAAAAGGAGGGAACATGCATCTTGACATAGGGTTGGTGTCGTTCCCCGCCTGACCTCGATACTGGGTGATCTCTCCTTATGTTATCCCTACGTTCTTTCCTGGGGTCGTATTGTACCGAGGTGAGTTGTCGAGTTGGTCCATTGAGGTCGTCGTCATCTGCTCTGACCTCGGCACAAAGCATTTTGGTCGCCCTCGAATCCTCTCTGCTCAATCTATTCTGAAAGGCCGCCACAGCCATCCCTTCAGAGACGTTTGGTAGGGTCATCCTCACCCTGTTAAATCGGGATATGATGTTCCTCAATCTTTCTCTTGGAGATTACTTGATGGCGAAGATATCATTCACCATTGTTTTAGCTTTCTTTGCCCCAGCATGCGCCGATACGAGCTTGTCGGTCATTTCTTCGAATGTTTCTGTGGATAAGCTGGCAGTTATGAGTACCACGTCAGTTCTCCTCTAGTGAGAGTTTCACGAACATTTTCAGCAAGATGGAGGACACCTGCTCTTTCGTGAGGTCATTGCCTTTCATGGCGGTGACGTAATAGGTTACATGATCTTCAGGATAGGTCGTTCCATCGTAGATTCTGAGATATAGGGGCATCTTGAAGGTCTTTGGTATGGCGTATGGATCCGCTTCTTCCATGTACGACTGTTCCACAAACCTGCCGGCATCTCTTTATGGTAATAATTTGGCAACACCTGGTATTTTGTCTACCCGTTCCTGGTGCTCTTTTATTTGGTCCTTGAGCGCTCTGTTCTCATTTTCCATTTCTTCCATTCTTTTTCAGTATAGCGGCGAGGACCCTATCACTTACACTATCAGTAATAGTGTGAATTTTACATGAAATCAAAGGGTTTGGTTGGTCGTCGTATTCGTTCATGCGTTATGTTTCATGGATTCTCGTGATTTTTTGTGGTCGTGCATGGGGCTTATTTACTGAGCACGCTGACTAGAGTATCAGTTAGCCATGCTTCGAGAAGATTTTTCATAGCCGGTGGCGCCCCCTCTCCCGTGGACATGAAGGCCCCTATCCCGTTTGGTTTTGTTGTACTGCAGAAATGTGCAGGCGACCTCTCTCATCTGGGAGAAGTCATAGGTGTCACCTCCTCATCTTGGGTGTCATAGCCTTCATTGATGACACTCATGAGGTTGAGGGGAACATTATCTGTTGCCCTCGTTCCGTTTCCTTGTTTACATGCCATGGAGATTTTTGTACGCACAGAGAAAAAAGATAAACTTTGTGGTTTCTTAGATTAACAAGTCACGTGAGTTATGGGTCTAATGGAAACCAAAACTTTGGCTGAGAAGATCCCCACAGATAGCGCCAAACTGTATGACCCAAAATTTAGATCTAGGTTTATACAATTAAATTTTATAATAAAGTAGGGTTAATCTTAGCTAATATTAATATCCAAAAGATGGACTAAATATTTTTGTAGTAAGATCTCACGTGTGCTATTGAGTGGCAATAAATGACGGCAATAATAAAATAGTAAATGATTCAAGAATATGGAAGATATAAATAAATAATAGTAAATGACATTTAAGTAAATAAATAGATAGAGGTCACCCGAAAAAGGTGAGATTCCTCAATAATCTTTCTGACAAGGGTAGATAATGATAAGCTTTTGAATATTCAGATACTCTTTGGATCGATAGAGAAAAGATAGATAAATATATGAGAAAAAGGTGAACTTTGTATGTGTATGATAAAGAAAGAATATTCAGAGAATGTCAATGTATTGTTCTTTACAACAAATATCATATCCTGTCTATAACTATATTTATTTCTAATTATAAGAATACATGGGCTACAACACTCTAAATAGTACGACTGAGAGGAATATTCACTGGAATATTCTCTGGGGAACCATCATCACAGAACTAGTTGTTACTACTTTAATAAAGGGAGTACTCATCCTCTCCTTTATCCTATGTTGAGCCACCTCGACCTCGTCGACGACGTGTCGTTTTCTCATGACATCGACCTTTTGAAGCCAAATCATTGTATCTTGTTGACAACACGTGGCAGCCTTCAAAGGCTTCCTTAATGTTGACTTGATATACATATAATTATGATAATTTTTAGGCAAAATATATAGTTTACCCATCGACCCTGTACCCAAATCTCTCTTACACACATATTCACTACGGGGACAATATTACACACTCAGATCTTTCAGAAGTGTGTCAATAACACACCACTTTTGACCAGTCCAAGTACTAGTCTATGCTGTGTATAACATGCGCGTCTCTAAATTAAAAGGACCCTTTTAATCACCCAACCCTTCTAAAGATCTGACCCGCTCAAATAAAAAAAAACCAACAACCAGTGGACCACCTTCCCCACCACTGCACCACCTTCTCCACCATTGCAACCCCTTCTTCTTTGTAAAAAAAAATACTCTACCAGAGTTAACACAAAAATACTAGTTGTAACACCCAAATAGATGCACACAAATAACATATCCAAAAAAAACTTCACCGGCCGGAATTTTGCCTGAAACTCCATCTCCGACCATCCCTTCTTTCTGGTATTATCTATTCTTTTTTACAAAACTCAATAATGATGAGTCATAAGAAAATAACGGAAAGAAATTTTTTTAGATCTTTATTTGGCACAATTGAAAGAACCACAAAGACCACTTTGTCAACAAAATTCCAAAACAAGAAATTGAAAACTTAACTTCTTCTGCAATTCTGCTCTTCTCATTCACATAACTACCACCAAGAAATTTCCGGAGAAATTTTGGATCTTGAGCAAACAAAAGAAAATGGAATGGGAGAAGGTTGAATCGGGGAAGAAGACAAAATAGGGGGAGCGGAGACGAAACCTTGGGGTGGGGAGGGGTGGGGAGCCGGTCCGCCGATCGACTCGGGGCGTGGACCAGCGTGGATGGAAGGGCATTTAGAGAATATAATACAGATGGAGAGGTTTGGAACTAGGAAGAAGACCGGGGTGGGGGCTTGGGGTGGGGAAGAAGACAAGAGTGGGAGGGGTTATTTTTATTATTTTTTAAATTTTTTAATTGGTGTAAAAAGGAAAAAAAAACTTAAAAATTAGATATGTGGATTTTTTATAAAACTTCTGACATAAATGTTATAGCATTTACGCTTCTGTTTTATGTGAAGAACACGCAGATGCCACGTAGCTGAAATGGTTTGAGTGCGTAATATTATTCCATGGTGAACAGATGTGTAAGAGGGATTTAGGTAACAGGTCGATAGGTAAACTATGTATAAATAGTTTTTAATGACAAAAAAGTGCATACAGTATTGCAGTAAGGGAGGAATACATTTCAAATCTCCTGATGAGGCTAATAATTAATAAGTCATGGTCTGACCCTTGAAACTTTAGGCTCGTATAAATCGGTACTTATCTGATTATCAAGTTAGAAATTGGAATTACTCTTCTTCTGTTTATTTGGAACATATCTCTGTGATTTTGTGAGAGGGTATCGAGGATGAGTGAGCCACCAAAGTACGCGTATCCCTACCCTTCTCAAGGTAAATCCCTTTAACTCTAGCTTGGTGAATAACATAAAGTTGTAGGGTGTCTTGTTTAACTTCAATTTGATGTTTTTTTAATTTCCTATTCTTGACTGACGTACTTTAATTTTAGTTCTTGTTCTTCTGGTAAAATCAACCTTCCCATAACTCTGAAGTACTAGCTAGCTCTTTCAATCCTTTTTTTCTTTTGTCCCATAACATAATTTATTTGATTTTGTTTAAATGGAAACATATATATGTTGCTAGGGTATTATCAAGGTCCTCCAGTGATGCCGCCACCACAATATTATACAGCTCCTCCCCCCAGAAGGGAACCTGGCTTTCTTGAGGGATGGTAAGTGGTTTTTTTTTTTTTTTTGGGCTCTTTTTTTAGAAGAGTTTGCTTTCAGCTCCAACTATAATTACATATATAAAAGAAAATTTTAAAATCTAAATCTTGAATTCGTCTCTGTTGTGTGTATTTATTTTGAGGGAAAAAAGGCCTAAAAGTATTTAATACAAGTTTTTAAAATGATGTGTTGATGCAGTCTGGCAGCTCTGTGTTGTTGTTTCCTGATTGATGAGTGTTGCTGCGACCCTTCCATCCTCTTCATCTGTTGATATTTAGTATTTAATTTCTAGCTATCTCTCTTATGAGAAGATATAATATATTGTACGTGTTAAACAATCTCTTAATTTTCCTTGCTTCAAAGTTGTATCAATCAGCCTGTTTCCGTAGATAAATCTACATAATTGTCTTTATAATTAGAGATCAGACCCTGTAAACTTTACTCACCTTTTAATAGTAGTAATATATATCCTATTTTCTTCATTTACAGAATCATACTGTCCTTCAAGCTCATCTAATCTGGAAATTTAAATTTATCTTTTCTTTATTGTTTTTCTTCTCTTGACCAAGTTCATTAAACCGGTGTGTTCAATAATTTACAAATGCCTTTTATTTTGTTATTACAACTTAGGAAGGGAGTCCTAACAATTTACATCTTCTTGATAGGGAGCGTTTTACTCTTTTTGTAGACTATGTGAATTCAGATTAGTAACGCTTTTCGAATACGGAGTTGTTAAAAAAAAGTTAGGAAGGTAAATAAAAAGGTTACAAATACCTTTCAACTTTCGGTGAAAGCATTACTCAGGCTGAAAGTAAACTTAAGCAGTAGCCAGTAGGGTTGGGTCCCTCCATGTCTTCATCTAGTTTGAATTTTCCAAACAGGATAAAAAATTTCTTGAAGTTGTAGAAGTAGACTTTTTTTGCATCAAAAATTAATTTGAATTCGCAATCAAATGAAAAATGTTTCTAATCACAAAAGATTAGATTGAAAGATAAGGAGGGCCGTAACACATTATTGCAGGCATTACATAGACAACATGCACAAATTGGTCAACTTTACACCTCATCTTTCCACTTTAGCACTGTTAAAAAGATAAGGAAGGCTGATGTATCCATGAAGTTAAAACCATAGTTTAAGCTATAAATTGTATTAAGGGGAAACAAAAAAAAAAGGACATATTCCAACACTAATCCACTCTCGTCGCAAGTTTTAATTATAAGCTTGAAACAAGAAACCAACTTTGTTAGCAAGTTGATTGAACCATGTCATCTCCAAAGCAACTGATGAATCTAAGTTCAAATGCTCACCCAACTTGTTGTTGGAGTAAAATAGTCCAAAAGATATTCTTAACATGATATAATATTATCTGCGCGTAAGACTTTATTCATAATTGTGTGTTTGTTGTACCCAAAAGCTTGAGTGAAACCAACCGAAAAGCATATTATGGTCCTAAATGGCTAGGCCTTTAGTCTATACCATTAGTTTCGCCATGTAACAGAGAAGCACAAAGTAGTCGGAGTAAACTTAAATATGAAGTGTCTTGGTTCATATTTCTTTTTAGTTATTTTAGGTGCATGATCTTTTGTAATATTGCAAAAATGTTTTGTTGAAATGTGTCTAAAAGATTCTAATTCTTGGTCTTCATGGAGCATTATTTATCACAGAAACAATCCCTAAGTTATATTTGATCTTCACACAATAGTATATGAACCAAATGACCCCTAAATGTTTTTTCTTTTTATTTGTTTAAAGTTTAGGAAGGGAAATACAGAAAAAAGAAGTACAAATACTTTTTAAGTTTCGACGAGAGGGTTAAAAGTCTTATTAATCCGTCCCATTAATAAGTGGGGTTGGTCCCTCCATGTCTCGATCATTTTTTGATTTTTCGTTTCAGAAAGGTCGCTGCCACAATGAAGAAACCAGATGTACTTTTTTCTTGTATGACTCGACTAATTATATTGCAACAAAAAATTGAATTCTCAATCAAATTAAAGTATTTCTAATCACAAACAATCGAAAGAGTAGATAACATGCCACTCTTTTCAAATTGGTCTCTGCTTTCCACAATTCCACTTCATTTATTTCCACTTAATTCAGACCTGACAAAAAAGATAATGAAGGCTGATTTTTTAACGAAGTTAATACCACCATTTACGCAATGGAAAGTAAGGGAGGAACCAACAAAAGGAACACATACTCCAAGCGAATCGTTTTGAATTTTAGCCACTCACAGCGAATCCACTGGAATTTATCTTCAATGTTCAAACTGTCAAAGACGTACAGCCCCAATATAAAATAGGTGTGATTCTGTTTTTGTTTTTTCCAGGTTTTTTCTAGTTACTAGTTAATATCCTCTACTTTGCATTAAAATGTTGGCACTAATGATTTTAAAAAAAAATAATTAGATCAATGTCACCACCAAAAACCCACTATAGGTCGCGATGGCGCCCAACGTCGCCGTTAGCCAAGTCAACAACTTAATTATTCATTTTATTATTTTCGAAATCATAATTGTAATTAAGTAAAGAGGTTTGCAACTCTAAAATCACGGGTACGTACATAACTAATAGTCTGAAAAAGGAAATGAAAGGTGATAATAATATACAAATTTGTAGTCATCAACTAGAACATCCCAAAACACGGTGTCACAAGTGCATAAGAATTTACTAAGGAGTACAATAATAATGCAACATCTGTCTAGAATGTAAATAAGACAGGCTAAAGTAAGTCATACGATGGAGATTCTGTGGGCTGCGATACGTAGCCTGGAATTTGCAGCTCACCATAAAGTCCCCTCAGCAGCTGCGCTTATGCGCCAAGGTGACCACCAAATAAACCTATCAGATCATGCACATTTAGTGCAGAAGTGCAGCATGAGTGCGTAAATCAACGCGTACCCAGTAAGTATCTAGCCTAACCCCCGAGAAGTAGTGACGAGGGGTCGACATCGACACTTATTAGAGGTCCAATAAAGCTATATAATAATTCATAGGCAGATATGAAACACACAACAATAATGGGGTAAATCTGTAAGTTACATAATCTTCCAAAGATTTCTTTTGAAGGTATGAATTTCCCAGTCTTGTATTCTACCTCAACAACTCAGATGTATCAAGTACCAGTATCAAATGGATAAGAAATACTATATAAAATGCCAGGCAGCTGTCACGGCCCAAAATCTGACATGTCGTGATGGCGCCTATCTCAATACTAGGCAAGCCGATAACATCAATAACCCCCGATTTCCTTTAAGTTTGAAAAACATAATATTTAAATACAATACAAAATCCCACAAATACTGATACGAACACTCCCAAAACCTGGTGTCACTGAGTACATGAGCATCTATTATGAATACAAGTCTGAAAAATACGGTCTATAGTAGTCTGAGACCAAATACCGCAAACAAGGAGATAGGGAAGGAGAGGCAAGGTCTGCGAAATACGACAACTATCTCAGAATCCCTGGAAAAGCAACTGCGCGGAAAAATCAACACTTGCTATGCCCGGGAAAACTTAGATCTGCACACGAAGTGCAGGGTGTAGTATGCGTATAACCAACTCAGCAAGTAACAATAATAAATAAGGAATTGAAGATAGTGACGAGCTACACAATTATAGTTCACTTTCAGTAATTCCAGCAAAGAATAGACATGTTTTCAAATCCAGCAGTTTAAGTCAAACCAATTCTATACAGTTCAAGTTTATGTATTCCGGATATAAAATCTTTCAGAAAATTTTTCAACAATGACAGATAGCAACTAAATGCAACCACAAATGAAAAGCAAGTACAGAACAATCACTCACTGGGCTCCCAGCTCTCAGTACTTACACTCAATGGGTACCCGCGCTCACTAGGGGTGTACAGACTCTGGAGAGGCTCCTACATCCCAAGCGCTATAATACGCATGGACAACTCACGTGCTATAGTATCAATATCTGGATCCGCACGGACAACTCATGTATTGCACAGACAACTCACGTGCTATAATATAATAATATCTGGATCCGCGCGGATAACTCACGTGCTGCAATAATATCTCATAATCAGGCCCCCAACCCCGCTCTGTCATAAATCTCTCCAGTCTCTCGAACTCTCAATAGTCATGATACTCAGCCGGAATAACAATAATATGATGCATCAATAATGAACAATAAAGACTGAGATAAAATAAACAAGTAAATTGTGCCTGAGTACAAAATAATAATTTAGCAGATAATTTAACATGTACACGACCTCTGTGGGTTCCAACAGTACCAACATATAGCCTAAACATGGTTTCTAACATGACTTACAGTCAAATTTCCAACACACATAGAGAGAAAATAGCTAACAACAAGTTATTCAACTTTACAGTTTCATGAGACGGACCAAGTCACAATCCCCTCGGTACACGCCCACATGCACGTCACCTAGCATGTGCGTCACCTCCAAAGTAATCACATGATATCAAATTCCGGGGTTTCATACCCTCAGGACCAGATTTATAACTGTTACTTACCTCAAACCATGAAATTCTTATTATGAGATGTCTTTTCCTCGTAAATTGGCCTCCAAACGCCTCAAATCTAGTCGCAAATAATTTGATTCAGTCAATAAAATTTATTGGAATTAATTCCATAAGAAAATGCTAATTTCCATAAAAATCCGAAATTTAGCTCAAAAATCGCATGTGGGTTCCATATCTCGGAACCCGACAAAAGTTACAAAATATGAACGTCCATTCAACCACAAGTTCAACCATACAAATTTTACTCAAATCCGACATCAACTCGACCCTCAAATCTCCAAATTAAACTAAGTGGGTTTTCACAATTTTCCAACTTAATTAACCAATTAAATGTTAAAAACAACCATGGATTCGGGTAATTTAATCAATATTGAGTTAAGAACACTTACCCCATTGTTTTTCTTGAAAAACTCCCTAAAGTCGCCTCTTCTCGAGCTCCAATCCGTCAAAAATGGAGTCCCATTTTCAGAACTTAAACTTTCTGCCCAAACATTTGCTCTACGAGATCGCGAACATTCACACGCGATCGCGAAGAATAATTTTTCCACTGCCCAAATTAACTCTACGCGATTGCGAACTTTTCCACGCGATCGCGATGTATAACTTCAAAGACCTAAGCGATCGCAGACACATTCACGTGATCACGAAGCACAAGCTTCCAGCTCTACACGATCGTAGCCCTCTTCATGCGTTCGTGAGTCACAAAATCCCAGAGCTGCGCGACCACTTCCCTTTTCACGCGATCACGTAGAACAAACCTCAGCAGCCCCTATTTAACCCTACGCGATCGCATAGAACAAAACTCCACTTCCCAACTAAGCCTATGTGATCGCGTCCCAATCTTCGCGATCGCGAAGAAGGTTTGAAACACTAGAAATCAGTAGCTACCAGGAGTGCAAGAATGAAGGAAAATAATCCGAATACCATCCGAAATACGCCCGAGCCCCTCGGGACCTCAACCAAATATACCAACAAGTCCTAAAATATCATATGAACTTAGTCGAACCCTCAAATCACCTCAAACAATGCTAAAACCACGAATCATACCCCAATTCAAGCCTAATGAACTTTGAAATTCCAAGTTTTCACAAACAACAACGAAACCTATCAAATCACGTCCGATTGACCTCAAATTTTGCACACAAGTCATAAATGACATAACATACCTATTAAAATTTTCAGAATCAAATTTTGACCCCGATATCAAAAAGTCAACCCCCAGGTCAAACTTCCCAAAAATTTGACTTTCGCCATTTTAAGTCTAATTCTACTACGGACCTCCATATAATTTTTCGGACACGCTCCGAAATATGAAATCACCATACAGAGCTATTGGAATCATCAAAATTTAAATCCGAGGTCGTTTATAGATAAGTCCACATCCGGTCAACGTTTTTAACTTAAATTTTTAATAATGAGACTAAGTGTCTCGTTTCACTCCGAATTCCTTCCGGACCCAAACCAAAAAATCCAGTAAGTCATAAAATGACTGTAAAGCATAAATTGAGAAGTACATGGGGAAAAAAAAGTTATAATACTAAAAACGACCGGCTGGGTCGTTACATTCTCCCCCTCTTAAATAAACGTTCATCCTCGAACGGGTTTAGAATCATACCTGGAGTCTCCAATAGGTGTGGATATTTGCTCCGAATCTCCTGCTCAATCTCCTAAGTAGCTTCTCCAACTGGCTGGCCTCTCCACTATACCTTCACTGATGCTATATTCTTTGACCTCAGTTTTCGAACCTGCCAGTCTAAAATAGCCATCGGCTCCACATCATAAGTCAAATTACCGTCCAACTGTACTGTACTAAAATCCAGAATATGAGACGGATCCCCGACATACTTTCGGAGCGTGGATACATGGAACACTGATGAACACATGATAGATTAGGTGGCAAAGCAAGTTCATAAGCCACCTCTCCAATCTTCTTAAGTATCGCAAAAGGCCTAATATACCGAGGGCTCAACTTGCCCTTCTTGCCGAACTCAACACACCCTTCATGGGTGAAAGCTTAAGCAGAACCTTGTCCCCAACCATGTAAACAACATCACGAACCATCCTGTCGGCATACCTCTTCTGTCTAGACTGTGCCGTGCGAAGCCGTTTCTGAATCACTTTGACCTTCTCTAAAGCATCTTGAACTAAGTCAGTACCCAATAGCCTAGCCTCACCCAGCTCAAACCAACCCACCGGGGACTGGCACCGTCTCCCATAAAGCCTCATACAGAGCCATCTGAATGCTTTACTGGTAGCTATTATTATAAGCAAACTCCGCGAGTGGCAGAAATTGATCCCAAGAACCCCCAAAATTAATGATACAAGCGCGTAGCATATCCTCTAATATCTGAATAGTGCACTCGGACTGTCCGTTCGTCTGAGGATGAAATGCTGAACTCAACTGAACCTGTGTGCCCAATTCTCACTGCACTGCTCTCCAAAATTGTGATGTAAACTACGTGCCCCAATCTGAAATGATGGACACTGGCACACCGTGTAAGCAAACAATCTCGCAGATATAAATCTCAGCCAACCGCTCCAAAGAATAATTGGTACCAACTGGAATAAAATGCGTGGACTTAGTCAGTCGATCTACAATCACCCAAACCGCATCAAACTTCCTCAAAGTCCGTGGAAGCCCAACTACAAAGTCCATTGTAATACACTCCAATTTCCACTCCGGAATTTCAAGTCTCTGAAGCAATCCTCCCGGTCTCTGATGCTCGTACTTTACCTGTTGACAATTTAAATACCGAGCTACAAATCGAACTATATCTTTCTTCATTCGCCTCCACTAATAGTGCTTCCTCAAATCCTGATACATCTTCGCGGCTCCTGGATGAATGGAGTACCGCGAAGTGTGAGCTTCCTGGAGAATCAACTCACGCAAATCATCTACATTAGGTATACATAGCCTGCCCTGCATCCGTAATACACCGTCATCTCCAATAGTGACTTCCTTGGCATTACCGTGCTGAACTGTGTCCTTAAGGATGAGCAAATGGGGATCATCATAGTGGTGCTCTCTGATGCGATCATATAAAGAAGATCGAGAACCCACACAAGCTAAAACTCGATTTGGCTCGAAAATATCCAATCTAACAAACTTATTGGCCAAGGCCTGAACATCCAAGGCTAAAGGCCTTTCTGCTACCGGTAAGTATGCTAAGCTGTCCAAACTCCCCGCCTTATGACTCAAGGCATCAGCCACCATATTGGCCTTTCCAGGATGATAGAGAATGGTAATGTCATAATCCTTAAGCAACTCCAACCACCTTCACTGCCGCAAATTAAGATCCTTCTATTTAAACAAATGTTGTAGACTCCGATTATCGGCATATACCTCACATTGGACACCGTACAAGTAATGCCGCCAAATTTTCAGGGCATGAACAATAACTTCTAACTCAAGATCATGGACCGAGTAATTCTTATCATGCACCTTTAACTGTCTGGATACATAGGCAATCACCCTACCGTCTTGCATAAGCACTGCGCCGAGACCAATACGCGATGCGTCACAATATACAGTATAAGACTCTGAACCTGTAGGCAATACTAATACTGGAGCTGTAGTCAAAGTTGTTTTGAGCTTCTGAAAGCTCTCTTCACATTCATCCGACCACCTGAACGGAGCACCGTTATGGGTCAATTTAGTCATAGGTGATGCAATAGACGAGAATCCCTCCACGAAGCGACGATAATAACTGGCTAAGCCGAGAAAACTCCGAATCTTAGTAACTGAAGATGGCCTGGGCCAACTTTGAATTGCCTCTATTTTCTTCGGATCCACCTTAATTCCTTCACTGGACACTATATGTCCCAAGAATGCCACCGAATTAAGCAAGAACTCACACTTAGAGAATTTGGCATAAAGCTTCTCCTCTCTCAATCTCTGTAATACAATACCCAAGTATTGTGCATGCTCCTACTGGCTACGTGAGTACACCAGGATATCATCAATAAATACTATGACAAATAAATCAAGATATGACTGGAATACACTATTCATCAAATGCATAAATGCTGCTACGGCATTGGTTAGCCCAAAAGACATCACAAGAAATTCATAGTGGCCATAACGAGTTTTGAATGTCGTCTTTAGAATATCTGAATCCCGAATTTTCAACTGGTGATACCCAGATCTCAAATCAATTTTGGAGAACACCCTCGCACCTTGAAGCTGGTCAAATAAGTCATGAATACGCAGCAAGGGATATTTATTCTTGATTGTAACTTTGTTCAACTGCCTATAATCGATGCACATCCGCATAGTACCATCTTTTTTTTCACAAACAGAACCGGTGCACCCCAAGGTGACACACTAGACCTAAACCCCTTTTCAAGGAGTTTCTGAAGTTGCTATTTCAATTATTTTAACTCAGCTAGTGCCATGCGATACGGGGGAATAGAAATGGGCTGAGCGCCCCGCACCAAGTCAATACTGAAATCAATATCCCTATCGGGTGGCATACCCAGTAGGTCTGTAGGAAATACATCCAGAAAGTCTCGCACGACCGGTACTGAATCAATAATAGGAGTATCTGCATCAACATTTCTCACAAAGGCCAAATATGACAAACATTCCTTTCCCACCATATGTTGGGCCTTCAAATAAGAAATTACCATGCTAGGAATAAAATTTAGAGAACCTCTCCATTCAACCTTTGGCAACCCCGGCATCGTCAACGTCACGGTTTTTGTGTGACAGTCCAGAATAGTATGGCATGGAGACAACCAATCTATACCTAGGATTACATCGAATTCAACCATACCAAGTAATAAGAGATCAACTCTAGTCTCTAGTTCCCCAATAGTTACCACACATGACCGAAACACACGGTTTACAGTAATAATATCGCCCACCGGTGTAGATACACAAACAGGTAAAACTAAGGACTCACAGGGCATATCCAGATAACGAGCATAATACGATGATATATATGAATAAATGGAACTAGGGTCAAATAATATAGAAGCCTCCATGTGGCACACTGAAACAATACCTATGATCACTGCATTTGAAGCAACAACATCGGACCTGGCAGGATAAGCATAGAAATAGGCCTGATCGCCACCTTATCGGCCTCCCTCTCTTAGGCAACCCCTAGCTGCCTGACCCCCACCCCGAGTTGGCTGGGCGGGTAGTGGAACTGCTGGTGCTGGTACTGTCAGTCGAGAACTCTGTTGTGGAGCCCCACTCAACAACCTAGGATAATCTCTCTTGTAAAGACCAAATTCTCCGCACTCGAAACAACCCCTCCTTTGACTGAACTGCTGCTCCTGATAACCCGAGGAATTACTTGTAGAAGCCTGAGCGGACGAGGCATGATGAGAACTCCACGCTGGTAGTGCACTGAATAAAGACTGGCCTGAGTGAGTACTGTAAGAACTGTGGCTAGCTGATGCACCACGATGAGCTGGACGACCCGTATGAGCATGTCTGTAAGAACAACCCTTACCGCGGTAAAACTGACCCCCTAAAGGAACACAGCTGAAATCACTTGAACCACGAGGCCTCTTAGCCTCCCTCTCAACCCTCTCCTGGCTGCGAACCATCTCAACATGACGAGCAATGTCGACCACCTCGTCGAAAGTAGCACCAGACACTCTCTCTCTAGTCATGAGTAATCGTAGCTGAAAAGTGAGGCCATCAATGAATCTCCTAATCCTCTCCCTATCAGTGGGAACCAACCAGGCTGCGTGATGAGCCAACTCAGAAAATCTCATCTCGTATTGCATCACAAACATACCATCTTGACGTAACTACTCAAACTGTCTATGCAGCTCCTCTTTGCGAGATTACGGCACAAACTTCTCCAAAAAGAAAACAGAGAACTCCTGCCATGTAAGTGGTACTGCACCAACCGGCCTGCGCCTCTCATAAGCCTCCCACCATATGAAGGCAGCCCCAGAAAATTAAAAAGTAGTGAACGAGACCCCACTGGCCTCCAGAATACCCGCTGTCTGAAGCATCCGTTGACACCTATCCAAACAACCCTGAGCATCCTCTGACTCAGTACTGCTAAATGGTGGAGGTCGAAGCCTCTCAAATCTCTCAAGTCTCCTCTGCTCATCATCTGCCATAACAGGAACTACCAGGGCCTGAGCAACTACAATAGGCTGGGCTGGTAGTGCCCCCGGTATATGAAGTCCCTGTACTACCTGGTCTGGAGTATGGGCAACAGGAGTATGAGTACCTCCCCCGGCCTGAGAAGTGGCAGGTGTGGCCTAAGCAGAAACCACCTGAGCAAGACCAGTGCAAACTGTCAATATCTGGGCCAAAGTCTCCTAAAGGCCTAGAATCTCAATGGGCACATCTGGTGCCTGAACTGGTCCTGTCGGCTCAGCTATATCTGGAATCTGCTCCTAAGCTGGAGCAACTGGTGGTACCACAGGTGCTGGTCTAACTGTGGTACGAGCTACACCTCGACCTCTACCTCGGCCCCGACCTCTCGCGGCCCTAGCTAGTGGCACTGGTGGCTGACCGTCCGATCCGATAGTACGTGTCCTCACTATCTATGAGAGAATAAAATAACATAGATTTAGTTTCTGGAATAAACAAATTCGCACGACAGAATACAAGAAAGTGACGTTTTCCTAAAGGTTCTGCAGCTTCTCGAAGATAAGTATAGACGTCTCCTTACCGATCCGCAAGACTCTACGAAACCTGCTCATGACTCGTGAGACCTATGTAACCTAGGCTCTGATACCAACTTGTCACGACCCAAAATCTGACCTGTCGTGATGGCGCCTATCTCAATACTAAGCAAGTCAATAACATCAATAACCCCCGATTTCCTTTAATTTTGAAAAACATAATATTTAAATACAATACAAAATCCCACAAATAATGATACGAACACTCCCAAAACCTGGTGTCACTGAGTATGTGAGCATTTATTATGAATACAAGTATGGAAAATATGGTCTATAATAGTCTGAGATCAAATACAACAAACAAGGAGATAGGGAAGGAAAGGCAAGGTCTGCGAAACACGGCAGCTACCTCAGAATCCCCGAAAAAGCAACTGCGCGGAAAAATCAACACCTGCTATGCCCGGGAACACCTGGATCTGCACACGAAGTGCAGGGTATAGTATGAGTACAACCAACTCAGCAAGTAATAATAATAAATAAGAAATTGAATATAGTGACGAGCTACACATTTATAGTTCACTTTCAGTAATTCTAGCAAAGAATAGACATGCTTTCAAATCCAGCAGTTTAAGTCAAATCAATTCTATACAGTTCAAGTTCATGTATTCCGGATATAAAATCTTTCAAAAACTTCCTCAACAATGACAGATAGCAACTAAGTGCAACCACAAATGAAAAGCAAGTACAGCCTCTCAAGACAATAATCACCCACTGGGCTCCCGGCCCCCAACACTCACACTCAATGGGTACCCGCACTCACTGAGGGTGTACAGACTTCGGAGGGGCTCCTATAGCCCAAGCGCTATAATCCGCACGGACAACTCACGTGCTATAATATCAATATCTGGATCCGCACGGATAACTCACGTGCTATATTATAATAATATTTGGATCCGCACGGACAACTCACGTGCTGCAATAATATCTCACAATCAGGCCCTCGGCCCCGCTCAGTCATATATCTCTCTAGTCTCTCGGGCTCTCAATAGTCATTATACTCAGCCCAAATAACAATAATATGATGCATCAATAATGAACAATAGAGACTGATATAAAAAAATAAGTAAACTGTGACTGAGTATAAAACATCAATTTAGAAGATAATTCAGCATGTACATGACCTCTATGGGTCCCAACAGTACCAACATATAGCCTAAACATGATTTCTAACATGACTTACAGTCAAATTTCCACAACACATAGAGAGCAAATATCTAACAACAAGTTATTCAACTTTACAGTTTCACGGGACGGACCAAGTCACAATCCCCTCGGTGCACGCCCAAACGCCCGTCACCTAGCATGCGCGTCACCTCCAAAGTAATCACAAGATACCAAATTCCGGGGTTTCATACCCTCAGGACCAGATTTATAACTGTTACTTACCTCAAACCGTGAAATTCTTATTCTGTGATGTCTTTTCCTCGTGAATTGGCCTCCAGACGCCTCGAATCTAGTCATAAATAATTCGATTCAGTCAATAAAATTTATTGGAATTAATTCCATAATAAAATGCTATTTTTCAATAAAAATCCAAAATTTAGCTCAAAAATCGCCCGTGGGGCCCACGTCCCAGAATCCGACAAAAGTTACGCAATATGAACGCCCATTCAACCACGAGTCCAACCATACAAATTTTACTCAAATCCGACATTAACTCGACCCTCAAATCTCCAAATTAAACCAAAAGGGTTTTCACAATATTTCAACTTAATTCACCAATTAAATGTTAAGAACCACCATGGATTCAGGTAATTTAACCAATATTGAGTTAAAACACTTACCCCATTATTTTCCTTGAAAAACTCCCGAAAATCGCCATTTCCCGAGCTCCAATCCGTCAAAAATGGAAAATGGGACGAATTTTCAGAACTTAAACTCTCTTCCTAGACATTTGCTCTACGCGATCGCGAAGAACAATTTTTCCACTTCCCAAATTAACTCTACGCATTCGCGAACTCTTCCATGCGATCGTGATCCATAACTTCACATACCTACGCGATCGCGAAGCACAAGCTTCCAGCTCTACGTGATCGCATCCCTCTTCACGCGTTCGCGAGTCACAAAATCCTAGAGCTACGCGATCGTATCCCTCTTCACGCGATCGCGTAAAACAAAACTTAGCAGCCCCCCAGTTAACCCTATGCGATCGTGTATATCCCCACGCGATTGCATGGAATAAAGCTCCACTGCCCAACTAAGCCTACGCGATCGCGTCCCAATCTTTGCGATCGTAAAAAAGGTTTGAAACACCAGAAATCAGCAGCTACCAGCAATGCAAAAATGAAGGAAAATAATCTGAATACCATCCGAAACACGCCCGAGCCCCTTGGGACCTCAACCAAATATACCAACAAGTCCTAAAATATCATACGAACTTAGTCGAACCCTCAAACCACCTCAAACAATGCTAAAACCAGAATCATACCCCAATTCAAGCCTAATGAACTTTGAAATTCCAAGTTTCCACAAACAACGCCGAAATCTATCAAATCACGTCCGAGTGATCTCCAATTTTGTACACAAGTCATAAATGACATAACAGACCTATTAAAATTTTCAGAATCGGATTTTGACCCCGATATCAAAATGTCAACTCCCCGGTCAAACTTCTCAAAAATTTGATTTTCGCCATTTTAAGCTAAATTCCACTACGAACCTCCAAATAATTTTTTGGACACGCTCCTAAGTCATAAAACACCAAACGGAGCTATTGGAATCATTAAAATTCAAATCCGAGGTCGTTTACACATAAGTCCATATCTGATCAACTTTTC
Source organism: Nicotiana tomentosiformis (assembly GCF_000390325.3). NCBI lineage: Eukaryota > Viridiplantae > Streptophyta > Magnoliopsida > Solanales > Solanaceae > Nicotiana > Nicotiana tomentosiformis. The sequence continues at coordinate 134,602,822 of NC_090813.1, forward strand.
TAACTTAAATTTTCAATTATGAGACTAAGTGGCTCGTTTCACTTCGAATTCCTTCCGGACCCGAACCAACTAATCCGGTAAGTTATAAAATGATTGTAAAGCATAAATTGAGCAGTAAATGGGGAAATAAGGTTATAATGCTCAAAACGACTGGCTGGGTCGTTACAGTAGTAGTGGAAGGATAATCTCGTAAATATTCGGACTACCAGCGAAATAACGCATGATTATGCCGAGGTCGTTCGTTCTGATCTAGAATAATATGTACATTGTCGAGAATCGAGCAGCACAAACCATAGATGCATTTACCATTTGTCAAATAACTTTCCAACAACTCAAGGTGATAAGGCTCGGCCTAATATATACATATATTTCTTAATCAATTTCAATTATAAATTCAATTAATTAAGCCACCAGAATGAGTTCAAATAGTTTAAATATTACATGATAAAGTCCTAAGTCTACCCATGCATAAACATGCTTTATCTACGTACAAACTCTCGTCACCTCGTGCGTATGTAGTACCCAGAACTAGTAGCACATAACAATTACATCACCTAGGGGATAGTTTACCCCTCACAAGGTTAGACATGAGACTTACTTCGCTCTGAAATTCCATAACCGGCTCCAACGCCTCTCTAACACCTCAACTCAAAGCCAAACGTTCTAAAACTAGTCAAACAATGTGCAAATCAATCAAAATATACTCCAATGCGTATAACTTAACAATTTATAATAATTCTCAACCCCGCTCAAAAAGTCGACAAAGTCAACCCTCGGGACCACGTGCCCGGGTTCTAAAAAATTTCGAAGATCAACTTTACTCATAATATCACGAACTCAAATATATAATTTATTCCCAATTCCATGTCCAATTTCGTGGTCAACATCCAAAAATACCATATTCTAGGTTTTTCTCTTAAAATCCCAAAATTTTCATAAATATTCATGTTTTAATCCACATATAAACCATATATTTAACTCACAAGGTGTAGAAATCACTTACCTAAAGTTTGATGATAAAAATGGCACTCCAAAATCGCCCCAAAATCGGCTCACATGGAAGGAATAGGTGAAAACGAGCCAAACCCCCGAAATATAGCTTCTGCCCACGTATTTACCCTTCGTGATAGCGAAAAATGCTTTGCGATCGCGAAACACAACTTTTCCAAGCTAAACATTGCCCTTCGCGATCGCGGAAAACCAATCGCGATCGCAAAGAACAAGTTGCCCAACTCCTCCAGAAAACATCTAGTATAATGGTCATAACATGTTGTACACAATTCTAAATGATAAATGGTTTGACTTTATGCAAACTAGACACTAAGTGTTACAACTTTCACTTTTGGATCATCTCCAAATTCCTTATAGATTTCATGATATAAGCTTCCAAAGTGAGCCTTTTGCAGCAGAAATTTCTTCTACGCGAACGCGAATCTGCCTCCGCGAATGCGATTCACAGACACCTTTCTCCCATTTTTATCTTCGCGAACGTGATCCAATGTCCGCGATCGCGATGCACTTTGCTGCAGCAAAAAACCAGCAATTAAAAATAACCTAAAAATGGTCCGAAACCACCCCGAAACTCACCCCGAGCCCCTCGGGACCCCATTCGAACATACCTACAAGTCCCAAAACATGACACGAACCTGCTCCAGGCCTCATATAATGCCAAAAAACATCCAAACTACGAATCAACGATCAAAATTCTTCTTTTAACTTTCAAACATCCAAACTTCGACGAATGCGTTCGAATCATACTTATACATTCCGGAATCTTGCCAAACTTTACATACAAAACATAAATCATGATACAAACCTATTCCAAGGCTCGAACCCCAAACGAACATCTATAACACCAAAATTCACTTCAAATCAAACATTAGAAATTCTTAAACTTTCAAAATGCCAACTTTCCATAATAGGCGCCGAAATTCTCCCGGACCACCCGATACTCAACCCGAACATACGCCTAAGTCCGAAATCATCATACGAACCTATTGGAACCTTCAAATTCCGATTCCGAGGTTGTTTACTCAAAAGTCAAACCTCAGTCAATTCTTCCAACTTAAAACTTTCGAAATTAGAATTTTTCATCTGAATCAATTCTGAACTTCCCAAAATTCGATTCTGACTACGCGTACAAGTCATAAAACATGAAGTGAAGCTACTCAAGGCCTCAAACCGCCAAACGACGTGCTAAAGCTCAATACGACCGGTCGGGTCTGTAGATATTAAAATTTTATCGGATCAAATCCATTAGAAATTTGGGCAAAATCCTAAATTTAAGATACTACAAGTAGAGTCCATCAAGGTTTTCTTGGAAGCTACTCTATTTGAATCCCTAACCTGGAGGCTACTCTACCTATAACCCTAGGTTGGAGGGTACTCTACCCAAAATCCTAGGTACTCCTATAAAAAGGGACCATATATTTCCTTCGAAAGCATCCCAAAATTCATAAAAATACATAGAATATTCACAAAGAGATCAAAGACATCAAATATTGCCTTTCTCAAAGTCGCCGAAGTGATCAATGGATGTTCTTTCTTTTCATGGAGATCAAATACATCCTAAGGAAGTTCGCATCATCCTACGTTCGAGAAATACGCTGGTTAAACCCTCGAATTACGGAGAACGATCTAGAGAGAAGAATCAAGGGAACAAATAGAATTGTACCCGCATCATTTTATCAATAAAATTATGTATCTTCATATTTATATTGTGGTTGCAATTTATTTTGTATCACAAATAATTTGTTGCAAATATGGTCATTACATTCTCCCCCGCTTAAATATATGTTCGTCCTCGAATGTGCCAAGAACTATTCCGGAGTTGTCCAAAATCACTGGTTAACACCTCGTGCTCGTGCCCGTGCCACCAAAATCCATGCGAGCACATTAGCTCAAGCCAGACTGAAGATCTTCCCTATAACCTCGGCTAGCAAGCCTTAGAACCAAATTCCAACATCCGAAATTCTCCAGGAGACCCGATTCTTACATACGAACACCGCATCAATCCCTACACACTGTACCAAAACCTGATCATGCACCTATGCTGAAATCACACCATGCACCACATAAGTCATTTGCCCATAATAACATCCTCCGACCACAATAGCTGAAATTCCACGAATCTGATGCCCGCACCTCAGGACACATATAAGGAATGTTCCAACTCTTGCAATGCCGCCACGACGAAAGAGATGCATTGAAACTCATTACCACCTGCAAAATAAATACATCATGGGGTCTCTCCACCGGACAAGAATAATTACCTCATTCTGAACTGAATAACGATATCTTCTCTTTAATATACCCTACATAAATCGGATCGCACTGATCTCAGGTCCAATAACCTCATCTCTCCCAGTACAATCTGCTCGGGCAATAAGCCACCTCAAACGCCGTTTAAAGTCTCATACAGCGTCATCAAAGTGCCAACTAGCTATAACTTAATGTGACCTATAGGGAAGAACAAACTCTGGCAAAGAACCATCCAACCCGCGTAACGAATAAAATAGCCAAACCGATGCTATGGCTCTATCTCAGAGATGGGAAACAAGGTACACAAAATAAGTATAAGGAACCGTACTTAACATCTCACTGTTGCGGCGTACAACCCGATCCAAATATGACACTGTTGCGGCATGCAACCCGATCCAAATATGACACTGTTGCGGCGTGCAACCAGATCAACATAACATACCCGTGGAGGCGTGCCACCCGATCCAAATAACATACCCTTGGCGGCATGACATCCGATCCACTCATAATAATCAATAAGGAAACACCCATCAAGCCGAAATGCTTATACTTACGAAATGCCCGAATATTGATCACAAGTATGCCAAGTGCATAATACAACCCTGGGGAGACGGATAGTGCCATAAGCTACAAAAACCCAAGCACGACTCAGGTGAAATAAATGACCTGCATCTCGAAAGCCATCTTGCTCATATAACACCACAAGTTACACGGGATCACAACACATGTGCGAATAATTAAGCCGTCTCACAACCCACCTGGCACAATAGAGTATTACATGGAATAGCTGACGACGGGAATAACATCCAACGCCCGAAGACTCCTCGGTAAGAAATGTTATGCCGAATGAACACATCCAACCTGACGTAGAGCACACGCCCACATTATACCCACAAACGGACCTCAACCTGATTCTGATCATACCATACTGGGCCACAACCTTCCAAGGATCTACAATGGCCCTATTCATGACACACACGAGCAGCCGTCCAATCCGGAATAAACTCCCACAGTCCACAACCAAAGGAATAGAGTGTCTTCCAGGCATAAACTCTCACATTAGCGATAGTACCATAATCTCCATACTTGGTTTCAATCTTTAATAATCAAGTGACTAACATGTTACACTTATACGATCTCCTCGTGGGCTATACCCCCACAATATTGCACATCATGTAGTAAAATCCAAACATTAATGGCCATCGATCATGCTATTTCCATAGTGCTAGTCAAGCATCCGCAAATCAATACACGATGCCTCTTACCCCGGACACCGTTCTCAGGCAACACTAAGATAATGCCAGCTTACTCTAAACATCTGAAATCACCCCCCCCCCACTTATCCGAGCTCGTGATATTCTTGTAAACATCAAACCACAACCTTGATCCTCCACTTCCAATTCCCATGCCGCTCAATGCACATATCATGCCGTTATGCGAGAGTACAAGAATTCATCATAACCCCTGAACCACTAGTAGAATAAGCACTCCATTGGCTAGGAACCTTTCACTTAACTCATTTAAGAAGAATCATTGCAACATGCAATAGAATCTCCATAATCGCAGAAAATACAAACCTCAAGTCTTGGTCAAAACCATCATAACTCTTCCGGGATCCATTTATACATAACAAGGCCATTAGGATCAAATACCTCCCAAATCAATCAAATTATGGTGGCTGTCAAGCCTGCACGTACAACCACCAACCACCTGTATAGCTTAACGCGTCGAAGAAACTGATTATTGCCACAATCATGCTGATTCAAACCATTATCAACCGACCCAACTTCCTCACTTATGTTTAAGATACAAGCATATAAATTTAGAATCCATAAAGATTCCTCCTTCCCAATTACTATGAGCTCGCACCATTAACTCGCCAGACCTCTAGAAATCTCTTGTTAAACTCTTCCTAAAACATCCCAAATTATCAGTCACAATTGACTATTCGACCTCCAATTGGGTAGTAAGTAGAACTCCTCGTAGAAGCTTCATCAGAAATCATGCAACTGCTGACCTGCTCACGGAAGATAACTCACCTATTGAATTTCCATATCGACATCTTCCCATGACGTTGCACTGGGTACAACTACTACGAAATCAGTAAACCCTTCTGAGCCCATGCTCGTCCACCGGCTGTACAAGTCTGTCCATTCCCCATTGACATCAACTGAAAGTCCGACAATACATTCCAAACTTAAAGTCATGTCTCATCCAAAATGATAATCAAGTTTTCACACCCCTCTTTATTTCAAGCAAACTCCTTTTTGCCGTATTCAATCTTCCTCAGTACAGTAGCCACCATTCTAAATAAAGTACGTAGACCTAGTCACTTTCCACCATGACTCCCAAATCGCTATAAATGTTTTCAAGGCACGTGGCTATCCTACCATAGAATCCATACGTTACTCTGCCACTCCCACTTCGGTTAAACCATATCCTTTAAGAAACCTCTTGACCTCTGCTTTTTCATACTTGACCTGCTACTAATTCAACCACCGCGAGACACCTCCCACCATGTCCTTCCTCATTCTTTACTGCCCAATTGCTGCCTCAAATCAAAATCCATCTCTATAGCACCGGAACTGATAAATTTTCTACCAAATCTAAGCCTCCTCGAAGATCAACTTTCTGGAGCCATCAGCATTAGAAACACTGATTCGATACTGAAACTGCTACACACCGCCATCTCTGACAACCGTCTCTCAGGCACCATTTCACAAAACCCTGCCCCGAAGGCAAATCAAGAATACCATAACATCGACGAGCCTTAATGCGTTCAACAAGGACGACGACACCACATCACAATTGAGAGTTCCACCATGCTCGAAAATATCAAGTCTCGTTACTCCATCAACCAAAACCTGAACATCCATAATCCAATTACCTTATTCTCCGCTGGAATTAAATGCCGAACCTCTAAACTATGCACTGAGAAACCCTCCTTTCGAGTCATTCACTGCCTCGACACATAAACAAGCACCATATCATTACACCAACACTGTGCGATAATAATGCATGAACATCAAAATAATCCGTGCATAGCCTCGAAACCATAAAAAATATAGATACTGGGCTAAAACAACCGAACACACTTCTGTAAGGCAGCGATAATAGCCTTCCCGAATACGCAGGAAGAAACATCTTGCACCACGTCTGCAGTACCACTACAACTCCTCGATGCCCAATTGATAACAAGTGATCCACGTCGCATAAGATTGAGTAGGAAGGAAATAAAGGCATAAGCTCCAATGGAATCAAACCGCACGAAGAAGAATCAAGAAGGGAAGTGCTCTTAATAGCCTAGTAGCTTCTCGAAGATAAGTACAAACGTCTCTGTACCAATCTACAAGACTCTACTAGACTTGCTCATGACTCGTGAGACCCGAGTAAACCTAGAGCTCTGATACCAAGCTGTCATATCTAAAACCCATTATCGGTCACGATGGCGCCCAATGTCGTCGTTAGGCAAGCCAACGGTGAACTAACAACTTAATTATTCATTTTATTATTTTCAAAATCATAATTGCAATTAAGTAAATAGGTTTACACCTCTAAAATCACAGGTACGTACATAACTAATAGTCTGAAAAAGGAAATGAAAGGTGATAATAATATACAAATCCTTGGTCATCAACTAGATATCCCAAAACCCGATGTCACAAGTGCATGAGCATTTACTAAGGAGTACAATAATAATGCAACATCTGTCTGGAATGTAAATAAGACAAGATAAAGTAAGTAATACGATGGAGACTCTGTGGCTGCGATACGTAGCATGGAATTTGCAGCCCACCATAAAGTCCCCTCAGCAGTTGCGCCTATGCGCCAAGGTGACCACCAAATAAACATGTCAGATCCTGCACATTTAGTGTAAAAGTGCAACATGAGTACGTAAATCAATGCTTGCCTAGTAAATATCTACCCTAACCCCGGAGAAGTATTGACGGTGGGTCGACATCGACACTTACTAGAGATCCAATAAATCAACTTAATAAATCATAAGTAGATATGAAGCACACAATAATAATGAGGTAAATCTATAAGTTACCTAATCTTCCAAAAATTTCTTTTAAAGGTATGAATTTCTCAGTCTTGTATTCTACCTCAACAACTCAAATATATCAAGTGCCAGTATCAAATGGATAAGAAATACCATATAAAAGTCTAGGCATCAGTGGAAGGATAATCTCCTAAATATTCGGACTGCCAGCAAAATAACGCACGATTATGCCGAGGTCGTTTGGCTAGATCCAAAATAATGTGTACACTGCCGAGGGTCGAGCACCACGAACCATAGATGCATCTATTATACTGCTGATGCGTTCGGCCCACTCCACAAGAAAGGAAAAAAATTACCGAATTACGAGACATGTGCTTACAATACAGTAAATGAGCACACAGTGAATATAACCTTTACTGGTTCTCAAATAACTTGCCAACAACTCAAGGTGATAAGGCTCGGCCTAGTATATACATATATTTCTAAATCAATTTCAATTATAAATTCAATTAATTAAGATAACAGAATGAGTTCAAATAATTCAAATATTACATGATAAAGTCCTAAGTCTACCCGGGCATAAACATGTTTTAGCTACGTACGGACTCTCGTCACCTTGTGCGTACGTAGCACCCACAATTAGTAGCACATAACAATTATATCACCTAGGGGGTAGTTTCTCCCTCACAAGGTTAGACATGAGACTTACCTCGCTTTGAAATTCCATAACCAGCTCCAACGCCTCTCTAACACCTCAACTCAAAGCCAAACGTTCCGAAACTAGTCAAACAACATGCAAATCAATCAAAATATACTCTAATGAGTATAATTTACCAATTTATAATAATTCTCAATCCCGCTCGACAAGTCGACAAAGTCAACCCTCAGGCCCACTGCTCGGGTTCCGACAATGTTTGAAGATAAACTTTACCCATAATATCACGAACTCAAATAAATAATTAATTCTCAATTCCACGTCCAATTTCTTGGTCAACATCCGAAAATACCATATTCTAGGTTTTTATCTTAAAATTCCATAATTTTCATAAATATTTATGTTTTAATCCACATATAAACCATGTATTTAACTCACAAGGTGTAAAAATCACTTACCTAAAGTTTGATGATAAAAATGGCACTCCAAAATTGCCCAAAGGCGGCTCACATGGAAGGAATAGGTGAAAATGAGCCAAACCCCGGAAATATAGCTTCTGCCCAGGTATTTACCCTTTGTGATAGTGGAAAATGCTTTGCGATCGTGAAACACAACTTTTTCAAGCTAAAAATTGCCCTTCGCTATCGCGGAAAACCAATCGTGATCACGAAGAACAAGCTGCCCAGCTCTTCCAGAAAACCTCTAGTATAATGGTCATAACATTTTGTACACAATTCTGAATGACAAATGGTTTGACTTTCTGCAAACTAGACACCAAGGGCTACAACTTTCACTTTTGGATCATCTCCAAATTCCTTATAGATTTCAAGATATAAGCTTCCAAAGTGAGCCTTGTACAGCAGAAATTTCTTCTACGTGAACGCGAATCTGCCTTCGCGAACGTGATTCACAGACACCTTTCTCCCATTTTTCTCTTCGCGAACGCAATCCAATGTCCGCGATCTCGATGCACTTTGCTGTAGCAAAAAACCAGCAATTAAAAATAACCTAGAAATGGTCCGAAACCACCCCGAAACTCATCCGAGCTCCTCGGGACCGCGTCCGAACACCTACAAGTCCCAAAACATGACACGAACCTGCTCCAGGCCTCATATAACGCCAAACAACATCCAAACTACGAATCAACGATCAAAATCCTTCTTTTAACTTTCAAACATCCAAACTTTGACGAATGCGTTCGAATCATACTTAAACATTCCGGAATGATGCCAAACTTTACGTACAAAATATAAATCACGATACAAACATATTCCAAGGCTCGAACCCCAAACGAACATCTATAACACCAAAATTCACTTCAAATCAAACTTTAGAAATTTTTAAACTTTCAAAATGCCAACTTTCCATAATAGGCGCTGAAATGCTCCCAGACCACCCGATACTCAACCCGAATATACGCCTAAGTCCGAAATCATCATACGAACCTACTGGAACCATCGAATTCCGATTCCGGGGTCGTTTACTCAAAAGTCAAACCCCAGTCAATTCTTCCAACTTAAAGCTTCCGAAATTAGAATTTCCATCCGAATCAATTTTGAACTTCCCGAAATTCGATTCCGACTACGCGTACAAGTCATAAAACATGAAGTAAAGCTACTCAAGGCCTCAAATCGCCAAATGACGCGCTAAAGTTCAAAATGACCTATCGGGTCGTTACAACCAAGATCTCCTGGACGTGAATAAAATAATTTCTACACATGATTGTACATTAGCCACCATCCAGCATCACTCAATGGGTGGCCCAATTTATTGATTTACTCGCTTAACAAGATTGTTTAGCAGCGGAAATACTTATTCACACTCTATGTTTATACAAAATAATCTTAATATACTATGATAAGTAATCAATTGAACTGACATTATAAAACTTTAAGTGAAAAACACATTGTATACGGTCGAAATAGATTTCGTCTTTCCTACGTTCAATCGAGTTTGAGTGTTAAAAAGTCGGAATTAGATTTTTGGGAGTGAGCTCCGAAATCGGTACTAACGAGCCTCAAGTCCGAAGGTAGATCAAGGAGTCGGCTCGATAACCCTATCGAGCCTGTGGCCGAATCGATCCGCAAGGCACTGCTTCGAGGTCGGAAATGCGCGACGCCCATCTCGAAGGTCGGACTCGAGCCAAGACCGAAAGTCCCGACCCAGTAACGAGCTCGAGCCAGTATCGAGCTCACAGACAAGAGCCTTTGCGACCGCACCAAGAGAGAGAATCTTGGCGGGAATCAAGGAAGAGACAAGTCATTATGGGCTTTTCACTATATGTTTTATTTTATTATTTTTTGTAATAACCCTCTTCTATAAAAGGGGGAATCCTTGTAAGCTAAAGGGCGGAGACAAAAAAAATCACTTCTCAGCTTGAAAGATATCCCTTTGTGTTTGCTTTACTTTATCTCATTCATTCTTATTGTCCACTATTTGCATTCTCATAGTCAAGAATATACGTATCTCTATTTCTCTACACGATTTATACCGAATCGTATCGCATATCCTTAGAACCACACACAAAATCTAACGTTATCCGATTTTTTCGGTAAACAGTTTGGCGCCCATCGTGGGGCTAAGGGTAACAGTGATCGTTTGATGCAAATCTAAAGTACACGCCAGCTTACAACTTCAAATCAGCAATGGCTTTACTTATCGACCACGAAGCCGGCCTTAAAGATGAAACCAGCAACTTGGCACCAGGGGCCGAAAGGCCAATTAACGATGGCACCGAGGCTCGAATCGAAGTACCCAAAATTCGAGCCAAAATACCATTGGATGTCAATTCACAAATAGCTTTGGAGGCGAATCAACATTCCGAACCGGAAAGAAGCATTCAGGGCGGTACTCGATCCGTAGCCCGAGACACCCAAAATGCGGGGGAAATCGGGGACAGCTTACGTATAATCTTCGAGATGCTACAAGCCCAACAAGTAGCGATAGCTCAGTTATAGAGCCAAACTCGCGCACAAAGCAGGCCGGATTCCAATCCACTTCGAGAAGTCACGCCCAGAACAGAGCTCGCCATAGTGAAATCAAACGAGCAAGAATCGGGGACTACTAAATTGCTCTAGGAACTCACAAAACGAGTCGAAGACAACGACAAGAGAGTAGAAACATACAATGCCAGGGTCGATCAAATCCCGGGGGCTCCACCAATAATAAAAGGGCTTGATTTGAAAAACTTCATACAAAAGCCTTTTCCGTCGAGTGCGGCACCAAAACCAATCCCCAAAAAATTTCGTATGCCCGAAATTCCCATATATAACGGTACGACCGATCCTAACGAACATGTCACCTCTTACACATGTGCCATCAAAGGTAACGATTTGGAAGACGATGAGATCGAATCCGTGTTGTTGAAAAAGTTCGGGTAGACCCTCTCGAAGGGAGCGATGATCTAGTATCACAATTTACCACCAAATTCCATCGATTCTTTTGCCATGTTAGCAGATTCATTCGTAAAGGCACATGATGGTGCCATAAAGGTTGCAACAAGGAAATTAGACCTCTTCAAAGTAAAGCAAAGGGAGAATGAAATGCTGAGGGAATTCGTATCCCGATTTCGAATGGAACGCATGAAATTACCACCGGTCACAAATGATTGGGACGTACAAGCTTTCACCCAAGGGTTGAACGAGCTAAGTTCGACAGCATCACATCGGCTGAAACAAAATTTGATCGAGTATCCAGCGATAACTTGGGCAGATGTACACAACCGATACCAATCGAAAATTAGGGTCGAGGATGATCAGTTGGGAGCTCCGTACAGACCCGTGCATCAAAACAGGACAGCTACTAAAAACCAAAAGCAGATCGATAGAGAACAAAGGTCGAACAGAGACCGATATCGACCGTACGTCACAGATCGGGTGAACAACGGTTCAGCACGCAATAAAGTTCAGAACAATCGAAGGATTGATCGAGGGCAAAATTCTCGGGGACTTATGAGTAAGAGCGGCTTTGATAAATATGCCGATCCTATAGAAACACCTCAATTATCAGAATATAACTTTAGCGTTAGTGCATCCGCTATCGTGTCGGCCATCGGACGCATCAAAGATACTAAATGGCCTCAACCCATGCAGACCGATCCTGCCCAAAGAAATCCCAATCAAACGTGCGAATATTATGATACCCATGGCCCCAGAGCGGAAGATTGCAAGCAACTAAGAGAGGAAATAGCCTGCTTATTTAACAAAGGGCACCTTCGGGAATTTCTGAGTGATAGGGCGAAGAACGATTTTAAAAATAGGGATTTCAGCAAGCAAAATGAGCAAGAAGAACGGCAGCACGTCATTCACATTATCATCGGCGGCATCGATACCCCTCAGGGACTAGTGCTTAAACGCACTAAAACATCGATTGTGAGGTAACCAAGCTTCTCAAAGTAGGGTCCATTCGGGAGGTGAAATATCCCGAATGGTTAGCCAACGTAGTTGTAGTGCCTAAAAAAGGGAACAAACTTAGAATATGTGTGGACTATAAGGATTTGAACAAAGCATGCCCCAAAGATTCCTTTCCGCTGCCCAACATCGATCGCATGATCGATGCCATGGCCGGCCACGAGATCCTCACTTTTCTCAATGCCTATTTCGGGTATAATCAAATCCAGATGAACCCGGAGGACCAGGAAAAGACTTCATTTGTCACCAAATATGGAACATATTGTTATAATGTGATGCCCTTCGGGCTAAAAAATGCAGGGGCTACTTACCAACGCCTAGTAAATAAAATGTTCGAAGAACAAATAGGAAAATCAATGGAAGTTTATATTGATGACATGCTAGTTAAATCCCTGCACGCAGAGGACCATTTGACCCATTTGCAGGAAACGTTCGAAATTTTGAGGAAATACAACATAAAGCTCAACCCCGAAAAATGTGCTTTCGGGGTCGGTTCGGGCAAGTTCCTCGGCTTTATGGTGTCACATCGGGGAATAGAGATTAACCCCGATAAAATCAAGGTCATCGAAGACATCATCGTTGTGGATAGCGTGAAGTCTGTACAAAGGCTAACAGGTCAGATTGCAGCCTTAGGCCGGTTCATTTCAAGATCATCTGATCGAAGTCACAAATTTTTCTCTCTACTCAAAAAGAAGAACGATTTTGCTTGGACCCCGGAGTGCCAACAAGCATTAGAGGAACTAAAGCGATATCTATCAAGCCCACCACTACTTCACACTCCAAAAATAGACGAAAAACTTTGTTTGTACTTGGCAGTATCGGAAGTCGCCGTAAGCGGTGTCCAAGTTCGAGAAGAGCAAGATACGCAATTCCCCATTTATTATATGAGTCGAACCTTAGGAGAAGCGGAAACTAGATATCCGCTCCTAGAAAAATTGGCACTTGCACTGATAAGCGCCTCTAGAAAGTTAAGACTGTACTTTCAATGTCATCCCATATGCGTGTTAACCACTCACCCGCTTCGTAATATTTTGCACAAACCCTAGTTATCAGGCCGACTGGCCAAATGGGTCGTCGAACTCAGTGGGCACGATATCGAATATTAACCCCGTACGGCCATCAAGTCTCAAATTTTAGCAGACTTGGTGGCCGATTTCACGCCAACCCTCGTACCAGAAGTCGAAAAAGAACTCCTGTTGAAATTAGGTACATCATCGGGGGTATGGATCCTTTTTACGGACGCGGCTTCGGACGTGAAAGGGCCCGGGCTGGGCATAGTTTTGAAACCACCCATGAGTAACACTATTAGGCAATCTATTAAAACTATCAGGTTGACTAACATTGAGGCCGAGTATGAAGCCATGATTGCAGGTCTCGAGCTAGCTAGAAACTTGGGAGCAGAAGTCATTGAAGCCAATTGCGACTCTTTGCTGGTGGTGAGTCAAGTAAACAAAACCTTCGAAGTTCGAGAAGGTAGAATGCAAAGGTATTTAGATAAACTACTTGTCACTTTGCACCATTTCAAACAATGGACTTTACGGCATGTTCCACGAGAACAAAATAATGAGGCCGATGCGCTTGCGAATTTGGGATCGTCGGTCGAGGTAGATGACTTGGGCTCGGGGAATGTTATTCAACTTTCGATATCGGTAATCGAAGAAGGTCACGTCGAGATAAATTCTACTAGCTTAACCTGGGATTGGAGAAACAAGTATATTGAATACTTAAAGAGCGGAAAACTCTCATCGGACCCTACGGACTAAAGCTGCTCGATTCACGTTGGCTTCGGACGGAATGCTGTACCGAAGAACATTCGACGGACCATTGGCAGTATGCTTGGGTCCGGTAGATACCGATTACATCCTATGAGAAGTGCACGACGGTACTTGCGGGAATCACTCCGGAGCCGATACATTAGTTCGAAAAATAATGAGAGCAGGGTATTATTGGATTGATATGGGCAAAGATGCGAAGGAATTTTTTCGTAAATATGACAAATGTCAAAGGTTTGCACCAATAATCCATCAACCCGAGAGCAACTCCACTAAGTCCTATCCCCATGGCCGTTCATGAAATGGGGAATGGATATCGTTGGCCCTCTGCCATCGACCCCAGGTAAAGCCAAATTCATTTTATTTATGACTGACTATTTTTCTAAATGGGTTGAAGCGCAGGTGTTCGAGAAAATAAGAGAAAAAGAAGTTATAGACTTTATTTGGGATCATATCATATGCCGATTCGGGATACCCGCCGAAATAGTGTGTGACAATGGAAAACAATTCGTTGGTAGCAAAGTAACAAGATTCCCCGAAGACCACAAAATAAGAAGGATACTATCGACGCCATACCACCCTAGTGGGAATGGACAGGCCGAATCAACGAACAAAACTGTCATTCAAAACTTAAAAAAGAGGTTGAACGATGCTAAAGGAAAATGGAGAGAAATCCTGCCCGAAGTCCTTTGGGCATATCGGACGACGTCAAAATTTAGTACGGGGGAAACCCCATTCTCCTTAGTATATGGGTCCGAAGCATTGATACCAGTCGAAGTTGGTGAACCCAGTGCCAGATTTCGATTCGCGATGGAAGAATCAAATAACGAGGCTATGAATACCAGCCTCGAACTATCGGAAGAAAGACGAGAACCTGCTCTCATCCAATTGGCCGCCTAAAAGCAGCGAATCGAAAGATATTATAATCGAAGAACCAAGCTCCGCCATTTCAAGCATGGGGACTTAGTGTTAAGAAAAGTTACCATCAATACCCGAAATCCGAACGAAGGAAAACTAGGACCAAATTGGGAAGGACCATATCAGGTGCTCGAGAACATCGGAAAGGGATCGTACAGGCTCGGCATTATAAACGGCAAACAACTATCAAGCAGCTGGAATATATCACATCTAAAACGGTACTACTACTAAGGTACGATCTTTCCATATTCGTTTATATTTTAAAACTGACCCCTGCAGAAGTCCGAACAAGGGCTAAAATGGATCTTTCGCTTGGAAGCACGCGTTGCACTCTTTTTCCCTTAGACCGGTTTTATCCCAAACGAGATCGAATCATTCACTTCGACTGCTAAGCCTACAAGCTACTTTTATTTCGAGTTCGAGCAATCACTCACTCGACCATCACGCCTACGGGCTACTTTTATTTCGAGTTTGTGCAATCACTCACTCGACCATCACGCCCACGGGCTACATTACCTCGAGTTTGAATTATTCACTCGACGACTAAAGCCTACGAACTACTTTTATTTCGAGTTCGAGCAATCACTTACTCGACCATCACGCCTACGGGCTACTTTTATTTCGAGTTCGAGCAATCATTCACTCGACCATCATGCCCACAGGCTACATTACCTCGAGTTCGAATCATTCACTCGACAACTAAAGCCTACGGGCTACTTTTATTTCGAGTTCGAGCAATCACTCACTCGACCATCACGCCCACGGGCTACATTACCTCGAGTTTGAATCATTCACTCGACAACTAAAGCCTACGGGTTATTTTTATTTCGAGTTTGAGCAATCACTCACTCGACCATCACGCCCACGGGCTACATTACCTCGAGTTCAAATCATTCACTCGACAACTAAAGCCTACGGGCTACTTTTATTTCGAGTTCGAGCAATCACTCATTCGGCCATCATGCCCACGGGCTACATTACCTCGAGTTCGAATCATTCACTCGACAACTAAAGCCTACGTGCTACTTTTATTTCGAGTTCGAGCAATCACTCTCTCGACCATCACGCCCATGGGCTACATTACCTCGAGTTCGAATCATTCACTCGACAACTAAAGTCTACTGGCTACTTTTATTTCCAGTTCGAGCAATCACTCTCTCGACCATCACGCCCACTGGCTACATTACCTCGAGTTCGAATCATTCACTTGACGACTAAAGCCTACGGGCTACTTTTATTTCGAGTTCGAGCAATCACTCTCTCGACCATCACGCCCATGAGCTACATTACTTCGAGTTCGAATCATTCACTCGACGATTAAAGCCTACGGGCTACTTTCACTTCAAGTTCAAGCAAAGCACTCACTCAACTATTACGCCTACGGATTATATTTCTTCAAGATCGAATCACTAGCTCAACTAGTAAGCCCAAGGGCTTCGTCACTTCGAACAAATCAATAATAGAGACTATAAAGTCCAAATTTGATTGAATTGTTAAGATCCTTGTGAAAACATTTGTAAAGGCACGCATAAAGTCTGCACAAATCGGCCAAAGTTGTCTATATACAAAAATTTCTACATGATTACAAACATAACTATGGACTAATCTTCCTGATCACCCTCGGATTCGCTCTTGCTACCGTCATCGTCATCATCATCGCCATCAGAAGCCAAGGCTTCAGCTTCAAGCTCTTTAGCCTTTTTTATTTCTTTAGTAAGGTCGAAACCCCGAACATGTATCTCCTCAAGGGTCTCCCTCCGAGACCTACATTTGGCAAGTTCAGCAATCCAGTGTGATCGGGTGTCGGCAGTATCCGCCGCCTCTCGTGCCTCAATTTGAGCAGCCTCGGCATCAGCCCGATACACGGAAATGGACTTATCTGCCAAGATTTTCGACGACTCAACCTCGGCCTTAGCCTCGGCAAGCTGGGCTTCAAGCTCCTCGATCTTCTTAGCTTGAGCCGAACTCTTTTGCTTAACGTTTCGAAGCTGGACATCGGCCGATAATAAGTTGGTCAAAATGGTCTCTTTTTCTGCAGCCAGGCAATCGATAGTCTCCTTCCACTGATTACATTCAGTTTTGATTTGATCGACTTCTTCCTGAAGTGACCCGATCATTTCAACCTTTTGCTGCAGCTGAGACAACGAAGGGTTAACTTCCACAATCGAGTCAAACCCATACTTTAACAGAACGAGGCTCACCTGCTTGTCAAGTTCGACCTCTTCTTCGTGAGCCTTAGCCAAATCCGCTTGGAGGTCCTTTATAGCCTCGTCCTTTTGGCTGCAAAGAAGCCGCAAGGCGTCTCTCTCCCCCGAGACATTCTGAAGCTCGACCTCCTGCACAGTAGGGAAAGAACACGAGTCAAATTCGGAAAAAGAACAAAGAAACCATGTATAGTACAATCATTACCCGAGTAATGAAACGTTGGGCCTCTTCCAGTAGAAGAGAAGCGTCCCCGATATCGGAAGCATCACCGACTCCGGTAAAGCAATACCGAAAGGGATCCCTTGCACTAGAGCCTCCGCCCATATCGGGGGTCTTCAATTCTCGAGATTCCTTTAACGCCTCCTCAAAAAAGGTGGGAAGAGAAGGCGAATAACCCACTGTCATAGTCCCAAGTGAATCACTCGGGGCGTTCCGATCAAGACTCGGGATCCCGGAATCAACCCCGACTGGTACAGCTGACATCGGTTCAGGAGCTTCGGTGACCTCGATAGCTCTGCCAGATCGGGACACCAAGGCCGAGGCACCTCCTTCTTCTTCCTCTTCTTCTTCTTCTTCTTCTTCTTCTTCTTTGTCTTCTTCTTCTTCTCTCAGTCGTTGGACCGAGTCAATCGAAAGGGAAATTGCCTTCCTCCTCACCCTTCGATTTTCGGGCTTGGGGCCCTCTGATCGAGAGGCAGTTTTGCGCTTCTTGTCTTTCCCCGGTTTTGGGACTGGGGACTTGGTTCCTTCTTCACCGCTCGAAGGCCTCAAAACGGCATCCTTGGTTACGCCTGCATGAAAGGAAATCGGTAACGAATGGAGCACAAAGAGCGCTTCGAAGGAAAAGAGAAGTAAAACCTTACCATGGTTCTTGGCTTCCCATCTGCCTTTAGCCAAATCACGCCAAGCGCGTTCGGCATAAGAGGAAGTCGAAGCTAACTTCCGAACCCAATCCTCGAGGTCGGGCACCGCTTGTGGCATCCAAGGGGCAGCTGTATTTCGGGAAGAAACATCAAAAAAAAATTCTTATTTATGAAAACAACTTACGATCGAAATTCCATTCCTCGGGGAACGACATCTTCTATTCCGGAATAAGGTCATGGGTCCTCACCCGAATGTAACGCCCCATCCAACCTCGATCCTTGTCTTTGTCGATGCTCGACATCAAAGCCTTCGATGCCCGACTATGAAGTATGATTAATCCTTGAAAGATTTGAGGCCGATACAACCGTATGAGGTGATTCAGGGTAAAATCCAGCCCCCCGGCTTTGGTGGGGAAGAAGCGAAGTAGGATTACTATACGCCACACAGAGGGATGAATCTGACCTAGGGTGACTTGATATCTCTTGCAAAAATCGATGATCACCGGGTTGACCGGACCCAATGTGAAGGGATAAATGTAAACACTTAAAAAACCCTCCACATGGGTGACCACACTCTCTTCGGGGGATGGAATTTGCAACACAACCTCGGAACCCTAGTTACAGTCTTTTCTAACGGCCTCGAGATGACCCTCCGTTATAGAGAACATATACATCGACACGTGCTCACATCGACCCGGGACGGATGAAGGATTCTCAACCTTAAAATCGATCTTTAGAGTACACGGGCCGGGGATATAGTCATAGGTGGACGGCTTCACTGGCGCCTATCGCCGGACGGCCGTGAAGAAGAAACTTTCTCCTTCTGAGGCACAGTTTTCGAAGTCTTGGCCATTGATATGGGAAGAAGAAAGACAAAGGAAAGTGAAAAATTGACGACACCAAAACTCTGGTAGCAGCAAGAAAGGAAGAAAAGATGAGAAAATTTGGGGGAGTGAACGCGTGGATGAAGTAAATGATAGATGGAAGAGCTATTTATAGGCTCATATCGTGACGGTTCAATATCACAGGTGGCCGACCGCCATCTGACAAGCATTAAATACCTTGAAAGGTTGAATCGATAGGACAGCTATCACATACGTCATAAATGATCCCTGTGAAAACGTCGGCTTATGACCCGATCGAACTACCAAAAATCACGTCGATTCTCACCGCATCCTTTGTGAGAAACGAGGAGACTATCTGTATACGGTCGAAATAGATTTCGGCTTTCCTACGTTCGATCGAGTTCGAGTGTTAAAAAGTTGGAATTAGATTTTTGGGAGTGAGCTCCGAAGTCGGTACTAACGAGCGTCGAGCCCGAAGGTCGATCGAGGAGTCGGCTCGATAACTCTATCGAGCCTGTGACCGAATTGATCCGCAAGGCACTGCTTCGAGGTCGGAAATGCGCGATGCCCATCTCGAAGGTCGGACTCGAGCCAAGACCGAAAGGCCCGACCCAGTAACGAGCTCGAGCCAGTATCGAGCTCACAGACAAGAGCCGTTGCGACCGCACCAAGAGAGATAATCTTGGCGGGAATCAAGGAAGAGACAAGTCATCATGAGCTTTCCACTATATGTTTTATTTTATTATTTTTTGTAATAACCCTCTTCTATAAAAGGGAAAATCCTTGTAAGCTAAAGGGCGGAGATAAAAAAATCACTTTTCAGCTTGAAAGATATCCCTTTGTGTTTGCTTTACTTTATCTCATTCATTGTTATTGCCCACTATTTGCATTCTCATAGTCAAGAATATACGTATCTCTATTTCTCTACACGATTTATATCGAATCGTATCGCATATCCTTAGAACCACACACAAAATCTAACGTTATTCGATTTTTCCGATAAACACACGTCACATATTGATTTGATGTGAAAAATACTTTAAGCCTCGCAGACATGTTGGGACTTCAACGTGATGAGTAGACCTCCCCTTCACCCTAAGCCCCATAACTAAAGAATTACCCAAACAAGATTCAATTAGGCCATAAACTTACTTTAACTTGCGTTGGATTTACTAACCCTATGGACTTCTCAGGTGTTGAGTGCGGAAAATCGAGTTGATTTACGTAATGTAGTCCGTGAAAAGCTCATTACGTGGAGACTTACCCGAAGTTACCAAGTAATATACTCATGAAGTAAACCATATAATTGTGCAAAAAATATTTATCCGTGATAACAAAGGAGTAGTTCCACATTGTTCCACCAAAGAGAACCTTTCCTTGATTAACCCTTTAATACATGAGGCATGCATTACACTGGACTCCAAATAATTAAATGGAGATTAATCAACAGACACAGAAGAATTCAAGTTATTTTTTTTATCATGATGGTGTAAAAACAATTCACATTCTTGGTGTGATTTGATTTTGACCTGCTCCAACAGGCTATCAATTCTCTTTTTCATGTAATTTTTTACTGTAAAAAGTTACTTGCAGATGGTTTTCGAGTAACCTGATCATATGAATTCTACGCATCAGTTAAGCTGTTAACAAAATCAATGATTACCTCATAATAAATAAATGTGTGCCTACTTTCTATTGGGTTGAATTGTTCCAGCCAGATATCCCTTAACAAGTAGTTATGGCCCCATATTTCTTACTTGACTCTGTTTCAAAGTAATCACTAGTGTAATGGGAGACAATTACAGATGATGTGAGAAATTGCGTATTAACCATTCTGTCAAATGAGAATATGACCACTTCATATGGAGCAATAAGGATTCTTGTTTCTCTTCAGCTTTTCAGAGCTAGTTTCTTAAATTCGATTCCACAAGATAAAGGATCAGAGAAAAACCTAGAGAAGCTTGTGCATCATTAACTTGACATCTAAGATCGATTGGTTCGAGCCACCAACACTAGCAGATAATTGATTTACCAACTAATTCAGCTTCAGAGCAATAGTCATTTGCGCATAAATAAGCATTGTAAAGAGAGGGAAACGGCATTCCTTTTCATTGTTCCGTAATCCGTAATAGTAATAAGAGACAAACACATAAATCAGTCACTAGAACAACCTATAATGTACGATATAGAAATCTAGATTTCCAATTAAACCAGATGACTATATTCATCCTTGACACTTTATTTACTTTTTACATTCATAGTAATACAACAGCATATCAACAAACATTGCCAAACAGCTGAAAATCCTTATTACAAGACACTGGTGTATCATGAAGTGCTTATTGTGTACTAATGGGAAAAGGGTTCCACAAACATAAAAAGCATGAAAGTATTAGCCTCCTTTGGGATGTCATTTATGCATCAACTTCAGCAGCTTTGCCAGATGCCAAACCATCAACACATTCACCGCCGCCACCACAGCTGCTACAACCACTTTTTTTCAACCTATTTCCACAACCTCCTCCACAACCACCACCACCACAGCCGCCGCCGCCACAGCCTCCACAACCACTGCTGTTCGACCTACTTTCAGAATCCCACCCACAACCACCAATACCACCACAGCCCCCGTAGCCCCCACAACCACCACACCCACTGCTTTCGTACATACTTCCACAGCCTCCCCCGCAGCCACCACTGCCACACCCCCCACAACCACCACTCTCCAATTTGTTTCCACAACCAGCACCACAACTGCCGCAGGCCCCACTCCTCATAACACTACCGCAACCACTACCACAACCACTGCCGCAGCCTCCACTAATTGCTCCTTTTGCTGGTGCTGCAATGTTTCCTTTGGTAGCCTCCAGGTCCAACAGCATTCCCTTCTCTGACTCAGATTTTAGATTAGCTTTGTTGCCTTCTTCATGGCTCATGTCAGTTTCTTGAGTTGAAAAATCAATCTCTTTGGAATGTTTGGCACTGCCTACCAGGCTACTATACCCTTCCTTCCTCAAAGTATCACAAAGTACAAAAGCTGTTATAGAACCAGGCAATAGGAACCACTCCTCTTTTACCTGATTTTACAAAGAAATTATATTTCTTAGATAGATGTGATTCCGCGAGTTGAAAGTGGAACACCAGTATAAACAAATAACTTACATTGATAACTCCAAATTTTAAGTCAATCAATGCCAATGCCTTCCCATAAGGGTCCTGTGCAGAGAACTCTATAGCTGTCAAAAAATCATCAGGACTCCTTTGCTTTGTGCAAGGCTTGTGCTCATAATCCAGCTTCTGACCAGGGAAGAACTTCACCTGTACAGCATATGAGTGCGGAAACTGTTAAGTCATGGAGAGTCAGAACAATGTAAACTTTTGGAATCATTACGAATTATGGGTATCAGCCAACAGATTTAGCTATTTCATGACTTTGAAATAAGTGAGTAAATGAGAAGCTGTACAAGAGAACTTTAACCGCAATACTCATTCATAATATCATAAACACAAAAGTCTCTTGAAATTGCTGAGAGGCCACAACAATGATGTTAAGTGTATAGCTATTACGGTGACTGAAATTGTTGTGTCTTAGTGTAATAGCATTTTGCAGCAGCAAGAACAACTACCAAATTCAATAACTTACTATATACTAAGCTCTGTAATGTTCCAAACACAAAATGTTTCCTCGAGGAAAAAAATAGCACGACAAAATGTTTCCTCGAGGAAAAAAATAGCACGACAATGGCTGGAACCATCTAAGCAGAACTTAGAGGTAGAGCCTCTGTTACAGAGTGTTAGCAGCAAAGCCATGTTCCTAGGAAAAGCCAATGGGAACGTGAGATGAATCTAATATGACAGATAATTGGTGTTTTTCAGCAAAGATCCATTCCGACATATCTCATAGGAAATTAGTCATTCAATAGATGAGTGTAAGAGTGACAATGGTAGATATTAAATGAGAGTGGTAATCTTATTTTCCCCTTGTTTTGAACCCTAGAAAAAAGGAAGACGTAACAGATAAACACTCACATTCCTGTGACCAGCCAACTCCAAAAGGTGGCCATCATCACTGCTGGATTTTTGTAGTTGAAGGGACCACTGAGCATCTAGCAGCAACCACTCTTTCCCTACTAACTCAGCAAAAGAATGTACCTCGCAAGACTTGCTTATGCCAATCACCTCCTTGTGCAATGTAGAATCATTTTTCCCCTTTGATTTCGTCGAATCCCTACAGTGGAACCATGATGTTCAACAGAATTTCAAGCAGCAAGGAGGAAAGGTAATGACAGTTTCCTAACTTCTCATACTTCCACATGTTTGGTGAAATTATCGGTTTTGGTTAAAACTTTCACCAACAAACAAAGGTCCTCGCACATTTTCAATATAAGACAGGTCCCCCAATACTGAATTAGGTTCATAAAAGGATTACACCCAAGTTCGTTTAAAAGAGAAAAAAGCATTCTGAAGAATTTGATGGTGACACCACAGTCGCAAATATGTCAGATGAAGCCACAAGAAATCATTATCATGAAAACACATTTAATCACAAATACAAGCGGAAAAAAAAGCAGATAGTGTATAGATAACAGGCACATTTATGTTAAAGTCCCTAACTAGAACTGCATCGACAGCATAAAATGATTAACATTAAGTACCTCATTTGCAGGCTAATGACCTCATCACCAGCATCATCGATGACACCAGTCCAATTCTTAGCATACTGAATCCTCCCAGGAAGAGGGAAAAAGCAAGAAGTTTTGGAGAATGCTCGAGAACGAACAAAGTGAAAGACATATGGTGCTGGTATAGGCGTTGTAACTGAGATTGCTACTCGTAAATAGATTGGCTTTAGTGTTTCCATTTTAGAGTTTGGAACAACTTCCACCCATTTTTCCATTGTAAGTTTTGAAGTTGGGCAAATTAAATCTTCTAAAGAGACTTTAGCAGAACCCATAGGTTTCACAGAATTCAGAATAGGCAAACCAGAAGATGAGTAGAACATGAGATCAAGAAGAAGATGACCATTAGGTTCACACTGGAAAGTAGCAACCTTTTTTTCCCCACTGATAGACAAAATAGTAAGTTTCCTCTTTGCATTGAATATTTTATCAGGCTGAGTCTTGCTAAATGAGACGAAGAAGCTTCCCTTGCGCCCTTCTGGTAAGTTTCTGATATCTACAAACTCTAACATAACCTGTAAATAATTAGAGAAGTTAATAAAAGTTCCAAATTACTGTAAGAGTGACTAATTTGAATATAAAACCACTTCAACAAGAAACATGGAAGCCGTGTAATTGTAAGCAATAAGTAGTTTCTGTTAAGTGATCAGTGATCTAGAAATCTAGGCTACGCATTGAAGTCTTTTGTAACAGAGAGCAGCAACACTCAAGATAGGCAAGGGTACAGTTAAATGCATTGACACCATACCCACATTCCAAAAAACGAGACAGATAATGATTGTTTTATATGTCATCGTAGGGGTTAAAGTTGTAATAACTTTCTACACTGGATTTAAATTTTTCTATATATAGTGAAATGGCTCCTATGATCTCTAGCTTTACCAGCATGCTGATGAACAACAACGATCATTCTTAACATACATATATTAGGTTTCAGCACATACTCCAGATTTCTCATCCTTGCACTGATTACTTCAGATATAAAGCTGGAAACGGAAATCATAATACGTAAGCATCTCAAATATATCACTAATATCAAATCTCAAATTATAAACGATCTCGAGAAGACAAAAACAAAAGTAGAAAGATGCAGAGAATTACTTCCACAGCTTCCATCCCAGGATAATGCATTATCTTTTGGTGCTCGTGCAAAGTATCTTCCTTCTTGCTTACAGTTCTGGAGAAGCAATGAGTATTCCTAAGAGGAGATGGTGCACTTCCTCTATACATTGCGCCTGCCCTCCAATATCTTGAACCATATGTTTCCTCCCACTGTTTTGTAGTTCGAGAAAACCCTGTATCCAACTTTTTCCCTTTCGTTCGGTCTGAGTCAGTATCATCATGTTCTAGCACCTTACCCATAATGACAACAAGGTCTTTGCTATAAGAAGCAGGATGTAACTGGTGAGTGTGCCAGATAAGGTCTATGTCATAAGTTGGAACAGTAAAGCTCTTAATCGATCTTTCTTTGTTTCTCCGGATCAGATGTAAGAAACCCTTGTATCGAGCCACAGCACCTTCAAGATAGAGATCATTGTTCATGTGTGGTCTAGACACCTGCAAGAAAGAATAACGCAAAATTAAAAATAACACATCCTACTTGCTTAGATCTCCTTATCAAATTTCAAATCAAAGGAATCATGCTTGAAGCAACTATATAAAGAAAAAGGAGTTCTATGTTGCTGCTTAATGGAGTAGATAATAAAATGAATGCCACTAAAATCACGCATGGATAATATGATTTTAAAAATAATTGGCAGGAAAACAGCTGAAGTTTTTTCTCCGGCCTCCAAGGCATATATTAACCATAAGGATGGGATGACAGGCAAAAGGAATGCCCCCTAACCTTTCCAGCTCTGGATTTCCCTATTAAGCACTTTCGTAATGTGTGCTAAACCATTCTGTTCATATTGTTCGGCATAAACCAAATGGTTCTCAAGCTTTCAAATAAAAAACTGAAGCTAGTGAACTCTACAAGTCTGACTGCTGATATCCTGTGCTAGACTCAAAACAAAAGCGTTAGCATCCTCTTGCTCACCTGGTAGAAGAAAGGGCATTGCCTCTTAACAGCAGAGACTAGGTCATAATCACTGCACTGTTCAGCCTGTATAGGTTTCACATGGATATCTTCGAAAAGAGCTCTTTCTGAGTCCAAATCATAAGGTTCATTTGGATACAAATGTTGCCAGAGCTCTTCAGTATCCTGTTTTGATTCCGCTTTCACAGAAGATACAACATCATGGTTGTCAAGAATTCTCCCATATAATTTCTTGCAGTCAGTCTTGTATCTAACCTGGAAAAGAAGGGAGAAGGGACATTTAAGTGTACCTAAAATCTTTTAGTCACAGAAGTTATATAACAAATGTTTCACTAGTTTAGGCACTTACAGGATTGAGCCTGTGACAATGCCAAATCCATTCACAATCCAAAGGAACAACCAAAGGTCCTTCAAAGAAGGGGGACTCGGAGTGTTTTGCCAACAGCGGTAGCCAACATGAGTAGTACCTGAAATTGCAATTTTATAATACATGTTCTCTAAATAGAAAAAGGATAAAGTGAGCCACCCCAAGTTCCCTAGATGCAGAAAGAATCTCAAATCCTTTTTGAAGTTCACACAACATAACAAATCGACAATAGGCAAATATATAAGATAAGCAAGTGTGGGAAAAATCTAAAAATGATAGTAGTAGTAACTATCATAGTGTCATATAACATAATACTCTAAAGAAACGAAACATTAACTTGTAATATTATCTCGGACCAGAAGAAAATAAAAACGACATATAACAGTGCGGAACTACCTTTGGTGAAGGGGGTTCAATTGATCCCCTTTGCATAAAAATTGTATTGTGCAAAAGGGTTAAAAATTAAATTTTTTTTTTGTATGTATATAAACTATTGAATCCCTTTAACATAGGTTCAAATCTTAAGTGTGACATTTCTACATTTTAAAATCCCCTTACTCAAATTCCTGGCATCGCTATTGACTTATATAAAGTAAACATTCCAAATAGTCAGTAATCATAGTCAGAAAACAAGTAACCTGAGAGAAAGACATACAAATTAAGTATTACCTATGAATGGCCTTATCCAGACCACGGCCTTCATACAGCCAACGGTTCCTATCAACGGTGGCAAGAAAGTTGAGCTGCTCTTTAGCTGCAGCAACAAGGTCCACATTTATCACAATCTTCTGTGCTTCATTCCACTCTAACTGTTGCTCCATCTCCATTCTTTCTTCGCTAATAACCATTCTATTGCCAAATCGAAGCACAAAGATGTATCAAAATCAAAAGGATTAAGTATAACAAATACAGAACAAAGTTTTGGATTAATTCATCAAAGCACTCAAATTCTAGCACATAAATTCAAATTATTAGAAACTCGGTTACTTTTCCTAGTGTTTCTCCATTTATTTTAAGGATACCTTAAAATAATTTTACAAGTTAAAATGATTGCTATATTACGTGGATGACTCTTTCACGCTGCACTAAAATTAATTTCACAGCTGTTGAATATCCAGATGAACTCATAGAAACGTTCAGTGACAAAATCACAAAAATGAAAACAGCTCGCGAAAAACTTCACAGATAAACAGAAGGAAAAAGAGAGACATTTTAACAAAAATAGCAAAAAGGAAAAGAAAAAGGCGTATAATCGCTTAATATGATAAAGAGCTTAGGAAGAATCTCGAGTAGCAAATAGTAAAACCAAGGACTCAAATAGAAAACAATTATACTCTAAAGCAAATCGGAAAGATAGATAAACAACGACAGAAGAAAGAGAAAAGTTTATGTCTATTTACTGACCGGAAAACGGAAGAGACGACGATCGCCGGAGAACTCCACCTGAGACGGCGAGTTCTTAATTTAGTTACTAAAGTTTCAACGTCTTTTGTGATGTGGAAATGGGAAATGCAAGATGTTTTACTGAGCAATTTGTATGATCGTTCAGGTTTGAAGTTAGAATATTTATATGCGACGAAGCCAGTGCGATGAAGTGTACGATATCAGTTGAGAGTGACGTGCCCAATTACAATATATATTGTGTTCGGACAAAACTGCCCTTTACAAACCAAGCAGAAATTTCTTCCAAGGATATTGAAGAAAAGTTTGACAATGACCTCTTTAGATATTTATTTATTCCTATTACTTGGTTCTGAACATTAGGGGCGGATCTTAACTTTTGATGCGGAGTAAAAATTTATTAAAATTATAAAAATAATAGATATGAACTTATAACTTTAAAATATAATTGGTTCAATACTAAAAATCTTAAAAGTCGAACCCACAAGTTTAAATCTTAGATCTGTCTCTTCTGAATAATAAAGAAAAAAATTAAACGAAATAGCAAAACGATGTGGAAACAATACGAATCAAAAGAAAACTTACACGAGCATAACTGATATATGTTCAAAAAACAAAACTAATAATATGCATGAAATGTATTATCTTTTCACAAAAAACTGTTATTGTTTAATTAAAGTCAACTTAAATAAAATACAAAGAGAACATCAATACCAGAATAAATCAAAGTTCATAATTAACCTTGAGAAACTGTATACATTTACTAGTAAATTTTAGTGGATAACCTCGGTGGTAGACCATGCTAATTGCTCATTGCTCAATTTCATTATTTCTATTTCCTACTGTATGATGATATCATTATTAATTACTCCTTCCGTCCCAATCTATGTGAACATGTTTGATTGGGCACGGAGTTTAAGAAAAAAATGAAGACTTTTGGAATTTGTGATTTTAAACAATTCAAAAAGGGGGTCTAGAGTATTTGTGTGGTTATAAAAGTTTGTCATCAAGGGGGTAGAATGGTAAGTTTAAGCAAAATTATTTTCAAATTTAAAAAAAAATAATTCTTTTTTAAACGGATCAAAAAGAAAATAAATTTAAATAAATCGAAACGAAGATAGTACTGTTTTTTTAGTTTCACACGCCTTCACCTAACACGCAAGTAAGGCCCACACTAAACGTCATTAACATTATCCAAGTATTATTAGTAGTACTACAGTTTCGGAGAGAGTACTCCCAATTTAGTGAAAGTATAAGAAGAAGCAAATACGAAAAGTATTATTGCTCATTTTGTATGTGTTTGTACTACATTGTGTTTTGTGTAGTACAACCCAACACTCGCTCACGTAAATGACTGCACAAGCAAAATAATAATGAAGAGTTTGTTTTGTTCCGTGGCCAGCCTTCACTCAATACACGAAATAAGCATGTTTCCAAAAATTATGAGTCATCTTATTATGTCAACCTCCTCTACTAGTTTCACAAATCCCCCTCATTCAAGAATCAAGAGAAGATCGCCCTATAATTTCTTATTAAGGCATGTACGGCAGCAGCTATAATCCTAATTAAGTCCAGGGATCACTCAGCTAACCATTGATCAAATGGAAAATGGAGTCACCAATCTTTAGTTACCGTTAGTGGCGGATCTACAATAGTGGGTGCGGGTTCGGGCAAACCCAGTGACTTTTTCCGGAACCCTGTATTTGTATTGAAATATTTACTAAATTTATATAAATATATACTACTGAACCAAATAACAAAAGGGGTCTTGGTTCAATGGTAAAGGTTGTGGGTTCGTTGGGAAAGATGGAGGTTCGATTCCTGTTGAAAGAATTTTCAATTTATCTACTTAATTACAAGTTTGTTTAGGTTTTGATCCTAATGTTATGCTTAAGATCCGATATATATAATTTTATTAGAAGATAGAGTCAAAACTAAATTAAATCTTTAATATTCAACCAAGAGACATATAATTCAAGACTCTACAAGAGAGATTAGAATGATTGTTTTTTCACTTAGTTTTGCCCTTCCTTTTGCCAGGAATAGGAATTAGGATATATACGATTCCACGTGAAATATTTAAAGAAACTTATTGTTCGGCTGATATATCCCATAGGTCAGCAGATTTCTTCCTTTTTCTGGGCCACTTGACTACATTTGGAATGTGTCGATTAGTTCACCAATACTAGCGCAGATGTTTCTCGTACAATATATTAGGTATAGTGATCTTCTCACGATTGAATCTCCCCATGTATTCCCAGACGCCCCCCTCAAATTTTTGAATCTTTGATTATGAACTATTATCAAGATTTTATTATTATTCGCACCTTTTAATCATAAGTACATACCTTAAGGAATAATAGAGCCTAGAACTTTTAAATGGACAATCATGACTTTTGAAAGAAACGATTGCACCTTATCTTTCTTTAGTGGAATAAAATTAGCTAGTTAACTAATGTAAATTAATGGCACAAATATAATGCATATAAAGTAATTCAGCACCGGTTGGTGAGAAATTGAATTCTCACAATGTACGAATTGCCTTTGTCCACTTTTAATTTCCTACCTAAGATATATCTCAAAATAAAGTCAATTACTTAAATGGCCACTCAACTTTTAAAATTGTCTTGTAGAGTCATCTTTTTTTTTGTTTGTAATAGAAAAATTATTTTATTATGCCTATAACACTCAAAAAATCACTCAACCTATCAAACTTTTGATTGTCAAATACATATTTTACCCTCTAAATTATCAACTTTTATCTTCTTCATTTTTTTTTTTCAATATTATCATTTTTTTCTTTTTAATCAATATTATAGACTTACCGATAGAACAAATAAAGTTTATTTAAAAATTAAAAATAAAAAATTAATTTTCTAGCATATATAATGTCATAATAATAATATAATTGAGCTAATTATCTTTTTATTTTTGCTAATAAGGATACGATTATATTAAAAGCTAAACAATAACATTATTACAAAGGGGGACCAATCGTGGTACAGTAGCGTCCGAAAGGTCCTTATTGAAAGCAGCTAACGTAAAGGGTGGGGGAGACATAAAATGTATGGGACTCCACTGCAATTAGCCTTCAGAAGGAGTTAGGAGTATGCTATATTTTTTCAGGGCGTCTGCTGCACCGTTTGCCTCCCGGTAGATGTGGTCAAAGTGTGGCTGTCTGCGGCTGGTGGAGTAAGGTCCTGCAAATTATCAAGAGTATATAAAGTATATTATAAAAATACCTTTATTTTAAATAATTATTTTCAATAGTACATGCATGGAATATATATTTTTTTAAAATTATTTTCTTTCATTCTCAATTGTGTAAATAATTTTTTGAATTTTTTGTTGTTAATATCAAAACTATTGTTACGAACATTTTGTTCTAAGTAACTTTCTACTATGCTCAATATTTATTATTCCATTATTATATATGCTTAAATACTATTTTTTTCAGACCCCACAGTGTGAGATATTACTGGGTATGTTACTGTTGTTGTACTATTTTTACTTTTTAAATTTATAAATAAAATTTATTTATTCTAAGGTAAGTCCATAATATAAATTAAAAAGATAGAAAAATATAATCTTAAAAATCTAAAAAAATAAAAAATAAGATAAAAGTTGATAATTTAGAGGGTAAAATATGTATGTTGCGATCAAAAGTTTGAGAAATCTAGTAGAGTGATCTTCTAATTGCTATAGGCATAGTTAAGTGACTTTGTTGTTACAATCAAAAAAAGATGATTTTGGTAGATAATTTCGGATAGTTGAGTGACCATCTGAATAATGGACTCTCTCAAAATACGGCTTACGTGGAGTCATTAAGAAACTATTTTATTTGATTTCTACAGTTATGTAAAATAAATGTGAAGGTAAGTCTATATTAATCGGGGGGAATGCTTACATAGAATGTGAACAATTCAAAATAGACTCCCTTTTGGGAGGAAAAAAGAAAATAATATTTTTGTTATGAATAGTATTTTATATGTGGTGAATGTCTATCTTTTAGAGAGATTTTAAAGTTTGTTATTTTGTGACTAAGCCACTTTATCCCTATAAATAGAGGGGTTCTATTCCATTGTAATTCATCTAAAATCAATAAGAATTCTCTCTCTCTCTCTCTCTACTTTTCTTTACAATATTCTTCTTCTTCTTTTATTGTTTTATAATAAGTTATCAGCACGAAATTCTAACCAATTGAGTAAAGGGTGACTGCTTTAATTTGTAGATATACTATTAATTAGTTGTCTAATGTTTGAGAAATTAAATCACCCGTGA
The DNA here is from genome assembly GCF_000390325.3 of Nicotiana tomentosiformis. Lineage (NCBI taxonomy): Eukaryota > Viridiplantae > Streptophyta > Magnoliopsida > Solanales > Solanaceae > Nicotiana > Nicotiana tomentosiformis. The sequence goes on from NC_090813.1 coordinate 134,634,519, forward strand.
AGAAAAAATATAGGAATTTGTGTGAGGCTCTTGCATGAATGCATTGGTCGATATTCCTATACTAGGCATCTGATTTGGTCATCCGACATTGGGATATGTGCATGGTGCTCAATTGTACATAATATTGAGTATAATGATTGTCAAATGCTCCATAAACTTCATTCAGGAATAAATTCTGGATTTAAGGTAAGTATTTTACCTTATTTTCTCTTTTAAATTCTTGAAATTCTATAATTTGATTTTAAATACAAACAAAGACAATAAATCTTGATTATAACTCTAATAGAGTTTGTAAGAAATTATAACTACCCGAAGTGATAAAATTTCTATGTCTTACTATGATCAAATTCATGTATGATTGTGAGCAAAAGAAGTGGAAACTCGTCCCATTGAATTTGCTTCATTCTCGTTTCCTTAAGAGAATGTGGTAGCAATATGTAATAAGTCTGAAAAAAGATAAAATTATTATTGTAAAGGTATCAATGGATATTGACGTGGCAATAGATGAAATTATAATTGTCATCATTGTAGTAATGAGAACAATAAGGATTTTTAGAATAATCTTTCACTCTGTGAGAGTAATATTTGCCATCGATTAGACATGAGATTTTGTAAATCACATATATATGATTATGGTTTATTGATGATGTGGATGTATGATTTATAAATACATATTCATTTTTGGAAGAATATGAACGTGCTAGTGGTAGTAAATATGCCACACTCACATCTAGAAGGAAGTTTGAGATGAAATAAGAAAATAATTTAATTATTATGGCATGAATGGCTATCGATCACTTACCCATTGTGATTATGCCAAAATATTATGGCAATGTAATTATTACAGGGCAAAAATAATGGAAGAAATATATCTTGCTTATAATAATTTTGACCATGACTATAATGGTATAACTTTCTCCTTTAAAGAGATATTCACCATATGAATGTTGATGAATATGTGGTAGTACAAAATTAATTGAGAGCTTTGGAAGAGCCAATTATACTATTTTGGATAAAGAAAATTGATTATCAATAAGGTATTGTATCGTGGTAAGTCTCAATGAAACTTATTGAGTTACTAAAATATTCGCGAAAGCGGTTGGTTATATTGAGATTATAAATAAAAGAAATATTTAATATCTGCTATTACTACAACTTGTCGCAGGGTAATATGTATGTAAAAAGCTACCTATTTTATTCTCTAGTTTGTATTACACAAATAAAAGAAAGCCACAATAAGGTAGAAGTTTCTTGATATAAAAATTATATCATAATAAATTTAAAGTTTATTGATAATTGCACACATCATGATATAAACCTAAAGTTTATCAATATTGATAATTTATTCATGTCACGACCCAAAACCCACTATAGGTCGTGATGATGCCCAAAGTCACCGTTAGGCAGGCCAACGATGAACTACCAACTTAATTATTCATTTTATTATTTTTGAAATCGTGAATTTTATTAGATAAAGAAATTAACGCATTAAAATCATGAAAACTTACAGTTTAAATAGAATAGATAATAAAAGTGTGTAAATGCTAAGTAAAACCATAAACAAATTATAGAACATCCCAAAACCCAGTGTCACAAGTGCATGAGCATTTACTAAATAGTACAATAATAATACAATATTTCTTCGGAATGTACATTAGACAGGATAAAGTAAATAATACGATGGAGACTCTTTGGGCTGCGATATGTAGCATGGAATGCCGCTCACCATAAAGTCTCCTCGGCAGTTGCGCCTACGTGCCAAGATGACCACCAAATGAACCTTTCAGATCCTGTACATTTAGTGCAGAAGTGTAGCATGAGTACGTAAATCAACGTGTACCCATTAAGTATCTAGCCTAACCCCGGAGAAGTAGTGACGATGGGTCAATATCGACACTTATTAGTGGTCCAATATATAGAGTACATGAATCATAAATAGGCATGAAGTACAACATGGTCAATAGAATAAGGAACAATAGATAACGAAATCCGTTAATAAATATTTTCAGTTTAAATGCCCCCAGGGCCATATTGCCATCTCAACAAATAAGAACCATCAATTAGCTATCCGATCTCCGATCATAAAGAGAATGTTACATAATTCCCAAGTTTAATTAAGAGGGTAATATCGTGGGTATTCGGACACTTAGCGATTTTACGCATGAATTATGCCGAGGTCGTTCGGCCCGATCCATATAGTCGTGTATATTCTGTCGAGGTCGTACGCTCCGATCCATAGATGCATCCCATAATAATATATATATATATATATATATATATATATATATATATATATATATATATATATATATATATATATATCGCCGAGGCATTCAGCCTGATCCATAGGAATAGAGAAACTTTTCGGATTTGCGAATTTTATATTTACAACTTTAAGGTAAACCCATAAAAGAATATAAATTCTCATCAATGATTAACAGTCCGCCAAGTCTTTATATAATGAAGCTCGATTTAACATAATCTTTAACCAAATTCTTATTTATTAATTCAAGCAATTTAAACTAGCAAATTGAGTTCAAATAGTGCAAGTAATAACATAATAAAAGCCTACGTCTACCCGAACATAACATGAATCTAGCTCTACAAAGCCCCCACAACAAGTAGCACATATCAAATACATCACCTAAGGAGTAGTTTCCCCCTCACAGGGTTAGACATGAGACTTACCTTACTCCAAAATCTGATAACCGGCTCAAACGTTTCTCTAACACCTCAAACCGATGCCCATCGATCCAAAACTAGTCAAACAACGTGCAAACCAATCAAAATATACCCAAAAACTCTTAATTAATCAATTTATAATAATTCTTAACTCCGCTCGAAAAGTTAACAAAGTCAACCCTCGGGTCTACGTGCGCAAATTCCGAAAATTCTTGAAGGAAATCATTATCCATAATGCCACAAACTCAAATATATAATTTATTCCCATTTCCATGTCCAATTTCGTGGTCAAAATACAAAAATATCAAATTCTAGATTTTCTTCCAAAATTTCATAATTTCTATAAATTTCCATGTTTAAATCTATATATAACTCATGCATTTAACTTGCATTAAGTGGGAATCACTTACCTCGTGTTGCTTGATGAATAACTCCTAAAACTAGCTCCCCAAATTTGTCCATCCAAGTGCAAAATAAGAGAAATGAGAGCTAAATCCCGACTTAAAAACAGGTCGGCCCAGGTCCTTCTTCGCCATCGCGGAAAATGCTGCGTGATTGCGAAGCACAAAAATGCAAGCTGCCAAAAATTAACCCATCGCGAATGCAGAAACCCAAGCGCGAATCCGATGCACAAGGACTCAACTTTTCGCGATCGCACACCTCCTCATGCGATCGCGATGAACAAACGCGTAGCTTCAGGCCACCTCTCCTTACTTCTTTTCGAAAGCGGCACAACCCTCGTGTTCGCGTAGTACAACTGACCATAGCTCCGCGATTGCATGCCTAATCTCGAGACCGCATAGAAAAATTTCACCAGTCGCCCAAACAACTCTTCGCGGTCGCGGACTTCCACTCGCGATCGCGTATAAGGAAACCAGAAGCACATGCATCACCAACTTCAGCAAATCTTCCAAGTCAAATTTTCAATCCGCTAACCATCCGAAATCCACCCGAGGCCTTCGAGACCTCAACCAAACATATCCACAAGTCCTAAAATATCATACGAACTTAGTTGTAGACTCAAATCATGTCAAACACTATCAAAACTACGAATCAGCGATAAAATCATTCTTTCAACCTTCAAGCTTTCAAACTTTGTTGAACGCATCCGAATCATATCTAAACATTCTGGAATGACGCCCAACTTTACGTACAAGTCATGTATCATGATACGAACCTATTTTAAGGCTTGGAACCCTAAACGGATATCGATAACACCAAGGTCAACTTCAAACCAAACTTAGAAAATTCCAAAACCTTCAAAATGCTAACCTTTCTTAATAAGCACCCAAATGCTCCCGGACCACCCGATACTTAACCCGAACATACGCCCGAGTCCAAAATCATCATACGGACCTATTGGAACCTTCAAATCCCGATTCTGAGGTTCTTTACTCAAAAAGCCAAACCTTGGTCAACTCTTCCAACTTAAAGCTTCCGAATTGAGAATTTTCCTTCCGAATCAACTCTGAACTTCCCGAAATTAAATTCCGACCACACTTACAATCATAAAACCTGAAGTGAAGCTACCCAAGGCCTCAAACCGCCAAACGACACGCTAGAGCTTAAAATAACCGGTCGGGTCATTACATTCTCCCTCACTTACACATACGTTCATCCTCGAACGTGCCAAGGATCGTTCCGGAGTTGCCCAAAATGATTGTTTAACACCTCGTGCACCTGCTTGTGCCACCACAACCCATGTGAGCACATTTGCTCGAGCCGGACTGAAGATCCTTCCTACTACCTTAGCCCACAAGCCTTAGAACCAAATTCCAGCATCCAGAATTCACTACGAGGCGTGATTTTAACATATGAACTCCGTATCAATCTCTACATGCTGTACCACAACATGATCATACACCCATGCTGAAATCACACCATGCACCACACAAGTCGTATGCCCATAATAACATCCCCCAACCACAATAGCTGAAATTTCACGAATCTGATGCCCCTAATACACCTTATAACGCATATAAACCATGTTCCACCTCTCGCAATACTGCCACGACAAAAACGACTCGTAGAAGCTCATAACCACCTGCCAAAACAATAAATTATGGAGCCTCTCTGCTCCACAAGAACTATTACCTCATTCTGAACTGAATGGTGGTATTTTCTCTTTAATATACCTTACATGAATCCGATCGCACGGATCTCAGGTCCAATAACCTCGTCTCACCAAGTACAAGATGCTCGGTAAATAAGCCACCCCAAACACAGTCTAAAATCTCATATGACACCATCAATGTTCCAACAAGCTACAACTCGAATATGACCCATAAAGAAGAATGAACTTTGGCAAGGAACTACCCAACCCACGTAATGAATAAAACGGCCGAACAGATGCTATGAACCTATCTCAGAGATGAGAAATAAGGCACACAAATAAGTATAAGGAACCGTACTCAACATCTCACTGTTGCGATGTGTAACCTGTTCCACACATGACACCGTTGCGGCATGCAACCCGATCCAAAAATGACACCTTGCGGCGTGCAACCTAATCCAAACAACATACATGTGGCGGTGTGCCACCTGATCCACACATAACAATAAATAAGGAAATAAACATCAAGTCATAATGTTCAAACCCACAAAATGCCCAAATATCGATCACAAGCATGTCAAGTGCATAAATACAACTCTAGGGAGACAGATAGCTCCATGCGCTGCAAAACTAGAGAACGACTAAGGTGCTATAAACGACCTGTATCAATAGAGCCATCTTGCTCATATAAACCCACAAGCTACACGGAATCACAACACATGTGTGAATAATCAAGTCGTCTCACAACCCACATGGCATAATAGAGTATTACATACAATAACTGACGACAAGAATAACATCCAACACCCGAAGACTCCTCCATAAGCAATGTTATGCTGAACGAACACATCCGACCTGATGTAGAGCATGCACTCATATTAGATCTACTAATGGACCTCAAGACGATTCCAATCATCCCATACCGGGCCAATAACCTTTCAAGGATCCACAATAACCCTATTTGTGACACATACAAGCAGTCGTCAAATCCAGAACAAACTCCCATAATCCACAACCAAAGGAATAAAGCGCCTCTCAGTCATAACCTCTCCCATTAGCGACAGTACCAAAATATCCATACCTAATTTTAATCTCTAACAATCGAATGACTAATACGTCATACTTATACGATCTTCTCGTGGGATATACTCCCACAACCTTCTACACCAGGTAGTAAAATCTGAACACCAATGGTCATCAACCATGCTATTTCTATAGTGCTAGTCAAGCATCCACATTCCAATACCCAACACTTTTTCCACAAATAGATCGTCCTCAAGTTGTCCGAAAATAGTGCCAGCATATTTCGGACATCTGAAATCCTCCCCGCTCCTCCAAGCTCGTGACATTCTCATCAAAACCGAATCGCAACCTTGATCCTCAACTTCCAATTTCCATAACGCTCACTGCACCTATCATGCCGCTACGTGAGAGTACAAAAATTACATCATAACCCCTGAACCACCAATAGAATAAACACTTCATCAGCTAGAGTCCTTTCACTCCACTTATTTCAAAAGATAAATCGCAACACCCAACCAACTTCTTATAACCGCAAAAGAAATAGAACTCAAGTCGTGGTCTAAACTACCATAACTCTTCCTGGATCCATTTACACATAACAAGGCCATAAGAACCAAATACCTCCAATCAATCAAATTGTGGTGGCTATCAAAACCGCATGTACAACCACGAATCACCTGCATAGATTAACACACCGAAGGAATTGACCATTTTCACAACCATCCTGATTCAAACCATTACTAACTGACCCAACTTCTTCCAATTTACTCTTGACTTGCCTTCAAAATAATAATAGCTCCATTCAAAAACATAACGAAACTCAACAACACTCATCTCAAGTGACCCAAATCATGAGACCACATCGTCTCAATACCCATGAACCATCTCATACCCTCCTCATGCACACAATAGTATCCCCAACTAGTATACTCGTCCTGAAAGACCTCATGCGAATCCGAAGTTGTTTCTCCCATTTCTCTAACACTACATTATAGACCCGATGATAACATAGAAATTCCCCAAGTATTCTTCACACTCTACTGCAAAACCTAATCCTTCGCCACATAACGAACCCAAAATCCTTAGATACCACACTTTAACTTTTGAACCCATTAGAACCATTGTTGTGAGTCACCCACTATGACCTGGTCCCGAATATAACCAAACTCTAATGCTCTATTAGCATATGAACACTCCTAAAGAAGCAACCGGATGAATTCTTTTCCTTGTACATTACATCCACAATAAGCATAAACTCTGAGTCTTCCCAAAATCGAAACATGAATCGATAAGGCAAAATGTAGAACACATTCATCAAGTTCTTTACCTAATTTCCCTTGATATTTTCTTTTCTTAGTCATAATTAATCCACCAATGAACTGATAACCCGATATTGCCAAGGCACATAACCACATGACCCCATCGTTGACGGTGGGCTCCCACACTTAGCTTCAAGCTACAATCACCTAAATCCAGATCGACACCTTCCAGTGACATTGCCCTGGTTACAACTACCACGAAATCAGTAAACCCTCCTGAGCCCATGCTCGTCCACCTGCTGTAAGAGTCTTTCCACTCCCCATTAGAATCAACTGAAGTTCCAACTATACGTTCCAAAACTCGAAGTCATGTTGCATCCCAAAATGATAATCAAGCCTTCACTTCCCTCATCATTCCAAGCAAACTCCTTTCAGCCATATTCAAACTCCCTCAGTACATGAGCCACCATCCCGAATGAAATTCATAAACTCATTCATTGTCCACCATGATCCCCAACTTGCTCTAAACTTTCTCAAAGAATGTGGCTATCATACCACAAAATGCATATGCTACTCTGCCACTCCCACTTCGGTTAAACCATCTCCTTAAGCAACTACTCAGTCTCTATTGTTCATACTGAACATGTTAGTAATTCAACCACCGTGAGACACCGCCCACCATGTCATTCCTCCTTATTTGTTGCCAAAATACTACCTCAAATCATATATCATCATTGTAGCTCCCGAACGGATAAATTGCCACCAATTTTGTGCCTCCATTATCACACCTCGACCTCGGGGAGTGCAACCGGCGTTCAGCCGAGATACCTTGGTTAAGCAAGCCTGCTAGATGCCTTCTACCCAACCTTGCCCATTAACAATATAAGAACCAGTCAGGTGATAGACATGAGAAGAATCAAGTGTTCCGTAATATTTTCCTTTACTAAAGGATATTCATTTATGATTTCCAAAATATTACAAGTTTATAGATATGATAAAAAACATGTTTGCCCAATTACCAACACTTACTAGTTTAATTCCCAATATCAAACACCACCCACAACCTGTCTACAGAGCCTCTAAGTACAACAGAAGAGTAGTATGAAAGTGCCGATGAGAAAGCCCGGCTATACCTCAAAACATAAAGTACAACGTCAAATGACATGAATCTCGGAACAGAGTAGGGCTTACCAAAATCTACTGAATAGAGAGTAACTGCTAACGAGGATCAAAACTGCCCGCTGACGAACCACCTGCATCCATTGAAGATGCAGCGCCCCCGGCAAAAGGGACGTTAGTACATATGGAATAATACTAGTATGTAAAGCTAAATGTCCTCTTTCAAAATATAATGACAATATAAGAAAAAGGAAAACCATAGAAACAACAAGTCACAATCAACTATATCCAAATGTCTAGTTAAAACATAACAATTTTTAAAATACGAAAATAATATATATTTTTGGTTAGGAGATCATTAGGACCGATATACCACCATGTTTTTAGCATAGAGTCCGGTCACGCCCGATCGGGTAGGCCATATCCCCACGAACAATGTGGTTCGACATGTGATACGAAAAAGGGTGTTACTAAGAGTAGTACCACCATGTGCACAACATGGTGTCCGATCACCACCCGACCAGCTAGGTCGTCTCCCCACATATGTCGTGTGAGTCGACATTAAATCCAGAGCTATCAACAATCTCATCCCAATTAAGGGGATTAATCACAATCACATAAATATTTCATTCTCATCCCTAATAAGAGGAATAATCACAATCCACTCCTACATCGGCACGTATAGTTTCGGGTATGGGCTTTACGACCCACCCTTCCTCGATTTGCTAATGATACTCCCAAAAATATTTTGTTTTGCACACAAGGGAAACAAAAATACTAGCATATGTTATATTTACCTTATTATCTTGCACACTATAAATACTTTCATTCGTACTTTCAACTATTCATAACATCGTTATTTCCTTGGCTCTCTTAGCCCTTATGATTCTTCATTCATGGCACGTTGACCGTATTTCATATTCCACATTTTTATTTCTTTACTTTCATGGATCATCATCATAAATATCAACAAAGAGTATATTCCGAAAATCACAACTTTAGGTTTATTAGTAACGAAGACTTTAAACACAATGGATTTCTTTCCAAGAAATGGAGTAAAACGATTGACAATTGAAGCACAAGTTAAAATCATAAACGAGTAACACATCATTTATTCTTGAAATAATTTTCCCTAAAAGGGCAATATACAATTTCAACTCATGAAGATATAAGAGCTCAAAACACATTGGAAATACTTACAAAGCATAGCATTAGTTAAAACAGCCATATTTAGGCATAACTTGGGTACATAAGTTTTAGGAATATCTATTTTCGAAGTCAGTTTGGAACAATTGAATCAAGGCCTATTTCATAACCTTTCTTACATCATTTCATTTCCTCGACACCATTGACCACAAGTATAACTTCCATTCTTAGCACGTTGGCCACACTTTATATCTCCAACCCACTTCTTTCACTTTCAAACATCCTTATAGATTATCAACAACAAGGCATTTCTACTCAAGATTATAAGTACACATTTGAGCAACCAACTAAATTAAGGGTCTTAGGCACATATAATTTCTTACACAATTCGACATGCTAGTTTTCATTATAAACACGTTTTTATATCATAACATATTAACACACAGCCCATGCTTAATCACCTTCTCAAATAGTAACTCAACATACAAGAATGTTTGGAATACAATTTGAACGCATATATCTTTTGACACAAGGCTTATTCAGAATAATCAATTTATAATGAGCAACACAAGACTTACAAGGCCATTGTGGGGTTTAATTCTAAAAGAGGAGTTTAGCTAACATACCTTGTTTAAGCTTTCGTTAAATTACTACAATGTCCCAACACTTCTAGCAATAACAATCTATAGGAAGATAGCGAAAATCAGTTAATAATTAGAAAAATTCTAATGGTGTAACTCTCTTAGGAATTTTATCAAACACCTAGTATGCAAAATAGACTATAAAGCTCTACAATGGTAATCCTTTCCTTCCTCAACCAATTTCAACAAGAACTACCCAAAATAGTTTATTAACCCCACATAATACAACTAATTGTCACATGAATGGTCTATTTCCAACCCCACAACACACTAGAACTCATAACCTCTTGCATGAAAGCTTAGGAGTAGGACTTACCCGGATAGATGATAATCTAGTGAGTGACTTCCTTGATTATTGAATGTTGGTGCAAGATTGGATGATTAGAATGGTAGGTTTCCTCCTTCTCTCTCTAAAATGCTCTTAGCTCTCTCTAAAATCATCAGATATTTGCTTCAAAATGAGCCCTTAAGGCTATTTTTAAAATGGGATCGGGTTATAAAAATAAGAAAATGGACCCTCCGAACTCAGTTCTGCGGTTGCAGAATAGACCGCATAACAGATATGCGGTACGCAAAATGGACCGCAAAATGGATGCCCAGAACTAGAATGGTCTGGATAGGTCTACGGTTCGCAGACCACTTATGCGGCCGCAGAATGGACCGCAGAATCATCCAACAAAATTCTTCAAGCCAAATCTGCGATGGAAAATGCAGACCGCGAAGTGGATGTGCGATCTCAGATTGGACCGCAAAACGACCTTCAAAATTCAACCATTTTTCTGCTAAACTCTGCGACGGTTGTGTGGCCCGTAGAATGGATATGCGGTTGCGAATCTGATCACATAACTAGCCCTTCAGCACAAATTTTCCACCAACAGCTCGATGCATTTTGCAGCCCAAAAAGTCTGTACCGCTGCGAGCAAGCGCGCCACAAATAATTACTACTACATCCGTACATATTACCCAACCTCGACACCACAAAACTTGAATTCCTTGGCGAAAGGTTTACGGGGCCTTACATCTATAAAGATCATCTCTCTCGAGCCATCAACACTAGAAGCCCTTATTAGACTCTGAAGCTGCCATGCACCGCCATCTCAGATAACTATCGCTTAAGATTCTAGTGAATGGAGGAATGTGAGAGGGCTATCAGAAGCTCAACACCCTGCCCCAAAGGAAATTCAATGGAGACCATAACATCGAGGAGCCTTAATACGTTTCAACAAGGACGATGACACCACGTCACAAATGAGAATTCCACCTCATTCAAAAATATCAAGTCTTGCTACTCCGTCAACCAAGGCCTGAACATCCATAGCCCAATTGCCTCTCCTCTGCTGAAATTAAATGTCGAACCTCTAAACCATGAACAGAGTAATCCTCTTTTAGAATCATTCATCGCCGCGCATATAAATAAGTACTCTACCATTTACACCAGTACCTGTGCGATAGCAACGCATGAACCTCATAATACACTATGCATAGCCTCAAAGCTGTAGGCAACACTAGCATTGGGTTGAAACAACAGAGCAATCTTCCACAAGACGACGATAATAGCCCGCTCAAATATGCAGGGAGAAACATCCTGCACCATATCTGCAGCACCACTATAATTCCTCGATGCTTAATTGGTAACGAACGCTCAACATAGTATAAGAATGAGTAGGAAGGAAATGAAGGCATAAGCTTCAATGAAATCAAAACGCACGACGAGGAATCAAGAAGGGAAGTGCTCATAACAACCATGTAGCCTCTCGAAGATAAGTACAGACGTCTCTGTACTGATCCACAAGACTCTACTAGATTAGCTCATAACTCGTGAGAACTCGTGAGACCCAAGTGAATCTAGAGCTCTGATACCAAGCTGTCACGACCCAAAATTCATTATAGGTTGTGATGACGCCCAACGTCACCGTTAGGCAAGACAACTGTGAACTATCAACTTAATTATTTATTTTATTATTTTTGAAATCGTGAATTTTATTAGATAAAAAAGTTAATGCATTAAAATCATGAAAACTTACCGTTTAAATAGAATAGCTAATAAAAGTGTATAAATGCTAAGCAAAACCACAAACAAATTATAGAACATCCCAAAATCCGGTGTTACAAGTGCATGAGTAATTAAAAAGTACAATAATAATACAACAACTGTCTGGAATATTCCTTAGACAGGATAAAGTAAATAATACAATAGAGACTTTGTGGGATGCGATGTGTAACCTGGAATGCAGCTCACCATAAAGTCTCCTCGGCAGTTGCGCCTATGCGCCAAGATGACCACCAAATGAACCTTTCATATCTTGCACATTTAGTGTAGAAGTATAGTACGAGTACTATCAAACAACTCTGCGCGATCACGGACTTCCACTCGCGATCGCATAGGAAACCAGAAGCACAAACATCAACAACTTAAGAAAATCTTCAAAGTCAAAGTTTTAATCCGTTGACCATCCGAAATCTACCCAAGGCCCTCGAGACCTCAATCAAACATACCCACAAATCCTAAAATATCATACGAACTTAGTCGAAGCCTCAAATCACGTCAAACATTATCAAAACTATGAATCAATGCTAAAATCATTCTTTCAACCTTCAAGCTTTTAAACTTTACCGAACGCGTCTGAATCATTTCTAAACATTTCGGAATGACGCCAAATTTACGTACAAGTCATAAATCACGATACATTCCTATTCCAAGGCTCGAAACCCCAAACGGAAATCGATAACACCAAGGTCCACTTCAAACTAAACTTAGGAAATTCCAAAATCTTCAAAATGCCAACATTCCATCATAAGCGCCGAAATGCTCCCGGACCACCCGATACTCAACTTGAACATACGCCCAAGTCCGAAATCATCGTACAGACCTATTGGAACCTTCAAATTTCGATTCCGAGGTCGTTTACTTAAAAGTCAAACATTGGTCAACTCTTCCAACTTAAAGCTTCCGAATTGAGAATTTTCCTTCCGAATCAACTCCGAACTTCTCGAAATTGAATTCCGGCCACACGTATAAGTCATAAAACATGAATTGAAGCTACCCGAGGCCTCAAACCGCCGAATGCCATGCTAGAGCTCAAAACGACCGGTTGGGTCGTTACAATTCAGTTGGTATATTTCGTTTAGCTATGTCTATCTAAGTACGAAAAAGGGTCAAAACTGCCACTATTGTTTGTTAAATAGTTTACAAATACCCTCCATCCATATATTCATCCTAAAAAGCGCACGACGTTAATTTTATTAATAAATTCGCCCTCACATCTAAGGGAGAATTGGTGAGCCTTGAATTTAGTGATGGGGGCATTTTTTTACTGAGCCACGTGACAATTTCAGGCTTTAAAAAAATGGGTCTAAGCTCGATCCACTTACTGGATCCAACCATATGTTTGTTACCTGGGTCAAAACAATTACATAAACCCTTCTTTTTATTATTCTTCTCTCAACTTCTAATATATTTCAATTTTTTATTACTAAATTTAACAATGACGAACTTATTTTGTACTAGAAGTTAGAATTATGATTGTCGTTTACCCAAATTGACGTAATTTGGATTGTAATAACTCTAATTTTTTAGATGCTAAGATTTAACAACCATAAATTTTGTCTATGTAATGTTTTGAAATAACTAATCCCAAACTCCAACAAAGAAAGATATAGTTGCCAGGTGACTAATTTAATTTATTCAAATAATAAGTTATCTGACCAATTAGATATAAATCAATGCAAATAGTCACCATAACTAATTAGTACTTGAAGGTAGTCTATTTAATTAATGAATAGTCAATTAAGGTCGATTAGGAAATGTCCGAAGTTGGTTCTTTAACAAAATTATATTAAGCATTTTCCGTTTGGCAGTTGACGACGGGACGACGTGATAAAGTCCATCGAATCTCCAATCACCATTGAAACGAGGAAGAACAGAGCATAGAGAATTGAGAGCACATGCTGAGCTTAGAAAGATTTTCTTTACAAAATAAAAAATGGGTACAAAATGAGTAAGCTAGCATCTACATATATACCGTGAACAACTACCTGCTAACTAACTAACAGTTATTGCCAGTTGTACACCTAACTCTCACTAACTATATAATTAACTACTAACTAACTCAACTCACTAACTAATTACGGGTGACTTCGGTGCACAGTAAGACACTCCAATTCCTTCACCCCCACCCAAGCTAGGTAATATGAGGACATTCTTCATGCCTAGCTTGGACAGTAGGTAACAATGTTGTGTAACACCTAGTCCTTTAGCGAGAATGTGGATTGCTTCTCTAAAGAAGAAACATGCAAAAGTTGAACAAGTCCAAGTTGCACCTTTTCTCAAATGAAGTGACAACCAATGTCTATATGTTTTGTTCGCACGTAAAAAACTCGATTGACAGTTATTTGTATGATAGATTTACTGTCATATAATATGGACACAGGTTTTTGAATATGCACTCCTAATTCTTCAAATAAACCGGTCACCCAAATAATTTCAGCTACTATTGATGCCAAGCTTCGATACTTCTAGATATGGTGGCCTGCCTTTTTGACTTCCAAAAAATCAGTGAGCTCCCAAATTTAATTAAATACCCAGTGATAGATCTCCTGGTGTTGGGATAAGAGGCCCAATCAACCTCACAAATTGCTGTAATTTGAGATGAAGCTTATACTAACATTAAAATACCCAAGTCTAGGAAATGTTTCGCATACTTAATCACCTTAATAGCAACCTCCATGTGTGACATCTTAGGGCAATGCATCAACTGGCTCAGGCATTGTACTTGTAATGACTCGCCCAATCTGTTTGAGTCTTGTAATCTCGTTCCCCCATTTACTACTTATTCTATATTTATTTGTTGTTATGTACTTACCGGGGTGGTTGGTTTGGTTCCGGGGATATTTTGGAATGAATTGGGACACTTAGTCCCAACGTTGGAAGCCTAAGTTGAAAGAGTTTACCGGTTTAACTTATGAGTAAATGACTCCAGAATAGAGTTTTGATGGTATTGATAGCTCCGCATGGTGATTTTGGACTTAGGAATATGTCCAGATATTGATTTGGAGGTTCTATAGGTCATTTTGACTTGAATTGGCGAAAGTTGGAAAAGTTAAAGTTTGGAGAGTTGAGAAGTTTGACCAAGAGTTGACTTTGTTGTTATCGGGCTCAGATTTTGGTTCCGAAAGTAAGAATAGGTCCGTTGTGCCATTTATGACTTGTGTGAAAATTTTGAGATCAATCAGAGTTTGTTTGATAGATTTCGGCATCGATTGTAGAAGTTGAAAATCTATTAGTTTTAATAGGCTTGAATTTGGGTGTGATTTGTGTTTTTGATGTTGTTTATGTGATTTAAGGGTCTGACTAAGTCCGTATGATATTTTAGGATGGGTTAGTATGTTTGGATGGGGTCCCGGGGACCTCGGGAGTGACTCAGATTAAAATCGGATTAATGTTTGGAGTTGAGGAAATGCTGAAGAATTGCAGGTCTGGTGCAATCGCACTTGTGAGGATTTGGTCGTAGGTGCGAGACCACAGAAGTGGTCAGGCTATCGCAGGTGCGAATTTTGCAGGGGCTGGAGCGATGCGCATGTGTGAAGTTTTGGTCTGCATCTGAGTGATCGCAGATGCAGGAAGTGGAGCGCAGGAGCGGATGTTACAAGGGGCAGAAGCGGAGTCGAGGGTGCAGGTGCGACTCCACAGGAGCGGAGTCTGGTCCGCAGAAGCGAAGGTAAGGGTTCTTAAGAGAAATCGCAAAAGCGGATGTTGAACCGCACCTGCGGGACCATAGAAGTGGTTAAGTGAACCGCAGGTACGAGATGCTTGGACAGAAGATAAATTCAAGGGTTTTGAAGATTCTTTCAGTTTTGGACTTTGAGGTGTTTCACTAGATTTCAAGAAATAAGCAACCTTTGATCATTTTTATTCATTAATATTGAATATCCGTTGAATTTCCCACATAGATTAGGCATTTTGAGGTGAAATTTGGGGATTTTGACCCATGTATTGGAGAGTAAGATTTGGGTATTTGAGTGTCGATTTATGGTCAGAATTAGATGATTTTGGTATGGTTGGACTCGTTGTTGAATGGGTATTTGAATTTTATAAATTTTGTCGGGTTCTAAGGCATAGGCCTGGGGTTGACTTTTCGGATTGACTTTTTGGCTTTGGTTAAAGAACTTAGCTTTATCGTATTGAATCAATTCGTATAGCATGTATTGATTGTATTAAATTGGTTGTGGCTATATTCAAGTTGTTCGAAGGCCAATTCGCGAGGCAAGAGGCTTATAAGAGTATGGATCTGTGCAGTTTGAGGTAAGTAATACTTCTAAACATGGCACTGAGGGTATGAATCCCCGAACTACGTATTATATAGTTGGTGTTGAGGTAACGCACATGCTAGGTGACAGGCAGGTGGGCGTGCACCATGGTAATTGTGACTCGGTTGTTCATGTAGTACTGTGTAGTTATCAAATCTTGTTGTTATTCATGTAATCCTTATGTATTAGAGAAATTGAGTTGTGATCCGTGTTAGAAATTAGGTTTAGGCTATATGTTTGTACTGTTGGGACCCACCGAGGTCATTTTTGCTATTGAGATATTTGCCTAAATTACAATTATGCACTCACTCACATTCATCATTTGCATATTATACCTCAGTCTCTGTTATTATTTATTGTTACATCATGTATCATTGTTTGGGCTGATTAGCATGAGATTTGTGAGCCTGAGAGACTGGGGAGAATGGCGACTGAGTTGAGGCCGAGGGCCTGATTATGAGTAATATTGATGGGATCGGGTTTCACGTTGTAGCAGGTATTACTGATTCATGATGGGATCAGACTGCACGTTGCAGTGAGATTTATTGACTCATGATGGGAGCGGACTACATGTCGCAGTAGGTTTTACTAGTGCTTGGGCAGGATCTGCCCCTCCGGAGTATGACATACCGGCAGTGAGCGCAGGTACCGTACAATGTTGAGTGAGAGTTGTGACAGTTAGATTGAGTATTCTGAGAGTGTGAGTACATGAGTTTTTCATTGTGATGCATTACATATGACATGAACATTTTACATGTAGATATAGAGATGTAACATTCCTCACATCAGTCATTCTTAACATATTTTATCAGTGTTGAACTTAAAATGTTAAATTTGAAAGCACGTCTTCATTTTTGCACTGTGTACAAACTGAATATGAGATTACTCTAAGCTATTACTATCATTTTTCGTCATATCTTAATGTTATTATCTGGATTTGGACTGTACGTTTTTGAGCTCATCACTGCTTTTAGCCAAGGCTAGTCTTGTTACTTATTGAGTACATTGGGTACGTTGTACTCATACTAAACTCTGCACTTCGTGTGTAGACCCGGGTACATCTGGACCTGGTGGCTGCTAGACTTGGAGTATTACTTGCTTGGAGACTTTTGAGGTAGCTGCTTTGGTGTCTGCAGACCTCGACTCTCCTTCTTTTCAGTTTATTTAGCACTATTCTATCTTTTCAGACAGTTGTATTAGAAGTTTTGACTGTGTTGTCATTTAGTAGCTCGTGTACTCAGTGACACCCAGATTTTGGGAATTTTGTATTTGAGTCATAGTTATTCTTATCGGTTATTTATGAGATTTTCACTGTTAAACTTATTTCATCATGTTTTTAATTCAAAATGCATAGTTATATGTGATTGTTGGCTTGCCTAGTACTGTGATAGGCGTCATCACGACATGTTAAGATTTGGTTCTTGACTAGTTAGTATTAGAGCCAAGGTTACATAGGTCTCACGAGTCATGAGCAGGTTTAGTAGCATCTTGCGGATCGGTATGGAGATGTTTGTACTTAACTTCGAGAGGCTACCGAACCATTAAGAAAACTTCACTTTCTTGTATTCTTATCGTGCAGATTTGTTGATTCCGAAAACTAAACTTTTATTATTTTATTCTCTCATAGATGGTAGGGACATGTGCTACCGAATCGGGCAGACGACCACAGTACCACCAGCTAGGTCCATGAGAGGTTGGGGCCGTGGTAGAGGCCGAGGTGCAACTTGTATAGTAGCTAGAGCAGCACTTGTGAAGAAACCAATTGCTCCAGTTTAGGAGCAGATACCAGATGTGGTTGAGCCGGTGGGACCAACTCAGGCACCACCTCTTCCCATTATGATTCCAGGCCTTCAGGAGGCTTTGGCCTAGATATTGACTGTATGTAGTAGCCTTGCTCAGGCGGTTTCAGTTCAGACCGCACCACCCACTTCTCAGATCGGGGGATGTGCTTAGACTCTCACCGTCCATACTCCAGAGTAGGTAGTTCAGGGACTTTAGACACCATAGGTACTACCAGCCCAGCCAGTTGCAGTTGTTCAGGCCCAAGTGGGTCAACCTATGAGTGACGAGGAGCAGTAGAGGCTAGAGCGGTTTGGGAGGCTTAGGCCTCCAGCATTCAGTGGGATGGAGTTAGAGAATGCTCAGGACTTCTTAGACAGGTGCCAGTGGATTCTTCGCACGACAGGTATTCTGGAGACTAGTGGAGTCTCATTTATTACTTTTCAGCTATCTAGGGTAGCTTTCAGATGGTCGAAGGCATATGAGTTTAGCAGACCAACCGGCGCTACACCACTTATGTGGCATGAGTTCTCA
This sequence comes from Nicotiana tomentosiformis, assembly GCF_000390325.3. Classification (NCBI taxonomy): domain Eukaryota; kingdom Viridiplantae; phylum Streptophyta; class Magnoliopsida; order Solanales; family Solanaceae; genus Nicotiana; species Nicotiana tomentosiformis. The sequence goes on from NC_090813.1 coordinate 134,653,061, forward strand.
GTTCTCTTCTTAGAGAAGTTTGTTCCATAAACTCACAGGGAGGAGTTGCGTAGGCAGTTTGAGCATCTACGCAAAGAGGGTATGTCTATGACCCAGTAAGAGATGAAATTTTTAGAGTTGGCTCGTCATGCGATCTGGTTGGATCCCACGGAGAGGGAGAGGATTAGGAGGTTTATTGATGGCCTCAACTATGGACTGCGCTTCGTCATGACTTGGGAGATTGCATCAAGTTTTAGGTTCGATGAGGTGGCTGATATTGCTAGGCGGCTGATAGTAGGCTATAATTGCATGTTTTAGTTGCTTATCACACTCTTATTTACTGCACTTTAATTGAGCTGAGTTTTCAATCGCAAGTGTTTTGCACTAATTGTGTGTTTTATGCCTTGAAGGAGTGATTCCGAGTTATGTAGATATTTTAGAACAAATTCGAGTTATTTGGAGCTTTGAAGTCTGAGTGAAAGCTCAAAGGAATAAGTCGGGATCGTGTTCGGGGGTCGAGGATCACTGCTGGACATCAAAATTCAAGGAAGACCCAACTGCTAAAAAACACACTAGTGCGACGCAACAATGTAAATTTATGTCAAAAATTGGCAAAATTCAGAGGCCACCTAGGTGTGCGAGTGCGCACTGGGCGCGCACGTTAGGCAGAACTGTCCAAAGTGCACGTCCATATGCGCGAGCACACTCCAAGGTGCGCGGCTACGCACGTCCAATGCCGAAAAGTGTCCTATTTCACGTAGGAAAAGGTGTTTGCCCTACTTGGTATATATACATGGAAAAATATTATTTTCTGGACTTTTGACACATCTAAGACCTAAGGAGGCTAAGGATAAGGGGGATAAGCAAGAGCACAAGGATTTCATCATTCAATCCTCACTCAATACAAAAGTTTGGATCGTTTATGTTTTCTTTTAACTTAAATTTATTTGTGATGAATTACTCCATATCTATGGAGTAGTTCTCTTTAGGGTTTGATGAATTTGGTGTACTGATATTTGTTTGTGGATTATAACTCTAGTTTTTATGTAGTGAATCGTTTTGGATGATTTAATTGTTGCATTTATATTCACATATTCATGTAATCGAGAGAGACATAACTTGTGATATCGTTGCATTATCTTGTTGGTTGAGTTCATTAATGTCTTTTGTAATCGAAAGAGGCTAGTTAAATTATTGATTAAACCTAGTTAGGAGGATAATCGAGAGAGGCTCCCCTAAAGACCAATCCACTATAAATTCTCGCATATCTTCACTGAGCTTAAATTGGTTCATATTGTGAGGTTGAGACTTAATCGAGAGAGGAGTTCCTAGTAAACGTTTGAACTATGGGTGGCATGTAGGCCGGGCCCGATCCTAAGTGGGCTTCGCGGCCCCGGTCCTAAATGGGTCGGTCCTAGGCGGGCCGGTCCTAAGCGGTCACGGGCTTCGCTGGCTTCATGTTGGAATCGGTCCGGGACCGGGACCATGAACTAACGGTCCCGTGTTAAGTGGGCTGGTCCCGGGCCTAAGCGGGCCCAAACGGTCCTAAACGGGCCCACGTGGGCCCAAAGGATACTTTTTATTTTTAAAATTATTTTTATACAAGTTAGAGAAAAAAAATGGTAATAAAAATATCTAAGGCAATTCCTAGTAAATTATATTATTGAATTGTCACCTAAAGTTTTTAATTCAAATTTAAAGACAAAAATATTGTAAAGAGATATTCAAAGCAATGCGTTATATATATATATATACTATACTATACTATATATATATATCTTAAGATATATAAGCTATATTCAATTTACTATATATACATCTTAAGATTTATATATTAATATTCGATTTATATACTATATATACATCTTAAGAGATATATATGTGTGTATATATATATATATATACTATATATAGTATATCTTAAGATGTATATATAGTATATCGTAAGATGTATACTATCGAATATGGCTTATATACTATGTATATAGTAAGATGTATATATATATATATATATATATATATATATATATATATATATATATATATATATAGTATATACTATATTATACTATACTATATAGCTTAAGATATATAAAAAGTCAAAAATATTGTAAAGAGATATTCAAAGCAATGCGTTATATTTTTATTATAGTATTAAAAAATTATGGCAATATCTTTCTTAGTATTCCTCCCCCTATGGAATGAGCATAACAAGGTGCTAATACCACCATTGAGAAGAAAAAGAAACTAATCAAGATGTGCCAAAATACAAGTTACATATTAATTTACATGGTATCTCTTACAAATTTCATAAATCCTTCAAGGTCCGGAGGAATTTCCTTCAAGCATTAAAAAATCCTTAAAACTTAAGAGTTGGAACGAGTTTACCGAATTGACGAACAACTTGTTGAAATAATTATCGTTGAAGACTTCAATTCACCAACTTCACAATTTTGCACAAATTGTAACAATTAAGTAAGTAGTTATAGAAGAATATTAGAGAGAGATTGAGAGAGATTGATGATTTTTTGAGAAAAATGAAAGAATGAGGGGGTATTTATAGTTAAAAATAGGGAAAAAGTATAATTATAAAAAGTTTGGGGTTAAAACAAAATTTGGGGGGTTAAATGGTTATTTTGCAAATAGCCAACGGCTATTTTGGCAGACCAAACGGCTAGTTTTTAAATGGCCAAACGGTCAAATTTTTTTTTTTTAAAAATTATCCATTGGGCCCGTTTAGGACCGCTTGAACCGGCCCACTTCTGAGCCGGTCCCGGTCCCAAACGGTCCCGGTCTCGCGGGCCTCGCCTATGAGACCGGCCCACTACCCGGCCCACCACTCCACGGTTCCGGTCCTATCCGGTTAGGATCGTTTAGGCCCACCGCCCATGTGGGCTTGCGGTCCTTGTCCTAACCGGCCGACATGCCACCCTTAGTTTGAACTAATAATTGACTGAATTCGAGAGACTCACTTGAACATTAGAAGTGAATTAATTAGAGTTAAATCCCAGACATTTATCTTGCACCTATCAAATCAATCCCTATTTTCTCCCATTGATATCCTCCTTGCTTACTTTTGTTCGAGTGTCATTTGTCACTAAGTTAGACTCTTAGTTAATTTTAGTTTTAATCACATAAATCTCAATTGTTGATCACCTTCGATAGCAATCAAGCTATAAATTACGAAAATACTGTTTAACTCCAATCGCTGTGTATACGATATTATATTATACTATATTCGACTAGCGAGCATATTTAGTTGTGTGTTTTGCGCTCGTCAAATTTTGGCATCGTTGTCGGGGATTGACAATCAATAGTATTTGAAATATTTTGTAGTTCTAATTCAGGAATTTTTCTTCTTATTTGTTTTTACTTTTTTTTTCTTTCATTTTTACGCTTGGTGTTCTTGACTGTGCGCAATCTGCATGTTAGATTTGTGCATGACTCGATCTTCTGGGAAGGAAGTGCTATCATACGAACCAGAAATCGAGAAACAACTGTGACAACTGATGAAGGAAAGAAATCTCCCCGAGAATACTGAGAAGGTTGGGCAATCCTCAACAAGGGAAATTATGGCTGGAGATGATGATAAGGTTGATTTGGCTGCAAGTGACGCAACCTGGTAAAGAGAAAACATTGCAAGGGATGCTGAGGAAGCATTTCCTCGAAATGCACAACTTGTTTATGAAGAGGAGAGGGCTCGAAGCATTGCTCAGAATCAACCTTTGGCTGAAGACCTGTTTGAAAATATAGCTCCCGGTGTTGGGAGACCACTGGGCGATTATGCTAGACCGGTTTACAACCAAGGCTTATCAAGTGTGAGACCACATCCAGTTGCGGCTAACAATTTTGAGTTGAACCAGGGGTTTCTCCAAACTAATCAAAATAGTTATGTCTTTAGAGGAAAGATGAACGAGGATCCAAAAAACCATCTAATGGACTTTGAGGAGATTATGAACACCTTTCAATACAACGGTGTGTCACAAGATGCAGTCTACTTAAGGGCATTCCCCTTCACACTCAAAGATGATGCAAAGCACTGGTTTCGCATCTTGCCTAATGGATCGATTAGAACATGGGATGAGATGACCAGAAAATTTCTTGACAAATATTTCTCATCAGCTAAGACAGGCAAGTTTAGAAGGGAAAACCATAACTTCTGCCAGAACGAGACTGAAACTGTGTTTGAATCTTGGGAGAGGTTTAAGCAGACAGTGCAAAAGTGTCAACATAGCGGAATTGAACTCTGGATACAACTCCAGGATTTTTGTGATGGATTGATACCAGCCTCACGCAGAACATTGAGAAATGTAGCTAGAGGCCCATTGATGAAAAAGACTCCAGAGGATATAGTCACAATTCTAGATGAGTTATCTGAGGATGCAAATCAGTGGCCCTCTGAAATTGTTGAAAGAAGAAGATCAACTGGTGTTCACCAAGTTGACGCTAACACATCTGTGAAGGTACAGCTTGATGTCATTGCCAAGGAAATAAGGAAGCTGGCCTTAGCCTCGATACACAGTGAGCCCCATGTAGAGTGTGATATATGTGGAAGAGGGCACCCTACTCATGGGTGTCAAGCTTCAATTGAGGAAGTTAATGATGTCGGGAATTATAACATTAATGCAATGAGTCAGAAGCACCCCAGTTTTTCATGGAGTTCACCTGGGGGAGGGGGGAGGGTACGACAAATGCATGGTAACAAAACAATCCCAGATTTCAAGGACAAGAAGATCCTAGTTTTGTGAATCACCCAAGGCCGCAGTTCCAGACTCAACATTCCAGTCAACCTGGGCTAGAAGATCTAATGAAGTCCTTCATTGTCAAGACAAATGAGAGATTAGATGTTCATGGTTCAGCTATCAAAGAACTTGGCACTGGTTTGCGAAACTTGGAGTAGCAAGTGGGTCAAATTACAACTGTATTGTCTGAGAGAATCTCGGGTACTTTACCAGCTGACACTGAGAGAAAAAACCAAATAAATGGTGAATGTTGTGACCTTAAGAAGCATAAAAGAGTTGAAAGATCCCGCCTCTATTCAACAAGAGAGTGTACCTAAAAAAGAAGTTGAGGAGCGGTTGAAAAATGAAGTTGATAAGAAGAAGAAAGGTAAGAAAGGAACTGAGAAATAGGAGGAAACTTCAAGAAGCGAGGAATCTAATAAGAGCGAGCATATGCCTGCTCTACCCTTTCCCCAAAAGTTATATAGAGAAAAGCTGGACAAGCAGTTTGAGAAATTTCTAGGGATGCTGAGGCAGGTTAATGTAAATATGCCATTCACATAAGTGTTCTCACAAATGCTAGCTTATGCCAAATTCTTGAAGGATATCCTTACAAAGAAGAGGAAGATAGAAGATACCTTAGTAGTCAAGCTCACAGAGCATTGCGGTACAATCTTGCAAAACAAACTCCCACAAAAGTGTGGAGATCCAGGGAGTTTTACTATACCTTGTTCGTTAGGCACTCTTAATTTTGATAAGTCTTTGTGTGATTATGGTGCCTCAATTAATTTAATGCCTTTGCCTATTTACAGGAAATTGGAGAATGAACTCGGAGAGATAAGGTCTGCACCAATATCCTTGCAGCTGGCCGACCATATAACTTTGATACCTGAGGGGATAGTTGAAGATGTCTTAGTTTGGGTAGATAAGTTTGTATTTCCTGTAGATTTCATTGTGGTGAATATGGAGGAGAGCAAAGAGGCCCCCCTTATCTTACGAAGACCATTCTTAGCGACGGGCTGAGCAATATTAGACATAGATGATAGAAAGATCATGCTTAGATTGGGTCAGGAGACAATGAATTTTGAGATGAATGTGGAGATAGGGGTGGGAAAGGATAAGCCAACTGCAAGTGTAGATTGGAGAGTGAAAAGATCGAAAGAAAAGGTCCCAGTGACTGAGAAAGACAAGTGTGGAGTGTACCCCAAGACGGCTGAGAAGAAGTTGTCCGCGTAGATGTGTGTACTAGCTTGGGCACGAAAAATAGAGCCTGACTTTGACTCAGACCCCGACTAGAGATTCAAGGAAGTTTTCTCTACCTTATGCTTTTTAATTGTGTGTCATGGAGACATGCCACAACTTAAAGAGTGGGGTGGGGGATATTTGTATGTTGAATGTATATTAGTTTTAGTTTGTTTTGTTTTATATAGTTAGAAGAAAAAATTTTGAAAACAAAAACCATAATAATTTTAAATTTTTTTATTTTTCTCGATGATGGATATCATTCGATAGGTTTCTTCAGGGATTAAAGTCGAAAGGAAAAGACAAAAAGATTTTCTTTTGTAGTTAGTGTATTAATTCCCCCTTGGTTTTTCTTTGTGCAACGGTTCTTTTCCAAGAGTTTTATTTGAACTGGATGTAGTTAGTTTTATTTTTGTTAGGAGTAGGAAGACTTGTGTTGTGAGCTGAATTGAAAGCAATACTTATTGACTCTATCATGCCTTGAGAATAGTGAGTGCTTTAGTTGTGACGTTTATGCTCAGTTTTTGACTCTTGTATAAGTACCTTAAATTGTATGATCTTAACTTTGCTTAACTGCTTTGACTAGAGTGTTTTGATAATCTAATCTTGAGTGAGTTATGTGCCAGGTGTGTGTGAGGTTTTTGTATTCTGTGCATTGCATTTGATGTCTAGAACTTGCCCCGTGTGTTTGCAAAGCGAAATAGTAGTTATGTTCAGTCTTGGAAGTGACATAGGCATTCGTTGTTGAGCCAGTTATATACTTTTACCCACCTAATTGTTATGTATATTAGTTAACCCCTTTGAGCCTGTAATCCTATTTCTTTGGCAACTACATTACAAGCCTTACCCATTTGTTTGAATTGACCATCTATTTGAACCTTGTACCTCTCATGAGCACTTGAAATTTTTATGAACTTTTTAAAAAATTGAAGTGTGGGGTGGTTGGTTTGGTTTTTGAGTGAAACTAATGAAATAAGGAGAAAGGTGCACTATTTTGAAAAAAAAGTAAGAGCCACTTGAAAGAGAAAAGAAAAAAATATAGTTGTATTGTTGTGCAAAATATTCTTTGATAGTGGCAACTCTTGATGTAATTGTGCTTAAAGAAGTTGGGAGTTAATGTATATTGATGAGAAGGTGGAGTTATGGTTTGACATAAGTGTGGGGTTTTGAAAGGTTAATTGTATATATTAAAGTGCTTAAAGAGGTGTAGTAACTCTTATATCCAAATGTATCCTACCCATCTTGCAGCCTACATTACAACCAATTAAAGTCCTACTTGATCCTTGACTGAATGAGCTCGAATTAGTAGAGTAGTACACTACGGGAAAGTCTATGGTTCATCTTTTGTGGCATATGAATGTTGTTTCTGAGAGTGAGCGAATTTTTTCTATCTTGAGTTCCTAATTATTCTTAATTTCTATAGTGTGTGGAACTACTCTCTATTGTTGTGTGAGGGCACTTGATTCATGAAGGAAAGGTAATGTCGTTGACCTCTAGGTTAGAGTAAGTGTGTGAGTATTAAATAATGTGTGGTACTTGCGAGTCAAATGTTGAGGCTAGAATGTTACACTATTGTGCTTAATCTATTTTAAATATTCTTGGTATGATGAGTTATGAGAGTTGTGTAATAAGGTCGTATCTATATAAAGTGTAGTTTTATTGCTCGAGGACGAGCAATGGTTTAAGTGTGGGGTGTTGATGGTAGACTAAAATTGTGTATTTTAATTGCTTATCGCACTCTAATTTACTGCACTTTAATTGATTTGAGCTTTCAATCGCTAGTGTTTTGCACTAATTATGTGTTTTATTCCTTGTAGGAATGATTCCGAGTTATGTAGATATTGTGGAACTAATTCGAGTTATTTGGAGCTTTGAAATCTGAGTAAAAGCCCAAATAAATAAGCCGGGATCGTGTTCGGGGGTCGAGGATTACTGTTGGATGTAAAAATTCAAGGAAGAATCAACTGCTGAAAAATACACTAGTGCGACGCACTGTGCGATGCACTGTGCAACGCAGCAGTGTAAATTTATGTCAGAAATTGGCAAAATTCAGAGGCCACCCAGGTTCGCGAGCGTGCACTGGGCATGCAAGTTAGGCAGAATACTGTCCAAACTACGCGGCCATATACGCGAGCACACTCTCAGGTGCGTGGCCTCGCACGTCCAACGCCGGAAAGTGTCCTATTTCGTGTAGGAAAAGGTGTTTTCATTTGGGCCCAACCCTACTTGGTATATATACATGGAAAAATATTATTTTTTGGACTTTTGACACATCTAAGACCTAAGGAGGCTAAGGAGAAGGGGGAGAAGCAAGAGCACAAGGATTTTATCATTCAATCCTCACTCAATATAAGAGTTTGGATTGTTTATGTTTCATTTAACTTAAACTTATTTGTGTTGAATTACTCCATATCTATGGAGTAGTTCTCTTTAGGGTTTGATGGATTTGGTGTACTGATATTTGTTTGTGGATTATAACTCTAGTTTTTATGAAGTGAATCATTTTGGATGATTTAATTATTGCATCTATATTCACATGTTCATGTAATCGCGAGAGGCTTAACTTGTGATATCGTTGCATTATCTTGTTGGTTGAGTTCATTAATTATTTTTAGTAATCGAAAGAGGCTAGTTGAATTATTGATTAAACCTAGTTAGGAGGATAATCGAGAGAGGTTCTCCTAAAGACCAATCCACTACGAATTCTCGCATATCTTCACTGAGCTTAAATTTGTTCATATTATGAGGTTGAGACTTAATCGAGAGAGGAGTTTCTAGTAAACGTTTGAACTAATAATTGAGTGAATTCGAGAGACTCACTTGAACATTAGAAGTGAATTAACTAGAGTTAAGTCCCAGACATTTATCTTGCACCTGTCCAATCAATCCCTATTTTCTCCCATTGATATCTTCCTTGCTTACTTTTGTTCGAGTGTCATTCGTCAATAAGTTAGACTCTTAGTTAATTTTAGTTTTAATCACATAAATCTCAATTATTGATCACCTTGGATAGCAATCGAGTTATAAATCACGATAATACTATTTAACTCCAATCCCTGTGGATACGATATTATATTATACTATATTCGACTAACGAGCATATTTAAGTGTGTATTTTGCGCTCGTCAAATTTTGGTGCCATTGCCGGGGATTGGCAATCAATAGTGTTTGAAATAGTTTGTAGTGCTAATTCAGGGATGTTTGGCAGCTGGAGAAGGTTCGTAGTCAGGAGCGTGAGGAGAAGGAGGCCAAGAGGCCTCGTGGTTCAGTTGGTTTCAATGGTGTTTCTTCTGGAGGGCAATACCACCAGAGTAGAAGTCGTCCTTATAGGCCCGCTCATATGGCTCGTTCGGTTCATCGTGGTGCATCAGCTAGCCATGGTTCATATAGTGCTCATATGGGTCAGTCATCTCTTAGTGCCCTCACAACTCAGAGTTCATCTCGTGCTCCATCAATTCAGGGTTCATCTGTGCTAGGTCCTTCTAGTAGTTACTCTAGTTCTCGGGGTTTGAATCAATACCTGCTACCATTGTCGGAGAGGGGTTGCTTTGAGTGTGGAGAGTTTGGTCATGTGAAGAGGTATTGTCCCCGTATTTTGGGAGGCCCAGTTCAACCGAGGGGCTAGGCTATGACTTCTACACCAGTTACTTAACCACCCGCTCAGCCAGCTCGGGGTAGGGCTCAGGCAGCTAGAGGTCGCCCTAGAGGCGGAGGCCAATCAGGCGGAGGTTAGGCTCGATGTTATGCTTTCCCTGTCAGACCAGAGGTCATTGCTTCAAACGAAGTGATCACAAGTATTATCTAAGTATTCCACAATGATGCTTCCATATTATTCGACCCCCGGTTCCACTTATTCATATGTATCATAGTATTTTTGCTCGTTATTTGGATATGCCCTGCGAGTCCTTAGTTTTTCCTGTTCATGTATCTACGCTGGTGGGCGATTCTATTACTATAGACTGTGTGTATCGGTCGCGTGTGGTGACTATTGGGGGATTGGAGATCAGAGTTGTTCTCTTATTGCTTAGTATGGTCGATTTTGACGTGATTCTGGGCATGGATTGGTTGTCCCCATGTCATGCTATTCTGGATTATCACACTAAGACCGCGATGTTGGCGATGCTTGGGTTACCTAGGATCTACTGGTGAGGTTCACTAGACTATGTTCCCAGTAGGGTGATTTCATATCTGAAGGCCCAACAGATGGTTGGGAAGGAGTGTTTGTCATATTTGGCTTTTGTGAGGGATGTTGGTGTGGATACTCCTACTATTGATTCTGTTCCGGTAGTGCGAGACTTTCCGACTGTATTTGCTGTAGACCTGCCGGGCATGCCGCTCGACAGGGACATTGATATTGGTATTGACTTGGTATCGAGCACTCAGCCTATTTGGCACCAACAGAGTTGAAGTAATTGAAAGAGCAACTTCAGGAGCTTCTTGATAAGGGGTTCATTAGGCCTAGTGTGTCGCCTTAGGGTGCACCAGTTCTGTTTGTGAAGAAGAAGGATAGTACTATGCGGATGTACATTGACTATAGACGGTTGTACAAAGTTATAATTAAGAATAAGTATCCTTTTCCATTGACGACTTATCTGACTAGCTTCAAGGAACTAGAGTGTTCTCTAAGATTGATTTGAGGTCTGGGTATCACCAGTTAAAGATTCAGGACTCTGATATTTTGAAGATAGCATTCAAGACCCGTTATGGTCACTACGAGTTCCTTGTGATGTCTTTTGGGCTGACCAATGCCCTAGTAGCATTCATGCATCTGATGAATAATGTATTCCAGCCATATATTGATTTGTTTGTCATAGTATTTATTGATGATATCCTGGTGTACTCACATAGCCAGGAGGAGCATGCACAACATCTGAGAATTGTACTACATACCTTGAGGGAGGAGAAACTTTATGCTAACTTCTCCAAGTATGAGTTTTGGCTCAGTTTGGTGGCGTTATTGATGCACGTGGTGTCCAGTAAGGGGATCAAGGTCGATCCGAAGAAGATTGATGCGGTTCAGAGTTGGCCCAGACCATCTTCAGCTATTGAGATTCAGAAGTTCTCGGCTTGGTCGGATATTATCGTGCTTTGTGGAGGGTTTCTCATCCATTGCAGCACCTTTGACCAGGTTGACCCAGAAGGGTGCTCCATTCAGGTGGTTGGATGAGTGTGAGGAGAGCTTTCAGAAGCTTAGACTGCCCTGACCACAACTCCAGTTCTAGTTTTGCCTTCAATATCGAGTTCTTATACAGTGTATTGTGATGCTTCTCGGATTGGTATTGGGTGTGTCTTGATGCAGGAGGGTAGAGTTATTACTTATGCCTCACGCCAGTTGAAGTCTCATGAGAAAAACTACCCCGTTCATGATTTTGAGTTGGAAGCCATCGTTCATGCATTAAAGATTTGGAGGCATTATCTCTACGATGTGTCTTGTGAGGTATTTACAGACGATCAGAGTCTCCAGCACTTGTTCAAGCAAAAGGATCAAAATTTGAGCCAACGGAGATTGTTGGAGCTGTTAAAAGATAATGATATTACCATTTTGTATCATCTTGGGAAGGCCAATGTGGTGGTCGATGCCTTGAGTAGAAAGGCGGTGAGCATGGGTTGCCTTGCATATATTCTTGTTGGTGAGAGACCCCTTGCATCATATGCTCAGGACTTGGCCAATCAGTTCGTGAGGTTAGATGTTTCGTAGCCTAGTCGGGTTCTAGCTTGTGTGGTTTCTCGGTCTTCTTTATATAATCGCATTAGAGAGCGTCAGTATGATGACCCATATTTGCTTGTCCTTAAGGACACAGTTCAACACAGTGATGCCAAGGAGGTTTCTATTTGAGATGATGGGGTGTTGCGGATATAGGGTCAGATTTCTGTGAACAATGTAGATGGTCTACGTGAGTTGATTCTTGAGGAGGCCCACAGTTCGTGGTATTCCATTCATCCGGGTGCTGCGAAGATGTATCAAAACTTGAGGAAACACTATTGGTGGAGGAGAATGACGAAAGATATAGTGGAGTTTGTAGCTTGGTTCTTGAATTGTCAACAGGTGAAGTACGAGCATCAGAGGCTAGGTGATTTGCTTCAAAGACTTGAGATTCCTGAGTGGAAATGAGAGGATATGCTACGCGCTTGTGTTATGGATTTTGGGGGTTCTTGAGACCAATTTATGCTGCTTGTAGATTTTCCCTACAATAACAACTACCAATCGAGTATTCACAGGGCTCCGTATGAAGCCTTGTATGGGAGGTCATGTCGATCTTAGGTTGGTTGGTTTGAGCCAGGTGAGGCTAGGCTATTGGGTACTGACATGGTTCAGGCGGTTTTGGAAAAGTTTAAGTTGATTTAGGATCGGCTTCATACAGCACAGTCTAGATAGAAGAGTTACGTCGATCGGAAGGTTCGTGATGTTTCCTACATGGTAGGGGAGAAGGTATTTCTTAGAGTTTCACCCATGAAGGGTGTTATGAGGTTCGGGAAGAAGGGCAATTTGAGCCCTCGGTATATTGGACCTTTTGAGGTACTTGAGAGGATTGGAGATGAGTCTTAGAAGCTTGCATTGCCTCCTAGTCTATCGAGTGTTCATCCAGTGTTTCATGTTTCCTTGCTTTTGAAGTATTTCGGTGATCTGTCTCGTGTTTTGGACTTCAACACGGTTCAGTTAGATGGGGATTTGACTTATAATGTGGAGCCGATGACCATTTTGGATCGGCAGGTTCAAAAGTTGAGGTCAAAGAACATAGCTTCAATGATAGTACAATGGAGAGGTCATCCAGTTGAGGAGGCTACTTGGGAGACCAAGAGGGAGATGCAAAGCAACTACCCACACCTATTTGAGACTCCAGGTATATTTCTAGACCCGTTCGAGGACGAACGTTTGTTTAAGAGGGGGATAATGTAATAAACTGGCTGGTTGATTTGAGTATTGTAGCCCCATTCCCCCATTTTCTGCTTATTCTATGTTCTTTTTTTGTTATGTGACTTACCGGGGTAGTTGGTTTGGTTTCAATAATGTTTCGAAATGAATTGGGGCACTTAGTCCCAAGGTTGGAAGCCTAAGTTGAAAGAGTTGACCGCATATTAAATTATAAGTAAATGACTCTGTAATGGAGTTTTGATGGTTATAATAGCTTCACACAATGATGTTGACTTAAGAGTATGTCCGGTATTGATTTGGAGGTCCGTAGATCATTTTGGCTTGAATTGACAAAAGTAGGAAAAATTAAAGTTTGATCGAGAGTTGACTTTGTTGTTACCAGGCTCAGATTTTTGTTCCGGAAGTTAGAATAGGTCTGTGTGTCATTTATGACTTGTGTGAAAAATTTGAGGTCAATCGGAGTTGGTTTGATAGGTTTCAGCACCGATTATAGAAGTTGGAAATCCATTAGTTTCAATAGGCTTGAATTTGGGTGTGATTTGTGTTTTTGATGTTGTTGATGTTATTTGAGGGTTCGAGTAAGTTCGTATGATATTTTAGGATGGGTTGGTATGTTTGGGTGGGGTCCCCGGGACCTCGGGAGTGACTCAGATTGAAATCAGATTAATGTTTTGATTTGAGGAAAGGCTGAAGAATTGCAGGTCTGGTGCAATCACACCTACGAGGATTTGGTTGTAGATGCGAGACCGCAGAAGTAGTCAAGCTATTACAAGTGTGAATTTTGCTGGGGCTGGAGCGATGCGCATGTGTGAAGTTTTGGTACGCATTTTTGTGATCGCATATGCAGAAAGTGGAGCGCAGGAGAGGATGTTACGAGGGGCAGAAGCGGAGTAGAAAGCGTAGGTTCGACTCTATAGGAGCGAAGTCTGGTCCGCAGAAGCGAAGGTAAGGGACCTTAAGAGAAATTGTAAAAGCAGACGTTAGACCACACCTACGGGACCGCAGAAGCGGTTAAGTAAGCCATATGTGCGAGATGCCTGGACAGAAGATAAAATCGAGGGTTTTGAGGATTCTCTCATTTTGGACTTTGAAAGCTCGGCTAGTGGCGATGTTTGAGAGGGTTTTCAGTATATTTCAAGAGGTAAGCAACTTTTGGTCATTTTTATTCATTAATATTGAATACCCATTGAATTTCCCACATAGATTAGGCATTTTGAGGTGAGGGATATTTGACCCATGTATTTGTCGGGTTCTGAGGCGTGAGCCCGGGGTTGACTTTTCGACTTTGGTTAAAGAACTTAGCTTTATCACATGGAATCAATTCCAAAAGCTTGTATTGATTGTATTAAGTTGTTTGTGGCTAGATTCGAGTCGTTCGAAGGACGATTCGCGAGGCAAGGGCTTATTGGAGAAGGGATTTGCGCGGTTTGAGGTATGTAACACTTCTAAACTTGGTACTAAGGGTATGAATCCCTGAACTACGTGTTATGTAGTTGGTGTTGTGGTGACGCACATGCTAGGTGACGGGTGTGTGGGCGTGCACCGTGGTAAGTGTGACTCGGATGTTCCTTTGGCATTGTGTAGTTATCAAATCTTATTGTTATTCATGTAATCCCTATGTGTTAGAGAAATTGAGATGTGATCTATGCTAGAAATCATATTTAGGCTATATGTTTGTAATGTTGGGACCCACCAAGGTCATTTTTGTTGTTGAGTTATTTGTCTAAACTGCAATTATGTATTCAGTCACATTCATCATTTGCAAATCATATCTCAGTCTTTGTTTTTATTTATTGTTACATCATGTATTATTGTTTGGGCTGATTGGCATGAGATTTGTGAGCTCGAGAGACTGGAGAGAATGATGACTGAGTTGAGGCCGAAGGCCTGATTGTGAGTGATATTGATGGGATCGGGCTGCACGCCGCAACAAGTTTTACTTCATGATAGGATCAGGTTGCACGCCGCAGTAGGATTTAATGACTCATGATGGGATCAGACTGCACCGCAACAGGTTTTATTAGCGCTTAGCCAGGATCCACCCCTCCAAAGTCTGACATACCAGCATGTGAGTGCAGGTACCGTACAATGCTAATTGATTGAGTGTGATGAGTGAGAGTTGTGACAGTCAGATTGAGTACTCAGAGAGTGTGAGTATATGAGTTTATCACTGTGATGCATTACATGCGACATGCACATTTGACATGTAGATATATAGATGTAACATTCCTCATATCAGTCATACTTGGCATATTTTATCAATGTTGAACTTAAACTGTTAAATTTGAAAGCACGTCTACATTTCTGCACTGTGTACGAACTGACTATGAGATTCCTCTACACTATTACTGCCATTTTTCATCATATCTGTACTGTTATTATATGGATTTGGACTGTACCTTTCTGGGCTCGTCACTTTCACCCGAAGGTTAGTTCTGCTACTTAATGAGTACATTAGGTCGGTTGTACTCAAACTACACTTTGCACTTCATGTGCATATCCAGGTACATCTGGACCCGGTGGTTGCTAGACTTGGAGCATTACCTGCTTAGAGACATTTGAGGTAGTTGCTTTGGCGTCCACAGACCTTGACTCTCCTTCATTTCAGTTTATTCAGCATTGTTCTATATTTTCAAATATTTGTATTATAACTTTTGACTATGTTGTTATTTTGTAGCTCATATACTCATTGATACCCGGATTAAGATGCCGGGATGAAGAAATTCGTTGCCGCAAAAGTTTTGGACTACAAAATGATAGATAGCAAGTCTGTTATTACCCAAGTCCAGGAATTGCAAGTGATTATTCATGATCTACTTGCTGAAGGTCTTGTCATCAATAAAGCATTCCAAGTAGCAGCAATGATTGAGAAGTTGCCTCCGTTGTGGAAGGACTTCAAAAATTATTTGAAACACAAACGAAAGGAAATGTCCCTTGAAGATCTCATTGTTCGGTTGAGAATCGAAGATGACAATAAAGCTGCTGAAAGGAGAGGCCGTAGAAATTTAACAATAATGGGAGCAAATATTGTTGAAGATAACAAAAAGAGGAAGAAGGCTTCTGGTCCGAAATACAACCCAAGCAAGAAGCGGTTCAGTGGAAACTGCTACAACTGTGAGAAAAACGGACACAAATCTACGGAGTGTCGTGCTCCGAAGAAAGACAAGAAAAAGGGTCAAACAAACATGGTAGTAAAGCATGATGATGTGATTTTGTATTTGAGCCGCAGTTATTCTTATTGGTTATTTATGAGATTTTCACTGTTAAACTTATTTCGTTATGTTTTTAATTCAAAATGCGTAGTTATTGGTGATTGTCGGCTTGCCTAGTACTGTGATAGCCGCCATCACAACATGTTGAGATTTGGGTCATGATAGTACTGCAAAGGCAATGTATGACGTAATCATAGTGAGGTAAAGAAGTCATCCAATCAGCCTGCGGTATTCACTAGGATCATCAAGAACTCTATCATCTCCAATTCCAAACTGAGTGTCAAACTCTAGTATTGTAAGCTTCTTGTTGACCTCCAAAGGTGCACCTGCTGGCTTTGAACATGATAGCCGCATACCTGAAATGAGTTCTAATGCATATTTTCTTTGATGCTTAGAATCCCTTCCTTACTTTTTGCGAATTCAACCCCTAAGTAAAACTCCAGGTCTCACAGATCCTTGATTTTAAAAACATGGTGTAGATACTCCTTAGTCTTCTGTATCATATCAGCATCATCTCCTGTAATTAGTAAGTTCTCAACATAAACCAAGACAACTACTATTTTACCTTGAACCTTTGTGGTAAAAAAAAAATCCAAGTGACTTTGAATGAAACTAGAAGCTGTCAATGCAGATGTTAGCTTGATATTCCACTGCTTAGAGTTTGTTTAAGCCCATACATATTTGAGTAGTCGATAGACTTGTTGTTGTCCCTCACAAGTGAATCCCTGTGGTAGCTCCATATACATCTCTTTAGATAAATCACCTTGCAAAAAAGCATTGCATACACCCATTTGATGAATGTCCCACTTATACATTGCTTCTAAGAAAATAACAGTTCTCACTATTACCATTTTAATAACTGGGGAGAGTGTTTCTTGATAATCGAGTCCTTCTCTTTAGCACGACCCCAAACTCCTTCCTTAGAATGTCGTGATGGCACATAATCTCTAAGACTAGGTAATCCTAACAGATATTGAAAGATAGCAGAAATAATAACATAAACTTCAATTTAAACTGTTAAACTATCATAATGAACTCAACGATACAATCATCAATAACTTCCCAAAACCTGGTGGACCCGAATCATAAATTCTACAAGAATGTACTAATAGTTTCAAAATACAATACTGTTTTGGAACAGGAAATAAACAGTGGAACATCTAAAAACAGAAGGTGACTTCGAGACTGCGAACGTTGATCAGGTATACCTTGCAGTCTCTGAAAGTAACCAATCAATCACTGGCATCCATTACGGGCAGATGTAACCAGATCTGCATAAAAATGTACAGAAGCATAGTATGAGTACACCACAAGAGTACCCACTAAGTATCAAGTCTAACATCGGTAGAGTAGTGACGAGGCCAGGTCAAGAAACTACTAGGATAAAATATACTAAACAAAGTATGGCATATTCTAATAATGAAAATCAAGGAAGTAAATGACATGTAAGCAGTTCAACAATGTAGGCTAACCACAAAAATTTAAGCGGTAAAGTCAACAAGGAGTGAACACATGAAGAAAACAACAAGTAGACAAACACAGATAATTTCAAGTACAACAATGAAGAAACAACAAGAACTGCTCAACCAACAAGCCTTTTTAACATAAGAGGTGCAACAAAAGTCATAACAGAGGTACCGTCTCGTATCCACATGTCACAATTTCAATCACAATCTTTTCTTTTATCACTACATGAGCCTTACATTTATTTTTGAAAATAGTTTTCTGAAATAGCTACACGCGTTTTAGCCCCCTTATCTTACCGCGTGGCTTCAAGTAATTCTCTTACGAGCAACACACGCATCAATTCCGTGATGACCCAAAAGGACATATTTAAATTTAATAATTATTTCTATGTTCTGAGACCTCAAATAGCACTATTCATCATTCCTCTACTTACGTGCGCAGTATGTATAATTTTCGGAAAGTTGTTATATGAAAAATTGATTAAAATGTGAAATAGAGCTTTGAAACTCAATTAAGTTGACTTTGATCAACATTTTGATCAAATGGACCCGAATCAGTATTTTGACAGTTCTTGAAGGTCCGTATCGTGATTTGGGACTTTGGCGTATGCCCGAAATTTAATTTGGAGGTCCCTAGCTCAAGTTATGGCCATTTAACAAAAACTAGAAATTTAAAGGCTAAAGATTTTCAAAGTTTGACCACGCATTTGAATTTTTGATATCGGGGTCGGAATACGATTCTGAAATTTTAATAGGTCCATTATGTCATTTATGACTAGTGTGCAAAATTTCAGGTCAATTGGACTTGATTTGATAGGTTTCGGCATCGAATGTAGAAGTTGAAATTTTTTAAGTTCCATAAGCTTGAATTGGGGTAGGATTCGCGGTTTTCGCATTGTTTGATCTGATTTAAGGTTTCAACTAAGTTTATATGATGTTTTAGGACTTGTTGGTATATTTGGTTGAGGTCCCGGTGGCCTCAGGTGGATTCCGGATGGTTAACGGATCAAAATTTGGACTTAAGGAAAATCTAAAATTTTGGCCTTCTAGTGTAATCGCATCTACGGAATTTGACCGTAGGTGCGAGCTCGCATAAGCGAGCCATGCCTCGCAGAAGTGTCCAGTCCACAGAAGCGGAAGGGCTGTCGCAGAAGCGCGATCGCAGAAGCGGTCCATGCATCGCAGAAGCGGGAAAAGGGGGAAGGGGCAGCCTTTTGCAGAAGCGGACTCTTCTTTGCAGAAGCGGACTCTTGTCCGCAGAAGCGAGCCATCCAGCAGAAGTGACCCAACTTCCGTAAAAGCGGAACCGCAGATGCTGTCGAGTGTCCGCAGATACGAAAAGGCCTGGACAGAACCCATAAAATCGGAAGTTAGCCATTTTTACTTATTTTTGATTTTTGAGTCTCGGATTTAGGCGATTCCAAAGGGACTTTTCATGAATTTGAATTGGGTAAGTGTTCTATAACCAAGAGTGATTATATTTCATAAATCCATGTCTATATTCATCATTTATTTCGGATTTAGATGGAAGAAATTCGAATTTTTGTAAAACTTTCCAAAAAAGAAAATGTAAGATTTGAAGGTCCATTTGACATCGAAATTTGATAATTTTTGTATGGTTGGACTCGTCTCAAAACGGGTGTTTGGATTTCATATGTTTTTTCGAGATTCGAGATGTGGGCCCCACTGTTATGTTTGAGATGAATTTTGGATTTTAATCCAAAAAATTAGTAAATTCATATGGAATTAATTCCTACGATTTGTATTGAGTATATTGAATTGTTTATGACTAGATTTGAGGATTTCAGACACGAATTTGGAATCTTGAATTTGGTTGCAAGCGAGGTAAGTGTCGTGGTTAACCTTGACTTGAGGGAGTAGGATTTAATTGTCTATTTGCTACGAGATTTAATGTGCGGGGTACAATGTATATGTGAGGTGACGAGTACTTATGCGTTGTGGTTGAGTCAAAGCATACTGGAGGATTTTATTTCATTTTGAATGATTGCCTATTTAATTATTGTATTCTTGTTTAATTTTATTCATTAAATTTTTATTGATTTAATTATTGTTGAATATGGTGAGAAAGAGTGTAAAAGCACGAAGGGTGATGCCATGCCATTTTTATTATTTATACTATCATTGTCATGGTGAGAAAGAGTGTAAAAGCACGAAGGGTGATGCCGTGCCATTTTCAGAGAGTGTAAAAGCACGAATGGTGATGCCGTGCCAAAAGAGAGTTAAAGCACGAAGGGTGATGCTATGCCAATTATTATTATTATTATATATTTATCAGTTTATTGGAGGAATGAGAGTAAAAGCACGAAGGGTGGTGCCGTGCCATTTTCATATTATCAGTTGCTCATTTTATTGTTGAGGAATTAATTGGCTGCTAAGTGATAATTCTCCTGCTGAAATTATTATATCAACCCCCTTCGCATGTTCCCTCCCAAATTTATAAAGTGTTATTTATTGTTTTATTGTTGCTTCGTATTTGTATATACTTGTACAGGTTGTTTACGTACGTGTCCTGTCATAGCCTCGCCACTACTTCGTCTAGGCTAGGCTCGAAACTTACGGAGTACATGGGGTCGGTTGTAGTCATACTACACTCTACACTTCTTGTGCAGATTTTAGAGTTGGTCCCAGCGGCGTACCATAGACGTGCTCGGATTCAGCCACTGAGATGAGACTTGAGGTATAACTGCACAACGTTCGCAGTTCTGAAGTCCCATTCTATCTTATCTTGGCTGTGTATTATCTTTCAAACAACTTGAATTTCATTCAGACCTTATTTGTATTATCCTAGTAGCTCGTGCATTTGTGACACCAGATTCTGGGATGTATTTTGATGATTCGGTAGTTATGGTCTTCCGCACTTTATTTCAGTAATTGACTTCTATTTAATTTAATTTGCTTAAAAATAGTTAAGATTATTTTAACATTGGTTTGCCTAGCAAGTGAAATGTTAGGCGCCATCACGCTCCTAAAGGTGGAAATTTTGGTTCATGACAGTTGGTATGAGAGCCCTAG
Source organism: Nicotiana tomentosiformis (assembly GCF_000390325.3). Lineage (NCBI taxonomy): Eukaryota > Viridiplantae > Streptophyta > Magnoliopsida > Solanales > Solanaceae > Nicotiana > Nicotiana tomentosiformis. Next base: position 134,673,588 of record NC_090813.1, read on the forward strand.
ATTACTTAGGTCTCACGAGTCACGAGCAAGCTTAGTAGAGTCTGAAGGATTGGTACAGAGACATCTGTACTTATCTTTCAGAGGCTATGAAGGTTAGGAACAATATTACTTCTTTCTTATTTTGTCATGCGATTTTATTCTATCATCGATGATTGAACCATTCTATTCTTATTCTCTCGTAGATGGTGAGAACACGTAATACATCTACCGATGGATAGGGACCAGAGCCCTCGGTGGAAACTATGACCAGGGGTAGAGGTCGAGGCCGAGGTCATGCTAGAGGCCGAGGTAGAGGCATACGTAGAGCTCAGTCTAGAGCTCGAGAAACAACACCTGTTGTAGAACCTTAGATGAATCTTCAGGAGGAGATTCCAGTTCAGACTGTATCGGTTGGACCAGTTCAGGTTCTGGAAGGATTCATAGCTACTCCAGTGCTTCAGGACGCTCTAGTCCGTTTGGTGAGTCTTATGGAAGGCGTGGCCCAGAATGGTACGTTTCCAGTGGCACCGGCCATCTCACAGGCTGGGGGAGGAGCACAAACTCCCAGTACTCCCACTCCGGAGCAGATGGCTCCCCAGTATCAGGCTCCAGCAGCCCTGCCAGTTGGGGTAGTTCAGCCAGTTGTTGCGGCACAGGCTGGTGATAGGCCCGCCATGTCTTCTGAGGCCTTATTGATACTGGATAAGTTTACTAAGCTCTTTCTAGTTCACTTCAGTGGTAAACTTCTGAGGACCCACATGATTATCTTGACCGTTGCCATGAGGTATTGCGGAACATGAGTATAGTTGAGACCAATGAGGTCGATTTAGCTGTATTTCAAATGACGGGTTCCGCTAAGAGGTGGTGGAGAGATTATACATTGACCAGACCAGTTGAATTGGGAGCAGTTCTCACAGCTATTTCTAGAGAAGTTCCTCTATATCACATTTGAGCGTCTACAGCAGGGCAATATGACTGTTACTCAGTACGAGACCCGTTTTGTGGATTTAGCCCATCATTCTCTCTCCTTACTACCTACGGAGGGAGAGAGAGTGAGGAGGTTTATTGAGGGACTCACTCACCCTATCAGGCTTCAGATGGCCAAGGATATCGAAAGTGAGATTTCCTTTCAGGCGGCTGCTAATGTTGCGAGGAGGATCGAGATGGTTCTTGCACAGGAGAGAGGGCAGGGGTCTAATAAGAGGACTCGTCAGTTTGGTGGGTTCAGTGGTGCCTCGTCTGGAGGCAGGGGTAATTTTGGTAGAGTCCATCCTCCCTGGCCGTTTCATTCAGCGCTCCAGGCATCCCACAATACTTCAGGTGGTCACGGCCCTTATGTGTCTCATTCCGACTAGCTAGCTTACAGTGCACCACCAACTCCTATTAATGCACCTACAATCCAGAGTCATCAGAGTGGTTATCCAGGCCGACATGGCCAGTTCCAGGGTCAGCAGTCACAACAGCGGAAAACCTATTATACTTGTGGTGATCCGAGACACATTTCTAGATTTTGCCCTCGGGCATCGGGCAGTTCACAGCAGCAGAGTTCCCGTGCTATGATTCCAGCACCAATTGTTTTGCCACCCGCCCAGCAAGATAAGGGTAGAGGTCAAACAGCTAGAGCTGGAGGTCAGGTCGTTCGAGGTGGAGTCCAGCCACTTAGATGCCATCTCAGGGATGCGGATCAGCCCCGATTCTATGCTTTTCCAGCTAGGCCTGAGGCCGAGTCATCCGATACAGTGATCATAGGTATTGTTACAATTTTCCATAGAGTGGCTTCAGTTCTATTTGATCTAGGATCTACTTATTACTATGTGTCCTTCTATTTTGCTTCATATCTGGTTGTGCCTCATGATTCTCTGATTGCTTCGGTGTGTGTGTCTACACCGGTGGGAGATTCTGTTGTGGTAGATCATGTCTATTGCTTGTGTGTGGTTACTATTGGGAGTCTTGAGACTAGCGTGAATCGTCTACCTCTTGATATGGTAGATTTTGATGTAATCTTGGGTATGGATTGGCTGTCACCTTATCATGCTATATTAGATTGTCACGCCAAAACGGTGACCTTAGCTATGCTAGGGTTACCTGGACTAGAGTGGAAAGGGACTCCTGGCCATTCTATCAGCAAGGTTATCTCTTATGTGAAAGCTCGGTGTATGGTCGAGAAGGGGTGTCTAGATTATTTGGCTTATATTCGCGATCACAGCGCAAAAGTTCCTTCTATGGATTCAGTTCTAGTTGTCCGTGAATTTCCAGATGTATTTTCTGCAGATCTGCCGGGAATGCCACCCGACAGAGATATTGACTTCAGTAATGATTTAGCTCCAGGCACTCTGCCCATTTCTATTCCACCATACCGTATGGCCCCGCCGGAGTTGAAAAAATTGAAGGAGGAATTACAAGACTTGCTTGATCAGGGATTCATTAGACCCAGTGTCTCACCCTAGGGTGCACCAGTACTATTTGTAAAGAATAAAGATGGCTCTATGAGGATGTGTATAGATTATCGGCAGTTGAATAAGGCCACTATCAAAAACAAATAGTTTTTGCCAAGAATTGATGACTTATTCGATCAACTTCAGGGTGCCAAGGTATTTTTGAAGATCGATTTGAGGTCTGGTTACCATCAGTTGAAGATTAGGGCATCCGATGTCCCTAAGATAGCTTTTTGGACTCGGTATAGGCATTATGAATTCCTAGTGATGTCATTTGGGCTGACAAATACCCCAAAAACATTTATGGATTTGATGAACCGGGTATTCAAACCCTATTAGGATTCTTGTGTGGTTGTATTCATTGATGATATCTTGATTTACTCCAGCAATCGAGAGGAGCATGAGCAGCATCTTTGGATTGTGCTTCAGACTTGAAAAATAATCAATTATATGCAAAATTTTCAAAATGTGAATTTTGGTTAGACTCAGTTGCCCTTTTGGGACATGTTGTATCGGCAAAAGGTATAAAAGTGGATCCTAAGAAGATTGAGGCTGTTCAGAATTGGCCTATACCTACTTCAGCTATAAAGATCCCGAGTTACCTAAGTTTGGTAGGTTATTATCACCGGTTTGTGGAGGGATTTTCATCTATAGCATCTCCATTGACCAAATTGACCTAGAAGGGTGCCCCATTCAGATGGTCAGACAAGTGAGGGTTGAGCTTTCAGAAGCTCAAGACCGCTCTGACTACGGCGCCAGTGTTGGTATTACCCACATGTTCGGAATCTTATACGGTGTATTGTGATGCATCTCGCATTGGGCTTGGTGCAGTATTGATGCAACATGGAAGGTTGATTGCATATGCGTCGCGGTAGTTGAAAGTTCAAGAGAAGAATTATCCTGTTCATGACTTAGAATTGGCAGCCATTATTCATGCGCTGAAGATTTGGAGGCATTACCTTTACGGTATCTCGTGTGAGGTATTTACTGATCATCATAGCCTTCAGTATCTGTTCAAATAAAAAGATCCCAATTTGAGGCAGAGAAGATGGTTGGAGTTGTTGAAGGACTATGATATCATTATTTTGTATCACCCCGGAAAGGCCAATGTGGTGGCTGATGCTTTGAATAGAAAGGTTGTGAGTATAGGCAGTCTCGCGTATATTCCGGTTGGTGAGAGACCGTTAGCGTCAGATGTTCAGACTTTGGCTAATCAGTTCGTGAGGTTAGATGTTTCAGAACCCAGTCGGGTTCTAGCTTGCACAGTCGCTCGGTCTTCTTTATATGGGCGCATCAGAGAGCGGCATTATGATAATCCTCATTTACTTGTCCTTAAGGACACGGTGCGGAACGGTGATGCCAAACAGGTTGTTGTGGGGGAAGATGGTGTTTTGCGAATGCAGGGTCGTATTTGAGTGCCTAATGTGGACGGGCTTCGTGAATTAATCCTTGAAGAGGCACACAATTCTAGGTATTCTATTCTTCCAGGTGCCGCCAAAATGTATCAAGATTTATGAAAACATTAATTGTGGAGGAGAATGAAGAAGGATATAGTTACATATGTAGCTCGGCGTCTAAATTGTCAACAAGTCAAGTACGAGCATGAGAGACCTGGTGGTTTGCTTCAGAAGTTAGAAATTCCTGAGTGGAAGTGGGAGCGTATCACTATGGATTTTGTTGTTGGACTCCCACGGACTCAGAGAAAATTCGACGCAGTTTGGGTCATTGTGGACAGGTTGACCAAGTCAGCACATTTCATTCCAATGGCAGTTACCTATTTTTCAGAGTGGTTAGCTGAAATTTACATTCGTGAGATTGTCCGCCTTCACGGTGTGCCCGTGTCTATTTTTTCAAATCGAGGTACGTAGTTTACCTCACACTTCTGGAGGGTTGTACAACGTGAGTTAGGCACGCGGGTTCAGTTGAGTACAACATTTCATCCACAGACAGATGGACAGTCAGAGCACACTATTCAGATGTTGGAAGATATGCTTCGCGCTTATGTTATATAATTTGGAGGTTCTTGGGATCAGTTCTTTCCACTTGCGGAGTTTGACTACAATAATAGCTACCAGGCGAGCTTTCAGATGGCTCCATATGAGGCATTATACAGAAAGCAATGTCGTTCACCAGTTGTCTGGTTTGAACCGGGAGAGGCTCTGTTGTTGGGTACCGATTTGGTACACGATGCCTTGGATAAGGTCAAAATTATTCAAGATCGACTTCGTACAACTCAGTATAGGCAAAAGAGTTATGCCGACCGTAAGGTTCATGATATTGCATTCATGGTTGGAGAAAGAGTATTGCTCCGGATTTCACCTATGAAAGGTGTAATGAGGTTTGGAAAGACGGGCAAGTTGAGCCCTAGGTATATAGGACCCTTCGAAATTCTTGAAAGGGTGGGCGAAGTAGCCTACATGCTTGTGTCTATGCTTCGGAAATATCATGGTGATCCGTCCTATGTGTTAGATTTCAGCTCAGTCCAATTGGACAAGGATTTGACTTACGAAGAGGAGCCGGTAGCTATTCTAGCCCAGCAGGTCCGACAGTTGAGGTCTAAGAGTTATCCTTCAGTTCGGGTGCAATGGAGAGGTCAATCAATTGAGACAACTACCCGGGAGTCGGAGTCGGATATGCAGAGTAAATATCCAAACCTTTTTACCATCTCAAGTACTTTTCTAATTCCGTTCGAGGACGAACGTTTATTTTAGAGGCGGAGAATGTGATGACCCAAAAGGTCATTTTTAAATTTAATAATTATTTCTGTGTCCTAAGACCTCAAATAAAACTATTCATCATGCCTCAACTTGCGTGCGTAGTCCGTATATTTTTTGGAATGTTTTTATATGAAAATTTGATTAAAATGTGAAATAGAGCTTTGAAACTCAATTTAGTTGACTTTGGTCAATATTTTGAGAAAACGGACCTGGATCAGTATTTTGAAAGTTCTGGTAGGACCGTATCATGATTTGGGACTTGGGCATATGCCCATAATTTAATTTGGAGGTCCCTAGCACATGTTATGGCCATTTAACGGAAACTAGAAATTTAAAGGCTAAAGATTTCCAAAGTTTGACCACGGATTTGAATTTTTGATATCGGGATCGGAATCCGATTCAGGAAATTTGAATAGGTCTGTTATGTCAGTTATGACTAGTATGCAAAATTTGAGCTCAATCGGACTTGATTTGATAGGTTTTGGCATCGAATGTAGAAGTTGAAAATGTTTAAATTCCTTAAGCTTGAATTGGGGTAGGATTCGTGGTTTTAACATTGTTTGATGTGATTTGAGGTCTCGACTAAGTTCGTATGATGTTTTAGGAGTTTTTGGCATATTTGGTTGAGGTCCTGGGGGCCTCGGGTGGATTTCGGATGGTTAACGGATCAAAATTTGGAGAATTAAGGAAAATCTAAAATTTTGGCCTCCTAGTGTAATCGCACCTGCGGATTTTGGACCGCAGGTGCAAGCTCGCAGAAGCGGGCGGACTATCACAGAAGCGCGACCGCAGAAGCGGTCCACGCATCGTAGAAGCGGGAAAACGGGGAAGGGGCAGCCTTGCGCAGAAGCGGACTCTTCTTCGCAGAAGTGAGTCCGCAGAAGCAGACTCTTTTCCACAGAAGTGATCCAACATCCGCAAAAGTGGAACCGCATATGCGGTCAAGTGTTCGCATATGCGAAAAGGCCTGGATAGAACCCATACAATCGGAAGTTAGCCATTTTTACTCATTTTTGAGTTTTGAGTCTCGGATTTAGGCGATTCCAAAGGGAGTTTTCACGACTTTGAATTGGGTAAGTGTTCTATAACCAAGAGTGATTATATTTTATAAATCCATGTCTATATTCATCATTTATTTTGGATTTAGATGGAAGAAATTGGAATTTTTGTAAAACTTTTCAAAAACAAAAATTTAAGATTTGAAGGTCCATTTGACATCAGAATTTGATAATGTTTGAATGGTTGGACTCGTCTCAGAACGGATGTTCGGATATCGTAAGTTTTTCCGATATTCGAGACGTGGGCCCCACTGTTGATGTTTTAGATGAATTTAGGATTTTAATCCGAAAAAGTAGTAAAGTCATATGGAATTAATTCCTACGATTTGTATTGAGTATATTAAATTGTTTATGACTAGATTTGAGGATTTAGGACATGAATTCATGAGGCAAAGGTTTAATGGAATCTTGAATTTGGTTGCAAGCGAGGTATGTGTTGTGGTTAACTTTGACTTGAGGGAGTAAAATTTAATTGTCTATTTGCTACGTGATTTAATGCGCGAGTACAACGTATATGTCAGGTGACAAGTACTTATGCGTTGTGGTTGAGTCAAAGCATACTGGAGGATTTTATTTCATTTTGAATAATTTCCTATTTAATAAAGATATTCCTGTTTAAGTTTATTATTGATTATTTGATCATATTCATGAAATATTTATTGATTTAATTATTGTTGAATATGGTGAGAAAGAGTGTAAAAGCACGAAGGGTGATGCCGTGCCATTTTTATTATTTATATTATCATTGTCATGGTGAGAAAGAGTGTAAAAGCACGAAGAGTGATGCTGTGTCATTATTTAGTGTAAAAGCATGAAGAGTGATGCCGTGCCATTTTTAGAGAGTGTAAAAGCACGAATGGTGATGTCGTGCGAAAAGAGAGTTAAAGAACGAAAGGTGATGCCGCGCCAATTATTATTATTTATTTATCAGTTTTTTGGAGGAATGAGAGTAAAAGCACGAAGGGTGGTGCCGTGCCATTTTCATATTATCAGTTGCTCATTTTATTGTTGAGGAGTTAATTGGCTGCTAAGTGATAATTCTCCTGCTGAAATTATTGTTTCAAACCCCTTCGCATGTTCCCTCCCAAATTTATAAAGTGTTATTTATTGTTTTATTGTTGCTTCGTATTTGTACATACTTGTACAAGTTGTTTATGTACGTGTCCTGTTATAGCCTCGCCACTACTTCATCAAGGTTAGGCTCGTCACTTACGGAGTACATGGGGTCGGTTATACTCATACTACACTCTGCACTTCTTGTGTAGATTTTGGAGTTAGTTCCAGTGGCGTACCATAGATGTGCTCCGATTCAGCTACTCAGATGAGACTTGAGGTATAACTGCACAGCGTTCGTAGTTCTGAAGTCCCCTTCTATCTTATCTTAGCTGTGTATTATCTTTCAAACAACTTGAATTTCATTCAGACCTTATTTGTATTATCCTAGTAGCTCGTGCACTTGTGACACCAGATTCGGGGATGTATTTTGATGATTCGGTAGTTATGGTCTTCTGCACTTTATTTCAATAATTGACTTCTGTTTAATTTAATTTGCTTAAAAATGGTTAAGAAATTTTAACGTTGTCTTGACTATCAAGTGAAAATATTTGGTGCCATCACGGTCCTGAAGGTGGGAATTTCGGATCGTGATAAATTCCCACCTTATCTCACCGCATGCGTATCTACCCCTATCTTTATACCAACGCATGCGTATCAATATCCTAACACAATAATCAACTTGCACCACATGTGTCCATATGCCTCAACAGTGCCAAAAACCAACAATACCAATGTTATCACAACATATAGCCCATGGCTCAATCACAATATGTACAAAAATCTTAATAACAAGAAAATGAATGAGGAATACTCAACAAGGTAAGATATCTCAATAATTACCAACATCAACCTCAATGTGATAACGACTTCCACAACTTCAACACCAATAACTCAACAAGAAGATATTCCAAGAAATAACAACTTCAAGTAAGAGTATTTCAACAATAAAAGGGTAACAAGACAATAAGAAAGGTACCAACTTCAACTAAGCATGTAAGAGCAATTACAACAATAAAGAGTGTAACAAACGTTAACAACATGAATTAGAACATGTGAGGGTAAATTTAACCATAAAAGATGTAACACGTTATAACAAATTCAAGTAGATACATGAAAGAAGTCTAAAAGTCTAAACCGGCCAAAATACCATATATAGCCGGTGTACACACTCGTCGCCTTGTGTATACATCTTTTACATAGTACAATTAGCGCAATAACCCAAATCCTAAGGGGTAGTTCCCCAACACATAATTAGACAAGATACTTACCTCAGCTAAGCCAAATCAACCCTCGAATATAACTTTTCCCCTAAATTTCATCTCCACACAGCTCAAATCTTACCAAAAATGACTTATTATCATCTAAGAATGCAAGGGAAACCAATTACAATAGATAAAGCTTTGATCTTTACATAATTTCCAAAAAGTCAACAAAATTCAACCCCATGTCTGTTCTGTCAAAACTCGGGTACAAGGGTAGATTTCGACTATTCATAACCCAACGAGTCCATATATGTGTTTTGTTTTCAAATTTGAGTCCAAATCGACTCTCAAAACACAAATATTCATTTTCAAAAACATTGACAAAAATACCCAAGTTTTCTCTTTGATTCTCATAAATTTGATGTTAAATCTAAGATATAATCATGAAATATAGATGAAAATTGATTAGAATCACTTACTTAATGTTTTTAGTTGAACATCCCCTCTCTAAATTGCCTCCTACCGAGTTTGGGGGTTCTAAAATGAGAGAAAATGATATAAAATCCCGACTCCCACCACTTTTTGTTCACTTGCAGATGTCGCAATTGCGACACTGGGTTCACAATTGTGAACCCTCTCAATTGCGGCCACTGACATACTGATGAGATGTCACAATTGCGTCCTCCTCGCAAATGTGAGAAAACGGTCGCAAATGCGAACTAGCCTACCCCAATCCCAGAATTCAATAATGATAAAAAGGTATCACAATTGCAATACCTGAGCCTCCCCTGCCATGTTCATGATTGCGATGAAGGTGCTCGCAATTGTGACATCAGAGCACCGGCACACCAGCAATCCTGTTTTCAGTTCAAAACCATTCTAAAGCAAGTCTGAAACTCATCTGAGCCCTCGGGGATCCAAATCAAACATCTACACAAGTCTAAAAACATCATACACACTTGATCACGTGATAAAAATATAAAAATAATATCTAAAACTACGAATTGGACATCAAAACGCATGAATTTCAAAGAAAAGTTCAAGAACCTCTAGAATTGCAACCAAGCGTCCGAATCCCACCAAATCAACTCTAAATAACACCAAATTTCACAAACAAGTTGTAAATTGCGTAACGGACCTATTCCAAGTCCCAAAACAAAATTCTGAACCCGATAGCTAAAAGTCAACCTACGGTCAAACTTGAAAAACTTTTAAACCTCAAATTGCCAACTTTCGGCAAAACAACACAAATCAGCCTACGGACCTCCAAATTGAATTTCGGGCATACGCCCTATTCCAAAATTATGATACAAACTTATCGGAGCCATCAAAACACTATTTTGGGGGTCATTATTTACAAATTCAAACTTTGGTCAATATTTCTAACTTAGGATTTTAAGCCAAGAACCAAGGGTCCAAATAAACCCAAAACCTTCTCAGAACGAAATCAATCAACCTCGCAAGTCATAAAACCACAAATACACATGTGAAAAGCATAAAAAGAGAACATGGGGCACAAATACACAAAACGACAGGTCAGATCGTTACAAGACCCTTTGGTAAGCAACCTTGCTTTAAACCATTCTACTTCTCCTGTAGCTTTATATTTAATCTTTTATACCCATCGACAGCCAATTGTCTTCTTCCCTTTTGGAAAAGGGACCATCGTCCATGTCTTCTTATCTTGCAATGTCTGGATTTATGTCTACATTGCCTCTATCCACCTGGAGTCTTTAATTACTTCTGCATAAGACTTAGGCTCAGTATCTGTAGAGAACTTGGTGATGAAGCTTTGATTTTTGTGAGACAAGAAATCATAGCTTATGACATCTAAAATAGGATATAGACATGTATGTGCTCCTGTTTGCTTGTCAGTCCTCACATAATCCTTAAGCCAAATAGGTGGCTTAGTTGTTATACATGATCTTCTTTCAGTCAAATCTACTGCATGAGATTATTCTATTTCTTCTATATCTTCAAAATGATCTTCTATATCCCCATAAGGCTCCTCAATTTCATGATTTTATTGATCTAAATTTTTTGATGCATTTGGAGTTTGTTGTGTGTTAATCAGGTAGAATACTCCTGTTTGCAATGTCAAGATCATCCAGTACGCACAATCTTTGTAATTTTATAATATCAGTAACATGAGGGCTTTGGATTTATTGACTATCCTGGAAGGGAAATATACTTTCATGAAATACAATATCTTTACTGATAAAGCACACTTTATTAGATAAGTCAAAAAGTTTGTATCCTTTTTTATGAACACCATATCCCAACAATACTGACTTTACTGCTCTTCGACCAAACTTATCTTATTTTGGCACTGTAGTTGCATATCAAAGAAAACCTATTACTCTCATGTGAACCAGAGAAGGTGGTTATTGTACAATACTTCAAAATGTGATTTGCCTTTCAAGATATTAGATGAAATCCTACTGATTATATATATTGCAGTCTACACATGTCCCCTAGAATCGAATTGGCAAATTAGGTTGAAAGCTAATTGCTCTTGTTGTTTTTAGGATGTGCCTATGCTTCCTCTAGACTTCTCCATTTTGTTGAGGAGTGTGTGGACATGAACGTTGGTGTAAGATCCCATGATGTGTAAACAATTCTTGGAAAATCATGTTAAGAAACTCAGATTTATTATTTGATCAGAACACTTAATCATTCTTCCAAATTGATTAAGAATCATTGTAATGAATGTTTTAAGTAACTTAGACACATATCACTTCACTCTCATAAAAAAATCCATATCCATCTGGTGTGATCATCAACCAAGGTCAAAAAGTAATTCATTTTATTGTAAGTTGGAGCTTTATAAGGGTCCCATACATCTATGTATATCAAATGAAAAGGTTCATCTGCTCTACTAGTACTAACGGGAAAAGGTAACCTTGTTTGTCTAGACAAAATACATACATCACAATGTTGTAAATGAAAAGCATCATTATTCCTAAATGCAAAAACAATTCTAAGAATTTCCATAGGCACATGAGCTAATCTTCTATGCCAAACTTCAGGTTCCATCATCAGTTCTACTACCATAGACTTTGCTCCATTTATTCCAGCTTTCTTACAATGTATCCTCAGCACATATAAACCATCTTCTTCCCTACCAGTCGCCTTCACTCTCCCAGTGCAAAGATCTTGAAACACAAAATGTTCAGGAAACAATATTGCACAATATTCCAGTTCCTTGGTCATTTTGGATACTAATAAGAGATTGAATTTAAAACATGGCACACAAAGCACATCCTTAAGGATATCACCTCCTGTCAAAGGAATGTTTCCTACTTTTGTGACTAGCAAAATCTCTTGTAGTCATTTGCACATTCCCAACACTTCCTACTTTACCATCATTCACTAACAAACATTTATTTCCTATCATATGGTTTGTAGCCCCTGTATATACTATCCAATAGACTACATTATGTCTGTATAACTTGCAGCACCAGAATTAAAGCCAAGGCTACAACTGTACATCTGTATGACGATTCTATGAAGGAGGAAGACTTGAGAATGTGGCATGGAAGGCTTGGACATGCTCCATATAAAGTGGTGAAGCACATTCCAAACAAAAAGTTTAAGGTTAGTGGTGATAGAATAAAGGAATGCACAATCTGTCCTTTAGCTAGACATGAAGATATCCTTTCCCAAAAAGTGCAAATAGATCAAATGAACCCTTTCAATTGATGCATGTAGATGTATGGGGTCCATATAGAGTTCAAACTCACAGTGGACATAGATTTTCTCACTAAAGTAGATGACTGTAGTAGAATTATAATGATTTACTTGCTGAGGATCAAGAGTGATGCGGTTCTATGTTTAAGACAATTTTTTAGCCTTAATAAAGACTCAATTTGATGTAATATTGAAAATCTTAAGAAGTGATAATGGATTCAAGTTTTTTAATTCTGAATGCTAAAATCTGTTTCAATCTTATGGAATGATCAATCAAAGTTCATGTGTCCACACTCACAGTAAAATGGGGTTGTGGAAAGCAAGCACAAACACATATTGGAAGTAGCTAGAGTCATCACACTACAGGGACATCTGTCTCTTAAGTTTTGCGGAGAGTGTGTGCAGGCAACTATTTATGTGATAAACATGCTTCCTTTATCAGTGTTTTATCAGGAAAGTCATCCTTTGAGGTCTTGTATGGGAGAGCACCATCACTGCAGCATATGATAACTATAGGTTGTTTGTGTTTTGCTGAGATTGTAAGAGAAGGAGATAAATTTGCAGCTGCATCAGTTGGGGCTGTACTGATGGGATACTCATCATCCCAGAAGGGTTACAGATTGTATAATATTTTAACTAACTCATTCTTTGTCATCATGGATATCAAATTTATGGAACACATCTTTCCCTTCATGTTGCTAAAGGATGGAAAATTATAGATTTTTCCTAATGGTGTGCTAGACTCACCTACTATCAATGATGCAATATCAACTAACAGTGATAATGTACCAGAATCAGCAGGATCACCAGATGAGGAAACATCCTCTCAAGAAGCATCAACTGCTGTAGATGAAAAACTATTATCACCACATTCTGTCTCTTGAAGATACACAACCTCAGCTAGATTCCTCTTCGGAACAAACCACACTCAATAATGCAGATAGTCAGCTCAGAAAGTCAGCTAGGACTATTAAAGAGCCTGTGTGGATGCAGGATTATGTCTACAATGGTTCACTGACAGGTTATATTGAAAAATATCATTGCAAGTATCTAATGCAAAGCTACCTAAGTCATGCAGGTGTGTCAACCAAATATCAGTCATACTTGTCCAAAATTACCAGCATAAGGGAACCTGTAAGCTATGAGGAAGCTGCATCAGATCCTAAATAGTTGAAGCCATGAATGAAGAACTGATTGCACTCAAATAAAATGGGACTTGGAATCTGGTAGATTTGCCAACAGGAAAGGTTCCTATTGGGTGTAAACGAGTATTCAAAATAAAGTATAGGGCCAATGAAGAGATTGAAAGATACAAGTACAATTAGTGGCCAAGGGATACAATCTAGTAGAAATGTTAGACTACTAGGAAACTTTTTCCCCTGAAGTCAATATAGTGATAGTAAGAGTTGTCCTAGCCTTGGCAGCAACAAACAATTGGAATTAGCATCAAATAGATGTTTACAATGCGTTTCTACAAGGAGACTTCACTGAAGAAGTTTATATGTACATACCACAGGCATTTTTCACCCCGGGGAGAAATTATGTAGGCTACATAAATCCCTTTATGGTTTAAAGCAAGCTTCAAGTTAATGGAATCTAAAATTAACTAAAGCACTACTCAGCTCAGGCTTTATGTAGAGCCATTTTGACTACTCTTTGTTCACAAAGAAACAAGGAACAAAGCTAGTAATCATCCTAGTATATTGTCACGGCCCAATTCCCGCTATAGGTCATGATGGCGCCCAACGTCGCCGCTAGGCAAGCCAATGCTTCTACCTCAAGCTCCAGGTCCCCCAGCTCCCCATCCTTCTACGTGTTCGCAACTCCCTATCGCGTTTGCGAAGGGTAACCCAGTTCCTTCTCCGCATTCGCAACCTCCTCATCGCGTTCGTGCTGAACATTTCCCCACCGTCCAAAAATCCTTCTTCGCGATCGTGTAAGCCCACTCACGGTCGCGAAGCACGACACCAGCACTAGCAACCAGCAACATCAAAACAAAAGAAAATGGTCTAAAACTATCCCCGAAACACACCCGAGGCCCCCGGGACCCCGTCCAATCACACAAATAAGTCCCAAAGCATGACACGAACCTACTTGAGGCCTCAAATCACACCAAATAATACCCAAACTAAGAATCGACGATCCAAATCCTTCTTTAAACTTTCTAACATTCCAAATTCGATGAACACGTCCGAATCATACTTAAATATTTTGGAATGATGCCAAACTTTACGTACAAGTAATGAATTACAATACAAACCTATTCCATGATTCGGAACCCCAAACAGACTTCGATAACATCAAAGTATACTTCAAACCAAACTTAGAAAATTCTAAACCTTCAAAATGCTAACTTTCCACAATAAGCACTGAAATGCTCTCGGGCCACCCTATACTCAACCCGAGCATACGCCCAACTCCAAAATCATCATACGAACCTATTGGAACCTTCAAATCTCGATTCCGAGGTCGTTTATTCAAAAGTCAAACTTTAGTCAACTATTGCAACTTAATGCTTCCGAATTGAGATGTTTCCATCCAAATCAATTTCTGAACTTTCCGGCCTCGCGTACAAGTCATAAAACATGAAGTGAAGCTACTCAAGTCCTCAAACCGCCAAACGACGCGCTAGAGTTCAAAACAACCGGTCGGGTCGTTACATTCTCCCCCACATAAACATATGTTCGTCCTCGAACGTGTCAAGAACCATTCCACAGTTGCCCAAAATCACTGTTTGACACCTCGTGCACCTACCCATGCTACCACAACCCACGTGAGCATATTAGCTCTAGCCAGACTGAAGATCTTCCCTATTACTTTAGCTAACAATCCTTAGAACCAAATTCCAACATCCGAAATTCTCTACCAGGTTTGATTCTAACATACGCACATTGTATCAATCTCAACACGTTGTACCAAAACAGGATCATGCGCCCATGCTGAATTAACGCAATGCACTGCATAATTTGTATGCTCATAATAACATCCTCGAACCACAATAGCTGCAAATTCACGAAGCCGATGCCCGTAGTATACCTCCTAACATATATAAGTCCAGTCTCAACCTTCACAATACTGCAATGATGAAAGAGATGCATAGGAACTCATAACCACCCGTCAAATTAATAACTCATGGAGTTTCCCCGCTTGGCAAGAACCATTACCTTATTCTGAACTGAATAGTGATATTTTCTCTTTAATATACCTTACATAAATCTGATCACACTGATTTTAGGTCCAATAACCTCGTCTCGCCCCGTACAAGCTGCTCAGGCAATAAGCTACCTCAGACATTTACTAAAATCTCATATGATGCCATCAATGCGCCAACAAGCTACAACTCGAATATGACTCATAAGGAAGAACAAACGCTGGCAAAGAACTACACAGCCCGTGTAATGAATAAAATGGCCAAACCGATGCTATGAACCTTTCTTAGAGATGAGAAACAAGACACACAAAAATAAGTATATGGAACCGTACTCAACACCTCACTGTTGCGGCGTATAACCCGATCCACACATGATACCGTTGCGGTGTGAAACCCGATCCAAACATCATGCTCGTGGTGGCGTGCCACCCGATCCATACATAACAATCAATAAGGAAATACCCATCAAGCCGTAATGCTCATACCTACGAAATGCCCGAATATCGACCACAAGCACGCCAAGTGCATCAATACAACCCTGGGGAGATGAATAGCGCCATGCTTTACAACCCAAACATGACTAAGGTACAATAAATGACCTGCATCTAGAGAGCCATCTTGCTCATATAACACCACAAGCTACACGGGATCACAACACATGTGCAGATAATCAAGTTGTCTCACAACCCACATGTCATAATAGAGTATTACATAGGATAGCTGACGACATGGATAACATCCAACGCCCGAAGACTCCTCCATAAGCAATGCTATGCGGAATGAACACATCTGACCTGATGTAGAGCAAACATTCACATCAGATCTACTAACAGACCTCAAGCCGATTCCGATCATCCCATACTGGGCCAATAACCCTTCAAGGATCCACAATGACCCTATTCATAATACATACGAGCAATCGTCAAATCCGAAACAAACTCCCACAGTCCACAACCAAAGGAATAGAGCGTCTCTCAGTCATAACCTCTCCCATTGGCGACAATAGCAAAATCTCCATACCTTGTTTCAACCTCTAACAATCGAATGACTAACATGTCACACTTATACGATCTTCCCGTGGGATATACTCCCAAAACCTTCATCATAACCCCTGAAATACCAGTAAAATAAACACTTCATCGGCTAGAACCACTTTCACTCCACTTATTTCAGAAGAACAATTGCAACACACAACCAAATTCCCATAACCGCAAAAAAATGCAAACCTCAAGTCGTGGTCAAAACCGCCATAACTCTTCCAGGATCCATTTACACATAACAAGGCCATCAGAATCAAATACCTCCAAACCAATCAAATTACAGTGGTTGTCATGCCCGCACATACAACCACGAATCACATGTATAGCCTTAACACACAAAAAGAACAGATCATTTCCACAACCACGCTGACTCAAGCCATTACTAACTGCTCAACTTCTTCCAATTTACTCTTGACTTGCCTTCGATATGATAGTTTTACTCAAACACATGGCAGACCTCAAATAACACTCGTCTCGAGCGACCTAAATCACGAGACCACATCGTCTCGATACACATAAGCCATCTCATACCCTCCTCGTGCACTCCATATGATATCTAACTAATACACCCGTTCCGGAAAACCTTCTGCGAATCCGAAGCTATTTCTCTAACACTATACCATAGACCCGGTGATAACATAGAAATTCCCCAAGTATTCTTCACACTCTGCTGCAAAACTCAGTCCTCATCCACATAACGAACCCAAAATCCTTAGACATGGCACTTTAATTTTCTAACCCACTAGAACCATTGTTGAGAGTCACCCACTCTGACTTGGTCCCGAATGTATAACCAAACACTAGTGTTCTTCTAGCACATGAACACTTCCCAAAGAAACAATCAGACTAATTCTTTTCTTTGTACATCATATCCACAAGAAGCATAAACTCCTAGTCATCTAAAAATCTGCACATGAATCGATGATGCGGAATGTAGCACATAATCATCAAGTCCTTTGCCCGAATTACCCTTGATGTTTTCTTTCCTTAGTCATAACTAATCTACCAAAGTACCGACAACCCAATACTGCCAAGGCACAAAACCACGTGACCTAATCGTAGACGGTGGGCTCCCCCACTTAGCTTTAAGCCGCAATCACATAAATCCAAAACCCACAACAACTCTTCCATCTCAATTACCATGATCTCGCACTTTTAACCTACAAAATTTCCCAAAATCTCTTGTTAAACTTTTCATAAAACATTCAGAATTATCAGCCACCATTGCACATTCGACCTCCTGACAGTCGTACCGTCTTCTTCAAGTTATCCAAGCTCGCATCGCAGTATGTGCCTCCCGTTGGGTAGCAAGTAGAACTTTTCATAGGAACTTCGTCAAAATCACACAACCGCTAACCTGCTCACATGAGATAGCCCACATGTGTTATTCCACATCGACTTCTTCTAACGACATAGCTCTGGTTACAACTATTACAAAATCAGTAAACCTTCCCGAGCCCACGCTTGTCCACCAGCTATAAGAGTTCATTCATTCCCACTAGCATCAACTGCAGGTCCAACAATAAGTTCCAAAACTCGAAGTCATGTTGCATCCCAAAACGATAATCAAGCTTTTCACAACCATTTCAATTCCAAGCAAACTTCTTTCCGTCATATTCAAATTCCCTTGGTACCGTAGCCACCATCCCAAATGAAATTCTTAGACTTAGTCATTATCCACATGATCCCCAAATCGCTCTAAACTTTCTCAAAGCAGGTGACTATCCTACCATAGAATCCATACGCTACACTAATATTCCCACTCTAAGTTAACCATCTTCCAAAGCGAACTTCTCGACCTCTAGCAATTCAACCTCCACGAGACACCTCACAACATGTCCTTCCTCATCCTTCTTTACCTAAATAGTGCCTCAAATTACAATCCATCTCTGCAGCACCCGAACTAGTAAATTGCTACCAACTCTAAGTCTCCTCGAAGATCATCTTTCTCGAGCCATCAATATTAGAAACACCGATTCGACTCTAAAACTGCTACACACCGCTATCCGACAACCGCTTCTTAGGTACCATTTCACAACACCCTGCCCTGAAGGCAAATCAAAGAAGACCATAACACAGACGGTCCTTAATGCACCCCAACAAGAACAACGACACCACACCACAATGAGAATTCTACCATGCTCAAAAATATCAAGTCTCACTACTCTGCCAACCAAGGCATGAACATCCATAGTCCCGTTGCTTTTCCTCCCCTGGAATTAAATGCCGGAACTCTAAACCATGAACCAAGATATCCTTCTTTCAGGCCATTCACTGCCATGACATATACATAAGCACTCTACCATTTACACCAATACTATGTGATAACAACGCACGAACATCATAACACACTGTGCATAGCCTCGAAACTGTACGCAACACTAACACTGGGCTAAAACAACTTAACACCCTTCCACAAGACGATGATAATAGCTCGCTCAAATACGTAGGGAGAAACATCCTGCACTATATCTGCAGTACCACTACAACTCCTCGATGTCAGATTGATAACGAGCGCTCAACATCGTATATGAATGAGTAGGAAGGAAATGAAGGCATAAGCTTCAATGGAAATCAAATCGCACGATGAGGAATCAAGAAGGGAAGTGCTCCTAACAGCCCTGTAGCCTCTCGAAGATAAGTACATATGTCTCTGTACCGATCAACGAGACTCTACTAGACTTGCTCATGACTCGTGAGACCCAAGTGGACCTAGAGCTCTGATACCAAGTTGTCACGACCCAAAACCCACTATAGGTCGTGATGACGCCCAACGTCGCCGTTAGGCGAGCCAATGGTAAACTATCAACTTGATTATTTATTTATTAGTTTTGAAATCATAAATATTATTAGATAGGGAAACCAATTCATTAAAAATTATAGATACATACAATTTAAATAAAATATAAAATAAAAGTGTGTCAATGTAAGCAACTGCATACAAATTCTAGAACACCCCAAAACTTAGTATCACAAGTGCATGATCATATACTAGGAAGTACAATAACAATACATCATCTGTCTGGAATATAAGGTAGACAAGATAAAGTAAATAGTTGTGATGAAAACTCTGTGTGCTGCGAATCGTGGCATAGAATACAGCTCACCATATAGTCCCCTCAGCAGCTATGCCTCCGCGCCAAAGTGACCACCAAATGAACCTGTCAAATCCTGAACATTTAGTGCAACATAAGTATGTAAATCAACGTGTACCTAGTAAGTATCTAGCCTAACCCCGAAGAGGTAGTGACGAGGGGTCAATATTGACACTTACTAGTAGTCAAATAAATCAAATATGATAAGGTAGACAAGTATGAAACATGGTAGGTAACAATAATTATAGGTAAAGGCAAATAATACGGTCTACAGTTGAACAATGAACATAAAGTCCTCAAATACTAGATACCTCTCAAATGGAGTACGTAATGGTCTATACCAAATCAATGCTCACCTCTAAAGTTAGGAACATTCATGAGTAAAGGGACTTATTATCAATTATTTCGCACGATTCTGCTGAGGCAAGCTGCCCGATCCCATAAGAGTGGATTATAGAAATGCCGAGGTGAACGACCCGATCCCATAAGAATATGATACATGATACTGCCGAAGTGAACGACCCGATCCTATTAGAGTGTGTTACAATATCCTGCCGAGGCGAATGGCCCGATCCCATCAGAGTGTGTTACAATATCCTGCCGAGGCAAACAGCCCGATCCCATAAGAGTGTATTATAATATCCCGCTGAGGCGAGCAACCCGATCCCATAAGAATGTTGCTGAGGCGATCAGCCCGATCCTATTAGAATATGAAGCATTTATGGGTCTTTGACCCCACTCACAGATATACGTGTGAGTTATGAAGTTTAATGAAACATTTTGATGGGTACGCACAATGCGGAAGAAATTCATAAGGAAAGCATAATTTTTCACGGCTTATCAAGTAGCTCATCAAATATCTAGGATAGCGAGTCTATTACTCTACGCGAGTCTAGTCGCAAGTCGTAACGCAAAATAAAGTAATTAAACATACAAGAATAACTCAAAAAGTACAATTAAAGCATGGCAGAATCTAAGTCTACTCGGACATAATCAGGAACTCTAGCATACGCACGGACACTCATCACCTCATACGTGCATAGCTCCTATAACATGTAGCATGTAATAAGTATAATACCTACGGGGTAAATTCCCCCTCACAAGGTTAGATAGGAGACTTATCTCGCTCCGAAGTTCCATAACCGACTCCAACGCCTCTCTAGAACCTCAACCAATTCCCATCAATCCGAAACTAGTCAAACAATCATGAAAACCAAAACAAATATACTCCAACACTCGTAATTAATCAATTTATAACAATTTCCAACTTCGCTCGAAAAGTCAACAAAGTCAACCCTCTGGCCCACATGCCCGAATTCCAAAATTTTTGAAGATACACATTACCCATAACATCACGAACTCAAATATATAATTTATTCCCAATTCCATATCCAATTTTGTGGTCAAAATACAAAAATACCAAAATCTAGATTTTCTTCCAAATCCCATAATTTCTACAAATTTCATGTTTAAATCCTTGTAAAACCCATTTAATTAGCTAACAATATGTGGGATTTACTTACCTTGCCATATATGATGAAAATCTTCCCTTGAAAAGTTCCAAATATCGCCCAACCAAGTGAAAATGGGAGAGGAATGAACCAAATCCCGTATAAAAATCAAGTATGCCCAGGTCCTTCCTCTTCGCGATTGCGGAAAAACCATCGCGATCACGAAGGCTAAAAGCACTGCCTCCAAAATTCCTCTACACGTTCATGACCACGGGGCCGTGTTCACGAAGACTTCATATCCTACTACTTCGTGTTCACGGTAAAAGCGCTGCATTCGCAACCACCAGGCCGTGTTCGCGAAGCCTTCAGATCCTACTACTTCGCGTTCACAGTAAAAGCGTCGTGTTCGCAAAGGCTTAACGGCTCCGGGTGCCCCAGTTCCCCATCCTTCTACACGTTTGCGACTCCCTGTCGCATTCGCAAAGGGTAACCCAGCTCCTTCTCCACGTTCGTGACCTCCTCGTCGTGTTCGCGCTTAACATTTCCCCACCGTCCAAAAATCCTTCTTCGCGATCGCGAAGCACGACATCAGCACCAACAACCAGCAACATCAAAACCAAGGATAATGGTCCAAAACCATTCCGAAACACACCCGAGGCCCCCGGAACCCCGTCCAATTACACCAACAAGTCCAAAGCATGACACAAACCTGCTCGAGGCCTCAAATCACACCAAACAACATCCAAACTACGAATCGACGATCAAAATCCTTCTTTTAAATTTCAAACATTCCAACTTCGACGAACGCGTCAGAATCATACTTAAACATTCCGGAATGACGCCAAACTTTACGTACAAGTCACGAATTATGATACGATCCTATTTCAATATTCGAAACCCCAAACGGACACCGATAACACCAAAGTCCACTTCAAACCAAACTTAGAAAATTCTAAACCTTCAAAATGCCAACGTTGCATAATAAGCGCTGAAACGCTCATGGACCACCCGATACTCAACCCGAACATATGCCCAAGTAAAAAATCATCATACAAACCTATAGGAACCTTCAAATCCTGGTTTCAATATCGTTTATTCAAAAGTCAAAACTTGGTCAACTCCTCTAACTTAAGCTTCCGAATTGAGAATTTTTCATTTGAATTAACTCTAAACTTCCCGAAATTCAATTTTGGCCTCGCGTACAAGTCATAAAATTTGAAGTGAATCTATTCAAGGCCTCAAACCTCCGAACGGCTCACTAGAGCTCAAAACGATCGATCGAGTCGTTACAATTGGTGGTGAAGTTTGGTGGTGATGGTCAGTTGTAGAAGTGGTTGGCCGTGATCGGCTAATACATTAAGATATGAGTGATTTAGATTCATATCTTCATAAAGTGAAAAATAATAAATAAGGCTTAGTATCAATGCTTGTTATTTTTCTTTTTTCGTTTAACATAATTAAATATAATTAAGTAAAATAGGTATTATCCTTCTTTATGTAAATTAGAGAGTTGACTGGTCTTCTCAGTCAAATCCTCTCCTCATACTTCATCACTAAAACAAAGGGCATCTATGACAATACTAGTTTCAATACTCATGATAATTTACATTAAAATCGATACCAAAACACTTAACATAAAATTTTAGTTTGGATTGTAGAATATAAAAAAACTATCATATTAAGTAGATGTGATAACGAATTTGAATTATAGATGATACATAATTTGACACAAGCAATCCTTGTAGCCGATAAATGAAGCTACATATGACGGGCTAGTTCATAAAAATTGTTATAAAAACAATAAAAGAACAAGAGTATTATAGAGAAAACTAGAGAGAGAGAATTCTTATTGATTTGGATAAATTACAATGGAATAGAATCCCTCTATTTATAGGAGAAAAGTGACTTAGCCACAAAGTGACAAACTAAAAATCTCTCTAAAAGATAGACATTTATCATAAATAAAATACTATCTATATCACTCCCCCTTGAATGTCTATTCAACAGATAATGTGTCTCATTAAAATCTTAACTAAAATAAAACCTAGTGAAAAAAATTCTAATGCAGCAAAAAGAGTACACATATCTAACAATACGCCTTTTGGTTGACTCGTTAAAAACCTTACAAGGAAAATCCAGTGAAACAAAACCTTATAAGGAAAAAAGAGTACAATGCATATTAACTCCTCCCCTAATGAGACAATAGATTCATATTTTGAGCCTTCACATTCTAATCTTGTGCACTATCTTAAAAAGATTGTTGGTAGAGATTGATAAACAATCAGCCATATTAACTTGAATAAATATGTTGTACCTTAAAATCATCATTCTTGATAGATATGTAATGTCTTCATATAATGTCATGGAATGCACTTTTCAGTATCTCCATAGAGGTAAAATATTTTGCTATCACATTATTATGTTTATAGTTATAGTAAAATACATATGTGCACAAATTATAATTAAAATATGGTACTCTAGGACGAAGAATTGTATATGCTTTGAGCGATTTAAATCCTTCAGGGATTGTCATATAAGTTAAGTCATATAAGCCATATAAATAGATTTTAGATGTATATCAAGTTTTTATGTCATGCTAGATATATAAGACAGATAAAAGTGATTGCACACACCATTGACTTTATACTTTCAAGTGTTTGAACTGCAGGTCAAAAACTACATGTCTTTCATATAAAACCAATTCTACTTGAATTATTTCTCCAAACTTAAGATCCTCGTATATAGTTAGCGTTATCATATATGTAGTCGACGAATATTTTATATCGGTTCCAACCTCCTTTTTTCATAAAGACATAATATAGAGATCTCTTCATTCATATTTCCAGGTACCTGAACCTCTCTGAGATTTTATGAAGTGTTATGTTATGTGATCTTCTTAATAACTTGCCTCATTATTATGATCATTTTGATCATTTTCTCATATTCGTTATAAAATTTTTTATTTGAAATTGATTTGTCTATATGCTTTAAGCGTACCATAGACTCTGTTCTTCTAGTATTTATTCTAATATGAGAATTTGCAATGAGAATATAGTTACTTTCTTTAGGTCAGCAAATGCGTCTGGCATGCTTTGCAATATATTGAAGATGAATTATCTTTTTGTGAACTTCAAGTTCATATTATCTTATTCGAGGATCTAGATATACAAATGATAATTCATTTCACGTAACTTTTTCTCAATTGTTTATTATGTCTCCCTCTCATGTTAGAAAACCTAACTTGCTTCCTCAACTTTGGAAACCCACCTTTGTGCATTATGATGTTAATCAAAATATATACTGCACATCAATAATAATAAGATGGAATTATTTAGTTCCTGACCCTGAACAACTTCTGAGGGAAGAATGTAATATACTTTTCTATATAACGTATATCAAACTAATATAGATAACTTTGTTCTCATAAGTAATAGTTTAGCTATTAAGTAGAGGTACTCAATAAATTATTTTTCTAAACCAACTGTGATGTAAACTAATTATTAAGATAAATTATCTTGAATTTTAATCTGAAAATTATGCTCTAAATTAAATTATTAAGCAAGTTATCTCGCAAACACCAGGTTGCTCGTTAATAATAATCGCACATGTAACCATCTCATAGATGCATCTTATGTGGTATACATGGTAGATGAATGGACCCATATTTATGTCACGGCCCAACTCCCACCAGAGCCGCGACGACACCTAACACTACTTGCTAGGCAAGCCAACCGTCACACAATAATAATGAATTTGAATAAAACATGGTTTAATATACTCAACAACAGAAATATCATGAAATGTCTGATGAAAACAACAACAATACTGCTACAACCATCCCAAAGATCTGGTGTCAACGAGTACATGAGCACTGCTGAATATCAAAATACAAAGCCAATTCCTCAATACAACTGTCTGGATAATAAAGCAGTAATGAAGGAAATAAATAAAAGAGAACTTCAAGGTCTGTGGACGTAGTAGCAGCTACCTCGTAGTCTCTCAAGTACTGGTACCAACACAGCTTTAGCAATCATCATGTTCGAAAGTAACGGGATCTGGAGACGAAGTGCAGAGTAAAGTATGAGTACAACCGACCCCATGTACTCAATAAGTAACAAACCTAACCTTGGGCTGAAAGCAATGGCGAGCTCAGATGAAACAGTCAGAGACCAATATCAATAAAAACACAAGATATAATGATGACGGTAACAGTAAATAGATCAAAGGAATTATCATATCCAGCTCATTCACATTACATGAATTTAGACACGCTTCCAAGTATAATGGTTACAACCCAACACGGATAAGGATATTTCTTTTACCAGCTAGCATGAGAAAAATACATCTCTATACCTACAAGTCAAATATGCATGTCATGTTTTGGCACAAGTTATTGAATTTGGAAGTTCGAAGTTCATAAATTTTGATTTGAGGTGTGATTCATCATTTTGATGTTGTTATGTGTATTTTGAGCCCTCAAGTAGTTCCGTATTGTGTTATCAAACTTGTTGGTATATTCGGACGGGGTTCCGAGTGGCTCGGATGAGTTTTGGACGAGGTTCAAATAATTTTCACTTCATGTTGCATTACTGAAGGCTGCTTGTTTTGGTATGATCGCACATGCGGTTGGTTTGCGCAGGTGTGAAGGCCACAAAAGCAAAAAAGGCATCACAGATGCGAGATGAGAGCTGGATGAGGAGGCCCGCAGAAGCGGAGAAAAGGGCGCAGGTGCGTCGAGTGGAAACGCAGGTTCGAGTATCTTCGCAGATGCAGAATTTGATACCGCAGGTGCGGGGGTTGCTGGGCAAGGCCATTTTTCGTAGATGCGATGTTTTTCCGCAAAAGCGGTGGTCCCAGGTGCGACGAATTGTCCGTAAATGCAAAAATCACTGGGCAGAACCTATAATTCGAGGTCTTTAGTTTCTATCTTCATTATCGAATTTTGGAGCTCGGATTGGGCGACTTTAGAGAGGAGATTTTCTACACAGCTTGGGGTAAGTGTTCTCTACTCATTTTTGATCTTATATCACGAATTTACCTTCGTTTTTTGGTAATTGGATTGTGAATTTTATAGAGGAATTTGGGGATTTTGGCCTAAAGTTTCATAATATGAATTTTTGAGTTTTGAACATCGAATTGGAGTCAGATTTGAGTGAAACTAGTATGGTTAGACTCGTAATTGAATGGGTTGTTGGATTTTGTAAATTTTTCGGGTTCCGAGGTGCGGGACTGGGTTGGGATTTTGGCCGATTTTTGGCTTTTGATTCAAGATTTGATCTTTTACGATCGGGATTGGTTCTTTTAGCATTGTTTGAAGTACTTGAGCTATTTTTGGTTAGTTTCGAGTCGTTCGGAGGTCGGAACGCACGGGATGGCATCTTTGGAGTACCTCTTGGCTTTCTCGACATTGGTATTAGTTTGTTCGAGGTAATTAATGCTTCTTTGGAGCTAAGGGTATGGACCCTGAATATACGTATTATGTGAATTGTTTGGAGGTGACGCACATGCTAGGTGACAGGCGTGTGGGCGTGCACCATAGAAATTGTGATGTAATTATTTCATGAAATTTATAGTCAAATAATCTTGGCATTTTCCATGCAGTTTTATGTGTTAGAGAAATTGAGCTGAGAATCATATTAAAAATCATGTGATTCTATCTACTAGTATTATTGAGAACCATAGAGGTCGCATTGTTGTGAATTATTTGTTAAAATTAAAATTTCATACTTTGTCATATTGATTTCATTGCATATCATATCTCAGTCTCTGTTATTTATTGATACATCATATCATCATTTTTGGGCTATTTTCATGACATTATGAGCCCATGAGAAAGAGACTGGAGAGATTGATGACTGAGGGAGGCCGAGAGCCTAACTGTGAGGATATTATTATGTGGATCGGGGTTGCCCGCCTGCAGCAAGCCATATTGGCTTTATATATATTATTATTATTATTATTATTATGTGGATCGAGGCTGCCCGCCTGCAGCATGCCTTATAGGCTTTAATATAGCATGTGAGTTGTCTGTGCAACATGTGAGTTGTCCGTGCGGTTTATAGCGCTTGGGCTGAAGGAGCCCCTCCGGAGTTTGTACACCCCAGTGAGCGTGGTTGATATTATTGAGGGATGGATCTTCCCTGGACATGGATCTTGTCCGAAGTATTATATACCTGGAGATGGATCTTCTCCATGGGCTGGATTGGCCCTACTCGGTACTGAGTGACTGACGATCAGTTGATATGTATATTCTAGGATGGATCTTCCCTGGGCTAGATTGGACATATACAGTACCGAGTGATTGGGCATGATGAGTGGAATGTGTAAGAAAGTGAGATTAAGTACACTGAGAGTGTGAGTACATGAGTTCATCTCTGAGATACATTGCATTGACATGCACACATGACATACATGTATAGAGATGTATTTTTCTCATGTTGTACGATATCACATCATTCATGATTTCTCACACATGTTGACAGATGGGTAGAGTGATGCATTTTTTTTACACGGGTTATCTGGAAAGAAAATGAAACATCTTATTTATTATTAAAAGCATTTTGGGAAAATTATTATTTTCAAACTTATTCATATTTTTGGCAATTCCGGTAAACGATTTGGGTTTTCATTGATGTACTTGAAAGACAGAATTATTTTCAGAAATCATGTTTTTGTTGAGCACTTAATTGTTGAGTTAGTTCTGGTATTACTTGTTTTATGTTGTTATGAACTATTGTTGGTTATTGAAGTTGGGACCCGACCTTGGTACAAGCTCGTCAATACTTTCAACCTAAGGTTAGGTTTGTTACTTATTGAGTACATGGGGTCGGTTGTACTCATACTACACTTCTGCACCTTATGTGCAGATGTTGGATACTGATGTTGCTGTGTTCGTTGGGAGCTGGATCTGAAGATGTACCTGTGCTCCGATTGTATCTGCCTCTTGTTCATGGTAGCCTTAGATTCATAAAACTCTGTTTATGTACTTTTTAAACAAATGATGTATTTACTTCATACCAGCTTTGTATACTCTATTCTTAGAAGCTCATGATTTGTGCTACCAGTTCTTGGGGAATGTATAATATTAAGATAGTTCATTACTTAATTGCTTTATAAATTGTTATTGGAATTGGTTAGTGGTTAATTGGCTTACCTAGCGGGTTGGGTTAGGTGCCATCACGACTAGTCGGATTTAGGGTCGTGACAAGTTGGTATCAGAGCTCTAGATTCATAGGTTCTACAAGTCATGAGCAAGTGTCTAGTAGAGTCTTGCGGATCGGTATGGTGATGTCCATACCTATCTTTAAGAGGCTACAGGACATTTAGGATATACTTCCCATCTTTCTTTCCTTATCGTGCGGCATTGATTCAGCTTGAAATATAACTCTTTAAATTCCTTCCACACATTCGTATGCGCATGTGAGCGCTCCGTATCGGCTGTGCGCCAGCGACTTGTGATTCCATGGCTTAGGTGCGAGATGTGATTTTGATGTGCTGATGATGGACTAGTCTGGAGGACTTGAGGCTATGGTTAGACCGCAGCTTAAGCTCGGTAGCTTCAGTTGTAACTTGTATAATTGGACTCATATGTCCAGTAATGTCCCTACGAGTGGAATTTATGGCTTGATGAGCGGTGGAATGACTATGTGGTGAGTATGATGTGACCGCGAGATGTGTTCAGATTGTTTGAATATGACGAGAAACATTTCTTTGAAATGTAAAAGAAAGGCCATTGGGTGCTTGATTTTCGTTTTGATGTGACGTACAATCTCGAGTATTAATTTTTTGAAGGATCATTCACGTTGTTGAATTTTGGGGCAAATTAAATTCTCATGTCTGGTTAATGAGTTTGGACTCAGAAAGATTAGGTGATTTCATAGTAATTGTAATTGCGAAAGGGTATAACAAGATACCGATTTAAGGTTAAGCAGTTGGGTTATCCCCTGAGGAGTAATCTACGTAAGTGTGTTCCTTATGATGTGAGTAGAGAGTTTCTTTTCTGCCGATGGGGCGTATGTGTTGGGATTTGAATTTGAATCTGGTTGAGAAATTTGACTTGAGTGACAAGAGAATGATTGCGAGTCTAGCGGATGATTGAGGTATTTTTATGGTTGGCATTGTATGATCTTGAGAAGAATTTTTATTGTACTGACTAAGGTATTATGACAGTAATAGAGTATGGAAATTGTGAGTTATTGAGTGTTTTAATTTATGGCTTTGATCCAAGTGGGGGAGCCTGCTATTGTCAATTTGCTTTTGTGGTTGTGTTAAATTTTAATTTTGGTCTGAGGCATACTTGTGGATTAGTTATGACTTGCAGAGGTTGAGTTTGAAAATGACTCGAGTAAGAAAATTTCTGGATACGGGTTATGGTACTTTTGGAATATATGAAAATCAGGGGAATCATAAAATAATTGAGTGGTTATTCGCGAAAAATGTAGTGTACATGGAGTAGGAATTTGCTCGGTTTCTTAGGAGTGTGTGTTACTCCCTTGGGTGTAGGTGTGCTAGTGGCTCACATGTCTTTCAGCCCATTTGGGGCGGTGCAATTTAGATTTAAGCAAAGTGGATGACTCTCGAGAATGGTTCTGATAGATTCAAGATTTATATATAGCGATTTGGAATTTTCAAGATTTGTATATGGCTAGAAATTGAAAGTTACATTGGATGGTGTCGAGACTCATGGCATTTTTATACCATTGTGGATTAGGCATTTCAGCATCAAGAAGGTGAATGAAACAGATTTAGGTTCACATAAGGTCTCTTTAGAGTGGGTGTCACGGTTGTGGTGCTTCGGGGCGCTTAAGAGGGAAGTCAGTGGCTATAGGCCTTAGGGCGTTGTGGTTTT
Source organism: Nicotiana tomentosiformis (assembly GCF_000390325.3). NCBI lineage: Eukaryota > Viridiplantae > Streptophyta > Magnoliopsida > Solanales > Solanaceae > Nicotiana > Nicotiana tomentosiformis. The sequence continues at coordinate 134,703,310 of NC_090813.1, forward strand.
ATACTAGGGTCTCTGGTGTGGCGAATTTTGGTTTAGGATCGTGGTGTTCCGGCAAGGAGAAGTATCAATTTGGAGGCAATTTGGAAGGGACTTGGAGAAATAAGACAACGTGGTAGTAGGTTGGATCAGCACGGTAATGGGTATGATTGGTTCTTTGGGTACTTATGATGTGGTGAGTCTATACAGGTGTTTCATGGCAATGCTCTTGGGTTTTGGCGACCTGCGTGGCTAGGTTGAATTAGAGAGATTCTGTTCCGATAGCTTGGTTGTGTGAAAATGGGTTTCGAAGAGTTCTCGATGATTTCTATCACGGTTCGAGGTGGATATTTCCTACTGGCGTGAGGAATATGTTGCATATTGGGATTTTCTCCAAGATGAGATCAAATGGAAGGTTTCTGACTGATCGGGTATGTATTCTGCTTGTGCCTCAGAGTTGATTATGAGATTCTTGTACTCTTCGCAGGATGGCATGGTAGACGCGATGTATTGTGTAGGATTGAGATTTTCATGTGCAAGGTCACAATTCAATTTTGAAGGGAAAGACACAAATTCGTAGGTAGCATGGACGGTTTTAGTTGACTAGGTAAATGATATTACTAATCGATATGGCCTGATGAGAGTATACATTTCAGAAGGAGCAATGTGTTTTGATTTATGGACACTCTCCTGGTTGATCGACTGCTGATATTCAAATTTTGCTTTGTGGCGCGGAAGCATTTTAGAAGTATTCCTCGTGGGATGATCGTGTATGAGAGATGTGTTAGACATTCTGGCGGTGGAGTTGGGATCAGATATGGGATTCATGTGTTCTATGGATTTAGAGACTAGGAGTTCTCAGGAGTAGATTGTTTCATGGTTGTGGATTGTGAAAATGAGGCCAAATCTAGTCAGAGGATGATAGAATATGTTACGACTCAGTCATTGTGGATTTGCGAAGGGTTATTTATCTATTTGTGGGTGACTAGAGTTGATTTGGGGGTCCATTGATAGGCCCAGTTAGGATATGTATTCTAAACCGAGCCGGATTGGTTGGCTCTATACTGCTATCGTTGAGGGATGTGCCATTCGGTTGTTGTTGAGCTTATTCGTGTTCTGATATGATCTGTGAGTTTCTCTTCTATGCTACGAGGAGTTGTGATTTGTTGGTTATGAGCACACCTGGTGCGGTTCTATTGGGGACTTATAGCAGAATTTGCGCGACTTGGGTATTTGGGTGATGCATGATTGGTTGCGCATTGGTTATGTCCTTTCAGGTTTGTGTGTCATTATGTCATTTGCATCTCCATGGTTATGGTAGTGCACTTTGAGTACTTGATGTCAGATTGCGCGTGGCTATTGATTTGGAGCATGGTGGCTGAGGTATTTCATATGGATCAGTGTTTGGATAGGGTCACGCATTGCAGAGGAGTTATGTTGAGATATGATCCCTTGTGTTAGATTCGTGTGTTATGGTTCTACGGTATGTGATGGATTTTCAGCATTTCGTTATAGCGATATTTGTTAAGCTTGCAGAGCAGTTCTCTTGTCTGAGTTATTTTTCCATGATTGAGTACATTTGGAATGTTGCTTATTGGTGCACGGATTGCACAGGTTATGGCTTTAGATTTTATGGGTGTGTCATGTCACTAGAGTGGTCGTGTTGGATGAGATGAGGTCATTGGACCTAGAATGGATACTATCAGAATTGATTACAGCATGGTTGGAAGGATAATATCGAAAGTTGGCTTAGAAAATTGCTATAGTTCTTGTCGAAAGAGATGGAATACCATGACTTGTTGATCTGATGAATGGTTATGAGTTCTGCATGTTTCTTTCATCATTGGCAGTGTACGAAGGTTTAGAATGAGGCTTTGTTTGATATGAGGTTGTTACCGGTATTGGGTTGATTTGAGCAGCTACTGCGATTAGAAATCATTTCTTCGAATATTTGAGCTATATGATATTTGAGTTTTGAGTATTTGAGTTATGGTTACGGCTTTTGGTACAACTTGTTTAGACTTATACAATATGTAGATGCGAGATTCTGATCTTATAAGAAATTTCGGATGTTGTAAATGGGATTCTAAGGCTTGTGGGCTAGGTTGAATTGTGAAATTTCAGTTATGTTGTGTTATCGGACATGTATGGGATAGGGTGACGTGGGATCACCCCCGAGTATGAGCATGGTAAGCTTATACAGTGGTTTGATGGCTTTGGGAACGACTCTTGGCACGTTCGAGAGCGAACGTATGTTTAAGTGGGGGAGAATGTAACGACCTAATCGGTCGTTTTGAGAATTTGCACTTCACTCGGTAGTTTACGGGCATGAGTAGCTCCGTATGATACATTATGACTTACGTGAATCGTCATTTTTAATTTTCAGGTTATTCGGAATCGAATTGGAAGAATGGATTTCATTGTTAAAGCTTTAAATTGAGAGAGTAGACCAAGTTTGATTTTTTGTGAATTTGAACCCGGAATGGAGTTTTGATTGTTCTGTTAGCTCGGTGGGTGATTTGGTACTTATGAGCGCATCCGGATTGTGATTTGGAGCCCCGTAGTTAAATTTGACTTGAAATGGCAAAATTTGGATTTTTGAAAAGTTTGACCGGGAGTGAACTTTTTGATATCGGATTCGGATTGTGATTCCGGGAATTAGAATAACTTCCTTATGTTATTTGGGACTTGTGCACAAAATTTGAAGTCATTCCGGATTGATTTGCTATGTTTCGGCACGAGTTATTGAATTTGAAAATTCAAAGTTCATAGATTTCGATTTGAGGTGTGATTCGTCGTTTTGATGTTATTATGTGTGTTTTGAGGTCTCTAGTCAGTCCGTATTGTGTTATCGAACTTGTTGGTATATTCGGACGGTGTCCCAAGTGGCTCAGATGAGTTTTGGACGAGGTTTGGATCATTTTCACTTCATGTTGCATTACTGAAGTCTGCTGGTTCTGTTATGATCGCACCTGTGGTTGGTTTACACAGGTGCGAAGGCCGCAGAAGTGACAAAGGCGTTGCACATGCGAGATGAGAGCTGGATGAGGAGGCCAACAGAAGCGGAGAAAAGGGCGCAGGTGCGGATACGCAGGTGCGTCGAGTGGAAGCGCATGTGCGAGCATCTTCGCAGATGCAGAGTTTGATACTGCATGTGTGGGGGTTGCTGGGCAAGGCCATTTTTCGCAGATGCGATGTTTTTCAGCAAAAGCGGTGGTCGCAGGTGCAACGAATTGTCCACAAATGCGGAAATCGCTGGGCAGAACCTATAATTCGAGGTCTTTGGTTTCTATCTTCATTTCTGGAATTTGGAGCTCGGATTGGGCGACTTTGGAGAGGATATTTTCCACACGACTTGGGGTAAGTGTTCTCTACTCCATTTTGATCTTATATCACAAATCTAACTTCGTTTTTGGTAATTGGATTGTGAAATTTTTCAGAGGAAATTGGGGGTTTTGGCCTAAAGTTTCATAATATGAATCTTTGAGTTTTGAGCGTCGAATTGGAGTCGGATTTGAGTGAAACTAGTATGGTTGGACACATAATTGAATGGATTCTTGGATTTTGTAAATTTTGTCGGGCTCCGAGGTGCGGGACCAGGTGGGGCCTTTGGCCGATTTTGGGCTTTTGATTCAAGAATTGATCTTTTTAGATCGGGATTGGTTCCTTTAGCATTGTTTGAAGTACTTGAGTTATTTTTGGTTAGTTTTGAGCCGTTCAGAGGTCGGAACACGCGAGATGGAATCTTTGGAGCACCACTTGCCTTGCTCGAGGTAAGTAACTCTTCTAATCTTGGAGCTGAGGGTATGAACCCTGAATATACGTATTATGTGAATTATTTGGAGGTGACGCACATACTAGGTGACGGGTGTGTGGGCGTGCATCATTGAAATTGTGAAGTAATTATTCAGTGGAATTTTGTAGTCAAATAATCTTGGCATTTTTCATGCAGTTTTAGGTGTTAAAGAAATTGAGCTGAGAATCATATTAAAAATTATGTGAGGCTATGTACCAGTATTATTGAGACCCACAAAGGTTATATTGCTGTGAATTATGTGTTAAAATTAAAAATTCATACTCAATCATATTCATTTCATTGCATATTATATCTCAGTCTCTATTATTTATTGATACATCATATCATCATTTTCGGGCTATTTTCATGACACTGAGCCCATGAGAGAGAGACTGGAGAGATTGATGACTGAGGGAGGCCGAGAGCCTGACTGTGAGGATATTATTATGTGGATCGGGGTTGCCCGCATGCAGCAGGCCATATATATATATATATATATATATATATATATATATATATATATATATTATTATGTGGATTGGGGCTGCCCGCCTGCAGCAGGCCTTATAGGCTGTACTATAGCACGTGAGTTGTCCGTGCAACACGTGAGTTATCTGTGCGGTTTATAGCGCTTGGGCTGAAGGAGCCCCTCTGGAGTCTGTACACCCCCATTGAGCATGGTTGATATTATTGAGGGATGGATCTTCCCTGGACATGGATCTTGTTCGAAGTATTATATACCTGGAGATGGATCTTCTCCACGGGCTGGATTGGCCCTACTCGGTACTGAGTGACTGATGATCAGTTGATGTGAATATTTCGGGATGGATCTTCCCTGGGCCGGATTGGCCATATACAGTACCGAGTGATTGGGCATGATGAGTGGAATGTGTGAGAAAGTGAGATTGAGTACTCTGAGAGTGTGAGTACATGAGTTTATCTCTGAGATACATTGCATTGACATGCACACATGACATACAAGTATAGAGATGTATTTTTCTCATGGTGTACGGTATCACGTCATTCATGATTTCTCACACATGTTGACAGATGGGCAGAGTGATATATTTCTTTTACACTGGTTATCTGGAAAGAAAATGAAACATCTTATTTATTATTGAAACTATTTTGGAAAAATTATTGTTTTCAAACTTATTCATATTTTTGGCAATTCCGATAAATGATTTGGGTTTTCATTGATGTACTTGAAAGGCAGAATTATTTTCAGAAATCATATTTTTTGTTGAGCATTTGATTGTTGAGTTACTTCTGGTATTACTTGTTTTATGATGTTATGAACTAATGTTGGTTATTGAAGTTAGGACCCGACCTTGGTACAAGCTCGTCACTACTTTCAACCTAAGGTTAGGTTTGTTACTTATTGAGTACATGGAGTCGGTTGTACTCATACTACACTTCTGCACCTTGCGTGCAGATGTTGGCTGCTGGTGTTGCTGTGTTCGTTGGGAGCTGGATCTGAAGATATACTTGTGCTCCGGTTGTAGTTGCCTCTTGTTCATGGTAGCCTTAGATTCATAAAACTCTGTTTATATACTTTTCAAATAGATGATGTATTTACTTCATACCAGCTTTGTATACTTTATTCTTAGAAGCTCATGATTTGTACTACCAGTTCTTAGGGAATGTATAATATTAAGATATTTCATTACTTAAATGCTTTATAAATTGTTATTGGAATTGGTTAGTGGTTGATTAGCTTACCTAGCGGGTTGGGTTAGGTGTCATCACGACTAGTCGGATTTTGGGTCGTGACAATCGAAGGTGCAAAAATTCATTAATTCCTTGACCATGCACACTTGCGGTCCTACCTCCATACCTATGGGACCGCTTATGTGATCCATCTTCCGCATCTGTGGACTCACAAGTCTCCGTCCTTAACCGCTTCTACTCTCACTCGACTGTATCTACAGGCTCACAGATGCGGAAATACCCTCGCAAATTCGCTCTTCCCGAACTCCATCCTAGCCCATGTAATAACTCGGGCTGTCATTTTGAGTGTATTATCCCCGATCCCCTATTTACTGTTTTCCTCGTACCTGTTTCTGCATAAGTGACTTGCCGGGAGGTCTTACTTTTGGTTTCAGAGTGTTTTGGGACACTTAGTCCCTAAAATAGATGCTTAAGTCTCAGGATTTTGACCGTAGTCAGAAGTGAGTGAAGATAACTCCGGAATGGAGTTCTGTTGGTTCTATTAGCTCTGCTGGGTAATTTTGGGCTTAGGAGCGTGTCCGGACTGTGAATGTGAGGACTGTAGCTAATTTAGGCTTGAAATGGCGAAAGTCGAATTTTTAGGAAGTTTGATCGGGGTTGACTTTTTGATATCGGGGTCGGATTTTGATTTCGGAAGTTGGAGTAGGTCCGTAATGTTGAATATGACTTGTGTGCATAATTTGAGGTCAATCGGACGTGGTTTGGTAAGTTTCAGCGTCGTTAGTGGAATTTGAAAGTTTAGAAGTTGTTTAGGCTTGAATCCGGGTGTAATTGGTGTTTTGATGTTGTTTTTAGTGATTCGAAGGTTCAACTAAGTCCGCATGGGGTTATATGACTTGTTGATAAATTTGGTATCTTTGGACTCGTGAGTGAATGTGCTTTCGGGTTTTGTGACATTTGTCGGATTTCGAGACGTGACCCCGGGGGCCGGTTTGAGCATATTTCTGATTTTGGCTTATAATTTTGTGTTTTTCTTGTGGAATTAATTCTTTTAACTCACATTAATTATACCGTACTGCTTGTGGCTAGATGCAGGGCGTTTGGAGATTGATTCGAGGGGCAAGGGCATTGCGGAGTAGGATTTTGCGCGGTTTGAGGTAAGTAACAGTTTTAAATCTGGTCCTGAGGGTATGAAACCCCGAATTTTGGTATGATGTGACTATTTTGGAGGTGATGCACATGCTAGGTGAAGGGTGTGTGGGAATGCACAGTGTGGGATTGTGACTTGGTTCGTCCCGTGAGACTGTTAAGTCGAATAGATTATTGCTGATTACCTGTTCTCTCTGTATTATATAGATTTGACTGCAAATCATGTTAGAAATCATGCTTAGGCCATATGTTATCACTGTTAGGACCCGCAACGGTCATGTTCATGCTAAATTAACTGCTATTTGTTGTCCTGTACTCAGTCATGGTTTTACTTGCGCATCATATCTCAGTCTCTTCTTGATTCTTATTGATACACTATGTTATTTAGTTTGGGTTGATTTTTATGATTTCTGAGGGCCATGAGACTAGAGAGGTAAATGACTGAGAAAGTCGAGGGCCTGGTTGTGAGGTATAGATACCGAAGCATGTGAGTTGTCCGTACGAATCATAATGTTTATACTTAGCACGTGAGTTGTGCGGATTTTGATATGATACTATAGCACGTGAGATGTCCGTGCAGATCTTGATATGATATGATAGAACGTTAGTTGTCCGTGCAGATTATAGCGCTTGGGCTGAAAGAAACACCTCCGGAGTGTGCACAGCCCCAGTGAGCGCAGGTACCTATTGAGTGTGAGTACTGAGGGATGAGAGCCGAGTGATTGAGTTGTTATGACGATTTGAGTGTATGTTGCCCTGAGAGGCTGTACTTGTTTTCCAATTGTTGATGCACTTAGTTGCTATCTGTTATTGTTGTGAAATTTCTGAAAGATTCTATATCCGGATTACCTACACTGTAACTGTATAAACTGATTTGACTTGAACAGCCGTATTTGAAAGAATGTCTATTCTTTGCTGGAATTATTGAAAATGAACTGTATTTGTATAGCTCGTCACTACCTTCTCAGTTCTTTATTTATTTTCGTTACTTGCCGAGTTGGTTGTACTCATGCTACACCATGCACTTCATGTACAGATCCAGGTGTGTTTGATCACAGAGGCCGTTGAGTTTGTGCGCGTTCGAGTACCGGAGACTACGAGGTAGCTGCTGAAGTCCGCAGACCTTGTTTCTCCTTCTATGTTTTATTTCTTTTAAGTATTGATACTCAGGCACTATTTGTATTAGACTGCATATCTAGATGCTCAAGATTCAGTGACACCCCGATGTCGGGCTATTTTTTCGCACTTATGTTTTAGGTTTTACCCCGTTTTCATGAAAGACGTCGGTTATTTTAAATATATTAATTCATTTCTGTTAAATGTTGAAAGTGTTTTGGAGATGTCGGCTTTCCTAGTATCATGATAGGCGCTATCATGACGGGTTAGGTTTTGGGTCATGACAGCCCGCTTCTGCGATCACCAGGCCGCTTTTTCGTCCTCGCACCTACTACCAATCCCTTAGCAGGTGCGATTGCACTAGAACTCCAAACTTCAGCAATTGCAACTCAAACCAAAACAAGCTGAAACCAATCCGAAACACACCCGAAGCAAGGCCGGTTCATGGATCGGATCATATCAGATTTGGCACCTTTCGGATTATAAATTCGGATTTTGGATTTTGTAAATTTCAATCTGAATCCGAACCAAATTAATTTCAGATCAGATTGGATTTTGATGTTTGGATCAGATAAATATTTCGGATTTCGGTTCGGATTGTACGCCTTATTAAGATGCTAAAATAAATAATTATAAGATACTATCTCCTACCATTTTCAATAGAAAAACTCATTGATTTCCATATCTTTAACATTTAATATTGAAAAGAAAGAAAAGGCAAAACCTGTGAGGGAGATAACAAAGAACCCTTAAAATTTCTGAAAAGGCACATTTATCTTTTATATGTAAAATATAAATTGCGGGTTTTGAATCGGTTCGGATATAAATTGATCCAAACCGTATCCGATCTGATATCCAAAATAATTAAATTAAAGATCCAAAGTCCGATCCAAAAAGCTAAAATCCGATCCAAACCAATCCAAATAACACGGATCGGTTCGGATATTCTGATTGACCCAAATAATGCACAACCCTACCCGAGGCCCCCGAGACCCCATTCAACCATACCAACAAGTCCTAAAATACAGTGCGAACCTATTCGAAGTCTCAAATTACATAAAACAAAATCACAACCACGAATCACACTCCAATTCAAGCCTAATGAAACTAATGAACTTCCAACTTCTAAAACTCATACTAAACCACATCAAACCAACCCGGAATGACCTCAAATTTTATACAAAATTCCCAAATGACACAACGGTCCTATTCCAATTACCAAACCAAAATTGAACCCGATATCCACAAAGTCGACGCTCGGTCAAATTTCTCAACCTTCCAAACGTCCATCTTTCCAACTTTTTACAAAAGCTTCAAATCAACCTACAGACCTCCAAATCGACAACTGGACATAAGCCTAAGTCCAAAATCACACTACGAATCTAGTGAAATCAATAAAACAACATTCCGGAGCATGTGAGTTGTCCGTATGGATTATAGCGCTTGGGCTGAAAGGAGCCCCTCCGGAGTCTGCACACCCCCAGTGAGCGCAGGTACCTATTGAGTGTGAGTATAGAGGGCTGAGAGCCGAGTGATTGTGCTGTTATGACGAGTTGAGTGTCTGTTTCCTTGAGAGGCTTTACTTGTTTTCCAATTGTTGATGCGTTTAATTGCTATCTGTCATTGTTGTGAAATTTTTGAAAGATTCTATATCCGGATTACCTGCACTGTAACTGTATAAACTGATTTGACTTGAACTGCCGGATTTGAAATCATGTCTTTTCTTTGCTGGAGTTATTGAAAATGAACTGTATTTGTATAGCTCGTCACTACCTTCTCAATTCTTTATTTATTTCTGTTACTTGCCGAGTTGGTTGTACTCATGCAATACCCTGCACTTCATGTACAGATCCAGGTGTGTTTGATCATGGAGGTCATTGAGTTCGTGCGCGATCGAGTACCGGAGACTATGAGGTAGCTGTCGATGTCCGCAGACCTTCTTTCTCCTTCTATGTTTTCTTTCTTTTTAGTATTGATACTCAGACATTATTTGTATTAGACTGGATATCTAGATGTTCGGGATTCAGTGACACCCCGATGTCAGGCTATTTTTCCGCACTTATGCTTTGGGTTTTACCCCGTTTTCATGAAAGACACCGATTATTTTAAATATATTAATTCATTTCTGTTAAATTTTGAAAGTGTTTTGGAGATGTCAGCTTGCCTAGTATCACGATAGGCACCATCACGACGGGTTAGGTTTTGGGTCGTGACAGCCCGCTTCTGCGATCACCAGGTCGCTCTCTCGGCCTCGCACCTGCTACCAATCCCTCGGCAGGTGCGATTGCACTAGAACTCCAAACTTCAGCAATTGGAACTCAAACCAAAACAAGTTGAAACCAATCCGAAACACACCTGAAGCAAGGCCGGTTCATGGATCAGATCATATCAGATTTGGCACCTTTCGGATTATAATTTTGGATTTTGGATTTTGTAAATTTCAATCCGAATCCGAACCAAATTAATTTGAAATCGGATTGGATTTTGATGCTTGGAGAAGATAAATATTTTGGATTTTGGTTCGGATTGTACATCTTATTAAGATGCTAAAATAAATAATTATAAGATGCTATCTCCTACCATTTTCAATAGCAAAACTCATTGATTTCCATATATTTCACATTTAATATTGAAAAGAAAGAAAAGGCAAAACTTGTCAGGGAGATAACAAAGAAACCTTAAAATTTCTGAAAAGGCACCTTTATCTTTTATATGTAAAATATAAATTTTGGGTTTTGAATCGGTTCGGATATAAATCGAGCCAAACCATATCCGATCTGATATCCAAAATAATTAAATTAAAGATCCGAAATCCAATCCAAAAAGCTAAAATCCGATCCAAACCAATCCAAATAATACGGATCGGTTCGGATATTCAAGTTGACCCAAATAATGCACAGCCCTACCCAAGGCCCCCGAGACCCCATCCAACCATACCAACAAGTCCTAAAACACAGTGCGAACCTATTCGAAGTCTCAAATTACATAAAACAAAATTACAACCACGAATCACACTCCAATTCAAGCCTAATGAAACTAATGAACTTCCAACTTCTAAAACTCATACTAAATCACATCAAACCAACCCGTAATGACCTCAAATTTTATACCAAATTCCCAAAAGACACAACGGTCCTATTCTAAATCCCATAACCAAAATTGAACCTGATATCCACAAAGTCGACTCTCGGTCAAATTTCTCAACCTTCCAAACGTCCATCTTTCCAACTTTCTACAAAAAGCTTCAAATCAACCTACAAACCTCCAAATCAACATCTGGACATAAGCCTAAGTCCAAAATCACACTACGAATCTATTGGAATCATTAAAATACCATTCTAGAGCACATGAGTTGTCCGTGGGGATTATAGCGCTTGGGCTGAAAGGAGCCCCTCCGGAGTCTGCACACACCCAGTGAGCGCATGTACCAATTGAGTGTGAGTACTGAGGGCTGAGAGCCGAGTGATTGAGCTGTTATGACGAGTTGAGTGTCTGTTGCCCTGCGAGGCTGTACTTGTTTTCCAATTGTTGAGGCACTTAGTTGCTATCTGTCATTTTTGTGGAATTTCTGAAAGACTCTATATCCAGATTACCTGCACTGTAACTGTATAAAGTGATTTGACTTGAATTGCCGGATTTGAAAGCATGTCTATTCTTTGTTGAAAATTTTGAAAATAAATTGTATTTGTACAGCTCGTCACTACCTTCTTAGTTCTTTATTTATTTCTGTTACTTGCCAAGTTGGTTGTATTTATGCTACACTATGTACTTCATGTGCAGATCCAGGTGTGTTTGATCACGGAGGTCATTGAGTTCGTGCGCGATCGAGTATCGGAGACTACAAGGTAGTTGCCGACGTCCGTAGACCTTGTTTCTCCTTCTATGTTTTCTTTCTTTTCAATATTGATACTCAGACACTGTTTGTATTAGAATGGATATCTAGATGCTCATGATTCAGTGTCATCCCGATATCGGGCTATTTTTCTGCACTTATGCTTTGGGTTTTACCCCATTTTCATGAAAGACGCCGGTTATTTTAAATATATTAATTTATTTCTGTTAAATGTTGAAAGTGTTTTGGAGATATCGGCTTTCCTAGTATCACGATAGGCGCCATCACGACGGGATAGGTTTTGGGTCGTGACAGCTCGCTTCTGCGATTACCAGGACGCTTTTTCGGCCTCGCACCTGCTACCAATCCCTCAGCAGGTGCAATTGCACTAGAACTCCAAACTTCAGTAATTGCAACTCAAACCAAAACAAGTTGAAACCAATCTGAAACACACCCGAAGCAAGGTCGGTTCATGGATCAGATCATATCAGATTTGGCACCTTTCGGATTATAATTTTGGATTTTGGATTTTGTAAATTTCAATCCGAATTCGAACATAATTAATTTCAGATCGGATTGGATTTTGATGTTTGGATCAGATAAATATTTTGGATTTCTGTTCGGATTGTACGCCTTATTAAGATGCTAAAATAAATAATTATAAGATGCTATCTCCTACCATTTTCAATAGAAAAACTCATTGATTACCATATCTTTCACATTTAATATTGAAAAGAAAGAAAAGCCAAAACCTGTGAGGGAGATAACAAAGAACCCTTAAAATTTCAGAAAAGGCACCTTTATCTTTATAAATTTCGGGTTTTGAATCAGTTTGGATATAAATTGAGCCAAACCGTATCCGATCTGATATTCAAAATAATTAAATTAAAGATCCGAAATCCGATCCAAAAAGCTAAAATCTGATCCAAACCAATCCAAATAACACGGATCGGTTCGGATATTCGGGTTGACCCAAATTATGCACAACCCTACCCGAGGCCCCCGAGACCCCATCCAACCATACCAACAAGTCCTAAAATACTGTGTGAGCCTATTCGAAGCCTCAAATCATATAAAACAACAACATAACCACGAATCAAACTCTAATTCAAGCCTAATAAAACTAATGAACTTCCAACTTCTAAAACTCATACTAAATTACATCTAACCAACCCGGAATGACCTCAAATTTTATACAAAATTCCCAAATGACACAACGGTCCTATTCCAATTACCAAACCAAAATTGAACCCGATATCCACAAAGTCGACGCTCGGTCAAATTTCTCAACCTTCCAAACGTCCATCTTTCCAACTTTTTACAAAAGCTTCAAATCAACCTACAGACCTCCAAATCGACAACTGGACATAAGCCTAAGTCCAAAATCACACTACGAATCTAGTGAAATCAATAAAACAACATTCCGGAGCATGTGAGTTGTCCGTATGGATTATAGCGCTTGGGCTGAAAGGAGCCCCTCCGGAGTCTGCACACCCCCAGTGAGCGCAGGTACCTATTGAGTGTGAGTATAGAGGGCTGAGAGCCGAGTGATTGTGCTGTTATGACGAGTTGAGTGTCTGTTTCCTTGAGAGGCTTTACTTGTTTTCCAATTGTTGATGCGTTTAATTGCTATCTGTCATTGTTGTGAAATTTTTGAAAGATTCTATATCCGGATTACCTACACTATAACTGTATAAACTGATTTGACTTGAACTGACGGATTTGAAATCATGTTTATTCTTTGCTGGAGTTATTGAAAATGAACTGTATTTATATAGCTCGTCACTACCTTCTCAATTCTTTATTTATTTCTGTTACTTGCCGAGTTGGTTGTACTCATGCTACACCCTGCACTTCATGTGCAGATCCAGGTGTGTTTGATCATGGAGGTCGTTGAGTTCGTGCGCGATCGAGTACCGGAGACTACGAGGTAGTTGCCGACGTCCGCAGACCTTGTTTCTCCTTCTATGTTTTCTTTCTTTTTAGTATTGATACTCAGACGCTGTTTGTATTAGACTGGATATCTAGATTCTCATGATTCAGTGACACCCCGATATCGGGCAATCTTTTCGGACCTATGCTTTGGGTTTTACCCCATTTTCATGAAATACGTCGGTTATTTTAAACATATTAATTCATTTCTGTTAAATGTTGAAAGTGTTTTGGAAATGTCGGCTTGCCTAGTATCATGATAGGCGCCATCACGACGGGTTAGGTTTTGGGTCGTGACAGCCCGCTTCTGCAATTACCAGGCCGCTTTTTTGGCCTCGCACCTGCTACTAATCCCTCAGCAGGTGCGATTGCACTAGAACTCCAAACTACAGCAATTGCAACTCAAACCAAAACAAGCTGAAACCAATCCGAAACACACCTGTAGCAAGGCTGATTCATGGATCGGATCAGATCAGATTTGGCACCTTTCGGATTATAATTTCGGATTTTGGATTTTGTAAATTTCAATCCGAATCCGAACCAAATTATTTTCAGATCGGATTGGATTTTGATGTTTGGATCAGATAAATATTTTGAATTTCAGTTCAGATTGTACGCCTTATTAAGATGCTAAAATAAATAATTATAAGATGCTATCTCCTACCATTTTCAATAGCAAAACACATTGAAGTCCATATCTTTCACATTAAATATTGAAAAGAAAGAAAAGGCAAAAACAGTGAGAGAGATAACAAACAAACCTTAAAATTTCTCAAAGGGCACCTTTATCTTTTATATGTAAAATATAAATTTTGGGTTTTGAATCAATTTGGATATAAATTGAGCCAAATCGTATCCGATCTAATATTCAAAATAATTAAATTAAAGATCTAAAATCCGATCCAAAAAGCTAAAATCTGATCCAAACCAATCCAAATAACACGGATCGGTTCGGATATTCGGGTTGACCCAAATAATGCACAGCCCTACCCGAGGCCCCCGAGACCCCATCCAACCATACCAACAAGTCCTAAAATACAGTGTGAACCTATTCGAAGCCTCAAATCATATAAAACAATACCATAACCACGAATCATACTCCAATTCAAGCCTAATGAAACTAATGAACTTCCAACTTCTAAAACTCATACTAAATTACATCTAACCAACCCGGAATGACCTCAAATTTTATACAAAATTCCCAAATGACACAACGGTCCTATTCCAAGTCCCAAACCAAAATTGAACCCGATATCCACAAAGTCGACTCTCGGTCAAATTTCTCAACCTTCCAAACGTCCATCTTTCCAACTTTCTACAAAAGCTTCAAATCAACCTACAGACCTCCAAATCGACAACTGGACATAAGCCTAAGTCCAAAATCACACTACGAATCTAGTGGAATCAATAAAACAACATTCCGGAGCATGTGAGTTGTCCGTGTGGATTATAGAGCTTGGGCTGAAAGGAGCCCATCCGGAGTCTGCACACCCCCAGCGAGCGCAGGTACCTATTGAGTGTGAGTACAGAGGGCTGAGAGCCGAGTGATTGTGCTGTTATGACGAGTTGAGTGTTTGTTTCCTTGAGAGGCTTTACTTGTTTTCCAATTGTTGATACGCTTAGTTGATATCTGTCATTGTTGTGAAATTTTTGAAAGATTATATATCCGGATTACCTGCACTGTAACTATATAAACTGATTTGACTTGAACTGACGGATTTGAAATCATGTTTATTATTTGCTGGAGTTATTGAAAATGAACTTTATTTGTATAGCTCGTCACTACCTTCTCAATTCTTTATTTATTTCTGTTACTTACCGAATTGGTTGTACTCATGCTAGACCCTGCACTTCATGTGCATATCCATGTGTGTTTGATCACGGAGGTCGTTGAGTTCGTGCGCGATCGAGTACCGGAGACTACGAGGTAGTTGTCGACGTCCGCAGACCTTGTTTCTCCTTCCATGTTTTCTTTCTTTTTAGTATTGATACTCAGACACTGTTTGTATTAGACTGGATATCTAGATGCTCATGATTCAGTGACACCCCGATGTCGAGCTATCTTTTCGGACTTATGCTTTGGGTTTTACCCCGTTTTCATGAAAGACGCCGGTTATTTTAAACATATTAATTCATTTCTGTTTAATGTTAAAAGTGTTTTGGAGATGTCGGCTTGCCTAGTATCACGATAGGCGCCATCACGACGGGTTAGGTTTTGGGTCATGACAACCCGCTTCTGCAATTACCAGGCCGCTTTTTTGGCCTCGCACCTGCTACCAATCCCTCAGCAGGTGCGATTGCACTAGAACTCCAAACTACAGCAATTGCAACTCAAACTAAAACAAGCTGAAACCAATCTGAAACACACCTGAAGCAAGGCCGATTCATGGATCGGATCAGATCAGATTTGGCACCTTTCGGATTATAATTTCGTATTTTGGATTTTGTAAATTTCAATCCGAATCCGAACCAAATTAATTTCAGATCGGATTGAATTTTGATGTTTGGATCAGATAAATATTTCGGATTTCAGTTCAGATTGTACGCCTTATTAAGATGCTAAAATAAATAATTATAAGATGCTATCTCCTACCATTTTCAATAGCAAAACACATTGAAGTCCATATCTTTCACATTTAATATTGAAAAGAAAGAAAAGGCAAAAATAGTGAGGGAGATAACAAACAAACCTTAAAATTTCTCAAAGGGCACCTTTATCTTTTATATGTAAAATATAAATTTTGGGTTTTGGAACGGTTCGGATATAAATCAAGCCAAACCGTATCCGATCTGATATCCAAAATAATTAAATTAAAGATCTGAAATCCGAACCAAAAAGCTAAAATACGATCTAAACCAATCCAAATAACACGGATCGGTTCGGATATTCGAGTTGACTCAAATAATGCACAGCTCTACCCGAGGCCCCCGAGACCCCATCCAACATTACTAACAAGTCCTAAAATACAGTGCGAACCTATTCGAAGCCTTAAATCATATAAAACAAAACCACAATCATGAATCATACTCCAATTCAAGCCTAATAAAACTAATGAACTTCCAACTTCTAAACCTTATACTAAATCACATCAAACCAACCCGCAATGACCTAAAATTTTATACCAAATTCCCAAATGACACAACGGTCCTATTCCAAATCCCAAAACCAAAATTGAACCCGATATCCACAAAGTCGACTCTCGGTCAAATTTTTCAACCTTCCAAACGTCCATCTTTTCAACTTTCTACAAAAGCTTCAAATCAACCTACAGACCTCCAAATCGACAACTGGACATAAGCCTAAGTCCAAAATCACACTACGAATATATTGGAATCATTAAAATACCATTCCGGAGTTGTCTACATAAAAGTCAAACTTCGGCCAACTCCTTCAACTTAAGCTTCCAACCTTGGGTCTAAGTATCCCAATTTACTCCGAAACACCCCCAAAACCAATCCAATCACCTCTGCAAGTCATATAGTAACAAATGGACATAAACAACACAATGAATAGGGGAACAATGCTACAATACACAAAGTTACCGGCCGGGTCGTTACAATTTACTTTTGATATTTCCAACATTCATGAGATTCAATCCCTATTTCAGTTAGTCTATTAGTTAATAAGAACTAGCAACATAAGAGAATTTTTGAAGAACTTTTTAGTTTTTTAATATTTCCCATATGAATCTCTTTTATTTTTTGCACATCATAAAGGATCAAAACTATCCTTATTATTTGTTAAATGGGTTACAGATACCCTATGTTCATGTATCCGTCCAAAAAATTACACAATGTTAATTCTATTAATAAAATATCCCTCACATTTAGTGACAGAACTGGTGGGCCTTCAATTTAGTGACATGTCATTTTTTATTGGGCCACGTGGTAATCTCGGGCTGAAACAAAAAAAGGGGTCTAAACTTGACCCACTTACTGGATCCAACCCTATGTTTGTTACCTAGGCCAAAACCATATCAATACCATAGGAGAAATCTTGAACTCTCTACAAATTGCAACTAATTCATCCCAAACAAACGATACTGGTTTTTTGTTTAAAGAAATTTCTAGAAGCTTCGATAAATAAAACCTAGCCCCATCGAACATTCTCACTCTAGATAATATGTGAACTATTTTGCAGTAAGATTTTACAAGGTGTTTATAAAACTGACGCCGTGAAGCTAACTTGAAGAAATGCTACGAAGCGTTAGGATGAAGTTTGAGTTTTATAAGAAGGTGTCGATGCGGTTATCAGAAAAATCAAATTTGAGGGTGTCTATGATGGCATAACACTAGAGAATCAAAAGATGGGTTATCTGATCAGCGAATTTGGGTGGTCAGTTAGTCGTCTGAAAATGGGTGGTGTTACGACGTTGGAGCTCGGGGAGTAGCTCAAAGGTTAATTTTTTACTTGAAGTAGAGAGAATTGTGCTCACTACTTTTGCTCTCTTTGCCATAGTCTCCGTGTGAAGGAATTAGATAAATGCCTTACTGTGCACTGAAGCCACCCGTAATTAGTTAGTGAGTTGAGTTAGTTAGCAGTTAATTATATAGTTAATGGAAGTTAGGTGTACATCTGGTTACAACTGACAGTTAGTGAGGAGGTAGTTATTCAATGTATATATGTAGAAGCTAGCTTACTCATTTTGTACCCAATATTTATTTTATACAGAAAATCTTTCTGAGCTCAGCATGTGCTCTCAATTCTCTATTCTCTATTCTTCCTCCTTTCAATGGTGATTGAAGATTGGATGGATTTTGTCATGGTATCAGGCTTTCTCGTCGATAAGAACTACAAAGTGTTTTTTGCGGATTGAAGATGATCAAGAGATTCGTCGACATTCTTTGTGATGTTCAAATCCGAATCTAAATTACAGTGAACCCTAAATTTGCTCGTTATTTTCAATTTTGTTCACAATTCTTTACTACTTTTACATATCTAATAATTCTGTTGCATATAATTTCTAGATTTCATGGAAACTGATGATATATTTGATTTGGGAACCTCTGTTCCAGCTCCAGTGGTAATTGACCATAATCATCTCATGTATCTTCATCCCTATGATGCATCTGGTTCTCTATCTGTTGGTATTCAACTTGTAGGCATGGAAAATTACACTTTGTCGGATCAAGCAACGAGAGTTTCACTCCTAGGGAGGAATAAGCTGGGATTCATAGATGGCACAATCACTACGGATACTTTTGGACCAGCTTTAGGGCATCAATGGGATCGATGTAATGCAATAGTTGTCTCGTTGCGTACCGGAAATGTGAGCAAGGAATTGTTGAGTGAAATTCTATTTCATTCAAATGCACACTTGGTTTGGAAGGATTTGTAGGAATTATTCAATAAAGTGAAAGTGAATGGTTCGTGTCTGTATTCTCTTCTCAAAGAAATCTTACCTTCCTTATACTAAAATGTAGAATCCCTAGTCATACAGAACTTTCGTAAGTCCAGGCACCATCAAATACAAATCTCAGGCTTTATCCATACACAAGTCCGGAGAAATTCTCAATTGCTATATAGAATTCTCAAACCCACTAGAATTCTCTCGGAACCCACTTTGCTCAAATTTAATTGCACCGCCCAAATGGGCCAAAAGACACGTGCCCCATTAGCACAACAACACTCAAAGAAATTACTCTACTTTAATACCACCTATCAAATTCATACTCCGTGCGCACTACATCATTCACCCATAACAACTCACTGATCCCACGATTTTCATATACTTATAAGTGCAATATAACCCATATCCAGGAATTTCCTTATTCGAGTCATTATCGATCTCAACTTCTGCAAGTCATAACTAACCCACCAGTATGCCTCAGTCCAAAACTAAACCTTTACATATAATCATGAAATTGAATAATCAATAGTAGGCTCCCCCACTTGGCTCAAAGCCATAGATTAAAACATTCCATATCTCACAATACCAAAACTCTATTACTGTCATAATTCCACAGTCAGTTCAACGAAACTTCTTCTCAAACTCATGCAACGCCAACCATAAAAATATCCCAAATCGTCCGCTAAGCTCGCAATCATTCTCTTGACACTCAAGTCAACTTTCTCAGCCAGATTCAAATTTAAATCTCCACACATATGCCCCACTGGCAGAAAAGAAACTCTCAACTCACATCATAAGGAATACACTTACGTAGATTACTCCGCAGGGAATAACCCACCTGCTTAACCTCAAATTGGTATCTTGATATACCCTTTCGAGTCACAATTACTATGCAATCACTTAGTCTATTTGAGTCCAAACTCACTAACCAGACATGAGAATTTAATTTGTCCCAAATTTTAACAATCGTGAAAGAACCTTTAAAATATTCACACTCGAGACTGTACGTCACATCAAAATGAAAATCAAGCACCCAATGGCCTTCCTTTACATTTCAAGGAAACACTTCTCGTCACATTCAAATCGTCTTAACACATCCCGCATCACAAAACCATCTCACCGCTCATCGAGCCACAAATTCCACTGTAGGGTCATTACCGGACATATGAATCCAATTGTACAAGTTATAACTGAAGCGACCGAGCTTAAACTGCGGTCTAACCATGGCCTCAAGTCCTCCAAAGTGGCCCATCACCAAAACACAGAATACTCACCTCAAACCTCGTTCATAAAATCACAAGCCGGTGATGCACAGCTGATACCGAGCGCTCATGTGCGCATACGAATACGTGGAAGAAATTCAAAGAGTTATGTCCCAAGCTGAATCAATCCCGCACGATAAGGAAAGAAAGATGGGAAGTATATATCCTAAATGCCCTGTAGCCTCTCGAAGATAAATATGGACGTCATCATACCGATCCGCAAGACTCTACTAGACACTTGCTCATGACTTGTAGAACCTATGAACCTAGAGCTTTGATACCACCTTGTCACAACCCAAAATCCAACTAGTCATGATGGCACCTAACCCAACCCGCTAGGTAAGCCAAATTTCAATTATCCAATTCCAATAATAGTCATTAAAGCAATTTAAGTAAATAATTATATTAACCTTATACATTCCCCAAGAACTGGAAGTACAAATCATGAGCTTCTAAGAATAGAATATACAAAGCGGAAATGAAATAAATATATAGTCTATTTGAATAATATTTAAACAGAGCTTTTATAAATCTAAGGCTACCCTGAACAAGAGGCAGCTACAACAGGAACACAGGTACATCTTCAAATTCCGCAACCATCGAGCACAGCAACAACAATAACCAACATCTGTATGAAATGTGCAGAAGTGTAGTATCAGTACAACCAACCCCATGTACTGAGTAAGTAACAAACCTAGTCGTAGGTTGAAAGTAGTGACGAGCATCCACCAAGGTCGGGTCCAAAATCAATAGTCCACAACAATCCATAACAACATAAAGAAAATAATACCAGAAGTAACTCAGAGATAAAATGCTCAGTCACCTCATGATTTCAGCAATAATAGTTCTTCCTTTCAAGTACATCAGTGAAAATCCAAATCTTTTGCCAAAGTTACCAAAAATGTGAATAAGTTTGAAAACAGAAATTTTTCCAAAATCCTTTCAATAATAAATAAAATATCTCATTTTCTTTCCAAATAACTAGTGTAAAACAAATACATCACTATGCCCATCTGTCAACATATGTGAGAAATCATGAATAATGTGATACCGTATAGCATGAGAAAAACATATCTCTATGCATATATGTCATGTGTGTATGTCAATGCAATGTATCTCAGAGATTGTACTCATGTACTCACACTCTCAGAGTACTCAATCTCATTGTCTCGCATTCTCTCTCACTATGCTCAGCACACTCAATCATCCAGCGCTATACAATACCTGCTGCGGCGTACAGCCCGATCCCTGTTTATAGTCGACTGCGCTCACTGAGGGTGTATACAGACTCATGATGGGCTCCTACAGCCCAAGCGCTATAAGCACGGACAACTCACGTGCTATAATATCATATCTGGATCCGCACGGACAACTCACGTGTTGCACGGACAACTCACGTGCTATAATAATATCTGGATCCGCACGGCCAACTTACGTGCTGCACGGCCAACTCACGTGCAATAATATAATATATGGATCCACACGGCCAACCCACGTGTTACATGGACAACTCACGTGCAATAGTATAATATATATATATATATATATATATATATATATATATATATATATATATATATATATATATATATATATATATATATATATATATATATATATATATATATAAAGCTAACATGGCCTGCTGCGGCATGCAACCCTATCCCAAAAAAAACATATCTTCACAATCAGACCCTCAACCTCCCTCAGTCATCAATCTCTCCAGTCTCTCTCTCAAGGCTCACAATGTCATGAGAATAGCCCAAAATGATGATATGATGTATCAATAAATAACAACAGAGACTGAGATATGATATGCAATGAAATGAATATGACTGAGTATGAATTTTCAATTTAAAATAAATAATTCACAACAATATGACTTCTGTGGGTCCCAATAATACCGGCACATAGCCTCAACATACTTTTTAATATTCTTTTCAGCTCAATTTCTTTAATTCATAAAACCACATAGAAAATGCCAAGATCATTTAATTACAAAATTTCACAAAAATAATTATGTCACAATTTCTATAGTGCACGCCCACACGTCCGTCACCTAGTATGTGCGTCACCTTCCAACAAATCACGAAATATATATATTCAGGGTTCATACCCTTAACTCCAAGATTAGAAGAGTTACTTACCTCGAACAAGCCAAATCCAATGCCGAGCAAGTTACACAATGCTCCAGAAATTCCATTATGCGCGTATCAATTCCCAAATGGTTCAAATCTACAACAATTAATTTGATTCAGTCCACACATTTTATAGGAATTAATTCCATATCAAAATACTAATATTTTCCAAAAATCTGAAATTGCGCCCCAAAAATCACCCATGGGGCCCACATCTCGAAATCTGACAAAACTCACAAAATATGACAACCCATCCAATTACAAGTTCAACCATACTAATTTCACTCAAATCCGACTCCAAATCGGTATTCAAACTTGAAAAATTCATTTTGTGACATAATAGAAATTTCCTTCTATTTCTCTTGAAGATTCAATAATCTTACACCAAAAATGAAGATTAATTCATGAAATATAATCACAAGGGAGTTAAGAAAACTTACCCTAATGTGTGTGGAAAATTTTTTCTCTAAAATCGCCCAACCCGAGCTCCAAAATCCGAAAAATGGGTGAAAATATCGAACCCTCGAATTTAAGGTTCTATCTCAGCGATTTTCGCATCTGCGGACAAGATTTGCGCACCTGCGCCTCCGCTTGTGCGAGCAAAACATTGCATTTGCGGACTCCACTCGCTTGCCCAGTTTCCGCTTCTGCGCGCATCTGCGCTCACGCAGGTGCGGAATTTTCCCTCGCACCTGCGACCAATGCCTCACAGCCCTCTGCCTGCATTTGCGCTCCTTCTCGTGCAAGTGCGATTGCGCAACTGCGAAGCTCCTTCCGCACCTGCGCCCCTCGCTTCAGCGCACCCCTGCTCGCACTTGAGAGTTCGCACCTGCGACCACTTTTCCGCAGGTGCAATTACACTAGAAGGCTTCAGTTCCAACAGTCTTCCAAATTCAAAAATCAATCTGTTAACCATCCGAAACTCACCCGAGGCCTCGGGAACCTCAACCAACTATATCAACAAGTCCCATAACATAACACAAACCTACTCGAGGCATCAAATTATACCTAACAACCTCAAAAATACGAACTACACACGGATTCAAGCCTAATAAATTTCCAAATTCTACAAACGACGCCGAAACCTATCAAATCACGTGCGATTGATCTCAAATTTTGCACACAAGTCACATTTCACATTACGGACCTATTCAAATATCCAGAATCCGATTTCGGCCTCGATATCAAAAAGTCAACCCCCCGGTCAAACTTCTCAAAATTTCATCTTTCGGCATTTCAAGCCTTATTCTATTACGGATCTCCAAATAATTTTCCGGACACGCTCCTAAGTCCAAAATCACCATATGGAGCTATTGGAATCATCAGAATTAAATTCCGAGGTTGTTTACACATAAGTCGACATATGTTCACTATTTTAACTTAAGCTTTAAAACTTGGAACTAAGTGTTCCAATTCATTCCAAAACCTCATCGGACCCGGACCAATTGCCCCGGCAATTTACACAACAACTGTGAAGTACAATTTGAGAAGTAAATGGAGAAACGAGATTGTAATACTCAAAATGGACGGTCGGGTCGTTACAAGTTCTTAGATTCTGGGCAATCATAACCAGGACAAGGCATCAATGCATCATATTCCTCCCAAAGGTCAGTCAATTTTGAGAAATATGCAGAAACTGAGGAAATTCCCTGCGACAAAGTAGCTATCTCTTTGTGCAGAAAAAAAATGCGAGTTCCATCTACCGTATCATATTTATCCTTCAAATCTATCCAGACCTTATTCATAATCCACCTTATGTGCACTTGATTTATACACAATTCCACTGAGTAATTCCTTGCTCACAACATTTATAATCTATGACAAAATTATAGCATTACATTTCTCCCAAAGTTCATGCAAAGATCGATCAAATTTGTCCTTAGTAAAGCAGTCATCAACAATACCTAATTTACTCTTACCAATCAAGCCTATTTTCATATATCTACTCCACAATGCATAGTTTTCAGTTCCAGTTAGTTGAATCGAAATCAAGGAGCTGCTTAGAATGTCGCATGGTTGCAGTTACAGGGGATGATGATGATATATGGTCGTTCCTATGCTTATTCCAGTTGAAATTTCTTCTCCAATTGCTATAGCTGACAAATTCAGTTGAATTAAGTCTTCGTTTCAACGAATTACAGACTCGCTAATTACATATCGAAAAGTAAACCCTAGCTCAATCGAACGGGAAAATCACAGATAATCAACTATAAAATAATTCTACAGAAATGAGAAGATGACAATCATATCGAGCATGAATCTAGCTCCCGTGCTCTGATACCGTAATAAAGATATGAGATTAGCTCAATGAAAATGTGAAAAGAGAAATGAACAAGAAGGTTCTAGAATGAATGCTCTATTTGAGAGCAAAACTGAGCTAAGATATTTTCTCAAACCATACTGAATATAATGACATATGATCTATATATATAGATTACAAGTAAGAACTAACTAAATGTATTGTTTTTCGTTAATTCTCTAACATCCAATCCCATAATTAATTATAACTAACTATTCATCCTTTCACGTGCCATTCCTTTCCTTAATACTCCTAAATTGAGATCAATTTATAATGGTATATTCTTAAGGTTAAAATTATATTTTATTTTATTTTGGCATATACCAAAAAGTATTCTTTACGTCTAAATCTATGACTATAAGAGTAGATTCTTAGGGTAAAATTAAATATTAAAAGTTATAATTTTTAAATATATAAATATGTTATTTTGAAATATATTAATTAAAAATTAAAAAGAAGAAAGTGTCCATAGAAGACGTGATATTGTTTCACGGTAGTGGGACCATGCACTTTGAAAAAGAGATAAAACGAAAAGCATGACTGTGGAGTGTGGAGTAAAGCTCCTGAAATAAGAGGCATGAATAGATCCAATCCCCTGGAAACGACACCGTTTTGAGCTCTCTTCCTCACATTATTCGAAACGACACCGTTTTGAGCTCTCTTCCTCACATTATTCGAAACGACACCGTTTTGGGTTCTCTTCCTCACATCAACATCTCTCCAAATTCATCCATGGAGAGCTTCGTCAACAAGCTCTCCTTCACCTCCATCACAATTGCCACACTAACATTTGTCCTCGTTTACCTTCAAAGCCCCAGAAACTGCATCAATCCCCATCAACTCCCCAAATCCACCTGCGATTTTAGTCACCGCGCTTTCACCACTGTAAACAAACACAATCACCGTATATGGGCAACCAAAGCCTGGATCCAAACAGTCCAATCCTTCACAATCCAATTCCAATCCCTCCACGCCCAAAATCTCTTCTCCAATCAGTCCCGGATCTTAGTCGTCTCAGCCGGGGCGGGTCATTCTGTTATGGCCTTGAATAACTTGGGTATTTACGATGTCAACGGTGTTGAGCTCGTGGACTCGCCTCCTCTCGTGAGCCGTGCGGATCCACACAATCTGCCATTTTTTGATGACGTGTTTGATTTTGGGTTTGGGCCGTTTCTGGAAAGGGCCTTGTTTCCTGCCCGATACGTGGGTGAAATGGAGAGAACGGTGAGAATTGGCGGCGCGTGCGTTGTGGTTGTGGAAGAGTGTAGTGGTAAAGAGGTGGAGGAGGTGGTGAAATTGTTCAGAAAGTCGAAGTTGGTGGAGCTGAAGAATGTGACTTTGGGCGGAGAAAAAAGGACGAGAATTGTAGTGAAAGTTGTAAAGTGACTGAATTTATTGTGGCACGAATACTCTGATTTTCATTCTTTGTTCAATTCGGTTGCTATTGATTTTCTCTGAAAAATTGCTGATTTTTCATAATTTTTTGTATGATGTTGGTGTGTAACATTTTTTAATTTGTTAATGAATGATGTATAACTTAAATCCATAACAGAATTTATTGTAGTTTACAAGTTTTTAAATTTTATTTTAAAAACATTTCAATATGCATGTAGAATAGACAAATTAAGCATGAAACTTATTACGTAAATATTATTTTTCTTTTGATGTAATTATTCAGCTATTTTGAATTTCATTGCAAGCACAAAGAGACTCACTAATCGCATTGAAAAGTTCTCTTCTTCTGACTAAAAAGGAGCTCGCAGTGAAAGGTTTCCGTTCTCAACGTGCACAAAAAAAAAAATCGATAAATTGTATTAAATCAACAATTCGAGTTAAATTGTTAAATCAATAATCCGAGTTAAATTGAAAAAATAAATTTGATGTAATTTGGATTGATTTGGTTTGGTATTGGGAAAACAATTCGACCATAATTGGTTTGGTTTGATTTTAGACTTTTAACTAAAAAAAGTCAAATCAAAATTAAACCAACTCCACAATACATTTATACAATTTTCAAAAATATTTTATACATATAAATATTTATTGTAATATAATTTATAAATATTTCTTAAACATTACAGTTTTATCTAGTCCAATAAGTTTTATAGTCTATAAATGTAGTAATTCAAATAAAGTTAAAATCAATACTAATAATAACAAAATAAATTCAATTCAACACTAGAAAATGACAAAAGTATTGGATATCTGTTTTTAGTTTTACATTGGTTTATAATGAATATGAATAACTTAGTTTATCATTTTCTTTAGTGCTTAGTCATGTAATTAATAGTACTTATTAGATACACTTATTTTAGCATGACTTATATACTACTTTTAGATTATGTTCATTTTTATTATGGCTTATTAAATAGCAATATTTGTTTTATGCGATTTTATTATCTTTGTTATTGAATATTTTATAGTCAGACCTCTCTATAACAACATCCCTATATAACTACACTTCACTATAAAAGCCAAGCTTTTCCGCAACCAATTTTTATGTTATGTTATAATATATGTTCTCTATAATATCATTTCGCTATAACATCCAAAAATATTTGGAACAAACGAGATTGTTGTAGAGAGATTTGACTGTAGTACAATGTTATGACTTATTGTGTTATTTTCTTAAAAAATATATTATACGACTATATCCTACTAGGACTAAAGAAGTATTTGGAGAACACGTTACCAAAAAAAAACCCGAAAATCGTAAAACAAAAATAGAAAAAAATTGAGAAAAAATGAGATTGAAAAACCCGATTTTGTTGGTTTGATTTGATTTATAAATTTAAAAACCCGACACCATTAATTTAGTTTGATAATTAAAAAATCCGAAGCAATCCGACCTATATGCACCCCTGCTCAAAGCGGCTTGTTTTGAAAAAGCTAACAAAAGAGTCTTCCATTTTTTTCATGTCTCATCTTAAATTGAAACCCTCCGATCTATACAGTTGTAAGTTCTCACGGTGACCAGAGATTTCCAGTTAAGGGTTGTTAGTCGACGAGATTGCTTTTACTGGCATTTATGGTTGCAAAAGAAAAATTGCCCTAAGATAACATAAATAGATGGGAGAATGGCTAAATTGTCACGACCCAAAATTCTAACCCGTCATGATAGCTCCTATCTCATTACTAGGCAAACCGTCAACCTCAATAAATCATAATTTCTTTCAAGTTTGAAAATATAATATTTAAATCCAGTGAAAAAGAAAATCTCACAAATACATATATATAAATACACTCCCAAAATTCGGTGTCACTAAGTACATGCGCACCTAAATGATAACAAAGTCTAACTGAAAAAAGTATTGTCTGAAAATATAGAACAGCACAATAACTGAAAAGAAGAGAGTCGAGGTCAGCAGACGCCAGACAGCTACCTTGATAATCTCCAACCGATAACACTCTGAGATCTAACAGTCGCCGTGTCCGGAAGCACCTGGATCTGCACACGAGGTGCAGAGTGTAGTATGAGTACAACCAACTCAATAAATAACAAGACTAACCTTTGGGCTGAAAGCAGTGACGAGCTCAGCAGGTCTAGTCCAGTATAGAAATAATAGTACGGAAATGTAGGCATGCTTTCAAATTCAATAGTTAAACTCGGTACTTTATATGGCCAATCCAACTCATGGAAGATCCATCTCATATATATATATATATATATATATATATATATATATATATACATACACACATCAACTGCCAGTCAGTGACTTAGTACCGTATAAAGCCAATCCAGCCCACGTGTAAATTTATCCCCAAATATATATATATGAATAGGACAATATCCATGTACACGGAAAATTCATCACAATCATAAATCAATAAGGCAAAGCCATGCCCTAGGAAGTTCATCCCGAACATATATAAATAAGGCAAGTCCATCCCGAATATAAATCATCTACGCTCACTGTGGGGAGTGCAGACTCCGGAGGGACCCCTTCAGCCCAAGCGTGATATAAAGCCGATATGGCCTGCTACAGGCGGGCAGCCCCGATCTATATAATGATAAATCCTATAAGGCATGCTGCAAGCGGGCATCCCCGTTCTATATAATAGTAATATATATAAAGCTGATATGGCCTGCTGCAGGCGGGCAGCCCCGATCCCATAAATATCCCCACATTTATGAACATGACTAATTATAAAATATATATTTTAAAAGTAATTAAATTCAATAGCAACACGACCTTGTGGGTCCCAAAATACCAGCACATAGCCAAATCATTATCTTTAATACGAGTCTCAACTCAATTTCCTAACACGTGAAGGATATGCGACTAATAACATGATTTTTTAATTTTTACAACTTCACATGATTTATTCAAGTCACAATTTCTATGGTGCACGTCCACACGCTCGTCACATATCATGTGCGTCACCTCCAACAATTTGTATAACAACAAATTCGGGGATTCATACCCTCAGAACCAAGTTTAGAAGTGTTACTTACTTCAAGCCATGTAATTCTTTACTCCGCTATGCCTTTGCCTCGCGAATCATTCTCGAAACGTCCCGAATCTAGTCATAATTAATTCGATTCAGTTAATGCAAATTATAGGAATTAATTCCATATGAAAATACTAATTTTTTCAACAAAATCCAAAATTGCTCTCAAAAATCGTCCGTGGGGCCCACATCTCGAAACCCAAAAAACATTACAAAATATGAACGCCCATTCAACCACGAGTCCAACCATACAAATTTTACTAAATTCTGACATCAACTCGACCCTCAAATATTCAAATTAAACCAAAAGAGTTTTCTAAAGTTTTCAAGTTAATTCACCAATTAAATGTTAAAACAATCATGAATTTGGGTAATTTAACCAATATTGAGTTACAAACACTTACCCCGTTGTTTTCCTTGAAAATCTCCCGAAAATCGCCTCTTTCCGAGCTCCAATTTATCAAAAATAAAAAATGGGACGAAGTCCCATTTTCAGAACTTAAAGTTTCTATCCAGGCGTTTCTTCTTCGCGAATGCGACATCTCCCTCGCATTCGCGAAGCACATTTTTGTGTTGCTCGGATTTCCTCCTTCGCGAACGCGAGCCAAGTCTCGCGAACGCAAAGACCAATTTCCCCAGGCCGACTTTCCCTTTCGCGAACGGGAGGCCTCGATCGCGAACGCGTAGCTTTGCCCTTCGACCCTTCGCGAACACGTACCTCCGGTCGCAAATGCGAAGCACAAAATGGGCCACCAAATTTCCTCTTCGTGAATGCGAGACTCCCCTCGCGAACGCGATGAAGGAAACCAGAAATAGGCAGCAGAAAATTGCAGTAGTTGTTTAAGTCCAAATTTTGATCCGTTAACCATCCGAAATTCACCCGAGTCCCCCCGGGTCCTCAACCAAATACACCAAAAAATCCTAAAATATTATACGAACTTAGTCGAAATCTCAAATCACATCAAACAATGCTAAAATCACAAATCACACCCCAATTCAAGCTTAACAAAAACTAACGAATTCCAACTTCTACATTCGATGTTGAAACCTATCAATCAATTCTGACTGACTTCAAATTTTGCACACAAGTCATAAATGACATTACGGAGCCATAAAAATTTTCAGAACTGGATTCCGACTCAGATATCAAAAAGTCAACTCCTCGGTCAAACTTTAAAACTTAAATTTTTATTTTAGCCATTTCAAGCTTAATTTAGATACGGGCTTCCAAATAATTTTTCGGACACGCTCCTAAGTCCAAAATCTCCATACGAAACTATTGGAATCATCAAAACTTTATTCAGGGTCGTTTACATATAGGTCGATATCCAACCAACCTTTTTAACTTAAGTTTTAAACTTTGGAGCTAAGTATTCCCACTCATTCCAAGACCTCATCGGACCCGAAGCAATTACTCCAACAAGTCATATAACAACCGTAAAGCATAAATTGAGCAGTAAATGGGAGAATATCGTTGTAACACTCAAAATGACCGGCCGGGCCGTTACATTCTCCCCCTCTTAAACAAGGTGCAGAGTGTAGTATGAGTACAACCAACTCAATACGTAACAAGACTAACCTTTGGGCTGAAAGTAGTGACGAGCTCAGCAGGTCTAGTCTAGTATAGAAATAATAGTACAGAAATGTAGGTACGCTTTCAAATTCAATAGTTAAACTTGGTACTTTATATGGCCAATCCAGCCCGGGGAAGATCCATCCCATATATATATATATATATATATATATATATATATATATATATATATATATATATATATATATATATGTGTGTATGTGTGTATATATATATATATATACACACACACACTTCAACTTCCAGTCAATGACTTAGTACTGTATAAGGCCAATCCAACCTAGGGGTAAATTTATCCCCAAATATATTTGACTAGGACAATATCCATGTCCAAGGAAAATTCAGCACAATCATAAAACAATAAAGAAAATTCATGCCTTGGGAAGTCCATCCCGAACATATATAAATAAGGCAAGTCCATGCCCTGGGAAGTCCATCCCGAATATAAATTATCTACGCTCATTGTGGGGGGTGCAGACTCCGTAGGGGCTCCTTCAGCCCAAGCGTGATATAAAGTCGATATGGCCTACTGTAGGCGGGCAGCCCCGATCCATATAATTATAAATCCTATAAGGCATATTGCAGGCGGGCAGCCCATTCCATATAATAGTAATATATATAAAGCCGATATGGCCTACTGCAGGCGGTAGCCTCGATCCCATAAATATTCTCACATTTATTAACATGACTGATTATGAAATATACATTTTTAAAGCAATTAAATTCAACAGCAACACAACTCTGTGGGTCCCCCAAAAATACCGGCACGTAGCCAAATCATGATCTTTAATATGAGTCTCAGCTCAATTTCTAACACGTGAAGTATATGCGAATAATAACATGATTCTTTAATTTTTACAACTTAACATGATTTTTTCAAGTTACACTTTCTATGGTGCATATCCACACGCTCGTCATCAAATTCGGGGATTCATAACCTCAGAACCAAATTTAGAAGTGTTACTTACAACAAGCCGTGTAATTCTTTACTCCGCTAGGCCTTTGACTTGTGAATTGGTCTCCAAACGCCTCGAATCTAGTTATAATTAATTTGATTCAGTCAATGCAAATTATAAGAATTAATTACATATGAAAATACTAATTTTTCAACAAAATTCGAAATTGCTCCCAAAAATGCCCGTGGGGCCCAAGTCTCGCAACGCGACAAAGGTTACAAAATATGAACGCCAATTCAACCATGAGTCCAACTATGCAAATTTTATTAAATTCCGACATCAACTCGACCCTCAAATCTTCAAATTAAACCAAGAGGATTTTCTAAATTTTCCAACTTAATTCACCAATTAAATGTTAAAACAACCATGGATTCGAGTAATTTAACAAATATTGAGTTAAAAACACTTATCCCGTTGTTTCCCTTGAAAATATCCTGAATATCGCCTCTTCCCGAGCTCCAATTTGTCAAAAATAAAAAATGGGACGAAGTCCCATTTTCAAAACTTAAAGTTTCTGTCCAGGCGTTCTTCTTCGCAACGCGACAGCTCCCTCGCGTTCGCGAAGCACATTTTTGTGCTACCCGGATTTACTCCTTCGCGAAGGCGAGCACGGTCCCGCGAACGCGAAAACCAATTTCCCCCAGGGCGGCTTTCCCTTTTGCGAACGCGAGGCCTCGATCGCGAACGCGTAGCTTTGCCCCTTGACCCTTCGCGAACGCGTACCCCCGGTCGCAAACGCGAAGCTGAAAATGGGCCAGTCCGAATTTCCTCTTCGCGAACGCGAGACCCCCCTCGCAAACGCGATGAAGGAAACGAGATACATGCATTAGAAAATTCCAGCAGCTGTTTAAGTCCAAATTTCGATCCGTTAACCATCCGAAACTCACCCGAGGCTCCCCCCGGGACCTCAACCAAATACACCAACAAATCCTAAAATATCATACAAATTTAGTCAAAAACTCAAATCATATCAAACAATGCTAAAATCACAAATCACACCCCAATTAAAGTTTAACGAAAACTAACGAATTCCAACTTCTACCTTCGATGCTGAAACCTATCAATTCAATTCCGATTGACCTCAAATTTTGCACACAAGTCATAAATGACATAACGGAGCTATTAAAATTTTTAGAACTGGATTCCGACTCCGATATCAAAAAGTCAACTCCCGGTCAAACTTTCAAACTTAAATTTCTATTTTAGCCATTTCAAGCCTAATTTAGCTATGGGCTTCCCAATAATTTTTCGGACATGCTCCTAAGTCCAAAATTACCATATGGAGCTATTGTAATCATCAAAACTTTATTTAGGGGTCGTTTACATATAGGTCGACATCCAGCCAACCTTTTCAACTTAAGTTTTAAACTTTGGAACTAAGTATTCCTATTCATTTCAAGCCCTCACCGGACCAGAACCAATTACTCCGTCAAGTCGTATAACAACTGTAAAGCATAAATTGAGCAGTAAATAGGGGAACAAGGTTGTAATACCCAATACGACCGGGCTGGCCGTTACATTCTACCCCTCTTAAATAAACGTTCATCCTCGAATGGGTTTAGAATCAAACATGGAGCCTCAAATAGGTGTGGATATTTTCTCCACATTTCCCACTCAGTATTCCAAGTATCTTCTTCTTCGGCTGGCTGGCCTCTCCACTGTACGTTTACTAAAGCTATATTCTTTGATCTCAACTTTCGAACTTGCTGGTCTAAAATGGCCATCGGCTCCACATCATAAGTCAAATTACCATCCAATTGCGCTGTGCTGAAATCCAAAACATGAGACGGATCTCCGACATACTTATGGAGCATTGATACATAAAACACTAGATAAATACCCGATAGATTAGGCGGCAATGCAAGTTCATAAGTCACCTCTCCAATCTTCTTAAGTATTTCAAAAGGTCCAATATACTTAGGATTCAACTTGCCCTTCTTCCCAAATCACATAACACCCTTCATAGGCGAAACTCAGAGTAGTACCATGGGGCCCACATCTCAAAACCAAAAAAAGTTATAAAATATGAACGCTCATTCAACCACGAGTCCAACCATATAAATTTTACTAAATTCTGACATCAACTCGACCCTCAAATATTCAAATTAAACCAAAAGGGTTTTCAAAATTTTCCAAGTTAATTCACCAATTAAATGTTAAAACAACCATGAATTCGGGTAACTTAACCAATATTGAGTTGCGAACACTTACCCCGTTGTTTCTCTTGATAATCTCCCGAAACTCGCCCCTTCCCGAGCTCCAATTTGTCAAAAATGAAAAATGGGACGAAGTCCCATTTTCAGAACTTAAAGTTAATGTCCAGGCGTTTCTTCTTCGTGAAAGCGATAGCTCCCTCGCGTTCGCGAAGCACATTTTTGTGCTACTCGGATTTACTCCTTCGCGAACGCGAGCCCGGTCTTGCGAACGCGAAGCCCAATTTCCCCCAGGCCGGCTTTCCCTTTCGCGAATGCGAGACCTCGATCGCGAACGCGTAGCATTGCCCCTCGACCCTTCGCGAACGCGTGCCCCCGGTCACGAATGCGAAGCACAAAATGGGCCAGTACGAATTTACTCTTCGCAAACGCGAGACTCCTCTCGCGAACGCGATGAAGGAAACCAGATACATGCATTAGAAAATTCCAGCAGTTGTTTAAGTTCAAATTTTGATCCGTTAACCATCTGAAACTCACCCGAGGCCCCCGGGACCTGAACAAATACACCAACAAGTCTTAAAACATCATACAAACTTAGTTGATACCTCAAATTACATCAAACAATGCTAAAATCACAAATCACACCCCAATTCAAGCTTAACGAATTTCAACTTCTACATTCGATGCCGAAACCTATCAATTCAATTCCGATTGGCCTCAAATTTTGCATACAAGTCATAAATGACATAACGGAGCTATGAAAATTTTCAGAACTGGATTCCGACTTCGATTTCAAAAAGTCAACTCTCCAGTCAAACTTTCAAACTTAAATTTCTATTTTAGCCATTTCTAGCCTAATTTAGCTACGGACTTCCAAATAATTTTCCGGACATGCTCCTAAGTCCAAAATCACCATACGGAGCTATTGAAATCCTCAAAACTTTATTTCGGGGTCGTTTACATATAGGTCAACATCCAGCCAACCTTTTCAACTTAAGTTTTAACATTTGGAACTAAGTATTCCCATTCATTCCAAGACCTCATCGGACAAGAACCAATTACTCTGGCAAGTCATATAGCAACTGCAAAGCACAAATTGAGCAGTAAATAGGGGAACATGGTTCTAATACTCAATACGACCGGTCGGGCCATTACATTCTACCCCTCTTAAACAAAAATTCATCCTTAAATGGGTTTAGAATCATACATGGAGCCTCAAATAGGTGTGAATATTTTCTCCGCATCTCCCGCTCAGTCTCCCAAGTAGCTTATTCGGCTGGTTGGCCTCTCCACTGTACGTTTACTGAAGCTATATTCTTTGATCTCAACTTTCAAATTTACCGGTCTAAAATGGCCACCGGCTCCACATCATAAGTCAAATTACCATCCAATTGCGCTGTGCTGAAATCCAAAACATGAGACGGATATTCGACATACTTCCGGAGCATTGATACATGAAACACTAGAAAAATACTCAATAGATTAGGCAGCAATGCCAGTTCATAAGTCACCTCTCCAATCTTCTTAAGTATTTCAAAAGGTCCAATATACTTAGGACTCAACTTTCCCTTCTTCCCAAATCACATAACACCTTTCATAGGCAAAACTCGGAGTAGTACCTTCTCTCATATCATGTAAGCAACATCGTGAACCTTTCGATCGGCATAACTCTTCTGTCTAGACGGTGTCACGACCCAATTTCACCTATAAGTCGTGATGGCGCACAACACTACAACTAGGCAAGCCAACTAATAAATTAAGCATACATTGATAAAATTTAAACCAGGAAAAATATAATAAAACCCAAACTCTACCAATGTGTGTGCCAAGACCTGGTGTCATAAGTGTTTGAGCATCTAGTAGATTATACAAAACCTCAAATACTGTCTGAAATAAAATTAGACAGAATGAAAAATACAAAGAGAGACATTAGTAGTTGTAGAACGGATCAGAGAAAAAACTCACCACTATGCCCCTGGATAACGTGAGTGCAAGACGATAGGTCCCCTACTAGTACTTGCCTCAGTTCCTGCACAAAAAGTGCAGCAAGTGTAGTATGAGTACGTAAACAACGTGTACCCAGTAAGTATCAAGCCTAATCTCAAAGTGGTAGAGACGAGATGACCGACTTTGACACTCACTATGGGTCAATAATAATAATCGAAATAATTGACCAGCAATAATTCTAGTCAGCGGTAGAAATGATTTCGTACAAAGTTTAAAAATAATTTATTTAATTAGCGGAAATAATCAAATTTCTCCAAATGCAATAATTCTTAATATATTAATTAAATTCCTTCAATTCAAATAATTTCCCAATTTAACAATTAAATATCATCTTCAGGAATAACAATTAATTATTTAACAAGCAAGAATAATAATTCATTAAATTTCAAAGATTTTTCAATTTATCAATTAGCTTTGTAAACTGAAATAAGCTATTAAAATATCGTGTAATTATTATTATTATTAAGCATGATTTCTGCCGAGGACGTACGATCCGATCCAGAGTGTCGTATACATTGCCGAGGGACGTGCGGCGCGATCCATAGATGCATCTATCCTGCCGAGGCGTTCAGCCCGCTCCACAAGAAAGGAAGACATTTTCTTATGTACCTCCGGAAGGAGAGTATATTTATTATGAGATCAATTCGGGAGGAAGAATAATTTCTTTTTAACAATTAATTAATTTAGATAGAAAATCAAACATATAAATTTTCCATCCTATAATATTTTGATCTAACAATTCACAATGTATATATAAATATATCAAATAATATTATTTAAACAAGGAATACAATTTACACAAATAATTCATGCTTTGAATCCTAAACTACCTGGACTTTAGCATTAATAGTAGCTACGCACGGACTCTCGTCACCTCGTGTGTACGTAGCCCCCACAATTATCAATAATTATTCAATTTAATCCCTACGGGGTAATTTCCCCCTCACAAGATTAGACAAGAGACTTACCTCGTCTCAAAGTCCACTTTCCGATTATCGCGTTGCGTAAAATTCTCGATTCAATGTCGAAAAATCCGAAACTATCCAAAAGTTATATAAAATAATTAATGTATGTTCAATAATTTGAAATTCATTTATTAAATATATTACCCTATCCAAAATGGTAAATTTTTTAAAATTCATCACGGGCCCATGTACCCGAATTCTGGAAATTTTCGGATGGAAACGTTACCCATAATCTCAAGAACTCAAATATATAATTTCTACCCAATTTCATAACTATTTTCGTGGTTAGAATATCATTTTTATAAAAATCTAGGTTTTCACCTAAACCTGAGCCTCGACTTTTTAACCATTCTGCCCAGACAGATTTTTCGCACCTGCGGAAGGTGTTCGCACCTGCGGAAAAGCCTCGCAGGTGCGAGATGTTTCCTCTTGGATTGGCTCCGCACCTGCGCCCAAAGGACCGCTCCTGCGCGTCCGCTTCTGCACCCAATTCTTCGCATCTACGATGGCCGGGCAGATCCTCCCCCTTCGTACCTGCGGCTGGTGGCTCGCACCTGCGGCTGACCATGCGCAGGTATGATCATACCAGAAGCTGGAAGCTTCAGCTCTTCTTCAAAATTCCAAAATTGATCTGAGCCTCGTCCGGTTAACACTCGGGGCCCCGGAGCCCCGCCCGAACATACCTACAGGTTTGAAATCATAAAATGGACTCGCTCGAACTCTCTGAATGTGTAAAACAACATCAAATCTAAGAATCACGCCCCAAACAAAATTGTATCAAACTTAAAAACTTCAAGTTCTTCAAATTACTTACAATACGCCGAAACGTACTTAAACTATCCGGAATGACACAAAATTTTGTGTGCAAGTCTTAAATCACTATACGGAACTATTCCCAAACTCGGAATTCCAAACGGACTTCAATTTCTCAAAAACCTACTCCAAACCAAAGTTAAATAACTTTAAACCTTCAAATAGTTGATTTTTACTATTAAGCGTCAAAACACTCCCGGGTTATCCAAAACCCGATTCGAACAGATGCCCAAGTCCAAAATCATCATACGAACCTATTGGAACAGTCAAATCCCAATTCCGGGGTCTTTTTCTCTAAATGTTGATCAAAGTCAAACTTGTCCATTTAAAGCTAACTTAAGGAATTAAGTATTCTGATTTCAACCCAAACGCTTCCAAATCCCGAATCAATCATACCCGCAAGTCATAAATTAATAAAAGCATGTTCGGGGAGTTTTATTTTAGGGAACGGGGTTCTAAAAGTTAAAATGACCGGTTTAGTCATTACATTCTCCACCTCTTAAACAAACGTTCGTCCTCGAATGAGTTTAGAATAATACCCGGAGTGCTAAATAAGTGTGGATATTTGCTCCGCATGTCCTCCTCGGCCTCCCAAGTCTCTTCCTCGACTGGTTGGCCCTTCCACTGGACCTTTACTGCAGAAATCTTCTTGGACCTCAATTGGCGAACTTGTTTATCAACAATAGCAAATGGCTCTTCTTCATAACCCAAACTATTATCTAGCTGAACTGTGCTGAAGTCCAACACATGTGATAGGTTAGCATGATACTTCCGGAGCATAGATACATGGAAAATCGGATGAACTCCCGATAGACTAGGAGGCAATGCAAGCTCATAAGCAACCTCCCCAACTCGTCTCAACACCTCAAATGGGCCTATAAACCTTGGGCTCAATTTACCTTTCTTCCCAAATCTCAAGATTCCCTTCATCGGCGAAACCTTCAAGAGAACTTTTTCACCTACCATAAATGATAAACCACGCGCTTTCTGATCTGCGTAACTCTTCTGTCTGGACTGTGCTATATGAAGTCGCTCCTGAATCAACTTTACCTTTTCCAAGGCATCCCTTACCAAATTAGTACCATATAACTTAGCCTCACCGGGCTCAAACCATCCGATAGGTGAACGGCATCGATGGCCATATAAAGCCTCAATTGGAGCCATCTCGATGCTGGATTGGTAACTGTTATTATAAGCAAACTCGGCTAAAGGCAAGAAACGATCCCACTGACCTCCAAAGTCAATCACACATGCCCTAAGCATATCCTCCAAAATTTGAACTGTCCGCTCTGACTGCCCGTCGGTCTGCGGATGAAAGGTTGTGATGAGTTCTACACTGGTCCCCAACACACTTTGTACTGCTCTCCAGAAATGTGAAGTAAACTGAAGGCCTCTATCTGATTTAATAGAAATTGGCACACCGTGCAACTTAACTATCTCCTGAATATAAATCTGGGCCAACCTCTCTGAAGTATACGTAGTCACAACAGGAACAAAATTTGCCAACTTAGTCAACCTGTGAACAATCACCCAAACTGCATCAAACTTCCTCAAGGTCCGCGGCAACCCAACTACAAAGTCCATAGTAATTCGTTCCCATTTCCACTCTGGTATAGTCATCTGCTGAAGTAGGCCACCTGGCCTCGGGTGCTCATATTTAACTTGCTGGCAATTTAGACACCTAGCTACATATTCAACTATGTCCTTTTTCATTCGTCGCCACCAATAATGCTGTCTCAAGTCACGATACATCTTCGTAGCACCTGGATGAATAGAATACCGAGACCTGTGTGCCTCCTCCAGGATCTTTTTCCTCAGTTCATCTACATTAGGAACACACAGATGATCCTGGAGTCGTAAAACACCATCTGCACCAACAGTAACTTCCTTGGCACCACCTCGTAGTACCGTTTCTCGAAGAACCATTAAGTGTGGGTCATTATACTGGCGAGCCTTGATCTGCTCAAATAGTGAAGACTGATCTACGACACATGCAAGAACTCGGCTGGGATCTAAAATATCTAGCCGCACAATTCTGTTAGCCAAGGACTGAATATCCGGGGCTAATGGCCTTTTCTCTGCTGAAATGAAAGCCAAACTACCCATACTCTCCGCCTTTCTGCTCAAGGTATCCGCAACCACATTTGCTTTGCCTGGATGATATAGGATAGTAATATCATAATCCTTTAGTAATTCCACCCATCTGCGATGCCTCAAATTTAGGTCCCTCTGCTTGAGCAAATACTGCAAACTGCGATGATCAGTGTAAACTTCACAAGACACCCTATAAAGATAATGCCTCCAAATCTTAAGAGCGTGAACAATCGCAGCTAACTCCAAATCATGTACCGGATAATTCTTTTCGTGGGGTTTCAATTGACGTGAAGAATATGCAATAACTCACC
Source organism: Nicotiana tomentosiformis (assembly GCF_000390325.3). Lineage (NCBI taxonomy): Eukaryota > Viridiplantae > Streptophyta > Magnoliopsida > Solanales > Solanaceae > Nicotiana > Nicotiana tomentosiformis. The sequence goes on from NC_090813.1 coordinate 134,743,180, forward strand.
CTTCCTGCATCAATACACAACCCAAACCAATGCGTGAAGCATCACAGTACACTCTATACATCCCTGAACCGGAAGGCAATACTAACACCGGTGTTGTAGTCAATGCTGTCTTGAGTTTCTGAAAGCTCACCTCACATTCATCAGACCATCGGAACGGAGCACCCTTCTAGGTTAATTTGTTCGAAGGTGCTGCAATAGATGAAAAGCCATCTACAAATCGACGATAATAACCTGCTAAACCCAAGAAACTTCTGATCTCAGTCGCCGAAGTGGGACGATGCCAATTCTAAAATGCCTCAATCGTTTTGGGATCAACTTTAATACTTTCGTCCGATACAATATGTCCCAAAAATATTACAGACTCTAGCCAAAACTCACATTTAGAGAACTTAGCATATAGCTTTTGTTCCTGCAATGTCTGAAGCACTACTCTCATATGCTGCTCATGTTTCTCCTTGCTGCGCGAGTAGATCAAAATGTCATCAATGACAAACGAATCAATATATGGCCTGAATACCTTGTTCATCAGATCCATAAACGGTGTCGGGGCATTAGTTAAACTGAAAGACATTACCAGAAACTCATAATGACCATATCTAGTACGGAAAGTAGTTTTCGAAACATCCGAATCTTGAATCTTCAACTGATGATACCCCGACCTCAAGTCGATCTTAGAGAACACCCTAGCACCCTGCAACTGGTCAAATAGGTCATTAATACGCGACAATGGGTATTTGTTCTTAATAGTGACTTTGTTCAATTGGCGATAATCAATACACATCTGCATTGTTCCATCCTTCTTTTTCACAAATAATACCGGTGCACCCCAAGGCGATACACTCGGTCTGACAAACCCTTTGGCTAGTAACTCTTCAAGTTGTTCTTTTAATTCTTTTAATTCTTTCAGAGCTATGCGATACGGTGGAATAGACATAGGCTGAGTATCTGGAGCCAAGTCAATACAAAAATCAATATCACGATCGGGTGGCATACCTGGTAGATCTAAAGGAAATACATCGGAGAACTCCTGAGCTACTGGCACTGAATCAATAGCCGGAGTCTCTGCAGTAGTATCCCGAACATAGGCTAGATAAGCCAAACAACCCTTCTCAACCATGTGTTGAGCCTTTATAAAAGAAATAACCCGATTAAATTAACTAACCGACGAACCTTTCCACTCCAGCCTAGGCAAAGATGGAATAGCCAAGGTAACAGTTTTGGCATGACAATCTAGAATAGCACGATATGGAAATAACCAGTCCATACCTAGAATAATTTCAAAATCGATCATCTTGAGCAATAAGAGATCTGCTCTAGTTTCATAACCACAGAATGTAATAATACAGGACCAGTAGATTCAGTTCACAATAATAGAATCTCCTACAGGTGTGGACACATAAATAGGAGTACTCAAGGACTCACAAGAAACACCCAGGAATGGAGCAAATAGAGATAACACATATGAATACGTGGATCCTTGATCAAATAATACTGAGGCATCTTTGCCGCAAACAGAAATAATACATGTAATCACAACATCTGAGGCCTCTGCATCTGGTCTAGCCAGAAAAGCATAGAACCGAGATGGAGCGCTAACTGGCTGGCCTCCGCCTGACTGACCTCCACCTCTAGGATGACCCCTACCCACATGTACTCTACATCTTGGTGGTCGGACTACTGGTGGAGCAACTGGTCCGGTAAGCATAGGCTGATGACCCTGCTGTACTGGTCTACCTCGAAGCCTGGGGCAAAAACCTCTGTATGTGACTAGGATCCCTGCACTCGTAATAACTCTTCGGTGTGATGGGCTGCTGACTAAGTGTCTGGCCCTGGGGAACTGAATACCCACTAGGAGGACCCTGAATAGCTGGTGGGTGGTAAGAATTCTCTGGTATAGCACTGAGATAAGGTCGCACTGGAGAACCTCGAGGAAGTGGTGGTGCTGGATATGGGAGTCTGCTGGACTGCCCCCTCACAAACTGACCTCTACCCCCAGACGGAGCACCCCTGAACTCTCTAGAGTACCTGAACCGCTTATCTCTCATAATCTGCTCTTGGCTCCGCTGACGCACACCCTCAATCATCCGGGCTATCTCCACAACTCACTCATAAGAAGTACCCATATCAACCTCTCGAGCCATAGTGGCCTGAATACCAGTATGTAAACCGGCTACAAACCTCCGCACTCTCTCTGCCTCAGTAGGGAGTATCATAAGTGCATGGCAGGATAATTTAGAAAACCTTGCCTCATAATCAGTCACTGACATCTGACCCTGCTGGAGCTATTCAAATTGAAATCGTAACTCTTCCCTCTGGGAGGGTGGAATATAACTATCCAGGAATATACGGGTGAACCTGTCCCAAGTCATGGGAGGAGAATCTGCTGGTCTTCCAAGAGCATAAGACTGCCACCATCTACGGGCTCTGCCCTCTAACTGAAAAGTAGCAAAGTCCACCCCATGAGCCTCCAATAGCCTCATGTTGTACAGTCTATCCCTGCAACGATCAATGAAGTCCTGTGGATCCTCATGTCGCTCAGCCCCAAAGACAGGAGGATGTAGTCTAGTCCATCAGTCCAATAATTTCTGAGGATTGGCGGCTACAGCTGGCCTGGGCTCAGGTGTAGCTGCTGCCACTGGTTGGGCTCCACCCATGGGTAGAGCACCCTGGGTCTGAAATACAGTAGTTGCCTATCCATGAGCCTGCGCGGTAGGGGTTTGTGCTCCCCCGCCCGCCTGAGATGTGGCTGGGTCTGCCGGAAATAAACCGGCCCGAGTCATATTGTCCATGAACCGCAGCATTCCACCCATGACATCCTGAAATCTCGGTACAGATGTGAAATCCACCGGAGCTGGCTCTGTCATAGGCACCTCACCCCGCTCCTCAATAATGGGATTCTCTACTAGACCCACTGGCGGCATAACTTGAACAGTCCTGGGACGTCCTCGCCCTCTACCACGGGCTGGAGCCCTCCCTCGGCCTCTAGCAACTGGAGGAGTAGCTCTTCCCTGGTCTGGAACTTCATTCGAGCGCGTTCTCACCATATGTGAGAGAATAAGTGAAGGATATTTAGTACTACATTAATTGCACGATGGAATATGAAGAAAGGTAATTTCCTAACACCCTATAGCCTCTTGAAGATAAGTACAGACGTCTTCTAACTGATCCGCAAGACTCTATTAGGCCTGCTCATAACTTGTGTGACACCTAAGTGAACCTAGTTCTCTGATACCATGTTGTCACGACCCAATTTTACCTATAAGTCGTGATGGCGCCCAACACTATAGCTAGGCAAGCCAACTAATAAATTAAGCGTACATTGATAAAATTTAAACCAGGAAAAATATAATAAAACCCAAACTCTACCAATGTGTGTGCCAAGACCTGGTGTCACAAGTATTTGAGCATCTAGTAGATTATATAAAACCTCAAATACTGTCTGAAATAAAAGTAGACAGAATGAAAAATACAAAGAGAGACACTAGTAGCTGCAGAACGAATAAGAGAAACAGCTCACCACTATGCCCCTGGATAATGTGGGTGCAAGACGATAGGTCCCCCACTAGTACTTGCCTCAGTTCCCGCACAAAAAGTGCAGCAAGTGTAGTATGAGTACGTAAATAACGTGTACCCAGTAAGTATCAAGCCTAATCTTGAAGTGGTAGAGACGAGATGACCGACTTTGACACTCACTATGGGTCAATAATAATAATCGAAATACAACTAGGATATTTAAATCAATACGATTTACAGAGTTTAAAAATAATTTATTTAATCAGCGAAAATAATCAAATTTCTCCAAATGCAATAATTCTCAATATATTAATTAAATTCTGTCAATTCAAATAATTTTCCAATTTAACAATTAAATATCATCTTCAGGAATAACAATTAATTATTTAACAAGCAAGAATAATAATTCATTAAATTCCAAATATTTTTCAATTTATCAATTAGCTTTGCAAAATGAAATAAGCTATTAAAGTATCGTGTAATTATTATTATTATTATTATTATTATTAAGCACGATTTCTGCCGAGGACGTACGGCCCGATCCAGAGCGTCGTGTACACTGCCGAGGGATGTGCGGCGCAATCCATAGATGCATCTATCCTGCCAAGGCGTTCGGCCTGCTCCACAAGAAAGGAGGATAGTTTCTTATGTACCTCCGGAAGGAGAGTATATTTATTATGAGATCAATTCGGGAGGAAGAATAATTTCTTTCTAACAATTAATTAATTTAGATAGAAAATCAAACATATAAATTTTCCATCCTATAATATTTTGATCTAACAATTCACAATGCACATATAAATATATCAAATAATATTATTTAAACAAGGAATATAATTTACACAAGTAATTAATGTTTTGAGTCTTAAACTACCTAGACTTTAGCATTAATAGTAGCTATGCACTGACTCTCGTCACCTCGTGCGTACGTAGCCCCCACAATTATCAATAATTATTCAATTTAATCCATACGGGGTAATTTTTCCCTCACAAGATTAGACAAGAGACTTACCTTGTCTCAAAGTCCACTTTTCGATTATCGAGTCGCATAAAATTCTCGATTCAAAGCCGAAAAATCTGAAACTATCCAAAAGTTATATAAAATAATTAATATATGTTCAATAATTCAAAATTCATCTATTAAATATATTACCCTATCCTAAATGGTAAAATTCCTAAAATTGACCCCGGGCCCACGTGCCCGGATTCTGGAAAGTTTTGGATGGAAACGTTACCCATAATCTCAAGAACTCAAATATATAATTTCTACCAAATTCCATAACTATTTTCGTGGTTAGAATCTCATTTTTATAAAAATCTAGGTTTTCCACCTATACCTTTGATTTCTAAGATTTACTAGTTATAATCTACTTATAATCTATGTATTTAACTCAAGGGGTGTAAAATTAACTTACCTTTCAAATGCTAATTGAAACCCCTCTCTCTAAAGCTCTGAAATCGCCCGGAAATGGAGGAAAAATGGGCTCAAAATGTCTCAGCCACGACTTTTTAACCATTCTGCCCATACTGGTTTTTCACACCTGCGGAAGGTGTTCGCACCTGCGGCTTTAGCACCTGCGGAAAAGCCTCGCAGGTGCGAGATGTTTTCTCTTGGACTGGCTCCGCACCTGCGCCCAAAGGACCGCACCTGCGCGTCCAAAGCGATGGCCGGGCAGATCCTCCCCCTTCGCACCTGCGGCTGGTGGCTCGCACCTGCGGCTAACCATGTGCAGGTGCGATCATACTAGAAGCTGGAAGCTTCAGCTCTTCTTCAAAATTCCAAAATTGATCCGAGCCTCGTCCGGTTAACACTCGGGGCCCCCGGAGCCCCGCCCAAACATACCTACAAGTTTGAAATCATAAAACGGACTCGCTCGAACTCTCGGAACGTTTAAAACAACATCAAATCTAAGAATCACACCCCAAACCAAATTGAATCAAACTTAAGAACTTCAAGTTCTTCAAATTACTTCCAATACGCCGAAACGTACTTAAACTATCCGGAATGACTCGAAATTTTACGTGCAAGTCTTAAATCACGATACGGAACTATTCCCAAACTCGGAATTCCAAACGGACTTCAATTTCTCAAAACCCTACTCCAAACCAAAGTTAAATAACTTTAGACCTTCAAATAGTTGATATTTACTATTAAGCATCAAAATACTCCCGGGTTATCTCAAATCCCGATTCTAGGGTCTTTTTCCCAAAATGTTGACTGAAATCAAACTTGTCCATTTAAAGCTAACCTAAGGAACCAAGTGTTCCGATTTCAACCCAAACACTTCCAAATCTCGAACCAACCATCCCCGCAAGTCAAAAATTAATAAAAGCATATTCGGGGAGTTTTATTATATGGAACGGGGTTCTAAAAGTTAAAATGACTGGTTGGGTCATTACAGACGGCATCGTGCGAAGTCATTCCTGAATGAGTTTAACCTTTTCCAAAGCATCCTAAACTAAATTAGTACCCAGTATTCTAGCCCCACCCGACTCAAACCAACCCACCGGAGACCGACACTGCCTCCCATATAAGGCCTCATACGGAGCCATCTGCATGCTCGATTGGTAGTTGTTATTGTAAGCAAACCCAGCAAGTGGCAGAAACTGATCCCAAGAACCCCCCCCCCCCCCCAAAAAAAAATCAATGACACAAGCAGGTAGCATATCCTCTAATATCTGAATAGTGCGCTCGGACTGTCTGTCCGTCTGTGGGTGAAATGTCGTACTCAATTGAACCTGCGTTCCTAACTCTCGCTGCACTGCTCCCCAAAACTGTGATGTAAACTACGTGCCCGATCCGAAATGATAGACACTAGCACACCGTGAAGGCGAATATTCTCGCGGATATAAATCGCAGGCAATCGCTCTGAATAATAAGTAGTACCGACTGGAATAAAATGTGCGGACTTGGTCAACCGATCTACAATCACCCAAATAACATCAAACTTACTCAGAGTCCGTGGGAGTCCAACTACGAAGTCCATGGTAATATGCTCGCTCCCACTTCCATTCTAGAATTTCAAGTCTCCGAAGCAACCCGCTCGGTCTCTGATGTTCGTACTTCACTTGTTGACAATTTAAACACCGAGCTACAAACCCCACTATACCTTTCTTCATTTTTCTCCACCAATAGTGTTGTCTCAAGTCCTGATACATCTTTGCAGTAACCGGATGAATGGAATACCGCGAACTGTGGGATTCTTCAAGAATCAATTCACGTAGCCCATCTATATTTGGCACACAAATTCTTCCCTGTATCCTCAACATCCCATCATCTCTAATAGTAACATCTTTGGCATCACCATGTTGAACTATGTCCTTCAGGACAAGCGAATGGGATCATCATACCGGCGCTCTGTGATGCGGTCATATAAGGAAGACCTAGAAACCACACAAGCTAGAACCCGACTGGGCTCTGAAATATCTAACCTTACGAACTAATTAGCGAAGGTCTGAACGTCAACTGCAAAAGGACTTTCACCAATAGGAATGAATGTAAGGCTACCCATACTCACCGCCTTCCTTCTCAATTCATCGGCCACCACGTTGGCCTTCCCGGGATGACACATAATAGTAATATCATAATCCTTCAGCAGCTCAAACCATCTTCACTGTCTCAAATTTAGATCCTTATGTTTAAATAAATATTGAAGACTCCGATGATCTGTAAATACCTCACAAGACACACCATGGAGATAGTGCCTCCAAATCTTTAATTCATGGACAATAGTTGCCAATTCTAAATCATGAACAGAGTAGTTCTTTTCATGTGGCTTCAACTGGCGCGAAGCATAAGAATTCACTCTACCCTCATGTATTAAGATACACCTAATACTAATCCGAGAAGCATCACAATACACTGTATAAGAATCTGAAGCTGAAGGTAAAACTAGAACTCGAGTCGTGGTCAAGGCAGTCTTGAGCTTCTAAAAGCTCTCTTCACACTCATCTGACCACCTGAATGGAGCACCCTTCTAGGTCAATTTAGTCAAGGGCGGTGCAATAGACGATAAGCCCTCCACAAAGCGATAATAATAACCAACCAAGCTAAGAAATCTTCGAATCTCTGTAGCTGAAGAAGGCATGTGCCAACTCTGAACTGCCTCTATTTTCTTCGGATCCACCGAGCTAAGCCTGAACTCACACTTAGAGAATTAGGCATAAAGTTTCTCCTCTCTCAACCCCTGTAGTACAATACTCAATGATCGTGCATGCTCCTCCTGGCTACGTGAGTACATCAGGATATCATCAATAAATACTACGACAAATGAGTCAAGATATGGCTAGAATACAATATTCATCAAATGCATAAATGTTGTTGGGGCGTTAGTCAGCCCAAAAGACATCTCGAGAAATTTATAGTGACCACAACGAGTCCTGAATGTCGTCTTTAGATATCCAAATCCCGAATTTCTAACTAGTGATACCAGACCTCAAATCAATTTTAGAGAATACCTTCGCTCCCTGAAGTTGGTCAAATAAATTATCAATACGCGGCAAAGGATATTTATTCTTGATTGTTACGTTGTTCAACTGCCTGTAGTTGATGGACATCCGTATAGTACCATCTTTATTTTTCACAAATAGAATCTGTGCACCCCAAGGTGCCACACTAGGCCTAATAAACCCTTTATCAAGGAGTTCCTCAAGTTGCTCTTTCAATTCTTTCAATTCAGCGGGTGCCATACGATACAGAGGAATAGAAATGGGCTAAGTGCTCGGCACCAAGACAATACCAAAATCAATATCCCTGTCGGGTGGCATACTCGCCAGGTCTGCAGGAAATACATTCGAAAAATCCCGCACTACCGGTACCGAATGAATAGTAGGAGTATCTGCCTCAACATCTCTCACAAAAGCCAAATATGACAAACACCCCTTCCCAACCATACACTGAGACTTCAAGTAAGAAATTACCCTGCTGGGAACATAATCTGGAGAATCCCTCCACTCGACCTTCGGCAACCCCGGTATCACCAATGTCACAATTTTTGCGTGACAGTCTAGAATAACATGACATGGAGACAACCAATACATACCCACGATGACATCGAAATCGACCATACTAAGCAATAAAAGATCAACTTTAGTCTCCAGTCCCCCAATAGTTACCACACACAACCGATACTGAGTCACGGACAAGTCCTTCTAACGTAAGTATTCGAACTGCCTGCGCAGTTCCTATCCGCGGGTCTGTGGCACAAACTTCTCCAGAAATAATACGAAGAATGCATGCCATGAAAGTGGTGCTGCACCAACTGGTATGCTCCTCCCATAAGTCCCCCACCATCTGAAGGCTGCCCCAGAAAACTGAAAAGTAGTGAACGAGACCCCACTTGTCTCCAGAATACCCGATGTCCGAAGCATCCGCTGGCACTTATCCAGAAAATCCTGAGCATCCTCTGACTCAGCACCGCTAAATGACGGAGGTCAAAGCCTCCCAAATCTATCAAGTCTTGTCTGCTCATCATCAGACATATCAGGGACTACTGGGATTGAGTAGCTGCAACCGGCTGGACTGGTGGTTCCCCCGGTATCTGAAGTCCTTGCACTACCTGCTCTGGAGTATGGGCAACAAGGGTATGAGTACCTCCCCCGGCCTAAAAAGTGGCTGCTGCGGCCTGAGCCGAAACCACCTGAGCAAGGCCAGTGCAAACTGTCAATATCTGGGCCAAAGGCTCCTGAAGGCATTGAATGACAGTGGGCACAACTGGAGCCTAAGCTAGTCTTGTCGGCTCAGCTATGTCTGGAATCTGCTCCTGAGCTGGAGAAACTGGTGGTGTTGCTCCAACTGTTGTACGAGCTACACTTCGACCTCTATCTCGGCCCGGCCTCTACCACGGCCCTAACTGGCGGCACTGGTGGTTCACCGTCCGATCCGGTAGTACGTGTCCTCACCATCTGTGAGAGAATAAAATAACAGAAATTTAGTTTCTGAAATCAACAAATTTGCACGATAGAATACAAGAAAGTAAAAATTTCCTAAGGATTCAGTAGCCTCTCTAAGATAAGTACAGACGTCTTCGTACCTTTCTGTAAAACTCTACTGAACCTGGTCATGACTCGTGAGACCTATGTAATCTAGGCTCTGATACCAACTTGTCATGATCCAAATCCTAACTTGTCGTGATGGCGCCTATCTCATTACTAGGCAAGTCAACAACCTTAATAAACCACAATTTCTTTCAAGTTTGAAAACAAAATATTTAAATCGAGCGGAAAAAGAAATCTCACAAATAAATATATATAAATACACTCCCAAAACCCGGTGTCACTGAGTACATGATCATCTCAATGATAATAAAGTCTAACTGATAAAAATACTGTCTGAAAATATAGAACAGTAAAATAACTGAAAGGAAGAAAGTCACGGTCAGCGGACGCCATGCAGCTACCTTGATAGTCTCCAACCGATAACACTCTGATATCTAAACAATCGACGTGTCCGGAAGCACCTGGATCTACACATGAGGTGCAGAGTGTAGTATGAGTACAACCAACTCAATAAGTAACAAGACTAATCTTTGGGCTGAAAGTAGTGACGAGCTCAGCAAGTCTAGTCTAGTAAAGAAATAACAGTACAAAAATGTAGGCATGCTTTCAAATTCAACAATTAAACTCGTCACTTTATATGGACAATCCAGCCCAGGGAAGATCCATCCCATATATGTATATATATATATGTATATATATATATATATATATATATATATACACATCAACTGCCAGTCAGTGACTTAGTACTGTATAAGGCCAATCCAACCAAGGGGAAAATTTATCCCCAAATATATATGAATAGAACAATATCCATGTCCAAGGAAAATTCATCACAATCATAAATCAATAAGGCAAATCCATGCCCTGGGAAGTCCATCCCGAACATATATAAATAAGGCAAGTCCATGCCCTCGCAAGTCCATTCCGAAAATAAATCATCTACGCTCACTGTGGGGGGTGCAGACTCCGGAGGGTCTCCTTCAGCCCAAATGTGATATAAAGACGATATGCCCCGATCCATATAATTATAAAGCCTATAAGGCCTGTTGCAAGCGGGCAACCCCGTTCCATATAATAGTAATATATATAAAGCCGATATGGCCTACTGAAGGCGGGCAACCCCGATCCCATAAATATCTTCACATTTATGAACATGACTGATTATGAAATATACATTTTTAAAGCAATTAAATTCAACAGCAACACGACCCTCTAGGTCCCAAAATACCGGCACGTAGCCAAATCATGATCTTTAATACTAGTCTCAGCTCAATTTCCTAACACGTTAAGGATATGCGAATAATAACATGATTCTTTAATTTTTACAACTTTACAGGATTTATTCAAGTCACAGTTTCTATAGTGCACATCCACACGCTCGTCACCTATCGTGTGCGTCACCTCCAAACAATTTGTATAATACTAAATTTTCTCAGAATCAAGTTTAGAAGTGTTACTTATCTCAAGCCGGGTACTTCTTTGCTCCGCTATGCCTTTGCCTCGTGAATCGGTTTCCAAACGCCTCGAATTTAGTCATAATTAATTCGTTTCAGTTACTGCAAATTATAGGAATTAATTCAATATGAAAATACTAATTTTCAAATAAAATACGAAAAGCCTCCCAAACAATGCCTGTGGGGCCCAAGTCTCGGAACCCCACAAAAGTTACCAAATATGAATGCCCCATTCAACCACTAGTCCAACCATACAAACTTTACCAAATTCCGACATAAACTCGACCCTCAATTCTTCAAATTAAACAAGGAGGGTTTTCTAAATTTTCCAACTTAATTCACCAAATAAATGTTAAAACAACCATGTATTCGGGTAATTTAACCAATATGGAGTTAAAAACACTTACCCTGTTGTTTTACTTGATAATCTCCCGAAAATCGCATCTTCCCGAGCTCCAATTTGTCAAAAATGGAAACTGGGACGAAGTCCCATTTTTAGAACTTAAAGTTATTGTCCAAGCTTTTCTTCTTCGCGAACGCGACAACTCCCTCCCTTTCGCGAAACACATTTTTGTGCTTCCTGGATTTTCTCCTTCGCGAACGCGAGCCCGGTCTCGCGAACGAGAAGATCAATTTTCCCCAGGACGGCTTTCCCTGTCGCGGACGCAAGGCCTCAATCACGATCGCGTAGCTTTTCCCCTCGACCCTTCACGAATGCATGCCCCCAGTCGCGAACACGAAGCACAAAATGGGCCAATACTATTTTCCTCATTGCGACGCGATGAAGGAAACCAGATACAAGTATCAGAAAATTCCAACAATAGTTTAAGTCCAATGTTTGATCCGTTAACCATCTGAAACTCACCCGAGGCCTCCGAGACCTCAACCAAATACACCAACAAGTCCTAATACATCATACGAACTTAGTCGAAACCTCAAATCACATCAAACAATGCTAAAACAATAAATCACACCCCAATTCAATACTATTGAAAACTAACGAATTCCAACTTCTACATTCGATGTAGAAACCTATAAATTCAATTCCGATTGACCTCAAATTTTACACACAAGTCATAAATGACATAACGAAGCTATGAAAATTTTCAGAACTGGATTCCGACTCTGATTTCAAAAAGTCAACTCCTAATTTAGTTACGGGCTTCAAAATAATTTTCTGGACACGTTCCTAAGTCCATAATCACCATACGTAGCTATTGGAATCATCAAAAATTTATTCCGGGGTCGTTTAGACATAGGTCAACATCCAGCCAACCTTTTCAACTTAAGTTTTAAACTTTGGAAGTAAGTGTTCCCTTTCATTCCAAGACCTCATCGGACCCGAACCAATTACTCTGGTAAGTCATATAACAACTGTAAAGCAAGAATTGAGCAGTAAATGGGGGAACAGGGCTGTAATACTCAATACGACCGGCTGGGCCGTTACATTCTCCCCCTCTTGAACAAATGTTCGTCCTCGAACGAGTTTAGAATCATACCCGGAGCCTCAAAGAGGTGTGGATATTTTCTCTGCATCTCTGGCTCGGTCTCCCAAGTAGCTTCTCCGCCTGGCTGGCCTCTCCACTGTACTTTCATTGAATCTATGTTCTTTGGTATCAACTTTCGAACTTGCCGGTCTAAGATGGCCACCGGCTCCACAACATAAGTCAAATTACCATCCAATTGCACTGTGCTGAAATCCAAAACATGAGACAGATCTCCGACATTCTTCCGCAGCATAGATACATAAAACATTAGATAAATACCTGATATATTAGGCAGCAATGCAAGTTCATAAGCCACCTATCTAATCTTCTTAAGTATTTCAAAAGGTCCAATATGCTTAGGACTCTAATTGCCCTTCTTCCCAAATCACATAACACCCTTCATAGGCGAAACTCAGAGTAGTACCTTCTCTCCTACCATGTAAGCAACATCGCGAACCTTCCGGTCGGCATAATCTTCTGTCTAGACTGCACCGTGCAAAGTCATTCTTGAATCAATTTAACCTTTTCTAAAGCATCCTGAACTAAATCAGTACCCAGTAGACTAGCTTCACCCGACTCAAACCAACCCACCGGATACCGACATCGTCTCCCATATAAGGCCTCATACAGAGCCATATGAATGCTCGATTGGTAGCTGTTATTGTAAGCAAACTCTGCAAGTGGCAGAAAATAATCCCAAGAACCCCCAAAATCAATGGCATAAGGCCGTAGCATATCCTCTAATATCTGAATAGTGCGCTCGGACTATCCGTCCGTCTGAGGGTGAAATGTTGTACCCAATTGAACCTGCATGCCTAACTCTCGCTGCACTACTCTCCAAAACTGTGATGTAAACTGCGTGCCCCGATCCGAAATGATGGACAATGGAATACCGTGAATGCGAACAATCTCGCGGATATAAATTTCAGCAACTGCTCCGAAGAATAAGTATTACAGACTGGAATAAAATGTGCGGACTTGGTCAACCAATCTACAATCACCCAAACAGCATCAAACTTCCTCAAAGTCTGTGGGCGTCCAACTACGAAGTCCATGGTAATACTCTCTCACTTCCATTCTGGAATTTCAAGTCTCTGAAGCAACCCGCCTGGTCTCTGATGTTCGTACTTCACCTGTCGACAATTTAAACACCGAGCTACAAACCTCCACTATATCTTTCTTCATTTTTCTCCACCAATAGTGATGTCTCAAGTCCTGGTACATATTTGCGGTACCAAGATAAATGGAATACCTCGAACTGTGGGCTTCTTCAAGAATCAATTAATGCAGCCCATCTATATTTGGCACACAAATCTGACCATGCATCCTAAACATCCCATCATCTCCGATAGTAAGATCTTTGGCATTACCGTGCTGAACCGTGTCCTTCAGGGCAAGCAAATGGGTATATCATATTGGCGCTATGTGATGCGGTCATATAAGGAAGACCGAGAAACCACACAAGCTAGAACCCGACTAGGTTACGAAATATCTAACCTCACGAACTGATTAGCCAAGGTATGAACGTCAACTGCAAAAGGACTTTCACCAATATGACTGAATGTAAGGCTACCCATACTCACCGCCTTCCTACTCAAGGCATCGACCACTACATTAATCTTCCTGGGATGATACAGAATAGTAATATCATAATCCTTCAGCAGCTCCAACCATCTCCGTTATCTCAAATTTAGATCCTTCTGTTTAAATAAGTGCCGAAGACTTTGATGGTCTGTAAATACCTCACAAGACACACCATAGAGATAGTGCCTCCAAATCTTTAATGCATGGACAATAGCTGCCAATTCTAAATCATGAACAGAGTAGTTCTTTTCATGTGGCTTCAACTGGCACGAAGCATAAAAATTCACTCAACCCTCCTGCATTAAGACACACCCAATACCAATCTAAGAAGCATCACAATACACTGTATAAGAACCTAAAGCTGAAGGTAAAACTAGAACTGGAGTCGTGGTCAAGGTAGTCTTGAGCTTCTGAGAGCTCTCTGCACACTCATCCGACCACCAGAATGGAGCACCCTTCTAGGTCAATTTAGTCAAGGGTGATGCAATAGACGAGAAGCCCTCCACAAAGCGACGATAATAACCAGCCAAGCTAAGAAATCTCCTAATCTCTATAGCTGAAGTTGGTTTGTTCCAACTCGGAACTGCCTCTATTTTCTTCGGATCCACCTTAATTCCTTCGCTGGACACTATTGTGTCCCAAGAATGCCATCGAGATAAGCCATAACTCACACTTAGAGAATTGGGCATAAAGTTTCTCCTCTCTCAACCTCTGTAGTACAATACACAAGTGTCATGCATGCTCCTCCTGGCCACGTGAGTACACCAGGATATCATCAATAAATACTATGACAAATGAGTCAAAATATGGCTAGAATACACTATTTATCAAGTGCATAAATGTTGATAGGGCGTTGGTCAGCCCAAAAGACATCACGGGAAATTCATAGTGACCATAACGAGTCTTGAATGTCGTCTTTAGATATCTGAATCTTGAATTTTTAACTGGTGATATCCAGACCTCAAATCAATTTTAGAGAATGCCCTTGCTTCCTGAAGCTGGTCAAATAAATCATCAATACGTGGCAAAGGATATTCATTCTTGATTGTAACTTTCTTCAACTAGGTGTAGTTGATGCATATCTGCATAGTACCATCTTTATTTTTGACAAACAGAACCGGTGCACCCTAAGGTGGCACACTAGTCCTAATAAACCCCTTATCAAGGAGTTCCTGAAGTTGCTCTTTCAATTCTTTCAATTCAGTTGGTGACATACGATACGGAGGAATAGTAATGGGCTAAGTGTCCGACACCAAGTCAATACCAAAATTAATATCCCTGTCGGGTGGCATACTCGCCAGGTCTACAGGAAATACTTCCGGAAACTCCTGCACTACCAGTACTGAATTAATAGTAGGAGTAGCTGCCTCAACATCTCTCACAAAGCCCAAATATGACAAACACCCCTTCCAAACCATACGTTGAACCTTCAAGTAAGAAATTACCCTGTTGGGAACATAATCTGGAGAACCCCTCTACTCAACCTTCGGTAATCCTGGTATCGCCAACATCACGATTTTTGCGTGGCAGTCCAAAATAGCATGACATGGAGACAACTAATACATACCCAAGATGACATCGAAATCGACCATATTAAGCAATAAAAGATCAACTCTAGTCTCCAGTCTCCCTATAGTTACCACACACAACCGATACACACGGTCCACAATAATAGTATCGCCTACTGGCATAGATACATTAACAGGTGAAACTAAGGACTCACGAGGCATATCCAGATAATGAACAAAACATGATGAAACGTACGAATATGTGGAATCATGGTCAAATAATTTAGAAGCTTCCCAGTGGCACACTGAGACAATATATGTGATTACAGCATCTGAAGCAACAACATCTGGCTAGACAGGAAAAGCATAAGATCGGGCTTGACCGTCACCTGATTGGGCTCCCCCTCTTGGGAGACCCCTAGCTGATTAATCCCCACCCCGAGCTGGCTGGGCAGGTTGTGGGGCAACTGGTGCAGGAGTCGTAGCCTAACTCCTCTCCTGAACTAGACCTCGCGCAAGGCGGTGACAATATTTTCTCACATGACCCAGCTCTCTACACTCATAGAAATCCCTCTCGAAAAATGGTGGCGAGTTCTGAGGCGGACCTCAAGAACTAGAATAACTACCAGAAGAACCTGGTACAGATGAACCCTGAACTGATGGTGCACGAGATGAACTCTGAGTTGGAAGTGCAGCAAGAGAAGATTGACTCTGTCGAGCATTGTATGGACCATGGCTAGTTGATGCGCCACGATGAGCTGAACATGCCATATGAGTGGGCCTATAAGGATGACCCCTGCTGTGATAGGGCTGCCCCCCAGAAGGAAATCTGCTGGAATTACCCAGACCACGAGGCCTCCCTCTCCTTGTGCTCCTGAGTACGGACTATCTCTAGCCGTCGAGCATTGTCAACCACCTCGTCGAATCTAGCACCTTCTACATTCCCTAGAATCATAACAAAGCAGAACTGCTAGTTGAGGCCATTGATGAACCTCCCGATTTTTTCCCTCTTAGTGGGAACCAACCAAACTACATGACGAACCAACTCTGATAACCACATCTCATACTGAGTCACTGACAAGTCCTCCTAACGTAAATATTCGAACTGTCTGCGAAGTTCCTCTCTGCGAGTTTGTGGCACAAACTTCTCCAGAAATAATACGGAGAACGCATGCCATGAAAGTGGTGCTGCACCAACTGGTCTGCTCCTCTCATAAGTCTCCCACAATCTGAAGGTTGCCCCAGAAAATTGAAAAGTAGTGAATGAGACCCCACTTGTCTCCAGAATACCCGCTTTCTGAAGCACCCGCTGGAACTTAGCCAGAAAACCCTAATCATCCTCCTACTCAGCACCGCTAAATGACAGAGGTCGAAGACTCCCAAATCTCTCAAGTCTCCTCTGATCATCATCAGACATAACGGGGACTATCGGGGCCTGAGAAGTTGCAACCAGCTGGACTGGTGGTGCCCCCGGTATCTGAAGTCCTTGCACTACTTGCTCTAGAGTACGGGCAACAAGGGTATGCGTACTTACCCCGACTTGAGAAGTGGCTGGTGCGGCCTGAGCCGAAACCACCTGAGCAAGGCCAGTGCAAACCTTCAATATCTGGGCTAAAGCCTCCTGAAGGCCTCAAATCACAATGGGCACAGCAGGTGCCTGAGCTGGTCCTGTCAGCTCAACTAAGTCTGGAATCTGCTCCTGAGCTGGAGAAACTGGTGGTGGTGCTCCAACTGTTGTACGAGCTACACCTCAACCTCAACCTCGGCCCAGGTCCCGGCCTCTCACGGCCCTAACTGGTGGCTGACCCTCCGATCCGGTAGTGCGTGTCCACACCATCTGTGAGAGAATAAAATAACATAAATTTAGTTACCGAAATCGACAAATTTGCACGATAGAATACAAAAAAGTGAAAATTTCCTAAGGGTTCAGTAGACTCTCGAAGATAAGTACAGACGTCTCCGTACCGATCCGCAAGACTCTACTAAACCTGCTTATGACTCGTGAGACCTATGTAACCTAGGCTCTGATACCAACTTGTCACGACCAAAATCCTAACCTGTCGTGATGGCGCATATCTCATTACTAGGCAAGCCGACAACCTCAATAAACCACAATTTCTTTCAAGTTTGAAAATATAATATTTAAATCCAGTGGAAACAAAATCACACAAATACATATATATAAATACACTCCAAAAACCCGGTGTCACTGAGTATATGAGCATCCAATGGTAACAAAGTCTGACTGAAAAAAATACTGTCTAAAAATATAAAATAGTACAATAACTGAAAGAAAAAGAGTCAAGGTCAGCGGACGCCAGACAACTACCTTGATAGTCTCCAACCGATAACACTCTAATATCTAACAGTCGCCGTGTCCAGAAGCACCTGGATCTGCACACGAGGTGCAGAGTATAGTATGAGTACAACCAACTCAATAAGTAACAAGACTAACCTTTTGGCTGAAAGTAGTGACGAGCTCCGCAGGTCTAGTCCATTATAGAAATAACAGTACATAAATGTAGGCATGCTTTCAAACTCAACAATTAAACTCGGTACTTTATATGGCTAATCTAGCCCAGGGAAAATCCATCCCATAAATATATACACACACATCAACTGCCAGTCAGTGACTTAGTACTGTATAAGGCCAATCCAGCCCAGGGGAAAATATATCCCCAAATATATATGACTAGGACAATATCCATGTTGAGGGAAAAATCATCACAATCATAAATCAATAAGGCAAATCCATGCCTTGGGAAGTCCATCCCGAACATATATATATAAGGCAAGTCCATGCCAACGGAAGTCCATCCCGAGTATAAATTATCTATGCTCACTGTGGGGTGTGCAGACTTCGGAGGGGCTCCTTAGTCCAAGCGTGATATAAAGCTGATATAGCCTGTTGCAGGCGGGCAACCCCGATCCATATAATTATAAAGCCTATAAGGCATGTTGCACGCGGGCCTCATTTTATATAATAGTAATATATATAAAGCCGATATGGCCTGCTGCAGGCGAGTAGCCCCGATCCCATAAATATTCTCACATTTATGAACATGACTGATTATCAAATATACATTTTAAAAGCAATTAAATTCAATAGCAACACGACATTGTGGGTCCCAAAATACCGGCAGGTATCCAAGTCATGATCTTTAATACGAGTCTAAGCTCAATTTTCTAGCACGTGAAGGATATGCGAATAATAACATGATTCTTTAATTTTTACAACTTCACAGGATTTATTCAAGTCACAATTTCTATGGTGCACGTCCATACGCTTGTCGTCTATCGTATGCGTCACCTCCAAACAATTTGTATAACACCAAATTCGGGGATTCATACCCTCAGAACCAAGTTTAGAAGTGTTACTTACCTCAAGTCATGTAATTCTTTACTCCGCTATGCCTTTGCCTCGCGAATTGGTCTCCAAACGGCTCGAATCTAGTCATAATTAATTCGATTCAGTCAATGCAACTTATAGGAATTAATTCCATATAAAAATACTAATTTTCCAACAAAATCCGAAATTGCTCCTAAAAATCGCCCGTGGGGCCCAAATCTCGGTACTCGACAAAGGTTACAAAATTTGAACGCCCATTCAACCATGAGTCCAACCATACAAATTTTACCAAATTCTGACATCAACTCGACCATCAAATCTTCATATTAAACCAAGAGGGCTTTCTAAATTTTCCAACTTAATTCACCAATTAAATGTTAAAACAACCATAGATTCGGGTAATTTAACCAATATTGAGTTAAAAACACTTACCCTCTTGTTTCCCTTGAAAATCGCCTCTTCCCGAGCTCCAATATTTTTGGAGGTGACGCACACGATAGGTGACATTTCTTCTTCGCGAACACGACAGCTCCCTCCCATTCGCAAAGC
Source organism: Nicotiana tomentosiformis (assembly GCF_000390325.3). NCBI lineage: Eukaryota > Viridiplantae > Streptophyta > Magnoliopsida > Solanales > Solanaceae > Nicotiana > Nicotiana tomentosiformis. The sequence goes on from NC_090813.1 coordinate 134,762,624, forward strand.
ACATTTTTGTGCAGCTCGAATTTCCTCCTTTGTGAACGCGAGCCCGATCTCACGAACGCGAAGTCCAATTTCCTCCAGGCCGGATTTCCCATTCGTGAACGCGAGGCCTCGACCGTGAACGCATAGCTTTGCCCCTCAACCCTTCGCGAACGCGTGCCCCCGGTCGCGAACGCGAAGCACAAAATTGGCCAGTCCGAATTTCCTCTTCACGAACACGAGACTCCCCTCGCGAATGCGATGAAGGAAACCAGATACATGCATCAGAAAATTCCAGCAGTTGTTTAAGACCAAATTTTGATCCGTTAACCATCCGAAACTCACCCGAGACGCCTGGGACCTCAACCAAATACACCAACAAATCCTAAAATATCATATGAACTTAGTCGAAACCTCAAAAAACATCAAATAACGCTAAAATCACAAATCACACTCCAATTCAAGCTTAACGAAAACTAACGAATTCGAATTTCTACATTCGATGCAGAAACCTATCAATTCAATTCCGATTGACCTCAAATTTTGCACACAAGTCATAAATGACATAACGGAGCTATGAAAACTTTTAAAACTGGATTCCAACTCCGATATCAAAAACTCAACTCCCCGGTCAAACTTTCAAACTTATATTTCTATTTTAGCCATTTTAAGCCTAATTTAGCTACGGGCTTCCAAATAATTTTTTGGACACGCTCCCAAGTCCAAAATCACCATACGGAGCTATTGGAATCATCAAAACTTTATTCTGGGGTCGTTTACACATATGTCAACATCCAGCCAACTGTTTCAATTTAAGTTTTAAACTTTGGAACTAAGTGTTCCCATTCATTCCAAGACCTTATGGGACCCGAACCAATTACTCCGGCAAGTCATATAACAACTGCAAAGTACAAATTGAACAGTAAATGGGGGAACATAGTTGTAATACTCAATACGACCGGCTGAGCCGTTACATTCTCCCCCTCTTAAATAAACGTTCGTCCTCGAACGGGTTTAGAATCACACCTGGAGCCTCAAATATGTGTGGATATTTTCTCTGCATCTCCCGCTCAATCTCCCAAGTAGGTTCTCCGACTGGCTGGCCTCTCCACTGTACTTTCACTGAAGTTATGTTCTTTGATCTCAACTTTCGAACTTGCCTTGTCTAATATGGCTACTGGATCCACATCATAAGTCAAATTACCATCCAATTGCACTGTGCTGAAATCCAAAACATGAGACGGATCTCCGACATACTTCCAGAGCATAGATACATGAAACACTAGATGAACACCCAATAGATTAGGCGGCAATGCAAGTTCATAAGTCACCTCTCCAATCTTTTTAAGTATTTCAAAAGGTCCAATATACCTAGGACTCAACTTGCCCTTCTTCCCAAATCACATAACACCCTTCATAGGCAAAACTCGGAGTAGTACCTTCTCTCCTATCATATAAGCAGCATCGCGAACCATCCGATCGGCATAATTTTTCTGTCTAGACTACGTCGTGCGAAGTCGTTCCTGAATCAATTTAACTTTTCCAAAGCATCCTGAACTAAATCAGTACCCAGTAGCCTAGCCTCACCCGAATCAAACCAACCCACCAGAAACCGACACCATCTCCCATATAAGGCCTCATAAGGATCCAACTGAATGCTCGATTGGTAGCTGTTATTGTAAGCAAACCCAGCAAGTGGCAGAAACGGATCCCAAGAACCCCCAAAATCATTGACACAAGCATGTAGCATATCCTCTAATATCTGAATAGTGTGCTCTGATTGTCCGTCCGTATGAGGGTGAAATGTTGTACTCAATTGAACCTCCGTGCCTAACGCTAGCTGCAGTACTCTCCAAAACTGTGATGTAAACTACGTGCCCCAATCCGAAATGACGGACACTGCACACCGTGAAGGCAAACAATCTCGCGAATATAAATCTCAGCCAACCGCTCCGAAGAATAAGTAGTACCGACTGGAATAAAATATGCGGACTTGGTCAACCGATCTACAATCACCCAAACAGTATTAAACTTCCTCAAAGTCCGTGGGAGTCCACCTACGAAGTCCATGGTATTACGCTCCCACTTCCATTCCAGAATTTCAAGCCTCTGAAGCAACTCACCCGGTCTCTGATGTTCGTACTTCACCTATTGACAATTTAAACACCGAGATACAAACCCCACTATATCTTTCTTCATTTTTCTCCACCAAAATAGTGTTGTCTCAAGTCTTGATACATCTTTGCGGTACCCGGATGAATGGAATATCGCGAATTGTGGGCTTCTTCAAGAATCAATTCACGCAGCCCATCTACATTTGGCACACAAATTCGACCCTACATACTCAACATCCCATCATCTCCAATAGTAACATCTTTGGCATCACCGTGCTGAACTGTGTCCTTCAGGGCAAGCAAATGGGGATCATCATACTGGCACTCTCTGATGTGCTCATATAAGGAAGACCGAGAAACCAGACAAGCTAGAACCCGATTGGGCTCCGAAACATCTAACCTCACGAACTGATTAGCCAAGGTCTGAACGTCAACTGCAAAAGGCCTTTCACTAACAAGAATGAATGCAAGGCTACTAATACTCACCGCCTTCCTACTCAAGACATCGGCCACCACATTGGCCTTCCCGGGATGATATAGAATAGTAATATCATAATCCTTCAGAAGCTCCAATCATCTCTGCTATCTCAAATTTAGATCCTTATGTTTAAATAAGTGTTAAAGACTCCGTTGATCTATAAATACCTCACAAGACACCATAGAGATAGTGCCTCCAAATCTTTAATGCATGGACAATAGCTGTCGATTCTAAATCATGAACAGGGTATTTCTTTTCATTTGGATTCAAGTTATGCAAAGCATAAGCAATGACTCTACCCTCCTGTATTAAGACACACCAAATACCAATCCGAGAAGCATCACAATATACTGTATAAGAGCTTGAAGCTGAAGGTAAAACTAGAACTGGAGTTATGGTCAAGGCAGTCTTGAGCTTCTGAAAGCTCTATTCACACTCATCTGACCCACTTGAATGGACCACCTTTCTAGGTCAATTTAGTCAAGGGAGATGCAATAGAGGAGAATCCATCCACAAAGCGATTATAATAATCAGCCAAGCCAAGAAAACTCTGAATCTCAGTAGTTGAAGATGGTTGTGCCAACTCTGAACTGCCTCTATTTTCTTCGGATCCACCTTAATTCCTTCACTGGACACTATTGTGTCCCAAGAATGCCATTGAGCTAAGCCACAACTCACACTTAGAGAATTGGGCATAAAGTTTCTCCTCTCTCAACCCATGTAGTACAATACTCAAGTGTCGTGCATGCTCCTCCTGGCTACGTGAGTACACCAGAATATCATCAATAAATACTATGACAAATGAGTCAAGATATGGCTGGAATACACTATTCATCAAGTGTGTAAATGATGTTGGGGCACTAGTCAGCCCAAAAGACATCACAAAAAATTCATAGTGACCACAACGTGTCCTGAATGTCGTCTTTAGATATCCGAATCTCGAATTTTTAACTAGTGATACCCAGACCTCAAATCAATTTTAGAGAATACCCTCGCTCCCTGAAGTTGGTTAAATAAATCATCCATACGCGGCAAAGGATATTTATTCTTGATTGTAACTTTGTTCAACTGCCTGTAGTTGATGGACATCCGCATAGTACCATCTTTGTTTTTCACAAATCGAACCGGTGCACCCCAAGGTGACACACTAGGTCTAATAAACCCCTTATCAAGGAGTTCCTGAAGTTGCTTTTTCAATTCTTTCAATTCAGCAGGTGTCATACGATACAGAGAAATAGAAATGGGCTAAGTGCCTGACACCAAGTCAATACCAAAATCAATATCCCTGTCGGGCGGCATACCCGTCAGGTCTGCAGGAAATACATCCGAAAAATCCCGCACCAGCTATACTGAATCAATAGTAGGAGTATTTGCTTCAACATCTCTCACGAAGGCCAAATATGACAAACACCCTTTCCCAACCATACGCTGAGCCTTCAAGTAAGAAATTACCCTGTTGGGAACATAATCTGGAGAACCCCTCCACTCAACCTTCGGCAATCCCGATATCGCCAACGTCACGATTTTTGCGTGGCAGTCTAGAATAGCATGACATAGAGACAACCAATACATACCCAAGATGACATCTTAATCGACCATACTAAGCAATAAAAGATCAACTCTAGTCTCCAGTCCCCCAATATTTACCACACATGACTGACACACACGGTCCAAAATAATAGTATCGCCTACCGGCGTAGATACATCAATAGGTGAAACTAAGGACTCACGAGGAATGTCTAGATAATGAACAAAATATGATAAAACGTACGAATATATGGAACCAGGGTCAAATAATATAGAAGCCTCCATGTGGCACACTGAGACAATACATGTGATCCCTGCATCTGAAGCAACAACATCTGGCCTGACAGGAAAAGCATAAAATCGGGACTGATCGCCACTTGATCGGCCTCCCCTTCTTGTGCGACCCCTAGCTGACTGAGCCCCACCCCGAGCTGGCTAGGCGGGTGGTGGAGCAACTGGTGCAGGAGTCGTAGCCTGACTCCTCTCCTGAACTGGACCTCGCGCAAGGTGGGGATAATATTTCCTCACATGACCCAGCTCTCCACACTCATAGCAATCCCTCTCGAATCATGGTGGTGAGTTCTGAGGCGGACCTCAAGAACCAGAATAACTACCAGAAGAACCTGATACAGATGAACCCTGAACTGATGGTGCACGAGATGAACTCTAAGCTGGAAGTGCACCAAGAGAAGACTGACTCTGTCGAGCACTGTATGGACCATGGCTAGCTGATGCGCCACAATGAGCTGAATGAACAATATGAGCGGGCCTATATGGATGACCCCTGCTGTAATAGGGTTTCCCCCAGAAGGAACGCCACTAGAATTACCCGGAGCACGAGGCCTCCCTCTCCTCGTGCTCCTAAGTACGGACCATCTCTAGTCGTCGAGCACTGTCAACCACCTCATCGAATCTAGCACCTTCTACACTCCCTGGAGTCATAACAAAACGGAACTGCTGGTTGAGGCCATTAATAAACCTCCTGATCTTTTCCTTCTCAGTGGGAACAAACCAAACTGCATGATGAGCCAACTCTGAAAACTACATCTCATACTGAGTCACGGACAAGTCGTCCTGACATAAATATTTAAATTGCATGTGTAGTTCCTCTCTGCGGGTCTGTGGCACAAACTTCTCCAGAAATAATATGGAGAACGCATGCCATAAAAGTGGTGTTGCACCAACTGGTTTGCTCCTCTAATAAGTCTCTCACCATCAGAAGGATGCCCTAGAAAACTGAAAAGTAGTGAACGCGACCCCACTTGTCTCCAGAATACCCGATGTTCGAAGCATCCGCTAGCACTTATCCAGAAAAACCTGAGCATCCTCTGACTCAGCACCGCCAAATGATGGAGGTCGAAGCCTCCCAAATCTCTCAAGTCTCCTCTGCTCATCATCAGACATAACATGGACTACCAGGTCCTGAACAACGGCAACGGGCTGGATTGGTGGTGCCCCCGATATCTGAAGTCCCTACACTACCTACTCTGGAGTACGGGCAATAGGGGTATGAGTACCTCCCCCGGCCTGAGAAGTGGTTGATGCGGCCTGAGCCGAAACCACCTGAGCAAGGCCTGTGCAAACTGTCAATATCTGGGTCAACGCCTCCTGAAGGCCTAGAATCACAATGGGCACAACTGGTGCCTGAGCTGGTCCTGTCGACTCAGCTATTTCTGGAATCTGCTCCTGAGCTGAAGAAACTAGTGGTGCTGTTCCAACTGCTGTACAAGCTACACCTCACCCTCTACCTCGGTCGCAGCCTCTACCTCGGCCCCGACCCCTCACGACCCTAACTGGTGGCTGACCGTCCAATACGGTAGTACGTGCCCTCACCATCTGTGAGAGAATAAAATAACAGAAATTTAGTTTCCGGAATCAACATATTCGCACGATAGAATACAAGAAAGTAAAAATTTCTTAAGGGTTCAGTAGCCTCTCGAAGATAAGTAGAGACGTCTCTGTACCGATCCGCAAGACTCTACTAAACCTGCTCATGACTCATGAGACCTATGTAACCTAGGCTCTGATACCAACTTATAACGACCAAAAATCCTAACTTGTCGTGATGACTCTTATCTCATTACTAGGCATGCCGACAACCTCACTGAGTACATGATCATCTAAATGATAACAAAGTCTGACTGATAAAAATACTGTTTGAAAATATAGAACAGTACAATAACTGAAAGGAAGAGAGTCAAGGTCAGCAGACACCAGGAAGCTACCTTGATAGTCTCCAATCGATAACACTCTCATATCTAACAGTCGTCATGTCCGGAAGCACCTGGATCTGCACACGAGGTGCATAGTGTAGTATGAGTACAACCAACTCAATAAGTAACAAGACTAACCATTAGGCTGAAAGTAGTGACGAGCTCAGCAGGTCTAGTCCAATATAGAAATAACAGTAGAGAAATGTGGGCATGCTTTCAAATTCAACAGTTAAACTCGGTACTTTATATGGCCAATACAGCCTAGGGAAGATCCATCTTATATATATATATATATATATATATATATATATATATATATACATACATACATCAACTGCCACTCAGTGACTTAATACTATATAAGGTCAATCCAGCCCAGGGTTAAATTTATCCCCAAATATATATGACTAGGATAATATCCATGTCCGGGAAAAATTCATCACAATCATAAATCAATACGGCAAATCCATACCCAGGGAAGTCCATCCCGAACATATATAAATAAGACAAGTCCATGCCCTAGGAAGTCCATCCCGAATATAAATTATCTACGCTCACTGTGGGGGGGTGCAGACTCCGAAGAGGCTCCTTCAGCCCAAGCGTGATATAAAGGCTATATGGCCTGCTGCAGGCGGGCAGCCCCGATCCATATAATTATAAAGCCTATAAGGCTTGTTGGAGGCGGGCAACCCCGTTTTATATAATAGTAATATATATAAAGCCGATATGGCCTGCTAAATGCGGGCACCCTGGATCCCATAAATATCCTCACATTTATGAACATGACTGATTATGAATTATACATTTTTAAAGCAATTAAATTCAACAGCAACACGACCCTGTGGGTCCCAAAATATCGGCACGTAGCCAAATCATGATCTTTAATACGAGTCTCAGCTCAATTTCCTAACACGTGAAGGATATGCGAATAATAACATGATTCTTTAATTTTTACAACTTCACAGGATTTATTCAAGTCACAATTTCTATGGTGCACGTCCACACGCTCGTCACCTATCGTGTGCGTCACCTTCAAACAATTTGTATAACACCAAATTTGGAGATTCATACCCTCAGAACCAAGTTTAGAAGTGTTATTACTTCAAACCGTGTAATTCTTTACTCCTCTATGCCTTTGCCTCGCGAATCGATTTTCAAACGCCTCGAATCTAGTCATAATTAATTCGATTCAGTCAATGCAAATTATATGAATTAATTCCATATGAAAATACTAATTTTTTAACAAAATCCGAAATTGCTCCAAAACCACTTTTCGGAACCCGATAAAAGTTACAAAATATGAACGCCTATTCAACCACTAGTCCAACCATACAAATTTTACCAAATTTCGACATCAACTCGACCCAAAAATCTTCAAATTAAACCATGAGGATTTTCTAAATTTTTCAACTTAATTCACCAATTAAATGTTAAAACAACCATGGATTCAAGTAAATTAATCAATATTGAGTTAAGAATACTTACCCCGTTGTTACCCTTGAAAATCTCCCGAAAATTGCCTCTTCACGAGCTCCAATTTGTGAAAAATGGAAAATGGGAGGAGGTCCCATTTTCATAACTTAAAGTTTCTGTCCAGGCGTTTCTTCTTCGCGAACGCGACAGCTCCCTCGCATTCGCGAAGAACATTTTTGTGCTGCCCGAATTTCCTCCTTCCCGAAGACCAATTTCCCCCAGGCTGGCTTTCCCTTTCGCGAACGCGTAGCTTTGCCCCTCGACCCTTCGCGAACGCGTGCCCCCGGTCGTGAACGCGAAACACAAAATGGGCCGGTCCGAATTTCCTCTTCGCGAATGCGAGACTCCCCTCGTGAACGCGATGAAGGAAACCAGATACAAGCATTAGAAAATTTCAGTAGCTGTTTAAGTCCAAATTTCGATCCGTTAACCATTCGAAACTCACCTGAGGCCCCCCGGGACCTCAACCAAATACACCAACAAGTCCTAAAACATCATACGAACTTTGTCGAAACCTCAAATCACATCAAACAATGCTAAAATCACAAATCACACCCCAATTCAAGCTTAACAAAAATTAACGAATTCCAACTTTTACATTCGATGTCGAACCCTATCGATTCAATTTCGATTGGCCTCAAATTTTACACACAAGTCATAAATTACATAACGGAGCTATGAAAATTTTTATAACTGGATTCCGACTCTGATATCCAAAAGTCAACTCCCCAGTTAAACTTCCAAACTTAAATTTCTATTTTAGCCATTTCAAGCCTAATTTAGCTACGGGCTTCCAAATAATTTTCTGGACACGCTCCTAAGTCCAAAATCACCATACGGAGCTATTGGAATCATCAAAACTTTATTCCGGAGTCGTTTACACATAGGTCGACATCCAGCCAACCTTTTCAACTTAAATTTTAAACTTTGGAACTAAGAGTTCCCATTCATTCCAAGACCTCATCGAGCCAATTACCCCGGCAAGTCATATAATAACTGTAAAGCATAAATTAAGCAGTAAATGAGGGAACGGGGCTGTAATATTCAAAACGACCGGTCGGGTCGTTACATAAATATACCCATGTACTATAAGAAAATATTTTAATATACCCCTCGTTATACTTTGGATCCAAATATTCCTTTGTCGTTATACTATTGGTTCAAATATATCCCTCGTCCGTTAAGTTTATCCAAGGTGGACATTCAATATTACGTGGCACTGATATTTGATGAGGTGGACGCCACATGGCATGCCACCTAAGCGCCCCTAACCCTTTTTTCCCTCCTTTCTATTTTTTTTCACCGCTAAAATTTCCTTCCCCTCCATCACCATTGCTACCATTACCGCCACCACAATATTGTATTCCAATATTGAAAGTAGCATTCAAGAATAACATATTGCACTAAATTTTAATCGTCTTTTCTTTAACCTTTGTGCTTTTTCCTTTTTTTCAAGCAATGGCATAATCTTTATCATAAGAAACAAAAACAAAATCTCTAAAACAACTTGGCATGCAAATGCAACCAATCGGCCACTGATACTGCAGAAAAGATCCACAAAAAAATTGGAACGGACAGTTTCTAATGACTTATTTTACAAGGCGTAGATGCTCGTCCTAAATATACTAAATTAGTATTAATTTTGTTCGGAAGAACCTAACATACTTTTCCTACAGGTTGTACCTGTAAGATTTTGTGAGGTTCACAGTTGGGTAAGATAGAAAATTGCACGGTGCATTTTCAGTCACTTTATGTGTAATGACTCAGTAATATTAAACGAAAGGCCCAGTTTTTCCCATTATTAATAAATTAATTTACCTTATTAAAGAAAAAGCTTTAAAAAGCCCAGTCTTACTAGAATTGTTGGATACATGTGCTTGCAGCTGAATCCAATGGTGACTCCATCAACATGCTTTTTGTTGTTGATTTTGGTTCAAAAGAGCATAAAGGCAATATACCTAACACTAGCAGAAATTTATCATATAAAGGTCAAAAACTGATCAATGTTTTAACTGCTCTTTGCAGTTTTCTTGAACACAAAAACCCAATTAGAAGAGAAATTTTATTCACTAAGGAGAGAGAGGTAGTGGTCATGAGTTTCAACTGAAGCACACGTTTCTTTCTTTCTTGGTATGTTTCTGGCTTCGGAAGTTATCAAATTTTCAGTCCCTTTAGCTGAAGTTATAGGTCTTAATGAAGTTGTATTAGTACATACACCTCTTTTTTGCCTTGTTGCTTAAAACCTATATAAAAGACTAAACTTTGAAATTCAATATTGTTCATGGTGGCGAATATGGCCGGTGACAATGGCGGAAGAGGGGAAGCAAATTTTGGTGGAAAAACAAATAGAGAGGAGGTGTAAAATGGGTTAGGGGCACTGAGGTAGCATGCCACGTGACGTCCACCTCATAAAATATTAGTGTCACGTAGGAATGGATGTCCAACTTGGACAAACTTAACGGACGAGGGATATATTTGAACCAATAGTATAATGGCAAAGGTATATTTGGACCCAAAGTATAACGAGGGGTATATTTAAACATTTTCTTATAGTACAAGGGTATATTTGGCCCTTTACCGTAAATAGATTAACAAGATTGAAGTACCGAGACAACAGGAGTTTATTGCTTTCAAGGACCTCAGTAGAATTACAATCGTTAATATACAAAGTGGCAAACTTAGGAACCAAACACTGCTGGATTTTACATAGTATTAGTAAAAGATGACAATCCAATCCTTGGGAGCGAACTGCAGTTTGGATGTCTATCCCATTCACCTTGAGGATGTTGGATATTGGTCCCTGTTCAAAAAGTTAAAACAACACAGACGTGAGGAACAAGAAAAGAACCACTCTTGGTAGGCAACATCTCAGTGGTCTAAAGCAAAAATAACTATTCTTACTAACTTTGCAAATTTATACAGGGAGATACTAAGTTCACATAAACTAAACAAAAATACATCAAATTGATGATTTCGAATTCAAGTGCTTTAATTTGAGTATCTCCCATTTACATGTCAAGAAACTTAATGAATCTCACGTATATACATATACAATACCTTTTCTCTTCCAAAAAAGAAGTATACTTTAACATTCCGTGATGAGAAACCAAATATCACCAGATTGTGTTTTCAGTAGAAACAATAGTATTCAAGTTTTCCTACTGCTGAAAGAATTTTATTTACATGCACCACCAGTTTGAAATTTGTTGTGAACCACTTCTCGAATGAAACCAGCATAGATTTCCTTGAAAAACATGTCACTATGTGGATTCCAACATCCCAATCTCAAGACATAGAAATGGTCCTCTCATCGGTGGCGGAGCCAGGAATTCAAACAAGAGGATTCAAAAAAAAAAAAATTCTTATGCCAAGGGGATTCAACAACTTATATAAGCAAAAGAAAATCAAATTATCCAACAAATTGAACCCCCTAGGGATGGCAATGGGGCGGGGCGGGTTTGGCAAAAACCCACAAAAATTTCAACACGCCCCGCATAGCCATTTTTTCTGTTTTCAACCCACCCCGCTTGGACCCGCCCCGCCCCACTTATGTTTTTTTTTCTTTTTCTTTTTCTTTTATTTTTTTTTCTAAAACAAACTAGTTTGACATTTTATTATTTTTACAAATGGAGAGATTAATATTGTTCAAGAAATTATGTTTTCTCTTTGTCGTAGTGTGAAATTACATGCTCTACCAATTGATCTCATTGGTAGTAGCATAATTTACCAAATGTATGAAGCTAACCATGCACTGTCCATGAAATAAAAGAGCAAAGAGGCAAGCTTTTATCACCCAATCAGTCAGTTGCTATATGCATAATACATTCTTTTTCAGTTTTGCATTCATCCTTAATTAGGAATATTTAATTACTATCAGCAAAATAGAGCTGAAACAAAACAAATCTTAGAAGCTTTATAAACTATCCTTTTTAACACTTCATAATATATTTTACTGTCACATTTCCCCATATGAACACTCCAATATAGTAATCATTATCAGTTTTAAAAATAAATTAATGAAAATAAAATAAGTACAAGATACAAAAACAAGAATGCTTTTCTTGGAGAGAAACCGAAATTAAATTGCCAGTGAGTAAGAATGTAAAAGTTAGTGGAAATGATCACTTTGTTTCAGAAAAGATCAAAATTCAAAGCCAACCCGCATTAAACCCGCTACCCGCCCTGCCCCGCTTTAATTTTTTTAAAACTGTTTTAACCTACCCCGTCCCGCATCAAACAAAACCTGCCCCGACCCATTGCCATCCCTAGAACCCCCTTGCACCCTGCTACGTCCGCCGCTGGTCCTCATGATTCCACATTACAAGATACAAGAAATAAAGCACCATGGCCTTTTACAATTCCAATTGCACTTTCATTCATCACAATTCACATATCAGGATGTAGTTAATTGACTTACAAAATACTATTCAACAGTGTACCTTGTGTATATACTCAGTCGAGCTCTCAGTTTTTGTACTTCATGGTTTCCTTCTCAAACCCAATTGTAGGGAACTGCTTTGCATACTCCTCCACACCATGGCGGAGTTTTGCAATCTCCGACTGGATTGAAGCGCTAGACTGTAGTGTTGTCACAAAGTCTTTCAACTTTGTTCCTGGAACATAACAAGCGAACATTACAACATAAGGAAAGTGATGCAAGCGACTGAGGTAACAGAATCTAAAGGGAATCATCCTGTCAAGAACTAGAAAAATGAAGTGCGTATTCCTCAATAACTTGAAAGAAATGGTTGGTTCTTTGAGATTAATAAATGTGCAAAAAGTTAGATGGAAGTCTATGGACTAAAATCGTATCATTACAGGCATTCAGTAACATTTGGAGGCTTACGCACCTTGAGCTTCAGTCTTTATTTTCACTGCTATCTTCACAGCAGCATCAAAGAATTCAGCAACTTTCACAAAATCTTCCTCAATAAATCCCCTTGATGTGAGTGCAGGAGTCCCTGAACATACAAAATTGCATAAATTTTGTTCGAGAAGAATAACCAAATGGGAAAAAGATCTCAAAGGGCAAAATATGTACCCATTCTGATGCCACCAGGGACCATGGCAGATACATCTCCAGGAACAGTGTTCTTATTCGCTGCAATATGTACCGCTTCCAAAACTTTTTCAACCCTAGAACCATCAATACCCTGTAAAACCACAAGTCAGAAATTTGTCACAATAAAGCATAACAGGCATCAAGACTAGAGTGGGTTGCTCTAGTGGTGAGCACCCTCCACTTCCAACCAAGAGGTTGTGAGTTCGAGTCACCCCAAGAGCAAGGTGGGGAATTCTTGGAGGGAGGGAGCCGAGGGTCTATCGGAAACAGCCTCTCTACCCCAGGGTAGAGGTAAGGTCTGCGTACAAACTACCCTCCCCAGACCCCACTAGTGGGATTATACTGGGTTGTTGTTGTTGTTGTTGTTGTAGGCATCAAGATATTACATGCAGCAAACAAATTCACTAATACCTCATCTAGTTGAAAAAAGGGCGCTCGGTGTAACAAGTCCTTTTGCTGAATTTGTTAGGTTTACCGCAAAGCATCGGTTAAATTTTAAGTTTTTCTCAACAAACTCATGGACTAAAATTGTCTCTCAAGTCGTCAGAGGTTGAAAGCTTTTATATTACCTTGTTTTTCAAGTTCACCAAAACCAAGTGATTCTCTGTTCCACCAGAAACAAGTTCATAACCCATTCCCGCTAAAGCCTGCAGGTTTGGAAATGTGCACAGCAATGAAGGAAATCAGCAATGCATAGATTACGACTGAAACATAAACCAGGTGGATGAAAACAAACTAATGGATTAATAAAATAATGCTTGAATTGGAAATTACACAATTCAATCCATCTTACCTGGGCAAATTTTGAGCAGTTGCTAAGGCATTGCTCTTGGTAAGCTCTGTATTCTGGAGTCATTGCCTGCATTTCCGTTCTTTGTGAGCGCTTATACTCAAAAGTAGATATTAGGAATAGGAGCAGACTGACAATAAGTGTCATCAATATCATAGCCTGTTTGGCCAAGCTTCTCCCAACCTAGAAGCATTGTTTTTTCAAAATAGTGCTCTTTTTCCAAAGTTGAAGTGTTTGGCCAAACTTTTAGAAGAAAAAAAGATGCTTTTGAGGAGAAGCAGAAGCAGTTTTGGAAAAGCAGAAAAAAGTAGCTTCTCCCCAAAAGCACTTTTTTGAAAAGCATTTTTGAGAAAAATACACTTAGAAACACTTTTTAAAAGCTTGGCCAAATACTAATCGTTGCTCAGAAGTACTTTTCAAATTAATTAGCCAAACGCAAACTGTTTCTCACCAAAAGTACTTTTGAGAAAAATCTTTCTTGAAATAAGTTGCTTTTAGAAGCTTGGCCAAACAGGCTATCAGTTGTCATATAGAATTGAAGAAAGGTTCAAAGGTAGGTGGAAATCCTCAGGAGGTAATGAAGTGATTTCAAAAGGCACTGAAATCAGACGAGGTATAATTTGAATTTTTATGTTTCTCAAAATCATTTGCTGAAAAATATCCAGACTCAAAACAATTCATTTCTTGATTCCCAAAAGGCTTAGTTCATCAAGCATCAGCTAGAGGTGATGGTCTAGTATTTGCATGAAGTGAAATTAAACCTAATATACTTGTAAAGATATAGCGCTTGGACTCAACTCAACCCCAAAAATTAGCTCATGAGGGGAGGATTGTCCAAGTCCATATAAGGAGATCATCAGTCCTTTCTCCAACCAATGTGGGACTCTTACCCACTCTAACACCCCCTCGCATGCCCGGACCACCAACTGGAGCGGGGACGATATATCATAGGGGCCAAACGGGAATGGACCTGGCTCTGATACCATGTAAAGATATGGCACTTGGACCTAACTCAACCCCAAAAACTAGCTCATAAGGGAAGGATTGCCCAAGTCCATATAAGGAGACCATCATTTCATTCCCCAACCAATGTGGGACTCTTACCCACTCTAACAATACTAAACCAGTTCCATTGCAATTGTCAAAAATTAACAGTGAATGCTGTTGAAAAGATATGAAACCTGTTTCAAAGCAACTGCCAAGCCAGTAATTGTATGGTTGTGAGGACCACCTTGAAGTCCGGGAAAGACTGCCTGGTTAATTTTATCTTCATAGTCGTACAACACCTTCATAAAAGCCCAAAATATTGCTCAATTACATCAGATACTGGGTGATACGTCTCTTAAATTAGAGGTCTTAAGAGATGACTGGATGAAATATTGAATTCTGATCTCCAAATACGAACCTCCTTGCCTTGCTTGTTAACCTCCTTCACACCCTTCCGGAAGAAAATCATGGCACCACGAGGCCCGCGAAGGGATTTGTGGGTTGTGGTGGTCACAACATCTGCATAATCAAATGGTGATGGGATGACTCCAGCTGCAACTAACCCACTAATATGAGCCATATCTGCCAACATGATAGCCTTCTGTTTGTCACAAACCTGAAAAATACACAGGAGATAGCAGTTTAGTTCCATAAACAAAAACATTTAAATTGCTCTAAATAACTAAAATAACTACCGCATAATAATCTGGTTAAGTTTACCTTTCGGATACGTGCATAGTCATAAAGACGTGCATAAGCACTAGCACCAGCGACAATTAACTTTGGCCTAAAGAGTGTGGCACTTTTCTCAAGCTGCAAAAAGAAATCACAAGTCACGGAAAAGGGTCAGAAGGAGAGGCATCAGTTATTGCAAAATCAATGTCACAAGTATGAACAGAAGTAGATGGCTTGTAAATCTTACACTAAACATTCACATCTCTCTTGAATACTACTTACTTGGTATAACTGGACGAAAAATCTATTAAATACATAACGCCAAAAGAATCTGAAAAATGTGATCCACCTAAAATCATGTAGGATATTAAATTGTAATGGACTCTAAAAGTGGGTCAATGCAAGACAAATTGCAATAGACATTGCATATATGAGAAGTGTAAGAGACTTAGTTTCAGTTTCAATTTTCAGAAAGATATAATCAGTGAAGTATTTTCCACCTCTCCACAGTCCTCCTAAGGGAAATTTTCCTAACTTTGCTCCCACAGGAGAAAGGAATAAAACATATGTAGTGTATATTTGATCAAGGGTGAGGCTAGAAATGAAGAAAAAAAAAACGTAACAAGATAGCAGAAAAGTACCTGGTCATAGTCAATGTAGCCAGTGCTCTCATTCAGTCTATATGGCATGGTCTCAAAAAATATAGAGACGGCAGATATCTTCTTTGTATCAGTCTGTAATATATAAACATAACATAAGACAAATCATACATAACATTGTTAAAATTAAACTATTGAACGACTGAGTAAAAAAATAGAGTTTCTTAAGTTTTGGTGAACATATAAACTGACTCCAACTCCAGCTACATGCTACATATAATTGGTACATGCACACAAATTTGAGTCGTTTCACACTTGCTTTCTTAAATTTGACTAGCTGAAGTCATAGATTTCGGAACAGATGTGCACCAAAAGTAAATCAACTTCCATAGGAGATAGAATCAACTAATCAATCACAGAAATTCCAGAAATTCTATCAGTCTTCAGAACTTTCAGATTTATTTGCATGATCTGAAAGCAGAGTTTAATGTCTTTTAAGTGATCAGGTGTCAATCAAATTAAGTATTAAAGAAGACAGCAGAATACAGACCAACCTGATAGAAAATGCATGCAGAAATTCATAGCATTTTCATACCAGTAAAATCTTAGTACAAAGTTGTATATAAGATAATGCCTATGGTGCATGGCCTGGAACCTAATGAAGTTCTGCATCCACTTGAAAGCTAAAGCAGAAGCAAAGGAAGAAAAGAAGTAATATAACCTAATGTATTTTAAGGAATCCAAAGAAAACCATTAATCATTCAGGAAATAGTGAGTATTCACACCACAACCACTGTGAAAGCTTCCTATATGCTTGCATTTTTTAACCTGTGGTATTGGTCCTTGGAAGCCAGGTATGAATACATAGAAGGAGAAACGATAGAACATAGAAGCACCTGATATCCATGAGAAAGATGTCCACCGTGGGGAAGATCAAGGGCCATGATTCTTTCATGAGGTTTTAAAAGTGCAGTGTAAACATGAAAATTAGCAGGTGATCCTGACAGAGGCTGCACATTCACTGCATCACAAAGGTTTATCGGAGGTGAGTAAAGTTTTCCTAGCAGTATTTTAAGTGTTGCGGCATGCAGATTCTGAAATATAATTACTTTCAGACTATGCAGAAGTTAATCAGTCAATTACCTCCCCATTTTGCAGGATCCAACCTGAAGGCTTCTAAAGCACGTTTCTGGCATAAGGTTTCCGCCATGTCAATATACCTAGACAACCACTCATTCTTTCAGAATACAAACAGAAAATCTTGATGCGGATATATAATAGCTGATGAAATATACTTCAACGCCAAAATACTTAGGTAAATGGAAAATAAATTAGAACATTTCTGCGTACTCATTTCCTCCATAGTATCTAGCCCCAGGGTATCCTTCACTGTACTTGTTTGTCATAACAGATCCAACAGCTTGCATTACAGACACAGAAGTGAAATTTTCTGAAGGAATGAGTTCAAGTCCCTACAAATAAAAAATTTCAACTCTCATAAGCTAAACAGCCTCTAAACCAAACTGCAACAATGCATTTTACATGGAAGAATAAAGTGTACCAATAGAAACAGGAAATATAGGAGATAATAAGATGACTAAAGGAACAAACTTTTCTTTTTCTTAGCAATTCCGAAGGCGTCATATATCTTTAAGGTAAGAGTCAAAGGAAAAATTCAAAAAATCATGCTTTACAACCTACTAAGCTAGAAGAGATTTCAAACAGACTAGTTTATTAGTATTCAGTTAGAAACCAAAACAGCATATACATGGACTCAAATAATTCTTGTTCAAGTTTCCAGCTTATTAGCTACTAATCAAAATAAGGTCATTTCTAAAATTTAAATTGGATTATAACCCAGTCTACGGACATCCTTCTTCCTTTATTTTTACTTTTTTAAAAAAAAAATTTATAAAATACTTCTTTGTAAAGGGGTCGTGGTACTGAAGAGTGATTTAAATACAGATGCAAGAAGAAAACGAAGAAAATTGAAAAAAAAAAAAAAAAAAAAGGATAGAACCTTCCACTGGCGTGCTTTCTCAAGCTCAATAATGTCAGCAATTTCTGGATCAACCTCCTCTAGAGGAGCATTAAGTTGCTTTGGCCACTGGAATTCCAAGATTACCAAGTTAGAAAAATGATACAAAGAATGAACAGAATTCAAATAGCACTACTATTTCAGATATAATATGACAATCCTCAAGCTTACCGTGACACCATTTTTTTCCTTCTCGTAAACAGCTTCATTAGGCAACGATGACTGCAAGAATAAAGTGAAATAAACTAAACCCTCAAATAAATTAACACCAAAACCAGAGGCCGATGCAGCCTATACTTATTTCAAAAGTATTATAATAAGTCTGGTGTACCGTCAAGTTGAAATACACATATGACCACAACATACAAAAGGAACAAAGGAAGTTATTTGAGAAGAAAAGAGAAAGACAAACCATGTAATAGAGAGAGCCGCCATTATAGAGACGCTTAATTGGTTTGTCAACAGAAGAGGAAAGTCTTCGAAGAGCCGTTGCCATGGCCATAATTGTGAGCTTCTCCCCCTGTTACACACACCCAAATGACTTGTGTTTTGGGTGGTGAAGAAAATATAATTAAAATATAAGGTGGCTATGGCTCCAGATATCTACCTTTCATATCCATTCTATCCGACAAAGAAATTTTGGCAATTACCAATGGCTACAATTTCTTCATCATTTACCTGACCATTCACCACCAGAAACCCAAAAAGAAAGAAAAAGGAAAATGAAAGAAGGAAAATAACCCCCCCCCCCCCACCCACCCACCCACCCGCCAACTCGAGCACGCGAGGCGTCAATACAGAAGATAGAAAAGAGAGGGAAACCAACTGCTTCAACTGACCCTGCGGCATTTCTTCTCTATGGGCTGCTAAGTGCTAGCCTCAGGTTTAATTTAATTTTATGATTTTTAGCACTAATCTTAAAAACTACAGTGTTTATTGTATATTTTAAAAATTATCTATATATTAATTAATATTTATTAAAATATTCCTTATCGAAATATTGACTTGCAGACCGAGTGGGTGCACTTTGTTATTAACCAAAATTTGATTTGTATACAGTATGTCAACTAGTAATGTATCACTATTTTCTAAATACATATAAATATATATACATGAAATCTTTTTGCCAAACTATACGGTTACCGATAAGAAATGGAAATGGAACTCCAGTTGCCTCTCCAACTTAAACGTCGCACGAGTACAACTCAAATTAGTGAGCGTTTAGGAGTTAAAAATATCAATTCTCTATTTACAAAATATACGAATATTCTGATTATTATTGCAGATTTTTCTAATCTTTACACAAATAGCCCTTCATATACATTGTTTATACATTAATTATATACAATTATAATTTATACATATATAGTACATAAATTATACATATATTATACCTCCACTGGTTTACCTATCTATACTACATATGAAACTTATTTATCCCCCTCTCTCCCCTAATTAAATTTTAACTTAATTACATGGTCATATACAATTTACCAATTATATATAAATTAGTTTTAAATGAGTATCCCTAAATATTAGGAATTGAACAAGGAATATCAGTTATTTCTACATCCCTTTATACCTCTCTCTCTCTCTCTCTCTCTCTCTCTCTCTCTCTCTCTCTCTCTCTCTCTTCCTCCTATGTTTTTTTCCCAATTTTTCTTCCTCTGATGTTCCCTGCTATTTATCATTTCATGTTGTATAGAGTTTTAATGAAATTCATCAATGAATTTCAATCGTTTTGCTATAAAGTTTTACCTTAGCAATTTCCTTTCATGTTATACAATTGGTGTTCGAACTGAAATTGTCGATCAATAAATTTTGAAGGTGTTTGACTGTCCACCATTGACAACCATTGAAAAGCTTCGAAGGTTTGAATTCAAATTTGGGTCTTCAAAAACTATTATTTGTTTGGATTGGGTATTGTTGTAAATAATTAAAAATATTTTTTGGAGTTTATATCTCAATTTGAGAGTGTTTGGTGAAGATTAGACTTGATTTTGGTTGAATTTCAGATTGAAACTCGAAGAAGAAGAAGAAGAAGAAGAAGAAGAAGAAGAAGAACACGTGACATACATTATACTTATGAAATTATATTAAAGTTGTATTATAGTTGTATGTAAATTGTATTTAAGTTGTATTCTATTGTAGTTATATATTTTTTTATTTGAATATTGTATGAAAGTTGAAAAATAGTTGTATAATGTATGAATCGTTGTATGAAATTTGTATTTAAGTTATAAATACTATCTTTTTACAAAACGTTGTTGTTATGTATCAAAATTGTATTAAGAGAGGAAGTTTTGATTGGAATTTCAGAGAGGAAGAAGAACACACCACATACAAAATATATACAAATCATATACAAAATACATACAAAAGACATATTGTATAAAATTTATATGAAAATTGTATTTAAGTTGTGTGATATTGTAGTTGTATTTAGGTGGGTAAAAATAATTTATGAAAGTTGCAGATAAGTTATAAATAAGTTTTATACTATATAATTAGTTATATAAAATTTATTTTTAGTTTATATATTGTTATAGATGTATCAAATTTGTACGAAATTTAGTTTTAATTTGTATGTTATTGTACCATACAAATTTATATGCTACTGTTGTCACTTAAAATATCATTTATCGCGTGAAGTTTTTTATTTCATTAGTAAATGGTAGAATAAAATTAAAATAATATTCTATTTTTACTAAATAAATGTCGAAAAACTAAAACAATAGCAAAATTAAACCAAACAGTGTATGACAGTGACCATTAAGGAAATGTATTTACTTCTCTTCCGTTTCGTCATGCACTTCTATAAAATGAAAAGATTTCACCTTAATTTTACAAACAATTCAGGCGGCAGAAAAATAGGGAAAGAGGAGATGAGAAAAATAAGGGTGTAACTGAATCCCTTAATTTAAGGTATTAATAATGGATTGAATATAAATTTTGAGCAAACCTTGTTTAGGGTAGGTAATATACAAAATTAGGACAATTTTAGTAAATAAATTTCAAATATTGTATATGAACGAAAAAAATTCTTTTTAATTTAAGGGGTTAGGTGAACAACTATTTGGGTTAATTTTCTTTTTCTAATAATACCTTGTAAAATCTCATTATTTTTCAGAATCTTACCAAAGTTACTGGAGGGCCCCTTCAAAAGACTAGCCATAAAAGGCCTATCCATCTTCCACGTTTCTTAGCCACAAGGATGCTTAGCTGAGTCCGTAAATATGGTAAGGATGTAGATTACTAAAGATTTGAAGAGATTTTGGTACTAATACTTGACTTTTAAGTGATTTTGTTGTATTACTTCTTTTTTATGGTATCAAGGGTTATTTGGTTTAGAGATAAATTATGCAGGAATATAATGAAAAGATGAATATATGTTTGCTTATTATGAGGCTTTATTTTGTCTTGCTTATATAGTTAGACCTCTCTACAACGATATTTCTATATAACAATAACAACAATGACTCAGTGAAATCCCACTAGTGGGGTCTGGGGAGGTAGTGTGTATGCAAATCTTACCCCTATCCCGAGGGAGTAGAGAGGCAGTTCCCGAAAGACCCTCGGCTCAAGAAGACGAAAATAGACAATATCAGTATCACCAATAAAAACCATATGAAAAATAACATCATGGAAATGAGAAGTAGATGCAAAGCAAACGCGATAGACAGTACATAGACCCGACACTATGGTAAACAAAGGAGTAGTAAGACACAACAATGCCACTAGCTGACATCGACAAAAACCCTACCAGACTAGCCTCACAAAGGTACGAAGTAAGGGAGACTTAACTACCTCCTAATCTACAGCCCTAATACTCGACCTCCACAACTTCATATCAAGAGTCATGTCCTCGAAAATCTGAAGTCTCGCCATGTCCTGCCTGATCATATTATAACAACACTTCACTATAAAAGCCAAGTTTTTCTCGAAACCAATTTTTATGTTATGTTATAATATATGTTCTCTATAACAACACTTCACTATAACAACAAAAAATATTCGGAACAAACGAGACTACTATCGAGAGGTTTGACTGTATATTAATCATATATTATTAATACTCACATTCTTATTCTAGATTTTTATATCCAATAAAGTGATATATAAATTTCTGCTTGGCTTTTGCATATAATATGCATGAACAGAAACAAAAATAACAACTAAACATTGTACAAATTAATGCTTAATTTTAAGAGAGAGTTGTATTGGTAAAAAATAAATATTACACGTAAAATTATGTGGGGATGACAAGGCAAGATACGTGGATTATTAAGAAGATGACAACTGGAGTGTCGCATTAAAAGAGTCGCTATTTACAACAGGTACGAGCAAAATCACTCACGAGACGAAAATGTACGGTTGCCCGAGCCTAAATTATTCAGTGAAGAGACACAGTCAGGATGAATCAAGACAGTAAAGAGGGAAGATTCATGAACCTCAAATTAATGTGGAAGAAGAATCGAAACCTTTACAGAATCTTCATGAACAGTTACGGTTGCCAATTGTAACGTTTCATTAATGTCATTAATGCTCATAATGATTCTTTCATAAAAGGGAAGAAATGTTATATTTGTAAATTCCTATATAAGGGAAGGGAATTTTACTTGTAAGGACACGTTCTGATGAATATCGGAATATAATTATTTTCTTGTGCTTTCTATTGATTACTTTACCATTTCTGATTCCGATCTCCTTTCTTATATTTGAGAGAATATTGAATTTCTTAATTATCAGTAACCCAAGTACTTCTAAAAATAGGTTTTGACTGAGAATCTAATTCTTTGGTTAAACAAATTGGTTCTGTTACCGGAAATCTAATAATCTTCTCTTATTTTCCAAATCACTCTCTATCAACTAAATCATGTCGAATGTCAATGACAACAACCAGCAGGTGGAAGGAAGCCCACACAATTCAAAAGAAGCATCACTAGAGAGATCCACTACTCATAACAATGAACAACATGGAAATGAACAAACTGTCGAGCAGGATGTTATGAAGCAGTTAATTGTTGAGTACGTGAATGATGCCCTCCAAGCTTTCGTGAGGGGATTACCAACTATACCACCCACACCTCGACCAAACAATACTGTAACTGTGGAAATTCCGCGATCAGGGTTAGCTAATTATGGAAGCGGAGGAACTCCCAACGAGTCACGTGATGAGAGACCAGGTACGCCTAATAATTCCGATTTACAAACTTTAATACTAACCTTACAGAAACAGGTGAAAGAACAAAACGACTGTATTGAGCAAATACTCGGCGTACCACATGTGATCAAAGGAGTTGATTTAGACAAATATTCATAACAACCATGGAAGCCAAGCGCAGCTCCATTACCAATTCCCAAAAAGTTCAAAATGCATGACATCCCGAAATACGACGGAACGACCGATCCACGTGACCACGTTATTGCATTCACCACGGAAGTAAAAGGCAATGATTTAACCAAGTAGGAGATTGAATCTGTGCTGGTCAAAAAGTTTGGGGAAACACTTACTAAAGGAGCGTTAACATGGTACTCTCTTTTACCTGAAAATTCTATTAATTCTTTTGCTGAGATTGCAGATCTATTTGTAAAAGTACACTCGAGTGCACAAAAAGCTGAAAAGAGAATGGAGGACATATTCAAAGTAAAGCAAGGAGATAGAGAATTGCTTCGAGAATTTGTAGACAGATTCCAACATGAAAGAATGTTGCTTCCAAGAGTACCTGACAATTGCGCGTCCATGGCATTTGCAAGCAATTTAAACGAGAAAAGTTCAGAAGCTACGGGGAGGCTTAAAGAGAGCCTACGAGAATTTCCTGTCACTACATGGAATGATGTCTATAATAGGTACAGTACCAAGTTACTGATCGAAGAAGATACTGTAGCTCAGTCAAGGGTTGAAGAAAAAACAGGTTCGAGGTGGTCAGAACCTGAGAAGAGGTCCAATAAAAGTAGGTACGAGCCTTATATGGGACCTTCGGGGCGAGAAGCTCATCCAAATTCGAAAACGTGTGGGCTGATCACAGGTTCGCAAATAGAGATTCAGGTTCGTCATCAAAATTCAGAAAAAATCAAGATAAACGTAACAGAGATGCTAATGAAAACGCAAGGATTATGGACTACAATTTTAACGTGAGTACCTCCGAGTTGGTCGCTGTTTTAAGAAGCATAGGAGATAAGGTACGATGGCCTAAAGAGATGAGATCAAACCCAAATAGAAGAAACCCAGACTTTTGGTGTGAGTTCCATAATGATCACAGCCATAGAAAATCAAACTGCAGATTATTACACGGTGAGGTGGAACATTTATTAAAGCAGGTCTATCTGACAGAATTGTTCAGTGAGAAAGGCAAACAAGCTTACATGAAAAACAGGCAAGAGCCCCCAAAACCTTCGTCTCCAAAGAGAATAGTAAATGTGATAAACGGTGGAGAATAAGTCAACGGCGTAACCTATACAGTTGCGAGAAAAACAATAAAGTTCACAATAACTCAGGGGAAACGAACTCGCCAAACTCTGGAAGACGGCAACATAACCTTTGATAATGCAGATGCCAATGGATTAATGATTCCTCACAACGATGCACTGGTAATACCTTTACTTATACATGATACTAACGTAAAACGAGTTTTGATTAACCCAGGTAGCTTTGTGAATATTATTCTATTACGAGTGGTGAACGAAATGCTGCCCGATTGTGTAGTTCCAAAAGAACGTTCCTTATCTGGGTTTGATAACTCAATCGTTATTACAAAGGGCGAGATTGAACTAAGCACATACGCAGAGGGGGTCATCAAAGAAACAAAATTTCAAGTGATAGACGCAGATATGGCCTATAATGTGATTCTTGGGAGGCCGTGGATTCATGATATGGATGTTGTGCCATCCACATTGCATCAGGTTATCAAATTCCCTTCAAAATGGGGAATTCAACAGATTCGATGAGATCAACAAACTTCAAGGAGCATCAATTCGGTGATACAGCCAAGTCAAAAAGATACGAGTGCAAATCAAAAAGATGCGGGTGCAAGTGAGAAAGATGCGGTAAATCAAATTTCAATAGAAATTGTATCAAAACAAACAGACGTGGATTCCAGACCAGATGTAATTCAAGAGCCAGAAGAGAATGAAAACATTAAAACAACGATTGAGGAGCTTGAAGCTGTTCCAATATTCGAACAATGGCGAGATCTTAGAATTCATATCGGAGCAAGGTTAAACCCAGATAGGAGAGGTAATTTAATTGAATATTTAAAAGCTAACGCGGATTGTTTTGCATGGTCCCATTCAGATATGATAGGTATACCTCTGGAGCTGATGACTCATAAATTAAATGAAGATCCATCATTCATACCTGTCAAACAAAAGAAGAGGAAGCAAGGATCATTCAAAAATCAAGTGATCGATGAAGAGGTGCAGAAACTATTAAAAATCGATTCAATACGCAAGGTAAAATATCCTAATTGGTTAGCTAATACTGTGGTAGTTCCGAAAAAGAACGGTAAATGGAGAGTTTGTGTGGATTACACTGACTTAAATAAAGCATGCCCGAAGGATTCATTCCCTTTACCGCCTATAGATCAATTGATTGATGCTACAGCAGGTCATGAATTATTAAGCTTTCTAGATGCATATTCTGGTTATAATCAAATAAAAATGGACCCCTTAGACGAAGAAAAAACTTCATTTATTACAAACAAGGGGACTTATTGTTACAAAGTTATGCCTTTTGGCTCGAAAAATGCTGGAGCCACGTATCAGAGGTTGGTGACCCAGATATTCCAAGAACACCTGGGCAAGACGATGGAAGTGTACATTGATGATATGTTGGTTAAATCCACACAAGCGGAAGATCACTTTCAACATATTTCAACTACCTTTGAGATCCTCGGCAGATATAGTATGAAACTGAACCCAGAAAAGTGCGCTTTTGGCATAGCTTCAGGTAAGTTTCTGGGCTTTCTCGTATCTAATAGAGGAATTGAAGTAAATTCTGCATAGATTAAAGCTATTGAAGAAATGTCTGATATACTCACAAGCAAAAAAGAAGTACAAAGATTGACAAGTAGGATTGCAGCTCTGGTGTCACGACCCGAAATTTCCCACCGACGGGACCGTGGTGGCGCCTAACATTTCACTTACTAAGCAAGCCAACGTTAGAGAATCATTTACCAATTTCTTATTTTCATTCAGTAATTAATAATAATTAACTAAAATAAAATATAATAAGTGCGGAATATCATAAAAACTGTATTAATTACTACCACCCAGATCTGGAGTCACAATTCACGAGCATTCTAGAATTTACTACAAGTAATAGTCTGAAAGAAATACAACTGTCTGAATGAAATAAAATAGTAGGACATAAAATATAGATGGGGACTTCAAGGTCTGTAAACGCCGACAGATCTACCTTGAGTCTCCGGACAGCGGACCAATAGCAAATCCTGATCAACCTGAGCCAATATCAAAATCTACACAGAAAGTGCAGAGTGCAGCATCAGTACAACCGACACCATGTACTGGTAAGTGTCGAGCCTAACCTCGATGAAGTAGTGACGAGGCTAAGGCATAACACCTACAATCAACCTGTACAATTTAACAGTGTATACGCAAATAATAGGAATAAAGAACTAAACAGGAAATGTCGGGAGGAGAAACATACTGAGGGGAATACAAGATAAAGAACTACAACAAAATGATCACCGGAGCAGTCAATGTACCATAAATCAACAGGAATAGTGAATACAGTAAAGAAAAATACACGGCATCACCCTTCGTGCTTTTACTCTCAATATCACCATAAATTAATAGAAACGGCACGGCATTACCCTTCGTGCATTAACACTCATAATATGGTACAGCATCACCCTTCGTGCATTAACACTTACAATATGGCACGACATCACCCTTCGTGCATTAATACTCACAATATGGCACGGCATCACCCTTCGTGCATTAACACTCACAATATGGCACGGCATCACCCGGCATCACCCTTCGTGCATTAATACTCATAATATGGCACGACATCACCCTTCGTGCATTAACATTCTCCCTTACTATAATGCAATGCATAAATAATAACAAGGAGATAGAATGACAAGTACAAACCTTACTTCAACATTTGGTTCCATAATATCAATCTCAACTTGAAATAAAAACTCAATTATCACCAGAAAATCGCGTAAACATGATAGGAACGATAATTTGAACAACACTAGTATAACACGTAGCAATTTGGCATAGGAATGAAACAATATCAGAAAAACAGAGAAAACATGGAAAAACAGGTAAATTGGCGGCGCATAGGTACTCGTCACCTCACATATACGCCGTTCACATGAATTTCACTTAGCAAATAATCTAAGGTTCTTAATTCCCTCAAGTCAGGGTTAGACACAACACTTACCTCGCTCTGAAGGCCACTTAATTCTCAATCACAGCTTTTCCTTTGGAATTCACCTCCAAACTACTCGTATCTATTCAAAAATGACTCAATAATATCAAATATTGCTAAAGGAATCAATTATATTGCATAAATTAAATCTTCCAAATTTTTCTCCAAAAAGTCGAAAAATCGACCCCGGGCCCGCTTGGTTAAAATCCGAGGTTCGGACCAAAATCTTTTTACCCATTCACCCTCAAACCCGAATATGTAATTAGTTTTGGAATCCGACCTCAAATTGATGTCTAAATCCCCAAATTTCCGAAATCCCTATTTTCTACCCTAACCCCTAATTCTACCATGAAAACTCTAGATTTTTGTTTGAAAATTCAAGAAATGTAATGGGTAATTGAAAGAAAATGGTTTAGAATCACTTACCAACAATTTGGGGAAGGAATGACTCTTGAAAAATCGCCCATCACCGTGTGGTTTTTGACAAAATTGAGTTTTTGGCAAAAATCCCGTTTTGGATTCTGTTAAGTGCTGGGCGACAGTGTTCACCGCATTCGCGAGGCCACTGTCGCGTTCGCGAAGGGTACTGGCTGCCAAGCCTTTGCGTTCGCGAGACCCCGCTCGTGTTCGCGATGGTTACGCTCCCCTAGCCTTCGCGTTCGCGATGGTTACGCCCCCTGGCCTTCGCGTTCGCGAGACGTTGCTCGCGTTCGCGATGAAGGAACGACCAACCCTCCCCCAGGTCCCCAAGTGCTTCGTATTCGCGATGAGCAGGTCGCGTTCGTGAAGGGTAAATCCCCCCATCACTTCGTGTTCGCCAAGAAGAATTTCTCAGCCTCACTGGATTACGCTTCGCGTTCGCGAGAGTGCCTTCGCGAACGCGAAGAAGGACATGCCAGAACACAGATTCTGCAGCAAAAAACGGATTTCCAAAGTCTAAAACACCCCGTGGCCTATCAGAAACTCACCCGAGCCCTCAGGGCTCCAAACCAAACATGCACACAAGTCTAAAAGCATCATACAAACTTGCTCGCGTGATCAAATCGCCAAAATAACACCTAGAACTACGAATTTAGCACAAAATCAAATGAAATTCTCAAGAACACTTTAAAATCCATAACTCCTCAACTGGACGTCCGAATCACGTCAAATCAACTCCGTTTCTCACCATATTTCACAGACAAGTCTTAAATATCATAATGAAACTGTACCGGGCTCCGGAATCAAAATACGGACCCGATACTAACAAGGCCAAATATCAATCAATTCTTAAAAATAATTAATTTTCAAACTTTTAATTTTTATCAAAAAATTATATCTTGAGCTAGGGACCTCCGAATTCGATTCCGGGCAAACGCCCAGGTCCCATAATTCGATACGGACCTACTGGGACCGTCAAAGCATGGATCCGGTCCCGTTTACCAAACATGTTGACCAAAGTCAACTAAAATCAACTTTTAAGGCAAAATTCTTATTTTCATTAGTTTTCAACATAAAAGCTTTCCGGAAACCTGCCCGGATTGTGCACGCAAATCGAGGAGGATAAAAATTAGATTATTAAGGCTTAAGAGCGCAGATTCGAGTTCTAAAATATAAGATGACCTTTTGGGTCATCACATCTGGGAAGATTCATTTCAAGATCTTAAGAGAAAAGTTTTAAATTTTTTTCAGTTTTGAAGAAGCAAAATCAGTTTGAACGGACTGAGGAATGTCGATAAGCCCTCAAAGATTTGAAGGCATACTTAACAAATCCTCCCCTACTGTCTAAACCAATGGATGGAGAAAGACAATTTATATATCTTGCAGTTGCAGAAGTAGCTGTAAGTGCAGTTTTAGTATGGGAGGACAAAGGTAAACAATCTCTTATTTATTATGTTAGTAAATCTTTGTTAGATGCTGAAACTAGATATCCTCATCTGGAGAAACTAGCTTTAGCATTAGTCATGGCAACCGGAAAATTGAGGCCATATTTTCAATGCTATCCTATCTCTGTAGTAACTGCATATCCGTTAAGGAATATTTTGCATAAACAAGAATTGTCAGGCAGACTAGCCAAGTGGGTAATAGAACTAAGTGAATATGACATTATTTATCAACCTCGAACAACAATAAAGTCTCAAGTTTTAGCAGATTTCGTCGCAGATTTTAATACAAAAATAATTCCTGAAGTAGAAAAGGAATTACACATTTTTACTGGAGCTAATCCAGGTAATGGACTTTATTTACTGACGGCACTTCAAATGTCAAAGGAGTCAGTTTAGGTATTGTCTTAATCCCACCCTCAGGTGAAAGTATAAGACAAGCAATTAAATGTTACCCTATTACTAACAACTAAGCAGAGTATGAGGCTGTAATTGTAGGTTTGGAACTAGCACGAGAACTCTCCATAGAGAAAATCATGATTAAAAGTGACTCTCAACTGGTAGTCAATCAGATGCAGGGGACTTATACTGCTAGAGAGCCACGAATGCAACAACACTCTGGAAAATGCACGAGAACTGGTCAGGAAATTCCAATCATGGAAGATCGTGCAAATACCCAGGGGATAAAATGCAGAAGCAGACGCGTTGGCTAACCTTGCTTCAGTTTAGAAGTAACGAGTGAGGAAAATGCTATTGTAATCCATTTATTTCATTCAGCACTTGACCAGGATAACACATGAGGTAAGCTTTAATAATTTAACCTGGGATTGGAGAAACGAGATTGTTAATTTTTTGTAGCACGAGATCGTACCTAATGGCAAGAAAAAATCTCAAATGCTTCGACGGAAAGCTGCTCGTTACTGCCTAATTCGAGATAATTTATATCGAAAAATATTTGGCGGTCCTTTAGCAAGGTGTCTTGGACCCAATCAAATGGAGTACGTGATGAGGGAAGTACATGAAGGACATTGCGGAAATCACGCAAGTGGAAGATATTTAGTTAAAACACTAATTAGGGCAGGATACTACTAGCCTAAAATGGAAGAGGATGCGATAAATTTTGTAGCCAAGTGTGATAAGTGTCAACGATATGCCAACAATATGCATCGACCTGCAGAGTTATTACATACAGTTATTTTCCCGTGGCTATTTATGAAATGAGGAATGGATATAGTAGGGCCTTTACCACAAGCTAAAGGTAAGGTACGGTTCCTATTAGTGTTAACATATTACTTTTCAAAATGGGTAGAGGCATGAGCTTTCAAACAGGTACGAGAAAATGAGGTGAAAAACTTCATTTGGCGGAATATCATATGCCGGTTTGGAGTTCCAAAAGAAATCGTATGTGATAATGGCCCACAATTTATAGGCTCAAAAATCACGAAATTCTTTCAAAGTTGGCAAATCAAACAAATAACCTCTTCACCTTACCATCCCATGGAAAATGGGCAAGCTGAGTTAACAAATAAGATTATCATCAATAATTTGAAGAAGAGACTAGAAAAATCAAAAGAGAATTGGCCTAAAGAATTACCAGGAGTATTATGGGCTTATAGAACCACAGCAAAAACAGCCATGGGAGAAACTCTATTTTCTCTTGTGTACGGTTCAGAAGCTTTAATCCCAGTTGAAATAGGAGAACCAAGCACGAGATTCGCATTGGCAATGGAAGAGTCGAACGATGAGGGGTTAAGAACAAACTTGGACTTACTCGAACAAAGAAGAGAAGCATCTCTAATACGAATAGCAAGACAAAAGCAAATCATAGAACGATACTACAATAGAAAGGCTCACCTCGGGTACTTCAAAATTGGGGACTTTGTTCTTAAAAAGGTTTTTCAATCAATGAAAACAACCGGAGTAGGAAAGTTAAATCCAAATTGGGAAGGACCCTATAAATTTCGAGGTATTGCTGGAAAAGGTGCATACGAGTTAGAAACCATGGATGATAAGATTTTACCCTCGAGTTGGAATACTGTTCATTTAAAGAAATACTATTTCTGAGCGTAAGAAATACCCACGGTCAGGTATCGTTCAAGTACAATTTTTATTTTGTACAGTTAAAATTATACTAACAATTTTAGATGATAGGCAAAAAGCTAGCCCACACCAAATGATGATATTAGACCGGAAGGACACGCGGAAGCAACATTATTCCCGATCTAGGGTTTTAACCTTTCTGATGGAAATATAAAGGGTTAAGCAGTCATCATCTAAATTATATATACCTCCGAGTACCGTATGTTTTTCCTTTTTAGGAAATGGACCACATGGAAGGAATAATCAAGTGCTCGAGATTTCATACTTCAAAGCTCAAACACTTGGGGGACTATATATATATATATATATATATATATATATATATATATATATATATATATATATATAATGAAGGCAAAGAAGACTGGAAAGTTAGAATTCAAGTCAAGCCTATGATCTACCCAACAAATCGAAAGTTAAGAGCAAAATCAAGAGCCAAAAACAAAAGCCTGATTCAAGAATCTATAAAGAATACACTCGTAGATGTAAATTCCAAAATCTTACGAATGTTTAGGTTAAAGGCAATATTTAGTCATGGGTTGCAAGATATACCCTTGAATTTTACAAAATATATTGTAAAGAAAATAGTTACGAAAGAGTTATTTATGATACTTGAATACATGTAAAGTATTATACAATTTAAAAGTTCGAATGATACAAAACTTCCTCAAAGTTATTCAAAGAAACGTGTGTTCCTATTTCTTCTTTCGTATGTTTACACCATTATGAAGTTGAGACGTCTTCTTCATTAAGTGTCGTTTATAAAAGGGCCCTCTTTTATAATTCGTGCATGTTAAAAAAGCCACGAAGTATTGAAGCATTTTTATATGCAGAGTAGAACAAAAACTCAAAATGAAACATTATATAAACTCAGTTAAAACTAAGTGTAAACTTAGTTCAAACCAAAGTATTTGATATTAAACCCCAAAATAGATCAGGGGTAAAGCTTGCCAACCATTCCACAAAAAAAACACAATAAACTTTCCAGACAAAAGTTCACTATGGGGCAGATTCTAAAGTAGTACTATCAGCAGCGGGAGAAGTCAAGATGGTATCATCATCAGCAGCAGAAGGTTCGACTTGAGAAGGAGAGATTTGAACACTAACTTTACCAGAAGTAAGTTCTTCACCCCCGGGAATGCCGACCTCAGGTGAAGAAAAGTTTTGACTCTGTTGAGTTTTTTCAATGGTTTCCTTAGTTTTTGCAATCTCAGCAGTCAAGTGGAAACCATCCTGGTTAGCCTCCATCAAAGTCTCGAGGTGCGTGTTCAAGAAATCCCACCTTACATCAAGAGTTGATTTATCCTCAAGGATCTCATAATCCCTCTCCCATTGCTCAATTTTGGCCTCCAACTCTGATGTTTCAGTCAAAGCAGCATCATAAGAAGTTTGTAAAAGGGCGAGTGATCTCTCTAAGAACTGGATCTTGTTAGAAGATGCACAGAGGTCTTCTTGAGCCTGAGTGAGCGTTTGAGCAAACTCCCTGGCATAGACTTCCTTTTGATTAAGCAGTTCTTTCAGGCCCCTAATTTCCTCAGTAGCTTCAGAAAGCTGCTCTGCAAATGAAGATTCAAGAAGGTCTTTGTCCTTGCCCATTTGACTGGAAGAAGTTTTTTCAATCGCCAATTCTGATGCCATCATTTTCACTTGCTGTTCCAAAGCACACTTTTCCTCATCTAAGACTTCTTTTTCTAACTGAAGGCCTTCAAATTGTTCTTTCCAGTTGTCCTCTTTCGTATGATAGTCGTTGATTAACTGCTCAGTATGGACAATTCCCTTCATCAGCTCTGTGCCTATCAGGTTGATCTACAAAAGAAAGGGAAGAAGTGATTATCAAACAAAGATAAAGAAATCACGTGTAAAATAAAAGCTAAGGCTTATACCTTTAAAGATAAATGGACAATGTCATTCATCCATGTCAAAGAGTCGTGGTTTTCTAATTTAGACTTCTCAACTGGGCCAATCAGCAGTTTTAGCCATACATGAGCTTGGCCAGACTTTTTCAAAAGATTACCACCCTCGGGGACTTCAATGGCAACTTTTTTCATCCTCCTACTGCTACTGGGAGAACCAATTTCAACATGAGAAGTGGTAGAAATATGGATAGTTGAGGAAGTAAAAATAGCCACGGGAGGAGCAGTGGGAGCAACAACAGGCGCGAGAAATTGAGAACTAATAGGAACAAACAGTGGAAAGGAGGCAAGGGGTGCTTCATCAGAAACTAAGCCAAAATCTTCGCTATCAAACCCATGAGAAAAAAATGCTCTGTAGAGTTACGAGGTGCAGCAATCATCTCTTCATCAGAGCTCACCAAAGTGGCATTTTCAAGCTCATTCACGGGAACTAAACTTGGAGGAGGAGTGGCTTCATCATCCAAAACAACACGTCTCCTAGCCCGAGGCTTACGCACTAAAGGGCCCTCTTCTCGTTCCTCTTCACCCTCTAGAACATGAGCTCTCTCTGCTTTTCTCTTTGATGAAGAACTCAAAATCATCTCTTGAGCCATGGACAAAGAAAGTCTTGCACTAACACCCCGAATGGGAAACCCTGGCAGAAGAAGAAGTTAGTAAATCTCCAAATAAATATGAATGAAAGATAGAAAGTTAAAGGGGAGCATACCATGAGTTTTAACTTTCCAACCAAACCTATGAGAAAGGTATTTCCAAGACCTTCCTTCCATAGGAGCAACTGACAACAATTTTTCTACCCAAGCACGGAAGTTTGGTATTTCTTCAACAACTTCCATGGTTGCTTAAAAAAAAACCAACAGCCACGGGATCGTAAGTTTCTTCTTCCTTCATAAAAGAGAAGAAAGATATCTAAAAAGAAACTTACGTGCAAAGTTTCATTTTTCTGGAAAAGGCATGTTCTCTTCACCCACTAAATCACTTGTGGGAGCAGCAACAAAACGGGCATACCAACCACGATCTTTATCATCTTCAAGGCTAACCAAAACCCTTTTACTCTAGCCACGAGAGTAAACACCCCCGAACGAAAGAACTTAGGGGAATAAAGATGAAGCAAGTGTTGAAAGGTGAAGGGTAAAGAGGCCGAATTAGTCAGGTATCTTAAACATGCAACAACACTCCATACAATAGGACCAATCTGTCCTAAGCAAACATTAAAGAAATGTCAAAATTCTATGATGGCTCGGTCAATAGGTGGTCTAAAACCTAACGTAAAAGGATGTGTAAATGAAAGATTAATCAGCTTGAAACGAAATAATCCTTTGGTTTGAACCAGGAACTAAAATTGGAAAGTCAAATTTCCAATGGCATTCTCTTCGCACAAGAGAAATCAAACACTCAGTAATCTGGGAAGGATAAACATCGGCACGATCATGGGAAGTCATAGAAGTAACTTGATTTCTAATTGATTCACGATCAGTAGAGAAAGAAAATTCAGCAAGAATAATTTCATCAACAGTTGGTTCTCGAATAGGTTCACTCGAATCCCTATTTCTAGCAGAAGATCTATGAGTTGAAGAAGCCCTAGTTCTAGAAGAAGAAGGTGTAACAACGTTAGTTTGAGAAGTAGAACCATGAATGGATATAGATCCTAAACTACGTAATCTACCGCCTTTTCTACTCCTAACAAGAGCATTTGAAAGGGGAAGTTCATCTACAATTACTACTCTGCGAGGATCGGGGTTTGATGAAGACATGGTTATACGATAAAATAATGTCTACTGAAGAACAAGAATGATTAAAGAAGAAGAACACTGTAGATTGAAGGTTTTGTGAAACTAAAAGTGAATGATGCAGCCGCAAGAAAGCCTTAAAAACAGCTAAAAAATCGTAGACCCAATCGACAAAGGCCACGTAGCACATACATTAAATGGAAGTGACATGCAAAGCGATGGTTCCGAAGAAGATGCAATGATATATGGGAAACGTCGGCAAAAATTCCCGCCATAAATACGTGCCACATCCAAAATATTCCATTGCAGAATATTCGGCAAGTGGGGGGACTATCTGTATTGGTAAAAAATAAATATTACATGTGGAATTATGTGAGGATGACATGGCAAGATACGTGGATTACTAAGAAGATGACAACTGGAGTGTCACATTAAAAGAGTCACAATTTATAATAAGTACGAGCAAAATCACTCACGAGACAAAAATGTACGGTTGCCCGAGCCTAAATTATTCAGTGAAGAGACACAGGCAGGATGAATCAAGACAGTAAAGAGGGAAGATTCATGAACCTCAAATTAATGTGGAAGAAGAATCGAAACCGTTACAGAATCTTCATGAACAGTTACGGTTGCCAATTGTAACATTTCATTAATGTCATTAATGCTCATAATGATTCTGTCATAAAAGGGAAGAAACATTATATTTGTAAATTCCTATATAAGGGAAGGGAATTTCACTTGTAAGGACACGTTCTGATGAACATCAGAATATAATTATTTTCTTGTGCTTTCTATTGATTACTTTGCCATTTCTGATTCCGATCTCCTTTCTTAAATTTGAGAGAGTATTGAATTTCTTGATTATCAGTAACCCGAGTACTTCTAAAAATAGGCTTTGACTGAGAATCTAATTCTTTGGTTAAACAAGATTAAATCTCCTTAAACCCAAACTAAACGACTTCTAAGTGAATAAAAGTTAAAATCATTTGGCACTTGCATATGCAAGAAGTTTGGCCATTTTCTCCCGCTTCATGAATACTTCAGTCGGGTCACTGTTTCCAACCGGGTGGAACCATCGGGCCGCGGGGAATTCCCAAGAATGGGAATGGGCCTGGAGGTGCAATTTCGTTAAGGAAATTTTACGTCCTATAGCAAAGCTTTACACCCTATTTATTATAAATAAGAACTCGTTTAAAATATTATTTTCTATAGCTAGCTTTTAGTTTTTATAGAAAAATATGTATTTATGGTTACTTCCTACTGTTAAGCCATTAAATACGCTGTCTAATATTTTTTTCTCTCATTCTTCAGTTTATTCTCTCCCAAAATTATGCATAGTATCTTATATCTCTCCACGATCTCTCTCTCATTCTTTCCTATATGAACCAGAAAACTGATTTCCTCCGATAGACGGTGAGCTTTTCCATGATTTCCATGGTTATCACTACTCTTCAGCCATGAAAATAGTGAGCTTTTCCATGATTTCCTGCAAGTTTTCTTAACATCCTTTTAAAAATTGTTCTTTCCCAATTCCACAGGACGTGGAGGCGTAACACCAAATTTTTTTCCTTTTGATTCATGATTTCTTGCTTCTATCAAAAACTATGAAATTGTGCAAGTCGTAAATCATCAACACAGATTTTCACCACTCACCACTAAAGTTTTTGAGTATTTGGCCGGTTAAAGCTTCTTCTTTTTCTCTTCAATAATTTTTTTAAAAAAATATTCACCATTGTTAGGTTTTCTGCAAAATACCTACTAAAGCACTCAATTTCGAAGGGCCATCTTTCGATTTGCAAATCACTCAAGAGGAACCTATAATTGCAGGTTCATCAGCAACCATTGAAGCCGAAAGGAGAACAAAAATACGCAATGACCCTAATTGTAGATATATTTTTATGTATTCGAGTCCGCATACATTGATTTTTAGTTTCTACAGTGGTTTTCTCTTCTTGTATTTAGATATATTCGATAAGGCATACACTGATTTTTATTTTGTACAATGATTTTGACTATTGTATTTAGATGTATTTATATGTATTTGAGTTCTTACAACAACATTTTTAAATACATTGTTAGTTCTATCATTTTGATGCTATTCATCAATTAGTTATGCATTCAATCTAACTATATTCATCTGTATTTTAAACCTAACTGTATTCATCTGTATTTAAAACAACAATACAGTGAAATACAGTAAAATACTCTCAATACAAATAGAAAATCAATGAATACAACCAATGAAATATACTCAATAAAGCAGTAAGACCATGTATTAGGAATAAATAAAATATTATGAATACAAAAATAAACTTGAATACATTGAATACAACTGTTAGATACAACAGAATACAAGCACTACGTTTATTATGAAATATGCAGGTAGTAGGTTACTATTACAAGTTGTATCCGACATGTATATTCATATACAGAAAATCGAATTTCAAAATATTTCTATAGATAGTATCAATTCCGAGCAGAACCTCGAACAATGTCAGGAGAAAAAAATTTGAACTGTATCAGAATTGAAAGAGGGACTGAAACTTTGAAGAATGCTCTGTTTTTTGGTGTTTAGCGTATGATAAATCTTCTCATTAATTGGATTGATAATGTTGTGTGTTATAACTGATTTAGGTGAGTTATATTAGGAGTGTAACCCGTTAAATTAGCAGTTTTCTGTTATTAAACAACTTCAGAGACCTATTATTACGTTGTATTCATGAATACATGCGAATACAACGGCTGACAGCTGGACTGTCCTATATTTTAGCTGATTTTTGCTACTGTATTCATGTATACAGTAGCAAAAATATATCGAATACATTACCATAACAACTAAAAGGTAGTTACGGAAAGTAATTATGTATATGGTAGCTATAGGAAGTTAATAGTCACTAAACAATAGTCATTTCTGAAAATTCCTCTTTGGGTAACCCTATATTGGGCCATCAACACATTTTGGAATCTTTGGACCAAATCTTTCATGGGTTTACTGAATAATCTTGGACCAAGACTTCTATAGGTGATTGACAGGAATGGCCCGTTAGGGTTGGTCTTAGCCGAATGTCCCTAAAATTTGCGGTATTAAAAAATATTATTTGGACCCACACATAATTATTGCTCTCTAGAATTTTTCTACAGGATTGGTAGAGTTTATTTTATATTTACTCGACCTATTTGTTAAGTTTTACTCTACCTATTTGTCAAGTTGTTCCTCAAAATCTACCCGGTTGGCATTATTTTCCTCTTTAGAGGCTTTTCTACCTATCTGTTAAGTTGTCCATTATACCCGATTGACATAATTTTATTGGGTTGTTTTAACAAAGTGTGCTTCAAATTTACAGCTTTAATTTCGATGAAATTATCTCAAATCTGCTTCAAATGATCTCAAATTTGAAACAAAGCTTCTAAATATCAACACAAACAATCCTCAATCACCAATTTAGTCAAATGACACTAAATAAAAAAGATTCACTTTGTCTTGTTCAATACTTTCTAAGGTCCAACAATGGAGTTTTGAGTTTTTTTTCTTTTTCTTTTTTTTACAATAAATCACAATTGATTTTTGAATTACTTTAAGCATAAGTTATCAACATTTGAACGATTTTAACAAAAGTGGAATATTAACCTTCTACTTTCCACCACTAAACAAAAAATTTCAAGAATCATTTTTCTAAGACCGTAAAAAGCGAGGATATTCTGCCAAGATCAGTCTCGTTGGGGGACATGCATGCTATTTTTTAGACTTTTATAGCCAAGCTCAAATTTAGGCCTCTTTTTGGGGATTCTTAAACAAATACTCATGCGGCTGAAACTATTTGTCACGCCTCGAACCTGGGCCTAGATGTAACACGACACCCGGTGGCTGACTACATGTGATCGAGTAAACCAACTGGCTGGCTGAATCAACATGTGATATCATAACATACAGAATGCGGAAGATAAAGTAACACATGTTGATATACTGAAAGTATGAATGATATAAATCAAGTGCGGAAACACTAATATAGTTCTGAAACATATATGTAGAAAACATTGCTTAATATGAAAAGCCTGCGACTCTGTCTAACTGTTACTCTAGTCTATGAAGCCTATAATGAAGTACTGAAACACTGACTGTCTGTAAATACTGAAAGACTCTAAAGTAATGATAATGCCCCAAAAGAACTGGGACTCACCAAATAGCTGGTACGAGAATCCTAGCGCTTTGAATCGTCAACCTGTAAATCGTTACCTGCATCGTGAGATGCAGGCCCTGGGCGAAAGGGACGTCAGTACATTTGAATTGCACTGGTATGAAAAGCAACTGAAAGACAAAATTGTAAATGCTGAAACTGAATTGATAGCTGATAACTGAAGTGATAACTAACATATGATAACTGAAATGATAACTGATAACTGATAACTAATAACTAATAACTGAAATGAACAAAGGAAGTAAGGATATGAATACTTCTTCTTCTGAATGATGAACAACTTGTTTATCTGAATAAACTATGGCCTCATTCCCAATATATATATGCACAAGCTACGACCTCGGGCCCAAGAATACGTATACATAACTACGGCCCCAGGCCCAAAAATGCATAAAACATAAACAACGGCCTCAGGCCCAAACATGCATAAAGCATAAACTATGGCCTCACGCCCAAATATGCATAAAGTATATAAACTACGACCGCACGCTCAAATATAGGTGTTCAACATTCAGGGACTCAAATTCAGGAACTGAGAATCAAACTGTAATATGTGATGCTGAAATACTGAATCATATTGTGTTACATACTGGAATACTGAATAGGACTAGATTGAGACATGTATTCTTGATTATGCACTGAGCTCACAACGTTCAGAATGAAAGTCATGAACGAGTTATGAAGCTAGAGAATAGAAGTTCTGCAACTATTCAAGGAACTAGGCTTAACTATATTTCTGAGGAAATTAGTAACGTCATAAAAGAAACATAATTTAGGGAGAATCATTAACATTTCCAAACATAAAACGTTAGCCTCACATACCTTAACTTCCTCCTCTTGAGCGTAATACAACATTCGCCAACCCTTATAACTTTAATCTATATCAATACAAGTCAAAGGGATTCCATATTTTTAATAATACTCATGTTTTGGTCACTTAGGAATTTTATCAAATACTTGGTGGGTATAAAGCTTCATATCCCTCATTAATGGTGTTTCTACACCCAACATCCCATTCTCTTACTCCTCGAAAATTCTAAAATCTCAACTTGTTATAATCAATACAATTCTTCATCATCCATAAGATAAACAACACCCTTAATCAATAATCAACAATCCAAACCTATAATCATTCATAATTTTCTATCAAACCCATCAACTCATATCTCATGAACTTAGAGTTTATAATCATTAATCCAATACTATAATTAATTAGAGGATGAAGATATTACCTTTTGACGCTTGAATTCGAGTTCTAGGGTTTCTTCTCTCAACAATGATATATCGATCAAATATCTAATGATTTGAGGGTTTATCCATGTTAATAAGGTGTTGTAGAGTTTAAACTAACTCAGAATCATCATTATAACTTACCTTGGATGGTGGAGGGACATTGGGGATGTTAGGTTCTTGAGAGCTTCCCTTTCTAGAGCAAGTTTTTGTATTTTGGGGTGTGGGGGACGAAGTAGGGATTTTAAAACGACCCCTCGGGTGCTCTCCCGTGTAGCTGAAGGCCCAAACGTGCACCTGAACATGCAGCAAAGGCAGTAGCATTGCCATAAGTGCGCGACCGCGCATGAGACCATCCGGGCGCGCACCTGGGTACGCATATTGTGCATTGTCCAACAAAATACACATAACTGTTTGCACAGAGATCCGTTCGGGTTCCACAATATATCTTTGAAAAGCTATTTCAAAGGAATACAACTTACAGATTTTGCGTTTTCCCAAATTCCGTACATATGTTCACGAAATCTTGTTTGAAGACAGACCTTTTGTAAACTTAGTTGATTTTATCGAATCTTATGCACCTCACTCTCCGTCTTGATTATAAAACAACTATTACCACCTATATTCATCCTGATAGAACTTCACATGTCTAAAATATAACATTACCACTCATTTAACACGTCCACTCCTAAGCCAAATTTACGGAGTGTTACTTTATCTCCCCCTTGGGATCATTCGTCCTCGAATGATTGTCCTGGCTGTAACTACGACTAACTCGGGACATTAAACGGGTATGATGGAAACATGCGAATACTAAACTGTCATGAACACGTATATACTAAACTGAACGAATACATGATTACTAAACTACTGACATACTGAACTGAATGACTACTAAATTTACTTAATATTGAGCTGACTAAACACTGAAAGACATGCAGATTATAATATAAGGTCTAAATGGAAAGGTTAATTACCTTCAACATTTCTCCGAAACATCTGCCAGCTATCATAGCATATCACAAGCCTCACATAGCATTATAATGCGCATAACATGAAGCATACGTGTGAATACTAGTCTGCCATGGATCTGTGAATACTGAACTAACATGGATATATGAGTACTGAACTGGCATAAATATTTGAGTACTGAACTAACATCAATATCCGAGTACTAAGTTAGCATGATTATCTGAGTACTGGACTGACATGAGTATCTGAGTACTAAATTGACATGAGTATATGAGTACTAGAAACTTGAATGTTATAACATGACATGTGAGATACTGGGTGTACATCCGCCAATTCTGGCGGCAACACTAACTCATAAGCTACTTGTCCGACCCTTCGTAGGATCCTATACAACCTGATGTATCTGGGACTGAGCTTTCCTTTCTTCCCGAATATTATAACACCTTTCATAGGCCAAACTTTTAAAAACACCCAATTATCAACTTGAAACTCTAGGTCTCTATGCCGCACGTCCGAATAGGACTTTTGGCGACTCTGAGCTGTCTTCAAATGCTCTTGAATCACCTTGACTTTCTACAGTCTTATAGACCAAATTTGGTCCCAACATCTCTGCTTCACCAACTTTGAACCAACCAATTAGCGATCTACACCTTTGCCCGTACAGAGTTTTGTACGGTACCATCTTGATGTTAGAATGGTAGTTGTTATTATTAGCAAACTCAATGAGAGGTATGTGGTCATCCCAATTACCTTTAACATCGAGGACATATCCCCAAGTGTTTGAATAATGTGCTCTGCCTGGCCATCTCTCTGAGGATGAAAAACATGTGCCTAATCCTTTCTGAAAGGACTTCTAAAAGTTCATTGTAAATTGAGCACCATGATATAAAATGATGGACAACGTAGACCCATGCACTCTGATAATTTCTTGGATATACAACTTGGCATAATCCTCTACTGAATATGTAGTCTCACTAGCAAGAGGCGAGCTAACTTGGTAAGTCGATCTACAATCACCCAATCAAATCATGCTTTCAAAATGAGCGAGATAATCCTGTTATAAAGTTCATATTTACCATCTCCACTCAAGAATATGTGTATTCCATGGTAAAACACTGGGCTTTTTGATACTCGACTTTCACTTGCTAATAATTCATACACTTGGCCAAAAAGTCTACGACGTTCTTTTTCATGTTGTTCCACCAATAAATCTCCTTAAGACCATGATACATCTTTGTTGAACCTGAGTAAATTGAATACTTGAAATTCTGGTCTTCATACATACTCTCTGAGCCCATCTATGTTTGGAATACACAGTCCATCTTGGTACCTCAAAGTACCATCATCTTCCCCTTGTTCACAAGCCATCATCTTATGTTTGTAAATCCCCTATTTTAGCTGCAACAAGTAGGGATCATCAAACTATTTCTCCTTCACTTCGGCTACTAAGGAGGAACAAGTTATGTTCTAGACAACAACTCTACCATCTTTGGAATCCAAAAGTCGAACTCCTAGCTTGGCTAAGCGGTGGACTTCTTTCACCATAGTTGTTTTGTCTGCCTCAATCCT
Organism: Nicotiana tomentosiformis; assembly: GCF_000390325.3. Taxonomy (NCBI): domain Eukaryota; kingdom Viridiplantae; phylum Streptophyta; class Magnoliopsida; order Solanales; family Solanaceae; genus Nicotiana; species Nicotiana tomentosiformis. Next base: position 134,805,528 of record NC_090813.1, read on the forward strand.
GAGCTATACTTCCCATACTTGATTATCATTTTTAGGTACTTCCTAAAAATGCTTATAGCATTATTATGAGCTAAGTCTTGACCCGTACCCCGAAGATTAGAGTTTCGTGTAATGGCACTACCCTCATGATACATAACTCGCATGATTTCATAATTTTTATATCTCATGCTAACTATGCGGGTTTCAAATCTCCAACCAGACTTACTGACGATTTTCACATCTCTCTCTTAGACCAAAGGTTAAGGTCTTGTACTTGCAAATCCTTCTCTTTTGTTGGGATCCGAACAACTTTTCTTATCTTCTGTAATTCTTTTCACTTTACGTCATTGAAGACTCACCTTCCGACTTACTTCTGAGCAATACTTCTTACTAGGAAAACTATATTACTTACATAAATGGAATGTTGTTGTATTCACAACTATCATACACAATCTTAATGATTTAACTCTGCTCACACTGTCAATCTTGGGGAAATCCTTTTTCGATAACTCTTAAAGGATATTCTTCTTTAGCTTCCTCTCTTACTGCCTAGCTGATTTTTTTTCACTGTCACTGTACTTCGGGTTTAACTTAAACTCTTTGGTTTCTAACACGTGTTCGGTATTTCAAACTTTTACCCATTGACTAGTGTTAACTTGGCTAAGTAAATCAAATCATATCTCTACTAGCTTTGCTGAAATTGCTAATTCGATGTATCTACTCAAAACTTACTTACTATTCTTCTACTAACTATCTACTAGTATCATATTTTCTTGCTCTACTTTGAATAACTAAAGTGAAGCATAAGGTTATTTCTAACTTCCCTCACCATCCGACCCTATTCTACGGTCGCATACTATTTTTTTGAACTATGTACATGGATCACACTTAGGAAAATTTCATATGTCTTAAAAGAAATTGGAATATCTAACCTAATCTTTCTATACAGTTCAAAATCATATTAGACTATAAACATCTGGGGTAAACACTTGGTTACATAACCTAACGGAGAACCGTCATATCGTTTATCTCACAATAATAATTGATGCTTGTAGTAACTTAGTAATATGGTACTTTCTAGTTCTGGTTTGGATAATCTGAACAACTTAAAATCATTCCCTGAAATTCAATATTGGCTGCTCTTGGTTCTTATTTTGTACATCATATCTTCTTAGTCATCTGCATGAGTTGTACGAAAAACACATCACTAGTAATAACAACCATTTCTGACTCCTAAGTATTTTGCCCTTAGGCACTCTTATGTCCAAAACTATAGTGATCAATTCTATGCTTGCTACAGTTAAATTCTTATCTTGTTACACCGTAGGGTCTGACATCTAAACTATCATGATCCAACCTGTGGCTTCACTTATAAGAATTAAAATGAAATTGTTCTATGAGGTAAAATATATACGGATACACTACCATACACAAACTTCTCCTTTAGAGTGTACCATCATCTGATAAATCACTTCATGCATCATTCAGCGAGTCTGGTGTCTTAATTCGGACCAATAACATGCGAAGATTTTGCTATTATCACTGTTACTTATATTTATTTAGCACCCATAGGCATCACTGTATACTCACAAGTCACTAAAATTTTGATACACTGAAAATATGATATCTGGTAAACATATAACTGAATACTGGCGTACTGAATAACCATAAACCTGCTAACTGAAAGACTGTATAACCGGTAACTGAGCTAAATCGATAACCATAAAACATGATAACTGCTTTTGTACTTTTTGATAAGGTTATGCTTTAATTTGTACTACCATCCATTATATCCTTTCAAATCTCATTTATTATCAACTTGTACTCTATAATTATACCTCAATGGGCAATCATCCTCTCTAGAACCTTGGGTTTTTCCTACCTAATGCTTGGGCATTCGATACGTTTGGAATTCGATTAGAAAAGAAGGTTACCTATTGCTCTAGGCTTCATGGCACGATCTAGAGTAGAAAGAAATGAGACACTCCTGAATGTCTTGGTAGTTAACCTTTTATATGCATGGTCGGCACATACATATAAAGGAAACTCCACTAGACACGGATTTATAGACACCCTAGGACTCTTGAACTTAGTGGTCTCATACCAAACTTTGTCACGTCCCGAACCTGAGCCTAAACGTAACACGACACCTGGTGCCTGACTATATGTAACCAAGCAAACCAATTGGCTGGCTGAATCAACATGTGATATTATAACATATTGAATACGGAAGATAAACTAACACATATTGATATACTGAAAGTCTGAATGATATAAATCAAGCACGGAAACACTAATATAGTTGTAAAACATATCGGTAGCAAATATTTCTTAACATGAAAAGCCTGCGAGTTTGTCACCCCCATCTAGTCTATGAAGCCTCTAATGAAGTCGTGAAACACTGACTGTCTGTAAATACTGAAAGATTCTAACGTAATGATAAAGCCCCGAAAGAAATGGGGCTCACTAAATAGCTGGTACGAGCATCATAGCGATCTAAATTGTCAACCTATAAATTGTTACCTGCATCGTGAAATGCAGGCCCCGGGCGAAATGGATGTCAGTACATTTGAATTGCACTGGTATATAAAGCAATTGAAAGAAAGAATTGTAAATGCTGAAACTGAAACTGAATTGATAACTGATAATTGAAGTGATAACCACTATCTAATAACTGAAATGGTAACTGCTGAAACTGAAACTAAATAATAACTGATAACTGAAATGATACCTAATACCTGATAACTGATAACTGAAATGAACAAAGGAAGTAAGGATATGAATACTCCCTCTTCTGAATGATGAACCACCTGTTTATCTGAATAAACTACGGCCTCAGGCCCAATATATATATGCACAAACAACGGCTTCGAGTCCAAGTAAACTACGGCCTCAAGCCCAAATATGCATAAAGCATATAAACTACGGCCTCAATCCCAAATACAGGTGTTCAACATTCAGGGATTTAAATTCATGAACTAAGAATCATACTGCAATATGTGATGCTAAAATACTAAATCATATTGAGTTACATGATACTGGAATACTGAATAGGACTAGACCGAGACATGTATTCTTGAACTGATTATGAAAACTGAAACAATTCAATTGTTTATGACATGTTGAGTAAATCTAGACTTAGACTCAAGGGCATCAAACCCAAGTCTATATTGATTACGCACTGAGCTCACAACGTTCCGAATGAAATTCATGAACGAGTTATGAAGCTAGAGAATAGAAGTTCTGCAACTATTCAAGGAACTAGGCTTAACTATATTTCTGAGGCAATTAGTAACGGCGTAAAAGAATTGTAGTGTAGGGAGAATCATTAACATTCCCAAACATAAAGAGTTAGCCTCACATACCTTAACTTCCTGCTCTTGAGCGTAATACAACATTCACCAACCCTTCCAACTTTAATCTATATCAATACAAGTCAAAGGGATTTCATATTTGCAATAATACTCATGTTTTGGTCAGTTAGGTATTTTATCAAATACTTGATGCGTATAAAGCTTCATATCCCTCATTAATGGGGTTTCTACACCCAACATCCCATTCTCTTACTCCTAGAAAATTCTAAAATCTCAACTTGCTATAATCAATATCATTCTTCATCATCCATAAGATAAACAACACCCTAAATCAATAATCAATAATTAATAACCCAAACCTATAATCATTCATGATTTTTATCAAACTCATCAACTCATATCTCATGAACTTAGAGTATATAATCATTAATCCAATGCTATAATCAATTAGAGGATGAAGATATTACCTTTTGACGCCTGAATTCGAGTTTTAGGGTTTCTTCTCTCACCAATGATGTCTCGATCAAATATCTAATAATTTGAAGGGTTTACCCATATTAATAAGGTGTTGGAGAATTTAAACTAACTCAGAATCATCATTAGAACTTACCTTGGATGGTGGAGGGACCTTGGGGATGTTAGGTTCTTGAGAGCTTCCCTTTCTAGAGCAAGTTTTTGTATTTTGGGGTGTGGGGGACGACATAGGGCTTTTAAAATGACTCCCCAGGTGCGCTCCCATGCAGATGAAGGCCCAAACATGCACCTGAATGCACAACAAGGGTAGTAGCATTGCCACAAGTGCGCGGCCATGCACGGGACCATCCGGGCGCACACCTGGCGCACATACTGCGCATTGTCTAGTAAAATGCACGTAACCCTTTGCAAATAGATCTGTTCCGGCTTCACAATATATCGTTGGAAATCTATTAAAAAGGGATACAACTTGCATGTTTTGTAGTTTCCCAAATTCCTAACAGATTTGCACGAAATCGTGCTAGAAGACAGACATTTTGTAAATTTAGTCGATTTTATCGAATCTTATGCACCTCATTTTTCGTCTTAATTATAAAATGACTATTTCCACCCATATTCATCCCGATAGAACTTCACATGTTTAAAATATAACATTACTACTCATTTAATACGTTCACACCTAAGCTGAATTTACGGAGTGTTATATTATTTACCCGACCGTGCCTATTTCCTCTATTTACTTTTAATACCCAACCAAGCCTATCTCAAGTGACTTAGTTTTAGCCTAAGACAAAATCGATAGAGTAGTTTCAATTTTTACTGTGAAGATCTTTTTCTCTTAAAATATCCTTTAAAAAATATTTATATAAATTTAAAATTTATTAACAATATTCTTTTATCTTAAATAAGCAGCTTTTATTCTTTTTTCTATTCGAAACTCGTAAAAACATGTTTTTTGTATGTAGGAATAAAAGGAAGAATTAAGAGAGAAAACCAATAAAATTTTGATTATCCACCATTGATGAATATAGTTTTACTGAAATTAAAATATGCATGCCGTTAAAGTATATTGTATGCTATTACAATATACTATTGCAGTGTTGTATATTGTTCAAGTAAACTCTACAAATTTAGCAATATACTTTTATAATATATTGTATATTGTTGCCATATACTATTCAGGTAATTGTGTTTCTTCTTCGGTTCAGGTTAAAAATTCGATCCCAGGCACCTTAAATCAGATCCAAATGCGATCAAATTTCAGTATGAGCTTCTCAAAGTAATTATAAACCATATTTTATAACACCCACTTCGAATCAAACAACAATTTTCAATGTGAAATTTTAGATTCAAAAGCTTCAAGCTCAATAATGGTTGTTCTTCAAAAATTCGATTTCAATCATCTCATACTATCTCTAAATGAGTCTAAAATTAAGTAGGAACTTCTCAAAGATACTGAAAATAATAATTTGTAACACCACTACAAATCAAATAATAAAATTTTAATGTTAAATATAAAATTTAAGAGTTTCAAGCTTTAAAACGGCGGGTCTTCAATTTCTTCTATCAGTATCCTTCCAGAAACGACTAAAAGCTCTAGTAAAAATTAAAATCATAGGATTGAATCTGGAGCAGGAGCCTCAAGAAAAAATCTCGATTAACTTAAGCTCCTTTTACTTTACAAAGAAGAGTGAGCAGGGAAATAGGTATGCAGGTAATATGTTTGAGCCTAATCGACAGAAATTGTAAAAAGTTTTGGTTTGGGAAAAAATGGGTAATTAGTTTGAGTCTGATAGGAAGTTTATGTATTCCTTTTAGAGATTTTTACTTAGATATACTATTTTCGATACTTATTCACCATCACTATTGAAGTTTTAACTTCATTACAAGTTGATATAAAAATTACCAATTATATACAAATTAATATTAAATGAGTATTCCTTTATATTAGGAATTGAATAGAGAATATCAGTTATTCCCTCTTCGATGCTGTTGATCTCGTCCAATTTCACTCCTCTCTTTGAGGTTATGAAAACGGTCGATGCAATAGTAATACCCAACAAGAGTCGGGGTCGAATTTCGCTGGGAGCTATATGAATGGGTGTTAGTAGTATATATCTTAGCGCGTGAGTTTGTATATCTAAATTTTGCACTTCCACAATATTTATTTTTTGTTTTAAAATCTAAATTAAACTACGATTGCGACTCAAAGAATGAAACTAAGAAATTATTTTTGTTGTTTTTCAAATGATATAAAAGGTCTAGGGCTATGACCTTCACTTAGGTGTTTGCCTAATGGGTTGTAAACTTTAAAACTTGTTTTATCGGTCGGGGTATATTATAGCTATCAACACTCAAGTACTCACTCAATACCTCTCGGTCAGAGAGTGATTTTTCCCAATTTGGCTTTCTCAAGTCCAAATGGGTATTGAACAAAATAGTTGATAAGAAGCTCAAGTGGTTTTACTATCTCTAGGTTCAATCCTTTAATTGGTCTTATCAATATCTCGATTGACCCAATTTCTTACGAGCCAAGTTTTTCTAGACTAAGTCTCTCTTTCTCAAGTAGAGACCAAGTCAAATAGGCATGAATTAATGTTTGCAACCATTAATTCTTAAAATAAAAACAAGAACAAAGCTAGATAATAAACATCAAACCATAAACAAGCAATAAATCAAACACCCATTAAGTTTACACACTAGGGTTGAGTCACAACCCTAGTAAAAATTTAGCTACTCATGCTTAAACTAGAAGAAATAGGAGAAGAAATGATAATTAAACCCGTATTGATTATTAAAATGATGAAATCAATATTCAAAAAGCTCAAAATAACAAAAGCTACTAAAAAGAGTAAAAGAAACCGTCTACTGTAGCAGCTGATGTTAAAAGTTAACCTAAAAAAGTGAAACTCTTATATTTATACAAAGCTGGAATTTTCGGATAAAAATGCCCTTTCGGAGGTTCTGCGGCCGCACAATTCCATGTGCGGTCCGCACTTTTCTTTATCTTGACAGGAGTGGAAATCTGCGGCCGCATAACTTCTGATCTGCAGCCGCACTACTTTCTTTATGCGGTCCGCAAAATTCTGAGTGCGGCCGCACCTTGCTCTTTTGCGGTCCGCACAAATGTGAGTGAGGCCGCGTGGCTCTTCTTCTGCGGCAGCACAATAATTGTGCGGTCCGAACTTTGAGATACAGGTTCTCTGAACTTTTGCTCTAACCCAACTTTTGCAGCCGCACAATTTATGTGCAGACCACACTTTTCATATTTCTCTGATGAGAACTTCTTCACGACCTGCGGCCGTAGATGATATTCCGCGGTCCGCACTTCTGAGCTTTTGTGCCTGTTTTTGTTCTTGAGTTCAGATTACTCATTCTTGAGTTGGATTTGATCTTGGGAGCTCATCTTCCAATGTTGCTGCAATTAAGCATATTTTATCAGTTTTCGGGAACATAATTAAATGCTTTTGGAATAAAACGAAAACTAAAAGGCGCTAATAAGTAGTTAAAATCCCCACTTATCAACTCCCCCAAACTTAAGCTTTTGATTGTCCTCAAGCAAATAAAGTAGTTCCTACCTCCACAAGTTAAGAGCCATTTCAGCTAATCAAAGGGAATCAATCACACATCAATTAGGACCAACAATTACCCACACCACTTATGAATTATCAACAAGGAAACAAGTTAAACTTTTAAGCACAAATAGTTCTAATGCGACACTTGAGCATCAAAAGTTTGCTTGATTCATCAAGGAAGCTCGATCTTTCATGTAGGTAATTGTGGATCCCAAAATCCTCTTCCTTTATTCTTCGTTTGCCTATATCACTTAAGAATTTAGTACTCAATCCACAGATTTGTGAAAGGTTCGCTCATCTCTCTCAAAGGAAGGTCACAAGTACGACTTTAAGTACCATAGGATTGCTCCTCATGTAAATCATCACTAATGTAAGCTCACTCGGCTTGAAATCACGTAGGGCTTTTTCGGAATGCAATGAAGACCTTTGGACTAAGGTTGGATATGCTATGATAGAATGGGTTCATCTTTGCTTAAGCACTCCATTTTCTTTTATCGGCTCATGTTTTGCCAACTCTTTGAGGTATTTTCTTTTCCTTAAGGGAACTAGAGAGACTTAACATCACTCTTTCTTGGTCATGATATTTATTTTCTCCTGCTTTGCTTTCTCCATGCTTTGCATCATTACTTTTCTTTGACTCCCTTCAACTTTTCAACTTATTCACTTTATTTTTGATTTTTTTTTGTTCTTTTTTTTTTCTTGCCTTTCCATCTCCTCATTTCTTTTCTATTTTGTGCCTTGATACCTTCTTAAAACTCCTCTTCTCTCCCCCCCCAACTTACGTTTTTAGCCAATTGTTTCACAAGAGTGTTAAGGAAAGCTCAGGTACCAAGAGAGGGTCACGACAAATGGGTAAAGGCTTGTAACATGGTTATCAAATAAGATAGGTTTTAGGCTCAAATGGGTTGACTAGGGATAACAACATTGGTGGGCAATGGAAAATTTCAAGCAGGTGAAGGAGAGCATACAATAACTTCTCAAGCCAAGCAAAACTTAAAATTTTACCTAGAAACACATTCGAGGAAAGTTCTAGACATTCGCACGGGTACTTGGACTTGCAAAAATAACATCTCACCTCTCATGCAGCTGGATTGTTAAAGAGGATAGAGTCGAGGGCCCACAACGATCATATTCAAGATTGAAAATCACTATGGTTCGACTAAACCACTCGATGATTGCCTAAGTCAACACAAGAGTCAAAAGGTCACTAACTAGAGCTATTTCTTTCCAAAGACCTTGTTTTTAACCATAAGCATATAGTTAAGTATGTTGGTACCAAGTGAAGCATATTTGACTCTTCGATCATGACTCAATTAGGTTTTATTATTCATTATTACTACTATTCTTACCTAAACACCAAAAACGGACTCAATCCCTTAAGAAGGTTGTCACTCCATCCATCGTTGGGAAGAGTCACCCGGTTCACACAAAACACCTTTGGAAAGAACCGTGGCATTAAGAAAACCAAAGTCTTATTATCCACTAAATCATAAAAAGAAGCTATTAAAGCAAAAAGAAGCTACTAATTCAACTATTAAAGCAAAAAAAAGCTACTAAGTCAAAAGAAAGACAAACAAAAAGATAAAGAAGCTATAAAACAAAAACTATTGAAAGCTAAATAAATATACATAATGAGGGAATAGAGAGAATATATACATAATGATAAAGAAGAAGAAAATAGTAATAAGTTAATTACAGGCCAAATGTGTCATAGTTATCAAAATACAGAATCAGAATCATCAAAATGTCAAAGAAACTCCATCCCCTGAATAAAAGTAAGTATTGTCCCCAATGCTTAACAAAATAAGAGTATAAGAAGGGTGAGAGTGAAGAAAACTCCCTATGGCTTTGTGGCCATCTCTGTGTCCCCAGCAGTGGCACCAACCTCAGTCTCCAATTGGATCTCATCATCCTCAAGTCCGGGAGTAGCTGTGTTGGTGAACATTTGAGGGACTGCCTCAGCAGCAAGGTCTGGCTCCTCAAACTGGCCAGTTGCTGTGGTGGGCTCTATGGGAACTGGGCCTGGATGGTGCGGGTCTAGCAACATGTCAAATAGAATATCTCCGGCTACTGCAAGCTTGGTGACCTGTCACCATAGCTTATCCACCGATTGCTTCAAAGCTTGTGACTTCCACATCTTCTTTACTTCTTTGCCCAATTCTTCAATCACGGACCCATGTTGTACCAGAGTAGCCATGATAGTGTTCTGGTTGTCCAGTATCTTCTTCAATGTTTCTTCGATTATGGGAGGAATGTGGGGTGCCGGAGAGGATGACTGTGTTGCAACCTGAATGGATATGTCAGTCAGCTTTGCAGTAGATGTCTGCATCAAGTTGTTGAGGCTCGCCAGTGTCTGGGAGAGTCGCAGCGCAGAGAGTGGAGCAGATGGCATCGGTACCGGCTTCAAAGCTGAGGTGGGAGGTACTGAGGCTGAAGGTGGAGGCATTGCGGCTGCATTGGTAGAAGGCTCTACTGAAGTGGATGGCATATCAACTGTCTCTGTACCCACCACCGATGGATCATGAGACTGGCCTACGGTGGTAGTCGGCTGACCCTTTCTCTTGGGGTTGTGTGCATCCATCAGAGAATACTAAGAGAATGGCTTCTTTTCCCGAACCTTCTTGTCATAGTCTCTGGGCTCTACCTGTGCATCCGTAAGGTACTCAGTGATGGTGTTGGGATACGAGTAGGAAGTATCAACCTTGCTGGTGACCACTAACATGTTGGCCAATATCACGACACCCACATTGATCGGGTACTCAGCCATAATAGAGGCGACTAGAACTGCCCGTGGAATAGGTAAGTTTGTCTCGTTCTGGCACGGGTCTAGTCTGCTGCATACGAAGGTCTGCCATCCCTTCACCTCGAAATGTAGGGTGTTTCGCTGAATAGGAACCCCTACAGTGATCCATGCTGGTGGTGGCCCTGGGGCTGCAAGAAGCTCAGCTAGCCAAGGGCGAGCTGCATCACCCACTGTCCTCCCAAACCTCTTTCTTCTTTGAACTCTCAAGGTCAGCAACTATAGTATCACCCCCTCGACCATCGTCCAGAATATCATCAACAGTAGCTGCTGGTGCCTCAGGGACAAGTATAGCAGAGGGCTCTGAAGCCTGACTTTCACTCTCCGAACCCTCGGAAGTGCTATGTGAAAAGGAAGGTTCGTCTCTAAGTTGGTACCTTCCATGTAGCTGTGACTGAATAGCAGGCTGCTCTTGCACTGAGTTGCCCTCAGATGCTTCCCGAGATAGGGCATATGAACTAGATTCGGAGGGCTCAGGCTGTCGTCATCGACCTATTGTAGCTTTCTTGTTGATTACCCTTTGGAGGGCAAGGGGTAAATTGCTTTTGCCTCTGCCTCTGGAAGGCTCACCCCTCCCCTTTGAAGTGTCACCACGACTTTGAGATCTGACCATTTTCTGTAACAAGCAACAACAGAAGTCAGTTGTAATTTAGTTGAACACAAACAATGTCTCACATTGCAGAACATGAGTGCAAGGGTGGGGAAGTGCGGCTGCATATTGGGTTGTGCGGACCGCATAATTTGGAAGTGCGGCCGCAGAGATGGAACTACGGTCTGCACAATTTTGAGTGCGATCGCAAAATTAAAGTGCGGTCTGCACATTTCTCATTGCAGGCGCACATTAGAATTCCCAAAAGTGCCAACTCTCTCATGACAGAGATTGGCCTGTTCTGCAGCCGCACACACTTTTCTGCGGCCGCGATGGAATTTTTGCAATCCGCATAATTTTAAGTGCGGCCGCAAAATTTAATTAATCAAAGACCCTAGATTACAACTTCTGCGGACTGCAAAATTTCTTTTGCGGCCGCAGATTTCAGAAATCAAAATGATCAGACTTCTAGGGTTTTCAAGTTTTTGCACAGATTCAACATGGTATTAATAGTTAAGCATGCAAATGAATTTACCCAGTCCCCATAAGGCAATTAGTAGTTGACCCATTACAGATTAACTCCCACATGGGAGTAAAATTGAAATCTATTGACAAATGGCCTAAAACGTGAAAATTCCTATGAGAAATTAACATACCAGATATGAAAGAGTGCAACTAAGGGATCACAGATGTGTATGGAGTGCGGCAGATGATTGAACATATGATTTATAAGTTTTAGAATTTAGTGTGTTCAGAGAGGGAAAAACTTGTACAGTAGCCCAAGGTTACTATTTATACTCAGATGTAGACTTGGGGCATCAAAGGAGTAGTGCGGCTGCAGAATTCCTTCTGCGGTCCGCACTTTGTTACCTGAAGGCTCAATAGCCTTGTTGATCAGCGGTCCGCACAATTTATGGTGCGACCGCAGATTTTTGGCTGCAGACCGCATAATTTGATGTGCAACCGCAAAATGGCCAATTCTCTGATAGACCAAACTTCAGAGAGTTTGCAATTTCCTATCTCAATTTGTGCAGTCAAGAATTGTACGGCCGCAGTTGCCTTCTGCTATAGCATTCAAAATTGTGCAGTCCGCACTTTCTCCACACTTAGCCAATTTTGTTTGAGCACAGTTCCTGTAAAGCACATTCATTCCTGCAACACACTTCAAATCCAGTTAGCACAAAATAACACCTATCTACAAAAGAAGAAAAGAAAAAGAAAACATGGGTTTCCTCCCAAGAAGCGCCTGATTTAACATCGCGGCACGATGCAGATTACCATCACTTCAAATGAATAAGTGCCACCACATGGCCATCATCAGCTTGTCCCAAATAATGCTTCACCCAGTGACCATTGACTTGGAATACCTCATCAGTTTTGTTCTTTAAGTCCAATGCACCAAAAGGTGTCATACCCACAATTTCAAAGGAACCACTCTATTTGGATTTCAGCTTTCTGGGAAACATCTTCAATCGTGAGATGAACAACAAAACAAGATCACCCACCTTGAACTCCTTGTTTTGGATGTATTTGTCATGAAGGTACTTCATTCTCTCTTTGTACAAGGACGAGCTTGCATATGCATGGTACCGGAACTCATCCAATTCATTCAAATATGCAACTCGCAAGTTAGCGGCTGCATCCCAATCAAGATTCAACTTCTTTAAAGCCCACATAGCTTTGTGCTCAAGTTTCACTGGAAGATGACAAGCTTTGCCAAACACCAACTGGTATGGAGACATCCTGATAGGAGTTTTGAAAGTAGTCTGATAAGCCCACAGTGCATCATCAAGCTTCTTTGACCAATCTGTCTGGTTATCATTCACTGTTTTGGACAAGTTACTCTTTCTCTCCAAGCTAGAGACTTCCACTTGACCGCTAGCTTGAGGATGATAGGGAGTCATAACTTTATGAGTGACAACATACTTGCTAAACAAGGTGTCAAAAGCCTTGTTACAAAAATACGACCCCCCATCGCTCATTATAGCCCGTGGCATACCAAATCTTGTGAAAATATTCTTCTTCAAAAATGCCACCACACTTATCGCTTCATTCTTGGGTAGAGCAACGGCCTCAACCCATTTAGACACATAATCAACGGTGACTAAGATGTAGGCGTTTTCACAAGAAATCACAAAAGGACCCATGAAGTCAATACCCCACACGTCAAAGATATCAATCTCCAATATGGTAGTGAGAGGAATTTCATTCTTCTTCGAGATTCCACCGGCCCGTTGGCATTCATCACATCTTTTCACCATATCACTCGCATCTTTGTAAAGAGTGGTCCAATAGAAACTACAACTCAGCACTTTAGCCGCCGTTCTCGCTCCGCCATGGTGACCACCATAAGGTGAAGAATGGAAAGCCTCAAGAATAACATTTTTCTCTTCATCCGGTACACATCTTCTAATAACCCCATCCGTGCAAATCCGTAAGAGGTAAGGCTCTTCCCAATAATAGTCTTGACAATCCTGTTTGAGCTTCTTCTTTTGATTTGAAAAGAACTCATCCGGGATGATTCCACACACAAGGAAGTTTGCTAGATCGGCGAACCATGGCACCTCCTTCATTGAAATAGCCAAGAGTTGCTCATCGGGGAAGGAGTCAATGATTTCAAGGCCATCATGCGGCCTCCCCTCCTCCTCCAAACGAGACAAGTGGTCCGCCACTTGATTTTCACTCCCTTTTCGATCTTGGATGTCAATATCAAACTCTTGCAACAATAGCACCTATCTCATCAATCGAGCTTTTGAATCTTTCTTGCTCATAAGATAGAGAAGTGCAGCATGATCCGTATGAACAATAACCTTTGCACCCATCAAGTATGGGCAAAACTTCTCAATATCAAACATAATAGAAATGAGCCCCTTTACGGTAATAGGGTAATTGATTTGGGCATCATTCATGGTATTACTAGCATAGATACATTTCCCCAAAACTGCTCCAACCGCTACATCACTAGCATCGCACATGAGCTCAAAAGGAATACTCCAATTAGGAACGGTGATGATGGGAGTTGTTGTCGACTTGAACATGAGCAATTCAAAGGCTCTTATGCAATCATTATTGAAGTGAAATTTAGCATCTTTCTCCAAAAGCTTGCACAAGGGGTTCACCACTTTGGAAAAATCTTTTATGAAGCGCCGGTAGAACCCCCCGTGACCCAAGAAACTTCTCACTCCTTTCACGGATGGAGGTGGAAGTTTAGAAATCACCTCTATTTTCTCCTTGTTGACATCAATGCCCTTCTTTGAAATTTTGTGGCCAAGGAAAATGCCCTTCTCGACCATGAAATGGCATTTTTCCCAATTCAACACCAAGTTCGTTTCTTCACACCTTGCCAATACTTTATCCAAATTTGCCAAGCAATCATCAAAGAAATCCTCGAATACCGAAAAGTCATCCATGAAGACTTCAAGGTACTCCTCTACTATATCCGTAAAGATTGCCATCATACACCGTTGAAAAGTGGTCGGTGCATTGCACAAGCCAAATAACATCCGTTTGAAAGAAAAAGTTCCATAGGGACAAGTGAAAATTGTTTTCTCTTGATCTTCCGAGGCAATAAGGATTTGGTTGTAGCCCGAATATCCATCTAGGAAGAACTAGTAAGCACGACCGGCTAACCTATCAAGCATTTGGTCTAGAAAGGGGAGAGAAAAATGGTCTTTCCTTGTGACTTTGTTTAGCTTCCGATAGTCCATACACACTCTCCACCCGGTCACTGTTCTTGTAGGAATCAACTCATTCTTATCATTGGTGACCACAGTTATGCCCCCTTCTTTGGGACACATTGCACCAGAGAAGTCCATGAAGTATCGGAAATAGGGTAGACCACCCCCGGCGTCCAACCATTTGAGTCTCCTTTGATGTTCAATGGATGGTTTGGCATCATCCTCCAAGTTAATATTGTGTATGCAAAATGTGGGGATTATTCCCCGAATATCCGCCAAAGTCCACCCAATAGTTTTTTTCCTTTTGTGGAGCACCGCCAATGTAGAGTCAACATGCGCTTTAGTCAAACAAGAGAAAAACATAACTAGTAAAGTAGAACAAGGGCCAAGGAATTCATACCTGAGATGTGGAGGCAATGGCTTCAACTCCAAGATAGGAGGCTCTTCAATTGAAGGCTTTGTAGGAGGAGTTTTCCTATTCTCAATATCCAAGAAAAGCTTTCGGGGTGCATAGTTGTACGACCCCATTCCTTGCAAAGAATTAACACATTTCATGAATCCATCCATCTTGTCATCATCAAAATTTAGAAAGACGGTTTCCAACATGTCACCCACATCAATCTTGGCACTTGTATCATCAATAATCACATCGGTCACCAAGTCCACAAATGAACACACTTCATTGCTATTCGGTTGCCTCATAGATTTGCACACGTGGAAAACTACCTTTTCATCACCCACCCGGAAAGTGAGGTCACCGGCTTCCACATCAACAAGAGCCTTCCCCGTAGCAAGGAAAGGTCTACCAAGAATAATCGGGACCTCATAGTCCACTTCACAATCAAGAATAACAAAATCTGCCGGGAGAATGAGCTTGTCAACTCGAATTAATACATCCTCAATCACCCCCAAAAGTCTCTTCATTGTATGATCGGCCATTTGTAATCTCTTAGATGTGGGTCTTGGTTTCCCAATTCCCAGTGTCTTGAAAACTGAATAGGGAATCAAATTGATACTCGCCCCAAGATCACAATGAGATTTTGCAAACTCGGCACTTCCAATGGTACAAGGGATTGTGAAAGCACCGGGATCTTCCAACTTAGGAGCCATCGAATGCACAATTGCACTCACTTGGTGAGTGACTTTAATAGTTTCAAAATTCATCAACCGCTTCTTTGTCACTAAATCCTTCATAAACTTTGCATATCCGGGCATTTTCTCCAAGGCTTCAACTAATGGCACATTTATCGAGAGACTCTTCATCATATCAATGAACGTTTTGAATTGATTCTCACCATTATTTTTGGCAAGCCTTTGAGGATAGGGAGGAGGTGGCTTAGGAAATGGTGCCTTAGCTTTTTGCACTAGCGATTCCAGTATGTCAATCACATGATCCCTATATGGGTTCACATCCTCTTGAGTCTCTTCCACCGTGTCATCAATATCAATCTGCACTTCCTCATTTGAGTGCACAACATGGTTTGGGGTCTCCTCTTCCTCTACCAGTTGCTCATCATCCACAAGTTGCCTTTGACTTGAGGTAGGTGCATTCCCACCTCTTCCACTTCTTGTAGTAATGACCATGGCATACCCCATATTGTTTCCACCCTTCGGGTTCACCACCGTATCACTTGGTAGTGCCCCCTTAGGATGAGAATTTAAGGCTTGAGATATTTTACCCATTTGCACTTCTAAGTTTCGGATTGATGTATTGTGTGAAGCAAGTTGGGCATCAGAATCATCATTATTTTTCATCATTTTCTTGAACATGTTATCAATACGACTCATTTCATTGTTGGAGGAACTAGGACCACGAGAAGGATAAGGAGGTAGGTTTCTCAGTTGTTGATTCATCGGGGGCCTTTGAAAACCCGACCCCCGATTTCCTTGGTTGTTGTTCCACCCGCCTTGGTTGTTGCCTCCCCAATTGCCTTGATTGTTATTGTTTTGCCAATTCTCTTAGTTATTTCTTCCACTCCAATTGCCTTGATTGTTTCCATTATTCCAATTACCTTGGTTGTTAGAATTCCAATTGCCTTGATTATTTGAAGGTCTCCATTGTTGTTGACTAGGGCCTTGGAAGTTGTTTCTTTTCCCTTGAAAGTTTTTCACATATTGGACCTCTTCTTCTTGATCATTGTAAGAATCACCTTGATCAAATCCACTATCATCTTGCACAATATTGTCCACTATTTGTTGCACTTGTGGACTTTTTATTCTTCCCTTGATTACCATCATATTGACTCCCTCCATAGCATTGACTTGCCTCGGGTTTTGCACTTGTTGAAGTTGAGCCTTTGCCAATTGGTTCGTGGTGGTTGTCAATACGGCTATGGCTTGCCCATGGTCATGTAACTCTTTATGAAGAAGAATCACATTTGGATCACCTTGTGGAACATTGTCTCTATATTGCCACACCGATGAAGTATCCGCCATCTCATCTAAAATATCCCACGCCTCCGCATAGGGCGTAGTCATAAAGTTCCCACCGGCAAGTTGGTTCACCACAAATTGGTTGGTGGTATTGATCCCCCGATAGAAAGTTTGTTGAATCATGTTCTCCGTCATATTATTGTTGGGGCACTATTTCACCATTGTTCTATACCTTTCCCATATCTCGTGCAGTGGTTCATTGGGCTCTTGCTTGAATGCTAGAATTTTATCCCGAGGAATAGCCATGTGCCCGGGAGACAAGTACTTTGAAATAAATTTCTCCGCTAGTTCATCCCAATTATGAATGGAATGATTTGGCAAATGTTCCAACCAATCTAAAGCTTTTCCCCGTAAAGAGAAGGGGAAAAGCCTTAGCCTCAAAGAATCCTCAGAGATATTTATTTGTTTGCTCCCCCAACACGTATCTATGAACCCCTTCAAATGTTTATATGCATTTTGACCCGGTGCACCGATGAAGAACCCTCGTTGCTCGAGAAAAGTGAGCATCACATTAGTTATTTAGAGGTTGTCCGCCCTAATACGGGAAGGGATTATAGCACTTGCATACCCTTCATTCGGCAACACTCGGTGTGGAGTCGCTTGTGATGGAGGTGAGGGTGGAGCGGGTACATTGTCTTGAGGCAGTCATCCTCGTCTATTGGCCTGAGGTTCAAGATGGACCTCATCTATTTGATCATCCTCAACATCCACATCCCCCACGGCTATGTTTCCGAGATCGTTGTTTGCCATGATTGCACCTATAACACTCACACATTAGTAACAAGTAAAAAAAAGAAGATATCCCAAAAAACACATATAACTATATAGCTAACACCATTTTTTAGCTCCCCGGCAACGACGCCAAAAATTGATCTCGTCCAATTTCACTCCACTCTTTGAGGTTATGAAAACGGTCGATGCAATAGTAATACCCAACAAGAGTTGGGGTCGAATTCTGCAGGGAGCTATATGAATGGGTGTTAGTAGTATATATCTTAGCGCATGAGTTTGTATGTCTAAATTTGCACTTTCGCAATATTTGGTTTTTGTTTTAAAATCTAAATTAAACTACGATTGCGACTCAAAGAAAAAAACTAAGAAATTGTTTTTGTAATTTTTCAAATGTTATAAAAGGCCTAGGGCTATGACCTTCACCTAGGTGTTTGCCTAATGGGTTGCAAACTTTAAGGCTCGTTTTATTGGTCGGGGTATATTATATCTATCAACACTCATGTACCCACTCAATACCTCTCGATCTCAGAGTGATTTTGTCCAATTTGTCTTTCTCAAGTCCAAATGGGTATTGAACAAAATAGTTGATAAGAAGCTCAAGTCGGATTTTACCATCTCTAGGTTCAACCCTTTAATTTAGCTTATCAATATCTCGATTGACCTAATTTCTTGCTAGCTAAGTTTTTCTAGACAAAGTTTCTCTTTCTCATGTAGAGACCAAGTCAAATATGCATGAATTAATGTTTGCAGCCATCAATTCTTCAAATAAAAACAAGAACAAAGCTAGATAATAAACACACAACTATAAACAAGCAATAAATCAAACACCCATTAAGTTTATACACTAGGGTTGAGTCACAACCCTAGTGAAAATTTAGCTACGCATGCTAAAACTAGAAGAAATGATAATTAAACCCATATTGATAATTTAAATGATGAAATCAATATTCAAAAAGCTCAAAATAGCAAAAACTACTAAAAAGAGTAAAAAAAACTTTCTACTATAGTAGCTGATGTGAAAGGTTAACCTAAAAAGTGAAATTTTTATATTTATACAAAGCTGGAATTTTCGGACAAAAATATCCTTTCGGAGGTTCTGCGGCCGCACAATTCCATGTGCGGTCCGCACTTTCTTTAGCTTGACATGAGTGGAAATCTGCGACCGCATAATTCTGATATGCAGCCGCACTGCTTTCTTTCTGTGGCCTGCACAATTCTGAGTGCGGCCTCACCTTGCTCTTCTACGGTCCGCACAAATGTGAGTGCGGCCGCATGGCTCTTCTTCTACGTCCGCACAATAATTGTCCGGTCCGCACTTTGAGGTGCAGGTTCTCTGAACTTTTGCTCTAACCCAGCTTGTGCGGCCGCACTTTTCACAATTCTCTAATGAGAATTTCTTCATGACCTGCAGCCGCAGATGGTATTCTGTGGTCCGCACTTCTAAGCTTTTGTGCCTGTTTTTGTTCTCGAGTTCAGATTACTCATTCTTGAGTTGGATTTCATCTTGGGAGCTCATCTTCTAATATTTCTTCAATTAAGCATATTTCATCAGTTTTCGGGAACAGAATTAAATTCTTTTGGACTAAAACGAAATCTAAAAGGCGCTAATAAGTAGTTAAAATTTCCACTTATCAGCTGTCACGACCCAAAATCACGTGACCGACACCCGGCACACTATCCAACCTGGGCAAACCAAACCATACAAGAATGCCCACTTATATGCAAAATAAATACATGCGGTAGCATTTTTGAAAATATAATCATTTTAAATGATAAAACCATACATGTAACAAAATTTTTAAATCCATATTTTTTCAATAAGTGAAAAATACAAAAGATTAACAATATTTCTTTAATGCATGCTATATGAATAACTCTCTATTACAACTCCAAAATAATAACACATGTCTATGGTATCTCTAAGACATAAGTATGAGGGGCCACTGAGGGCTGAGTACACCACGACGGTACTCAATAAGTATCATAGACTCTCTCTAACTCAAGTTTCTAGGACAAAACTTTACAAAAATAATGCAACCAACATTTGATATCGAATGATAACAATTATATCAATTCATGCCCTTTATCATTTTAAATGAAAATACTAAGAAAATGTAAACCATGATACAAACTTTTAAAACATTTATATCAACCTGTGATCCTAATAGGAATCACACAAAACTATTTCAACTTTATTAAATCATTGACATCACTTTCGGCTCCTTAGGCCTAAACATAACAAAATTATCTTTTACCTTTTTACCGGGAGTACTATACCGATACCGACATAATAAGCAACTACTAAGTGATCGACCTAGCAATAAGTATTTGACTCTACTTGTCTGGGCAGCTTCACGCAGTGCCGTACGAGTCGACTTAACCTCATTACTTTAAGTAATGATCATTTGCCATCAGAATAGGGGAAATTATCCGAAAAACCTTGGATTAACCTTGGAATATGTCCATACACCAGCACTTGTAGTTCTATGATAATGAACTCAACATTCGAACCAATCTCGGTGGTCTCCACTAGTAACTCTCAAAATATTTGATATTTTAAAAATAGATTCATAGCATATTAGCCTCGAAAGATATATTTTTATCAAATCATTACTCATGGCCAAACTAAACCATTTGAATAAAAAACAATAAAATATATGATCTTCTTCAGATTAAAGCCTTTAGCATTTTAACATCCATCTTCAGAGATACAACGTATAATGACCCAACCGGTCATTTTGAGTATTTGCATTCCATTCAGCTATTTGAAGTCTTGATAAGCATTTTATGATGTATTATGACTTGTGTGAATCATCGGTTTTAATTTTCAGGTTTTTTGGAAGTGATTTGGAAGAATGAATTTCATGTTTGAAGCTTTAAGTTAGAAGAATTAATCAAGTTTGACTTTTATGTATTTGATCCCGGAATGGAGTTTTGATGGTTCCATTAGGTCCGGATGGTGATTTTGGACTTGGGCGTATACCCGGATTTGCATTTAGATGTTCCTAGAAAGATTCGGCACTAATTGGCGAAAGTTGGAAATTTAAAGGTTTGGAAAGTTCATAAGTTTGACCGGAAGTTGTCTTTGAGAATATCGGATTCGGATTATGGTTTCGGGAATTCGAATAACTTTGTTATGTCATTTGGAACTTGTGTGCAAAATTTAGGTTCATTCCGGATTGACTTGATATGCTTCGGCGTGAGTTTTGGAAGTTGGAAGTTGGAAGTTGAAAGTTCATTTATGTTATAGGACTTGTTGGTATATTCGGACGGGGTCCCGAGTAGCTCGGAGGAGTTTCGAATGACGATCGAATCATTTGGATCAATTTTGTTAAGGCTGGTTTTTGAGTAGTCCTGGTGTGATTGCACCTGCGGAATATTGGGCATAGGTGAGACATCGCACAAGAGAGGCAGTGGCCACAGAAGCGGCATGGCAGGATCCGGGCAGTGTCGCAGGTGAGGGGTTATTTTCCGCACCTGCGCGGTCGCAGATGCGGTGCTGGGAATGCGGAGGCGATGGCAGCGCAGAAGCGCATTTTTTAGCTCGTACATGCATGATCGCAGAAGTGGACTTTCTGCCGCAGGTGTGAGATCAGGCTACCAGTGGTCATTCGTAGGAGCAAAACTTTTGCCACAAAAGCGGCTAAGTGGGTGCGACGCTACCTGGGCAGAAGCTATATATCGAGGGCTTGGCTATTTTATTCACATTTTGAGTTGGGGAGCTCAGATTTGGGCGATTTTGGAGGTGATTTTCATCACAATAATTAGGGTAAGTATTTTATACTCGGTTTTGATTATAGTTCGTGATTCTATCTTCGTGTTTGGCAATTGGATTATGAATTTTAAAGAGAAATTGGGGGTTTTAGCCTAAAGTTTCATAGAGTGATTTTTTGAGTTTTGAACATCAATTCGGAGTCGCATTTGGGTGATACTAGTATGGTTGGACTCGTAATTGAATGGGTTGTCGGATTTTATAAGTTTCATCAAATTCCAAGGAGCGGGCCTGGGTTGGACTTTTGAGTTGATTTTGGGCAATTGATTAAAGATTCGACCATTATCGATTGGGTTTGTTTCCTTTGGCATTATGATGTATTTGAGTTGCTTTTGGCTAGTTTCGAGCCATTCAGAGGCCAGTACGCGCGGGATGGCCTTTTTGGAGCATCTCTTGGCTTGCTCGGTATTGTATTTGGCTTGTTCGAGGTAAGTAACATTTCTAAACTTGGAGTTGAGGGTAAGAACCCTGATTATACGTGTTATGTGATTTGTTTGGAGGTGACGCACATGCTAGGTGACAGGCGTGTGGTCATGCACCGTAGAAATTGAAACTCAGTCGATTCCGTATAGCTATGTAGTCAATTAACTTGTATTTTTCACGTGTTAGAGAAACTGAACAGTGACTCATGTTAGAAATCATGCTTAGGCAAATGCTGGTATTATTGGGACCCACTAAGGTCATTTCTGTAGTCGAATTATATGTTTAAATTGTAATTTCGTACTCAGTCATATTCATTCATTGCATATCATATCTCAGTCTCTGTTGTTATTTATTGATACACCATATCATCATTTTGGGCTAGTTTTGTAAAATTGTGAGCCCGAGAGACTAGAGAGATTGATGTCCGAGAGAGGCCGAGGGCCTGATTGTGAGTGATATTTATAGGATCGAGCTGCATGCTACACCATGTGTTTATTTATTTATGCCTGGACCTGACTTATTATAGCGCTTGGGCTGAAAGAGCCCATCCGGAGTCTGCACCCCCACAGTTAGCACAGTGGATATTATATATGGGATGAAGTTCCCTGGGCATAAAGTTGCCCTATATATTCATATTTGGGATGGAATTCCCTGGGCATCGAGTTGCCCTATACATTTATATTGAGGGATGGATGTTCCCTTGGCTAGACCTGCCCCGTACAGTACAGTGAGATTGAGTACTCTGAGAGTGTGAGTACATGAGTTCATCATTAAGATGCATTGGATTTGACATGCGTACTTGAGATACAGGCATAGAGATGCATTTCCTCATGCTACCCGGTTTTGGTGACATTTATGATTTCACCTGTATATTGACATGTAGGCATAGAGATGTATTTTCCTCATGCTATCTGAAAATGAAACATCTTATTTATTGTTGAAAGTTTTTTGGGAAAATCACAGTTTTCAAACTTACTCATATATTTTTGAGGTTTTCTGTGAAAAGATCTGGGATCTACTGTTATACTTGAAAATCATGCCTATTTTTCGTAATTGTGAACCAACTGAGTTATTTCTTGTACCATATTTATTATATTGTTATGAACTGTTGCTGGTTATTGGAGTTGGACTCTGACCCTTGTCCCAGCTCGTCACTATTTTCAACCTAAGGTTAGGTTTGTTACTTATTGAGTACATGGGGTCGGTTGTACTCATACTACACTTATGCACCTTGCGTGCAGATGTTGGATGTTGATGTAGATGCGTACGGCGGGAGCTGGATCTGAAGATCTACATGTGTTCCAGTCATAGCTGCATCTTGATCGTGGTAGCTTTAGTATTTCAGATTTGTTCATGTATATTTCATACAGATGGTGTATTTCAGTTTAAACCAGCTTTGTAAACTCTATATCTTAGAAGCTCATGATTTTTACTACCAGTCCTTAGGAAATTATTTATATAATAATTCAGTTGTAGTATCGTTTCTTCTCTTAATAAATATCAATAGAACTGGTTTATTGTTAACTGGCTTACCTAGCGGGTTGGGTTAAGTGACATCACGGCTAGTTGGATTTGGGGTCGTGACACAATGAGTGCTATCCGTTATTCAAGTTTCAAAGAAATACTTTTCATAAAAAAATATCTTTAGCACTCACATATTTTATATTCTTTCCGATACACAAGTTTAAATAAAACTTATAACATTTTCCCCAAGCATCATTTGACATCAAATCTTTAGAAATAAAAATTTTCAATTATAAAACAACAAGACTTTTTTATGCAACACAACTCAGAATACATGGTGACATCCTTTCCCGCTTGTCCCCACAAGTACGTATGCACATTTAGAGACAATCTCACGTAATAACTAAAATATGATTTTAGAGAAAATCCCTCAAGAAGAGTAAGTTTTAATCAACTTACCTCAAGTCCAAGCTTCAAACTATTATTACGATACTCCAAGTTGTTTAAAATGCCTAAACACCATCACAAGTCGATATCTGCATTTATGAGTTCACATATATCATTAACGTGCCACAACAATACCAATTAAATCAATTAAGCATCTAGCACTTAGGTCCAACTTCACAACTTTTCATTTGAAGGTCAATATTTGAATGTTAACTCCAATTCATCCATTAAATGTGTTATGGAATCTAGTCGTTCCATTAGAAACTCAAAACGACGTCATTCAAATAAACCTAGTACTATTCATCTTCCCTCCCAACAAGCTTTTCAATGTCAAAGCTAGGGTTCATCTATTCCACTCTTTTAACTACTTTTCCAACTTATAAGTAATATTAAAATACTCATTTATACTCCATAAATAAGTTTCAAGTAGCGGAAATTACCTTTGGAAGTAAACCCTATGTCACGACCCAAAATCTAACCTGTCGTAATGGCGCCTATCTAAATATTAGGTAAGTCGACATTCTCAATAAAATACCATATCTTTTAAATTCGAAAACATAATAATTAAATTTAAGAGTAAATCCCACAAACATAGATATAAACACTCCCAAAACTCGGTGTCACTGAGTACATGACCATCTAATATTAATACAAGTCTGGAAAATACGGTCTATAATAGTCTAAGACCAAATACAGTAAACAAGGAGATAGGGAAGGAGAGGCAAGGTATGCGAAATACGGCAGCTACCTCTGAATCTCTGAAAAATCAATTGTGCGACAGAATTAACACCCGCTATGTCCGGAAATACCTGGATCTGCACACGAAGTGCAGGGTGTAGTATGAGTACAACCAACTCAGTAAGTAACAATAATAAATAAAGAACTGAAGATAGTGACGAGCTACACAGTTATAATTCATTTTCAGTAATTCCAGCAAAGAATAGACATGCTTTCAATCCGGCAGTTTAAGTCAAATCAATCTTATACAGTTCAAGCTCATGTAATTCGGATATAAAATATTTCAGAGATTTCACGACAATGACAGATAGCGACTAAGTGCAACAACAGATGAAAAGTAAGAACAACCTCTCAGGGCAGCAGTCACTCGACTTATCATAACAACTCAATCAATCAGCTCTCAGCCCTCAGCACTCACACTCAATAGGTACATGCGCTCACTGGGGGTGTACAGACTCTGGAGGGGCTCCTACAGCCCAAGCGCTATAATTCGCACGGACAACTCACGTGCTATAGTATAATATCTAGATCCGCACGGACAACTCACGTGTTGCACGGACAACTCACGTGCTTTAATATCAATATCTAGATCCGCACAGACAGCTCACGTGCTGCACGAACAACTCACATGCTGTAATATCAATATCTGGATCCACACGGATAACTCACGTGTTGATCGGACAACTCGCGTGCTATAATATCAATATCTCACAATCAGGCCCTCAGCCTCACTCAGTCATAAATCTCTCAAGTCTCTTGGGCTCTCAATAATCGCGAAATCAGCCCAAACAACAATGATATGATGTATCAATAATAATAACAGAGACTGAGATAAGATGTGCGAGTAAAAACTGAGACTAAGTACAAATAGTATTTAGCAGGCAATTTAACATGTAACGCGGCCTCTGTGGGACCTAACAGTACCAACACATAGCCTAAACATGGTTTCTAACATGTTTTACAGTCAAATTTCTACAACACATAGAGAGCATATAGCTAACAACAAGTTATTCGACTTTACTGTTTTCACAGGACGGACCAAGTCACAATTCTCTCAGTGCACGCCCACACGCTCGTCACCTAGCATGTGTGTCACCTCCAAAATACTCATATAATACAATAATCCGGTGTTCCATACCCTCAAGACCAGATTTAAAACTGTTATTTACCTCAAAACGTGAAATTCTTTACTCTGCTATGCCCTTGCCTCGCAAATCGGCCTCTGAATGCCTCGAATCTAGTCATAAATAATTCGTTTTAGTCAATAACATTTATTGGAATTAATTCCATAAGAAAATACTAATTTTCCAACAAAATCTGAATTTTCATCCAAAACTCACCCGTGGGGCCCACGTCTCGGAACCCGGCAAAAGTTATAAAATCTGAAAGCCCATTCAACCACGAGTCTAACCATACCAATTTTACCAAAATCCGACTTCAACTCGACCCTCAAATCTTCGATTTAAACCAAGAGGGTTTTCTAAATTTTCCAACTTAATTCACCTATTACATGATTAAACCAACAATGGATTCGGGTAATTTAACCAATATTGAGTTAAGAACACTTACACCATTGTTTTCTCTTAAAAGCTCCCAAAAATCGCCTTAATTCGAGCTCCAAATCGGTAAAAAGTCTCATTTTCAGAACATAAACTCTCTGCCCAGTTATTCGCTCTATGCGATTGCGGACAAACACACGCGATCACGAAGCACAATTTTTTTCACTGCCCATAAAAGACCCTACGCGATCGTGGTTGCCCTCATGTGATCGCGAAGCACAACACTCTAAGGCCTACGCGAGCGCGGACATGCGCACGCGATCGCGAAGAATTATACGCGTGGCCCCCGATTACCTTATTTCTTCTACGCGAACGCGGCTTTAGCCACGCATTCATGAAGCACAGTTTGTCCACAACTACGCGATCGTATAGAAGGAAACCAGTGACAGAAAACCAGCATTCTTCAGGAGTCTACCAAGTCCAAAAATAATCCGTTAACCTCCCAAAACTCACCCGAGCCCTCCCGGGACCTCAACTAAACATACCATCAAGTCCCAAAACATCATACGAACTTAGTCGAACCCTCAAATCACCTCAAACAATGCTAAAACCACGAATCATACCCCAATTCAAGCCTAATGAACTTTGAAACTTCCAATTTCTACAAACGACGCCGGAACCTATCAAATCAAGTACGATTGATCTCAAATTTTGCACACAAGTCATAAATGACATAAAAGACCTATTAAAATTTTCAGAAACGGATTTCGACCTCGATATCAAAAATTTAACCCCCCGGTCAAACTTCCCAAAAACTCGACTTTCGCCATTTCAAGCCTAATTCATCTACGGACCTCCAAATAATTTTCCGGATACGCTTCTAAGTCCAAAATCACCACACGGAGCTATTAAAATCATCAGAATTAAATTCTGAGGTCGTTTACACATAAGACAATATCCGGTCAACTTTTCCAACTTAAGTTTTCAACTAAGAGACTAAGTGTCTCATTTCACTCCGAAATCCTTCCGGACCCGAACCAAATAACTCGGTAAGTCATAAAACAACTATATAGAATAACTTGAGCAGTAAATGCGGGAATGGGGTTATAATACTCAAAACGACAGGCCGGGTCGTTAGATTCTCCCCCTCTTAAATAAACGTTTGTCCTCGAACGGGTTTAGAGTCATACCTGGAGTCTCAAATAGGTGTGGATATTTTCTCTGCATCTCCTGCTCAGTCTGCCAAGTAGCTTCTCCGACTGGCTGGCCTCTCCACTGCATCTTCACTGATGCTATTCTCTTTGACCTCAGCTTTCGAATCTGCTGGTCTAAAATAGCCACCGGCTCCACATCATAAGTCTAGTTGCACTGTACTGAAATCCAAATTATGATACGGATCCCCGACATACTTTCGGAACATGGACACATGGAACACTAGATGAACACCTAATAGACTAGGTGGCAAGGCAAGTTCATAAGCCACCTCTCCAATCTTCTTAAGTATCTCAAAAGACCCAATATACCTAGGGCTCAACTTGCCCTTCTTCCCGAACCTCAACACACCCTTCATGGCTGAAATATTGAGCAGAACCTTTTCCCCAACCATGTAAGCAACATCACGGACCTTCCGGTCAGCATAACTCTTCTATATAGACTGCGTCATGCGAAGCCGCTCCTAAATCACTTTAACCTTCTCCAAAGCATCCTAAACCAAGTCAGTACCCAATAGTCTAGCTTTACCCAGCTCAAACCAACCCACCGAAGACCGACACCGTCTCCCATACAAGGCCTCATACAGAGCCATCTAAATACTCGACTAGTAGCTGTTATTGTAAGCAAACTCCGCGAGTGGTAGAAATTGATCCCAAGAACCCCCAAAATGAATGACACAAGCATGTAGCATATCCTCCAATATCTCAATAGTACGCTCGGACTGTCCTTCTGTCTAAGGGTGAAATATTGTACTCAACTGAACCTGTTTGCCCAATTCTCACTGTACTGCTCTCCAAAACTATGACGTAAATTGCATGCCCTAATCTGAAATTATGGACGTCGGCACACCGTGTAGGCGAATAATCTCACAGATATAAATTTTAGCCAACCGCTTCGAAGAATAATTAGTACTAACTGGAATAAAATGCGCAGATTTGGTCAATCGATCAACAATGACCCAAACAACATCAAACTTCCTCAAAGTTCGTGGAAGCCCAACTACAAAATCCATGGTAATACGCTCCCATTTTCACTCCGGAATTTCAAGTCTTTAAAGCAATCCTCCATGCCTCTGATGTTCATACTTTAAATGTATGGAATTTAAACACCGAGCTACAAACCCAACTATATCTTTATTCATTCTCCTCCACCAATAGTGATGCCTCAAATCCTGATACATCTTCGCGGTACCTGGATGAATGGAGTACTGTAAACTGTGAGCTTCCTGGAGAATCAACTCACGCAAACCATCTACATTAGGCACACATAGCCTGCCCTGTATCCGTAATATACCATCACCTCCAATAGTGACTTCCTTGGCATCACCGTGTTGAACCGTGTCCTTAAGGACAAGCATATGGGGGTCATAATACTAGCGCTCTCTGATGCGATCATATAAAGAAGAGAAACTACACAAGCCAAAACTCGATTCGGCTCCGAAACATCCAATCTAACAAACTGGTTTGCCAAGGCCTGAACATCCAAGGCTAAAGGCCTCTCTACTACCGGTAAGTATGCTAAGCTTCCTAAACTCTCCGCCTTACGACTCAAGGCATCGGCCACCACATTGGCCTTTTCGGGATGATAAAGAATGGTGATATCATAATCCTTAAGCAACTCTAACCACCTCTGCTGCCGCAAATTAAGATCTTTCTGTTTGAACAGATGTTGTAGACTTTGGTGATCGGTATAAACCTCACAATGGACACCGTACAAATAATGCCGCCAAATCTTCAAGGCATGAACAATAGCTGCTAACTTAAGGTCGCGGACCGAATAATTCTTCTCATGTACCTTTAACTGCCTGGACGCATTGTCACGCCACGAATCTAGGAGCGAGACAAGCACCCGGTGCCTCACCTAACAAGGCGTACCAAATTGTGACTAAGGGATTCTGAACATATAATGTCATACTTTGGCCATGGGGACACCTTGCAAGACAATTTGCGAAGCAAAATATAAAACTGAATGGAAACTAGCGCTAACTAAACATCAATATAAAGCTAGGCCGACAAGGCCGTCATAGCTACTACAGCTGACAAACCATCAAATATACATACCAGGCCTACAAACCCAACATACTGCACTAACCAACAGGATATGTCTACAAGCCTCTACTGATAGATATATTGTGATCGGAACAGGGCCCCGACCTACCCATATTATATATATAAATACATACATAAGATGCACACAAAAACCTAGACCCGATAACTCCGAAGGATGTGGAGCTTACCGATCAGGCTAAACTCTAGAAACACCTACTGAGGAGGTCTACTCGTCTATCTATCTGAACCTGCATGCATGAAATGCAGCGTTCCCGGAAAAGGGACGTCAGTACGAAATAATGTACCGAGTATGTAAGGCAATAACATAACTGAAAATTGAAACTGAACTGATAATATAATAACTGGAAGTAACTGGGAGTCAAAGATGATCTGGAGATATACTCACCAGCTGATAGTGACTAAACTCCTTCAATATAGTAAGTAAAATAAATGTCCGGCCCTATAAGGCTCGGTACGTGTAAATGCTCGGCCGTAGTAGGCTCGCTCATAGGCGCTCGGCCATACTGGGCTCTGTATCTCGGCCATCCTGGACTCGCTCATAGGCGCTCGGCCATAGTAGGCTCGGTATATATAACTTACCATATGATCAGAGGTTGCCCAATAGGGGCCTGCCCACCGATTATAGCTCGATGGTGGTGAAAATAGTGTAATACTGTATATATATATAGACCCTCTGCTCTCTTGACTGAATAAAGACAAAACTAAACTGAATATGAAGTCTCGATAAGGAATAATATTGTAACTTATGAGACTAGAATAATGTGAATAAATTCATGAATACGAACTTCTCTTTATGTCTCATTATTAACACATGTAGCTACGAGATCATGCCAAAATGAAGGAAGGGCTTAGCCTTAACATACCTTATCACAATCTTTCCAATCACCAAGTTGAACTCACCTCTTCGCACCTTAATCTACAAGAATGATAATAATACTATCGTTAAGTTACGAAAGTTACAACTATCGCACAACGAACGACAAACTTATTTTGTATTAAAACGGGCAGCATCTCCCCTATAATCCTTACTTCCTCCAAATTCAAGATAACACCAACAATACAAGAACAGAACAATGACAACATATATACATCATTTTCCAGCCCTATATACACCATCAAATACTACAAAACAGCCCAACACACCCCAATCTCTTCATACACAAAACGACCACCGTAGTAGTGTCAAACGACCCGAAAATGTTATGACGAACGACCAGCCAACCACCCTACATTTATATGGTGTTTCTACACCCCCTTCCTCCTCCAAAACTCCACAAAACAGTAGTAAAACACACAGGTCAACAGCAACACAAAACAGTCCACAAAACAGTCCGCTACAAGTGAATAACTCGAACTCACGGCTTCCGATCACCATCCCGTGAGTTCTCACAAGTATAGAACGACTTACCATGAATTTATAGAAGAAAAACTGGATGAAAGAGAGCAGTAAACTCACCTTATTTGTTGGATAACTCAGCTCCTATCTTGGTTCTTCAAACTCTAGGTTTTACCTCCAATTAGAACTTGAAAGGGAGAGAAAATCAATTAGGGTTTGTGGGAAATTTTTGGGAGGATTCTTTGCAGAGCTTATGTCTGGTTATTATGCTCTATTTTAAGTCTAATATATGAAGAAAATAGGCCTTTAAAAGGCCTCTTTGGACGACCCGAAATGGCCCATTTTTGGGCTTTCATTTAAGCAAGTAGGTGACACACCTACTTGTCACCTAGCAGCTTGCGCAGTATCGCAAACATGCCCATATCTCTCTACTCCGATGTCGTATTGACAAACGGTTTAATGCGTTGGAAAATAGACTCATAGATCTTTAATTTGATGTGTGGAACACCCCATAAATCTAAGTATATTGGGAGAAAATTGCAGTTACATTTGACCCAAAGTTTCTGTAAAACTTATGAGTGTAACTTGTGATGACTTTCATCGACTTTTGTTCCACAACTCACTTGACATTAAAACATAACACACGGATGTCATACGACTAATATAAATCATAACATAATCTCCTTATCATGTTAATAACCCTAGTCTTACCCCAAAGGTACATGTTATAATATTCCCAACTTGTCGACTTTCGATGAAACATTGTTTTATTCAATTGCTTTAGCTTCTGAACTGTCCAACCCTCTTTGTACTTGTTGTTCATGATCTTCAATATTTGTAACCTCATAGGTAACATGATTAACTTACTTTATATACTTTTAAATATTATCTCATTTTTGGTCCTACATTAGTTTGCTTACGACGCATTTTTACGTACGAAAATATAGGGTGTAACACGCATAGGCAATCACCCTACCGTCTTGCATCAGTACTGCGCCGAGACCAATATGCGATGCATCACAATACACAGTATAAGACTCTAAACCTATAGGCAACACCAATACTGGGGGTGTAGTCAAAGCTATCTTAAGCTTCTGAAAGCTCTCTTCAAACTTATCAGACCACCTGAATGGAACACCTTTCTGGGTCAATTTAGTTAAAGGCGATACAATAGACGAGAAACCTTCCACAAAGCGACGATAATAACCGGCGAAGACGAGAAAACTCCGAATCTCAGTAGCTGAATATGGCCTGGGACAACTCTGAACTGCCTCTATTTTCTTCGGATCCATCTCAATTCCTTTACTGGACACTATTTGTCTCAAGAATGCCACTGAACTAAGCCAAAACTCACACTTAGAGAATTTGGCATAAAGCCTCTCCACTCTCAGTCTCTGTAGTACAATACCCAAGTGTTGTACATGCTCCTCCTAGCTACTTGAGTACACCAGGATATCATCAATAAATACTACGACAAATAGATCAAGATATGGCTGAAATACACTACTCATCAAGTGCATAAATGATGTTGGGGCGTTGGTCAGTCCAAAAGACATCACGAGAAATTCATAGTGGCCATAACGAGTCCTGAATGCCGTCTTTAGAATATCCAAATCCTGAATTTTCAACTGGTGATACCCGGATCTCAAATCAATTTTGGAGAACACCCTCGCTCCTTGAAGCTAGTCAAATAAATCATCAATATGCGGCAAAGGATACTTATTCTTGATTGTAACTTTGTTCAACTGCTTATAATCGATGCACATCCGCATAGTACCATCTTTCTTTTTCACAAACAGAACCGGTGCACCCCAAGGTGACACACTAGGCATAATAAACCCCTTTTCAAGGAGTTCCTGAAGTTGCTCTTTCAATTCTTTCAACTCAGCGGGTGTCATATGATACGGAGGAATAGAAATGGGTTGAGTGCCCAGCACCAAGTCAATACCGAAATCAATGTCCCTGTCGGGTGGCATACCCGGCAGGTCTGTAGGAAATACATCCGAAAAGTCTCGCACTACCGGTACTGAATCAATAGGAGGAGTACTTATATCAATATCTCTCACAAAGGCCATATATGACAAACATCCTTTTCCAACCATACGTTGGGCCTTCAAATAAGAAATTACCCTAATAGGAACAAAATCTGGAGAACTTCTCCATTCAACCTTTGGAAACTCCGGCATCGTCAACGTCACGATTTTTGCATGACAATCCA
Organism: Nicotiana tomentosiformis; assembly: GCF_000390325.3. Classification (NCBI taxonomy): domain Eukaryota; kingdom Viridiplantae; phylum Streptophyta; class Magnoliopsida; order Solanales; family Solanaceae; genus Nicotiana; species Nicotiana tomentosiformis. The sequence continues at coordinate 134,838,279 of NC_090813.1, forward strand.
GAATAGCATGACATGGAGACAACCAATCCATACCCAGGATTACATCGAAATCAACCATACCGAGTAATAAGAGATCAACTCTAGTCTCCAGTTCCCCAATAGTTACCACACACGACCGATACATACGGTCCACAGTAATAATTTCGCCCACCGGTGTAGATACACAAACAGGTAAAAGTAAGGACTCACAGGGCATATCTAGATAATGAGAAAAATACGATGATACATATGAATAAGTAGAACCTGGGTCAAATAATATAGAAGCCTCCCTGTGGCACACTGAAACAATACATGTGATCACTGCATCTGAAGCAACAACATCTCGCCTGGCAGGAAAAGCATAGAATTGGGCCTTACCGCCACCTGATCGGCCTCCCCCCCTCTTGGGCAACCCCTAGCTGCCTGACCCCCACCCTAAGATGGCTGGGTGGGTGGTGGAGCTGCTGGTACTGGTGCCGTCAGTCGAGAACTCTTCTGTGGAGCCCCACTCAATAGCTTAGGACAATCTCTCTTGAAAAGACCAAATTCTCCGCACTCGAAACAACCCCTCCTCTGACGGAACTGTTGCTCCTCATAACCCGAGGAATTACCTATAGTATCCTGAGCGGACGATGCATGATGAGAACTCTGTGCTGGTAGTGCACCGAATGAAGGCTGGCCTGAGTGAGCACTGTAAGAACCGTGGCTAGCTAATGCACCACGATGAGCTGGACGAGTCGTCTGAGCATGCCTATAAGAGCGACCCCTACTGTGGTAAAATTGACTCCTTGAAGGAACACCGTTGAAATCACCTGGACCACGAGGCCTCTTTTCCTCCCTCTCTCCACGTTTCTAGCTACGAACCATTTCTATCTGCTGAGCAATGTCAACTACCTCATTAAAAGTAGCACCAGATACCCTATCCCTAGTCATAAGTAACCACAGCTAATATGTGAGGCCATCAATGAACCTCCCAATCCTTTCCCTATTAGCGGGAACCAACCAGACTGCGTGACGAGCCAACTCAGAAAATCTCATCTCGTATTGCGTCACAGACATGCCATCCTGACGTAACTGCTCAAACTGTCAGCGCAGCTCCTCTCTGTGAGACTGCAGCACAAACTTCTCCAAAAAGAGAACGGAGAACTCCTTCCATGTAAGTGGTGATGCACCGATCGTCCTGCGTCTCTCATAAGCCTCCCACCATCTGAAGGCAGCCCTAGAAAACTGAAAAGTAGTGAATGAGACCCCACTGGTCTACAGAATACCTGCTGTCCGAAGCATCCGTGGACACTTATCCAGAAAACTCTAAGCATCCTCTGACTCAGCACCACTAAATGGTGGAGGTCGAAGCCTCTTAAATCTCTCAAGTCTCCTCTGCACATCATCTGCCATAACAGGAACTACCGGGGCCTGAGCAGCTGTAGCCGACTGGGCTGGTAGTGCCCCCGGTATCTGAAGTCCTTGTACAACATGTTCTGGAGTACGGGCAATAGGGGTATGAGTACCTCCCCCGGCCTGAGAACTGGCAGGTGCAGCCTGAGCCGAAACCACCTGAGCAAAACCAGTGCAAACTGTCAATATCTGGGCCAAAGTCTCTTGAAGGCCTGGAATCTCAATGGGCACAGCTGGTGCCTGAGCTAGTCTTGTCGGCTCAGCTATATCTGGAATCTGCTCCTGAGCTGGAGTAACTGGTGGTACTACAGGTGCTGGTCCAACTGTGGTACGAGCTACACCTCAACCTCTACCCCGGCCTCTACCACGGCCCCGGCCTCTCGCGGCCCTAACTGGTGGCATTGGTGGATGTCCGTCCCATCCGGTAGTACGTGTCCTCACCATCTGTGAGATAATAAAATAACAGATATTTAGTTTTCGGAATCAACAAATTCGCACGACAGAATACAAGAAGGTGAAATTTTTCTAAGGGTTCGGCAGCCTCTTGAAGATAAGTACAGACATCTCCGTACCGATCCGCAAGACTCTACTAAATCTGCTCATGACTCGTGAGACCTATGTAACCTATGCTCTAATACGAACTTGTCACGACCCAAAATATCACCTGTCATGATGGCGCCTATCTCAATATTAGGCAAGCCAATATTCTCAATAAAATATCATATCTTTTAAATTCAAAAACATAATAATTAAATTTAAGAGTAAATCCCACAAACATAGAAATAAACACTCCCAAAACCCAGTGTCACTGAATACATGAGCATCTAATATGAATACAAGTCTGGAAAATACAATCTATAATAGTCTGAGACCAAATACTATAAACAAGGAGATAGGGAAGGAGAGGCAAGGTCTGCGAAACACGGCAGCTACCTCTGAATCTCCGAAAAATCAACTATGCGAAAGAATTAACACCCTCTATGTCCAGGAATACCTGGATCTGCACACGAAGTGCAGGATATAGTATGAGTACAACCAACTCAGTAAGTAACAATAATAAATAAAGAACTGAAGATAGTGACGAGCTACACATTTATAATTCATTTTTCAGTAATTCCAGCAAAGAATAGACATGCTTTCAATTCGGCAGTTTAAGTCAAATCAATCTTAATACAATTCAAGCTTATGTAATCCGGATATAAAATCTTTCAGAGATTTCACAACAATGAAAGATAGCGACTAAGTGCAACAACAGATGAAAAGTAAGAACAACCTCTCAGGGCAACAGACACTCGACTTATCACAACAGCTCAATCACTCTGCTCTCAGCCCTCAGCACTCACGCTCAATAGGTACCTGCGCTCACTGGGGGTGTACAGACTCCGAAGGGGCTCCTACAGCCCAAGCGCTATAATTCGCACGGACAACTCACGTGTTATAGTATAATATCTGGATCCTCACGGACAACTCACGTGCTATAGTGTAATATCTAGATTAGCACAGACAACTCACGTGTTGCACGGATAACTCACGTGTTATAATATCAATATCTGGATCCGCACGGATAACTCACGTGCTGCACGGACAGCTCACGTGCTGCACGGACAACTCACGTGCTATAATATCAATATCTCACAATCAGGCCCTTGACCTCACTCAGTCATAAATCTCTCAAGTCTCTCGGGCTCTGAATAATCATGAAATTAGCCCAAACAACAATGATATGTTGTATCAATAATAATAACAGAGACTGAGATAAAATGTGCGAGTAAAAACTGAGTGTGAGTACAAATAGTATTTAGCAGGCAATTTAACATGTAACGCGGCCTCTGTGGGACCTTGCAGTACCAACACATAGCCTAAACGTGATTTCTAACATGTTTTACAGTCAAATTTCTATAACACATAGAGAGTATTTAGCTAACAACAAGTTATTCAACTTTAAAGTTTTCACGGGACGGACTAAGTCACAATCCCCTCGGTGCACGCCCACACGCTCGTCACCTAGTATGTGTGTCACCTAGCATGTGCGTCACCTCCAAAATACTCACATAATACAATAATCTGGGGTTTGATACCCTCAAGACCAGATTTAAAACTGTTACTTACCTCAAAACGTGAAATTCTTTACTCTGCTATGCCTTTGCCTCGCAAATTGGCCTCCGAATGCCTCGAATCTAGTCACAAATAATTCGTTTCAGTTAATAAAATTTATTAGAATTAATTCCATAAGAAAATACTAATTTTTCAACAAAATCCGAATTTTCATCCAAAAATTGCCCGCGGGGCCCACGTCTCGGAACCCGACAAAAGTTATAAAATCCGAAAGCCCATTCAATCACGAGTCTATCCATACCAATTTTACCAAAATTTGACCTCAACTCGACCCTCAAATCTTCGATTTAAACCAACAGGGTTTTCTAAATTTTCCAACTTAATTCACCCATTACATGATAAAAACAACTATGGATTCGGGTAATTTAATCAATATTGAGTTAAGAATACTTACTCCGTTATTGTTTTTGAAACTCTCCCAAAAATCGCCTTAATCCGAGCTCCAAATCGATAAAAATGGAAAATGGGACGAAGGCCCATTTTCAGATCTTAAACTCTCTGCCCAGTTATTTGCTCTACGCGATCGCGGACAAACACACGCGATCGCGAAGCACAATTTTTTTCACTGCCCAGAAAAGACCCTACGCGATCGTGGTTGCCCTCATGCGATCGCGAAGCATAACACTCTAAGTCCTATGCGAGCGCGGACATGCCTACGCGATCGCGAAGAATTACGCGTGTGGCCCCCGACTGCCTTATTTTTTCTACACGAACGCGACTTTAGCCACGCGTTCGCGAAGTACAGTTTGTCCACAACTACGCGATAGTGGTTGCCCTCATGCGATCGCATAAAATAATCTCACCTCTGCCCAAACAAGCCTATGCTATAGCGTACCTTCTTACGCGATCGCATAGAAGGAAACCAGTGATAGAAACCAGCATTCTTCACCAGTTTACCAAGTCCAAAAATAATCTGTTAACCTCCCGAAACTTACCCGAGCCCCCCCTTCCCCCTCCCGGGACCTCAACCAAACATACCATCAAGTCCCAAAATATCATACGAACTAAGTCGAACCCTCAAATCACCTCAAACAACGCTAAAATTACGAATCATACCCCAATTCAAGCCTAATGAACTTTGAAACTTCCAATTTCTACAAATGACGCCGGAATCTATCAAATCAAGTCCCATTGACCTCAAATTTTGCACACATGTCATAAATGACATAACGAACCTATTAAAATTTTCAGAAATGGATTTCGACCCTGATATCAAAAAGTCAACCTCCCGGTCAAACTTCCCAAAAATTCGACTTTCGACCTTTCAAGCCTAATTCCTCTACAGACTTCCAAATAATTTTTTCGGACACAATCCTAAGTCTAAAATCACCATACGGAACTATTAAAATTATCAAAATTAAATCCCGAGGTCATTTACACATAAGTCAATATCCGATCAATTTTTCCAACTTAAGTTTTCAACTAAGAGACTAAGTGTCTCATTTCACTCCGAAATTCTTCCGGACCCGAACCAACAAACTCGGTAAGTCATAAAAAACTGTAAAGAATAACTTGAGCAGTAAATAGGAAAATGGGGTTATAATACTCAAAACGACCGGTCGGGTCGTTACACCCTAGAAAATCCTCTTTTGATGTTCTTGGTTGATTTGATGAAATCTAGCAAATCCAAGGATATTGTTATGTTAATACTAGTGTTGCTCAACATTAATTAGCATAAAATATGGATAAAAACTCACCTTGGAGTGTATGGAATGCCCATGGACGAGAACTTATCTCTTTAGAATCCCAAAACCTTCAAAATCTTCTTTCTTTTCTCTCTCCCCGAAACTCCCTCTATTTAAACAGGGTCTGTGTGGGCGGCCTACGTGGGCTACGCATCCTGCGTGGGCCACATAACCTAGCCGCGCATCTTGAGCCCTCTCTTCTCCTCTTCCTCCCTTCTTCTCGAATGGGTCACGTAGCCTGCGTAGGCCACGCATCTTGGTCACGCAGGGCTTCAATGATTTTTCTAGTCTTCTTTATTCAATTTTTCAAAGTTGTTTCTTTAGGCACTTAACTTAGGGACCTCCGGCCCTCATGACCTTCATGTCCAGTATTGTGATGATCCCGATACCCTTGTGTAGGCCTGCACTTACTTCGAGGTCTCACTAAGTATTCTCTTAAGCTCGAGTTAGGCTTAATCTTGTTAGAATGGTTTTTGGGGCTTTACAGGTGCGCGCTCTCTCTCTCTTTCCCCAATCCTATTTTTCTTCCTTCGATTTTCTCTGTTTTTCTCTTTTTTCATTTACATTATCCTTTTTTCTCTAGGGAATTTATCAATGAATTTCAATCGTTTTACTATAGAGTTTTAACATAGCAATGTCCTTTCATGTTGCTCAATTGGTGTTCGAATTGAAATTGTCAATCAATAAATTTTGAAGGTGTTTAACTCTCCACCATTGACAGCCATTAAAAACTTTTGAAGCTTTGAATTCAAATTTGGGTTTTAAAAAAATATTATTTATTTGGATTGAGCGTTGTTGCAAACGATTGTGAATATTCTTTGGAGTTTATATCTTAATTTTGAGGGTATTTGGTAAAGATTAGAGTTGGTTCGCTGAATTTCAGATTGAAAGTCAAAAAAGAAAAAGAACACATGATATACAATATACAAAGAACAACTAAAACACGAAGTGCCAACTATTTCTCTGCGCATAGAAATAAATATATAGAATCAAGACAGGAGAGAAGAATGAATTTTGGTCACGAAAGAAGTACTTGAACTAAAACACATGAATAATCTTAAATTGGAGTAATATCTACATGGTTATTAAGTACTATTAACAAAGTGACATCCAAAAGAAGATAATACATATAATGGTGTGAATTTTCAAGGACAAGTTTCATCTTTCACTGACCATGAAAATTTTCAAATGAAAGTTTATTCTGAACTAACGCCAAAATCTAAAAGTTAGTTCCAAACAAATACCATATGTACAAGCAATGGTAAGTGTTTCATTTTTGACGGCATTTATATTTATTTCTCGTTCGAAGCCCTATTTTTCCTTCTAATTAATGAGATTCTTTGTCTTACTTTGGAATTTTCATCCACAATCTACCCATCACTTAATATTCTTTGGTTGTCTTTGTTATATTTTCACTCCAGAGCATGGAGACAAACGTCAACCTATTGCTTCTCATTGTCATTCTTTGGGGTATTCATTTAGGAATAAAGCATACATGGTTCTCAACTTAAAGACTATGACTATGATAGTTTCTACAGCTTTATTGTAGAAATGGGATCAATAGAAAATCTATTAATGAGTTAGGTTTTAATAGAAACCTTAAATTATTCCAAAAACTTTGCAATGATCAAGATATAGTAATGAAATATCATCATTTACGAGCATTACACAGAATCGGATAAGGACACATGGAAATTGTACAAAAAACACATAGAGAAGCATGCTCTCATCAATTCATAATCTGCAGGACATGATCTATTCATCCTATCAAGAAATTAAGAAATAAAATCATTTGCTTTATCTCATCATAATTAATTGGCAATGTGTAATTTGAACATAAGTTTGTGACCATAATGGATGATTTATATTGGCAGAGAAACACAAACAAGATAATAAAGGGCAGAAGTCCAAAATAGCAAAGTAGAAGAAGTGATTCATGGTTAGAAACTCCCCAAAATCTTTAAATAAACGAAATTGGTCAAATATCCCTATCCAAAAGAAACTGTCACAATTTACTAATACTAACCAGTGAGTCATAAGAAGTTTGAACTGACAGTTTTTGCTAAGTAAACAGAAAATTGAACTTAGAAGTATATTTTTGTTGGATATAGATATCACCAGGATTAAGCACACAAACTTAGTAAAAAAAGTGAAGAAAGAAGACGTTGTTTGGTGAAGGCATGTTAAGAAGCTAATTTGAAGAGTGAGGAGAGCAGCGACGCTTCGCCGAGAGTAGCGATGTAAAACCGTAAAGGTCGCAACAGTTGAAAAACTTACGAACGATAGTTAATGGTCTTTAGGTTAATTAGGCTAATAATTAGGCTAATAACAAGGGCAATTAAGTAGTTTAAGTTTTAGTTTAGAGGGTTCTTGCTTTTATAATGTACACACACACAAAATTGTATGAAAATTATTTTAAAGTTGTACGTAAATTGTTATGAAAGTTGAAAATTAGTTGTATATTGTAAGAATCGTTGTATGAAATTTGTATTTAAGCTATAAATATTATCTTTTTATATAAAGTTGTTGATATGTATCAAAATTATATTAAGAGAGGAAGTTTTAATTAGAATTCCAGAGAGGACGAAGAACACACCACATACAGAATATATACAAAATACATACAAAATGCATATTGTATAAAATTTGTATGAAAATTATATTTAAGTTGTATGATATTGTAGTTGTATAACTTGGTAAAAATAATGTATGAAAGTTGTAGATAAGTTACAAATAAGTTGTATACTATATAAAATTTATTTTTAGTTTGTATGTTGTTGTAGATGTATCAAATTTATATAAAATTTATTTTTAATTTGTATGTTGTTGTACAATATATTGTTCTTTTCTTACTCGATTTGTTAAAGAAAGAAAAATAGAGAATGAATTACAAATCGACTCATGTGCACTGATTCATGTTTGTTTGAACTAAAAAACTTAAATATTGATGGGAACTGAATGATTTGGGTGGAGAAATTTCGAGTTTCACATTAAAAGCGTCATCTTTAAATTTCTATTGTTGTTGTTGTTGGTGCTACATCAACGGAGATGGAGGCATTAAACATTTTACTTAAATTCCAACAAGCAGCACTCAAAATGTTACAAAATTTTATCATGTGATATTCACGCACTAGGAATATTGGAGATAATAGTTATTATCTTATTGCAGGGAGAATTGTGGTTTAAATTTTAGTCTAGTACTGAGTTTGACAGGGAATTTTGGGTGGAGAGAGGCGGCAGAGAATATGGAAAGAGGAGAGGAGAGAAAAAAAAAAAAAAAGAGTAACTGAATCCCCTAAAAGTCACTAATAATGGATTGTATATGAATTGTAAGGAAACGATAGTTATAGCGGGTAGTATACAAATTTAGAACAACTTTGATAAATATGTTTGAAATATTGTATAGGAACAAAAAAAATTCCCGTTTTTTAAGCTGGCCTTTTTACGCTCTGATTCGTTAAATTCCGTTTTTTTTTGTGTGTGATGGTTTTTTCAAATTTGGGCCATTCATATCTTTGATCTTTTCCCTGCTTCGTTCGTTCTTAAAAATGTCGGAATTCGATTCACAAGCAAATTCTAAATTTTGTTTTGAATCTGAAGAACATTACTATCTCATCTGTAACAAATGAGACGTGATAATAAAATATATAACATGAGCGGGAGAATTAATGATGATTTGACAAGATTACATACAAGTCGAGGTGTATAATCAAATTTTAAATAAAATGCCATTAAAATTATCAAAACATTTTGAGTTTAAAGCAATTGAATGACTCTTTAACCAATTTATACCAGCAACCAATATGAGATTCTAACATTTTTGGACACGGAGTTAGAAATTTGAAGTGTGGACTATGAGACTCAATATTTGATAACTCAATAGAGTTTTGTTCTGAGACTATATAAACAAAACTGACCCTAGACCTAACTCCGGCTCATCAATTACCTCGTGAGAACTGTAAGAAGCTATATAAAAAAGTCTACAACTCGCACCCACAACTAGACGTGAATGTCAAATTAGTTAGGTCGTGGCGGTAGGAATCAACTGTAATCATTTCATTCTATTGAGACAATTCATTCTAACGAAATGATTTTGTTTTTTTACAATAAATTGTTATTATTATGTGTTCGAAAATAATTTCTACAAAATAAAACAGAAACAGAAATAGAAACAGTATAGTGAAAAAGTTTCGAGCCTAGCAGAAAATTGTGTTTCCTTAAGAAATTTAATCTTCTCACTGTTGCCTAAGATTATTGTATTACTTTTTTTCCAGAATAAAACGGAACAACTATTATGTAAAACCGGCAATGAAATTACAAAACTTCGTCGAACTCAACAAACGACAGTAAACCACGTTGATGCTTACGATTTGCTTTGAAAATCAATGCAAAAATGCAGAAGAGAGTGGGAGAGTTTGCAGATTTTCGATGGTAGAAAAGTGTAGCAAAGCCTCTGAATTTATAGCCAAACAATCTGGATTAAATAGGTGCGAAGGTACTTGTTCACATCAGGTACCATTTCGGCAGAAAAATTTCTGCTTGGTCGCGAATTTTAAATTCGCAAACAACCGTTATCACTACGACGCGAGGCACGACTTTTCTCAGTTCTTTTAACAGCTAGAAGATGTACTTCTCTATATCAGCACAACATTTTTGTTTCCATTTAGTAAAAGGAATACTTTAAACTTTTCGTTTTCCTACAAATCTTTTCCTCCATTTTTTCATTCATACCTCTTTATTAAATTAGATAAAAACCCAACAAAAATTTTAGTCGTCTAAAACTAAAACTATCAAAATCCAACAATTATTTATAAATACTCTCCTCAAAATTATGTAGTTGTTTCATCTATGCGTTTATATATAAGATAAGATCAGTGCAAATTAAAGCTCCCCCTTTACAATATAGCCAACGTGGCATCTGATGGGTTTAAATAGGATAAGGATGTGTGAATAGGTGGGGCCAAGGACGTTTCACTTCATATTAATGTTTCATTTTGTCTGGCTGGAGATTTGGATTTCCAAACCAACTTACCTTATAGGCACGTTCATGAGGGGTCCTCTATAATTTGGAGTCACTTGTTGACAACAAACAGTCGAAGCAGTGCCAGTGATGGTACTAACAATCTGCAAATCAAAGAGAATCCAATGACCATTGTCAGACCACATTAAACTCCAACCCAAAAAACTACTCCATGTGTATGTAGTTTTACTCGTGATAAAGTTTAAGAAAAGAAAAAAAGATTTTTAAAATTTGTAATCTTAAAAATTTAAGGGGTAAAATTTTTGTGGGATCATAATATTTGTGTGGTTATAAAAAATTTTCATTAAGAGTAAAATAAATAGTTTAAAGTTAAATTATTTTTAATTATAAAAATATGAAATTCTTTTTGAAATTGACTAATAAAAAAAATGTGCCATCTAAATTAAAATAGTATTAGTAATAGTTAATTCTTTTTAAAAAAGAAATGGAGAATACCTATATAGTCCCCATATGTGAATCAAGATTTGATTCTTCTTTCTTTTATGGCACAAACATCGTCTGGCAACAAAGGTGGCAAGTAATTAACGACAAGAGTCCCAAAGTCCCTACAAAGTCCAAGTTTTCGGTGGGTATATGGGCTGGCAAATGGCTTTGGTTTTGTTCACATGATTTTACAAATTTAGAAGATCAATTAGAACAATAAATTGAAAGGAAATAAAATCATTGTCCCATAAGTAATTTTTTGGGTACCAACAGCCAATAGGCTTTACCTTTATAGTGCATACATACTTATCTCACAGAGCAAATTTCAGTTGTCCCGAAATATTTCTTCTTTCTTTCATAGTTCTCAAACTTAGTACAAGCAGATCTCCTAAGATAACAGACAAAAGTGTTGTTGTTCTATGACCATGAGGTAATATATTTAAATTCTAAAAAAGTAATCTATTGAAAAAATACAAAATAAAACTACATACAAAAGATCTAGTACATGTACTCGTACTCTTTTTGAAAAACCGCACATAAACTTCTACTGTTCTTTTTGGAAAGAAATTGCGCCACCTAAAGATCCAACTACCAAATAGTACTATGTGATTAATGCTAAAAATAGACAGCTCAAACCAGCTCTAAGTCGTTAATTAACCAAGAGTCCTTTAGCTACTAGTTATTTCCAATAGACAAGTGGTCCCAGTGTTATGGTTAGAAGTGCACCTAATTAGGCATTAACAATGTACTAACTTTAAATCATACGTGTGTAGTTTTTGCTTGCTTTTTAATGCTACTAACTCAATACTCCATATAAAGATTGCTACGGCCATCCCGGCCACTAAATTTTGTGCACTTTTTAGCCAAAAGGTTTAGGACAATGGAAAAGCTTGTCCATTTAAAAGTTCACAGTAGGAGTAGGTCAGCTAAAGTTGAAATTTTGTTCAAGAAATAATGGCCTGGCATGTTGGCCTCATTATTCATATTGAATATTCAGTACGAGAAAGTAAAGAAGGTGAAAATATCCTGGTATGGTCTGCATGACCAAATATTAAACGTTTCCGTTTAAAATCGACTACTAAAACTAAGGACCATCTCAACTAAAAATGATTAATGTTTTCACTTAATCAACATAAATTAGAAGAGATCCAACTAAATACTCATGCAATATGGTTCGAATTTTTGACTTCTTTATCATTAGACTGTCCCCTTAAAAAACCGCTTGATATGATCAAAATTTAAACTTTTCGAAGTATGCTTAAGTTTTCAAGACAATAATATAATTTCCCTTTAGAGAATCAAGATTATTTTTACGTAATCAAAATCCTATTTTACATTGTTTTCCATATAAAGAAGAAGGAAAACAACTCGAGGATGGTTTATTAGTGTCCATTGTCGCGGGACCCCTGAGTATCTCTTCTAATAATGAAGCCAATCGCAAATTTATCACACTATTATTAGTATATACAGCCTATGATGCTTTAGTTGGTAGAATCACTCGCATATATTCATTGATACTCTTAAAATCTCACTAATTGCGCCGTTCGGGCGTCATGACAGTTAGTGACAAATTAGGTGTTCCTCAACCCCAACATAATTCAATAAATCAACTAATTAATCTCAGTTTTAAATTTTAATTAGTGTCAATTATATCACTTCTTTACATTCATTTTGCTAGATCTATTCGGACCATAACATACCAAAAACCACTATAGTTATGCAGTCAATAACGAATTCATATAGACACCATATATGCCCAGAACTAAAGTGAGTTTTTCTTATCCAACTTTATTTATACTTTATTTTCACATGATACGGTACAAGTTGAACAGTGTGAATTCTATCGAATCTCCACAATCCGTCAGTGTATGTTGCAAAAATTATAATTGAATTTGTCTTCTATATAGTGATGATGTAAGAACGAACTCATACATTTTTAGGTCATCTAAAGAGATAATTAAAGGTAACCATTTATAACAAGGGAGATTAGTAATTTGGAAATAAGGCAAGTTATCTACTATAATGTGATAAAATATTTTGGTGTTGTTAAGATTTTACATAGTCAGTGTATATAAGCCGAGTGTTTAACTTTTATATGGGAACAAGGATAACCACTACAACAACAAACAACAACAACCCAGTAGAACCTCATTAGTGGGGTCTGGGGAGGGTAGAGTGTACGAAGACCTTACCCCTACCCCAGAGGGATAGAGAGGCTATTTCCGGGAGACCCTCGGCTCAGAGACAATAGATCTGTAACAACAACATAAACCAGAAAATTAGTATCAGCATCGTAAAATACAACAAATAAATGGAAAGGCCAAAATATGAAAGACAACAAAAATATGAAACACAACAAAAACAAGCAGTCCTAGACAAAACACTATCAGACTAGCCGGTACAGCGAGGAGAAATGCTCGACTACCCCTTAACCTACAACCCTAATGCTCGACCTCCACACCTTCCTATCAAGGGTCATGTCCTCGGAAATCTGAAGCCGCGCCATGTCCTGCCTGATCACCTCGCCCCAATACTTCTTAGGCCACCTTCTACCTCTTCTCGTACCTGCCAGATCCATCCACTCGCACTTCTTAACTGGAGCATCTAGGCTCATCCTCCGCACTTGTCCGAACCATCTAAGCCTCGCTTCCCGTATCTTGTCATCCATGGGAGCCACACCCTTCTCCCGAATATCCTCATTCCTAATCTTATCCATCCTAGTGTGCCCGCATATCCATCTCAACACTCTCATTTCTGCTACTTTTATATGGGAACAGGGATAACCACTCATAAAAGTAAATTTAGAAAAGTTACTTCATTTACGAGGTTAAAATACATTAATAGTACACATTTTTTACAATATATTTATATATATATATATATATATATATATATATATATATATATATATAAGTTAAATCCATTATCTTTTAGGAAATTTTACCTCTTATAGCAAAGGTATATACCCTATTTATTATAAATCAAAACTATTTTAAAATATTATTTTCTATAGCTACCTTTTATATTGTATAGCAAAATAGGTATTTTTTATGGTATACCCTACCATTAAGGCGTGAAATACGCTATTTATGTTTTTTCTCTCTTTCTTTCAGTTACACACGATTTTTTCTCAAAATCTCAGCAAATATTTTCTTCAATCTCTCTCTCTTCCTTCTCTCTCTTCGAGCAAAATTCCTCCTTCTAATCTGGCCGAATACTGGAATCGCTGAACACGATTGCCGAATCTTAATTTTGCTCAAACTAATTAAAATAAGAACACGATTCACTTCTTGAGATGAAATTTTGCTAATTTTTGTGAGGCAGAAGGCGAACAGGAAGGCCATGCTTTGGCACAGGAGAAGCATGGAACACAACCTTCTCATCTAGAAGCATGGAACTTTCTTCTCTTTTTTTTTTTAGTCACATACAATGATACAAATACATTATATTCTGTACAAATACACTCAAATATATTATATTTTTGTATAAATATATTATTTTTTGCATGTATTTATATATTCCCAAGATTTATATTTTTTAATACAGCCGAATATCACTATGTTTTGTGATTTTTTGTTATTTGAATACAGTCGAATTGAATAGGATGAATTAAATACAATGTATAATAGTGAATATTTGTGAATTAAATACAATGTATACAATCAAATTGAATAGAATGGTATATACCCTATTTTCTTGATTTTTTGAATACAACTTAATTCAATGTAGTGAAATTGAATACAATTCAATATTGCCCTTTCCGTTATTAAACACCCGTAATCACTATTTTTTTAGGCGGATTACCTCAATGTATTTATAAATACATTCGCGCGAATACATGGAATACATTATTAAACATCTGTAATCCATGTGTTTTTACCTCATTGTATTTATAAATATAGTCGCGTGAATAAATAGAATACAAAACAATAGCAGCGAAATTTATGTAGAATTGATTTTGTTGAGTTATATTAGGAGTGTATCACGTTAATTGATCCTCTTTCCGTTATTAGATAGCTGGACAGATTTATTTTTAAAGTGATTGTCGTTACTGTATTCATGAATACATGACGCGAATACATTTGAATACAGTCGTGTACAGCTAGACTCCCTGTTTTTAGGCAATTTTTGCTGTTGTATTCATGAATGCAGTAACACGAATACAACGAATACACTATCGTAACAACTGTATAGTAGTTATAGGAAGTAATTATGTATATATTAGCTATATAAAGTAATTATGTATATGTTAGACACAGTAAGTTAAAAATCACTCAATAACAGTAGTTTCAAAAATTAATGTATTTTCAACGGGAATGAAAGACGGGAATTTCTTAGGCCCACAGAAAAGTGGTGCAGAATGGATAACAATTTGATAATTGATACTACGCTGAGTCCTACATATTCGATTCCAATTGCCCCAGCCAACAAAACACATTACCCTTCACACATTATATTATACAGTGGGAGAGAGAGAGAGAGCCAACAAACATTCATCTAACTCGAATACACTCTCTTTGTTAACATCATCCATGGGGACTGATTCAATTCACCGGCGGCCGGCGTCGCAATTCTACGGCTGTATGTCACCGTCGTGCATTCCGGTGCACGACGAATACTCGCGAATAAACGAGTGCCGCCGGCCCCGGGGAGGTGACAGCTGCGCCCGGAGATCGTGGAGAAAGCTGCTGAAGAAATTGGTGAATGAAGGGAAGAATGTGTACGGAAAAAAGACTTTGACGTTTCACTATGATGCTGTTAGTTACTCGCAGAATTTCGACGAAGGATGTAACAAAGATGATTTTCCTCCACGTCATCACCAAGTTTTCAGAGATTGCAGAATTAATGTACAGAAGTAAATAGAGCTTTTATTATTACTATTTTTTTTAATCAGGTATAGAATTGTTATATAGTACTATCTCGATTACAATGCAAGCCTTGGCTGAATTTTTGTCCACATATTCTATCTGTTCTTCTTCTTCTTCTTTTCCTTTTTTTTTTGGGTTTCAATCTGTTTCTCGCTTGAGCATAAAAAAACTTACAATTAACTCGGAATAGTAAGTTACAACTTAAGATGATCAAAAGAAAGAAAAAAACATGGATTCTTGATAGTGTTTATTGGAGGCATTGGGTACTTGTAGATCTATTTCAGTCAATGAGGCATTGGTTCTAAAGTTGACTGGACTTAAAGTTCACCATTAAATATTTATACATATTTAAAATATTTTCTAATACAAATATAAAATTTAAGCAAAAAATATATTTTCGCATATAATACTCTACCTCCGCCCTTGATTATGGTTGTTACGTTGTACACTCGTACTCCTACTCGTTTATGGCAAAATTAATGCTGTCGTATCTGGTTTCTATAGAAGCTGTGGGATTGTAGTAATAGCTGAATTGTTCAATTTCATGATTTCATCCGCACTTACGGCAGGTACTAGGAATGCAGATGATGAGTTTTTTGAGCGACTAGGTCAAAGTGTGAGGTATCTAATCCGTTTTAACTCTCGAAATTTTAGGTGAGAGATTTGGTATTGGCGTCATCACAAATCTTATACTCACTGTGTACTTTTACTAATTCATTATACAAAAAATATTTTTTTATTTCTATTAATGGACATTGGATATCATTTCCTCTATAAAGTATAAAGAGCAAGAAGTCATCTATCACTTTTACTTTGTCATTGAATGGAACACTTAAGGAGAAGTAAATATCTAGACATATAATTTTATGATTAAGATTATTAAATATCCTTCTTAAGGAGTGTGCAAAAACTTTAAAAACACAAATAATATGGACAAAGAGAAATTAACTCTTAAAAACGAGTCACGCTTTAAGTCTAAAAGTTCTCCAGTAAATGTCAAACAGTTTTCACATCAAAAGCTATTAATATTTCAGATTGTAAAATTAGGGTGCGTTTGGTATGAAAGAAAGTTTTTCCTAGAAAATATTTTCATGGAAAATGAGTGATTTTATCATTTATTTTCCCTTGTGTGGTTGGTGAGTGAAAAATAATTTGGGAAAATATTTTCTGATGTTTGGTTAGAGAGTAGAACATACTTTTTAGGATTTTTTATGCTATTTTCCTTACCTCCTTCCCCATGTTCCCCCCCCCCCCCTTTAAATATCCAACGTTTTCAGAACTATTTTCCTTAAGAATTTAATTATTCTTCTAAATATTCATACAAACTCAAAGAAATTATTGTGTTACTTTTTTAAGCAAAAATAACGTTGAAATTTATGCTCCATAACTAAAAAAATACTTTTTTTGGTTGAAAAAGAAAATACTCTTTCTCCAACATGAAAATAAAGTACTCATTTTGTTGAAATGAAACAAAAATACTTTTTCTACATCATGAAAAAAAATACTCTTTCTATTGAAATAATTTTTTTTACTACATTTAGTTATTCTCGATTTGCGTGCGCAGTCCGTGTCCTTCTTCCGGAAGGTTTTATGAGAAAATTGATGAAAATATAAAATCGTGCCTTAAAACTCATTTGAGTTGACTACGGTCAATATTTTGTGTAAACGGATCCGGATCGGTATTTTGACAGTCCCGGTGGGTTCGTATCGTGATTTGGGACTTGGACGTATGCCTGGAATCGAATTCGGAAGTCCCTAACTTGAATTAACGCAATTTGTTAAAAACTAGCAATTTAAAGGTTTAAAGGATTCATAAGTTTGACCATAGTTAACTTTGTTGCTACCTGGTTCGGATTTCGGTTCCGAAATTTGATATAAGTTCATTTCAGTATTTATAACTTGTCTGCAAATTTTGGTACAAAACAGAGTTGATTTGACATGATTCGGACGTTTGGTTGAAAAATTGCATGTTCTTAAGTTTCATTGAAAATTTCATTCGTTTTGGTGGCTTATTCGTAGTTCTATGTGTTATTTTGGTGTATTAATCGAGGGAGTGAGTTCGTATGACATTTTTGAATTTGTGTACATGTTTTGATTGGAGTCCCGATGGCTCGGGTGAGTTTCGGACGCGTGGCGGAGTGTTGAAAGACTAAAGACCTTGTTGGTTCTGGTGCACAGGCCTCAAACCTCGCAATTGCGAGGTCAGGATCGCATTTACGATAATAGAGAGCCTCTGTCAGGTTCGCATTTGTGCACTACTCCTTCACAATTGCGAAAGGGGGCTGGGACAATAGGGATCGCAATTGCGATCAATTGATCGCTTTTGCGAAACTCCAGTGTTCGCATTTGTGAACAAATTATCGCAAATGCGATGACAATAGAGATGTAGGCTTCTTCGCATTTACGAAGCATTTGTCACATTTGCGTGGTTCGTATTTGCGAACCCCTGATCGCAATTGCGACATCTGCGCTTGGACAAAAGAGGGGGAAAATGGGAGTAAGCTCATTTCTTTCAAACTCTCAACCCTAAACACTCTAGAGGCGATTTTTCCAAGCGATTTTCTTTCTAAAATTATTAGTAAGCAACTTTAATCTATTTCTTTTCAATTACCCATTACATTTCATAGGTTTTCAATATCAAAACTAGGATTTTCATGGTAGAAATTAGAAATTTGGGTAGAATTAAATTTTTTTGTAAATTTGCGATTTAGACCTCGAATTGAGGTCGGATTTCAAAACTAATTACATAACCGGGCTTGGGGGTGAATGGATAAATTGGATTTTGGTCTGAATCTCGAGTTTTGACCAAGTGGGCCCGGAATTGACTTTTGATGACTTTTTGGGGTAAAATGTAAAGATCTTAACTATATGTACTACAATTGATTTCTCTAGTATTAGTTGATGTTATTGAGTCGATTTTGGTTAGATTCTATTGGTTTGGAGTCGGATTTTAGAGGAAAAGCCACGGTAGATCTTTGATTTGCTTGCTGAATAAAAGCCACGGTTGAGCTATGTGCTATGTGAAATACATATGTATCGGCGTATATGCGAGGTGAAGAGTGTATATACGCCGTTAAATTTCCTATTTTCATGCTTCCCCGTATGTCATTAAGTAGTTTATTCTATGTCTTAACTGTTACATGCTTTAATTATTTCTTATGCCTTAACTTGCTACTTGTCACTTATTTCTCTCGTATTAAAATATTCGTTTCTTCTATGTATCCATGATTAATTGCTACTTGCCTCAATTGTCTTATTTGTACATTTTAATTGTCATATATTTGGCTTGCCTTGTTGCTTTGTATTAGTTGTAGCATTCGTTGATTTGGTACGAGGCTCCTTCATGTCTTTGCTTTCATATTTCTTTAATCGTAGAGATTATTGTGATTTGAGTTGTTAAATTGGTTACATTTATTGATTTTGTTTATGGATCGAGTTGCATGCCGTAACAAGTGAAATAAGGGAGGATTGATGTTGATATAGTGGGATCGGGTTTCTCGCCGCAACGGATTTTATATGTGATTTTGATATGATAAAATAAGGGAGGAATATGATATTGATTCTGATTATATGGTGGGATCGGGTTGCGCGCTGCAACTGATTTTACCTGTTATTATTGATATTCATATGGTGAATAAGGGAGGATTGTGTTTGTACAATGGGATCGGGTTGCACGCCACAACGAGTGAAATAAGGGAGGATTGTGTTTGTACTGTAGGATTGCGTTGCGCGCCGCAACGGGTTGTGTGTCTTGAATTCATTGTTGTACTGTGTTAGCTTTCGATGCTTTCATACAAGATTCTGATTACTGGTGTTGCTGGCTTTACCGAATTTCGCGTATTGAGTTTAATTTCACAAGTTATCTGCCTTACTTTCCTGTATTCCTTTCCTGTTATTATTATTATTATACTGCGTACAAGTTATTATAAGTGACCCGACTTAGCCTCGTCACTACTTTACTTACAAAGTACATGGGGTCAATTGTACTCATACTACACTCTGCACTTCTTGTACAGATTTTAGAGTCGGTGCCAGAGGAGGTAAGTAGATTTCTTGGATTGACCATCAGACGGAGTCTTGAGGTACAGTTGCTCGGCTTTCGCACCCCTGAAGTCCCCTTCTACCTTATCCTAGCTGTATATTTCTTTTCAGATAGTTTCACTTTCATTCAGACCATTATCTGTATTATTCTAGTCGCTCGTGCACTTGTGACACCAATTCTGAGATTGTATCTAGATATTGCGGATTATCACGGTTTCCCTCACTTTATTTTAGTTTTATTTCAGTTGTTCAGCTTAATTGGTATCAGTTAATTTGATTTTGTTAAAAATAGCTAAAACAACTAGTCTAACGTTGGCTTCCCTAACAAGTGAAATGTTAGGGGCCATCACGGTTCTGAGGGTGGGAAATCCGGATCGTGACAAATTGGTATTAGAGCACTAGGTTGCCTAGGTCTCACGAGTCACGAGCAAGCTTAGTAGAGTCTGGACCAGAGGCTATGGAGTCTAGGAAAATATCACTACTTTCTTACTCTATCGCGTGATTTTATTCTATCATTAATGATTAAACCCTTCTATTATTGTTCTCTCGCAGATAGCGAGAACACGCACTGCATCTACCACCGGACAGGGGCCGGAGCCCCCTGTGGCAGATACTACCAGGGGCAGAGGTCGAGGTCGTGCCAGAGGTCGAGGCAGAGGCAGAGCTCAGCCTAGAGCTCGAGTAGGAGCACCCACAATGGAGCCTCGGGTAGATATTGAGGAGGAGGTTCCAACTCAGACAGTACCCATCAGACCAACTCAAGTTCCGGAGGGGTTCAATGCCACTCTAGTGCTGCAAGACGCTCTAGTCCGTTTGGTGGGCCTTATGGAGAGTGTGGCCCAGACAGGTACATTTTTGGTGGCACTAGTCGTCTCTCGGGCTGGGAGAGGAGCACAAACTCCCGCTACTCATACCCCGGAGAGGGTGGCTCCCTAGTATCAGACTCCAGCAGCCCTGCCAGTTGGGGTAGTTCAGCCGGTTGTTGCGGCACATGCCGGTGATATGCCTGCTTTGTCTTCTGAGGCTATGTTGAGTTTGGATAATTTTACCAAGCTCTTTCCTGTTCATTTCAGTGGTGCATCTTTTGAGGACCCACAAGATTTTCTGGACCGTTGCCACAAGGTGTTGCGTAACATGGGTATAGTGAGACCAATGTGGTTGATTTTGCAGCATTTCAGATGACTGGTTCCGGCCGGATATGGTGGAGAGATTATATGTTGACTAGACCAGCTGGTTCGCCTGCACTTACCTGGGATTAGTTCTCACATCTATTTCTAGAGAAGTTCATTCCTGTCACCCTAAGAGAGGAGTACTGTAGGCAGTTTGAG
This sequence comes from Nicotiana tomentosiformis, assembly GCF_000390325.3. Taxonomy (NCBI): domain Eukaryota; kingdom Viridiplantae; phylum Streptophyta; class Magnoliopsida; order Solanales; family Solanaceae; genus Nicotiana; species Nicotiana tomentosiformis. The sequence continues at coordinate 134,859,154 of NC_090813.1, forward strand.
CAACTTTAGCACGGTATTATGACTGTTACCTAGTACGAGACTCGATTTGTGGACCTAACTCGCTATGTCATTATCTTGCTTCCTACCGAGAGGGAGAGAGTGAGGAGATTTATTGATGGGCTCATTTTCACTCTCAAGATACAGATGGCCAAAGAGACCAGGAGTGATATTTATTTCCAGACGACCGAAGATATTACTACACGGATCGAGTTGGTTCGTGCTCAAGAGAGGGGGTCGGTGTCAGATAAGAGGCCTCGTCACTCCAGTAGTTTCAGTGGTGCCTGATCTGGAGGCAGGTGTACCTTTGGTAGAGGCCATCCTTACAGGCCATTTCATTCAGCGCTTTAGGCATCTCACAGTGCTTCAGGGAGTCGTGGTCCTTATGTGCCTCATTCTAGATAGCCAACCTACAGTGCACCCTCAGCTCCTATCAGTGCACCGCCGATTCATAGCTATCACCGTGGTTATTTGGCCCATTCGGGTCAGCTTCAACAGCCACAACAGTATGATGAGTGTTTTGAGTGTGGTGGTATTGGTTACATCAGGAGGTTCTATCTGAGATTATTGTTCGGCATGCCACAACAGAGTTCTCATGCCATGGTTCCAGCACCGGTTGCTCCACCGCCCGCTCATCCAGTTAGAGGCAGGGGTTATGCAGCCATAGGTGGAGGCCATGCCAGCTAGAGGTCGTCCCAGAGATGTAGTTCATAGTGGTGGGTCCTTGCCTCGATGTTATGCTTTCCTAGCTAGGCCTAAGGCCGAGTTGGCTGACGCTGTTATCACAGGTATTGTTCCAGTTTGCCATAGAGATGCTTCAGGTCTATTTGATCCGGGATCTACTTATTCCTACGTGTCATCCTATTTTGCTTCATATCTGGTTATGCCTCGTGATTCTTTGAGTGCTCCTGTGTATGTGTCCACGCATGTAGGAGATTCTATTATTGTAGATCGTGTCTATCGCTCATGTGTGATTACTATTGGGAGTCTTGAGACTAGCATGGATCTTTCTACTTCTTAATATGATAGACTTTGATGTTATCTTGTGTATGAATTGGCTGGCACCTTATCATGCTATATTGGACTGTCATGCCAAGACAGTGACCTTAGCCATGTCAGGGTTGCCTCGATTAATGTGTAAGGGTACTCCTGGCCACTCTACCAACAAGTTATTTCTTATATGAAGGCTCGACGTATGGCCGAGAAGGGATGTCTAGCTTATTTGGCCTATGTCCGTGATTCTAGTGCGGAGGTTCCTTCCATGGATTCAGTACCAGTTGTTCATGAGTTTCCAGAGGTGTTTCCTGTAGATCTGCCGGGGATACTACCCAACAGGGATATTGACTTTTGTATCGATTTGGCTCCAGGCACTCAGCCCATTTCTATTCCACCATACTGTATGGCCCCGCTGGAGTTGAAAGAATTGAAGGAGCAATTTTAATATTTGCTTGATAAGGGCTTCATTAGACCTAGTATCTCGCCCTGGGGTGTGCCCGTGTTGTTCATAAAGAAGAAAGATGGGTCGATGAGAATGTGTATAGACTATCGGCAGTTGAACTAGGTAACTATTAAGAACAAGTATTCGTTGCCGAGAATTGATGATTTATTTAATTAGCTTCAGGGTGACAAGGTATTTTCGAAGATTGATTTGAGGTCTAGCTACCATCAGTTAAAGATTAGGGCATCCGATGTCCCTAAGACAGCTTTTCAGACTCGGTATGAACATTATGAGTTCCTAGTGATGTTATTTGGATTGACAAATGCCCAGCAACATTTATGGATTTGATGAACCGGATGTTCAAGCCCTATCTAGATTCTTTTTTGATTGTATTCATTGATGATATCTTGATCTACTTCTGCGTGAACATCATCTTCGGATTGTATTTTAGAATCTGAGAGATAGCCAGTTATATGCCAAGTTTTCAAAGTGTGAGCTTTGGTTAGACTCAGTTGCCTTTTTGGGGCATGTTATATCGGCAGAGGGCATAAAGGTGGATCCTAAGAAGATTGAGGTAATTCAAAACTGGCCTAGACCTATTTCAGCTACAGAGATCCGGAGTTTCTTGGGTTTGGCGGGTTATTACTGCCGGTTCATGGAGGGGTTTTCATCCATAGTAGCCTATTTACTAGATTAACCCAGAAGGGTGCCCCATTCAGATGATTAAATGAGTGTGAGTTGAGCTTTCAGAAGCTCAAGACTGCTTTGACTATGACGCTAGTGTTGGTGTTGCCCACAGGTTCAGGATCCTATACATGTGTATTGTGATGCATTTCGTATTGGGCTCGATGCAGTATTGATGCAAGATGGCAGGGTGATTGCATACGCGTCGTGACAGTTGAAGGTTCACGAGAAGAATTACCATGTTCATAACTTAGAGTTGGCAGCCATTGTTCATGCGCTGAAGATTTAGAGGCACGGTCTTCCTTGTAAGAGCGCATCAAAGAGCGTCACTATGATGATACCCATTTGCTTATCCTTAAGGACACAGTGCAGCACAGTGGTGCCAAGCAGGTTTCTGTTGGAGATGATGTGGTTTTGAGGATGCAAGGTCGTATTTGTGTGCCCAATGTGGATGGGCTTTGTGAGTTAACTCTTGAGGAGGTCCACAATTCTCGATATTATATTCACTCGGTGCCGCCAAAATGTATCAGGACTTGCGGCATCATTATTAGTGGAGGAGGATGAAGAAGGATATAGTTGCATATGTAGCTCGGTGTCTAAATTGTCGACAATTAAAATACGAGCATCAGTGGCCTAGTGGTTTGTTTCAGAGGCTAGAGATTACTGAGTGGAAGTGGGAGCGTATCACTATGGATTTTGTTGTTGGACTCCCACTGACTCAGAAGAAGTTTGACGTGATATGGGTAATTGTGGACAGGTTGACTAAGTTGACACATTTCATTCCAGTGGCAGTTACATATTCTTCACAGTGGTTAGCTGAGATCTACATCCGCGAGATCGCCCGTCTTCATAGTGTACCCGTGTCTATCATTTCTGATTGAGGTACGCAGTTCACCTTGCACTTCTGGAGGGTCGTATAACGTGAATTAGGCACGCAGGTAGAATTGAGTACACCATTTCATCCTTAGACTGACAGGAAGTCGAGTGCACTATTCAAATTTTGGAGGATATGCTTCGCGCTTGCGTTATTGATTTCGGGGGTTCTTGGGATCAGTTCTTGCCTCTTGTGGAGTTTGCCTACAACAACAACTACCCGTCGAGCATTAAGATGGCTCCCTATGAGGGATGGTTCGAGCCGTGGGAGGCTCGGTTGTTGGGTATAGATTTGGTATATGATGCCTTGGATAAGGTCAAGGTTATTCAGGATCGACTTCGCACCGCTCAGTCTAGGATGAAGAGTTATGCCGACCGTAAAGTTCATTATGTTGCATGCATGGTTGGAGAGAGGATATTGCTCTGGGTTTCACCCATGAAGGGTGTGATGAGGTTCGAAAATAAGGGCAAGTTGAGCCCTAGGTATATCGGACCCTTTGAGATTCTTGAGAGAGTGTGTGAGGTGGCCTACAGGCTCGCATTGCCACCTAGTTTGTCAGTTGTCCATCCGGTGTTCCATGTTTCCATGATTCGGAAGTATCACGGTGATCCGTCTCATGTGTTAGATTTCAGCTCAGTCCAATTGGACAAGGATTTGACTTATGAGGTGGAGTCGATGGCTATTCTAGCCCGATAGTTTCGATAGTTGAGATCTAAGAGTTATCCTCCAGTTCAAGTACAATAGAGAGGTCACCCGATCGAAGCAGCCATGTATGAGTCTGAGTCGGACATGCGGAGTAAATATCCACACATTTTCACCAGCCCAGGTACCTTTCTATGTCCGTTCGAGGACGAATGTTTGTTTTAGAGGTGGAGAATGTGATGACCCGATAGGTCATTTATAGTTTTACCCTTCATTTCTGTGTTATGAGAACTTGAATTAATTCGTTTAGCCTTCCTCAATTTGTGTGCGCAGTCTGTGTCTTTTTTCCAGAAGGTTTTTATAAGAAAATTGATGGAAATGTAAATCGTGCCTTAAAACTCATTTGAGTTGACTATAATCAACGTTTTGTGTAAACATACCCAAATATGTGTTTTGACAGTCCCGATGGGTCCGTATCGTGATTTGGGACTTGAGCGTATTCCCGAAATTTAATTCTGAAGTCCCTAACTTGAATTAACGCAATGTGTTGAAAACTAGCAATTTAAAGGTTTAAAGGATTCATAAGTTTGACCTTAAGTTGACTTTGTTGCTAACAGGTTCGGATTTCAGTTTCGGAACTTGGTATAAGTTCATTTCAGTATTTATAACTTGTCTGCAAAATTTGGTGCAAAACGGGATTGATTTGACATGATTCGGACGTCCGGTTGAAAAATTACATGTTATTAAGTATCATTGAAAATTTCATTCGTTTAGGTATCAGATTCATAATTCTACGTGTTATTTTTGTATTTTGATCGCGTGAGCGAGTTAGTATGATATTTTTGGAGTTGTGTACATGTTTGGTTTGGAGCCCCGAGGGCTCGGGTGAGTTTCGGACGCGTGGCGGAGTGTTGAATGACTTAGGACCTTGCTGGTTCTGCTGCACAGGCCTTAGACCTCGCAATTGCGAGGTCAGGATCGCATTTGCAATAACAGAGGGCCTCTGTCAGGTTTGTATTTGCAAACTACTCCTTCACAATTGTGAAAAGGGGTCTGGGACAACAGGGATCACAATTGCGATCAATTGATCGCTTTTGCGAAGCTCCAGTGTTCGCATTTGCGAACAAATCATCGCAAATGCGATGACAACAGAGATGTGGGCTTCTTCGCATTTGCGAAGCATTTCTCGCATTTGCGAACCCCAGGTCGCAATTGCGACATCTGTGCCTGGACAAAAGAGGAAAAAAATGGGAGTTAGCTCATTTCTTTCAAACTCTCAACCCTAAACACCCTAGAGGCAATTTTTTCAAGAGTTTTTCTTCCTAAATTCATTAGTAAGTAACTTTAATCTATTTCTTTTCAATTACCCATTACATTTCATAAGTTTTCAACATCAAATCTAGGATTTTCATTGTAGAAATTAGGGATTTGGGTAGAATTAGAAATTTTTATAAATTTGGGATTTAGACCTCAAATTGAGGTCAGATTTCGAAACTAATTACATAACCGGGCTCGGGAGTGAATGGGTAATCAGATTTTGATTCGAATCTCAGATTTTGACCAAGCAAGTCCGATGTTGACTTTTGTTGACTTTTTAGGGTAAAGTGTAAAGATCTTAACTTTATGTATTGTAATTGATTTCTCTTGCTTTATTTGATGTTATTGCATCGATTTTCGTTAGATTCGATTGGTTTGGAGGTGGATTTTAGAGGAAAAGCCCTGGTAGATCTTTGATTTGCTTGCGGAGCGAGATAAGTGTTGGGTCTAACCTTGGTTTGAGGGAATAGGAAACCTTGAGCTATGTGCTATGTGAAATACATGTGTAGCGTCGTATATGCGAGGTGACGAGTGTATATACACCATCAAATTTCCCAATTTCATGCTTTCCCGTATGTCATTAATTATTTTATTCCATGTCTTAACTATTACATGCTTTAATTGTTTCCTATGCCTTAACTTACTACTTGCCACTTATTTCTCTTGTATTAAAATGTTCGTTTCTTCCATGCTTCCATGATTAATTACTACTTGTCTCAATTGTCTTACTTGTACATTTTAATTGTTATATATTTGGCTTGCCTTGTTGCTTTATATTAGTTATAGCATTCCTTGATTTGGTACGAGGCTCCTTCATGGCTTTACTTTCATATTTCTTTAAACGTAGAGATTATTGTGATTTGAGTTGTTAAATTGATTACACTTATTGATTTTGTTTATGGATTAGGTTGCACGCCGCGACAGGTGAAATTTGGGACTATTAAAATTTATATGGTGGGATCAGGTTGCACGTCACGCCACGCCGCAATGGATTTTATGTGTGATTTTGATATGGTGAAATAAGGGAGGAATATGATATTGATTCTGATTATATGGTGGGATCGGGTTGCGCGCCGCAACGAAGTTTACATGTTATTATTGATATTGATATGGTGAAATAAGGGAGGATTGTGTTTGTACGGTGGGATAGGGTTGCACGCCGCAACGGGTGAAATAAGGGAGGATTGTGTTTGTACGGTAGGATCGGGTTGCACGCCGCAACAGGTTGTGTGTCTTGAATTCATTGCTGTACTGTGTTAGCTTTCGATGCTTTCGTACGAGATTTCGAGTACTGGTGTTGGTGGCTTTACCGAATTTCGAAGATTGAGTTTAATTTCATAAGTTATCTGCTTTACTTTCTTGTATTCCTTTCCTGTTATATTATTATACTGCGTACAAGTTATTGTAAGTGACCCGCCTTAGCCTTTCACTACTTCGTCGAGGTTAGACTCGGCACTTACAGAGTTCATGGGGTCGGTTGTACTCATACTACACTCTGCATTTCTTGTGCAGATTTTGAAGTCGGTCCAAGCAGCACTCAGTAGATTGCTCGGATTGACCATCAGACGAAGACTTGAGGTACAACTGCTCGGTGTTCGCAGCCTTGAAGTCCCCTTCTACCTTATCCTAGTTGTTTATTTCTTTTAAGACAGTTTCACATTCATTCAAACCATTATCTATATTATTCTAGTCGCTCGTATACTTGTGACACAAATTCTGGGATTGTATCTGGATATTGCGGATTATCATGGTATCCCTTACTTTATTTTAGTTTTATTTCAGTTGTTCAGCTTAATTGGTATTAGTTAATTTATTTTTGTTAAAAATGATTAAAAAAATTAGTCTAACGTTAGCTTGCCTAGCAAGTGAAAGGTTAGACGCTATCACGATTCTGAGGGTAAGAATTCCGGATCATGACAACAACCAAACATGAAAAAATTAAAAAATATTTTTCAAAAAATATTTTACTGCAAACAAGCTGGGGGACATCTCTCAGAGACTTATAGAACGTTCTTGTAACCATGATTCCTGAAGTGTCAGTACACACTGATTAGTTAACAGCTTTGTCAAAGCATCAGAGATTGTCTCCAACGGCTCCTGCTATTCTCATCAACCTCATTTAAATGTGAAAATCACTAAAAAAAATTTAAAAAATAAGTAAGTACTTTTTTAATTTATAATTTCAAAAGTATAATAAGTGCAATTATAAAAATCTAAAGGCTGAACTCATCAATTTGTCCAATTTCACGGGCGATTACGATAGATCAAAGAATTGTCTTTAATCTATTTTAATTAGTCTTAAAATGTTAAATTTCGAATCACACTTTAAGCCGATATATTTATTTCCCGCACTTCTCCTGTAAATCTTACTAATTTAGTTAGCGTTTGCATAAAGATTTGGTTGAAACTTGAAAAAAGAGTTTTTGAAGTTACGTTGAAAAATAATTTTTAAAAGTTGAAATTGTGTTTGAACATGCATTTACTTGAAAAAAAGTTTAACTTTTGAGAGTAAAAAAAAATAATCACCCAGAAACTACCCTAAATTAGTTTTTGGAAACTTGAATTTTTTAAAAAATTTGAACATATTCCATGAACAAACAATGTTTTTAATTTTGTTTTTTGAAAAATAGTAGCCAAAATCGGCCAAAAGGGTTCTTTGTTTTCATATCAGAAGTTCTCCCCCGTTCATTTTTACTTGTCCATTATGAATTTTGCATGTCCCTTAAAAAATAATAAATAAAATATATAATTTACCATAATATTCATATTAATTAATGTATATTTTTAATAAATTTAAAAAAATAATTTGTAATGAGTAATAAATAGTGCTACGTGATGATTTTTTCTTTTGTAGCCAGGATCCATAAGAAGCGTCAAGTGGCATGTTATATTTTGGTAATTATGAAGTGTCAGTGACATATTGATTAGTTAAACAACTCTGTCGAAATATCACTGCAATTCTTATCAAGTCTCTTTTGGGTTTGAAAAAATTTTCTGGAAAAGAAAAAGAAGTTAGGTGGCCTTTTCTCCTTTCTTGAAAATTATAGAGATATGAAGAAATGTTTTTACTTTCCAAAAAAATACTAAACCATTAGTGTTTTTGGTCGTTAAAAATAGAAAATATTTATGATAAAAGTTTCCCGTCGCAAATTTTCATCCATGTCGATGAATTGTCCGTCACAAATTATGTTGACAGTAGACGTTACTTATATTTGATGTTTTGTGTCCAAGTTTCTGTTAGAGGTAACTATTCCCTTCATTCTGTAAGATATTCTGTAAGTAAAAAGGATTATGGATCAAAACCCATAAACTAAAAATTCTAGCTTCGCCTGTTCTATTAGTATAAAGCATCAAATGCTTGAAATGTATTGCAGCAAGGATTTTACATATAATTCCATTTAGTATGAGTAACATATATAGTACAATACATCATAATTATGATCTCGCTTTGTTACTACATGACAACAACACAATATTTAATCACTGAAACCCCAGTATAACTTTTGTTGGCTTTTTCTGTATGCTGCTGAGTAGTTCTAACTTTTCAGTCATTTGCCTTTATTTTTGGCATTGACTTTTACCTGTAAAAGATCAAAAACCATTTTATGTTAGATAAGCCAATCCGGAACGGTGTTGGCATTGATGGAAGTTCTTTCTGATAGAAGTTTTACGCTATCAAGCATAACGTTCATAAAAATGGAATTAACAACCTGGAAAGTAAGGTATCATACCTACTACAACAAGTTAAAATATACTACAACAACAACGAAAAACCCAGTTTGATCCCATAAATGAGGTTTGGGGAGGGTAGCGTGTACGCAGACCTTACCCCTACCTCATAGAGATAGAGATGTTATTTCCGATAGACTCTCGGCTCAAGAAATAATGAAAATAAAGCACCAAGTACAATAATAGTATAAAAAAAAATTATACTTTCAATGTATATAAGTTAAATCCATTGTTACTACGGGTGAAACTACATGCTCTGTATCTCATATATTTTAAAGTGTTCAGAATCATTTAGTTTAATGAATTAGAAACCAAGGGTAGGAAATAATTGATTAATATTATTGGAGTACAGCCTTTTGTTTTGCTTTGTGGAAAAACCTCTATCTGTAAATAGACACATATTCTGAGGAGCTTTTAAGCAGAAACAACTATTGCTGCTAGAGTTTCAAATCAATTTGTTTATTGAAGTTTGATTCACAATTGCAAATAAAATGAAAAAAGATTTACCTTTGGTTAGATACTACTCTTGCAGGAGTCTCACAATTGTGTGGCTCAGACTGGCTTAACTGCAGATGGATGGGGGCATTCACTTCCCTACTAACTGTGAAGTAATATGGAGTACTGCTGTTTCCATTCACTTCATTTGCATCCCTTGTACCAAAAGCCTGAGAAATTCTTTTTTGACTCATTACTTTTTAGTGGCAGAAGGAATAAGGAAAAATATTTACTCGCATCTACTGTTTAAACCAAGCAAATAAAAGCATTTGGATCATGCACATACGCTTTAATCACTTCATTCTGGTTAAGTAATGTGTTTTCTCACTTTAATAGTGAATCTTATGGTTACACAGGTTAGTTTGGAGTAAACACTATATGCGGATAAGTATTTTCGAAAGAGAAAATTTTGATGTGTCAAGTCCTAGTTAAGAAGCAAACACCTATATATATAAATCCACATTTTCTTGTTGAATGATGTTTACCTTGTGGAAGAGTTCCAAATTTTCTTGATGCATTAGGCTCCCCTGTTTGAGTTAGTAAACATAGGAACACAGTCAAGACATCCGATTAACAATATTTTTAGCAATTGATGAACAATACTGTTATTCTTTTCCAATCTCTTCTTCATGTGATGAAACTTGAAAATTGCTACTACTATTTTGTATACCTTCAGAGATAGCTCTTGAATCTCATCATGTAATATTTGCTCCTGCAACAATCAAAGGACATTAGTGAGTTTTTCAGTTCGCATATTATCGTGTTGCAAATTATCAGTGTCATGTTGATTGCTGACCTTTTTCATACGGATGCCTCTTATGCTCGTTTCTAGTCGATTCTCCAGATTTTGAAGGTCCTTAATAGTCAACCCATAGAGCTGTTCCCCCATGACTTGCCTGGTTTATTAGTCGTAAGGAATTGCTAGTTGATTAGAATTATGCTTGAATATAAGACTACTATCTTCAAGTCTATACACTACCTATGATTTTGTTGCAGTTCCTGTAACTGTTGCCGCAATATTGCTGCCTCTTTCTGCCAAAGCTAGCAAGTAAACTGTGAATACTCATGGATTGTGAAGTGAATGTACAAGTTTCAGTATCAAAAGCATACACGTTAAGTTCTATGGACTTAAGTTCAAGTCAAAATATTTATATAATCTGGCCACTTAAAAAGCACTTGCAAGTCTATATAATAAGCGTTTATTTAGTGGTAGTAGCCAGGAATAATTGATAAGTAATGCAGTTTAAAATACACAAGAGTGAGTTGCTCTAGTGGTGAGCACCCTCCACTTTCAACCAAGAGGTTGTGAGTTCGAGTCACCCCAAGAGCAAGGTGGGGAGTTCTTGGAGGGAGGGAGCCGAGGGTTTATCGGAAACAGCTTTTCTACCCCAGGTAGGGGTAAGGTCTACGTACAAACTACCCTCCTCATACCCTACTAATGGGATTATACTGGGTTGTTGTCGTTGTTGTTGTTGTTAATCAGTTTAAAAAATTCAATTGTGTAAAAACTATTTATACTGTTACTGTGTATAAATTAGACCCTAACTAGACATACTGTGAGGTTTTTGTATAATTCATTGGCATAGCATTGAATTTCTTACTTTTGTTCAGGTAATTTAAACTACTAAGGCTATTACTCTGTGATTATACAACAGTAATGCAAGGGGTGACAACCACTTGCTTGAAACTTAAATTTACTCAAAAGTGAAGTCAGCATTCACAATTTTCAGATTGTTTTCATTCTTAAAAGTACCAAATCTTCCCATGCATTCGCGATTCCCTGGTACTTTCAAATAGGTATACAAAAAGAAAATGTGACATAACATCAAATTGTATTGTTAGTATCGGGAACTCGGGTAGTGCGGAATTTAGCCAAACAACGGTATAATGACAATAACAAAGACAATGGAAGGTGATAATAACGGCAATTAAAGAATATAAAGAAGACACAAATTTAACGTGGTTCGGTCAAGGTGACCTACGTCCACAAGCGGAGAGGAGCAATTTCACTATACCAACAAGAGTACAAAAGAGAGTATAAAATTAGAGTAAATACTCTAATTAATCCCAAATACCCCAAGAGAATAACCTCACAAGATCACTCCAAAGAAAAGGTTCACACAAGTGTTTCCCAACACTCACTCTCTTACAAAATACTCTATAATGAAATAAAGGAGGAGAAAGAAAGACAAGAGTGAAAAGCTCTTGAATTGGTGTGTTTGCAAATAAGGAGAAACTCCTCTATTTATAGCAAAAAATCGTTGGCCTAATAATGGATATTATGTCATGGCAAATGTCATGATCCATAAATTTGTTATAATGGATATTATGTCATGGCAAATGTCATGAAAATTTGGCCATATTACAAATCTCCACCTTGGCCTAATTTCGGCTTATAGTAAATTTGCTCAACCTTCTCCGCAAAAACCCCAATGGGCAAAATCATTCTTCATAAATGCCAATCAAGTTCAGGCAAAGCTTGAACTTGGATACTGGAAGAGGTTTTGTGAACATGTCAGCAGGATTGTCTCTAGTGTTGATCTTCTGAACAGAGACTTTTCTTTCAGCAATGGTTTCTCGGATGAAATGATACTTTATATCAATGTGCTTCGTCCTCTCATGATACATTTGATCTTTAGTCAATTGAATGACACTTTGACTATCACAGAAAATGATAATACCACCTTGGTGTAAACTGAGTTCCGCAAATAGACCCTTCAACCATAAAGCTTCTTTGATCGCCTCGGTCATTGCCATATATTCTGCTTCGGTAGTAGATAAAGCTACTACATGTTGTAATGTAGCTTTCCAACTAATAGCGCAACCCCCGATGCAAAATACATAGCCTGACAGTGATCTTCTTTTGTCAAGATCACCCGCATAATCTGAGTCTACAAAACCAACCAAAGTGTTAGTATTTCTCCCAAACTCCAAACATGTGTTTGAAGTACCTCGCAAGTATCTGAGAATCCATTTCACAGCATGCCAATATGCTTTACCAGGGCAAACCATATACCGGCTTACCACGCTCACTGCTTGTGAAATGTCTGGACGTGTATAAACTATTGCATACATAATACTGCCGACTGCACTGGAATAAGGAACCTGTGCCATGTACCTCTCTTCTTCCTCTGACTGCGGGAACTGAGCAGCTGATAACTTAAAATGAGCAGCAAGAGGGGTACTAACTAGTTTAGCATCTTTCATGCCAAACCTCTCCAAGACTTTCTCCAAGTACTTCTTCTGGGTCAGAAATAGCCTGTTGGCTTTTCGATCTCTTTTGATCTCCATGCCAAGGATTTTCTTAGCTGCTCCCAAATCTTTCATCTCAAATTCACTTTTCAGCTGACTTCTCAAATTGTGAATTTCTGTTAAATTCTTAGCAGCAATGAGCATGTCATCAACATATAATAATAGATACACAAATGAACCATCATTTAACTTCCAGAAGTAAACACAACTATCATATATGCTCCTCGAATAACCATGACCCAACATAAGGAATAAAACCTTTTATACCATTGCCTTGGAGACTGTTTTAATCCGTACAAGGATTTCTTCAACAAGCAAACATGATCTTCTTTTCCTTCAATTTCAAATCCTTCGGGTTGATGTATGTATATTTGTTCCTCAAGTTCGCCATGTAAGAAAGCTGTCTTAACATCAAGTTGTTCTAATTCCAAATCATACATGGCAACGAAGGCAAGCAAGAAACGAATAGAGCTATGTTTAACAACAGGTGAGAAAATATCATTAAAATCAACTCCTTGTACCTGACTATAGCCCTTTGCAACTAATCGTGCCTTATACCTCGCATCTTCAACCCCTGGAATGCCATCCTTTTTCTTGAAGACCCATTTGCAACCAAAAATTCTTTTTCCTGATGGCAGCTTCACAAGAGACCAAGTACCATTCTTGTGGAGAGACTCAATTTCTTCATTCATTGCAATCAGCCACTTGGCTGAGTCAGCACCAGAAACTGCTTTTAAGTATTTTGATGGTTTTCCAATTTCTTCAGTTTCCTGTGCAACTGAAAAAGCAAATGCAACATAATCTCCAAACCTTAATGGTTGTTTACCTTCTCTTCTTGGTCTATGTTTGGCTATAGAATACTCCTCTTCTTCTGGTTCAACTTCAGGAGTCTCAACTTCAGAAATTTCAGCTTCTGTCTCAACTTCAGGAGTTCCAACTGTATTTTGCTCCAAAGTTGATGAGCTTGGCTCAGAAGGAATGCCAATCTCAATCTCCACCTGGTTCTGTGTACTCTTTCCTTTATCTGTATTACAAGAACTAGAAGACTCTTTTCTAGAATGTAACATAGAGAATTCATCAAAGGTTACATCTCTGCTAATTATAAATTTTGGTACCGTGGGATCAGGATACCATAGTCGGTATACTTTCACCCCAGATGTATACCCAAGGAAAATGCACTTTTTAGCCCTTGGCTCTAATTTTCCATCATTTACATGCATGTATGCAGGGCAACCAAATATCTTTAAATCAGAATAATTAGCAGGAGTACCTGACCACATTTCCTCTGGAGTCTTAAAGTTCAAAGGTGTAGAAGGAGCTCGGTTGACAATATAACAAGCTGTAGAGATAGCTTCTGCCCAAAAGGCGTTTATCAACCCAGCATTTGAAATCATGCAACGAGCCCTTTCCAAAAGAGTTCTATTCATCCTTTCTGCCACACCATTTTGCTGAGGTGTCATTCTCACAGTACGATGTCGAGCAATTCCTTCATTCTTGCAAAATTCGTTGAATTCATCATTACAAAATTTCAAGCCATTATCTGTTCTAAGCCGCTTAACCTGTTTTCATGTTTGCTTCTCAATCAAAACTTTTCATTGTTTGAAATTTAAGAAAACATCACTTTTATTTTTCAGGAAATAAACCCAAACTTTTCTTCAATAATCATCAATGAAAGTTAACATATACCTGGCACCACCTTTTGATGGGGTACGTGAAGGACCCCAAAGATCTGAATGAATGTAATCCAAAGTACCTTTTGTTCTATGAATCGCTGGAGATTTGAAGCTGACTCTTTTCTGCTTCCCGAACATACAATGTTCACAGAACTCCATATTTTCGGTACTTTGGCCACATAAGATACCTCTTTTACTGAGGATGGAAAGACCTTTTTCACTCATTGTCCCAATCGCATATGCTACAATTTGGTGATGTCAGAATCTGATTTATCTGATATTGAAACTGCAGCAGCACCTGTAACAGTAGATCCCAAAAGAGTATACAACGTACCAGATCTGCGTGCTTTCATGATCACAAGAGCACCATGAGAAAATTTCAGAACTCCACCTTCACTTGTGTACTTGCACCCAAGAGATTCTAGAGTGCCCAAAGAGATGAGATTTTTCTTCAAGTCAGGAACATGTCTAAACATCGGTGAGAGTTCTTACCACACCATCGTGCATTTTGATTCGGACTGTACTTTTTCCAATAACTTTGCAGGCAGCATTGTTGCCCATCAAGACAACTCCACCTCCAATAGATTCATATGTGGTAAATAAATCCTGACTGGGACACATATGATAAGAACAACCCGAATCTAAAATCCACTCATTATTAGATTTGAAACTATTATTAGTTGCTAAAAAAATAGTTCCCTTAGTCTCATCAGCAGCTACACTTGCTTCGGCAGTGTCAGTATTTTTGTGCTTATTTTTTTTCTCTATATGCTTTTCTTTGTTTTTCAATTTAAAGTATTCAGAAATAATGTGACCTTTCTTATGACAATATTTGCACATGACATTTCTGTATCTGGATTTTGACCTTGATTTAGGTTTCTCACTACTTGAATCTTTCTTATTGGATCTACCTCTTATGAATAAGCCTTCCCCTTGGTTCCTACTAGTTTCTCCAGTAATATCTATATCTATTTGTTCTTTTGATTTCAAAATAGATTTGATATCTTTATAAGAGATATTATCCTTTCCATAAAGGATAGTATCTCTTATATGTTTAAACGACTAGGGTAAGGAAACAAGCAATAACACAGCTTGATCCTCATCTTTGATTTCAGCATCTATGTTACTTAAATCCATAAGAAGAGAATCAAAAGTATCAAGATGAGTAAGTATAGAGGTACCTTCAGCCATACAAAAAATGTAGAGTTTTTGCTTTAGGTAAAGCCTGTTTTCCATTGTTCTTTTGATATATAGGGTTTTAAGTTTTTCCCATATGCCTTTGGCTGAGCTTTCTGTTGCAATTTCACGCAAAATCTCATTTGAAAGATTTAAAATAATACCTGCTTTTGCCTTTTTGTCTATGACGACAAACTCCTCGTCCTTCATTTTATCTGGCATCTTCTCCTTTCCTTGAAGTGCCAAATCTAAGCCATCCTGAATTAGGATAGCTTCTATCTTTAATTGCCACATTCCGAAATTTGTACTTCGGTCAAATTTCTCAACATAAGACTTTGTTAGAGTCATTTTGGCTATTTAAAATAACCTGGTTAGATCTGGCTCTGATACCAATTTATTAGGATCGGGAACTCGGGTAGTGCGGAATTTAGCCAAACAACGATATAATGGCAATAACAAAGACAATGGAAGGTGATAATAACGGCAATTAAAGAATATAAAGAAGACACAAATTTAATGTGGTTCGGTCAAGGTGACCTACGTCCACAAGCGGAGAGGAGCAATTTCACTATACCAACAAGAGTACAAAAGAGAGTACAAAATTAGAGTAAATACTCTAATTAATCCCAAATACCCCAAGAGAATAACCTCACAAGATCACTCCAAAGAAAAGGTTCACACAAGTGTTTTCCAGCACTCACTCTCTTACAAAATACTCTATAATGAAATAAAGGAGGAGAAAGAAAGACAAGAGTGAAAAGCTCTTGAATTGGTGTATTTGCAAATGAGGAGAAACTCCTCTATTTATAGCAAGAAATTCTTGGCTTAATAATGGATATTATGTCATGGCAAATGTCATGATCCATAAATTTGTTATAATGGATATTATGTCATGACAAATGTCATGAAAATTGGCCATATTACAATTATGAATGAAGGATTTTAATTTGTGATTGGTTCTTTTTAGAAATCTCAGCAGAAAGAGTGACTTGACTTATCCAAAAGACAAATAGCCCAAAATAACCTTCCGTCACAGAGTATTTTTTGAAGGTTAATAACTTAATACATCTGTCTAGTTCATTCCCCTAGTTATGCAGCCAAATGATGACAAAGGAATCAACTTCCATCCTCCTTCTGTCAATCTTCCAATTTCAGTGCCCATTCTTACAACAAACATTAGCTAGAAATCAATCTGAGATTCTGGTACTATCCCTTATCTAAGAGCAAGTCGGTATAGCTTCTCACTCTTTCACATTTCCCACACAGTTCCTCTGGATTTTGAATAGTATCCAAGAACTTCTGTTTTCGACTATCTAGGAAATCACTAAATGAGAGTAGATTAGTTTTACTTTATTTTAAGTTAAACTCTTAGATTCAGTAATATATTAATATACACAATATCTTATATGATGGATAAGAAGAAAAAGTTATCAGAGAATTGTTGTCCAACTAGATTCTAAAACTAGTTATTCCTCTCTTAAATATATACTATATAAGAGCTTCTGAAATCAAAGATACATGCTAACACTATGTATAGTTTCCTCCTCCATCTTTCTGGTCACAGAAACCACATAGAAAAAGGATGTATTCTTCTTGAAAATTGAAGACTTTTTTTAATTCTTACTACCTCTCCGGAGTCTCAATTTCACTTACCTTACTGAGCTGAAGACGTCTGTATTACGATGTTACCAAATGATTTAATCACACATTGGATGTGCGGACTAGTAAGCAGAGGCAATTCTAGTCTAGAGTTTATATATAGTCAGTGAATTCAGAATGATCCGTTTTATCTATACACATACACAAGCAACTCTTTTTTGTTTGCATATGTACTTGTGGATCGATCAGAAAGTAATAAGGTGAGTTAAACTCTCATTGGACTGCTCTAGATCCGCCTCTGCTTCTAAGATTAGTATAGTGGGTTAAGTAAACCGCGGGATGCCTCTGCATCTCTTTCTCTTCAGTATATCTTTTCAAGATAGATTGACGATGAATTTATAAAATATTTTAAAAGGGGATGCACCACGTCACATCTCAGCCATACTGTTCGACCAAGACAAACGAACTACTTTTTAATGGAATCATGTGAAACAACATTTGATCATGGAAAAGAGATCATATGCAACTATATGTGTGCTGGGTTTCAGAATGCAGCTATCTTTCAGTATCTGACTTATGGGCACTACATTTCCTTGGCTAGCTGATATTCAAAAAAAGAGCTCATGTCTAACAGCCTGTATCTTTCAGCAATTTCCATTTACATTTGGACATCCATATGGCCCCAGGATTTACACTTCAACTGACATCCAATAACCTAAATCATTCACTACATTAATTAGGTGTAAATATTGGTTCATATAGCAAAGATTTGTACTTCAACACACAACGGCAGAAAGTACTCTTCAGATGTTGTTCATGTCTGCTTCTTTCTCTGACATAATTCCATTAAAAAATAGTTCGTTCCTCCTGATTGTACAGGACTTAGACTAGGGGTGAGCGTCCGGGCAGTTCGGAATATGAAAATTTCGGTTTGGATATTCGGTTTTCGGATTATATAAATGACAACCGAAATCCAATCCAAATAAGTTAGGATTGGATCAGATTTTTTAAGTTCAGTTTTTGATTAATCGATTTGGATATTTCGGATTTTCGGTTTTGAGCCTATAAGTTTAGATGTTTTTCTTCTTACAAAAATGAACATCCAAATAAAGTATTCATGTTAAATTACCTAAAAGTTCTTCATTCTCACGGCAACCATCCAAATAAAGTATTCAAGTAATAAAATCATTATCAAGAAAATACAACAAAAACATTAATATGCCGATAAGAAGTAGTAATAGTAAAACTATGTTCAAATAGAAAGTATTCTAACAGTAACTTAGTAATTAATATTGATCGAATATATGAGATAATGTCTAATGTGTAGGGTATTGGACTTGTTACTATTGACATATGGCTAATGGACTAAATATAACGTATAAAAATTTCGGATTTTCGGATATCTACAAATCTGAAGTACCAAATCCAAAATCCAATCCAAAATCCAAACCAAAAATCCAAAAAGTTCGAATTTCGGGTTTGCCCAAACTATGCCCGCCCCTAACTTAGGACTACCCGAGCGAGAGATTGAAAACGCACCAACCTATTTCTATCAAGAAAATCTCTGTGATTCAGCTCTTAGAACTGTTGCCTATGTTTTTTTTTTTTCACATTCCTTGTGTGGATCTAATAGGAGTATAGAGGAGTAGTCAAAGGGATGGTGATATTCTAGTTTAGATGTTGAAGTATTGGTTTTTGCCAAAGAGCCCTAATTCAAGTAAATCAGTTCTCTTGAGTTAATTTCGCATATGATCACTGACTTTTTCCCACTATAACAGTAAAGTCACACAACCATCTCAAAAATATGACAAGATGCAAATTTCTAGCACGTATATACCGAAATTTTCAAGCACATGCAGAAATGAGTAGTGTGATGAAAATATTACCTTCAGTTCTGAAACTGGATTTTGCAATTGGTGATGCTCGTCTTTCGTTTTATTGTATCGTTCAACAACTGATTTCATACTGGTATTTGAAAAGGGGTAAAAAACTGGTCAATTAATTGTATTGTTTATATATATATATATATATATATATATATATATACTGACGATAAAACTTATCCCACCTAGTGTTTTGAAAGTTACAGAAATATGAAAGTGAACTAGATAGAATAACTACTCCAAATATATTAACGACATTATTGATCTTTCTTTCCTTTCCCAAGCAACTAATATTGTTAATTTCAATCTTGTATGAAGCTAACGATTAATGCTGTTGTACTTTCATTTCTGTTTCACCGTTGTTTTTCTCTAGTGAAGTTTTCCAATATTCGCATTCTGCTATTTTCATGTCTCAACTTAAGAATGTCTATTGGTTAAACACTTGCAACAGACCAAAAATTCTGAATTGTGAGAATACAGTTTTTGATAATAAAATAAAGAACTTTTATTTATTTATGTGAAATCATAGATGTATTCACGATTTAAGTTTGATAGATTTAATCTTCGTAATCTTACCATTGAATACATTATACTTTTCAAATTATGGGTCAAAACAATATATATGCTTCATATCGAAATACTAAGATTGATTAGTTGAACACATTGATTATATATACAACATCTGCCTCTTGTTTGGAAATAGTCATGTTTCCTGTAACGCAGGAACACATTCCTTTTTTCATTCTAGACCAATATTTTTTTGCTATGGGTAAATGATAACGTAGAAATTGGAATATATATATTTGAATACTTGTAATTCAAAATACAAAATTTGTTGAGATAAGCTAGGATAATCTTCTACCGATAGTATATATAGTATCAATCTCAACCTCTTCCAATTGTCGTACATGATATATATATATATATATATATATATATATATATATATATATATATATATATATTAAAGGATGACTCCTTCTATGAATGAATATACACTGAATTTATCCGAATCCCTCAATTCTTAAACAGCATACATAGCAAGATGAGGGTGAAGTTAAGCAGGCTCATGTTAGTAAATTTCCCTAAATGTTGGCTAATTAACTTGGATTACTAGCTACACTTATCCATCCATTCATTCTTATTAGTCTATTCTAAAAGGGACGATACACTACTATATTTAGAATTAATTTAACTTTAACTTTCTCGTTTATCCAATTTACCCAAGAAGCTTTTGTAGCCGCACAAATTGAGAGCCCCACAAAAGCTTTTGCCCTTAAAATTTTAAAACCACAAGTTTTAAAACCTTTCCTTTTTTTACTTAAACTCTATGTCGTCGAGTCAAACTACGTCACATAAATTAAAAAGTAGGGAGTATGATGGAAAAAATAATATCCCATCCAGGAATAATATCAACGATAAATAATAATGACACAAGAGAGTAACAATGACACCAAATCTTTTAACGGGGTAAAATACAATATCCGAGAGGATCAATATAATACCACTATAATATTACAACTTTGTAGTGTCAAAAGACTACTACAACTCAAAAGAAATAACATTCTTTATTTTAAATATTTCACCACAATATTACTCCCACTCTATTTTCTTCTGTGGATTATTCTCACAACTCTAATACTTCTCTCTTATTTTTGGTGTGATTGAACTGAAGAAACAAGGCCTCTATTTATAGTAAGAGCTGCCGTCCAAATAGCCAATGAAAATGGCTTGTTGCTGATTTGGTCATGCAATTTGCATGTGTAATTTGCCTATAATTTGTCAACAAAGTTAGGCATCTACCATCGCATTTTTTTTATTTTCTTCAATATGGGCCCAATATCTCCCTTAATTTTGATTTTTCTTTTTCATTCCAAGACTTGATCTCAACCTCTGAAAATTCTCAAACTTAAGAGGATTTGTAAAGATATCTGCAGCCTGATCATGAGACTTCACATATTTGAGCTCGACTTCCTTTTTAGCAATGCATTCTCTGATGAAGTGATACCTTGTATCTATATGCTTGCTTCGATAATGATACACCAGATTATTGGCAAGTGCTGTGCGGATTTGTTGTCAATACAAATCTCTGTAGCTTCAATTTGTGGCAAATTGAGCTGCTTCAATAATCTTTTCAGCCAAATAGCATGACATGTACAAGATGTTGCTGCTATATATTCAGCTTCACAAGTCGAAAGAGTAACAATGGATTGTTTCTTTGAACTCCAAAAAATAACAGAACCACCCAAGAAAAACACAAAACCAGTTATATTTTTTCTATCATCAAATCTCCCGCATAATCACTATCACAAAATCTCATAAGGTTGAAGTCATTAGAAGAAGAATAAAATAACCCAAAGTCGATCGTACCTTTTAGGTAACGAAGAATTCTTCTAGTGACTTTCAAATGAGTGGAGGTAGGAGCTTTCATGAAGCGGTTTACTACTCCAACTACAAAGAGTATATTTAGTCTGGTACAAGTCAAGTACCTCAAACTTAGCACAAGACTTTTAAAAAATATGGGATCCACTTTTTCTCCTTCATCAAACTTGGATAATTTTGTCCCACTCTCCATCGGTGTGTTCACGGGGTTGCAATCGAGCATGTTGAGCTTCTTCACTATCTCTTTTGTATAGCTTTCTTGAGAAATAAAAATTCCATCCTCCATCTGCTTCACTTCTAGGCCCAGGTAGTCTGACATAAGTCATACGTCTGTCATCTCGAACTCGCGGGACATATCTTTCTTAAAAGCTTCAAACAAACTTGGGTTATTACCCGTAAAAATAAGATCATCAACATAAAGACAAACAAGCAAGATCTCTCCATTAGTATGAATTTTAAGATAAAGAGCATATTCATGGAGACAACGAGTAAACCCATTATTTTAAAAATACTTGTCGATGCAACTATTCAATGCTCGAGGGGCTTGCTTCAATCTATATAAAGCTTTGTTCAACTTCAACACTTTATCTTCATAGTTTTTGACCACGAAGCCTAATAGTTGTTCAACATAGACTTCTTCTTCAAGATAGCTATTCAAGAAGGCTGGCTTGACATCTAGTTGATGGATCTTCCACTTCATTTGTGCCGCCAAAGAGATCAACAAATGAATTATCTCCATGGGACAACAGGTGCATAGACTTCTTCATAGTCAATGCCTTGCCTTTGCTTGTAGCCTTTAGCCACAATTCGTGCCTTGTATCTCTTCACATCTCCATCAATATTCTTCTTTGTCTTATAAACCTATTTTACTCCAAATGCTCGATGACCTTTGGGAAGAGTTGTTAACTCCCAGGTGTTGTTCTTCTCTATTGACTCGATCTCCTCCTCCATGGCTTATCTCCACCGTTTGTTTGTAACAGCTTCATCAAAGTTCATTGGTTCACTGTCAGCAAAGAGATAATATAAAAAATCAAAATTAGTAACTTCTTCTGTGTCCTCATATAGCTCTTGAATACTCCTTGTCCTTTGCGGCTGTTCATTTGAACTTTCTTGAGAAGAGGGAGATGCAACATTTGTTGGAGAAGGAGGTAGAGTTGTATCCTGCACAGGTTCCATGGTCTTTGGTTCTTCTTGATCACCAAAGTATGGAAGAAAATCATATGAAGTTTCTTCCTGAGCTTCCAAGATTCATGCCAATTCTTCATCAAATTAAACATCGCGACTAACCAACACCTTATCGCTGCTTGGGTTGTATAACTTATAGCCTTTTGAACTTGTATCATAGCCAACAAACACATGCTTGGCACTTTGATTGTCAAGCTTAGCTCTCCCTTGTTGTGGCACATAAGCATAGGCTATGCTCCCAAATATTCTCAAGTGTTTGATACTTGGTTTTCTTCCACTCCATACTTCTTGAGAGGTTTGATCTCTAACATTTCTTGTTGGAGACCTGTTGTTCAAATAAACTGCACAAGAAACAGTTTCGACCCAAAACTCCCTGGGCATACTTTTAGCTTTCAACATACATCTAGCCATATTAAAAATCGTTCGATTCTTTCTCTCTGCAACTCCATTTTGTTTGGGTGAATAAGGTACTGTTAGAGGGCGACGAATTCCATGAAACTGACAAAACTCATTATATTCTTTTGAAGTGAATTTGCATCCTCTATCAGACATTAAAGCTTTTATTTCATAGCCACTTTCTTTTTTCACAATTATTTTGAAATTTTTAAAAGCAGCAAAAGCTTTAGATTTTTGGTTCAAAAAATGAACCAGTCTTTCTACTAAAGTCATCAATGAGGAGCAGAAAGTATTTAATTTTACCATAGGATGGAGGATTGATTGGCCCATACATCAGTGTGAACAAGCTGGAGCATTTTGGTTGATCTTGACATGGCCTCATTTGAAAAACTCCTCCTTGCATGTTTTCCAAGAAGACAATCTTCACACAATTGATTGGGATGGTTGATTGATGGTATCCCATGCACCATGTTCCTTTCTCCCATTGATTTGAGTGCTTCAAAATTCAAGTGCCCAAATCGTATGTGCCAATACCATGATTCATCTTGCACATTAGCCTTCAAACACTTTGCATAAATTATCTTAAGATTCAGAGAAAATAATCTATTCTTTGCCATATGCACTTTAACAATTAGAATTCCACTTGAATCTCTAAGCCAAATATGCATATTTTTCATGTGGATGTCATATTCCTTTTCAAGAATTTGGCCCAAACTCAAAGAAGGGGCTGAAGTTCGACGCAGAGCTTTTTGGTTGTTAAGTTATAACACGACTGAGCAACATCCAACAACGTAAGTCCTTCTGGTTTGCACTAAAGTGGCTTAAGTAGCCCTTGGGAGATGGGGTCCCAAGACCATCTCTTCGAGGACGTAGACAAGGGGTCCCATCATGGGCGATCTGAGAAGAGAGATGCAGAAGAAGATGTCTTCCTCAACGAGTCAACCTTCCTTCACTCTGCAATAGCCCGACGACTCTTCTCTTCACAAGTAGGCTTGGCGCAACGCTTAGTCGATTTTCAAAGCTGGAAAAGATGCAAGAAGACTGATGAGGCGCTGGAGTGAAGTGATTCCCGAGTGGGAATGGTGAACAGAGTTAGACTACTAAGCCCTTATTTGAAGGACCGGTCTTAAAGTGAAGTGCAAGACTAGCTGGACCCGGACTGACTAATCGCTAACATCCCGGGTTCTCTCGGGATCGGGAGAACTCTCAGTTAAGTATGACATTCAGTAAGAAGTAAGTCAAGTTCTATTAGCTCTTCTAACTTTTCTTAGAGTCGTCAGTCTGTGATGCATTGAGTTGAGAGTCAAAGGATAAAGGAGTAGAAAACCTTATAACTGAAAAAAATTCGAGTGAAAGCCAGCTGCGACAAGCTGAAAGAGTTTCGGCAGTTACACTTTCTGTCTCGCGTAAAAAAGAGAGTTTTAATTTTGGCACATAATAAACATCTTGAATTAACTTGTGGTCACCATTTTTACAGGAGATCAGAATCGTATCTATCCCTTTGATTTGAATTTTTGAGGTATCTCCAAAAGACGTATTATCTCTCACCGTTTTATTGATCTCCACAAACTTCTCTTTGCGTCCACACATATGATTGCTTGCTTCATTGTCCAAATACCACGCGCTACAATCATCCATGTCTTCTTCCTTGAATGCCAGCAACAACGTTGACTCATCATCTTCTTTCTTGTCGTTAACAAGGTTAGCTTTTTCTTCAACATCGCTACGACATTCCTAAGAGTAATGGCCAAATTTATGACAATTATAACACTCAATTTTTAATTTGTCATACCTTTTGTCCATTATTTTCTTGGTAGTAGCCATGTCCTCTTCCTCCTCTATGTCCACGACCATGACCTCTGAATGTTTGGTGGATTTTAACTTCATTGTTGAAGTTGTTACCGTTACTTCTTCCTCTTCCATGACCGCCACGGCCTCGTCCTCATCCCTTCCCTCGATAGCTTTTTTTACCTTAAAGGATGCCTGAGTTTTAAGAAATTACTCCAGCGACACTTCTTGTCTCCTCTTGATCTTTTCTTCATAGGCTTGTAAAGAACCCTCCAACTGCTCCACCGTCATAGAGTCTAAATCTTTAGACTCCTCAATAGCACACACCGCAAAATCGAATTTAGGTGTTAAAGTGCGAAGGATCTTTTTTACCACGCGGACATCTTTTATATCCTCCGCATATCTTTTCAATTGATTTACAATAACCTTCACTTTTGAACAATAATCCGCAATGCATTCAGATTCTTTCATTTTTAAAACTTCAAAATCAACCCTTAGAGTTTAAAGTTTTACCTTTCTCACTTTATCAACTCCTTGGGGAGAATTTAGTAAAATCTCCCAAGCTTCCTTTAAGGTGGTAGCATCTGCCACCTTCTCAAATATGGCGTCACTCAAACATTGGTGGATAAGAGTGAGAGCTTGTCGATCCTTCTTCCTTGTCTTTGCCAAGACATCTATTTCATTTTGAGGCAGAGTTTTCTCATTATCGGGTTTTGCATATCATCTATCTATGATTTTTCACACATCCTAGGAGCCAAGAATGGATTTCATACGTAGACAACATTTCTCATAATTATCTTTTGTGAGACAGGGGTACTAAAAAGACAGCGGACCATTATTCGTCATGGTTCTGATACCACATTGTTGGGAAAAATAATATCTCGCCCAGGAATAATATCCACGATAAATAATAATGATACAAGAGAGTAACAATGACACCAAATCTTTTAACGGGGTAAAATACAATACCCGAGAGGAGCAATATAATACCACTATAATATTACAACTTTATAGTGTCAAAAGACTATTACGACTCAAAAGAAATAATATTCTTTATTTTAAATATCTCACCACAATATTACTCTACTCTATTTTCTCACAGACTAAAATAGTATGTGGATTACTCTCACAACTCTAATACTTCTCTCTTATTTTTAGTGTGATTGAAATGAAGAAATAAGGCCTCTATTTATAGTAAGAGTTGCCGTCCAAATAGCCGATGAAAATGGCTTGTTGCTGATTTGGTCATGCAATTTGCATGTGCAATTTGCTTATAATTTGTCAACAAAGTTAGGCACCTACCATCCCATTATTTTTTCTTTCCTTTTTGTTTTCTTCAATATGGGCCCCATATATGAAAAAGGATTTAAGTTATAAACACTATGTAATTTAATATATTGTGCACGTTAGTTATCATTTTTATATAGTTTACCAGCTACCGTAACACTTACCATAAAGATTTACCTAGTTAATAACCTTAATTATACGTCACTTGATTATGTAAGTATTTTTTAGACTATCAATGTATAGCTCCTAAACTCTCATAAGTTAATATTTTTAACGTGCAAGTCACCTTAAAGGGAAATCATTTGAGTAGATTTAGTTTTTAGAGCTTGCATTATAGTGCAACGCTAAACAGTGCACTATGTATATGCTATATAATGATGTTTCTTAGGTTTAATATTTGTAGAATATGGTCTCATGTAGAACTTTAGGTTTTAGGTATGGAATTATCAATGTTCATTCTGATAAAATGTTAGAAAACTGGATAGAAAATGGTACTTCCACAGTTTTGTCAGTTAACAGGTTTTATCATTTGCTTTTTATGATTAAAGGGAGATTAAGGATAAATAAGTTCCTTTTCGAAGCATCAATTGCATAACCCAATTTTTTGCTTATACTTATAATTCACGAGTTTGAGCAGTGTAGATGCATGTATTAGGGTAGGCTGTCTATGGTGGCAGAGCCAGAATTTTTGTTAAGGGTGTCAAAATATATAAAAGTAAATATATCAGGAAATAAAGGGGAGTCAATACATAATATATATACATATAATTTATTTTTTTACCTAGCTACACAGTGCATTTTTTCCGCGAAGGGGTGCCATTTGACACCCATTCCTATAAGGTGGCTCTGCCACTGACTGTCTACATTAATTATACCCTTTGGGGTGCGACCCTTCCGCGAATCCTATGTTAATGCGGGATACTTTATACACCGAACTGCCTCTTTTTTTGCCTTTTTTTCTTATGATCATGGACAAACCATCATAATGCTATGTATCTGAGTATCTGACCCAAATCTAAGCAGCTTCGTGTTATCTCTTCCTGTCCTAAAGAAAAATGACTAAATCTGAACAAATTTCTCCATTTATTTCCTTGTTTTTGACGAATTAGGAACCCGTGTATAACTGAGAAGGGAACAATAGCAGAAGTAATATCCTTGAAGAACTGAAGGAGAAAAAAAATAAAGAAGACCGTTCAGTAAATAATTATACAGTTTAATCTGTGTTCCTGTGATAAATACATATATAATCTATGTTGCTCGAATTTTTCAAAAATACCATCAAGTATGTATAAACACACACACACACACACACATATATATATATATATATATATATATATATATATATATATATATATATATGCTACAAGCTATAGATTTTTGGAGTATGGTACATGCGCGGCAGCGTTTTTAGAAAGACCTGACCAACATATAGTCTGTGTATAATACATGTATCACTTAATTTTTTTTTTTTTTTGTATTATAGTTAAGCTAGCTCAAATTAAGCTGTCATATTATTAGTGAATATTAGCCCATGATCTCATCAAATTAGCAAAGAGAGACCCTCAAGCTACTTAGCATATAAGAACACAAGAGATGTATTATTTGTAGTTTTTTTTTTAATTTTTTTTTATTATGACCAGAAAATAGAGAACTGGTTAGGAATATTCAATTGCAAGTTGAATGGTAATGGACAAGAAGGCAAAAAGCAATTATTCAAATACTCAATTTACCTAGTGCTTACCACATTATATACAGCATAGGATTCGAAAAAAAAAAAGAATATCATAAACAACAAAATGAGATACTATGAAAATGAAAAATAATTACCTTGTGTTAGAAAATTCATAGAGCTTTTCTGTACTTGAGAAAATGATCAATCCAACTTGTGCATCACAGAGGATAGCCAACTCCTTAGCTTTCTTCAACAATCCATTCCTTCTCTTAGAGAAAGTCACTTGCCTACTTGATGAGTTATCAATTCTTCGGATCACAATCTTTCCCCTTCCCATCTTATCTTGCTAGGGTTATCTCTACAAAAAAAAAGGATTAATTAGAGAAAGAAAAAACCAATGGATTAAGAGAATATTAGGTATTTTAGGTTAAAAGTAAAGTGTGAAGGAAAGGAAAGCTAAGTAAGCATACTTGGGTTTGTTTGAGCTTTATGGAAATTAAACAAAGTCTTTTGGTGAAGTTTGGCCAAGGGTTTGCCTCACATCAAAGTCAGGAAAAGAGCTACTTTTATAAGCCAATGAGAAGTCTGAGACCCCATCGTAAGCACTATTGAGATAAAAAAAAAAAAAATTGTGCAACTTGGTCATTTAAATATACTGCTCCCTCTCCTCAAAATTGAGGACTAAATTTATTACTGAAATATTTGAAATTCAATAAAAACAAAAAATGATTACTACTTTTTTTTTTTTTTCAAACTTCAATTAGTGGAGCCTTAATTAAGTTAGTTGTTTAATAGAGAAATAAATGATGGTTTATAAACACTTCTTTAAATAAGGGAATTAAACGTCTTTAGTAAGAAGTATGCAAAACCTTTAAAGATAAATGACAATACAGATAGAAATAATAGTTATATTAAAATATTTAAGTATAGATTAATGATTTAAAGAAAAATAAATACTCTCGTTAGAATCCACCAATATACGCTAAACGTTAAACTATTAGACTGTCATACATAAAACTAAAATTCCTTTTGTTAGACTTTACTTTTGTTTTGCTTTTTAAAATTTCGCTAGAACTACATTTTTTAAAGTTCGGAGGAGTGGCACCCCATTTGATGGCGCCGTCGCCGTATAAATCACTGACGCGTGGGGAATCCAAGTCTTTCCTATTTTTTCCTAAAAGTGGAAAAAGTATTTTCCCATTTTGAGTAACTTCATCCTTAAACTATCTGCAAAAGACAAACATTTTAGGACCTCATCCGACTCTTAATTATTTTAATAAAAATCAGTGTTCTTTGGCTACTTTTAAGAGTTTTCACGTGACCTTACTCGTAATACATGTTTCGCCCTTTTAATGTTGTTTTCTTTCAGTCCATTAGTCCAATTTCTTTTGTACTATGCCTTTTGTTTTTACTCCCAAAATTTCTTCTTCCTCCTCTTTTTTCCTAATTCTGGCACAAAAAATGATTGGAAAATACCTGTTTAAAAAATGAGGTAAGTTCAAAAGATATCTGTCTATTGGGAAATTGTGTTTTCTATTTTAATATTTTGCTGAATTAAAGTCAAATCTATGACTATGGGAAGAAAATGAGATACATATTTAATTCTAATGAAATTTGTAGCTAGTTGAAGGGTGTCTTTCCATCAAAATGATATATATCAGAGTGAAGTAACTGATAGTAATAATTTGTTAACCATGGACAACAATGTGCGGACCTAATTCTTTTTCATAGGCCAATTACATGAAATTTCCTTTTTAATAATTAGTGGTAGATGAGAAAATATGTCACCGAAACAATATCGAGAAGACAATATTTTATTATATAAAACAGTTACATGACCTTATGTATTCATACAAGATTTTGATTGACTAATACAAGAGTCCTAATTCTAATAAACTTATACTAAGTGATCGAGTAGTTATCAAGTTTGTTAACCCGATCATTATCTTCAACACTTCCCCTCAAGCTAGTGGGAGGTGAGTTCACTACATCTAGCTTGTCTCGAAAGAACTGGAATTGGTCCTTGCCAAGAGCTTTTGTATGAACATCTGGTAATTGATCCTTGGATCTAACAAACTGAGTGATTAATTATCCTTGAGCTACTTTCTCTCTGAAAAAATGATAATCTAGTTCTACATGCTTAGTTCTAGCATGCATTACTGGATTTGTAGTCATGTATAGAGCACTCAAGTTGTCACAGAATAGAACATGAGCAGTCTTGATATACATTCCAATGTCTTGTAGAATATAACTTATCCAAGTAAGTTCAGTTACAGTTGCTGCCAGTGCTCTATACTCAGTTTCAACACTTGACCTTGCAACAATGTTCTGCTTTCTTGATGACCAGGTGATAGAATTTGCACCAAGGTATATACTATATCTAGTAGTAGACCTCCTAGTTATGGAACATCCTGCCCAGTCTACATCTGAGAACCATACAGCCTGAAGGAAGACTGTGATATGATTCTCAATTCACGATCAAGGGTCCCTTTGACATACCTCAACATTCTCTTTACTTCCTGAAGGTGCATGCTATTTGGATTCTGCATGAATTGACTTGCAAGGTTAATAACATGAGTAATGTCTGGTCTGGTTAGTGTGAGGTACTGCAAGCTTCCCACAATGCTTCTGTAAAGTGAGGGATCAATTGCTTTGCCAACTGCTTCTTGTAGACCATGTTTCTAAGTTAGTGGAGTATGCACTGTTTTTGCATTTGCCATATCCACTTTTCTAAGAAGATAATTTGCATATTTACTCTGATTCAAGTGCATTCCTCCAGAAAAATAGCTTACTTCAGTACCCAAGAAGTAACTTAAAGGTCAAAGATCCTTCATAGCAAATTTATCTCCCAGCTTTTGCACTACTTCCCCAATCTGTCTTGAGTTGCTTCTTGTCACAATTATATCATCTACATATAATATAAGTAAGATTGTTCCTTCTGTATCATGGAGAGTAAGTAGAGAACAATCAACTCTACTACATTTGAAACTAAGATAAAGTAGGAATAGGCTAAACCTCTCAAACCAAGCTCTGGGAGCTTGTTTGAGGCCATGGAGTGCCTTCTTTAAGAAACAAATATGGTCAGGATACCTTGAATCAGTGAAGCCTGGTGGTTGAGTCATATAGACTTCATCCTATAGATGAACATGTAGGAAGACATTCTTACATCTAGTTGCCTAATGGGCCAATGTAAAGTGACAACAACAGAAAGGATAACTCTTATAGTTGTAGCTTTAACTACTGGAGTGAAAGTTTCTTCAAAATCAACCCCTTCAAGTTGTGAGTACGCTTTAGTAACTAGCCTTGCTTTGTGTCTTTCTATTGACCCATCTGGTTTCATTTTTGTTATAAACACCCACTTAGACCCTACTACATTTATTGCTGGAGTTCTGGGGACTAACATCCAAGTTTCATTTTGATGTAAGGGTACTAATGCTTCTTGCATTGCTTTAATCCAGTGAGGGGGTGAAGAATTTTAATCACTCATTAGTACCCTTGCATTAGTTTTAGTCCGAAAATAGTGATTTTATTTCCAAATCTAATGAAAACATGTAAATTATAAGCATGTTGGAAGATTGGAGCTTAACGAAGAAATCAACTCAAAAAGGAGTATTTCAGCTCAACAAGGCAAAAATGTGAACTGCAAGAAGAAGTGCTCGTAGATGATTATGCGGTCAGCAAAAATAGAAGTGTGGCCACAAACGAAGCCCTGAAGCCTCTGAAGAGTTTTGTAAATGCGCGGTCCGCACACTAAATTGTGCGGCCGCAAAAGCTGGTCGCATTGACAAAGTTTGACAAGTTTAGAGAAGGTGCAAATGACCAAGTGTGGAGCCTCTTGAAAATGCAGTCCATAATTTGCAGCAGCAGAGTTCCTCTTATTGCAAGGGAAGAAGAAAAGTTTGGTCCGCACATGGAATTGTGCGGCCGCAGAACCTCTCTAAGGGCATTTTTGTCAGAGAATTTCTGGACACTATAAATAGATGGGAAACACTTTTTTAGAGGAAGTTTTGTATTCCTAGAAGTTGTAGCAGTTATATTTTACCTTTTAAGGTGTAATAAAAATTAGAGAAGACCCATTAATTTTACACTTTAATTCTAGTTTTATGTCTTCAATTACTTCTTCTCTTTATTTTTCTAAGTCAATTATCATGAGTAGCTAGAATTATCAAGGGTTGTGACCCAATCCTAGTGTGTAAATCTTATGGGTTGTTAATACTAATACTTGTTTATGATTGGGTGTTGGTTATTTAGATTTGTTTATGAATTTTATCTAGAATTAATGGTTGCAAATATTGATTCATGCCTATTTGACTTAGTTCTTACTTGAGAAAGAGGAACCTAGTCTAGGAACACTTGGCTAACAAGAAATTGAACTAGTTAAGGTTTTGACTAGTTTGATTAAAGGGTTTGAACTAGAGATAAGGAAAACCCGACTTGGACTCATATCAATTGCTTAGATTGATACCCATTTGGATTTGAGAATGCCAATTTTGGCATAACTGCTCTTTGACCGAGAGGTATTGAGTGGGTACTTGCGAATTGAGAGTCATAATACACCCCGATCTACCAAACAAGCATTAATTTAATATACACATTAGGTTTACACCTAGGTGAAGGTTATATCCCTAGGCTTTTTCTCAATTGATAAAAAAAACAACAAAAATAATTTACTCTCTAGTTGCTTTTACTTAGTCTAATTTCTTAGTGTTAAGTTAGATAACAATCATCTTCTTGTTTTGAAGTATAATTTAGCTATTTTAAGTTCTCTCTTCAAGTATTTAGCTTAATACCGATTATAAACACCTCGAGAAATTCGACCCTGACTCACGTTGGGTATTATAATTGTAACGACCATTTTCCACTTTTTATTGAGTTTGGATTGGACGTGATCAATTTTTGGCGCCGTTGCTGGGGAGTTTTTATGGTATTAGCTATATACTTGAGTTTGTTTCTTGAAATATCTTCTTTTACTTTCGTGATTCTAATTTGTTGAAGTAACGGTATGTACCAAATAGCGAACAACAAACTTGGAAATTTGCCATTGGGAGAGGTGGATGGCGAAGAAGAGCAACTTGGTGAAATGCCTTAAGCTCCACAACAAAATCGCTCAGGTCGTGTTTAACAAGATGCTTTAAGGCTAAGGTGTTTTCTCTTCTCACTAAGGGTTAAGGCTTTGGATTGGTTGGAACGCTTGCTTAATCATTCTATCCATACTTAGGATGAATCAACGGCGAAGTTTATCACAAAGTTTTTCTTTCCCTAGCATATGGCTACTCTTAGGGATGAAATATTAGCTTTCAAGCAAGAGCCCAATGAACCGTTGTATGAAATTTGGGAGCGGTATCAAATAATGGTGAAAGAGTGGTCGAACAATGATATAACTGACAACATGATTTAACAAACTTTCTACCGTGGTATTAATACTATGAACCAATGTGTGGTTAATCAATTGGCCGGAGGCAACTTTATGACAACACCTTATGCGGAGGCATGTGAGATTCTTGATGAGATGGCGGAAACTTCTTCGGCTTGGCAATGCCGAGCTAATGTTCCCTAAGGTGATCCCAACATGATTCATCTTCATAAAGAGTTGCAAGACCATGGACAAGCCATTACCGAATTGACAACAACTATGACCCAACTTGATAAGGCCCAACTTAATCAAGTACAAGCTCCTAAGCAAGTTCATGCTATGGAAGGTGTAAGTGTGTTGGTCAACAGGAAGAGGACCACGGGTTAACAATTTCAATTCCGAGTGAAAAATTATGCGCAAGATGATGGTTCTTTTTATCAAGATGATTCCTATCATGATCAAGAAGAAGAGGTACAATTTGTGAATAATTACCAAGGGCAACAGAGTAATTTTCAAGGTTCCAATCAACAACAATGGCGTTCTTAAAATAACCAAGGCAATTGGGGTCCTAACAATAAAGAAAATTGTCATAACAACAACAACCAAGGAAATTGGGGAGGCAACAATCAAGGAAGTTGGAAAAACAATAACAATCATGGAAATCGAGGATCAAGTTTTCAAAGGCCCCCAATGTACCAACAACCTAGCAACCCGCCTCCTTATCCTTTCCACGGTTCAAGTTCTTCAAATAATGAAATGGGCCGTATTGAGAACATGTTTAAGAAAATGATGGATAAGAATGTAGATTCCAATGCCCAACTTGCCTCACATACCACCTCAATCCGTAATCTTGAAGTTCAAATGGGGCAAATCTCCCAAGCTCTTAATACTCGTTCTAAGAGTGCACTACCAAGTGACACGGTAGTAAACCCAAAGGGTGGTAACAACACAAGACATGCTATGGCGGTTATCACAAGAAATGAAAGAGGTGGGAATGCACCCACCTTAAATGAAAGGCGACTTATGGATGATGACCAAGTGATCGAAGAGAAGGAAATACCAAGCAATGATGTTCAAGCAAGTGATGAGGTTCGTATTCACATTGATGATAGTGTGGAGGAGACCCAAGAAGAGATGAGCCCGTCTAGGGAGCACATTATTGACATACCAAAACCGGTAGTGCAAAGGCTAAGGCACCTTTTCCTAAGCCTCCACCTCCTTATCCCCAAAGGCTCGCCAAGAAAAATGGTGAGAATCAATTCATGAGTTTATTCAATTGATAAAAAGTCTCTCTGTTAATGTGCCATTGGTAAGCTTTGGAACAAATGCCCGGTTATGCTAAGTTTATGAAATATCTTGTGACCAAGAAGAGGTCAATTAATTTTGAGACTAATAAAGTCATTCATCAAGTGAGTGCAGTTGTTCATTCCATGGCTTCTAAGTTGGAGGATCCCGGTGCTTTCACGATTTCTTTTACTATTAGGAGTGTCGATTTTGCTAAAGCTCTTTGTGATCTTGGGGCAAGTATCAATTTGATGCCCTATTCGGTGTTTAAAACTTTGAAAATTGGGAAACCAAGACCCACATCTATGAGGTTGCAAATGGCGGATTGTACCACGAAGAGGCCGTTAGGAGTGATTGAGGATGTTTTGGTCCGAGTTGATAAGTTCATTCTTACGGCAGACTTTGTTATTCTAGATTGTGAGGTTGAGATGCCATATTCGGTGTTTAAAACTTTGAAAATTGGGAAACCAAGACCCACATCTATGAGGTTGCAAATGGCGGATTGTACCACGAAGAGGCCGTTGGGAGTGATTGAGGATGTTTTGGTCCGAGTTGATAAGTTCATTCTTACGGCGGAATTTATTATTCTAGATTGTGAGGTTGATTATAAAATGCCCACTATTCTTGGAGGACCTTTCCTTGCCACGGGTAAGGCTCTTTATGATGTGAAAGCTAGATAACTCACTTTCCGGGTTGGTGACGAAAATGTAGTATTTCATGTTTGCAAGTCTATATGGAAACCAAATAGAAATGAAGTGTGTTATTTTGTGGACTTTGTGACCGATGTTATTGTTAATGATACAAGTGCTACAATCAATGTTGGTGATATATTGAAAGCCGTTTTGCTCAAATTTGATGATGATGAGATGGATGGTTTCATGGAATGTGTGAATTCTTTGCAAGGAATGGGGCCATACAATTATGTACCCCGAAAATGATCTTTGGATCTTGAGAATAGGAAAACTCCTCCTACAAAGCCTTCTATTGAATAGCCACCTACTTTGGAGTTGAAACCATTTCCACCACACCTTCGATATGAATTTTTTGGTCCTTGTTCTACTATACTGGTCATTCTTTCCTCTTGTTTGACTAACGTGCATGTTGATTCCACATTGACGGTGTTGCAAAAGTGAAAGAAAGCTATTGGGTGGACTTTGGCAGATATTCGGGGAATAAGCCCCGCATCTTACATGCATAAGATCAAGATGGAGGATGGTGCTAAACCGTCCATTGAATATAAAAAAAGACTCAATGAAGCCATGCAAGAAGCGATCAAGAAGGAGATTATCAAGTGGTTGGATGCCGAGGTTGTCTACCCTATTTCTGATAGTTCATGGACCTCTCCGGTTCAATGTGTCTCAAAGAAGGGGGGCATGACAGTGGTTCTTAATAAGAATAATTAGTTGATTCCCACAAGAACGGTCAACGGTTGGAGAGTTTGTATGGATTATGGTAAGCTCAACAAAGTCACAAGGAAGGACCACTTTCCCCTTTCTTGTATGGATCAAATGCTCGATAGATTGGCTGGCGTGCTTTCTATTTTTTTCTTGATGGGTACTTGGGCTACAACCAAATTCTTATTGCTCCAGAAGATTAAGAGAAAACCACCTTTACATGTCCTTATGGTACTTTCGCTTTCAAATGGATGCCTTTTTCTTTGTGCAATTCAGTGACGACTTTTCAACAGTGTATGATAGCCTTTTTAATGGATATGGTGGAAGACTACCTTGAGGTCTTCATCGATGACTTCTCGGTGGTTGGAGATTCTTTTGATGATTGTCTTACAAATTTGGACAAAGTGATGGCTAGATGTGAGAAAATGAATTTGGTACCCAATTGGGAGAAATGTCATTTCATGGTTGAGAAAGGCATTGTCCTTGACCATGCGGGTTTTTCTACCGACGCTTTATCCAAGATTTCTCTAAAGTGGTGAACCTATGGTGTAAGCTCCTTGAGAAGGATGTTAAGTTTCATTTCAATAATTATTGTATGCGAGATTTTGAGCAATTGAAGCTCAAGTTGATAACTACTCCTATTATTACCTCTCCAAATTGGAGTTTGTTGTTTGAGCTCATGTGTGATGCAAGTGATGTAGCGGTTGGGGTTGTTTTGGGGCAATGTGTCAACAAGGTTTTTCATCTGATTTAGTATGCTAGTAAGACCATGAATAGTGCACAAGTCAATTATACCGTTACGGAAAATGAGCTCCTTGCTATTGTGTTTGCTAATGAGAAGTTCCGCCAGTACTTGATGGGTGCCAAAGTTATTGTCCACACGGATCATGTGGCACTTTGCTATCTTATGAGCAAGAAGGAATCTAAAGCTCGGTTGATGAGATATATGCTTTTGTTGCAAGAGTTTGACATTGACATCCAAGATAAGAAGGGGAGTAAAAATCAAGTGGCAGACTACTTGTCTCATTTGGAGGAGGAGGGGAGGTCGCACGACGGCCTTAAAATCAATGACTCTTTCCCCAATGAGCAAATTTCGGCAATATCAATGAAAGAGGTACCATGGTTTGTAGACTTAGCAAATTGTTTTGTGAGTGGTATCATTCCGGATGAGTTCTCGTCAAACCAAAGGAAAAATCTAAAAAGGGATTATTAAGACTACTATTGGGATGAGCCATACCTTTTTCGGATTTGCACGGATGGGTGATTAGGAGGTGTGTTCCGGAAGAGGAGTAAGGTGGTATTCTTAGAACTTGTCATTCTCCGCCATATGGTGGTCATCATGGTAGATCAAGAACGACGACTAAAGTTATAAGTTGTG
The DNA here is from genome assembly GCF_000390325.3 of Nicotiana tomentosiformis. NCBI lineage: Eukaryota > Viridiplantae > Streptophyta > Magnoliopsida > Solanales > Solanaceae > Nicotiana > Nicotiana tomentosiformis. The sequence continues at coordinate 134,896,035 of NC_090813.1, forward strand.
GTTTCTATTGGCCTACTCTCTACAAAGATGCAAATGACTTAGTGAAACGATGTAATGAATGTCAACGGGCTGGTGGAATTTCAAAAAAGCGCGAGATGCCTCTTATAACCATCTTGGAGTTTGATATCTTTGATGTTTAGGGCATTGAATTTATGGGCCCTTTTTGTAAGTTCTTATGGAAACACTTGCATTTTGGTCGTGGTGGATTACTTGTCCAAATGGGTTGAGTCAGTTGTATTACCCAACAATGAGGCTAGAAGTATAGTGTCTTTCTTGAAGAAGAATATTTTTACTAGATTTTGTACTCCACGTGCAATCATAAGCGATGGGGGGTCACATTTTTACAACATGGCTTTCGGTATCTTACTTAGTACGTATGGTGTTACTCACAAGGTCACGACTCCCTATCACCCACAAGCTAATGGTCAAGTGGAAGTGTCCAACCAGGAGATAAAGTGTATCTTGTCTAAAATGGTGAATGCAAATCAGACGGATTGGTCCAAGAAGATTGATGATTCACTGTGGGCATATAGGATGACTTAGAAAATAACTATCGGAATGTTCCTATACCAGTTAGTGTTCGAGAAAGCTTTTTATCTTCCGGTGAAACTAGAGCACAAGGCAATGTGGGCCTTGAAGAAATTGAATCTTTATTGGGATGTAGCTGCTAACTTGCAAGTTACACACTTGAATAAATTGGATGAGTTCCAATATCATGCTTATGAGAGTTCATCCTTGTACAAAGAAAATATGAAATATCTTCATGACAAGTATATATGGAATAGAATGTTCAAGGCCGGTGATCTAGTGTCGTTGTTTAACTCAAGGTTGAGGATGTTTCCCGTAAAGCTTAAGTCCAAGTGGAATTGTCCGTTTCAAATTGTTAGTGTGACACCTTTCTGTGCATTGGATTTGAAGAACAAGAACGATGAAATATTTTGAGTCAATGGTCACAGGGTGAAGCACTACTTGGGAAAAGTTGGAGAGAGCCACGTGGTGACGGTTATTTACTTCACTTGAGGATGATATGACGTTGCATCGTGCCATGACGTTAAATAAGGCGCTTCTTGTGAAACAGTCCAATTTCTTTTCCTTTTCTCTTTTTAGTTAGATGTTATTTGCTATTTCTAACTTGATTTGAAGCGTGTTGCAGGGATGAGTATTAGATGAGAAATGGTAGACAAGGTTGTGTCATCGAAACATGAAATGCGGATCGCACTTTTTCTTTGTGTGTCCGCAGAAAAAAAAATGTTACCGCAGATGCCTTTGTGCGGCTGCATATTTGCTGAGGGAGAGGTAGAGACCTCTCAGAGTCTAACTCATATCCCCCGTCTAGGAAGCCTCCGAAGGGAATTCCGTATCATTACCGGAGAAGTAACTGAAGAACAATCCAAGCCACATGGGCAGTCTGAGCCTCTGGATGTGCCTTTTACATCCCACAGCACCTCCCAGGGTTCGGAGAGTGACAGTCGTGAGTCTAATATATGTATTGCGGGCTCTGATTCTGATGATGCCCCGGATGATGGGAGAGGGGAAACAGGTGCACAGACAGGCTTAGCTAGGTTAAAGAAGAATGAGATCTGGGAAGATAGATTTGTGAGTCGACGTGCATTTTCTGATTTCCAGATGTGGTGGCCTGTGAGATCCTTGACTCATGAGCGGCAGTTCTTACTCAAAGATCTTGATAAATACAATCACGTAGTTCTGGAGCAGTTTACTAAATGAAAGGGTGGATATTGTTTACTTAGAAACAAGTGGATGTAAAAGAGCATCTTGTTCGGGAATTCTATGCTAACACATCGCATATTCTCAAAGGGACAATGGTCACCAAGGTGCGCAACTTGAAGGTGAACTTTGATCAACGTACTCTGAATGCGTACTTGCGGTTTGAGGATGTGGAGTTGATCACGTCCAAAGCACACCTCAAAAGAGGTATGAAACTGTCGTATGCAATAAAAGAAACCCAACTAAGAGTCGGGGTCGAATCCATAGGGAGCTAAGATGGGAGTTAGAGGTATATATTTCGAGTTGAGCAATTGGATTTTCTAGAATGCACTTCCACACAAAGATATGTTTTCTATTTCTAATTTTACTCTAATGATTGCAAAATAAAGGAAGACGACTAGAGAAAATTATTTAAAGGTTTTTTCAAATGGATAAAGAGCCTAGGGCTGTGATCATGCCCAAGGTGTTTGTCTAATGGGATAAACACTTTAATGCTTGTTTCGTTGATTGGGTTATATTATAGCTATCAACTCTAATTTACCCACACAATACCTCTCGGTCAGAGAGTGGTTTTGCCCAATTTGGCTTTCTCAAGACCAAATGGGTATAACCCAAAATAGTTGATAAGAGCTCAAGTCGGGTTATTACTATCTCTAGGTTGAACCCTTTAATTGGGTTAATCAATCTCTCAATTGACCAAATTCCTTGTTATCTAAGTTATCCTAGACTAGGTTTCTCTTTCTCAAGTAGAGACTAAGTCAAATAGGCATGAACTAATATTTTCAACCATTAATTCTACAATTAAAGCATGAACTAAGCTAAATAATAAACACTCAATCATAAACAAGCACTAAATTAGATACCCATAAGGTTTACACACTAGGGTTGGGTCACAACCCTAGTAAAGGTCTAGCTACTCATAATGGGTTTTGAAGAAAATAAGGAAGAGAAACTAATTAAACTCATAATGGAAGCTAAAAATGATTAAATCTATTGTAAATACACCAAAGCAAAGTAAATATTCCTAAAATAGTAAAGAAAAATGGCTATAGCAACTTCAGAGGTTCAAACTTGACCTAATTTTGTGAAACTTGTCTATTTATACAAGGCTGAAAATTTCGAACAAAAATACCCCTCGGGTGGTTCTGCGGCCGCATAATTCCATGTGCGGTCCGCAAATTTCTTCATCAGGCAAGAGCTGGAGTTTTGTGGCCGCACAATTCTGAACTGCAGCCGAGAGGCATTCTTCTACGGCCGCACATTTCTGGATTGCGGCCGCAAGGAAACTTTTCTGCGGTCCGCAAATTTAGGACTGCGGTGTCAAGGCACTCTTCTGCGGCCGCACAATTCTTGCGCGGTCCGCAATTCACTGAGGCTCTAGACTTGGTCTTTTTGCATATTCTATGATCTTCGACTCTTAGCCTAGTTTTGCGGCCGCACAATTTATGTTCGGTCCGCAATTTGCGCAAATGTCTGCTATATTTTCCTTATTTGTTTGCGGCCACAGATGGAATTCTACGGTACGCAAATTTCTTCACCGGCCGCAAAATTCCTTCTGCGGACCGCACATTTGTGCTTCCGCGGTCTTTATTGCCTTGTGCTTCGGATTAATACTTTTTTAGTCGGGTTTCATCTCGGGAGACCAACTTCCAGCATTCCTGCAATTTTTCATAATTTTATTAGTTTTGGGAAAACAATTCAATGCTTTTAGACTAAAACAAAAGCTAAAAGGCGTTAATAAACAGTCAAAATTCCCACTTATCAACTCCCCCAAACATAAGTCTTTGCTTGTCCTCAAGCAAATAAATTATTTCCCACCTCCAAATGGTAAGGGTCATTTCAGCGAGTCGAAGGTGAGACATTCACACATCAGTTGGGACCAACAATTATCCACACTACTCATGTATTATCAACAAGGCGACAAGTTGAACATTTATGCACATATGGTTCTAATGTGACATTTCAGCTTCAAGAATTGACTTCACTCATCAAGCACTCTTGCTCTATCATGTAGGTCATGGTGGACTCCAAACTATTCCTCCTCTACTTTCCATTTGCTTAGCTCACTTAAGAAAATTTAGCACTCAATCCAAAGATTTATGAAAGGTTCACTCATCTCTCTCAAGAGAATGTCGCAAGTACGGCTTTAAGTACTATAGGCTTGCCCCTCATGTAGATCTCCACTAATGTAAGCTCACTCGGCTTGAAATCAAGTAGGGCTTCTTTCGAGATATAATGAAGGCTTTTGGATTAGGGTTGGATACAGTATAGGTGAGTGGTTACACCTTTCCTTAAGCACTCCATTTTTCATTTCACGGCTCACGCTTTGCCAATTCTTTGAGGCACTTTATTTTCCTTGGGGGACTAGAGAGACTTAATATCATTCTTTCTCAATCATTGCATTCATTTTCTCTTTCTCCATGTTTGGCATCATTACCTCTCTTTGAATCCCTTCAACTCTTCCACTTATTCACTTTTTTGCATTTTTCTTTTTGTTCTTTTCTTTTCTCTTTTTGTGCCTTGATACCTTTTTCAAGTTCCTCGTATCTCCCCCAAACTTATGTTTTTAGCCATTTATTTCACAAGAGTATTAAGAAAAACTCGGGTGCCAAGAGAAGGTTGCGACCAAACGGTTAAAGGTTTGTAACATGGTTGTCAAATGAGAAAGGCTTGAGGACATTGGTAGGCAATAGAAAACTCAAACGGGCCAAGAAAAGGCTACAATCACTTCTCAAGCCAAGCAAAACTTAATATTTCTCCTTAAAATATATTAGGGGAAAGTTCTAGACCTTTCGTATGGGTACTTGGACTAGCAACAAAGCATCTCACCCCTCACGCAACTAGATTATTAAAGAGGATAGAGTCGAGGTCCCACGACGACCACATTCAAGATTGAAAATCACTATGTTTCAATTAAACCACTCGATGGTTGCCAAAGTCAATAGAAGAGTCACAAAGTCACTAACCAGAGCTATTTCTTTCTAAAAACTTGTTTCTAACCATAAGGACATAGTTAAGTGTGTTGGTACCAATTAAAGCATGTTTGACTCTTCGAGCATGACTTAATTAGGTCTTTTTATTCATTGCTACTACTATTATTACCTAAACATCCAAAACGGACTCATTCCCTTAAGAAGGTTGTCACGACATCCATCGTTGGGACGAGTCACCCAGTTCACACAACAATAACCTTTGGAAAGAACCATGGAATTAAGAAAACCAAAGGCTTATTATCTATTAGAACATAAAAATAAGCTACTAAATCAAACAAAGAAGCTACTAACTCAAACTAAGAACTCACAAAGAAACAAAAATAAAGAAGCTAATCAACAAAAACTACTGAATATACATAATGAGAGAAAAAGAGAGAATATACACATAATAAGAAAGAGAAAGAAAATAATATCAAGTTATTACAAGCCAAATGTCTCAGAATGTACCAAATATCATCAAAATAAACTCCACCCCCTAAATAAAGATAAGCAATGTCCCCAATGCTTAACAAAATAAGAGTAAAAGAGGGAAAAGAGTGAAGAAAACTCCCTATGGCTCTTTGGACATCTCTGTGTCCCCAGCAATGTCGCCGCCCTTGGTCTCATCCAACTGAATTTCATCATCCTTAACTCTGGGTGTGACTGGGTTGGTGAATATCTGACGTACTGCCTCGACAGTATCAGCAGCATAGTCTGGCTCTTCAGACTGGCCAGCTGGTGCCACCGGTGCTGTTGGTGCTGCAGGATCTGGGTCTGAAGGGTGTGGACCGATCAACATGTCAAAGGGGATATCTCCAGCTGTAGCAAGCTTGGTCACCTATCTCCGGAGCTTGTCCACTGACTTCTTTCTGGCCTGGGACTTTCTTATCTTCTTTACTTCTTTTCCCAGCTCTTCGATCACTGACACGTGCTGTACCAAGGTAGCCATGATGGTGTTCTGGTTCTCTAGGATCTTCTTCAATGTCTCCTCCACTGTCGGGGAAAACTGAAGTGCCTGAACAGTAGACTATGCTGCAATAACATTGGATAAGTTAGACAACTTTGCAGTTGCTATCTGCATCCAGTTGTTGAGGCTCGCCAATATTTGGGAGACTCACAGCGCAGAAAGTGGAGCAGTAGGCATGAGCACCGACTTCAAAGTCGAAGTGAAAACTGTGGCGGGAGTTGTAGGATGTGGATGATGGTGGAGGCATAGTTGCGGCACTAGAGGAAGGCTCGGTCAAAGTGGATGGAACATCAACTGCCTCCGTAACTACCACAGCTGGCTTATCAGATTAGCCTGTAGTGGTAGACGGCTGGCCTTTTTCTCTTCGGGTTGTTCACATCTATAAGTGAGTACCATGAGAAAGGATTCTTCGGCCTCACCTTTGTATCAAAATTCCTTGGTTCCACCCCCGTATCCGTAAGATACTCTTTAATAGTATTGGGGTACGGGTTGGAAGAGTCAACCTGTCGGGCGATCACTGAGATGTTGGCCGACATCATGACACCCGCATTGATAGGGTACCTTTCTATAATAGAGGCAACTAAGACTGTCTGAGGAATCAGCAAGTGAGTCTCATTTTGACTCGGGTCCAGTCTGCTGCACACAAATGATTGCCACTTTTTTGCTTCGAAGCTCAGTGTGCTCTGGTTGATAGGAACCCCAGTGGTGTTCCATGGTGGTGGTGGTCCTGGTGCTGCTAGAATCTTCGCTAACCAAGGACGAACTGCATCCCCAAGTGCACACTTTTCCAGGTATTCTTTTGGCTCGACATCATCAAAGCCCAAGTATGTGTTCAGTGTGTGCTGGTCAAATCGCACTTTGGGGTTTCTCACTTTTGTCACCTTGGTCCCCTTTTTTATATGCGACACATTGACGTAGAATTCCCGTACAAGGTATTCCTTAGCATCTACCACACTCTAGGTAAACCACGTCCACCCTTTGCATTCTATAAACTGCCTCAACACGACCGGGTTGTACCTCTATAAATATGTCAGTAAGAACTGTCGCTCAAGTGTTAGCGACCTCACCGACCACCATGTGCGGAAACTAGTGTAAGCTACTAGGCTGACGAATCAGTCCTCCCAAATGTCTTTCTTCTTTATTCTTTCAATCCTAATAGTTGTGGCATCTCCCCTCTACCATCATCGGGGATGTTTTGAACTGATGTATATGGTGCCTCAGGGACATGTGTAGTGGATGGCTCAGAAGCCTGACTAGCACTTTTCGAACCCTCGGAAGTATGGTGAGATGAGGATGACTCATCCTTCAATTGAAATCTCTATGACGGCCTGGACTGTACTGCCGGTTATTCCTGAACTGAGGCTGAGTTTTGCTCTGATACGTCCCTTGACGGGGCGTATGAAATCGTCTCGGAGAGATCTGCACCTCTCCCTCTCCTAGTTGTTGTCTTTTTTCTGATTTCTTGTTGTTGGGCACTTGGTAAAGCTCTTTTGCCTCGTCCCCGAAAAGGTTCACCCCTCCCTTTGGAAGTATCGCCTCTGCCTCTAGATCAAACCATTGTCTATATCCAGAAATGGAGATTGTTAGTTGCATTGCAATGGTGAGGCATACATAGGATATAGGCAAGAATACACTAGAACACACAGTGAGGGTCACAGGCACAGTATGCTTGCATGGTAAGGATCTGCGGTCCGCACAATTTTACTACAACCGCAGATGAAGCCTTGCGGACCGCACAACTTAGCATTACGGCCGCAGAAGTGAAGTGTGGTCCGATCAATTTCACTTGCGGCCGCATCTCAGAAACCCAAAATATGCCAACTCTCTGATGATAGAGCATTGGCTGATGTGCGGCCGCAAGATGATTTCTGTGATCCGCACAATTTGACCTGCGGCCGCACATTTGAGTCACAAAATGTAGACTCTCTGAAGATAATGAAAGGTTTGTTCTACGGCCGCACGTTTGAGTCACAAAATGTAGACTCTCTAAAGATAATGAAAGGGCTGTTCTGCGGCTGCAATAGGAATTCTGCGGTCCGCACAATTTTGATGCGGTCGCAGACCCATTCTTAACTAAAACTGCCCTATATTCAACTTCTACGGACCGCACAATTTCAGGTATGGCCGTACAATTCAAAATATACGAACAATCAATTATTTCAATCTAGGGTTTGTCATTTTTGTGAAAATTTTGGCATGGTAATAGCATAAAGGCATGAAAATATGTTGACCCAGTCCCCATAGAACATGTACTCATTAAACCGCTATTGATTTACCCCCACATGAATGCACAATTGAATTCTATTGACAAATGGCCTAAAAATAATTAAAAATCTATAAATTAAACTAAAAATTGAAAAAATCTAACTAGGAATTTAAGCATACCAGATGTGAATGAGTGCAAGGGATAAGTGATCACAATTGTTGGACGTGTGGGCAGATGATTTACCTGGAAATTTTAATATGTGCATGTTTTGTGCCTAGAGAGGGAAAAATGTAATAGTAGTCCCTAGACTTCTATTTATAGTACATGGTTTTTCCAAAGGCAATAGAGGCGAGTGCGTTTGCACAATTTCATGTGCGGTCTGCACTCTGTTACCTGAGGCTTCAATTATGGTTCTTCATCTGCGGTCCGCAAAAATTCTACGTGCGGCCGCAGATTTCCTCTTTTGGTCACACATTGACCTTTTCTCTGACAGACTAAATTCAGAGAGTTTGCATTTTGCATCCTTCATTTGTGCAGTCCACAGGGCAATTATGCGGTTGCAGTGCTATTTTGCTACAACACTCCAAATCAATTGCGTCCACACTTATTTCAATACTTAGCCTCATTTTTGTCCACAGTCCCTATAAGTCACACTCAGCCTTGCAGCATACTTCAAATCAAGTTAGCACAAAACATAACACCTAACTGCAAAATAAAAAAACAGACGAAAGGAATAGAAACATGGGTTACTTCCCAAGAAAGCGCCTGATTTAACATCGCGGCAGGACGCAAAATACCATCAATTGAAATGAATGACCGCCACGACGTGGCCATCTCCAATGTTTCACATATAGTGCTTCACCCGGTGACCGGTGACTTAGAATACCTCATTGTTTTTGTTCTTAAAGTCCAATGCACCAAAAGGCGTCACTCCAACAATTTCGAAAGGATCACTCCATTTAGGCTTTAACTTCCTGGGAAACATCCTCAACGTTGAGTTAAACAACAACACAAGATCGCCCACCTTGAACTCTTTGTTCCAAATGTATTTGTCATGAAGATATTTCATCTTTTCTTTATACAAGGATGAACTTGCATAAGCATGGTACCAGAACTCATCCAATTCATTCAAATGTGCAACCCTCAAGTTAGCGGCTACATCCCAATCATGATTCAACTTCTTTAAATCTTACATGGCCTTGTGCTTTAGTTCCACCGGAAGATGACAAGCTTTGCCGAACACCAAACGGTATGTCGACATTCTGATAGGTGTTTTGTAAGTCGTCCGATAAGCCCATAATGCATCATCAAGCTTCTTGGACTAATCCGTCCGGTTAACATTCACTGTTTTGGATAAAATACTCTTTATCTCCCGGTTGGAGACTTCCACTCGACCGCTAGCTTGTGGATGATAGAGAGTCATGACTTTATGAGTAACACCATACTTGCTAAGTAAAGTGTCGAAAGCCTGTTGCAAAAATGTGACCCCCTATCGCTTATAATAGCCAGGGGAGTACCAAACCTTGTGAAAATATTCTTCTTCAAGAACGCCACCACACGTCTCGCTTGATTGTTAGGTAAAGCAAAGGCCTCCACCCATATGTACACATAATACACTGCGACCAAGATGTAGGTATTTTCAGATGAACTCCTAAAAGGACCCATGAATTTATACCCCACACATCGAAAATATCAATCTCCAAGATGGTGGTGAGGAGAATTGCATTTTTCTTTGAGATTCCACCGGCCCTTTGACATTCATCACATCTTCTCACTAAATCACTTGCGTCCTTGTAAAAAGTGGGCCAATAGAAACCGCAACTTAGTACTTTGGCCGCCGTTCATGCTCCACCATGGTGACCACCATATGGTGAAGAATGACAAGCCCCAAGAAGTTTACCTTTCTCTTCTTCCGGTGCACATATTCTAATCACCCCATCCGTACAAATCCGAAAAGGTATGGTTCATCCCAATAATAATCTTGACAATCTCGTTTGAGCTTCTTCCTTTGGTTTGAAGAGAACTCATCCGTGATGATTCCACACACAAGGAAATTTGCTAGATCCGCGAACCATGGCACCTCTTTCATTGAGATAGCCAAGAGTTTCTCATCGGGGAAGGAGTTATTGATTTCAAGGCCATCATGGGGCCTCCCCTCCTCCTCCAAACGAGACAAGTGGTCCGCCACTTGATTTTCACTCCCTTTTCTATCTTGGATGTCAATATCAAACTCTTGCAACAAAAATACCCATCTCATTAACCGAGCTTTGGAATCTTTCTTGCTCATAAGATAACGAAGTGCCACATGATCTGTGTGGACAATGACCTTTGCACCTATCATGTACGGGCGAAATTTCTCAATTGCAAACACAATGGCAATGAGCTATTTCTCCGTAACGGTGTAGTTGATTTGGGAACTATTCATGGTCTTACTAGTATAGTAGACCGGATGAAAAATCTTGTTGATGCGTTGTCCCAAAATAGTCCCAACCGCTATGTCACTTGCATCATACATGAGTTCAAAATGGACACTCCAATTTGGAGCGGTGATAATGGGAGTAGTTATCAACTTGAACTTTAACAATTCAAAGGCTCTCATGCAATCATCATTGAAGTTAAACTTAGAATATCTCTCAAGAAGCTTGCACAACGGGTTTACCACCTTAGAGAAATCTTTGATGAAACGCTGGTAAAACCCCGCGTTGCCTAAGAAACTCCGCACACCTTTCACTGAAGCTGGAGGTGAAAGTTTAGAAATTACCTCAATCTTTTCCTTATCAACTTCAATTCCATTCTTTGATATTTTGTGGCCAAGGACAATGCCTTCCTCGACCTTGAAATAACACTTCTCCCAGTTGAGCACCAAATTTGTTTCTTCACATCTTGCCAAGACTTTATCTAAATTTGCAAGACAATCATCAAAAGAATATCCAACCACCGAGAAGTCATCCATGAAAACTTCAAGGTAGTCCTCCACCATGTCCGTGAAGATAGCCATCATACACCTTTGAAAAGTTGTCGGTGCATTGCACAAACCAAATGGAATTCACTTGAAGGTAAAAGTACCATAGGAACATGTAAAGGTTGTTTACTCTTGGTCCTTAGAAGAAATAAGGATTTGGTTGTAGCCCGAATACCCATTAAGAAAGCAATAGAAAGCACGTCCGGCCAATCTATCAAGCATTTGATCTAAGAAAGAAAATGGGAAATGATCCTTCCTTGTGACTTTGTTGAGCTTGCGATAGTCCATACACACTCTCCAACCGGTCACCATTCTTGTAGGAATCAACTCATTCTTGTCATTGGTGACCACCGTCATGCCCCCTTCTTCGGGACACATTGAACCGGAGAAGTCCATAAACTATCAGAAATGGGGTAGACAACCCCGACATCCAACCACTTGATAATCTCCTTTTTGACAACTTCCTGCATAGCCTCATTGATTGTCCATTGATGTTCAATAGATGGTTTGGCGCCTTCATCCAAGTTGATCTTATGCATGTAAAATACGGGGCTTATCCCCCGAATATCCGCCAATGTCCACCCAATAGTCTTCTTCTTTATATGTAGCACCGCCAATGTAGAATCTACATGCACGTTAGTCAAACAAGAGGAAAAAATAACCGGTAAAGTAAAATAAGGTCCAAGAAATTCATACCGAAGATATGGAGGCAATGGCTTCAACTCCAAGGTAGGAGGCTCTTCGATGGAAGGCTTTGTAGGAAGAGTTGTCCTATTTTCAAGATCCAAAGATAGTTTCTGGAGTGCATAATTGTACGACCTCGTTCCTTACAGAGAGTTCACATATTCCATGAAGCCATCCATCTCGTCATCATCAAAGTTGAGAAAGTCGGCCTCCAACATGTCACCAAAATTGATCGTGGAACTTGTATTATCAACAATAACATCGGTCACCAAGTCCACAAAAGAACACACCTCGTTGCTATTTGGTTGCCGCATGTACTTACACACATGGAATACCACTTTTTCATCACCCACCCGGAATGTAAGTTGTCCGGATTCAACATCACAAAGAGCCTTTCCTGTATCAAGGAAAGGTCTTACAAGAATAATCGACACCTCATAATGAACTTCACAATCTAGAATGACAAAATCCGCCAGATTAATGAATTTATCAACACGAACCAAGACATCTTCAATCACTCTTAAAGGTCTCTTCATGGTCCGTTCATCCATTTTCAATCTCATAGAGGTGGGTCTTAAATTCCCAATTCCCAAGGTTTTGAAAATCAAATAGGGCATCAAATTGATACTTGGCCGAAGATCACAAAGTGCTTTAGAAAACTCGGCACTTCCAATTGTACAAGGAATCGTGAAAGTATCGGGATTTTCCAGCTTAGGAGTAATTGAATGCACAATTTCACTCACTTGCTTTGATAGTTTCAAAATTCATTGACCGCTTCTTTGTCACAAGATCCTTCATAAACTTTGCATAACCAGGCATTTGTTCGAAAGCTTCAACTAATGGCACATTAATTGAGAGACTCTTTATTATTTGAATGAACTTTTTGAATTGATTTTCGCTATTTTGTTTGGCAAGTATTTGAGGATATGGAGGTGGAGGCTTAGGAAATGGTGACTTAGCCTTTTTCACTACCGGTCTGGTATGTCAATAATGTGATTCCTATACAGATTTACATCCTCTTGAGTCTCTTCCACATTATCATCAATATCAAACCAAACTTCATCATTTGATTGCACCATATTATTCGGGACCTCTTCTTCTTGACCCACTTGCTCATCCTCCACAAGTTTCTTTTGACTTGAGGTGGGTGTATTCCCACCTCCTCCACTTCTTATAGTAACGCCCATGACATGCCCCATGTTGTTTTCACCCTTTGGGTTTACCACAGTGTCACTTGGTAGTGCCCCTTTAGGACGAGAATTTAGAGCTTGAGAGATTGCCCCATTTGAATTTCTAAGTTGCAGATCGATGTGTTGTGTGAGGCAAGTTGGGCATCTAAATCGGCATTCTTCTCCACCATTTTCTTGAACATGTTTTCAATACGCCCCATCTCATTGTTGGAAGAACTAGGGCCATGGGAAGGATAAGGAAGCGGGTTACTTGGTTGTTGATACATCGGGGGCCTTTGAAAACCCGACCCCTGATTGCCTTGATTATTGTTCATCCTCCTTGATTGTTACCCCCCCCCCCCAACAATTTCCTTGATTATTGCCACTCTAATTTCCTTGATTGTTTTCACCATTCCAGTTGCTTTGGTTGTTAGAATTCCAATTGCCTTGATTGTTTTGAGGTCGCCATTATTGTTGGTTTGGGCCTTGGAAGTTGTTTGGTGCCCTTTAAAGTTTTTCACATATTGCACCTCCTCTTCTTGTTCATTGTAAGAAACATCTTGATCAAAACCACTATTCTTTTGCACATAATTCTCCACTCTATATTGCACTTGTGGACCCTTGGTCCTTCTTTTGTTCACCATCATATTCACTCCCTCCATGGCATTAACTTGCCTAGGATTTTGCACTTGTTGTAGTTGAGCCTTTGCTAATTGATTCATGGTGGAATTCAATTCGGCGATGGCTTACCCATGGTCATGCAACTCTTTGTGAAGGTGGATCACCTTGTGGAACATTAGCCCGAGATTGCCATGCCGGTGATGTTTCCGCCATTTCATCTAAAATCTCACATGCCTCTGCATAAGGCGTAGTCATGAAGTTCCAACCGGCAAGTTGATTCACTAAATATTGGTTGGTTGTGTTGATCCCATGATAGAAAGTTTGTTGAATCATATTCTCCGTCATATCGTCGTTGGGACATTCCTTAATCATTGTTCTATAGCATTCCCATATCTCGTGTAGTGGTTCATTTGGCTCTTACTTGAATGCCAAAATCTCATCCCGAAGTGTAGCCATGTGCCCCGGAAAGAAGAACTTAGAAATAAACTTTTCCGCCAACTCATCCCAAGTGTGAATGGAATGGTTCGGCAAACATTCCAACCAATCTAAAGCTTTCCTCTGTAAAGAGAAGGGAAAAAGACTTAGCCTCAATGCATCCTTGGAGACATTTGTTTGTTTGCTCCCCCAACAAGTGTCCACAAACCCCTTCAAATGTTTGGATGTATTTTAACTTGGAGCACCGGTGAACAAACCTCGTTGCTCTAGCAAAGTGAGTATCACATTGGTGATTTGAAAGTTGGCCACCATAATATGGGGAGGGACTATTGCACTAGCATATCCTTCATTGGGTAACACCTGGTGTGGAGCCGCTCGTTATGGAGGTGGGGGTGGAGAGGGGACATTGTCATGAGGCACTCGGCCTCTTCTATTGACTTGCGGTTCAAGAGAAACCTCATCAATTTGCTCATCCTCGACGTCCACATCCCCCAAAGCAATATTTTCAAGCTCATTGTTTGTCATGGTTGTACCTAGGATTTCTCAAACAAGTTAGTAACATAGAAGGAAAAGAAGATATTCCAAAAGCACACCCAGATATATAGCTAACACCATTTTTATCTCCATGGCAATGGCGCCAAAAATTGATCATGTCCAAGGAACACCTCAAAAGAGGTATGAAACGGTCGTATGCAATAATAGAAACCCCACAAAAAGTCGGGGGCAAATCCACATGGAGCTAAGATGGGAGTTAGGGGTATGTATGAGTTGAGCAATTGGATTTTCTAGATTGCACTTCCACACAAATATATGTTTTCTATTTCTAATTTTACTCTAATGATTGCAAAATAAAGGAAGGCGACTAGAGAAAATTATTTTAAAGGTTTTTCCAAATGGATAAAGAGCCTAGGGCTGTGACCATGACCTAGGTGTTTGTCTAATGAGATAAACATTTTAATGCTTGTTTCTTTGATTGGGGTGTATTATAGCTATCAACTCTAATTTACCCACTCAATACCTCTCAGCGAGAGAGTGGTTTTATCCAATTTGGCTTTCTCAAAACCAAATAGGTATCACCCAAAACAGTTGATAAGAGCTCAATTCGGGTTATTACTATTTCTAGGTTGAACCCTTTAATTGGGTTAATCAATCTCTCAATTGACCCAATTCCTTGTTAGCTAAGTTATCCTAGACTAGGTCTTTCTTTCTCAAGTAGAGACTGAGTCAAATAGGCATGAACTAATGTTTGAAGCCATTAATTCTACAATTAAAGCATGAACTAAGCTAAATAATAAATACCCAATCATAAACAAACACTAAATTAGATACTCATAGGGTTTGCACACTAGGGTTGGGTCACAACCCTAGTAAAAGTCTAGCTACTCATAATGGGTTTTGAACAAAATAAGGAAGAAAAACTAATTAAATTCATAATGGAAGCTGAAAATGATTAAATCTATTGTAAATACTCCAAAGCAAAGTAAAACTTCCTAAAATAGTAAAAACAACGGCTACAACAACTTCAGAGGTTCAAACTTGACCTAATTATTTGAAACTCGTCTATTTATACAAGGCTGAAAATCTCGAACAAAAATGCCTCTCAGGAGGTTCTGCGTCCACACAATTTTATGTGAGGTATGCAGATTTCTTCATCTGGCAGGAGCTGGAGTTCTACGGCCGCGAGGCATTCTTCTGCGGGTGCACATTTCTAGACTACGGCCACAAGGCAAGTCTTCTGTGGTCCGCAGATTTAGGACTGCAACCGCACAATTCTTGTGCGGTCCGCAATTCACTGAGGCACTGGACTTGGTCTTTTTGCATACTTTCTGATCTTTGACTCTTAGCCTAGCTTTGTGGCCGCACAATTCATGTGCGATCTGCAATTTGCGCAAATGTCTGCTGCATTTTCCTTCTTTGTTTGCTGTCGCAGATGGAATTATACGGTCCGTAATTTCTTCTGCGGGCTGCACATTTGTGCTTCCGCGATCTTTATTGTTTTGTGCTTCGGACAACTCCTTTTTGAGTTGGGTTTCATCTCGGGAGACCAACTTCCAGTATTCCTGCAATTTTGCATAATTTCATTAGTTTTGGGAACACAATTCAATGTTTTTAGTCTGAAATAAAAGCTAAAAGGCGCTAATAAGCAGTCAAAATCTCCACTTATCATGAGCCGCAAGAGTATTTAGAGAAGTTGTCTTTGAAGGAAGAGGCTAGATTGTGGCTTGCAGAGATTCGAGCATCGGGACCCACTCCATCTTGGATTTCTACTAGGGTGCCAATCATCCGTAACACTCTGAGTTTCGAGGCCAAAGAGTGGCAAACCTTTGTATATAGTAGGCTTGACACGTGCCTGAATGAGAACAACCTACCCATTCCTCAAGCTATTCTGGTGGCTTCTATTTTGGCTGGGTACCCGATCAAATCAATATGGGTGCCCTAATGTTGGTCAACATCTCCCTTGTGGCACATCAGGGTAACACCTCTTACCCCTACCCCAGCACTATTATGAAGTATCTTACAGATGCCGAGTTGGAGTCCAGGCAATTTGACACCAAGGTCAAGCCGACAGGGCCATTTGAGTGGTACAAGCTGCAGGATCCTAGGAACCCGAAGAAGAGTGCTCAACCTTCTACTACTGTTGGCCAGTCTGATGAGCTGGTAGTGGTAGTTTCTGTTCTTTTTGATATTCCATCCACATCATATGAGCCTTCTACCAGTGCAGCAGCTGCTATACCCGAGCCACCATCCTCAGCTCCTCCTACAACTCCTACTACAATGCCTATCCGAGCTCCGAGGTCGGTACCCATGACTACATGTCCATTATATGCTTTGCGAGTCTCCCACACACTGGCGAGTCTTAACAACTGGATGCAGGCAGCTACTTTAAAGCTGTTTGAGATCTCCAGTATTATTGTAAGACAAATATCTACACGGGAACCCATGTACCCCTCTGACATTAATGAGAAACTTAGCAAAATCTTGGACAACCAAAAGGTCATCATGGATACATTTGTACAACATGGTGTTGTGATTTAGCGATTGACCAAGCAAGTGAAGAAAATAAGGAAGTCATAAGCCAGCAAGTAGTGAATTGATTAGCTTCGAGCTGAGGTAACCCGGAGAGCTGAGGCTGGAGATTTGCCATTTGACATGTTACTTGACCCCTCCCAGCCCCACCCAGTTCCATCTTCACAGGATGCTCCTGCAGCTCAGACTGAGAAGTCGTGCCTTGCTGCCGACACTACTGAGGTGGTGCATGCGATGTTCACTTCTATAAGGTGGGACTGATGTTGCTAGTGATACAGTGATGACTGAGGACACTTAGGGAGATCATTCGCCCTCTCTACTTTTTGCTCTTATTTTGTTAAGCATTACGGATAATGCTTATTTTTATTCGGAGGAGGAGGGTAGAGCATACTTTATATATTTGATACATTTGGCTACTTTGGAATGTAATAATTGGATGATGCTACGTCATTTTTATTTATCTTTAGGAGTTGTTATTTTCAATAGCTTCCTTAGTTATTTAACTTCAATTGTGTTTGTGTTAGTAGCTTTTATGTTTCTTAGTTGTGTTGATAATAAGCCTTTGATTTTTGTAATGCCACGGTTCTTTCCAAAGGCGGTCTGTTGTGTGAACTAGGTCACTCTTCTCGAGGATAGATGAATGGTGTGACAACTTTCTTAAGGGAATGAGTCCGTTCTATGTTTAGGTAATAATAGTAGTAAGTAGTAATGAATAAAAGCTCTAATTAAGTCATTCTCTGAAAAGAGTTATTCATACTTCATTTGGCACCAACACACCTAACTGCATGCTTATGGTTTGAAATAAGGTTTTTGGAAGAAAATAGCTTTAGTTAGTGGCTTTGAGGTTCTTTAGTTGACTTTGATAATCATTTAGTGGATGATTGGACCATAGTGATGTTTAACTTGACTGTGATCATTGTGGGTTTTAGACTCTATCATCTTTTACGGCCTATTTGCGTGAGAGGTGAGGTAACGTTTTGTTTCTAGTCCAAGTACTTGAGAGGATAGTCTGGAACTTGCCCTGAATGTATTTCAAGGAGAAATTCTATGTTTGCTTGGTTTGGACGATGATTGTAGGCTTTCCTTGGTCCATTTGAGCTTTCTTTTGCCACCCTATGTTTGCTATCCCTAGTCACCCCTTCGAGCCTTTAGCCTTTCTCTGTTGGTAACCATGCTATAAGCCTTTACCCATTTTGATCATGATCCTCTCTTGGAACCCGAACCTTCCTTAACACTCATATGTAATAAGTGGCGCTATGCATAAGTTTGGGAGGAAAGTTGAGGGATCTAAAAGAGGTATCAAGGCACCAAAAAGAGAGAAAAGAAATGATCTCCATGAAAAGAGAAGGCAAGAAAAGAAAGAACCAAAAGAAAATGCCAAAAATAAAATAAAAAGGTAAATTGATGAAAGAAAAAAGAGTAAATTATCTCTAGTATGAGCATCAAGGGAGAAAAAGAATGAAATGAACAATAAAGAGTGATGGCAAGTCTCTCTAGCCCCCAAGAAAAAGAAATGTCTCTAAGGGTTTGGTAAATGTGAGCCAAGAAATGAAAAGTGGAGTGCTTAAGGAAAGGTGTAACCACTTATCCCATATGTTATCCTATCCCAATCCAAAAGCCTTCATTATAACCCGAAAGAAGTCCTACTTAATTTTGAATCGAGTGAGCTTATATTAGTGGGGATGTACATGAGGGGCAAGCCTATGGTACTTGAAGCTTTACTTGTGACAATCCTTTGTGAGAGAAGAGTGAATCCTTTATTGCTCTAGAAATCGAGTGTTAATTCTTTAAGTGAGCATGGCAAATGGAAGGTAGAGGAGGAGAGTTTGGAGTCCACCATGATTTACATGATAGAACAAGAGTCCTTGAAGAGTGAAGTCAATTCTTGAAGTTCAAATGTCACACTAATGTTATATGCACGTAACATATGTTTTGTTGCCTTGTTGAAAATGCATGAGTATTGTGGGTAATTGTTGGTCCCAACTGAGTATGAATGACTTACAATTGACTCTTTGAAATGACCTTTCACTAAGAGCAGATAGGAACTAATCTATTTGCTTGAGGACAAGCAAAGACTTAAGTTTGGGGGAGTTGATAAATGTGGATTTTAACCACTTATTAGTACCCTCTTACTTTAGTTTTAGTCCGAAAATAGTGATTTTTGCTTCTAAATCTAATGAAATCGTGTGAATTGCAGACATGTTGGATTATTAGAGCTTAACAAAGAACTCTAACTCAAAAAGGAGTATTCCAGCTCAACAACCCAAAAAGGAAAAATACAAACATAAGTACGGTTAGCAGAAGTAATTCTACGACCGAAGATGTTTATGTTGTCCGTAAAAATAGAAGTGCAACCGCAAATGAAGTGCTGAAGCCTCTAAGGAGTTTGTTAGAAGCACGGTCTGAATACCAAATTATGCGTCCGTAAAAACTGGTCGCACTGACAAAGTTTGACAAGTTCAGAGAAGGTGCAAAAGACCAAGTGTGAAGCCTTTTGAAAATGCGGTCCCCAGCCAAATTGTACGACCGCAGAAGCTGAAATGCAGCCGTAGAGATAACTGTGCGGCCGTAGAGTTCCTCCTATTGCAAGAGAAGAAGAAAAGTGCGGTCCGCATATGAAATTGTGCGGCCGCAGAGTTCCTCCCATTGCAAGAGAAGAAGAAAAGTGTGGTCCGCATATGAAATTGTGCGGCCGCAGAACCTCCCAAAGGATATTTTTGTCAGCGAATTTTTGGACACTATAAATAGATAGAAAATACTTTTTCAGGGCAAGTTTTGTATTCCTAACAGCTGTAGCGGTTATATTTTAGCTTTTTGGGAAAGTTGTGATAAAAATTAGAGAAGACCCATTAATTTTACTTTTTAATTCTAGTTTTATGTCTTCAATTACTTCTTCTCTTTGTTTTTCTATGTCAATTATCAAGAGTAGCTAGATTTTATCTAGGGTTGTGACCCAACCCTAGTATGTAAATCTTATGGGTTGTTAATACTAATGCTTGTTTATGATTGGGTATTGGTTATTTAGCTTTATTTATGCATTTTATCTAGAATTAATGGTTGCAAATATTGATTCACGCCTATTTGACTTAGTTCCTACTTGAGATAGAGGAACATAGTCTAGAAAAACTTGGCTAATAAGAAATTAAGCTAGTTAAGATTTTTGACTTGTTTGATTAAAGGGTTTGAACTAGAGATGGAGAAAACCTTACTTAGACTGATATCAATTGCTTAGATTGATACCCAATTGGACTTGAGAATGCCAATTTGGCAGAGGCGCTCTATGACTGAGAGCTATTGAGTGGGTACTTGTGAATTGAGAGTCATAATGCACTCTAATCTACCAAACAAGCATTAACTTAATGTACCCTTTAGGTTTACACCTAGGTGAAAGTTACATCCCTAGGATATTCCTCAATTGATAAAAAACCAATAAAACCAATTTACTCTCTAGTTGCTTTTACTTGGTCTAATTTCTTAGTGTTAAGTTAGATAACAATCACCCTCTTGTTTGGAAGTACAATTTAGCTATTTCACATTCTCTCTTCAAGTATTTACCTTAATATCGATTGTAAACTCTCTCCCCCCGACTCACGTTGGGTATTATAATTACAACGACTATTTCCTACTTATTATTGAGTGTGGATTGGACATGATCAGGGGGAACTTAGATTATATTTTATAGACTTAGGTTCTTCTATTTTTGTTTCTACAACAGCTAGTGAGGTATGATTTATAGGAAGGGACTTAGCTTTGAATCTGGTGACCATTTGATGGTTTTGAGCAGTGGTTTCAGGTTCAACTTGAACCATGTTTTGTACTGGATGTACTTCATCCTGTGCATTGAAGAAGTGTGACAAGTCCACTTCTAACTACAATCCTCTTAGATCTGTCACCGTGAACTGTATAGGCATTTCATCTGAGTGAGAAGCCTCCAAGTGCAATTCATCAGTGTTTGAGTTTTGTATTTCTACAGAAGGATCATTAACAATGTTTATGACCTCCACAACCTCATCATGATCAGACTCAACAACATTATTGTGATCAACAGTTGGAACAATAGTTTGAGCAGCAACACCATCATTTTCATCAGCAACATCAGCATATTGTTCAACAGTTTGATCATTTGCAACATCATCTGCAGTAGCATTATAATCAGCTCCCAACACTTCCCCTCTAACTGTAGGATTTGATGAATCAGACTTAGCCTGTGATTCTGAGAAAAATTCAAAAACTATGATGACTATAGTCATTTGATGCACTGTTAGTCTTGTTTTCCTGCACATAGGGAAGTGTTAGTTCATCAAAGATAACATATCTTGATACAAAGACCTTCCTTATGGATGGATGATAAATCTTATACCTTTTATGCAAAAACACACATGGATATGACTTGGGTGAGAACTTGTGTTTTCCTTTTAAGTAAGGAAAACACATGCACCCAAGCACTTCCAAACTATTGTAATCAGGGTGTGAAATATGTAATTTATGAACTAGTGTTTCCTTTTTAAGCATAGATGATGGAAACCTGTTTATCAAGAATACTGTTGTGAGAAATGCTTCAATCCATAGATAAAGAGGTAACTTAGCATGTAGAAGTAGTGTCAATCTAGTTTTCACTACATGTCTATGCTTCCGTTCTGCAATTCCATTTTGCCCAAGGGTGTGAGGGACAAGAAATATGTCTTACAATGCCACAACTATCTAAGTAATTAACAAATTCAGAACTTGAAAATTCACCATCTTCGCCACTTTGAAAGATCTTGATATTCTTTGAAAACTATTTCTCAACCATTTTGTGAAATTTGACAAATGTTTCAAAGAAATCAGATTTTCTTTTTATAGGATACAACCATGTATATCTAATATGATCCTCAACAAATAAAGCATAATATTTAATATGTTGGGAGGATTCAACGGGAACAGGACCCCACAAGTCACAGTGAATTTTTAATAAATGTTCATTCTCAACTTTATTTCTCAACTTGAATGGTAGTTTACAACCTTTTCCCATTTGACAACTGACATAAATTGTAGGATTTCTATTCCATTAGATGATACTGATACACTTATTGTTACTATGTACTTTGAAGGACCTAAAATTTAGATGCCCAAGTCTTGGCATGCCAAATAACACTAGAGCTCCTCCTTATCTGTGTTGAACTCAAAGCAAGTAGGTTGTCCACCTTCAAGGCATATATCTCTTCTCTTTAGCACCTCTGGCCATCTGTTTCTTTGTCCTCTTGTCCTTTACAACAAAAGATGATTCATCAAACTCAGTGTAGCAGCAATTACCTCTAGTAATTTTATTTACTGATAACAAATTCTTTTTGAGTTTAGGGACTACTAGAACTTCACTCATCCTTACACCAGAAATTGTTCCTTTTCCAATATGTGTGATATCTAGTTCTTGTCCATTTCCTAATACAATTATATTATTCCCACTATAAGGTTTAAGGTTGGATAAGTTACCTATATTGTTGGTCATGTGAGTTCTTACCCCATAATCCATATAGTGAGCATTATCTCCACCATTTTGACTATCCACATTGAATGTAGCAAGGGCATGTAGAAGATCTTCTAGTGCTTGATAAGAAAAGTATCACATATAAAAGCACTTTATTGCAGTATGATTATTCCTGCCATATATCTGGCATGCTGATGATCCTAAGCTTTCTTGTCCCTTAGTAGCACTTTTAGATCCTTGAGAGTTGTGATTGTTGTTCTGACCAGCAGGCCTGAAGCCTCTACCCCTTGACCTGTAGTTTATGTTACCTCTCTTGTTTGAGAAGTTTCCTATATCTTTGTTGTTGTATGTCCTTTTTGCAGCAAATGTCATATTATGATTCATTTGTTGTGAATCGTCTCCTTCATCCTTTCTGAGATTAAAGCCGCTTAGGTAAGTGACCAACTGACTCATAGTTGGATAAGGTTCTTTGTCAAGGATTACAGTCCTAAAAATTTTGTATTTAGTACCCAAACCTCTAGCAAAGTTAATTACCTTACTATCATCATCGACATGCTTGTGTATGGCAGCCAAGCCATCACAAATGCCTTTAAATTCCTTCAAATACTCATCAATGGTTCTACTTCCAAGCTTTATAGTTTGAAGTTGTTGCTTCAACCGGAATTTCTCGTCCTTTGTTGCATGCACATATGTTTTTTTCCAGGCATTCTCACATCTGTGTAGCAGTTGTGTATCCCACAATGAGATACATACTTTTTTCTGACACTATTTCATATATCCAACTCTTTAACAAAACATCTTTTCAGTCCAGTCATCAGCAATATCAGCCTTTTTGTTACTGCTTTTGTTAACTCCTTTACCACTGTCCTTATAACTGCTTTCATTGGTACCTTATACATTTATAATTTCTGGCTTTCCCTCAATGAGGTAGTTCAACCACATTAATTGGATAAACTGCATCAATTGTGTTCTCCATATCAGATAGTTAGAAGGCTTCAACTTCACAGGACATGAAGCAATGAGATGATGAAGGGAGGTTGTTGAAAAGGTGTTGGAAGCCATATGAGCAGGATTATTATTGTGTAGCAAAAACTAAATTTGGGCAGCAGAATTAGCTTCAAAGAAGCTCTAAGAACAGGAGAAAATATGGAACAAAGAGAATATCGAGAAGGCAGTATTTTATTATATAAAGCAGTTACATGGCCCTATCTATTTATACAAGGTATTTATCATATATTTAGGCTATACAACATAGAGTAGAACTCTTCTAGGATGACTAATACAAGGGTCCGCCTAATTCTAATAAATTTATACTCGGTGATTGGATAGTCAACAAGTTTGTTAACCTGATCATTATCTTCAACAATAGAGACTTGAATCTATCACCTTTGTTTGCTTTGATTCTATATTGAAGAATGTAACAATATCATTTAATAGTTTAATCTGTTAAAAAATATACATTCATTTATTTCATTATATCTTTTAATAAATGAACTTTAATAATAATCATATACAAATTAACAACCATACTACATAGGTTTTGCTATCTGGAAATTCATAGAGATATGTGTGATGATCTGATAGGTCGTTTTGAGTATTAGCCCTTATTTTAATGATTTGAGAACTTTCTTAGCTTCATTTGATATTTCTTGATTTGCGTGTATGGTCCATATCGCTTTTCAAAAAGCTATTATGTGAAATTTTGAAGAAAATAAAGATTTTGACTAAAATAAGGCTAGAGTTAACCAATGTCAATATTTTGGATAAACGATCCCGGATCGGTATTTTGATAATTTCGGTAGGTTCGTATTGAAATTTTAGGCTTGGCCGTGTGCTTAGAATTGAAATCGGAGGTCCCTAGGTTGATTTGACTTGTTTTGTCAAAAGTTAGCAATTTGAATCTTTGAAAATTTTCTAGGTTTGACCGTAGGATGACTTTACGGTTATCGGGTATGAATTTTGATTTTGGGACTTGGAATAGGTCCACTTTATTATTTGAAACTTGTCTGCAAAATTTGGTGCAATTGAGAGTTGGTTTGATGAGATTCGGAAGTGTAATTGTGATTCTAGAGGTTCTTGAGTTTTTCTTTGAATTTTATGCGCTTTGATGTTCAATTCATAGTTTTAGATTTTATTTTGATATTTTGATCACACGAGAAAGTGTATATGATGTTATTACACTTATGTGCATATTTGGTTTCCGATCCTCACTTTTACGAACAATAGTTCGCATTTGCGAGCATTAGCTGGGGGCTCTGTCTTCGCAATTGCAAAAAAAAAAAGAGTCGCTTTTGCGTTGGGTGTTGTGTTTGCTTTTGCTGCTCTGGCATTGTAATAGAGATGATGTATTATGTTAGGTAGCTTTGCATTTGTGAAATGGTTGTCCGTATTTGTGAGTAGGGGGGGGGGGACAATTTATATGTGCGAACAAATTATCGCATTTGCAACTTCTGGGCTTCTGACGTACAGTTCACATTTGCGACCTGTGTTTCGCATTTGCGATATCAGCAGTTGCGAACAAGAGCTCACAACTGTGACATACGCAGCAGGGTAAAATCGGAAAAAATCGGGAATGAGCTCATTTTATACCATTTCTCAACCCTAGACACTCTAGAAGCGATTTTTCAAGAATTTCTTCTTACCAAAATCATTAGCAAGCAACTTTAATCCATTTCCTTTTAACTACCCAATACTTTTCATGTATTTGCAACATCAAATCTAGGATTTTTATGGTAGAAATTAAGGATTTGGGTAGAAATTTGGAATTTTATAAAATTGAGATTTAGACCTCAAATTTAGATCGGATTTCAAAACAAATCACATAATTGAGATCGGAAATGAATGGGTAATCGAGTTTTGGTTTGAATCTCAGGTTTTGATCCAGCGAGCCCGGGGTTGACTTTTTACAAATTCAATAAAGATTGAATCTTATTCGCTCATGTGTAGTTTCTAAAGCTTATTTTGAATTATTTGAACTATATTTGGCTAGACATGATTATCTTATAGGCTAATTCTAGAGAAAAAGCCATGGTGGAACATTGAATCGATTGCAGAGTGAGGTAAATATCGTGGTTAACTTTGACTTGAGGGATTAGAACTTGTTGGTTTATTTGCTAAGACGACGTATATGTAAGGTGACGAGTATATATGCATTGTCATTGGGTTAAATCATGTAGGTGGAAATTGTTTTATCGTATTATGTTATTTCATTGACTATGCTTTCTATGCCCTAGTTAGATTATTCCTTCTTTAATTGCCCGCCTTCATATTTATTGTTGTGATTTTGAAGTTGAGTTTGGTTACAATAACACTATGACTGAAGTGAAATTTGCTTCCCACCTTGCATTGCTATTTTAGATTAATGTTGTTGCATGGTTAGGAAGAGTGAAAAGCACGAAGGGTGTTGTCGTGCCTTATGTGCATATTATTATCATTGATTGAGAGATTGTGAGGGTTAAAGCACGAAGGGTGATGCCATGCTATTTTATTTATGATATTACACGGTGAGGATGAGAGTAAAAGCACGAAGGGTGATGCCGTGCCATTGTTGATTTCACTACTTTATTTGATTTCTGAATTGGTGATTTACTTGGGTGCATTGTTCTTTATTTCCAAAAAAGGCTACGTGGTAATTTTGTACTTGTCGTTCATATCGTACTCCCATTTCTGCATGTTCCCTCCCAATTATTAGGCTCAACACTTACAGAGTACATTGGGTTAGTTGTACTCATGCTACACTTCTGCACTTCTTGTGCAGATACTGGTGTTGGTCCCAGCGGTGTCTAGTGGTATTTCTGCTCGAATCATATCTACATCGGAGACATGAGGTAGAGCTGCTAGAGTTTGCAATTTTTGAAGTCCCAATTTGTTTCTACCTTTACTGTTTAATTCATTTTGAATAGTTGTATTTCGTTCAAACTATACTTGTAGACTTCTAGTTGCTCATGCACTGGGGACTCTAGATTTCTGGTATTAGCCTAGACCATGTTGTATTATGGGTTTATCTTATGTATTATAACTTTACTATTTGTTAATAACCGTTATCACTATGTTTTAGATTGTTAAAATGGTTAATTGGTTAACAAATGTTGTCTTGCCGAGCAAGTTAGATGTTATACTCCATCACGGGCCCGAGGTTTGGAATCCAGATCATGATAAGTTGGTATCTGAATACAAGGTTGACTAAGTCTCACAAGTTATTAGCAAGTTTTGTAGAGCCTAGAGGATCGGTACAGAAACATCTGTACTTATCTTCTAGAGTTTGTAGAGCTTTAGGAAAATTTCACTTCCTTCTTTCTCTATCGTGCAACTTTATTCTATTATTGAAGTTTGAACCATTCTATTATTGTTATCCCACAGATGGTGAGAACATGCACAACATCTACAGCATGGCAGGGGCCAGAGCCCCCTATTGCAGCCACTACCAGGGGTAGAGGTCGAGGTCGTACCAGAGGCAGAGGCAGAGGCAGAGTAGAGCTTAGCCTAGAGCATGTGCAGCAGCATCTATTCCGGAGCCTTAGATTGAGAAGGAGGAGGAGGTTCCTGTTCAGACCATGCCAATTGGACCAGCTCAGGTCTCGGAGGGGCTTATTTCTACCCCGGTACTTCAGGATGCTCTAGTCCACTTAGTGGGTCTTATGGAGAGCGTGGCCCATATCGGTGCATTTCCGGTGGCACCAGCTGTCTCTCAGGTTGGGAGAGGAGCTCAGACTCCCACTACTCACACCAGAGCAGATGGCTCACAAATATCAAACTTCGGTAGTTTCGCCAGTTGGAGTGGCTGAGCCTATTGTTGCTACATAGACCAGGGAGAGGCCCGAAATATCTTTTGAGTGGTTGATGAGATTGGATAAGTTCACAAAATTATTTCCTATTCGCTTTGGTTGCACACCTTCTGAGGGACCCACAGGATTTCATTGACCGATGCCAAGAGGTGTTGTGCAACATAGGTATAGTGGAGTCTAATGGAATTGGCATCGCGGTATTTCAGATGCATGGCTCTGCCAAGATGTGGTGGCAGGACTATGATCGAGCCAGACCAGGAGGATTGCCTCCACTCACTTGGGATCAGTTCTCACAGCTCTACTTGGAGAAGTTCATTCCTTTTACCCTGAGTGAGGAGTACCGTAGGCAGTTTAAGTGCCTTTAGTAGAGTAGCATGACTGTTACCTAGTATGATACCAGATTCATGGATTTAGCTCGCCATGTAGTTGTCTTGCTTCCTACTGAAAGGGGAAGAGTGAGGAGATTCATTGATGGTCTTACTTTTGGTATCAAGCTACAGATGGCCAAGGAGACCGGGGATGATATTTCTTTCCAGCGGGCAGTAGAGATTGCTAGACGGATCAAGATGATTCGTGGTCAGGGTAGGGAGGCGGTATTTGAGAAGAGGCCTCGTCATTTTGGTGGTTTCAGTGGTGCCTCGTTTGGAGGCAAGGGTTCATTTGGTAGAGGTCATCCTCCCAGGATGCTTCAGTCAGCACTTCAAGCATCCCACAGTGCTTCGAGTAGTCGTGGTTCTTATGGGTCTCATCCTGAGCAGCTAGACTATAACGCACCTTCAACTCTGGCCAGTTTAACTCTGATCCAGTGTTATTAGGGTGGTTATTCAGGTCGACATGGTTAGTTCCCTGGTCAGTAGTCACAGCAACCGAGGACTTGTTATACTTGTGGAGATCCAAGGTACGTCACGAGGTTTTGACCTAGGTCACATGGGAAGCATGCCACAACAGAGTTCTTGTGCCATGGTTCTGGCACCAGTTGCACCACCTCCTGCTCAACCATCTAAAGGTGGGGGTCAAGCTATTAGAGGTGGAGGTCAGGCCATTATAGGTTGAGGTCAGCCAGGGAGAGGCCATTTGAAAGGCGGAGGTCAGAGTGGTGGGGCTCAGACCTACTTTTTTGCATTCCCAGCTAGACTTGAAGTAGAGTCATCCGATGCTGTCATCACTGGTATTGTTCCAGTTTGTCATTGAGATGCCTTAGATTTATTTGATCCGGGCTCTAGTTATTCATATGTGTCATCATATTTTACTTCATATCTTGTTATACTTCATGATTCTTTGAGTGCTCTTGTCTATGTGTCCATGCCTGTGGTAGATTCTATTGTGGTAGATCGTGTTTATCGCTCATGTGTGGTTTTTGTCAGGAGCCTTGAAACTAGGGTAGACCTTCTACTTCTTGATATGCTGGACTTTGATGTTATCTTGGGCATGGATTGGTTGTCACCTTATCATGCTATTTTAGAGTGTCACGCCAAGACTGTGACATTGGCCATGCCAGGGTTGCCTCGATTAGAGTGAAGAGGGACTTCTGGCCATTCTACTAGAAGGGTTATTTCTTATGTGAAGGCTCGACATATGATCAAAAAGGGATGTCTAGCATATTTGGCCTATATCTGTGATTCTAGTGCGGAGGTTCCTTTTGTGGATTCGGTTCCAGTTGTGCGCGCATTTCCAGAGGTGTTTCCTACAGATATATCGTCTTATATATTGACTTGGCTCCGGGCACTCAGCTTATTTCTATCCCACCATATTGTATGGCCCCAGTTGAGTTGAAGGAAGTCAAGTGGCAGTTGCATTATTTGCTTGATAAGTGATTTATTAGACTGAGTGTCTCTCCTTGGGGTGCACCAGTGTTATTGTGAATATGAAGGATGGAACAATAAGGATGTGTATCGACTATTGGCAGTTGAACAAGGTTACTATCAAGAACAAGTATCTGTTGCCGAGGATTGATGACTTATTTGATCAGCTTCAGGGTGCCAAGGTATTGTCCAAAATTGATTTGAGATCAGGCTACCATCAGTTGAAGATTAGGGAATCAGATGTCCCTAAGACAGCTTTTCGGCCTTGGTATGGTCACCACGAGTTCTTAGTGATGTCATTTATCTTGACAAATGCCCTTGCAACATTTATGAATTTGATGAACCGGGTGTTCAAGCCCTATTTGGATTCTTTTGTGATCGTTTTCATTGATGATATTTTGGTTTACTCCCATAGTCGAGAGGAGCATGAGAAGCATCTTCAGGTCATACTTCAGACTTTAAGGGATAGTCAGTTATATGCCAAGTTTTCAAAGTGTGAGTTCTGGTTGGACTCGATTGCCTTTTTGGGCCTTGTTGTATCTTTCGAAGGCATTAAAGTGAATCCTAAGAAGATTGAGGCAGTTCAAAACTGGCCTACACCTACTTCAGCAACAGAGATTTGGAGCTTCTTGGGTTTGGCGAGTTACTATCGTTGGTTCATGGAGGGGTTTTCATCTATCTCAACCCCATTAACCAAGTTGACACAAAACGGGTGCTCTTTTCAGATGGTCTATTGTGAGTTGAGCTTTCAGAAGCTCAAGACTTCTTTAACTACAACCTCAGTGTTGGTGTTAGCTACAAGTTCAGATCTTACACCGTGTATTATGATGCATCACATATTGGGCTTGGCGTGGTATTGATGCAGGATGGTAGGGTGATTGCCTGCGCGCATCAGTAGTGGAAGGTTCATGAGAAGAATTACCTTCTTCATGATTTAGAGCGGACAACGATTATTCACGCGCTGATGATTTGGAGGCACCATTTGTATGGCGTTCATTGTGAGATCTATACCAACCGTCGGAGTTTCCAACATCTGTTCAAGCAGAAAGACCTTAATTTGCGGCAACGGAGATGGCTAGAGTTACTGAAAGACTATGATATCACCATATTATATCATCTGAGGAAGGCCAATGTAGTGGCCAATGCATTGAGTAGGAAGTCGGAGAGCATGGGTAGTTTGGCATATTTATCGGTAGTTTAGAGGCCATTAGCTCTAGATATTCAGGCTTTGGCCAACTGATTTGTGAGATTGGACATTTCGGAGCCCAGTTAGATTCTTGCTTGTGTGGTGGCATAGTATTCATTGTTGGAGCATATCAAGACTCGCCAGTTTGATAATCATCACTTGTTGGTATTGAAGCATACGGTGCAGCGGGGTGGTGCTGAGGAGGTTGTGATTGGTGATGATGGTGTTATGCGACTTCAAGGCCGGATTTGTTTTCTGAATATGGATGGGTTGAGAGAGTTGATCCTTGAGGAGGCTCACTGTTCGCTCTATTCCATTCACCAGGTGTCACGAAGATGTACCATGACTTGAAACTGCACTATTAGTGGTGAAGAATGAGGAAAACATCGTTGTTTATGTATCTCGGTGTTTGAATTATCAACATATGAAGTATGAACATCAGAAACCGGGTGGATTGACTCAGATATTGGAGATATCGAAGTGGAAATGGGAGCGCATCACTATGGATTTTGTGGTTAGGCTTATGTTACACCATGTGCATCCCAAGGTGATGTATAATAAATATGAAACTTGTTAATCATGATTTAAATGAGTTTAAAGTCATAATATGACTATATATATATGATGTTTGAATATAAAATATAAAGTTTGTATAACATTGGATTAAAGTTGCGGAACACAGACTAAGGATTTACCTTGTAATGAAGCTTTTTGAGAAATATATTTCATGTATTATATGAGGTTTTTTTGGGACATATTATATACAAAATTCAATGTCTTGGAATGTAGTTTCCAACACTCTTAACCGTTCATTCATACGACATCCAGATAAAAAGATATGTGTGTCTGAAGAAGAGCCAATGCTAAGGTGCCAAGCTAGCACCTCTTTGACTTTTCAAAAGTTGATATCTATAGGTCTTAAGTCGCCTTTCTCTTTATTTTTCCATAGAAAACAAACAGAGAACCCCCATAAACCTATCCTTAAGCTCTCTACAAGGATTTCAAAAAGATTAACATCTCGGGTACGAAATCAAGAAGCGATAACATTAAAACGATCCCTGTGACGTAAGTATCATTATAGCCCCTCTTTTTTTTTCTTTTTTGTTTGTTTTTTGGAAGGTACTTCATAGCTAAGAAAATGCCTATGTTCTGTATTTAAGCTTTTAAATATGAAGGAAAGTTGATAAATTCATTTTCTAATAGTTAGAACTCATGAGACGGTGATCGGAAGCCGTGGGTTTGATTTATTCCACTTTTAATGGACTGTTTTGTAGTCCACTCGTGTTGGACTCTTGTGCTGCTGATTTATGGAGTTTGGAAGGACAAAATGTGTGGAGAAATGCCACATTTGGTAGGGTAGTGGGTTGGTTGCTCGTCCTTGCAGTTTCAGGCTAATTGATAACTTATTGATTGGATGTGTTATGATATATTTGGGGATTTTGTTGTATTAAAAGTCCCGAATTGTAGTTAGGTTATTTATAAGTTTCTGCTTGTATTGCTTGTTGTCTCGCCTATAGTAGGCTTGAGGGAGCAGTAAAATCATGGGAAATGTTGCCCGTTTGTTTGTTACAAATTAAGATACTTTCGTTATATAAATGATAGAGTCATTCGTAACTTGACAATAGCTTCATTGTCGTTGTTGTAGATTAAGGTGCAGTGAGCTGAGTTTAGAATTGTTATTAGATAGATTTCTATAAGGTATGCTAGGGCTATCCCTTCTTTTCTTTTGGCATGATCCATATGATACAACAAAACGAGCAAACGCGCAACTTTCATAAATGCCTCTATTCATAGAAGTACTAGGGGTGCCTATGTTCTTGATTCCCCATGTGTCCTATTATTATATCGTTTGTTCATGGGTCTCAGAAAAATACGTAAGTTGATAAAGTTTATTCGAAGACATATTGATGTTATGACATTCCGAGAGATCTTATTGACGTACTTCATAATGCATTGCATTCATTTATACATGTACATTGATCCATGACAAGATGACGTTATATACGCATATTATATATATATATATATATATATATATATATATATATATATATATATATATATATATATATGGGGTATGGGGAAAGGTTACAACGTTATATATGCACCACCACCTGATCAGTTGGTATACGTTGATGATTTCGCCCACTGAGGCCGAGATGATATGACGGGATGCCCTCAAATGCTTGATGATGTTATGTACGTATATACCTATGCATGATATGACATTTATATGCGCATACATGACATTATAAATGTTTCAGGATTCACAGATCTATTTAGACTTATAGGTGAAGTTCTTTACTCCATGTTTCTTTTATGTCTTTTATGTCTTTTATGTATTGATTTTCACGCCTTACATACTCGGCACATTATTCGTACTGACTCCCCTATTACCTGGGGCATGCGTTTCATGCCCGCAGGTACAGGTAGCCAGGCTGACGGTCCCCCTTCTTAGGATCCTTGCTCATCGAGAGTTGGTATGCTCCATTTGATCCGGAGCTGTTATTGGGTTTTGGTACGATACTGTTTTATACATATATGGGTATGAGGGGCCCAGTCCCGTCCTTTATACAATTTTATACTCTATTAGAGGTCTGTAGACAGTCATTTATAGTTGGATAGTGTGTGGCCTTGTCGGCTTCTATTTAGATATATAGTTGTTCATAGCAGCCTTGTCGGCTCGCCCTACCTTATTTTGCATATATATATATATATATATATATATATATATATATATATATATATATATATATATGTGTGTGTGTGTGTGTGTGTGTGTGTGTATCTTTCGGGGATGTTTCCTCACGTATGTTATTCATATGATTCAGCAGTTTATTGACAAATGTTATGCATGACCTACCCCTATTTCATGTTTATATCTTTGACGTATTCTTAGGGGTGTTCGATAGGTAGGACTCAGGCACTCGTCACCCATCAATTTGGGTCGTGACAAAAGTGATATTAGAGCAGTTTGTCCTAGGGATGTCTACAGACCGGGTCTAGTAGAGTCTTGTTTATGAGTGTGTTGTGCACCACACTTATAAACAGGAGGTTGCAGGACATATAGGATATTATCCTCCCTTCTTATCTTAGATCGTGTGATATAAGGATTCATTTTCCTATCGATATGTTATGTTTTCGGCGATGCCTAAAAAGGCTACAGCTGCCCAAAAGGGCAAGTCCATGGCTGATGAGACTACGAGTCAAGCGCCACGAGTTACTAGGGCTCGGGGAGATTCTTAGAGTGAGACTCTATCTCAGACTTCACATACCCCGCCCTCTCCAGAGGAGATCCGAGGTGCACCAACTCCAGCGCGCGCCCCGGTACCCCTATCTCCTCAGCTAGATGCACCGGGTCAGGAGATGAGAGATCTTATTAAGCTATAGACTCGATTATTGGCCGCATAGGCTCGGCGCCAGGAAGTAGGTATTGGTCATGCAGATAGGGCCACGCGGAGGAGCTGGTGTCTATTATAGCCCGACGGGTTCTAAAGTTGAAATCTGAGAGGTTTCCTTCTGTGAAATTGCAAAGGAGAGGTCATCCGATCAAGGCAGCCAAGTGGGATTTCGAGTCCGGTATACAGTGTAGATAACCATACCTTTTTACTAATCCAAGTAATTTTCTATATCCGTTCGAGGACGATCGTTTCTTTTAGAGGTGGAGAATGTGACGGCCTGATAGGTCGTTTTGAGTACTAGCCTTTTTTTTCTTGATCTGAAACCTATCGTAGCTTTATTTGATACTTCTTGATTTACGTGTGTGGTCCGTGTCGCTTTTCGAAAAGCTTTTATGCGAAATTTTGAAGAAAATAAAAATTTTGATTAAAAATAAGGCTAGAATTGACCACGGTCAATATTTTGGGTAAACGACAGTCAATATTTTGGAGGTCCCTAGGCTGATTTGACTTGTTTTTTCGAAAGTTACCAATTTGAATATTTGGAAATTTCATAAGTTTGACCGTAGGTTGACTTTATGGTTATTGGGTCCGAATTTTAGTTTTGGGACTTGGAATAGATCTGTTTTGTTATTTGAAACTTTTCAGCAAAATTTGGTGCAATTCGTAGTTGGTTTGATGGGATTTGGACGCGTAGTTGTGATTTTAGAGGTTCTTGAGTTTTTCTTTGAATTTCATACGTTTTGATGTTCGATTCATGGTTCTAGATATTATTTTGGTGTCTTGATCATGTGAGCGAGTTTATATGATGTTATTATATTTGTGTGCATGTTTGGTTTGGAGCCTGAGGGGCTCGGGTGAGTTTCAGACATGTTTTGGATGAGTTTGTATAGTTTGAGGATTGTTGGTGCAGTGCGTGTTTCTGGCGTCTACTGCAGATCTTGCAATTGCAAGGTCTGGCTAGCATTTGTCAACAAAGGTTTGCATTTACGAGCATGGGCTAGGGGCTGCGTCTTCGCAATTACAAAGAATGAGTCGATTTTGCGATGAGTGATGTGTTCGCTTTTACGACTCTAGCATCGCAATTGCGATGTTGTGTTATGTTGGGTAGCTTCGCATTTGCAAAGTGGCTGTTCGCATTTGCGAAGGGGTGCAGTTTGCATTTGCGAATAAATTGTTGTATTTGCAACTTCTGGGCTTCTGACGCACAATTTGCATTTGCGACCCGTGTTTCACATTTGCATTGTCTGCAATTGCGAACAAGAGTTCGCAAATGCAACATCCACAACTGGGTAAAAGAGAAAAAATCGGGACTTAGCTCATTTTACACCATTTCTATATCCCAAACACTCTAGAGGTAATTGTTTCAAGAGTTTCTTCTTCCCAAAATTATTGGTAAGAAACTTTAATCCATTTCCTTTCAATTCCCAATACTTTTCATGTGTTTTCAACATCAAATCTAGGATTTTCATGGTAGAAATTAGGGATTTAGGTAGAAATTGGGGATTTTATAAAGGTTATATTTAGTAGGCCGGATTTCAAAAAGAATCACATAAACGAGCTCGGGGGTGAATGGATAATCGGGTTATAGTTTGTATCTCGGGTTTTGACCAAGCAAGCCTGGGGTTGACTTTTGTTGACTTTTTTCAAATTCATTAAAGATTGAATCTTTTTCACTCGTGGGTAGTTTCTAAAGCTTATTTTGAATTATTTGAACTATATTTGGCTAGACATGATTGTCTTTGAGGCTAATCCTAGAGGAAAAATCGTGGTTGAGCATTGGATTGGTTGCGGAGTGAGGTAAGTATTGTGGTTAACTTTGACTTGAGGGATTAGGACTTGTTGGTTTATTTGCTACGTGAATTATGTGTGGGGACAACGTATATGTAAGGTGACCAGTATATATGCGTTGTCATTGGGTTAAAGCATGTAGGTAAAAATTATTTTATTGTATTATGTTATGTCATTGACTATGCTTTCCATGCCTTAGTTAGATTATTCCTTCTTTAATTTCTCACCTTCGTATTTATTGTTTATTTTGACTTTGTTGGGATTTTGAATGTTGAGTTTGGTTATCATAACACTATGATCGAAGTGAAATTTTCTTCCCACCTTGTATTGCTATTTTTTATTAATGTTGTTGCATGGTAAGGAAGAGTGAAAATCACGAAGGGTGTTGTCGTGCCTTATGTGCATATTATTATCATTGATTGAGAGATTGTGAGGGTTAAAGCACGAAGGGTGATGTCGTGCCATTGCATATATACTATCATTATTATATGGTGAGGATAAGAGTAAAAGCACGAAGGGTGATGCCGTGCCATTTCATTTATGATATTATATGGTGAGGATGAGAGTAAACACACGAATGGTGATGCTGTGCCATTGTTGATGTCACTACTTTATTTGATTTCTAAATTGGTGATTTATTTGGGTGTATTGTTATTTATTTCGGAAAAAGGCTACATGGTAATTGTGTACTTGTCGTTCTTATCGTACTCCCATTTCTACATGTTCCCTCCCAGTTATTATTTTAAATGTCCTACTTATTATTTTTGCGTCTTTATGTATATATCTACATCGGGTGTATATAGATACCTCGTCGGGGTTAGGCTCGATATTTACGGAATATATTGCATCGGTTGTAGTGATGCTACACTTCTGCACTTTTGTGCATATACTGATATTGGTCCCAGCGGTGTCAAGTGGTGCTTCTGCTCGGATCATATCTATAACGGAGACTTGAGGTAGAGCTACTAGCGTTCACAGTCCCTGAAGTCTCCATTTATTTCTATCTTTACTATTTATTTCATTTCGAACAGTTGTATTTCGTTCAGACCATACTTGTAGACTTTTAGTTGCTCATGCACTGGTGACTCCAGATTTTTGGGATTAGAATAGACCCTGTTGTATTATGGGTTTATCTTATTTTATTGTTTTAGTGGAATGAAAAAAATTTATTCATCACTAGAACAAAATACAACGAGGAAAACACTATATCATCTAGCTATATAAAGAAAGTCCTGTACTTACTTAGTTATGCCCAAGTCAGTCTATTGTTATCCTATTCTTGTACAAGTATTGGTCCTGCTTATCTACTATCTATCTATATACTTCTTCCAGCCATCTCATATCCTTGTCCCTTTTGCGTTTGCTGAGTATCTCAAATACTCGAGCTCTGCATTCTTCTTTGATTTGGTCACATACTCTATGTGGTCTAGGAACTGAACTCTACCACATGGCTTCATTCCTCCCTTTCCAGAAGTGATAATTCATTGCTGCCAATACTCCATATGAGAACTCTCTGCTCAATTTGCCTCCCATTTTTCTGGCTACTCTTTTTCATGGGTGCTGTCCTTTAAAGTTCGTGATCCTTATCTTTAGCCACTAAAGTACTTCAGTGATGCATAACTTGGAGAAGTGACACTCATAGAATAAGTGTTTAATAGATTTTGGTGTATTTCCACATAGTACACATATGCCATCTGAGCTAATTCCTCTAAGAGCTAGCCTATCCTTTGTGAGCAGCTTCTTCTGTATAGTCAACTAGCAAATGAAGTTGTGTTTTGGAATGTTTTGCTTGTTCCAGACCCATCTTCCCCATTGACATGTGTTCGGGTTCCCCTTCAACCAGGAGTAGCCTTTTTGGATTGTATATTTCCTTGTTTGTGATTGCCATCCTCCATGAACATAACCACCTGCAAGTTTATCTTATGTATTACAATTTTATTATTTGTTAATAACTGTTATCACTCTATTTTAAATTGTTAAAATAGTTAATTTATTATCTAATGTTGTCATGCCTAGCAAGTACATGTTAGGCGCCATCACGGCCCCGAGGTTGAGAATCCGGGTCGTGACAATATGATAAGTAGAAAGAAAAGAAGAGGAAATGTTTCGGCAGTGTGGTATTAAAGAGAAGAAAATTGGCATAGAGCCTATTTAGGGAAAAGGGCCAGATATACCCCTCTACTTTCATATATTGTCTATATTTAACCTCCGTTATATAATTGGGACAAATTTACCCCTACCATTATACTATAGGGCCAAATTTACCCCTACAATCAGCAAACTTTTAAAAATACCCCTTGATCTGTTAAGTAATCCAAAATTTCACAAATTCTTTTTATTTAAATCACTTGTTGTTCTTTTTGTTCCATTATTTTCAAAAATTACTATTGATGTGAATGTTAAAATTACTAGACTATACAAATTATTCACTTTTTTTAATTACCAATGCACCCATTTCTCTTATTGTAATAAATAAAATTGGTTTAGAATTTTATTTATTTTTCAATCATATGTACACCGTATAATTTAGTGGGTCTATTTATTGTGTATTATATGCAGTTGATCATCATATATGTACATGTACATTCAAATATATTTTGTCATTGCATGTTAGTATAGAGTTCGATCGACTAACTTAAGAGTGCGCAATGTGTAGGCATTTAATTAAAGCAAAGTTGAATTAGACAATATAAAATTTCCGAGGAACTTCAACTTCAATCACTAATACTTGCAAAATCTTCATACATTTGGTGCAACGAATTCATTAAAATTGGGATGTTGTAAATACTTTTAGAATTTAGAAAAGCTACCTAATTTAGTTTTTTCAATTTACTATATTTTGTTTATTCGGTTGTATTATTTAATATTTTTTCTCTTATTTTTTTTTCTTTAATTCAGAAAGCAGGTAAATGCCAATTATTTCAAAACTAGTGGACCAAGAAGAACAAGTGATTTAAATAAAAGGAATTTGGGAGATTTTTTGATTACTTAACAGATTAAGGGGTATTTTTGAAATTTGCTGATTGTAGGGATAAATTTGGCCCGATAGTACAACGGTAGAGATAAATTTGATCTATAATATAATGGAGATTAATATAAACAATATATGAAAGTAGAGAATTATATTTGGTCATTTTCCCTTGTTGAAAACTACCAAGTATAAATGGTAGAAGTACACATTCAGAAACTAATTAATGTCGGCTGAGGACTTAAAAGATTAGATAAAGTAGTACATACTATATTTTTTTCTCTTTAGATGTCAAACACAACGTTCTTCTATATGTGTGTGAAAGCTCCAATCTAGATGGAGTGAGGCCTCTTTTTTACTGTCTGTTATCAGCATTTGCCATTTTAGCTGGACAAGCGTGCCAGCTAGAAGTCTCAACCCTATCTTTTGTTTCCTTTTTTAATGGAGTAAGTTATGATGCTATATGCACATAAAAGAAAACAATGCCGACATACCATAATTTTTTATATAATCCATGTAATTTAACATATATTAACAGTAAAAGATTAGTTATTTTATTATATATTTTTTTTAATTACACTTATTATTAGTCTATAGCCTATACCCCAACCAGCTCGGGATGAGGTGTAATCCTTGTTGTTATACTAATTACTCTTATTATGAGTTATTACTTACAATTATCTTTCAAGTGACTTGTTAATATTACAGTGACGTTAACATATAAAATTTAAACTCATTTTAATTAACAAGAGCCGGTTTGATTTTCTTTAGCTGGCAAGCCGGTTAGTTTGTAGAGTTTAACGGCGTTGTTCTTGCGTTCACACATCATTGCAATTGCTTATTGCATTGACTGTCTCCCAAAGGGAAAGTGGTGTTAGAAGAAAAAGAAGAGACGAACAGACAAGAAATATATTCATGGATTTTTCTAACCACACCTCTTTAATATTTAAGTATGTGATCAGAAACAAAGCTACTCTCCGGAATTCTACAGGCACAATATTTCTCGCTAATTAAAGGCAAATTAGTTTTTTAAATATTAATATTAAATTATTCTCTCGAATTCCTGCAATAGGTCTTTACTTTTGAAATAAATTCAAGTTAATTAATCTTTCCAATCCAGTGATGGAATAACAAAAGAGCAGGTAATTCATTGTCTAGTCATCTTGTATTCTATCTGCATCAGCACATAAAAGTTTGAATATAATTTTTAAACTTCATTTTATGGGCACGATGATGGGTTGTGAGCATGGGCGAAGCTATAATTGACCACTCTTTGTCTTGAAAATTACAACGTATATAGGTAAAATATTTGGTTTTAGAGATTATATAACATATATTGAATACATTTTGTCGGAAATTTTTTTACTTCTTTTCAATTTGAACACCTTAAAGAAATTCCTGGCTTTACCAGCATGTCGGAGCCAGTGTCCTGGATGCGGGTTCAGCGAACCCAATATTTTTGGTTCAAACGCTGTATTTGTCTTGAACAATTCATTGATTATTTACAATTTAATAATTTAGAACCCAATAACTTAAAATGTTTAGAATTCTGAACTCACAAGTTTGAAATCCTAACTCCGCATCTGTTAGCCGGTGGCTGTAAGAGTGCTTTTAGAACCACCTGAAAGCTGAAAATTAGAGGGTTATATATATTTATTGCTTTTACGGAGACGACAATCACAAAAGGCAATGGCTGATTTGTCTGCTGAAATTGGCTTACCATTGGTTAAGGCCACGTGAAAACTTTCTAATAACCAATGAGATTCGCTCTTATTGTAAACCTTTGTACGTAAAAATACTTTGTAAGACTAAAGAATTACAGTAGTTGTACTAGATTTGGGATTAAACTCCTTGGATTGAGAGAGATTTAATTGGTGGGATAAATTCTACTCCATATTCTATACCTCTAAGTACGAGCTAAGACAGGTGTCAATCATCAGCATATCATAAAGTTTGAAAAACCAAGAAGAAAGTTGCTATTCAACCTCTCCTTTACCCTTTTATCAAAAATGTCTACTTTTCTGACTCATCAGGTGGCGTATTATTATACAATAATTCTGAATCTTTACTGATATAAGAGTCATGTAA
This sequence comes from Nicotiana tomentosiformis, assembly GCF_000390325.3. Classification (NCBI taxonomy): domain Eukaryota; kingdom Viridiplantae; phylum Streptophyta; class Magnoliopsida; order Solanales; family Solanaceae; genus Nicotiana; species Nicotiana tomentosiformis. Next base: position 134,936,284 of record NC_090813.1, read on the forward strand.
AAGAGGAAAGAAGCACATGAAGTCTATCTGAGAAAGAAGATATGCGTTTTTTGGAATGGGAGAGTTATGCCCCTAGCTTCTCAATATGTCACTACAACGTCATTTAGTTAATTGGTCTTTAAATTCAAGTATTCAACTGCCTGCATCTTTTGAAATTGATACTATCATCTAAGAGGTTTCCTGAATATCGATACGAGAAGGCTACATGACGTGGTGTTGCAAGATGATCAATCGCATAAAACAATATATTAGCAAAAATGTATATTCTCTAATATTAGTTTGGCTCATTATTGCCGAACTTATGGTCTACTCTTTCACATTTATCGCGTGTATGCTATACGATTCTATGGATTAGAATGAATTTTCGGAGTTGTTTCAATCTTTAATGGGACACATTATTGTAAAAGAACGAACGTACTCATATTTAATTTCTTATATTCAAAAGGAGGTCACGCAGAGGCGGAGCTAGAGATTTAAGTGTGTGGGTTCTAAATTTTAAAATAAAACACTGCTTTCAGCGGAAATCAAACCCCCATCTTTTTCAGCGAACCCACAACCCTTACCGTTGGACCAAGACTCCTTTTGTTACTGGGTTCGGCAGTATATTTTTATATAGATTTAGTAAATATTTCAATACAAATGTAGGGTTCCGAAAAAAATCACTGGGTTCGTCCGAACCCGCACCCACTACTGTAGCTCCGCCCATGAGGTCATGCACTACTCACTCTCTAGATGTTTTCCATTTTGATCAATAATACATATTCTGATCCTCTCAATTTATGTGAATGTTTGAATAGGGCACGAAATTTTAAAAAAAATTAACATGTAAGGCAAATATAGGTAAATTACCAAAATTATCCTTCTAAATAAATTGTAGTCAGAGTTTCACTTTTTTTTAAAATTTTCTCTCTCTTTATAAAGAAATAAACTTTTATATCAAATGGGTCCTAACAAGTAATGTCATTAAGGTGAAATAATTGCTAAGATTAAATAATTCTCAAAAAATAAAAATATCATACTAAATGAAAAATGTGTAACTAAAGCGAGAGGGATACACATACTTAAAATATATTGTAATATTATGTAATGAAAAATTTTATAGAAGCCGGAGACTCAAAGATACCCTAGCTCCTCCATTCCCCCTGCTGCACCCACATGGAAAATAAGATTATGATTTTAAGACTACTAGGTTTCACAAAGATTGACCCTTTACGTAATTATTTTTTTTAGTAATTAATAATAGTGAAATATTATCACAAAGATATAAAATTTATACATAAAGAGTATTTAGAACCGTATCCAACTTTTATAAAGGGTAATATGAATTCATAGGTGATGCAATTGTAGAAGTGAGCTTAGAGAAGGAGTTGAGCTGGCAGAGTTAGTTATAACTCGTAGAAGTTAGTTACAGTTTGTTATAAGAATTTAGCGAAAGTACATGGTAGTTAGCAGTCTAGATTCCTTCATTAAGCTGAAGTATAAGTATCACTACACTTGTACATTTTCATTCATTTAGATACAATAACATGTCTCACTCTCTTTTCTCTATACTTTTCTCTCAATTACGCTAAATATCTCGGATCATCCCTAATTTAGCTTCATCTTCCTCGAGCGGCAACTCCTGGATTAGTTCTTCTCATCATAATTTTTCTTATTACATCAATTGGTATCAGAGCTGCTCGGTCCTTGGCATCGACATGGGTCGAGATAAAAATCAAGATAAACTTATTGATGGAATGGATAATAAAATTTCAGACATTTAAGAACAGTTGCAGAAACTAATGGAGGGTATGAATATTTTGAATAATCAAAATACACAGACCGATAAGGAGTTGTTTGAGATCAAGAAAGCCATTGGGTTCATTAAACATAAAAGCAGGGAAACAGAGCAATTGAGGATTGAATCTCCATTTGATGTTGACTGTTCGATGGGCTAGAATCGTCTCATTCGACCTCGAGTGTTTCACACAGACTCTACTCTAACTGGTAATCTTTTCACCCGATATTCTAAATTGGATTTTTTTCGTTTTTCTGGGTATGATTTGAGGTATTGGTTGTATCAGGTGGATCAAGTCTTTTCATAGAAGAAATTTCTTTTGATGAGAGAGTGAAGGTGTCCTCTATTCATTTCGATGGAGAGGTCATTCCTTGTCATAGATCTTATATGAGGTCTAGGAATACAAATGCCTTTCCTACTTCGACTGAATATGTGTTGGCTCTAAATAAAAGATTTGGAGAGGAATTTGAAGATCCTATGAAGGCTATTAAGAATCTAAGGCAAATTGATAGTATAAATGAGTATCAAGCTGAGTTTGATAGACTATTAACAGAGGTTAATATATCAAATCAGAATGCTATTAGTTATTTCTTGGGAGTTGGGGTTGAGACCAAAGTTGAACAAATCTATCAAGATTCGGTCATCAAGGACTCTGATGCAACCCTATAAAATTGCTAGATTGTAGGAAGGTGATTTTGAAGCACAAGCTCAATCATGGAGAATTAAACCTTCTTACAAACCATAAAACTCTATTTTACCCACCTCTTCCCACTCAAAATATCAGAATCATCAAAAACCTCATATGCCAAATTCTATATTCAAGAAACCATTTGAAACGAATTCCAATAGACCTAACAAATTCTCTAGGAGAAGAATGTTAAATGCTGCAGAAATGGATGAGGAAGGGGCCAAGGGGCTGTGTTTCATTTGTGATGAAAAATATGAGCCAGACATATTTGCAAGGCAAGAAACAAATATTCATGGTGGATATGAATGATGAATATGAAGTGATTGGTTATGAGTTGGAGCAGGTTCTGGAGATCAATATTGAACCTGATGAACTAATGACTTTCTCTCTGCAGGCATTCACTGAGTAATAGGTTATCAAACGAAACGAGTTACTGGATATCATGAAAAGAGACCACTCCAGCTACTGAGTGATACCGGAAACCCCCATAATTTTATTGATGATGAGGTGACCAAAAGGTTAGGATGCAAATCAATTGGAGTGGCAAATGAGTTGTTTGAGTTGTATTTGGGGTGGTCAAGATGGGCTGACTCATTAAATGTGTCATTATCCAACCCTGCCCAAAGTTCACTTGAGTTAAGATGAGTTGGGTCGAGATGGGCTAAATAATGGATTGTAACCTAACCCGCCCAAATTGACCCTAATCTTTATAATATCAACTTTTAAACAAGCATATATAAATATTATCGTATGTTTTGGAAAAATGTTAATTCATGCCAAATGATTTCTTCTCTCAATTTGAATTTAAAATTTTATTTGATAGTTCTTCATCTTATAATATTAACAAAGATCAGAATAATTAAAAAGTAGAAAAATTAAAACTTCCCACCCACCCCAACCCACCTCCCACCACCCAACCCCCCACCCTACCCCTGAACCCCTACCCGTACACTAAATAGAAATATTATTTAGAGTACTTTCTTTCAATGTTGTAGATAGAATATTTTCTTTTTCATTTCAATAAAATTAATATTTTATTTTTATGATATAGAAAAAGTATTTTCTTTCATTTCAATAAAATAAGTACTTTTTTTCATGATGTAGAAAAAATATTTTTTTTCACAAAATGAGTACTTTCTTTTTATCTTGTAGAAAAGTATTTTCTTTTGTTTCAACAAAAAGAGTACTTTTTTTTTCATAATATTGAAAAAGTATTTTCTTTTCACAAAATGAGTACTTTCTTTTATTTATTGATATAAATTTTATTTGTTGTTTTTTCTGTTGCAATAATGTGTTTCTTCTTTTTTACATGTTTGATGATTATTTTGTCAACAACAGTTAGTTAAATTCGACATCATGAAAAAAAAGTACTTATTTTATTGAAATGAAAGAAAATACTTTTTTCTACGTCATGAAAAAAAATACTCATTTTGTTGAAATGAATTTTTTTTCTACATCATGAAAAGAAAGCACTCTAAATAATATTTTAATATATTTAGGGCGGGGTTCGAGGGTAGGGGTGGGGTTGGGTGATGGGTGGGTGAAAGAAGGGTGACGGTGGGTGGGGGTTGGTGGGGGTGGGGTGGTGGGGGTTGATGGAGATGAGGAAGGTTGAAAAAGAGTTTTGAAAAATATTTTTCCCTTCTCTTGATAGGAAGAATATATTGGAGAAAAACGAATTCATAAAGAAAATATTTTTCAAACATTTAAACCAATCAAATATGGAAAATTAAAAAATATTTTCTAGAACATGAATCAAGGTATAACTCTAAGATTGAGCATTTTCATGGGTCAACGGTGAGCATCATCATGGGTCCATTTGGGCTGATGATGTTTTATGGGTTAACTTGGGCTAGCCCAAAAAAGTCAATTTTTAAAATTATTCTAGCTCAAACCCATTAAAACTTGGGCTGGTTGAGGGGGTAAATGGGTTTGGGTTAGTTTTGCCACCCCTACAAATCAAGCCAATAAATGAACAATCTATAAGTGTAGCTGATGGTAGAAATGTGCAGACTGCTTCTATATGTAAAAACCTTCAATGGCTTTTACAAGGAACTACATTCTCTTCAGATTTCATACTTTTACCTTTGGATTGTGGCACTCTACTCCCATCCCCCAGGGAGGTCACTCGGGCATGGATGCAACAATCAAGAGGTTGAAGTTTCTATTTTTTGGAAAACACTTGCCGAGGACACTAAATAATTCATTAACAAATATGACATTTGTCAAAGACATAAGTATGATGCATATTCTTATCCTGGACAGGTACAACCTCTTTCAATCCCTGAAGGTGTTTGGACTGATAGATGTCTTGATTTTATAGAAGGTCTTCTTAAGTGTGACGATCCGATAGGTCATTTTGAGTACAAGTTCTTATTTCCATGTTCCGAGACCTCTATTAGCTTTATTTGATTTTTTTCGATTTGCGTACGTAGTCTGTGCCTTTGTTCGGGCGTAAAATTTTAAAAAAATATAATTTTTGACTTTAAAAATAACTAGAGTTGACCATGGTCAGCATTTGTGTAAATGACTCCGGATCGGTATTTTGACGATTCTTGTAGGTCAGTATTGTAATTTTGGACTTGGGCGTATGCCCGAAATTGAAATCGGAGATGCCTAGGTTGATGTGACTCATTTCGCTGAAAGCTTGTAATTTGAAGGTTTGAAAATTTCCTAGGTTTCACAGTAGGTTAAATTCATGGCTATCGGGTTTAGATTTTGATGTTGGGACTTGGTATAGGTCTGTTTTACTATTTGAAACTTGTCTGCAAAATTTGGTATATTTCGGAGTTGGTTTGATATGATTTGAACGCTCATTTGTGATTCCAGTTGTTCTTTAGTTTTCTTTGAAATTTTATTCGTTTTGATGTTCAATTTGTAGTTTTAGATATTATTTTAGTATTTTGATCGTGCGAGTGAGTTCGTATGATATTATTACACTTGAGTACATGTTTGATTTAGAGCCCGAGGGGTCCGGGTGAGTTTTAGACGCACTTCAGATGAGTTTGAATAGTGTAAGAACTGCGGGTGTGTTTCAGTTCTAGTGCTGGGTTGCACGTCTCGCAATTACGAAGACCGTTCGCAAATGCCAACTTCGGTTTTGCGAAGTGGAGGTCGCAATTACGATGGGGGATTGGGCAGGGTAGTCTTCGCATTTGAGAAGAAATATTCGCAATTGCGGACATCCCATGATTCACATTTGCAATGGCTTAGTCGCATTTGCAACTGAGCCATAGGCTTAAACATGTTCGCAAAATGCGAACCTTTGGTCGCATTTTTGGTTGGACGGGAGATCGCATTTGCGATGCTTTTATCACAATTGCGACTTTAGCAGGCTGGGGACATAGTTCACAATCGCGATCCGTTTCTCGCATTTGCGATGCTCGAAATTACGAACAAGACATCGCAATTGCGACATCTGCAGCTGGGTACAAGAGGGGGAAAATGAGACTTAGCTCATTTTACACCATATCTCAACCCTAAACACTCTAGAGGAGATTTTTCAAGGATTTCTTCTTTCCAAATTTATTGGTAAGCAACTCTAATCCACTTTCTTTCAATTTTCCATTACTTTTCATGAGAACATCAAATTTAGGATATTCATGGTAGAAACTAGGAATTTGGGTAGAAATAGAGAATTTTGTAAAATTGAGGTCGGATTTTAAAATAAATAACATAACCGAGCTCGGGGGTGAATGGGTAATTAAATTTTGGTCCGAATCTTAGGTTTTGACCAAGCGATCCCGGGGTTAACTTTTTAAAAAATGATCAAAATTGAACCTATTTCATTAATAGGTAGTTTCTAAAGCTTATGTTAAATCGTTTGATCGATAATTTGCTAGATTTGGGTTGTTTGGAGGTTTGTTCAAAAGGCAAGGCCATGGTTGATTGATTACTTTATTCGCGGAGTGAGGTAAGTGATGTGTCTAACTTTGACTTGAGTGAATTAGGACTTGTTGAATTAATTGTTATGCGAATTATGTGGGAAAATAACATATATGCGAGGTGACGAGTGTATATACACCGTCATGGGATTTATCATACGGGATTTGGATATTTATTTTCATATTTTTGTTTATCACATTATATCTCTTATTATATGCTTTAATTGTTACATGTCTTTACTTGACTTACATGCTATAATTGTTACTTGCTTTAAATTGTTCATTTCTCACATGATTTCTTCCTATTTGCTACCCGTTTCTACTTGCTTTAATTGTATATTTTAATTATCATATATTTTACCTGCTTTTATTATTTTTATAGTAGTTGATTCTCTCTATAATGTTGTTTAATTTGAGTGAGTTGTTTAACTGTTCTGTACTGATGAATTGGTAAAGTTTGAGATTTTGAGATGTTAGATATTCTCCGATTATTCTGTGCTTCTTTATTGTCTTGTACATTCACCTTCTTTATGTTGATATTTTGTAAATATTATTGTTGAATTATTTATGTTGATGATTTGAACTTATTTGGGGAGCGAGTTGCATGCTGCAACAGAATTGAATGGTATTGAAATGATATGAAGGAATAAGGACAGATTATGATATGAACAGATGATGATATGGTGGGATCAGATTGCGCGCCACAACGGATTTGATATGTTGTAATTGTTGTGATTGTTGTGTTATCCTCGGTATTGTGATATGAGACTTGAGACTTTGTTATTTTGGGCTCTCTGGTAGTTGACCTTCGGGTCCGTTTATATGAGTTATTGCTTCATTTCCATCCATGTTTTTCTATTATTATTATTATTTCGTACAAGTTATTTGTGAGTGACTTGTCATAGCCTCGTCATAACTTCATCGAGGTTAGGCTCGACACTTATGAGGTACATGGGTTGGTTGTACTCATACTACACTTCTTCACTTCTTGTGGAGATACATGAGTTGAACCTAGCGGCGCGTAGCAAGACTGCTCAGATTTAACTACTTTTGGATACTTGAGGTATAGTTGCACGACATCCGAAGTCCCGAAGCCTCCTTCTATTCTATCATTACTGATTATTTAAATTCAAATAGTTGTATTTGTTCAGACTTTATCTGTAGCACTTTAGATGATCATGTATTCGTGACTCCATATTCTTGGATATGTTTAGATTACATTATTTAGCATTATATCACGCTATTTCAGACTATTACGGTTATTATTGTTAACGTTTTAATTTGGATTGTTAAAACTGGTTAAGTAACTTAGCTAATGTTAGGTTACCTAGCAAGTAAAATATTAGGTGCTATCACGATCCCGAGGGTTGGATTTCGGGTCGTGACACTAAGTCTAATGGCAAAGAGGTGATTCTTGTTGTAGTAGACAGGTTTAGCAAGTATGGGCATTTCATGAATTTGCAACATCCTTATTTCGCTCAGTCAGTGACACAATATATTTTGGATAATGTTTACAAGCTTCAGAGCATGCCTGTTACAATGACAAGTGATCAGGACCATGTATTCCTTAGTTTATTTTGGCAAGAGCTTTTGCTCTATAGGGTGTCCAGTTGCAAAGATCCGCTGCTTATCACCCTCAAACTGATGGTCAAATAGAGGTATTAAACAAGACTTTGGAGACTTTTCTTAGGTGTTTTTGCTCCGAGAATCCTCATGATTGGTCAACTCATTTACCACTAGCTGAATGGTGGTATAACACTACATACCATACTGCGATCAAATGCACTCCCTATGAAGTTTTATATGGCCAGAAACCTCCAATACATCTGCCTTATTTGGTTGGTGAAGCTGTTACTGATACGGTTGATAGATCATTAGCTGCAAGAGAAGTTTTGCTAAGACTGCTAAAATTCCATATTGCTAGAGCTCAACAGAGGATGAAGGACATGACTATAAACATACACCAGATAAGCGCTTTGTGGTAGGAGATTGAGTTTATTTGAAATTATCTACAGACAAATCTTAGTTGCCTCCAGGCCATTCAATAAGCTGGCAACAAAGTATTTTGGCCCTTATCCTATCACTGCCAAGATTGGAGTTGTTGCTTATAGGTTATTGTTACTTGAAGATGTTTTGATTCATCCAACATTTCATGTGTCTCATCCACCAGTGTTGCATTTATCCATCCCTTACTGTCCTTGGCTTGAAGTCATCTTGAGCAGGAGGTTGGTTAAAAGGGGAAATAAGATTGTATGTCAAGTCTTGGTTAAATGTTCACGTGTTTATGCTTCTCAGGCTACTTGGAAGTATCTCCCTCACTTACAACATAGATTTTCTTCCTTCACCCTTGAGGGCAAGGGTTTTCTTCATTAGGAAGTATTGATGCAATTGAAGAAGTGAGCTTAGAGAAGGAGCTGAGTTGGCAGAGTTAGTTATGACTAGTAGAAGTTAGTTATAGTCTGTTATAATAAATTTTGCAGAAGTAAGCAGTAGTTAGCAGTGTAGATTCCTTCATTCAGCTGAAGTATAAGTATCACTACACTTAAAACATTTTCATTCATTCAGCTATAATAATATCTCTCTCTCTCTCTCTCTCTCTCTCTCTCTCTCTCTCTCTCTCTGTTTACCCGAAAAAATAGATAAAGTTGAATTTGTACGTAGTTCTAAGGGTATATGGTATAACTTGATACAAATCATAAGAGTAAATAGAAATATCGAATATTGACCGTAAAGAATGAAAAATAAGCAAAGTTGAAAAGAGAATGATTTATGGATTAAGCAAGATGAATCAATCTATGAAGCTAAAAAAGGATAATTCTTCAATAGGGGAGTATATGATATCTGAGTTACAATGTATGTCCAAAACTTGATCCTTTATAGAAATATAGTCATCCCTTTTATAATGGGGGATCCTACTTTAGATATAATCAAAAATACATAGTGGGGAACCCATGATAAATCAGCTTTTCCCTAATTCCTGCCGAGATTCTCTCCCTTAATGCGGCTGCAACGGCTCTTGTCCATGAGCTTGATCTTGTTCGGACTAAGCATTGGTCTGTTTCCAGTTTTAGAGCTCGATATGGGTTTGAGGTCGATGCCGACTCGGGGTCCGGTAATGACTTGGGCTCAGTATTTGTTGGCCTATCGCCCTTTAGCCCGATTCCATCATATCTCATCATAGTTCAATTCGGACCCGAGCTCGATAATGACTTCGAACTCGGTATCTGACCCCTACCTGAAATTTGAAGCTTGTTCGTTCCATCTTCGGATCCCATCTCAATATTATCAAGACTTTCTTCGGTCCATTATGATCCCATCTCGATCATTCGTACAAAGGCCGAAATTGGTTTTGACCGTATACAGATAGTCCCCTCATTTCTTGGGAAGGATGTGGCGAGAAACTATATGATTTCCCCATGGCTCGGTTGGATTTGCACTGACGTTTGTATCGAGCCCGACCATGACATACGTGATAGTTGTCCCGTTAGTTTAGTTTACCAAGGCATTTAATGCGTGTCAGACGGTGCTCGGCCACCGCTGATATTGAACCATCATTGCTCAATCTATAAATAGCCCCTCTTTTTACCATTTATCACTTTTACATCTTCAATCTCCAAATTTTCCAAGTTCTTCTTCTGAGTTAATCTGTAAATCTGTGATTTTTTATCGCAAAATCTTTCTTCAAAAATACCAAATATTTGTTACCTCCTTCTATTTTGATTTTTAAATCCAAAATGGGAAAAACATTAAAAACCATTCCTCAAAAAGAAAAAGCTTTTACTTCACAGTCTGTCGTCGACAAAACACCGGTGGAGCCATGACCTGAGGAGTGTGTTCCTGGGGCGTGTGTTCTTACCTCTGATTTTAAGGTCGACAAAAGCTCATCGGTTCCTGGCCGATGTGAGCCAGTATCGAGGTATATGTGTTCGATAACCGAGGGACATCTCGAACAGATGAGAAAAGATTGTAATTAGAAGAACAAAGAAATAGTAATCCCGTTTTCTAATGAAGATATCACCACTTACGTGAAAGGGTTTTTAAGTGTGTATACTTACCCTTTCATGTTAGGTCCCCTCGACCCTATTATTATCGATTTCTGCCGTCAATACCAAATAACTCTATGCCAGATACATCCTTCTTCTTGGCGGATCGTTATTTTGATCCGTTACTTCGTGAACAAAATTGAGGGGATGCCTTTCACCCTCGACCATCTCATTCGATTGTACTGGCCTCGCCTCTTTCGAGGCGGGTTAATAAAACTTCAACGCTGGGCTACCAAGGTTCTGTTCTCGAGCATAGACAAGGACAAGGATCGAGGCTGGATGGGCAGGTTTGTTCGAGTGAAGACTTCGGGCCTGATTCCGACTGAAAATATGCCATTTCCCGAGGAGTGGAACATGCAGCGCAAGTGTAATTTTGCTGTTATCTCCTACTATTTTTCCCCTTCATTTCTTTCTCACCGATATCCCCTTTTTGTGATGCAGTGGTTCCTTGGATGCCCGGTGCAGTTCCCGACCTCAAGAACTAGGTACGGGATCTAGCTTCGACCTCTACATATGCCGAGCGCTCATGGTGTGAATTATCAAAGGGCCGATGAGAGGCCAAAAATCATGGTAAGCCTCTTTCTTGTACCTTAGGTAGTTCGAGCGAGATGCTTTCCATTTACTTAAATCAATTTTCTTGTATGTAGGTGTGGACAAAGATTCGGTTCTGAGGCCCCTATCCGTCGAGGAAGAAGCTTCAGCCTATGTTCCAAAACCGGTGAAGGATAATAAGCGAAAAAGGGCCTCCGCTTTCGAAGATCCAAAACCGAAGACGAGGATGGCTCATAAGCCGAGGAAGAATACTATCCCTTTGACTGTGGAATTAGTTCTGCATCTAAGGGATGAAGACGAAGAAGAAGAAGAAGAAGAAGAAGAAGAAGAAAACAACGGGTCCATGTTGGTGGCCCGAGTGAAGAAGACCATCGATGCCCCAAAGGCAGCTGAATCGATGGTGATTTATAAAGCTCGGCCTCGGACTGAGGAGATATCGGAGGAAGATTCGGGCAGAGTACCTGAATTGTTAGAGATTGAGGATGCTTCCCACCGAAGTCAATAAATGGTGGGTATATCAGCAGAGGCCAGTCCAGAAGATCTCCGAACTGAAGAGAACGCCCCAAGCGAGTCGCTTGGGGCAATAGTAATTGGAGACTCGCCCACTCTCCCAACCTTTTCTGAAGGGGCGATTCGGGAAGCCCAAGGTTTGGGGGCCCTCAAGATAAACCGGTCTCATGAAGGGGAGGACCCCTTCTGTGATTTGTTTACTAGAGTCGAGGATGTTGCTGGCCCTAGTGATGTGTCGGGCCTTTTCTGTGAAGTGCAGCAAGCTCTGAATCGGGTAAGCTTTAACTCCCTTCATTGATATTACTTTTATATTTGTTATTCTTCTCTAACTTATTTTCTTCTTTCTTACGTAGGCTGCAGCGGTTCATCGAGAAACATGTTCTCGGTCTCGAGCTGAGCTGCGTCGGTACGAGGCTGACCTTCGACGGGTCACGAAGGAGAGGAACGCCCTTAGACTCCTCTTCGGGCAAAGGGAAGAAGAAATCAAAGACCTCCGAGCACAGTTGGCCAAGGCTCATCAAGACTAGACAGACCTGACCGAGCAGGTAATAATAATCTTAAAAATCCACGGGCTCAATCCTGGAATGGTGGATAATATTTCGATCTCACAGCTGCAGCAGAAGCTTGAGGTGATTGGGAAGCTTCGTGAGGAGGTCGATATGATAAGGGCAGAGTCCTTGGGATGGAAAGATGGTGTGGACCGTCTTGCCGTAGAAAAAGAAACTGCTCGAGCCCAATTATCATTGGCTGAAAATCAACTTCAAGGAATGAAGGAGAAGAGCTTGGTTCAATCAAGAAAAATAGAGGATCTTGAGGCTCGGTTGGCCTCCGAACTTGCCAAGGCCAAATCTGACGCCGAAAAAGCAAAGGCTAATACAGATGCATTTGTGGCCGTCTATCGGGCTGATGCTGAAGCTGCTCAGGTACATGCAAGAGAGGCAGCCAAAACTGCTAACACTCGAGCTAATTGGGTTGCTGAACTTGTTAAATGTCAATCTCGGAGGGAGACCCTCGAGGAGATCCATGATTGAGATTTCGATCTCACCGAAGAGATAAAAAGGGCTAAAGAGCTCGAAGTCGATGCTGAAGCCTTAGCTTCTGATAATGATGATGATGATGGGAGCAAGAGTGGATCCGAGAGTGGGGAGGGGCCCGATGGAGAAGAAAACGCCCCTCGAGATAACCAAGAAACTTAACCCTTAGTTTCCATTTTGGTTTTTATGTAGGGTCCTGTTCGGATGTTGTAAACATTTTTGTATGTGTATATATATATATATATATATAAAGATTTTTTCTTTTCTCGACGTGCCTCTGCTTTATTCTCTGCCTTGTGAAGATTTTGTTTTATTCATGCCTTATGAAGGTTTACATAAGGCTTTAGGCAATTTGATCGAATTTGGACCTTGTAGCCTTTATAACCGAGTGAGTGCTTTCTCAAACTCGAAATAAGGTAGCCCGTAGGCTTAGTAATCGAGTAAGTGATTGCTCGAACTCAAATTAATATAGCCCATAGGCCTTATAGCCGAGTGAGTGCTTTGCTCGAACTCGAAGAAAGGTAGCCATAGGCTTTATAGTCGAGTGAGTGCTTTGCTCAAACTCGAGGTAAGGTTGTCCCGTAGGCCTTATAGTCGAGTTAGTGCATTGCTCGAACTCGAAGAAAGGTAGCCCGTAGGCTTTATAGTCGAGTGAGTGCTTTTGCTCGAACTCGAAGTAGGGTAGCCCGTAGGCCTTATAGTCGAGTGAGTGCTTTGCTCGAACTCAAAGAAAGGTAGCCCGTAGGCTTTGTAGTCGAATAAGTGATTACTCAAACTCGAAGTAATATAGCCCCTAGGCTTAGAAGTCGAGTGAGTGCTTTGCTCGAACTCGAGGTAAGGTTGTCCCGTAGGCCTTATAGTCGAGTTAGTGCATTGCTCGAACTCGAAGAAAGGTAGCCCGTAGGCTTTATAGTCGAGTGAGTGCTTTTGCTCGAACTCGAAGTATGGTAGCCCGTAGGCCTTATAGTCGAGTGAGTGCTTTGCTCGAACTCAAAGAAAGGTAGCCCGTAGGCTTTGTAGTCGAATAAGTGATTACTCGAACTAGAAGTAATATAGCCCCTAGGCTTAGAAGTCGAGTGAGTGCTTTGCTCGAACTCGAGGTAAGGTTGTCCCGTAGGCCTTATAGTCAAGTTAGTGCATTGCTCGAACTCGAAGAAAGGTAGCCCGTAGGCTTTATAGTCGAGTGAGTGCTTTTGCTCGAACTCGAAGTAGGGTAGCCCGTAGGCCTTATAGTCGAGTGAGTGCTTTGCTCGAACTCAAAGAAAGGTAGCCCGTAGGCTTTGTAGTCGAATAAGTGATTACTCGAACTCGAAGTAATATAGCCCCTAGGCTTAGAAGTCGAGTGAGTGCTTTGCTCGAACTCGAAGAAATATAGCATGTAGGCTTGATAGTCGAGTGTGTGATTGCTCGAACTCGAAGAGAGGTAACCCGTAGTCTTAACAATCGATTGAGTGATTGCTCGAACTCGAAGTAGGGTAGCCCGTAGGCTTAAGAGTCAAGTGAGTGATTGCTCGAACTCGAAGAAAGGTAGCATGTAGGCTTTATAGTCGAGTGAGTGCTTTTCTTAAACTCGAAGTAAGGTAGCCCGTAGGCTTTATAGTCGATTGAGTGCTTTGCTCGAACTCGAAGTAAGGTAGCCCGTAGGCCTTATAGTCGAGTGAGTGCTTTGCTCGAACTCGAAGAAAGGTAGCCCGTAGGCTTTGTAGTCAAGTGAGTGCTTTGCTCGAACTCGAAGTAAGGTAGCCCGTAGGCCTTATAGTCGAATGAGTTCTTTGCTCAAACTCGAAAAAGGTAGCCCGTAGGCTTTATATTCGAGTGAGTGCTTTGCTCAAACTTGAAGTAGGGTAGCCCATAGGCCTTATAGTCGAGTGAGTGCTTTGCTCGAACTCGAAGAAAGGTAGCTCGTAGGCTTTATAGTCAAGTGAGTGCTTTGCTCGAACTCAAAGAAAGGTAGCCCGTAGGCTTAGTAGCCGAGTGATTGCTTGCTCGAACTTGAAGTAATGTAGCCCGTAGGCTTTAATGATTTGAGTGAGTGATTTCTCGAACCCAAAATAAGAGTAGTCCGTAGGCTTAGTAGTCGAGTGGGTGCTTGCTCGAACTCAAAGTAATGTAGCCCGTAGGCTTTATTAGTCGAGTGAGTGATTCGAACTCGAAGTAATGTAGCCCGTAGGCTTTATTAGTCGAGTGAGTGATTCGAGCTCGAAGTAATGTAGCCCGTAGGCTTAATGGTCGAGTGGCAGTCCCCGATTTGTGGGGTAATGGTCGGCCCTTGAGCCTGTTTGCGTAATAGATCATAAAATAGAGGACGGGTTGTGAGACATGAGATATGGGCAAAGAAGTTTCTTTTCACGTCATTATACATGTATTTATATTTTGCAGTAGGGATCGAGCAATCTATACGAGCATGGTTTGTTTTGACCATTTGGCTCTTATAATTTTTTCTATCGGAACCCTGTTGTTATGAAGTAACTTTGCATCGAACTTGGTAATCGAACATCGAAATTGATATATTTGAGGGTAATGCCCCACCAGTATTCGAGGTTGATTGAAAAGATGCCTCGGATACTGTTGAATTGTTCTAAGTTAGCACGATCAATGGTTGCCTCATTAAAAACCTTGTCGAAAAATCGATTTGGGACAAAACCAGTGTAAGGGAAAAAGAGTGCAACGCGTGCTTTCAGACCTAAGGCTTCGTGTTAAATGATCCATCCTTGTTCCTGATTGAACTACTGCAAGGGTTAGTTTCAAAATATAAACGAACATGGGAGGGTCGTACCTTAGCAGTAATATCATTTTAGGTGCGACACGTTCCAATTGCTTGGTAGTTGTTTGCCGTTTATAACACCAAGCTTGTAGGATCCTTTACCGACGTTTTTAAGTACCTGACATGATCCTTCCCAATTTGGACCAGTTTTCCTTCATATGGATTACGGGTGTTGAGGGTGACTTTCCTTAGCACTAAGTCCTCGATTTTAAAATGGCGAAGATTGGTTCTTCGATTATAGTATCTTTCAATCCGCTGCTTTTGGGCGGCCAATTGGACGAGAGCAGCTTCTCGTTTTTCATCCAATAATTCGAGGCTAGCATTCATAGCCTCGTGATTTGACTCTTTTGCTGTATATCGGAACCTGGCACTGGGTTCCCCGACTTCGACTGAAATCAAGGCTTCGGAGCCATATACTAAGGAGAACGGGGTTGCCCCCGTACTGGATTTTGATGTTGTTCAATATGCCCAAAGAACTTCGGGTAGGATTTCTTTCCATTTTCCCTTAGCGTCCTTCAACCTTTTCTTTAGGTTTTGAATGATAGTCTTGTTCGTCGATTCGGCCTATCCGTTCCTACTAGGGTGATACGGTGTCGACAATATCCTTTTTATTTCATGGTCTTCGAGAAATTTTGTCACTTTGCTACCGATAAATTGTTTTCCATTGTCACACACTATTTCGGCGGATATCCCAAATCGATATACGATATGATCCCAGATGAAGTCTATAACCTCTTTCTCTCTTACTTTCTCGAACTCATGTGCTTCAACCCATTTAGAGAAATAGTCAGTCATAAATAAAATGAACTTAGCTTTACCTGGGGCCGATGAAAGAGGGCCGACGATATCCATTCCCCATTTCATGAATAGCCATGGGGATAGGACTGAGTGAAGATGCTCTCTGGGCTGATGGATCATCGGTGCAAACCTTTGACATTTGTCACATTTTCGAACAAACTCCTTTGCATCTTTGTCCATATCGATCCAAAAATATCCTGCTCTGATTATTTTTCGGACTAATGAATCAGCACCAGAATGATTTCCACAGGTACCCTCGTGAATCTCACGTAGGATGTAGTCGGTGTCTCCTGGACCTAAGCATACTGCCAATGGTCCGTCGAATGTCCTTCGGTATAATGTTCCATCTGCAGTCAATGTGAATCGAGCAGCTTTGATTCGTAGGGCCCTCGAATATTTAGGGTTCGATGGGAGATTTTCGTTCTCCAAGTATTCAATATACTTATTCCTCCAATCCCAGGTTAAGTTTGTAGAATTTATCTCGGCATGAACTTCCTCGATCGCGGATCTCGAAAGTTGAACGATAGTCCCCGAGCTGATCTCATCTTCCTCAAACGATGATCTCAAATTTGCAAGTACATCGGCCTCACTATTTTGTTCTCGAGGTACATACTGTAAAGTCCATTCTTTGAAACGGTGCAAAGGTACCTGTAGTTTGTCCAAATACCTTTGCATTCTATCCTCTCCAACTTTGAAAGTTTTGTTTACTTGATTAACCACCAGTAAAGAGTCACACTTGGCTTCAATGACTTCTGCTCCCAAGCTTTTAGCTAGCCCGAGACCTGCAATCATGGCCTCATACTCGGCCTCGTTGTTAGTCAACCTACTAGTTTTGATAGATTGCCTAATAGTGCTACTAGTAGGGGGCTTTAAAATGATGCCTAGCCCGGACCCCTTCACGTTCGAAGCCCCGTCTGTGAAAAGGGTCCATACCCCCGATGATGTACCCGATTTCAACAAGAGTTTCTTTTCGACTTCAGGTATGAGGGTTGGCGTGAAATCGGGCATGAAGTCTGCTAAAATTTGAGACTTAATGACCGTCCGGGGTTGATATTCGATATCGTACCCACTGAGTTCGATGACCCTTTTGGCCAATTGGCCTGATAGTTCGGGCTTGCGCAAAATATTAAGAAGTGGGTAAGTGGTTAATACGCATATAGGGTGACATTGAATGTATGGTCTTAACTTTCTAGAGGCACTTTTCAGTACAAGTGCCATTTTTTCTAAGTGTGGATATCCAGTTTCTGCTTCCCCTAAGGTTCGACTTACATAATAAACGGAAAATTGCGTACCTTGCTCTTCTCGAACTAGGACACCACTTACCGCGATTTCCGATACTGTCAAGTATAAGCAAAGTTTCTCGTTTGCCTTTGGAGTGTGAAGCAGTGGTGGGCTCGATAGGTATCGCTTCAATTCCTCATTTTATCAGGGTTGATCTCGATCCCCCGATTCGATACTATGAAGCCAAGGAACTTGCTCGAATCGACCCCAAAAGAACATTTCTTGGGGTTGAGCTTCATGTTGTATTTCCTTAAAATCTCGAATGTTTCCTGCAAATAAGTCAAATGGTCCTCTACGCGCAGGGACTTTACCAGCATGCCATCAATATAAACTTTCATTGACTTACCTATTTGTTCCTCGAATATTTTATTTACTAGACGTTGGTAAGTAGCTCCTGCATTTTTTAGCCCGAAGGGCATCACATTATAATAATATGTTCCATACTTGGTAACAAATGAAGTTTTTTCCTGGTCTTCCGAGTTCATTTGGATTTGATTATACCCGGAATAGGCATCGAGAAAAGTAAGGACCTCGTGGTCGGTCGTGGCATCGATCATGCGATCAATGTTGGGCAGCAGAAAAGAATCTTTGGGGCATGCCTTATTGAAATCCTTATAATCTACACACATTCTAAGTTTGTTCCCTTTTTTAGGGACTACAACTACATTGGCTAACCATTCGGGGTATTTCACCTCCCGAATGGACCCTATTTTAAGAAGTTTAGTTACGTCGTCCTTTATGAATGCGTGTTTTACCTCGAACTGGGGTCTTCTCTTTTGATTCAGCGATTTGAACCACCCTCCAGGCTTAGCCAATGTGTCATTATATCCGGTGGGATCCCTGTTATATCTAAATGGGACCAAGCAAAACAATTTATGTTATCGATAAGAAATTGAATAAGCCTTTTCCTGAGTTTGGGGGTTAGTCCCGGTCCCATGTATACCTTTCATTCGGGCAATTGTTCGATCAGTATGACTTGATCCAGTTCTTCAATTGTTGATTGGGTAGCTTTGGAATCATCAGGGACCACGGGGGATCCTTTGGTCATCATCTTCGTCAATCTTCTGATTTTTTAGTTGGGTTGAAGCTGACGTCTGTGATTGCTATTTGGCATCTCGTTCCCCTTTTGAGTATGACCCCTTTGTTGACGAAGGTGAGGATATCGTAATTGCTTCTTCGATGACAAACATTTCTCTCGCGGCAAGTTGTTCTCCATACAATGTTTTGACTCCCTCCGATGTTGGGAATTTAAGAACCTGGTGGAGGGTCGAAGGTACAACTCTCATATTGTGGATTCATAGCCTTCCAAAAAGGGCGTTGTACCTCATGTTGCCTTCGATTACGTGGAACTTCATTTCCTGGATGGTCCCAGGCACGTTTATCGGTATAATTATCTCGCCTTTGGTGGTTTCACATGCCATATTGAATCCGTTTAGAACCAGGGTTGCAGGTATGACCTGGTCTTGTAGACCGAGCTGTTTTACAACCTTCGATCTAATAATATTGGCCGAGCTACTTGGATTAATTAACACACGCTTAACTTTAATTTTATTCATAAGTACGAATACTACCAGTGCATCGTTATGAGGTTGCATGACTCCTTCTACATCTTCATCATTAAAGGACAAGGTTCCTATGAGTGCATAATCCTGAGTTCGAGGTCGCTTTTCTCTCATAACCGATGCCTTAGTGCGTTTAAGCACCGGCCCTTGAGGGGTATCGATGCCACCGATGATCATGTGGATGATGTGCTGTAGTTCTTCCTGTTCGTTTTGTCTACCGAAATCCCTATTTTTGAAATGGTTTTTGGCCCTGTCGCTTAAATATTCTCGAATGTGCCCTTAATTGAATAACCGGGCGACCCCCTCTCTTAGTTGCCTGCAATCTTCCGTTTGTGGCCATGGGTGCCATGATATTCGCACATTTGATTGGGGTTCCTCTGAGTAGGATCGGTCTGCATGGGTCGGAACCATTTAGTGTCTTTGATGCGCCCGATAGCCTACACGATGGCGGATGCATCGATGCTGAAGTTATACTCTGATAACCATGGTGCTTCCTTAGGTCCGGTAGGCCTGTCAAACCCATTTCTGTTCATCAGCCCCCGAGACCCTTGACCTCGATCACTTCTTTTATTGCCTTGTCCGGGGTTACTTCTCGATTCATTGATCCTGTGGTTTCCACTATATGGTCGGTATCGATCCTGATCGGACCTTGTTCTCGATTGATGTCCCTTCTAGCAGTGGGTTCAGAACCCAATTGATCGTCTTCGACTCTAATTTTTGACTGGTACCGATTATGCACGTCGGCCCAAGTAATAGCTGGGTACTCGATCAGGTTATGCTTCAACCGCCATGAAGCCGTCGAACTTCGTTCGTTCAATCCTTGAGTAAAAGCCTGAACAACCTAATCGTCTGTGACAGGTGGTAGATCCATTCGTTCCATTTGAAAACGAGATACGAACTCCCTTACCATTTCGTTATCCTTTTGTCTTACCATGAACAGGTCCGACTTCCTAGTCTCAACCTTTATGGCCCCGGCGTGCGCTTTTACGAAGGAATATGCAAGCATAGCAAAAGAATCGATAGAATTAGATGGTAAATTATGATACCATATCATTGCTCCCTTTGACAGGGTTTCACCGAATTTCTTCAATAATACGGATTCGATTTCATCATCCTCTAGGTCGTTCCTTTTAATGGCACATGTGTTAGAAGTGACATGTTCGTTGGGGTCGGTAGTTCCGTTATATTTAGGAATCTCGAGCATGCGGAATTTCTTTTGGATCAGTTTAGGAGCTGCGCTTGGGGGGGAAAGGCTTTTGTATGATTTTTTTGGAATCTAATCCCTTCAATATCGGTGATGCCCCAGGGATCTGATCAACTCTGGAGTTATACGTTTCCACCTTTTTATCATTTGCTTCGATCCTCCTTTCTCCTGATTCTATTCGTTTGGTTAGTTCTTCGAACATCTTAGCAATTTCGGGATTAGTTCTCGACTCTTGCTCATTTGACCTTACTATAGCTGGTTCCGTTATGTGGGCGATTTCTTGGGGTGGACTAGGCTCCGGCCTGCTTGGTATCTGGGTTTGACTCTGCAACTGAGCTATTGCTGCCTGTTGAGCTTGCAGCATTTCGAAAATCATACGCAAGCTGACGCCGTTTTCCTCGACGTTATGAGTATCTCGAGCTACCGATCGAGTGTCACCATGAATGCTATTTTTAGGTTCAGAATGTAGGTTTGCCATAATAGCCACATACGAATTAACGTTTAATGACACTTCGACTCGAGCTTCAACGGCGTCGACAAGTGATCTTTCGGTCCTGGGCGTCAAGTTGTTGTTCTCACCTTGAAGACCAGCTTCGTTGTCGATAGGTAAGGCCATTTAATTGATAGCTCATCGTCGCTAATCCGAAGTCAAAGATACTTCCAGAAACAGGCGTAAAATGGCGTGTTTTGCGGATTCGTATCAAATAACCACTGTTATCCTTAGCCCCATGGTGGGCGCCAAACTGTTTACCCGAAAAAATGGATAAAGTTGAATTTGTACGTAGTTCTAAGGGTATGTGGTATAACTTAACACAAATCGTAAGAATAAGTAGAAATATCGAATATTGACTGTAAAGAATGAAAAATAAGCAAAGTTGAAAAGAGGATGATTTATGAATTAAGCAAGATGAATCAATTTGTGAAGCTAAAAAGGGATAATTCTTCAATAGGGGAGTATATGATATATGAGTTACAATGTATGTTCAAAACTTGATCCTTTACAGAAATATAGTCATCCCTTTTATAGTGGGGGGTCCTACTTTAGCTATAATTAAAAATACATAGTGGGGAACCCATGATAAATTAGCTTTTTCCTAATTCCCGCCGAGATTATCTCTCCCTCAGTGCGGCTATAACGGCTCTTGTCCATGAGCTCGATCTTGATCGGACTAAGCATTGGTCGGTATTGGCCGGTTTCCAGTTTTAGAGCTCGATGCGGGTTTGAGGTCGATGCCGACTCGGGGTCCGGTAATGACTTGGGCTCGGTATTTGTTGGCCTCTGGCCCTTTAGCCCGATTCCATCATATCTCATCATAGTTCGATTTGGACTCGAATTCAATAATGACTTCAAACTCGGTATCTGACCTGTACCTGAAATAGAAGCTTGTTTGTGCCATCTTCGGATCCCATCTCGATATTATGAAGACTTTCTTCGGTCCATTATGATCCCATCTTGATTAGTCGTACGAAGGCCAAAATCGGTTTCGACCGTATACACTTTTCTCTATGCTTTTCTCTCAATTACACTAAATATCTCGGATCATCCCTGATTTAGCTTCATCTTCCTCGACCTGCAGCTCATGGATTAGTTCTTCTCATCTTAATTCTTCTTGTTACATCAATAGGCTTCAGATCAGAAAAGAAAACCCCTCTAGTTACACCGCTTTTGAGTCAAAAACTACAACTGTGAGATTTCTTGGATCCCTTCAGTACTCTATCCTCTCTTTGACTTTTATCTTTATCTGTAACACTATAAAATTGGTATTTACTGTAATTTCTCTAAACAGTTTTCAAATTCTGATTTTCCAGGTTTGATATATCATAGCACCCATGCTGCAGCCACCATTTTCTTCTTAAACAGCTTCCAATGTTTCATTTTGATTACTTTAGGCTCTGTAACACCCTTCTTTGTAGGATATTTACCCCAATCCATAGAGCAAGAGCATTCCTCACATCTGCTACCCAATGTGTTGCTGACTTTCTGTTACCAAATCAGCACACAAGTAGCATCTATCATCATCAACTGACCAATCTATAATTCGACTAGCCTCTCCTTTGTGAGTAGTTTGCCCTGAGAAGCTAGCCATGCAATCAGCTTTACATAGTCATTATTGACGTGAATTTACCAGTTATGTGTTTTCATTTAGAAAATGCAAAGCAAGTAGCTAGGTATCTGAATTTGCTCTACACACATAAATAAGATGAATCTATGAGTACCATAGATCTAACTTTCCAGAGATTGACATTCATTTGTTATGTACACACTACACATTCATTTTGATAATTAATGCAAATAAGTTATCCGAACTTGCTCTGAGAGAGAATCAGCAGTAACCGGAGGAATTAGATCAAAGATGTATTTTGTATAACATAAACTATTCATTTTATAAATGTGTGATTGCCTTAAATTACTACTCCTAGGAGAAGTTTCTCTAGAAAGAATATTTTTTAACTAAAATGGGAAAATGACTTACATTACGTACTTATCAGTGGTGTCCTTTCCATTTACAAATATTTTAACTTTTATTCTATATCCTTATTTCAATAAATACTTGGATATTACTAATTTTAAACATTAAATTCTCGAGAGTATCACAAACCGCAAACGCTATCCTCGACCTTGTGAAGTATTACTTTCTTCAGGGAAAATAATTTTCATCCGTATTTAACGAACCTTTAATGGAGGATATATTGGGTTCACTAATATTCATATATATTATCTTGAGTCTTTTGTTTGTTTCTTCGTTAAATGAGAATTAGTAAAGTTTCAAATTTCACAAGTGAAACTCTAATGTCCTGAGATTTCACTTCTGAAATGTGAAACTTCACAACCGTGACTATTTTAAATTATATAGCTGAACCAGCGTTATTAGTTTATTACTACAAACACGGAATATTATTTATAGTCTATAAGATAATGGATAATAACCACTTTACTAACTCCGACAAGTGTGGCGACTCTAGTCACATAAATGACTGATTTTAATGGCTCAGCCCAATCTGAAGGCTGCTTTATTGGATATGTTATTTTCTTTAAAGGGGAAATGGCATGGTACTGTGACAACAGAAAAAAAAAACTTTAGTTATAGAGGTTGATACCAGATAGAAAATAAATATTTATCACAATAATAGTGCGTATATCAAAATGTGTATCACAACTTTATTTTTCTTCTTCTTGTATATTAAAATGTATATCAAAATTTTATTTTCCTTCTTTATATATCTAATATGAAATTATAAATGTGGCTGTTTATAATTTATTGGTTTCTCAATACCCAAGTATATATATAACACAATAATAATTGTATTGTTTGTATATCGCAGTGTATAGCGCATCAAATAATTTATATACCAAAATGTATAGTACAACTTTATTTTCCTTCTTTGTATATATTAAAACTTTATTTTTCTTCTTTGTAAATCTCAGTGTATAACACATAATTTCTTGTGAACGTCGCAAATATACATTATAGAGATACATTAATGACCAGGATGGGAATTAGAACTATTTTTTTATTAAAAAAAAGAAAAAAAGAAAAGAGAAAAGTATTGCCACGTTCCTTTACTCTGATGTTAAGGAAATCAACATTATTTTTAATTTTACAAAAAAAATAAAATAAAATGGAAAGTGCTGCTACGTTCCTTTTACTTGGATATTAAGAATCTCAGAATTGGGAAATCAGCATTAGATTTTACAGTTTGCTTAAACGAATTCAAAGATGATGAAACTCTTCGACCATGAGAGAGAGAGGGAGAGATAGAAGAACAAATATGGGGGGAGAGAGAGGAAAACGATAAAGAGAGGTTAAGAGATGGATACAATGTTAATATTTTTAGGTTGCCATTGTCAAACGTAATCTAAAACTAAAAATTTGTTAATTTCTATTACTCTCTCCGTTTCAATTTATGTGAACTCATTTGACTGGACACGGAGTTTAAGAAAAGAGAGAAGACTTTTGAACTTGTGGTATAAAATGAGGCAGATATATTTTGTGTGGTTATAAATCATTGTATAAAGGTAAATTGTTTTCAAATAGGGAAAGTGGTCATTCTTTTTGGCATGGACTAAAAAGAAAATAAGTTCACATAAATTGAAACGGACGGAGTATATGTTATCACTCAATGCCAATTTCCCAAATAAATGGCACCATTTTGTTGGTGAGGGGCAACCAGTTTTGGGCGCAGACTCAATAAGCGATCTAATCAATTAACCAATGTTGGGCTTCCTTTCAGTGAGCCCGTATTAGTTTATCCAAGGGATATAAAAACTTAAAAATTGCATGGGCCGTCCTATTTGGTCGCCCCTTTTTAACTTATACCCGTTTTATTTTTTTATTTGTATCCGTACTCATTTTTTTTGTTAAATTTTTTTTAAAAGACGATTTTGCCCTTCTTTAATAAAAGACTACTGACAAAGTGCAGGATAAAAACTTAAGCATGTTTAGGCTGAAGTTTTAGCAAATAAACAAAAAAACTTCAGCTTGTTTAGACTAAAGTTTCGAATAAAACTCAAGACAAAACTGTAGATTTCGTTACAAAACTTCAGCATGTTTTGGTATGAAATTTTAGCAAATGAACTAAATAACTTCAGCATGAATTAGCAAAAACTCTTAAGAAAATTACATACTGCAAGACAAAAGCTTAAGCATATTTAGTTTGAAGTTTTAGCAAATGAACTAAAAAACTTTAGAATATTTAGTCTGAAGTTTTAGCAAATGAACTAAATAACTTCAGCATGTTTTGTCTGAAGTTTTAGCAAATGAACTGAATAACTTGAGCATGCATTAGCAAAAACTCATTAGAAAATTTCATACTACAAGACAAAAACTTAAGCATGTTTAGTTTGAAGTTTTAGCAAATAAACTAAAAAAACTTAAGCATGTTTAATCTAAAAATTTAGCAAATGAACTAAATAATTTAAGCATGTTTAGTCTGAAGTTTTAGCAAATGAACTAAATAACCTAAGCATGTTTAGTCTGAAGTTTTAGCAAATGAACTAAAAAACTTAAGCATGTTTAGTCTGAAGTTTTAGCAAATGAACTAAAAAAGTTAAGCATGTTTAGTCTGAAATTTTATCAAATGAACTAAATAACTTCAGCATGCTTAGACTGAAGTTTCAGATAAAATTCATGACAAAATTATAGACTGCAGGATAAATAACTTCAGCATGCATTAGCATGAAGTTTTAGCTTCAACATAAAACAACTTCATGCTACATTAGCATGAAGTTTTAGCTTCAAGGTGAAACAACTTCATGCAAGTGTGATTCTGAAGATGAATCTGGACAAATTTTTGATTTTTTTATAAAGTTGTTGAGATGAGAGGAGGAAATCGTTTTATATCTTTTGTGAGGGGTGTAATTGTCTTATTATTATAGTTTTTTGTGAGATGGCTACCAAATCAATAATTTTAAAAAATAGGGTACATGTTAAAAGGTGGCACAAATATAGGGTACGACTGCAAATCCCTCTATAAAAACGGGATCTTTAGTTCTTTATATAAATAACCGGTCATACTCATTGTTTATTTTTTTAGCCATATACATAGAGTATACATTAATTATATACATATATAATACATAAATTATGCATATATTATACCTCCACCAGCTATTTTTAGTTTAAGCGATTGAGAGAGCGGCTATTTGAGTAGGACAATATTTATCCGCTTTAGGTAGATTTTTCTATTTACAAAAAAAAAAAAAAAAAAAAAAAGAATTTTTTTTTGGTTACAAATATACAAATTTGGTCAAACATACAATTTATATACAATATACATACACCTTTTCATGGAACATATTATTGTAAAAATATACAATGTACATACAACTTATATATAACTTTTTATTGTCCAAAATTCGGTTAAATACATACAACTTGCATACAATTATGTTAATTATATGTATTTTATATGTTTCTTATACACCCAACATATAAAATACATAGAATTATTTTATGTCTTTCTCTTCGAGTTTCAATATGAAATTTCAACTAAAATCAACTCGAATCTTCACCAAACTTCCTCAAATTTGGGATGTAAATTTCAAATGATTATTCCCATCATTTGTAATGACAACATCTAGTTTTGAGCAAGTAAAATCGTGATACTAGTGCGAATAATGTCAATCCCTGTCAATAAGTTTTTCGAAGAGTGTTACGATCAACACAAATAACACTTGTGCAAGATAATGGTAGCAATATCAAATCTTCTTGAATGTAATGGGTTTTGATAAGAAAGAGAGGGAGAGAAGATGGGGAAGATTGAAGACCAATATCCTTATTTTGTAGACAATTGATAATTAAGTATAGAATATGTGATTAAATGAGAACCTCTCTAATGTTAATAATTAGATTCGTAATGTAGCATAGATAGATAAACGGGGCCTTAGTAGTGTGTACTAGACTATCTGATGGCTTTCCTTATTAGTCTGAACTCACCTTTGGAGTAGTCTTTCGCTCGTGGATGTGTATCCCAATGCCAACGACTTGATTTTTGAACTATCATTCTCTATCTTTATACGACTTTTTGAATTACAATGAAACCCAAAATATTTAGATCCATTACTTTTTCCACTTCTGATGTTTCCTTATAAATTGAAATGGTCCCTAGTATGGTTGAAATAGTAATTCTTCACACCAATAATTTTTTAGCGTTACATCACATACGCTACTTTGAAGTTTAAAATGGTTAATAAGAACCAAAGAAAGATTGTGATCGTAAATATATATTTAATGAGAAAGCTAAAGTAGTAAAGTGACATTCGTAATATTGCAGTAAAATACCTAGTTAAATCCTGCAAAAATTCTTCAATGGAGAATGATGTACTAAGAGATCCTTTGGTTCGTATATGAATTATACAGAGATTGTTATTCAAAATCATAATGCGGAGATTACAATGTAAAAACTTTCTTGTTGAATTGTTGGTTCGTTGTATTACTGATTTGAAATGCAGAATATATATAAAATATACTACTTGCTTTTTAAGCTGGAATTTTTTTTGTTTATAATAAAGTATTATTTGTCATTCAGTACCTTTTAATGTTTGTTTTCTTATTCTATATGATTTTACCTCACATAAAATAATATAGAAATTTTCATAACCAACATCATAAGTAATGCAAGAATTAATTTATCATTTTACGTGAGATAGAATATTGAATAACAAAACGAATATTAGTAATACATGGATTTAAAATAATAAAATTAGCTCTCGTCATTGTTAACACGAATTGTTTTATTGAAAAAACAAATAAATATCTCGAATTAAATATTCAATAAGAAAAAATCATAATATTATACAATTCTTTAATTACTAATCCTTATATTGCAATCCTATTGGAAAATCTCTACATTACTGCTTGCCGTGTTATTGGCTCCTATGGCAGCAGTGTGTTTGCCACTCAAAAGATGCTCCAAATTCACAGGTGAAACAGCGGGCTCCTTAGCAACTTTCGCATGGGGTCATAGACGACAACTCAGAGCTAGAAATTTTCAAATCTTTCTGTATTTTCTATTTTCCTCTCTATGAATTTTTTGGGTGTTGATCAGGTAGCCCATGAATAGTAGAAAATGAGAAAACGAGAAGAAAGAATATTCCTATGATTGATTTTTATACCTTGCTGAGATAAAATGATAAATTGCAACTGTTTTTAAGCTCAACAAGACTAGAACTCTCATCGGCCGGGTTGCTACACCAATGGTCGTTTAACTAATAGCGCACATCGTTAAAAATACCCATGTTTCTTTTCCATGTTAGCGACACAAGACCAAATTTTATGCGCATCGTTCTTGTAATCTTTTTTAATACTATCAAGTTATCCTCCTTAAAATATGAAAATTATAATTCTGAAAAGGGTTTAAGTAATATTGTTTACCCGAAAAACGGATAAAGTTGAATTTATACATAGTTCTAAGGATACCTGGTATAACTTGGCACAAATCGGAAAAGTAAGTAGAAATATATCGAATATTGATTGTAAAGAATGAAATACAAACTAAATCGAATGGAGAATGATTTATAAACAAGCAAGATGAATCAATGTATAAAGCTCACAAGAGGATAATCTCTACTGTATTTCTCTGTGAATATCAATAATATCTGAGTATGAGCGTGTATGAATGCCTTAATGTTGGATGCATTTTATAGAAATAATAGACATCCCTCTTTGGATATAATTAAAAATACATAGTGGGGATCTCATGATAGATTAGATTTTCCTTAATTCCCGCCGAGATTCTCTCCTTTAGTGCGGCTGTAACGGCTCTTGTCTCTTGGCTCGATCTTGATCGGACTTGGTATTGGTTGATTTCCAGATTTAGAGCTC
This sequence comes from Nicotiana tomentosiformis, assembly GCF_000390325.3. NCBI lineage: Eukaryota > Viridiplantae > Streptophyta > Magnoliopsida > Solanales > Solanaceae > Nicotiana > Nicotiana tomentosiformis. Next base: position 134,964,705 of record NC_090813.1, read on the forward strand.
GATATTGACTCGGGGCTCGGTATTGGTCGGTCTCTGGCTCTTAAGCTTGATAACACCACTTCACATCATAGTTCGATTTGGACTCGAGCTCGATAATGACTTCGAGCTCGGTATTTGATCGGTTCCTGAAACTTGAGCTCGGTAACCTCGCTTTGGATCTCATCTTGATATTATAAAGACGTTATTCAGTCCATTATGTTCCAATCTTGACCAATCGTAAGAAGGTCGAAATCAATTTTGACCGTATACAAATAGTCCTCTCGTTTCTCGGGAAGGATGTGGCGAGAAACGATATGATTTTTCAATGGCATGACTAGATATACACTGACATTTGCATTGAACCCGACCATGACGTATGTGATAGTTGTCCCGTCGGTACAGTTACCAAGGCATTAAATGTGTGTCAGACGATGGTCGACCACTGCTGATATTGAACCGTCATTGCCAACTCTATAAATAGCTCATCTCTTCACCATTTTTTTACTTTCAGATCTCCAATCACCAAATCTTCTAAGTTCTTTTTTGTATCTTCTGAGTTCTTCGTCTGCGAATCTATGATTTTCACTACAAAATCGCTCTTTAGAACACCAAATCTTGTCACCTCCCTCTATTTTCAATCTTCAAATCCAAATGGCAAAATCGTCAAAAATCGTTCCTAAAAAAGAAACTGCTTCTTCTTCGCGGCCTGCCGGCGACAAAACACCGGTGGATCCACGACCTGAGGGGTATGTTCCCGTGGGGTGTGTTCTCACTTCTGAATTTATGATCGATAAAGCCTCATCGGTTCCCGGTCGATGTGAGCCAGTATCGAGGTATATATGCTGGATAACTGAGGGATACCTTAAGCAAGTAAGGAAAGATTGCAACTGGGGGAACAAAGAATTGGTGATCCCGGCTCCCGAAGAAGATATCACCACCTATGTGGAAGGGTTTTTAAGTGTTTATACTTACCCTTTCACGTTGGGCCCCCTCGACCCCCTTGTCATTGACTTTTGCCACCAATACCAAATAATCCTAGGCCAAATTCACCCTTCCTTTTGGCGAATTGTTATTCTGCTCCGATTTTTCGTGAGCAAAGTTTAGGGGATGCCTTTCACCCTCGACCATCTCATCAGGTTATACAACCTCCGCCTCTATCGAGGAGGGTTAATAAAACTACAATGCCGAGCTACCAAAGTACTGTTCTTGAGCATAGACGAGAATAAGGACCGAGGTTGGATGAGCCGATTCGTTCGAATGAAGACTTCCGACCTTATCTCGACCGAGAAGATGCCATTTTTCGAGAAATGGAACATGAAGCGTAAGTACAATCCTACTGTTAGCTCCTATTGTTTTGCTCATACGTTTCTTTCTCACCGATATCTTTTTCCGTGATGTAGCGGTTGCTTGGATGCCCGGTGCAATTCCTGACCTTAAGAGCTTGGTACGGAACCTGGCCTCGACCTCTACATATGCCGAGCACTCATGGCGAGATTTATCAAAGGGCCGATGGGAGGCCAAAATATATGGTAAGCTTCTTTACCACGTCTTTGTTGACTTTGTAAAGCGTTTCTTACTTATTTTATTTTTATACAAGCCTTGGCAAAGATGTTGTTATGAGGCCCTTATCTGGTGAGGAGGAGACTTTGATCCCGACACCGAAGCCGGTAAAGGACAAAATAAGGGAAAAAGGTCTCGACCTCCGAGGATCCGGAACCTAAGAAGAAGAAGGCTCGTAAGTCGAGGAAGGATATCATCCACCCGACCGAAGAATTTGTTCGACGTCTTTGGGATGAAGATGAAGAAGAGGAAGAATATGACTCCGGGCTGGTAGCCCGAGTAAAAATGAGCATCGAGGCCTCAAAGGCTATTGAATCGGTGAAGGCTGTAGAGATTCCATCCCGTGATGAGGGAGTTTCGAGAAAAGAATTGGTTGAAGTCCTCGAGGATCGAGGCTACCTCGCACCATAATGAGCCAATGGTGGGTACGGCTGTGGGGGCTGCTGATCTTGAGGTCCCCTGAGATGGAGAGAATGCCCTAAGTGATTCACTTGGAGAAATAGAAATTGGAGGCTCCTCGCTGCTCCCCTTGTTTTCCGAGGAGATGATTCGAGAGGCTCGGTCCTTGAAGACCCTTTCCATCGAAGGAGGCCACGGAAGTGAAGATCCCTTCCGTGATTATTTTACTGGGGTAGAAGATACTACCGGCCTGAGCGACTTGGAGGTCTCGAGTAAGGAATCGGGTGAGGCGTCGAGCCTTTTCAACAAACAACATCAAGCTCTGAATCGGGTAAGCCGTAACTCCATTTGTTGGTATTACTTTTATGTTTGTTTTTCTTAACTTCTTTTCTTCTTTCTACATAGGCCTCAGCGGTTCATCGGGAAGCATGTTCTCGATATCGAGCTGAGCTGAGTCAGTACGAGGCCGACCTCTGAAGGCTCACGGAGGAGAGAAACGCCCTTAAACTCCCTTGCGGGTAAAGAGAAGAGGAAATCAAGGAACTTCAAGCCGAGTTGGGCAAAGCTCACCAAGATCAGTCCGACTTGATCGAGCATGTAATGAACATCTTAAAAGCTCACAGGCTCGATTCGGCAACGGTGGCTAACATTTTAATCTCACAGTTTAGCAGAAGATCGACGTGATCGGGCAGCTCCGCGAGGAGGTCGATACGATGAGGGCGGAGTCCATGGGTTGGAAAGAAGGTATGTACCGCTTTGTTGCAGAAAACGAGACTGCCTTATCCCAATTGTCATCGGCCGAAAGTCAGCTTCGAGGTATGAAAGAGAAGAGCTCGACTCAAGAAAAGAAAATAGCGGAGCTTGAAGCTTGGTTGGCTTCCGAACTTGAAAAGGCTAAATCTGAAGCTGCAAAGGCTAAAGCCGAGGCAGACACAATCGTGGCTGTCTATAGGGCCGATGCAAAAGTCACTCAAGTACAAGAGAGAGAGCAAGCCGAGACCGCTCAAACTCGAGCACATTGGGTTGCTGAACTCGCCAAATGCCAATCTCGGAGGGAAACCCTCGAGGAGATCTATGCTCGAGGTTTCGATCTTACGGAAGAGATAAAAAAGGCTAAAGAGCTTGAAGCCAATGCTGGAGTCCTGGCTTCCGATGATGACGATGATGATGATGATGAGAGCAAGAGTGGGTCTGAGAGCGGGGAGGAGCTCGATGGTGAAGAGACTGCTCTCGGAGATAATGAGGAACCTTAGGGTTTTTTATTTTTGATTTTTTGTGTAGGGTCCTGATCGGACTTTGTAAATACTCATATATATGAAAATCTTTTCCTTTCCAGATTTGTCTTTATTTCATTTTCTGCCTTGTGAAAATTTTGTTTCATTCATGCCTTATGAAAGTTTTCATAAGTTCAAGGCGTTAGGCGATTTGATCGAAGTCGGACCTTATAGTCTTTATAACCGAGTGGGTGTTTGCTCGAACTTGAATTAAAAGTAGCCCTTAGGCTTAATAGTCGAGTGTGTTTGCTCGAACTCAAAGTAATGTATCCCGTAGGCTTTATGGTCAAGTGAGTGTTTTTTCAAACTCGAAGTAAGAGTAGCCCTTAGGCTTAATAGTCGAGCGAGTGTTTGCTTGAACTCGAAGTAATGTAGCCCACAAGCTTTATGATCGAGTGAGTGTTTGCTCGAACTCGAAGTAAGTGTAGCCCTTAGTCTTAATCATAGAGTGAGTGTTTGCTTGAACTCGAAATGATGTAGCCCGTAGGCTTTATGGCCGAGTGAGTGTTTTTTCGAACTCGAAGTAAGATTAGCCCTTAGGCTTAATAGTCGAGCGAGTGTTTTCTCGAACTCGAAGTAATGTAGCCCATAGGCTTTATGGTCGAGTGAGTGTTTGCTCGAACTCGAAGTAATAGTAGTCCTTAGGCTTAATAGTCGAGTGAATGTATGCTCTAACTCGATGTAATGTAGCCCGTAGACTTTATGGTCAAGTGAGTATTTTTTCGAACTCGAAGTAAGAGTAGCCCTTAGGCTTAATAGTCGAGCGAGTGTTTGCTCGTACTCAACGTAATGTAGCCCGTAGGATTTATGATCTAGTGAGTGTTTTCTCGAACTCGAAGTAAGAGTAGCCCTTAGGCTTAATAGTCGAGTGATTGTTTTTTCGAACTCGAAGTAAGAGTAGCCCTTAGGCTTAATAGTCGATCGAGTGTTTGCTCGAACTCGAAGTAATGTAGCCGTAAGATTTATGGTCGAGTGAGTGTTTGCTCGAACTCGAAGTAAGAGTAGCCCTTAGGCTTAATAGTCGAGTGAGTGTTTGCTCGAACTCGAAGTAATGCATCCCGTAAGATTTATGGTCGAGTGAATGTTTTTTTCTCGAACTCGAAGTGATGTGGACCTTAGGCTTTGTGGTCGAGTGAGTATTTGCTCGAACTCAATGTAATGTAGCCCGTAGGATTTATGGCCGAGTGAGTATTTGCTAGAACTCGAAGTAATGTAGTCCGCACGCTTTATGGTCGAGTGAGTGTTTTCTCAAACTTGAAGTAAGAGTAGCCCTTAGGCTTAATAGTCGAGCGAGTGTTTGCTCGAATTCAAAGTAGTGTAGCCCATAGGCTTTATGGTCGAGTGAGTGTTTGCTCGAACTCGAAGTAAGAGTAGCCCTTAGGCTTAATAGTCGAGTGAGAGTTTGCTCGAACTCGAAGTAAGAGTAGCCCTTAGGCTTAATAGTCGAGTGAGAGTTTGCTCGAACTCGAAGTAATGTAGCCCGTAGGCTTTATGATCGAGTGTGTTTTCTCGAACCCGAAGTAAGAGTAGCCCTTAGGCTTAATAGTCGAGTGGGTGTTGTTTGGTCGAACTCGAAGTAATAGTATCCCTTAGGGTTAATAGTCAAGTGAGTGTTTGCTCGAACTCGAAGTAATGTAGCTCGTAGGCTTTATGGTCGAGTGAATGGTTTTTGATCGAACTCGAAGTAATGTGTCCCTTAGGCTTAATGGTCGAGTGAGTGTTTGCTCGAACTCGAAGTAAGAGTAGTCCTTAGGCTTAATAGTCGAGTGAGTGTTTGCTCGAACTCGAATTAATGCAGCCCTTAGGCTTTATGGAGCTTGATCTCATTGATTTTTCAGTTGGCAGTCCTCGATTTATGAGGTTAATTTTTCAAACTCCTCCAGTCATGGTCGGCCCTTAAGCCTGTTTGAACATGAAGTAGAAAGAATTTTCTGAGATATGAGACTAAGGTAAAGAAGAAGTTTCTCTTTATAAATCATTATACATGTGTTCATGTTTTGTGCCAGGGCTTGAGCAAAACTACGCGGGCATGGTTCGTTTGACCATTTGGCCCTTACACGTTTTCCTAACGATACCCCGTTTGACATGAAGTAACTTTCTTGTATCGAACTTGATTTATTCGATGGCAATGCCCCCCAGTATTCGAGGTTGATTGTAAAGAGGCCTCAGATACTGTTGAATTGTTCTAAGTTAGCACGATCAATGGTTTCCTCATTAAAAACCTTGCTGAAAAACCCATTTGGGATAAAACTGGTCTAAGGGAAAAAGAGTGCAACGCTTGCTTTTAGGCCTAATGACTTCGGGTTGAATAATCCATCCATGTTCTTGGTCGAAATTCTGCAAGGGTTAGTTTCGAAATATAAATGAACATGGGAGGTTCGGACCTTAACAGTAGTATCATTTTAGGTGCGACACGTTCTAATTGCTTGGTAGTTATTTGTCGTTTATCGCACCGAGCTTGTAGGACCCTTTTCTGACAATTTCGAGAACCTGATATGGTCCTTCCCAGTTCGAACCCAGTTTCCCTTCATTTGGATTTTGGGTGTTGAGGGTGACTTTCCTTAGCACTAAGTCCCCGATTTTAAAATGGCAAAGATTGGTTCTTCGATTATAGTATCTTTCGATCTGCTATTTTTGGGCGGCCAATAGGACGAGAGCTGCTTCTCATTTTTTGTCCAATAATTCCAAGCTCGTTTTTATTGTTTTGTTATTCGACTCATTTGTTACATACGGAAATCTGACGCTAAGTTCTCCGACCTCAACCGGGATAAGAGTTTCGGCGCCATAAACCAACGAGAGTAGTGTTGCTCCGTTACTAAATTTTGATGTTGTGCAGTACGCCCATAGGACTTCGGGTTGTATTTCTCTCCATTTTCCTTTACCATTGGTCAACCTTTTTAAAGATTTTGGATGATGGTTTTGTTGGTCGATTCGGCCTGTCCGTTCCCGCTGGGATGATAATGTGTTGATAGGACCCTTTTGATTTTGTGGTCTTCGAGAAACTTAGTCACTTTGCTGCCGATGAATTGGTTTCCATTATCACATACAATCTCTAATGGCATCCTGAACCGATATATGATGTGGTCCAAAATGAAGTCTATCACTTCCTTTTCTCTAACTTTCTCGAAAGCATGTGCTTTAACCCATTTAGAGAAATAATCAGTCATAAACAAAATAAACTGAGCCTTACCTGGGGCCGATGGGAGAGGGACGACATTGTCCATCCCCCATTTCATGAAAGGCCATGGAGATAGGACCGAATGGAGAAATTCCCCGGGTTGACGAATCATGGGTGCAAGTCTTTGGCATTTGTCGCATTTTTGAACGAACTCCTTTGCATCCTTGTTCATATCGGTCCAATAATACCTTGCTCTCATTATTTTGTGGACCAACGAATCGACACCTGAATGATTTCCATAAGCGCCTTTGTGAATTTTACGTAAGATGTAATCGGTGTCGCCTGGTCCCAAACATATTGCCAATGGACCATCGAACGTCCTCCTAAATAGCGTTCCATCTTGGGACAAGGTGAACTGTGCTGCCTTTGTGTGCAGAGCCCTCGATTCTTTTGGATCTGACGGAAACTTCCCGTTCTTTAAGTACTCTATGTATTTGTTTCTCCAATCCCAGGTTAAACTCATGGAGTTTATCTCCGTGTGGCCTTCTTCGATTACTGATTTCATGAGTTGTACGACAGTCCCCGAGTTGAGTTCGTCATTCTTGACCGACGAACCTAAGATTGCAAGGGTGTCAACCTCAGTGTTCTGATCTCGAAGTATATGTTGGAAAGTCCATTCCTTAAATCTATATAAAGTCACTTGTAATTTATCCAAGTACCTCTGCATTCGTTCTTCTCGGACTTCAAAAGTCTCGTTAACTTGATTTACCACGAGGAGGGAGTAGCATTTAGCCTCCACGACCTCCCAAACTTCTAGCTAGTTCGAGACCTGAATTCATGGCCTCATACTCGGATTCATTGTTAGTCAATTTTGTAGTTTTAATAGACTGTCTAACTACATTAACTATGGGTGATTTTAGTACGATGCCTAGTCCGGACCCTTTGCGTCCGAGGTGCCGTCCGTAAAGAGGGTCCAGACTCCCAGAGTTGTACCCGATTTCATCAGTAATTCCTTTTCAATCTCGGGTACGAAGGCCGGCGTAAAGTCAGCCATGAAGTTCGCTAAGATTTGAGATTTGATTGCGGTTCGAGGTCGATACTCGATGTCGTACCCGCCGATATCTATGGCCCATTTGGTCGATCGACCTGAAAGCTCAGGTTTGTGTTAAATATTTCGTAGAGGATTAATTGTTACAGCATGTATCATATGGCATTGGAAATATGGTTTTAGTTTTCTAAAGGCACTTATTAAAGCATGCGCTAATTTTTCTAAGTGTTGATATCTAGTTTCGGCCTCACCTAAAGTTCGGCTGACATAATAAATAGGGAATTGCTGTAATGACCCGGCCGATCATTTTGAAAGTAATAGCCCTGATCCCCTATTTACTGTTTCCCCCATACCTTTTTCTGCTTATGTGACTTACCAGGAGGTTTTAGTTTTGGTTTGGGAGTGTTTTGAGACACTTAGTCCCTAAAACGGGAGCTTAAGTCTTAGAATTTTGACCATAGTTGGAACTGTATGAAGACGACTCCGAAATTGAGATCCGTCTGTTCCGTTAGCTCCGTTAGGTGATTTTGGACTTGGGGGCGTGTCCGGATTGTGTTTTGGAGGTCCGTAGCTCTTTTAGGCTTGAATTGGCGAAAGTCGAATTTTTGGACTGATAGTGAAAATTTTGATATCGGGGTCGGAATCCGATTCCGGAAGTTGGAGTAGGTCCATAATATCGAATATGACTTACATGAAAAATTTGGGGTCAATCGGACATGGTTTGATAGGTTTCGACATCGGTTGTAGAATTTTGAAGTTTCAAGTTCTTTAAGTTTGAATTGGAGGGTGATTCATGATTTTAGCATTGTTTAATATGATTTGAGGGCTCGACTAACTTTGTATGGTGTTTTAGGATTGGTTGGAATGTTTGGTCGAGGTCCCGGGGGCCTTGGGTGAGTTTCGAATGTTTAACGGATCACTTTTGGACACTTTAAGATAGCAGATTTTCGGTGTTCTGTTGTAGGCATTTTCTTTATCGCGTTTGCGTAAGGCATCTGGGAAGGGCAGCTGAATTACTCTTCGCGTTCGCAATGTCGTTCTCGCATACGCGAAGGTGTGGAACCTCGAAGTTACGTATTCGCGACATCGTCCTCGCATTAGCGAAAAGGAACGTGAGGCATGCGAGATTTCATGCTTCGCGTTTGCGATGGAGATCCCGCATTCGCGAAGCACTGAGGTACTTGGTCTACACGTTAGCGATGGAGGTCCCGTGTTCGCGTAGAGGTATTGGAAAACTGGGTCCCCATGCTCTTTTGCCTACGCGTTCGCGACATTGGTCCCGCGTTCGCAAAGGGTCAAGCTGAGTGGTCTTCGCGTTCGCGATTGATGATTTTTTGGCCGAAGTAAATTGTGCTTCACGAACGCGAAGGTGTGTCCGTGTTCGCAAAGAAGGAAGCGTCTGGGCATTATTAAAGTTTCCAAAAATGGGGGTTTTGCAATTTTATCAAAAACTTGAGTTGGAAGCTTGGATTTTGGACTAGGGAATGAGGGATTTTCAGAGATATCGATTGGGTAATAATTCTTAACTCCTTTATGGTAACATTACACTAATCTATGCTTGAATTCATCGTTTAATTTCGGATTTGGGGTGAAAATTTGAGAAAGATTGAGAAAAGTTCTTAGGCCGAATTTTGGGGTTTTGATTGAGATTTTGGTACGAGTGAACTCGTGAGTGAATGTGTGTTCGTATTGTGCGACTTTTATCCGATTCCGAGACGTGGGCCCGAGTCAACTTTTTAGGACAGATTTAAGATATTTTATCTAAATTTTTATTTCATTGATTAGATTAGTTTATTGTAGGTGTATTTATGATATGTAATTATTTTTGGTTAGATTTGGGCCATTCAGTGTCGGAAATTCGTGGAAAAGGCATTGTTACCGATTGATTGAGCTTGATTCGAGGTAAGTGGCTTATCTAACCTTGTGTGGGGAACTCCCCATAAGATTTGTACTATTTTTGATATATGAGCGTCGTGTACGTGAGGTGACGAGTACGTACACAGGCTAATTGTGTAAAAACCCAATTTTCTACTAAGTAATAACCTGATTTCTTCTTATTTGAGTTTCATCAGCATGTGTAATATCCTGCTTGATTAGAATAGCATGCCTACTTTACTTAACTGTTTACTTGAAGTACGTGCAACATTTTTCGTGAATTTACCTGTCTTTCCTTAAACTGATACTTAGGTTGAACGGTAGAATTTCGTGTCGTAACTATTGAATTCTATTGTTTTCGCTGCATATTTACTTTGGGACTAGGGAACGGTATTCTGAGAGATCCCCATGTACCACATATTTACTTTGGGACTATGAAACGGTATTCCGGGAGATCCCCTTGTACTACATATTTACTTTGGGACTACAGAACGGTATTCCGGGAGATCCCCCTGTACTGCATATTTACTTTGGGACTACGGAACGGTATTTTGAGAGATCCCCATGTACTGCATATTTACTTTGGGACTTCGGAATAGTATTTCGGGAGATCACCCTGTGCTGCATATTTACTTTGGGACTACGGAACGGTATTACGGGGGATCCCCCCTATACTGCATATTTACTTTGGGACTACGGAACGGTATTCTAGGAGATCCCCTGTTGTGTTTCTGTGTACTGAGCTGTTACCTTCTATGATTTCATTGTTGTTAAATTCCAGCCTTTATTTCATTGCGGTATTACACTCTATCTTGTTTTATTATATATTTACCAGTAGGGCCCTGACCTGACGTCGTCACTACTCGACCGAGGTTAGGCTTGGCACTTACTGGGTACCGATTATGGTGTGCTCATGCTACTCTCCACACATGTTTTTCGTGTGCATATCCAGGTGCTCTTTATCAGCCACACTATCAATGAGTTAGGACAGCTTTGGAGACTTCAAGGTATATCTGTCGCGTCTGCAGACCTCAGAGTCCCCTTCTACTCTTCCCCATGTCCATTATCTTCTGTATTCTTCTTCTTTTAGACTCTGATGTATAGAGACACTAGATTTTTCTTCTGTAGTTTGTGATTCACGATGTTCCGCCTTTTGAGATTTATTGTGTATGTTTGAACAGTTGGTTGTTAAATTTATGTTTTCATTTCATTATTCCGCAAATGTTAGGCTTACATAGTCGTAGAGATTAGGTGTCATCACGACGTCATATGGAGGGGAAATTTGGGTGGTGACAAGTTGGTATCAAAGCTCTAGGTTCATAGGTGTCGTGAGTCACTAGACAATTTATTAGAGTCTCGCGGATCGGTACGGAGACGTCTGCACTTATCTTCGGGAGGCTATGGGACTGTTAGGAAAGTTTCACTACTTTGATTCCTTGTCGTGCGGAAATTGTTGACTTCAAAGATTCTAAACTTCTGTATTCTATTCTCTCACAGATGGTGAGGACACGTACAAGCGGATCTGATGAACATGAACTCGTGCCCCCTGCTAGAGCTGTGAGGTCGAGCACCCGCACAAGCTACTACAGAGGAGCCCCCAGTAGCTCCAGTTGGAGGAAAGACACTGGAGATACCAGTTGCTGCACCAGCCCTCCAGGAGACTCTATCCTTGTTTCTGAGCATGTTCAGCATGTTAGCTCAGGCTGGATTGATTCCACTTGCTCCTGCCAAATCTCAGGTCGGGAGAGGAGCACAGACTTCCGTCGCCGGTACTCCAGAGCAACGGGTTCATGTCGACCAGGTGCCAGAGATTTTACCAATGCAGCCGGTAGCTCCAACTCAGCCCGAGGTTAGGGCAACAACTTCTGAGGTACAGCAGCTCAGACTTGAGAGGTACAAGAAGTACCACCCACCTACTTTTAGCGGATTGGCTACAGATGATGCTCAGGGTTTTCTGGAGGAGTGTCATCGTATTCTCTGTACTATGGGTGTAGCCGAGACGAGCGGGGTTTCTTTTACTGCATTCCATCTTAGAGGAGCAGCCTATCAGTGGTGGCATGATTATGAGTTGGGTAGTCTGGATGAGGCAGCTTAACTTACATGGACTCAATTCTCGGACATATTTTTGAGGGAGTATGTCCCTTAGAGCCTTAGGGACTCATGGCGCGTGGAGTTTGAGCAGTTGCGCTAGGGTGCTATGACTGTGTCAGAGTATGCAGTCCGTTTCAACGATTTGGCCTGACATTCACTGGCCTTAGTTACCACAGTTTGAGGGAGGGTTCGACGGTTTATTGAGGGACTCCACCCCAACATCCGGAGTAGTATGGTCAGGGAGTTGGAGATGGATATTTCTTATCAGCAGGTTGTGAGTATTGCCAGGAGATTTTAGGGCATGTTTGCCCGGGATAGAGAGGAGAGGGAGGCCAAGAGGTCTCGAGATACTGGTTATTATTATGGAGCTCGTGTTCCAGCAACTCGCCATGGTAGGGGTTATGGGAGCCGCCCCATTCATTCAGCTCTTCCAGCCGCCAGCGGTGTTCCAACTCCTTTATACACCGCCGGTATCTAGTGTGTCTCCTGCACGGGGTGTTCCTAGTGGCCAGTCTAGCAGACCTGGCCCGAGCTAGTCACAGTAGCCATGCCCTCCCAGAGCTTGTTTTGAGTGTGGCGACACTCGCCATGTGGTGAAGGATTTCTCCAGGATTATGAGGGGTGCACCTCCATCGACTTCTCAGCCACAACGTGCTACACCAGGTCCTCAAGCTATGATTACAGCACCAACTGCCACCCACCTGCTCAGCCAGCTCAAGGTGGAGGTCGGGGAGGTAGAGGTCGCCCTAGAGGGGGAGGCCATACCAGATACTATGCACTTCCTGCTCGTACAGAGGCAGTTGCTTCTAATTTTATCATTCCAGGTATTGTTCTGGTCTGTCATAGAGACAAGTCGGTATTATTTGACCCAGGCTCTACATATTCTTATGTGTCCTCTTATTTTTCCCCGTATTTGGGCGTATCTCGGGATTCTTTGAGTTCCCCTATTTAAATGTCTACTCATGTGGGAAATTCTCTTGTTATGGACCGCGTGTATCGGTCGTGTTTGATTGATCTTAGTGGTTTTGAGACCAGAGCCGATTTATTATTGCTCAGCATGGTGGACTTTGATATTATTTTGGGCATGAACTGGTTGTCGCCCCATTATGCTATTCTTGATTGTCACACTAAGACTGTGACACTGGCTATGCCAGGTTTACCGCGATTAGAGTGGAGAGGTACCTTAGTGTATACATCCAGCAGAGTTATTTCTTTTCCTAAAGCTCAACAAATGGTTGAGAAGGGGTGTGACGCGTATCTAGCTTATGTGAGAGATGTCAGTATTGATACCCCAACAGTTGAGTCAGTTCCAGTAGTTAGGGAATTTCCAGATGTGTTTCCAGCTAATCTTCCGGGCATGCCACCCGACAGAGATATTTATTTTGGCATTGATTTGTTACCTGTCACTCAGCCCATCTCTATTCTTCCATATCGTATGGCACCTCCTGAGTTAAAGGAGTTGAAGGATCAGTTACAGGAATTGCTTGATAAGGGCTTCATTCGGCCCAGTGTGTCACCTTGGGGTGCTCCTGTCTTATTTTTGAAGAAGAAGGAATGTTCTATGCGGATATGTATTGATTACCGCCAGTTGAACAAAGCCACAGTGAAGAACAAGTATCCTTACCCTCGGATTGATGACTTATTTGATCAGTTACATGGTGCTAGAGTGTTTTCCAAGATTGACTTACGTTCAGGATATCATCAGTTGAAGATTCGGGAGCCAGATATCCAGAAGACAGCTTTCAGGACCAGATATGGTCATTATGAGTTTCTTGTTATGTCTTTTGGACTGACCAATGCCCCAGAAACTTTTATGCACTTGATGCACAGTGTATTCCGGCCTTATCTTGACTCATTCTTCATTGTGTTCATTGATGATATTCTGGTATACTCCCGGAGTCGGGAGGATCATGAACAACACTTGAGGACTGCGCTTCAGACTTTAAGAGAAAAGAAGTTATATGCAAATTTTTCAAAGTGTGCGTTTTGGCTAGACTCAGTGGCATTCTTGGGTCATAAAGTATCGAGTGAGGGAATCTAGATAGATCCGAAGAATATTGAAGTAGTGCAAAGTTGGCTCAGACCGTCCTCAGCTATAGAGATCCGGAGTTTTCTTGGTTTGGCAGAGTATTACCGTCGATTTGTAGAGGGTTTCTCATCTATTTTAGCACCTATGACCTGGCTGACCCAGAAGGGTGCTCCGTTAAGGTGGAGAGAGGAATGTGAGGAGAGCTTTCAGAAGCTCAAGACAACTTTGACCCCAGTATTGGTATTGCCTACATGTTTCGGGTCTTATACTGTATATTGTGATGCATCACAGATTGGTCTCGACACGGTGTTGATGTAGGACGTTAGGGTGATTGCCTACGCGTTCAGACAACTGAAGGTGTATGAAGAGAATTATCCTGTCCATGACCTTGAGTGTGCAGCTATTGTTCATGCCTTGAAGATTTGGCGGCATTATTTGTACGGTGTTCCTTGTGAGATTTACACCGATCACCGGAGTCTGCAGCATCTGTTCAAGCAGAAGGATCTTAATTTGCGTTAGAGGGGGTGGTTAGAGCTACTTAATGATTATGATATTACTATTTTGTACCACCTTGGGAAGGACAATGTGGTGGCCGATGCCTTGAGTCGTCGGGCAGAGAGTTTGGGGAGATTAGCATATCTACCAACAGTAGAGAGGCCCATGGCGTTGGATGTTCAGGCCTTAACCAGCCAGCTTATGATATTAGATATTTATGAGCCGAATCGAGTATTGGCTTGTGTGATCTCTCGATTTTCTCTTTATGATCGTATCAGGGAGCATCAGTATGATGAACCCCATCTACTTGTCCTTAAGGACACAGTTCAACACGGTGATGCTAAGGAGGTCACTATTGGAGATGATGGTGCATTGAGGATGCAAGGCAGGCTATGTGTGCCCAATATAGATTGTTTGCGTGAGTTGATTCTCCAGGAGGCTCACAGTTGATTCTCCACAAAGATGTATCAAGACTTGAAACAACATTACTGGTGAAAGAGAATGACAGAGAACATAGTAGAGTATGTGGCTCGATGTTTAAATTGCTAGCAGGTAAAATATGAGCATCAACGACTAGGTGGATTGCTTCAGAAGATAGAGATTCCGGAGTGGAAATGGGAGAGGATCACTATGGACTTCATTGTTGGACTCCCACAGACTCAGCGGAAGTTTGATGTAGTTTGGGTGATTGTGGATAGGCTGACCAAGTCAGCTCATTTATTCTTGTGATGACTACCTATTCCTTTGAGCAGCTAGCTTGAATCTACATCCGTGAGATCGTCAGGCTTCATGGCGTACCATATCTATTATCTCTGATTGGGGTGCACAATTTACATCATGGTTCTGGAGAGCTGTACAATATGAGTTGGGTACTCGTGTTGAGTTGAGCATAGCATTTCACCCTCTGATGGACGGAAAATGGGAGCGCACTATTCAGATACTTGAGGATATGCTCCGTGCTTGTGTGATAGATTTTGGGGGTGCATCAGACCAGTCTTTTCCACTTGCGGAGTTTGCTTACAACAACAGTTATCAGTCCAGCATTCAGATGGCACCGTATGAGGCTCTGTATGGTAGGCGGTGTTGGTCTCCAGTGAGATGGTTTGAGCTGGACGAGGCTAGATTATTGGGTACAGACTTGGTTTAGGATGCCTTGGAGAAGGTTAAGGTGTTTCAGGATAGACTTCGCACGGCCCAGTCCAGACAGAAGAGTTACGCGGACCGGAAGGTTCACGATGTTGCATTCATGGTTGGAGAGCGGGTCTTGCTTCGGGTTTCACCTATGAAGGCCATTATGAGGTTCGAAAAGAAGGGAAAGCTAATCCCAAGGTTTATTGGTCCCTTTGAGGCATCGCGGCGAATTGGGGAGGTTGCTTATGAGGTTTCCTTACCTCTCAGCCTAGCAGGAGTTCATCTGGTATTTCACGTTTCGATGTTCCTGAAGTATCACGGTAATCCGACACATGTATTGGATTTCAGCTCAGTCTAGTTGGACAAGGATCTATCTTATATTGAAGAGCCAATGGCTATCTTGGGCAAGCAGGTGAGAAAACTAAGGTCAAAGAACATTGCTTCAGTAAAGGTCCATTGGAGGGGTCAACCGGCCGAGGAGGCGACTTGGGAGGCCGAGCAGGATATGCGCAACCATTATCCTCATCTTTTCACCACTTTAGGTATGTCTCTATACGCGTTCGAGGACAAATGATTGTTTTAGGAGGGGGAGGATGTAATGACCCGGCCGGTCATTTTGAGAGTAATAGTCCCGATCCCCTAATTACTGTTTTCCCCGTACCTTTTTCTGCTTATGTGACTTGCCGGGAGGTTTTATTTTTGGTTTCGAGTGTTTTGGGACACTTAGCCCCTAAAATGGGAGCTTAAGTCTTAGAATTTTGACCATAGTCGGAACTCTGTGAAGACAACTCCGGAATGGAGTTCCGTCGGTTCTGTTAGCTCTGTTAGGTGATTTTGGACTTAGGGGCGTATCCGAATTGTATTTTGGAAGTCCGTGGCTTATTTAGGCATGAATTGGCGAAAGTTGAATTTTTGGAGTTTTGAACCGGCAGTGGAAATTTTGATATCGGAGTTGGAATCTGATTACGGTAGTTGGAGTAGGTCCGTAATATCGAAAATGACTTGCGTGCAAAATTTGGAGTCAATCGGACGTGGTTTGATAGGTTTCGGCATCAGTTGTAAAATTTTGAAGTTTCAAGTTCTTAAAGTTTGAATTGGAGGGTGATTCGTGATTTTAGCATTGTATGATATGATTTGAGGTCTTGAGTAAGTTTGTAAGGTGTTATAGGATTAGTTGGTGTGTTTGGTCGAGGTCCGGGGGGTCTCGGGTGAGTTTCGGATGCTTAACGGATCACTTTTGTACTTTGGAAGATAGCAGATTTCTGGTGTTCTATTGCAAACAGTTTCTTCATTGCGTTCGCGAGGGAGTTCTCGCATTCGCGTAAGGCATCTGGGTAGGGAATCTGAATTATTCTTCGCATCCGCGATGTCGTTCTCGCGTTCGCGAAGGTGTGGAACCTCGAAGCTACGCGTTTGCGACATGGTCCTCACGTTCGCGAAGAAGAAATGGAGGCATGCGAGATTTCGTGCTTCGCGTTCGCGATGGATATCCCGTGTTCACGACGCATTGAGGTACTTGATCTATGCGTTCGTGATGGAGGTCCCGTATTCGCGTAGAGTAATTGGCAAACTGGGTCCCCAGGCTCTTTTGCCTACGCGTTCGCGACGTTGGTCCCGCGTTCGTGAAGGGTCAAGTTGAGTGGTCTTCGCGTTCGCGACATGTGCATCGCGTTCGCGTTTGAGGATTTTGGGGTCGAATTCAATTGTGCTTGGCGAACGCGAAGGTGTGGCCGCATTCGCGAAGAAGGAAGCGTCTGGGCAGTATTAATGTTTCCAAAAATGGGGGTTTTGCCATTTTATCAAAAACTTGAGTTGGGAGCTCGGATTTTGGACGAGGGATTGAGGGATTTTCAGAGATATCGATTGGGTAACGATTCTTAACTCCTTTATGGTTATATTCCACTAATCTATGCTTGAATTCATCGTTTAATTTCGGATTTGGGGTGAAAATATGAGAAAAGTTCTTAGGCCGAATTTTGGGGTTTTGATCAAGATTTTTGTATCGAATTTGAGTAATTTTTGTACGAGTGAACTCGTGAGTGAATGAGTGTTCGTATTTTGAGACTTTTACCCGATTCCGAGACGTGGGCCCGAGTCGACCTTTTAGGACGTATTTCAGAATTTTTATCTAAATTTTTATTTCATTAATTAGATTAGTTTATTGTAGTTGTATTTATGATATGTAATTGTTTTTGGTTATATTTGGGCCATTCGGAGTCGGAAATTCGTGAAAAAGGCATTGTTACCGCTTGATTGAATTTGGTTCGAGGTAAGTGGCTTGTCTAAACTTGTATGGGGGAACTCCCCGTAAAATTTGTACTGTTTTTGATATATGAGCGCCGTGTACGTGAGGTGACGAGTACGTACATAGGCTAATTGTGTAAAAACCTGATTTTCTACTAAGTAATAACTTGATTTCTTTCTTATTTAAGTTTCATCAGCATGTGTAGTATCCTGCTAGATTAGAATAGCATACCTACTTGCCTTAACTATTTACTTGAACTACGTGCAATATTTTTCGTGATTTTACTTGTCTTTCCTTAAACGGATACTTAGGCTGAACTGTAGAATTTTGTGTCGTAACTATTGAATTCTATTGTTTTCGTTGCATATTTACTTTGGGACTACGGAACGGTATTCCGGGAGATCCCCTGTTGTGTTTCTATGTACTGAGCTGTTACCTTCTATGATTTCATTGTTGTTAAATTTCAGCCTTTATTTCATTGCGGTATTACACTCTTTCTAGTTTTATTATATATTTACCAGTAGGGCCCTGACCTGACCTCGTCACTACTCGACCGAGGTTAGGCTTGGAACTTACTGGGTACCGATTGTGGTGTGCTCATGGTACTCTCTGCACATATTTTTCGTGTGCAGATCCAGATGCTCCTTATCAGCCGTACTATCAATGAGACAGGACAACTTTGGAGACTTCAAGGTATATCTGCCGTGTCCGCAGACCTCGGAGTCCCTTTCTACTCTTCCACATGTCCATTATCTTTTATATTTTTCTTTTGTTAGACTCTGATGTATAGAGACACAAGATTTTCCTTTTGTAGTTTGTGATTCACGATGTTTCAGGTTTTGGGATTTGTTGTGTATTTTTGAACAGTTGGTTGTTAAATTTATGTTTTCATTTCATTATTCTGCAAATGTTAGGTTTACCTAGTCATAGAGACTAGGTGCCGTCACGACGTCATACAGAGGTGAAATTTGGGCCGTGACAATTGCGTACCTTATTATTCTCGAATTAGTACTCCACTTACCGCTATCTCCGAGACAGCTAGATACAAATAAAGTTGTTCGTCTACCTTCGGGGTATGAAGCAACGGAGGGCTGGATAAATACCGTTTTAGCTCTTCCGAAGCCTGCTGACATTCTGGGGTCCATGCAAAATTGCATTTCTTCTTAAGCAGAGAGAAATATCGGTGGCTCCTATCTGAGGATCTCGAAATGAATCGTCCCATGGTGGCTATCCATCCCGTTAGCGTCTGTACGGCCTTTACATTATCTACAACTGTGATGTCTTCGATAGATTTGATTTTATCGGGGTTAATCTAGATTCCTCGATTGGACACCAAGAAATCGAGAAACTTGCCCGAGCCAACCCCGAATGCACATTTTTTGGGATTGAGCTTCATATTTTACTCCCTTAGTATGTCGAATGTTTCATGCAAATGCTTTAAATGGTCCTCTGCTCACATGGATTTAACTAACATGTCATCAATATAAACCTCCATTGATTTTCCTATTTGCTTTTCGAACATTCGGTTTACTAGGCGTTGATAAGTTGCACCAGCCTTTTTTAGGCCGAATGGCATTACATTATAACAGTAAGTCTCGTACTTAGTGATAAATGAGGTCTTTTCCTTATCCTCCGGGTTCATCTGTATTTGGTTGTACCCGGAATAGGTATAGAAAAAACTGAGAGTCTCGTGGACGGTCGTGGCATCGATCATACGATCGATATTAGGCAAAGGAAAAGAATCCTAGGGCATGCTTTATTCAGGTCTTTATGAGACACATTCTAAGTTTGTTCTCCTTTTTAGGGACTACAACTACATTTGCTAGCCATTCGGGGTATTTTACTTCCCGAATGGACCCTATTTTAAGAAGTTTGGTTACCTCATCTTTGATGAAGGCATGTTTGACCTTGGACTGAGGCCTTCTTTTTTGTTTTACCGGATGGAATTTTGGGTCCAAGCTTAGCCTATGAGTGGTGATTCCCGGTGGTATCCCTGTCATGTGAAGATGGGACCAAGAGAAACAGTTCATATTAGCTATAAGAAATTGAATAAGCTTTTTCTTGAGCTCGAGATCTAACCTCGTGCCCAGGTATACCTTTCGTTCGGGCAGATGTTCGACTAGTATGATTTGCTCCAGTTCTTTGACTGTTGATTGGGTAGCATCAGAATCTTTGGGGACCACGAAGGATCGAGGGATCCCATGTTCATCTTCTTCGTCAGTCTTCTGATTCTCTAGTTGGGTCGAAGGTGATGTTTGTGATTGCTATTTGGTATCACGTCCCCCTTTCGAGTCTGTTCCTTTTGTCGACGAGAGTGAAGATATCAGAATTGCTTCCTCGATGGAAAATATTTTCTTGCGGCCGGATGTTCTCCGTAAACTGTTTTGACTCCCTCCGATGTTGGGAATTTCAGAACCTGGTGGAGGGTCGAAGGTACAACTCTCATATCGTGGATCCACGATCTTCCAAAAAGGGCTTTGTACCTCATATCGCCTTCGATTACGTGAAACTTCATTTCTTGGATGGTTCCGGCCACGTTTATTGGCAGAATTATATCGCCCTTAGTAGTTTCATATGCCATATTAAATCCGTTTAGAATTAGGGTTGCGGGCATGACCTAGTCCTGTAGACCGAGGTGCTCTACGATCTTCGATCTAATAATATTAGCCGAGCTACTTGGATCAATTAACACACACTTAACTTGAGTTTTATTCATAAGTACATATATTACCAGTGCATTGTTGTGAGGTTGCATGACTCCTTCTGCATCTTCATCATTAAAGGACAGGGTTCCTATGGGTGTGTAATCCTGAGTTCGAGATCGCTTCTCTCTTATAACCGACATCTTAGTGCGTTTAAGCGCCGACCCCTGAGGGATATCGATCCCACCGATGATCATGTGGATGATATGTTGTGACTTTTCCTGTTCGTTTTGTCTACTGAAATCCCTGTTTTTGAAATGGTTTTTGGTCCTGTCACTTAAACATTCTCGAAGGTGCCCTTTATTGAATAACCGGGCTACCTCATCTCTCAGTTGCCTGCAATCTTCCGTTTTGTGGCCATGAGTGCCATGATATTCGCATATTTGATTGGGATTCCTCTGGGCAGGATCGATCTGCAGAGGTCGGGCCATTTAGTATCTTTGATGCGTCCGATAGCCTACACGATGGCGGATGTATCGATGCTGAAGTTATACTCTGATAACTGTAGTGCTTCCTTATGTCCGATATGCCTGTCGAACCCATTCCTGTGCATCAGCCCCCGAGACCCTTGGCCTCGGTCACTTCTTTTATAGCCTTGTACGAGGTTACGTGTTGGTTCATTCCCCATATGGGCTCCACTATATGGTCGGTATCAGTCCCTGATTGGCCTTTGTTCTCGATTGATGGCCCATCTAACAACGGACCCATAACCTAACTGGTCGTCTTTGACTCTAATTGTCGATTGATACCGATTGTGCACATCGGCCCAAGTAACAGCTGGGTACTCGATCAGGTTATGCTTCAACCGTTGTGAAGCCATCGAGCTTCGTTCGTTTAGACCTTGAGTGAAAGCTTGAACAACCCAATCGTCTGTGACTGGTGGTAGATCCATTCGTTCCATTTGTAAATGAGATACGAATTCTCTTAGCATCTCATTATCTTTTTGTCTTACCCTGAACAGGTCCGACTTCCTGGTCTCGACCTTTATGGCCCAGAATATACTTTTACGAAAGAATCTGCAAGCATAGAAAAAGAATCGATAGAGTTAGGCGGTAAATTATGGTATCATATCATTTCTCCCTTTGAAAGGGTTTCACCGAATTTTTTCAATAATACAGATTCGATCTCGTCGTCTTTTAGATCGTTCCCTTTAAGCACATGTGTAAGAGGTGACGTGTTCTTTGGGGTCGGTCATTTCATTATATTTAGGAATTTCCAGCATGCGGAACTTCTTGGGCAACGGTTGTAGCTGCGCTAGGCGGAAAGGGCTTTTGTACGAATTTTTTGGAATCCAACCCTTTCAATACTGGTGGTGCCCCCGTCTGATCAACCCTGGATTATACGTTTCCACTTTTTTGTCGTTTGCTTCGATCCTCCTTTCTCCTGACTCTATTCGTTTTGTCAGTTCCTCGAGTATCTTAGCAATTTCGGGATTAGTCCCCGATTCTTGCTCATTTGACCTTACTATAGTTGGCCCCGTTCTGTGGGTGACTTCTCGGGGTGGACTGGGCTTCGGCCTGATCGGTGCCTGGGTTTGACTCTGCAACTGAGCTATCGCTACCTGTTGAGCTTGCAACATGTCAAAAATAATACGCAAGCAGATTCCGTTTTCTTCAACATTTTGGGTATTTTGAGCTGCAGATCGAGTTCTACCATGAATGTTATTTTCTGGGTCGAAATGTTGGTTTGGCTCGATGGCCACATGCGAATTAACATCTATTGGCACTTCAATCCGAACTCCAATGACATCGATGAACGGCCTTTCATCCTCGGGCATCAAGTTGTTGTTCTCATCTTGAAGGCCAACTTCGTTGTCGATAGGTAGGGCCATTAATTGAGAGTTCATTGTTTCTAACCTAAAATCAAAGACACTTCCGAGAGCAAGCGTAAATTGGTGTGTTTTGTAGAGATTCGTACCAAATAACCATTGTTATCCTTAGCCCCACGGTGGACGCTAAAATGTTTACCCGAAAAATGGATATAGTTGAATTTATACTTAGTTCTAAGGATACGTGGTATAACTTGGCACAAATCGGAAAAGTTGGTAGAAATATATCGAATATTGATTGTAAATAGTGAAATACAAACCAAATCGAATGGAGAATGATTTATAAACAAGCAAGTTGAATCAATGTATAAAGCTCACAAGAGGATAATCTCTGCTGTATTTCTTTGTAAATATGAATAATATCTGAGTATGAGCGTGTATGAATGCCTTAATGTTGGATCGCCTTATAGAAATAATAGCCATCCCTCTTATAGTGGAGGGATCCTACTTTGGATATAATTAAAAATACATAGTGGGGATCCCATGATAGATTAGTTTTTCCCTAATTTTTGCCAAGATTCTCTCCCTTAGTGCGGCTATAACAACTCTTGTCTCTTGGCTAGATCTTGATCGGACTTGGTAATGGTCGATTTCTAGATTTAGAGCTCGATATTGACTCGGGGATTGGTATCGACTCAGGCTCGGTATTGGTTGGTCTCTGGCTCTTAAGTTTGATAACACCACTTCACATCATAGTTCGATTTGGACTCGAGCTCGATAATGACTTCGAGCTCGATATTTGATCGGTTCCTGAAACTTGAGCTCGGTAACCTAGCTTCGAATCTCATCTCGATATTATGAAGACGCTCTTCGGTACATTATGTTTCAATCTTGACCAATCGTATGAAGGCCGATACCGCTTTTGACCGTATACAAATATATATATTGTTAGCGTAAATAATTTTATAGTTTCACATTACTTTTACATATTGCGTTACACCTAAGTTTCCATGATGACAATAATGCAAATCTAATTTAATCTACTTGATTGCAGAAAATCAGGATGATTATGCTAAATCAGAGGGAGCCAAAGAAAATCAAGATGTCAATTCTATCAAGTGTCGCAGTTATGGGAAGCCAGTTCGTAATTCAAGGATACGTTTGGTAAAAGAAATCGGAAGATTCTGGTGATTCATCAATCAAGTCAAGTCGCAAGTCACTTCCTTAATCAGGAATGCAGAAAGGAAGGATATCATTGAACCCATCCCATCTCTTGAGAAGAATTCAGAGGCAACCTATGGGTCAAAAATCTTAGAATATTATTGCCTCAATCAATTGTCAATCTGCAACGGTTTGCTCAAAAAGAAGATTGCAAGATCTCAAGACTCTCATATAAAAAGAATGAAAGTCATAAGGAAAAGTTACGCAACTTACCATTATTTCTATACCTTTCTAGTTCTTAGTACAAATATTGTATTGTTGAGTTTAAAAGTGTCACAAAAGATAAGACGAGTTAGAAAATAAAACAAGAGTTGTGTCAAGTTTAGACAAACACTGTTGCTGAAAATCGTTGGTGAGTAACCAACCAAAACCACTACTATTGTAATGAAGAAGATCTAAGAGAACCCTTGTGACCCAAGGAAACTGGATGTAGGTACCACAACAGTACTGAACCTGTATAAAATTTCTGTGTCTTTACTTTTTAAATCTACGCAACTTACTTTTGCTTCAAATCAAACCTGCTGAAAACGTTTAGTCGACTGAATCCTCTTTAAGTCGACTAGGTTTTTAATTTAGATATAATTCACCTCCTCTTGTGATTTCAATTTGTATCAGAGCAAGGACTCACAAGTATTGGCTAACAGCAAGTAAGGAAAAGATCATGACGTCGAACACAGTCGTTGGAGCACTATTTCATGATGGAACTTCTCAGCTAAGACCACCCTACTTCAATGGCCAGCACTTTTCACACTGGAAAATGCGTATGGAAACCTATATGATGTCATATGACATTAAAGTATGGTGTGTGATCAAAAAGAAAAATCTTCTAATTCTACCAAGGAAAGATAAAGATGGTGAGATCATAGTATCATCTGATCCTCTTGACTTAGATGATTACACTGAAGAACAAGCAGTCGTTATTCTAGTGAATGTTAAGACTAACAATCTCCTGTACAACACCATAAGCAGTGAAGAGTATGAAAATATATCAAGCCATGAAACTACTAAAGAAATATGGGACAAGTTAGAAGTCACATTTGAAGGAACCAATAAAGTGAAGGAAACAAGATTAAATCTCCTAGTGCGTGACGATGAATTCAAATAAAAGATGGAGAATCAATCTAAGGAATGTTCTATCGATTCAACAAAATTTTTGGAGATTTGAAATCTTTTGGTAGACCAATCAGAAGTGGAGAACATGTCAGGAAAATACTAAGAAGTCTACCAACCTTTTGGCAACCCAAAGTTATTGCTCTCGAATGTCAGGACCTTGACAAGATGTCATATGATGAACTTAGAGATGATCCAATTGCTTTTGAGAAAATTCACTTAGACATACAAGTTCATCAAGAGAAAAGGAAACATTTGCATTTAAAGTAACTGTGGCTGAATCAGAAAATGAAGAAGAAGAAAAAGAAGAAGAAGAAGAAGAAGAAGAAGAGGAAGAAGAAGAAGAAGAAGAAAAAGAAGAAGAAGAATAAGGAGGAGAACAAGATGAAAACATAGCTATGCTCTCTAAAGTAGTAACAAGCATGATGAGGAGAAACATAAAAAATTGAAGAGGTAAACTAAATTTCAGAAAAGGAAGGATGGGAAATGAAAATGACAAAAATGATGAAAGATGCTATGAATGTGGAAGACAAGGACACATTTAAGCAGAATGCCCTGAACTGAAAAAGAAACTCAGTAGAAATTTCGAAAAGAAGAAGTCATTTGGAGCATGGAGTGATGAACAAGAATCTGATCATGAGAAAATCGCTAACAAGTGCTTCATGGCCATAAATGATGACAGTGTTAAAGACTCAAGCGAGCAGGGTCTTACGGCAGATGAAGGAACAAGCGAGGAACACCGCAAAAAGAATAAAAAAAAATGGTATCTTGATAGAGCGTGTTCCAGAAACATGCGAAGTGACAAACAATTATTCAAATCTGTCACTAAGATCGATGGTGGATCAGACACTTTTGGGGACAAATCAAAAGGAAATGTAATTGGAGTAGGCAGAGTCCCTCTTTGCTCATCATGCGATATAGACGAGGTCTACTTAGTAGATGATTTGTTACTATTGCACCCTATTTTTCACTAATCAAAACAAGATTCAACTTGTGATTTCTTTGTTGTTGATGAAAGAGAGTCGCCACCTAATATTTAAAGGTATACTAGGGTACTTATATAATTACTAAAGACATATTTTTTATTAGTCTGCTAACTGGTGAGATTTTGGGTAAGGGTTCTTATTCTTTTAAGGGGAAGGTATTAGGCACCTCTTAAAATCTACCTGAGGTGGCTCCATAGGACTTAGACTTGGTTAAAGGGTTAGTTGATTGTATTATGCTTAAGCTAGTATTAAGGAGGCGACATACTGTGTATCCATTTGCGAAGACTTAATACTTGAGAAGAAGGTGTTTAGTTTTTAAAAGACATAGGTTTAGAAAAGCTTTTGAAGATAATGTTATATATACATATAATTGAAACATAATGTTTGTGTTTGCAAAACTATGAGATGTGATTAACTTGTAAACATTTTAAATGATTATGGCTATTTATGTAACTATAATGAAATTATTGTGAAGAAATAGGTTAAGATATACATTGGTTTTCAAATTCATTTCTTTGAAGAAAATTGTTAGAAGTCCCTTTAAACTGGGTGATGACATTTGTTCAATTTTGTGGAGAAGTGCAGTTTAAAAGACCAGTTTTAGATTCCACTTCAGATTTTTGAAAAAAACAAACGAGGATTATCGCCTTTGCTAAAGCTGTTTTGTTCCCAAAAGACTCCATAAAATCGTTAGTAAAGATTAGTATAAACAATGTATAATTAACGAATTAAGGCTATCTATTACTAATATCTAATATTTCTTTTAATCTTATATCTTTTAGGGGCTTACCTAGATTAGTTACATGATTCAAAGAGGTAAAATAAAGCATTCAATCCAATATGATAATTGTTGTATACATGTGAGAGATAAAGACAACAAAATGCAGCAAAGGCAGTGAAGCAGTAAAGCAATAAAACAGTAAAGGGAGAGGATGGACTCGGGTTTTTGGGCCTAAAAGAGGCATGCCCAACAAATAGCAGAAACAGACTGCAGCTGACTTCAGACTTCCCAAAATGCAATGATGCGGGGCTTGGGCTTGAGTTCCTTGAAAACTCAACAGGCCCAACAGTTGTACATGTTCAAAAGGAAGCGAGAAAGTCATTAGAAAATAATACTCTATACATATGTCCATACATGAAATATGCGAGAAAATGACTTAAATAAAATATAGCAACTTAATAGTACCTAAATATTATGAAGGGTCATACTAATATGGTGGTTATGTATGGCAAAATGATTTACATTGAAAACCTTTCGTTGTCATTAAACACTAAACCTAAAGAGAGTAATGAATGTTAATGAATTAAAGGCTAAGGGTAGAGTTCCACTCAACGGCAAAGCCCCCTTTGAATCCACTGATACTTTAAAATTCCCAAGGGTCTCAAGGCGCAGGGCAATGCTTGTGCTAGGGAGAGTAGCCCAATCAAGAGTTAAACTCTACTCCCAAATACCCCTAACCACTAATGACTTATTCTTCCCCACATGTTTAAGTGCCAATGAGGCACTTTCAATGTAAACTAATCACCATAACATTACCATACCATAGAAGTATATACCCCTCTTAATAGAGCTAAACATAATACCATGGGAACACAAGTAATTTATTTTCACCATCATAACCATGTTTCCAAACCAAGTAGATGACTAACATATTAACAGATCAAAGGGCTGAGTTCCAGACACAAATAGAAGCATGGACATTATCATGTTACTATCAAAGAACCAAGCACTTAAAATCATGTATCTTGAAAGTAGAAAAACATACAATTCATCCCTTCAACAGTTAATGAATGCAAGTGTATTTGCCTTTACAACCCCTATAATTAAACCAAAAGCACTGATTGTTTAAACTCAAGTCTGGTTTTATCATATACAAGTTAATCAGACATACATTAAATCATGAAAGACAAAACAAAAACATTGAGGAACCAGAATGAGTACAAGATCACAAGAAGGATCGTACACAAAGGTACTTAGTAGAGGTTATAGACTAAGTCTTGGAATATATTAGATGCTGAGTTGCTAGCTTCATTTAGAAACCTCTTAAAGAGCATTAATATGATTGCGTGTGTTGGCTAACATGCTAGTACTATCCTAAGGAATAGTACATGACGGCATTCTTTTGAAGAGAGACTTAGGTTTCACATTCATACTAACCTTTTTTGAAGGTCAAAACATATTGCAATATGCAGGCAAACCAGATAGTCTCAAAGTTTTCATTAGTTCTAATAGTGGATTAGAGTAGACCAAACAAACTCAGTAAGTTTTAATGATGTTGTATACACAAGCATGGATATAGAGGACAAACAAAGATGGGCACAAAATTCTCATTCAAGTTATACGTAGGATATTCCAGCCAAGGATTTTACCAAATAAGATTGAATTTTATTCATTATAAAGTCAGGTCAGTAATAGCATTAACTAATCA
Source organism: Nicotiana tomentosiformis (assembly GCF_000390325.3). Taxonomy (NCBI): domain Eukaryota; kingdom Viridiplantae; phylum Streptophyta; class Magnoliopsida; order Solanales; family Solanaceae; genus Nicotiana; species Nicotiana tomentosiformis. The sequence goes on from NC_090813.1 coordinate 134,992,165, forward strand.
TATTTAGTTTAACTGTACATACTAATGAGTGATAGTTTAAACATGATGGGATTCATTTCAACTTACTGACACAGTAATTGACACTCAGTCACAACAGATATGATTTGTATCCTAACTCATAAAAGATGACTTAGTCATGACATAGCATATACAAAATAGTCACTAAGGTTCATCAGAGTTGGCCTGATTACCTTAATGAGATTGTTTCATATGATAAGGCTTGCAGATGTGATTAACAGTTAAGTACAAACACAAGACTTTCAGTGTAATGACTCAAAGCTAGTTCAGATTACCAAAGATTTATGCGAAGAAGGAAAACATCTTAAACATTTAAACTTGACATACTTCAACTCATTAGTAAAGGATTAAACCCTGGGCATTCATATCCCTCTTAGTTAAAATCATTAAATAATAACTTTAAGTATAGAATAACAGACTACATTAAACATGATTAGTATAATAGGCATAGAGATCACAATAGAACATTTATAGAAAATCTGAAATCAGAACAAATATGAGAAGATATCAAGACACATTAAAAGAAATTAATTGTATAGGCTATTTGATTCAGAGTAGCAGTACTCAAGGTCACATGATGACTTAATGAAGCAGACTTGAGACACATAAAATCATAATAGTCAATCATAAGTTAGTAATAAATCATTATGAGCAGGAATAAATAATTAAAAGCTAATGAAAAATATCATAAACAAAGTCAGTCAATAGAAAGATAACAGGAGGTTCATGATTATAACTAAATCGGTCAAAAAGAGAAGGAGTGAAAGTATACTGACCTCCTTGTGTGCAGCAGACCACACAAGGGTTCAATTTAGACTTGTAAGAAATAAAGTATCAAGATTTGAGCAGTGAGAACTCGAAAACAAAAGAAACTGAAGTTAATAAAAATAAAAGAGAGAGAGAGAGAGAGACTAAGATTTTGAAATCTGAATGGTTTTGATGCTCGTATTAGGGGTTTTTAGTTCTTGTTCGATCTCTTAGGCAAGAGCATTCAAAGCTCTATTTATAGTGAAAATCAATGCCCTAGGTTTTAGATTCAAACTTAAGATAGTGGAAGATGATGGAGAGTGGATGATGTGAGTAAACTCGAGTGAAATCAGAGATAACAGAGGTGAGAACAAGGATAGCTTTTACCTTAGGGAGGAAGACTACCCGTTGAGAAAAAAGAGCATCAGATAAAGTCCCAATGTCCATAGGTCTCTGCGCTTGACCAATGAACCAAGAATATTGATGATATCACTGTAAAGTGGCCATGCATGCTAGTAATTTTGTCAGAACATAAAGAATCCATGAGGATTCGACCTTGCACAGATTAATCTAGGGTTTTGAATTAGGGATTTTGAAATCCAATCAGTGAAGTGAAAATAAAATCTCACACTTCATAGCCTAGGGATGAAGCGATTGATTCTTCCAGTTGGACTTGAGAACAAAGATAAAATGGTGTCTTGATGCTAAGGCTCAGAATTTCGTACCTCTGATTTGAAGAACAAAAAAGTGAAAATTCTGTGGGATTCGTGGATAGGAAAGCATGAGAGGTCGATTTGATTAGAGATTTTATGACCTTGCACGAATTTGTGCAAGGTCTGTTGATTGATGTTCATGAGAGATTTGAGAGAAGAAATAATGAAAGAGGAAAGGGAGGCGGAAGGGGTAGTGACAAATGAGATTAGGGCGGGGGTCGTCTCCAAATTAAGAGTGAGGGGATTGATTTGGACCGTTGATCTTTTAGATCAATGGTCCTAGTATTTTGGTGTTTAAGAGATTTTTGTGGGAAAGTTTTATGGCCGTTGGATCCTTGTGAGCCAACGGTCGAGATTAAATCTCTGGGGTATTAAAAACATTAAAAGTGAAAATAAAGTTGAAAGTCGTGGGCCGTTGATCTAAGAAATGGATGGCTCATCTTTGTTGTGTTTGTTTTGTGAGGGTAGGAGACGGGTGACGTGGCACACACGAATTGGTTTAGGGGAAAAGACGCAGATCGCCAAAGTGGATTAGAGGGGTGGAATTGGACTAGGTATTCTGGATTTGGCTGGTGCATTGTGCCAAAATTGGTTTAAAACATAGCCAATTTTCATTTAATTAAAGAATTGCAACCATAGTCATTTGGCTTTTAACCCTTTTGAAATTAATTCAAAATAAACTTAATTATTTTTAATAAAATTATAATTGTCAAATATACTACTAATTACTGTAATCCACTATGTATAAAATACTTTATTCAAATTATTAATATCATACTCTAATTACTTAGAAATTGAGGAGTAATTCATTAAATTAATTATAAAGCCTAAAGTTTATTTAGATAATCTTAAAATAGTATGTATATTTATAATTATAATACTAATACTAAATTATTAATTTCAAAACTAATACTTAGTTAATTATTATAAAATAAGTATTTATTTATAGAAAAAACTTTCAAAAATATTCATTGTAAATTATTAATTATAAATAAATTAATTTTAAAAGGAAGGGTCAAAATTGGCCGTTAACATTTACAATCTACTCAGCATCAGTCAATTATGCGACATTGACTATGAGGTTCATTTCAATAAACATGGTTGGTTCATTGAAGACGAAACAGGTAAAATCATTCTATATGGAAACAAAGATAGAAATGTCTATACTTTTAGTACTACTGGTAGTCTAGGAAATCAAATTTGTCGAGCTTCAATGATTGATGATCCCTGGGTATGGCATAGAAAGCTTGGTCATTCTAGCATGCATACTATTCAAACATTTTCCAAACGTGATCGTGTCATGGACTTCAAAGACTAGATTTTACTAAGGATCAAATTTGTGACGCATGTCAATTAGGAAAGTAGACTCGTTCCTCTTTTAAAGTCAAATTATAGTTTCTGCTACAAAACCTCTTCAACTTTTGCATATGGACCTCTTTGGTCCAACTAGAACTGCTAGCATTGGTGGTAGAAAATATGATTTTGTTATAGTAAATGATTTTTCTCGATTCACCGGGGTTATTTTTCTGAGCCATAAAGTGAAGCATTCAAGAATTTTGAAGTCTACTGTAAGAAGGTACAACGTGAAAAGGGATATTGCATCTCTTCCATAAGGAGTGACCATGGAGGAGAACTTGAAAGCAGAGCCTTTGAAAACTTCTACAGTGATCAAGGAATTTCTCACAACTTCTCTTCCCCAAGATCACCTCAACAAAATTGCCATGACCCAAGTCTCAATATAGGTCGTGATGACGCCTAACATCACCATTAGGCAAGACACCGGTGAACTACCAACTTAATTATTTATTTAATTATTTTTGAAATCATGAATCTTGTTAGATAGAGAGATCAATGCATTAAAAATAATCGTAGATACGTACAATTTAAAAAATATATTGTAATAGTGTGTAAATGTAAAATAAACCATAAACAAATTCTAGAACACCCCAAAACCCGGTGTCACAAGTGCATGAGCATCTACTAGGAAGTACAATAACAATACAACATCTGTTTGGAATACAAGATAGACAACATAAAGTAAATAATTATGATGGAAACTCTATGTGCTGTGAATCATAGCATGGAATGTAACTCACCATAAAGTCCCTTTAGCAGAAGCGCCTACGCGCCCAAATGACCACCAAATGAACCTGTCAGATCCTGCACATTTAGTGCAGAAGTGCAATATGAGTACGTAAATAAACACGTACCTAGTAAGTATCTAGCCTACACTCGAAGAGGTAGTGATGAAAGGTCAATATTGACATTTACTAGTGGTCCAGTAAATCAAATATAACAAAGTAAATAAGTATGATACATGGTAAGTACACAATGAGTACAGATATAGGCATATAATATGGTCTATAGCTGTACAATGAACACAAAAGTCCTCAATTATCGGATACTTCCACAAATAGAATACGTAATTGTCAATACCAAATCAACGGTCACATCTCAAGTAAGGAAAATCATGAGTACGCGAACTCCTTATCAAGTATTTTTCACGATTCTGCCGAGGCGAGCGGCCCGATCCCTTAAGAGTGTTTCATAGAACTGCCGAGACGAACGACCCGATCCCATAAGAGTGTGTTACAATATCCTTCCGAGGCGAATGACCCGATCCCACAAGTGTGTGTTACAATATGCCGTCGAGGCGAACGACCCGACCCCATAAGAGTGTATTACAATATCCTTCCGAGGCGAACGACCCGATCCCAAAAGAGTGTGAAGCTTTTATGAGTCTATGACCCTACTCACGAATATACGTGTGAGTTATGGAATTCAAGAGATACTCTACGATGAATATGCACAACGCGGAAGAAATTCGAAAGAGAAGTACAATTCTTACAGCTAATCAAGTAGCTCGTCAAATATCTAAAATAGCGAGTCTAGTCGCAGGTCATAATGCGAATTAAAGTAATTAAACATATAAGAATAACTCAATTAGTATAATTAAAGCATGGCGTGAATCTAAGTCTACCCGGACATAATCACGAACTCTAGCATACACACGGACACATGTCACCTCATACATGCGTAGCTCCCATAATATGTAGCATGTAATAAGTATACCACCTACTTGGTAAATTCCTCCTCACAAGGTTAGACATGAGACTTACCTCGCTCTGAAGTTCCATAACTGGCTCCAACGCCTCTCTAACACACCAAACCGATGCCAATCGATTCGAAACTTATGATATATGGCGAAAATGATCTTCCAAAACCACCCCAAATCGCCCCCACATTAGCTCCAAGATCATAAAAATGAAGAAATGAGCTCAAAATCCCAAAATTAGATGTTTAATACACCTACCAGACCTCCTTCTTTGCGATTGCATTTAACAAATGTTCCAGTATCATTTCCTTCATCGCGATCGCGACCAAAATATCGCAATCGCGATATACAAATTATGTTTTATACAAATGAGAAAAGGTTTAATTTTCTGAAAACTAGATTCAAAGATCTATAACATTCATTTTTGGATCATTCCTAAATTCCTTATAGATTGCAAGATATAAGCTCTTGAAGTCAGACTACTAATAGTAGAAAATTGTTCTACGCGATCGCGACCTTCCCTCCGCGATCACGATTCACAAAGGACTGGAATGCACTTTGCTCTTCGCGATCGTGTCTCAGACCTCCGTGATAGCGAATAACACCCCTAGCATCAGATAATAGCAGTTCAGAATTGTCTAAAAGTGGTCCAAAATCACTCCAAAACTAACCCAAGGTCCCAGGAACCCGGCCCAATGATTCTAACAAGTTTATATATCCTATGTAAATTTGTTCAAAGGCTCGGAACATAAATTACAAAATCAAAACCAAGAATTAAAGATCAAACCCAATTTCTTAAACTCTCTTAACTTTCAAACCTTCATCCTTCACCGAACGCGTCTGAATCACACTTAAACATTTCGGAATGACACCAAATTTTGTGCAAGTCACAAATCACAATACGAACCAATTTCAATGCTCAGAATCCCAAACGGACATCAATAACACCTAAGTCCACTTCAACTCGAACTTAGAAAATTCTAAAACCTTCAAAATGCTAGCTTTCCACAAAAAGAGCTGAAATACTCTTGGACCATCCGATATTAAACCTGAACATTCACCCAAGTCCAAAATAATCATACGAATGTATTGGAACATTAAATCTTGATTCTTAGGTCATTTACTAAAAAGTCAAACCTTGGTCAACTTTTTCAACTTAAAGCTTCCGGATTGAGAATTTTCCTTCCAAATCAACTCCGAACTTCCCAAGAATCGAAACCGACTCCACGTACAAGTCATATACATTAAGTGGAGCTACTCAAGGCCTCAAACCACCAAACGATGCGCTAGAGCTCAAAATGACCGGTCAGGTCGTTACATTCTCCCCTACTTAAACATACGTTCATCCTCGAACGTGCCAAGAATCATTTCGGAGTTCACTATTTAACACATCGTTTACCTACCCATGCCACCACAACCCCTGTGGGCACAGTAGCTCGAGCCAGACTGAAGATCCTTCATGCTACCTTAGCCCACCTGCCTTAGAACAAAATTCCAACAATTGGAATTCTCTATGAGACCTGATTCTAGCATACGAACACCGTATCAATCTCAACCCGTTGTACCAAATATGATCATGCGCCCATGCTGAAACCACACAATGCACCACATAATTCATATGCCTATAATAACATCCTCCAACCGTAGAAGCAGCAAACCCACTAACATGATGCCCTTAGCACACCTCATAACCCATATAAGTTGTGTTATAACCCTCACAATACTGCGACGATGCAAGAGACGTGTAGAATCTCATAACCACCCGTCAAGTCAAAAATCCATGGAGTTTATCCGCTCAACGAGAGCCCTTGCCCTTCTGAACTGAATAGTAACATTTTCCCTCTAATATACCTTATATAAATGTGATTGCACTAACTTCGGGTCCAACCACCTCGTCACACCCAGTACAAGCTTCTCGACCGACAAGCCACATAAAAAACCACCCACAATCTCCTACGATGAAATCAATGCGACAATAAAATACAACTCGAATATGACTTATAAGGAAGAATGAACTCTGGCAAAGAACTACCCAGCCTGCATAACAAATAAAACGGCCAAATAGATGCTATGAGCCTATCTCAGAGATGCGATACGAGGCACACAAAATAGGTATAAGGAACCGTACTTAACATCTCACTGTTGTGGCATGAAACTCGATCCATACATGATACCTATGGCGACGTGCCACCCAATTCACACAACCATCAGTAGGGAGATACCCATCAAGCCATAATACTCAAACTCACGAAATGCCCGAATATCGACCACGAGCACGCTAAGTGCATAAATACAACCTTGTGGAGACGGATAGTGCCATGCGCTACAAAACTCGAGCTTGACTAAGGTGCAATAAATGACAAGCTACATAGTATCACAACACACGTGTGAATAATCAATTCGTATCACAACCCATGTGGCATAAAAGAGTAGCACTTGAAATAGACGATGCCAGGAATACCATCCACTACTCCCGAAGACCCGTCCATAAGCGATGCTATGCCGAATAAGCATATTTGATCTGGTATAAAATATACATTCATATTAGGCCTACCAACGGACCGCAACCCGATTCCGATCATCTCCATATTGGTCTATAACCTCCCAAAGATCCACAATGACCATATCCATGATACATACAATCAACCGTCAAATTAGGAATAAACTTCCACAGTACGCAACTAGAGAAATAGAGCGTCTCTCACACATAAACTCTCTCTTAAGTGACATTACTAGAATCTCCATACCTGATTTCAACCTCCACCACATAAATGGCTGACAAGTCACCCTTATACAATCATCCAGCGGAAGTTACTCCACGACCTCCCACACCAGCTAGAAAGGTCAGCACATCCATACCACCAACCATATAAATGTTGTAATGCAAATCAAGAATTTGCAAATCAATTCACCATGCCTCTTACACAGAACACCGTTCTCAGGCGACATTAAGATAGCGCCATCATACTTTGAACATCTGAAATATCTCTCTCCTCCCTGCTCTTCCGACCTCGTGACATTCTTATCAAAACTAAACCGCAACCCTGATCCTCAACGTTCAATATCCATATTGCTCACTGCACATATCATGCTTTACTCTAGAGCACAAGAATTTCATCATAATCTCCTGAACCATCAGTAGAGTTAACACTTCATCGACTCAAAACCTTTCATTTAACTTATCTCAGAAGAAGAATCGCCACCCATAACCAACTTCCCATAACCACAGAAAATGCAAACCTCAAGTCGCGGTCTAAACCGTCATAACTCTTTCGGGATCCATTCACACATAACCAAGCCATCAGAATGAAATACTTCCAAATCAATCGAACCACGACAGTTGTCAAGACCGCACATACAACCACAAACCACTGGTATATCCTTACCACACTGAAGAAACTGATCATTTCCACAACTCTGCTGATTTAAACCATTACTAACTAACTACTTCTCCTAACTAATAGTTCTATTCAAACACATAACGGTCCCCAAACTACACTCATCCCCAAATCTCAATACCACATCATCTCAATACCCATAATCCAGCTTATACCATCCTCATGCACTCAATAATATCTCCCGATGATACTCTCGTCTGGAATCCCTCCTGTGAATCCGAAGTTGTTTCTCCTATTTCTCTAACATTGCATCGTAGACTCGATGATAACATAGAAATTTCCCAAGTATTCTTCACACTCTGCTGCAAAACCCAGTCCTCAGCCACATAACGAACCCAAAATTCTTAAACACTGCACTTTAATTCTTGAACCCACTAGAACCATTGTTGAGAGTCACCCATTCTGACCTAGTCCCGAATATATAACCAAACTCTAGTGCTCTGCTAGCACATGAACACTTCCAAAGAAGCAACCGGATGAATCATTTTCCTTGCATCACATCCACAAGAAACATAAATTCTAAGTCATCTCCAACATCTGCACATGAATCAATAAGGTGAAATGTAGCACATATACGTCAAATTCCTTGCCCAAAATACCCTTGATGTTTTTTCTTCTCTTGGTCATAAATAATCCACCAATGAACTGATGATCAGAAACTACACATGCACACAACCATGTGACCCAATCATAGATGGTGGGCTCCCCCATTTAGCTTCACGCTACAATCACATAGATCCAGACCCCACAACGACTTCTTCTTCCCAATTACCATGATCGTGCACCGTAACTCGGCCAACTTCTCGCAAGATCTTATTGCAACAATCATAACACATCCAGAATTATCATCCACCATCGCACGCTCAACCTCCTAGGGGTCATACCATATTCTTCAAGCGACCCAAGCTTGCATCACAATACATGCATCCCATGTTGGACAGAAAGTAGAACTCTTCGTAGGAACCTTCCCAAACCACGTAACCGCTAACCTGCTCGCAGGAGATAGACCACCTACCTAACCTCATATAGACCTCCTCCAACATCAATGATATAGTTACCTTCATCATGCAATCAATTAATCTCCTTGGGTCCACACTGATCCACTAGCCGTAATAATCCCTTCATTCATTAAGACCACCCGAAGGTCCAACAACATGTTTGAAACTTGAAGTCGTATTACATCCAAAAGAATAATTGAATACTTATATTTTCCTACACTCCAATCAAACCCTTCTCGTCATATTCAAAATTCCTAAGCACAGAGACCACCTTAAGGATCATCTCCCTTGAACCATCAACACTAAAAATGCTGATTCGATCCTGAAGTCTCAACACACAACCATATCTGATAACTTCCTCATAGGTTCTAGCTCACAACACCATGCCCAAAGGCAAACAAATGAAGGCCAACATGCCGATGAGCCTCAATGCATTCAATTAAGGACCGCAACACCGCAATATTAACAAGAATTCCACTGAATTAGGAAATATCAAATCTTGACCGTAAGAAACTCCAACACTGGGATGAAATGACTGAACACTCCTCCACAAGGCGACGATAATGGTCCACCTACAGTCACATAGAAATGCATCCCGCACCGTATCTGTAGCATCTTCACAACTCGTCGTTGCTCAAGTGATAACAAATAGGAAGGAACCGAAGGCACAAGCTTCAACGAAATCAAATCGCACGATGAGGAATCAAGGAAGGGAAGTTCTCTTAACAGCCATGTAGCCTCTCAAAGATAAGTATAGACGTGTTCGTACTGATTCACAAGACTCTACTAGACTTGCTCAGGACTCATGAGGCCTAAGTAAACTCATCAATGCTCAACTGATAACAAATAGGAAGGAACCGAAAGCACAAGGTTCAACGAAATAAAATCGCACAATGAGTAATCAAGGAAGAGAAGTTCTCCCAACATCCATGTAGCCTCTCGAAGATAAGTATAAATGTCTTCGTATTGATTCGGAAGAATCTACTAGACTTTCTCATGACTCGTGAGGCCTAAGTGAACCTAGTGCTCTGATGCCAAGTTGTCACGACCCAAATCTCAATATAGGTCGTGATGCGACCTACGTCGCCTTCAGGCAAGCCAACAATGAACTACCAACTTAATTATTCATTTTATTATTTCTGAAAATCATGAATCTTATTATATAGAGAGATCAATGCATTGAAAAAATCATAAATACGTAAAATTTTATTATAATATAAAGTAATAGTGTGTCAATATAAAGCAAACCATAAACAAATTCTAGAACATCCCAATATCTGGTGTAATAGTTGCATGAACATCTACTAGGAAGTACAATAACAATACAACATCTATCTGGAATACAAGATAGACAAGATAAATTAAATAATTATGATGGAAACTCTATGTGTTCTCAATCATAGCATGGAATGTAGCTCACCATAATGTCGCTTTAGCAGAAGCGCCTACGCGCCCAAATGACCACCAAATGAACCTGTCAGATCCTGCATATTTAGTGTAAAAATGCAGCATGAGTACATAAATCAACGCATACCCAGTAAGTATCTAGCCTAACATCGAAGAGGTAGTGAAGAGGGGTCGATATTGACACTTATTAGTGGTCCAGTAAATCAAATATAACAAAGTAGACAAGTATGAAACATGGTAAGTAAACAATGAGTATAAATATAGGTAAATAATACGGTCTACAGCTGAACAATGAACACAAAAGTTCTCAATTATCGGATACCTCCTCAAATGGAATAAGTAATGGTCAATACCAAATCAACGGTCACATCTCAAGTCAGTAAACTCATGAGTACGCGGACTCCTCATCAAGTGCTTCGCATGATTCTACCTATGTGAGTGGCCTGATCCCATAAAAGTGTTTCATAGAACTGTCAAGGCGAACGGCCCAATCCCATATGAGTGTGATACATAATTATGCCGAGGCGAATGGCCCGATCCCATAAGAATACGATACTTGATAATGCCGAGGCTAACAAACCGATCCCATAAGAGTGTTATAATATCCTACCGAGGCAAATGATCCGACCCCATAAGAGTGTTATAATATTCTGCCGAGGAGAACGACCTGATCTCATAAGAGTGTGTTACAATATCCTGTTGAGGCAAACGACCCGATCCCATAAGAGTGTGAAGATTTGATGGGTCTATGACTCCCTCACGAATATACGTGTGAGTTATGGAATTCAAGAGAAACTCTCTGATGAATATGCACAACGCGGGAGAAATCCGAAAGAGAAGTACAATTCTTACGACTAATCAAGTAGCTCGTCAAATATCTAAATAGAGAGTCTAGTCTTAGGTCATAATATGAATTAAAGTAATTAAACATGAAAGAATGATCTAATTAGTACAATAAAAGCATGGCATGAATCTAAATCTACCCGGACATAATCAGGAACTCTAGCATACGCACAAACACTCGTCACCTCATACGTGCGTAGTTCCTATAACATGTAGCATGTATTAAATATAATACCTACGGGGTAGATTCCCCCTCACAAGGATTGTCAGGAGACTTACCTCGCTCCGAAGTTCCATAACTGATTCTAATGCCTCTCTAACACCCCAAACTGATGCCCATCAATCCGAAACTTATGATACATTGCGAAAATGAGCTCCAAGAACTTAAAAGTGAAGAAATGAGCTCACACTGCCGAAATTAGATGTTTAATACACCCGCCGGGCCTTTTTCTTTGCGACCGGGGTCATTATACATGCAATCATGGTTAACCAAAGTTCCAACATCGTTTTCTTCATCGCGATCGCGGCCATAATACCGCGATCGCAATGTATAAATTATGTTTTCTTCTTCACAGATACCCTTCAGTATAATGGTCACAACATTTTATAAAAAAATCCAAATGACAAACGATTTGATTTTCGAAAATCAAGATTCAAAGGGCTACAACTTTCTTTTTTGAGATCATTCCCAAATTCCTTATAGATTACAAGATATACGCTCGCGAATTCAGACTACTGACAGCAGAAAATCCTTCTACGCGATCGCGACCTTCCCTCCGCGATCGTGATTCACAAAGTCCTAGAATGCACTTTGCTCTTTGCGATCGTGTCCCAGACCTTCGCGATCACGAAGAGCACCCCGGTATCAGATAACAACAATTCAAAATGGTCTAAAAGTGGTCCGAAACCACTCCAAAACTCACCCGAGGTCCGAGGAACCCCGTCCAATCATTCTAACAAGTTTATATATCCTAAGTAAACTTGTTCAAAAGCTAGAAACATAAATTACAACATCTAAACCAATAATTAAAGATCAAACTCAATTTCTTAAACTCTCTAAACTTTCAAAACCTTCATCCTTCGTCGAACGCGTCCGAATCACACTTAAATATTTCAGAATGATGCCAAATTTTGCGTACAAGTCACAAATCACAATACAAACTTATTAAAAGGCTCACAATCCTAAACAGACATCAATAATACCAAAGTCCACTTCAACTCGAACTTAGAAAATTCTAAAACCTTCAAAATGCCAACTTTCCGCAATAAGCGTCGAATTGCTCCTCGACTATCCGATACTTAACCCGAACCCAAGTCCAAAATCATCATACCAATCTATTGGAATCTTCAAATCCCGATTCCTAGGTGGTTTAATCAAAAGTCAAACCTTAGTAAACTCTTTCAACTTAAACCTTCCGGACTGAGAATTTTACTTCCAAATCAACTCTGAATTTCCAGAAAATCAAAATCGACCACACGTACAAGTCATAATACATGAAGGGAAGATACTCAAGGCTTCAAACCACCGTGCGACATGCTAGAGAGCAAAACAGTCGGTCGGGTCATTACAAAAATGGAGCAGTAGAACGCAAAAATAGAACCTTGCAAGATATGACAAGAACCATGAGTATGGAAAACTCTCTTCCACACCACTTATGGGAATAAGCTGTAACCACCACATGTCATATTATTAACAGATGCCTAATTCGACATATTCTAAAAAAGACTCCATATGAGCTACAGAATGGTAAAAGTCCCAACATCAGTTACTTTCATCCATTTGGCTGCAAATGTTTTATCCACAACAATGGAAAGGACAACCTTAGTAAGTTTGATCTAAAAAGTGTCAAAGGTATTTTTCTTGGATACTCTCCCTCAAGTAGAGCATATAAAGTGTTTAATAAAAGAACCTTATCTATTGAGGAATCCATTCATGTTATTTTTGTGGATACTAACCCTCGCTTAAGGAATGAAAAACTTCCTGAAGATGAGAAAATTTCCATTGTCCCAAAGTTTGTTCTTACAGGGAAGGACTATCACGATAAGGTGACTAATCAGCAACATTAGTCGACTGAGAGCCACATGGAAAACCAGGAACCACCTTCTGCTGAATAATCAACTCTCATGGAAAATGAGTCTATCTCAGCTATCCCAAATGAATGGAAAAGTGAACTTGGATATCCTCATAAGTTCATCATTGAAAATCCACATGAAGGTATTACCACCAGAAAATCTCAAAACCTCAACACTCACGTGGACTTAATATCACAACTTGAGCCCAAAAAAGGTTGATGAAGCTCTCAAAGATGACTATTGGGTCAAATCCATGAAAGATGAACTTGATCAATTTGAAAGGAATAAAGGATGGAACTTAGTTCTAAAACCTTCTGATGTATCTATCGTAGGAACTAAATGGGTTTTCATAAATAAGCTGAACAAATATGGCCAAATAGTTCACAACAAAGCAAGGCTAGTCGCCCAAGGTTATTTACAGCAAGAAGGAATTGACTACGATGAAACCTTTGCTCCTATGGCAAGATTAGAATCCATTCGAATACTACTTGCCTTTGTTGCTCGTAAAGGGTTCAGAATATATCAAATGGATGTAAAAGGCATCTTAGTAAATGGATATATTTCTAAAGAAATGTATGTGAAATAACCTCCTGGGTTTGTAAACAAAAGTCTCCCAAATTATGTCTTCAAGTTCTCAAAAGCCTTACATGGACTCAAACAAGCCCCGTAGCCTAGTATGAAAGACTAAGATCGTTTCTATTAAATCATGGCTTCAAACGAGGTAATATCGATACAACTCTATTTATTAAGCGTTCAAATTCAGGTAATCTTATTACTCAAATTTATGTACATGATATTATTTTTGGAAGTTCTAACTCTGCGTTATGTGAAGAATTTTCTCATATTATGAAAGGAGAATTCGAAATGAGCATGATGGGAGAGCTAACTTTCTTTCTTGGATTACAAATCAAGCAATCTTCTAAAGGAATATTCAGTATCCAAACCAAGCACACCAAGGAATTCATAAAAAAGTTTTGAACGGAGGATGCAAAACCCAGTGGAACTCCAATGAGTCCGTCAACAACTCTTGAAGAAGACAAAAACAGGAAAAGTCTCGATGAAACTATGTACAAGGGAATGATTGGATCCCTACTATATCTCACGGCTAGTCGACCAGATATAATGTTCAGTGTTTGTAAGTGTACTAGATTTCAGTCAGCTCCAAAGGAATCTCATTTGACTGCAGTAAAGCGTATCATCAGATACCTCATTGGGACCACTGAATTAGGTTTATGGTATTCCCACTCTAAATATTTTGATCTAAAAGGCTTACTAGGTGAAGATTTTACAAGTTATAGGACTGATATGAAAAGCACTAGTGGTACTTGCCAACTACTGGGAAATGTACTAATTTACTGACATAACAAGAAATAAAATTGTGTTGCCTTGTCAACTACTGAAGTAGAGTATTTAGCTGTTGTAATCTGTTGCACTAAATTTCTCTGTATTATACATCAACTTCTTGATTATGTTAGCACTCGTGGTAACACGAGTGCTATATTTCTATCAAAAAACTATGTGCATCATTCCAGGGCAAAGCATATAAAAATCAAGCGTTATTTTATTCGTGATCATATTGCTAATATAATGTTAGAATTTATTAGTATTGACTCTCAACTTGCTAATATTTTTATAAGACCTCTTTTGGAAGAACATTTTTGCCTATTATGTAGTAAGATTAGTATTCTGCCTATTGCGTAAAAATATTTTGTATATTTGCAAAATATTTTACTTCCTTTTTGAGTTTGCTTAATTGATGGGTTTTATTAATTTGATGTGAGTGAAATTATTACCCTCCATTGGTGCCGCGAAGCAACTCCTTAGAAGTGTCACTTTAGTTTGTACCCAACCCTTCTTCTGACCGATGCAACTTTTTGATTTTTCAAGCGCCTAAATAAGTACTCCATCTTCTCCCATTCTTCATCACTTTTCACCAAACTCCACTACCATGTCTAAGAGAAATATCTCATCCTCTACTTTCACAAGACAAAGTATATGGTTCCAAAAATCCTAAAACCCTGAAAAGATTGTGGACCTTAAGTCATCCCTTGACTTAGACCCTCTCAAAACTAATAATGAGAGTACTGATTCGTCGGAAGATCAAATTCTAAGCTAGAAAAAAGCTGGAAAGAGACCCATGGATCAAACCCCTAAAAAACCTTCATGCAAGAAAGGGATAGTGGAAAGCACTGATTTTGGGCCAAAGGATAAATTGAACTTCTACGGTCCAACTGAGAAATCGAGGTTTGAATCTTATAAGTCAAAATCTATGGCTTATGAGCCATTTGTAAGTCTCTCTCTTATGAAAGATAGTCATTGTGAATGTTCTATGAAGAACCTATCAGAATGTTCTATGCAAATATTTTTGTAAATGACAAAGATGACTTGTAGTCAATGGTCCTAGGTCCTCACAATGTTCTTGATAGTTATCAATTTGAGAAGATTTTTTCTGCTAAGTTTCATGGGTATGATGTTTTTGTTCAAAATTCCTGGCCAAAAGATTTTGAAGTGTCCCTAGACGAAGCAAAGGCTTTTCTGTCTGAACCCCCCTGACATTGGCCCTAAAAATCTTAAGTTTGAACATTGTGTGTTAGCTCACATGATTGCTACTAATATTCTTTCCAAGACTAGGTCTTTTAGCACTTTAACCGCTAGAGATATTTTTGTCCTATACTGTCTTGTGAACAATAAAAGACTTGACTGGTTTATGTGAATTCGTAAGTATATGCTTGAAAATATCAGGGATATATCCTCATATGCCGCTTGTTTACCTTATGCTCGGCTTATCTCACATATTCTTGAAGTAATGAAGGTTGATATGACACCTTTCTCTCTCAAGTATATCTCAAGCACATATGATAAGACAACTGTTGCTATGATGGGCTACACTTTAAGTGAAGATGGATGGGTTAGACGTGCCAAGATTGGAAGCACTCCAGTATAGGTTGACCCAACCACTAAATTAGAGCCTCAGTTGACTGCTACCATCAATTTATAGCAAATTCAGTAAGGACTATATGGGGTAAAAATCATGCTCATTGCCATGAAAGAACATGTGGACAAGATCAGGGAGGTCACTAAACAAACAGCTACAAATGTAGCTAAGCTTAGGATGGACATGAGAGCCACAAAGAGGCAAGGGATCAGGGCATTCAACTCCATGACAGAGAAGATGGACAAACTCACCAAATAAGTTGAAACGTCATATGACTCTTTCTGCACCAAAGTAATCAATACCCTGAAATACTTTCTCCGGATGAACTAAGGCCTATGTGTGTGTGTGTGTTTAAAATAATTTCTTTTCGTACTATTTTTTGTTTGCTTTTGCCTTGGTCTGTAAGAACCATCACTATGTGCCTCAACTGAAGGCATAATATCTGCTACCCTAATTGTTATGTTCATTATCTGATTACATATTACTTTCTGCCTGTACTTTCTTCCTTCTTTTTGATTGATGTCAAAGGGGAAGAAACATTAGAGTAAAGCAAAGCAGAGTAACAACTGAGGAGGGGGGAGCAATAGTGGCATGTGTCATCAAAATTCAAGTGTGTGTACAAAATCAGGGGGAGCCCTCACATAAAAGAGAAGTGTGCTCTGTTTTCTCTTTTTGATTGTCATCATAAAAAATGGGAGATTGTTATACCTATATTTCAATGATGACAATAGTGCAAATCTAATCTAATCTACTTGATTGCAGGAAATCACGATGACAATGCTAAATTAGAGGGAGCCAAAGGAAATCAAGATGTCAATGCTATAAAAAGGAAACAAGATTAAGTGTAGCCGTTATGGGAAGCCAGTTCGTAATTCAAGGATAAGTTTGGTAAAAGAAATCGGAAGATTCTGGTGATTGATCAATCAAGTCAAGTCGCAAATCACTCCCTTAGTCAGAAATGCGGAAAGGAAGTAGATTATTGAATACAACCCATCTCTTGAGCAGGATTCAGAGGCAACCCTTGGGTCAAAACTCTTAGAATATTATTGCCTCAATCAATGGTCAATCTGTAATGGTTTGCTCAAAAAGAAAATTGCAAGATCTCAAGACTCTCATATAAGAAGACTGAAAGTCAGAAGAAAAAGTTATGCAACTTACCATTGTTTCTATACCTTTCTAGTTCTTAGTACAAACACTATATTCATGAGTTTACAAGTATCACAAAAAATAGGAAGAGTTAGAAAATAAAACAAGAGTTGTCTCAAGTTTAGACAAATATTGTTGCTGAAAATCATTGGTGGTGAACGATCCAAAACCACTACTGTTGTAATGAAGAAGATCTAAGAGAACCTTTCTGACCCAAGGAAACTGGATGTAGGTACCACACCGGTACTGAACCGATATAAAATTCCAGTGTCTTTACTTTTTAAATCTACGCCACTCACTTCTGTTGCAAATCAAACCTGCTGAAAAAGTTTATTCGACTGACTCCTCTTTAAGTCGACTAAGATTTTAATTTGGCTACAATTCACCCCTCCCCCTCCCCTCTTGTACTTTCATATTGTAGTAGGTAATTTTTCTTATTTTCAAAATTTCAAATTCCACACTTAAAAAGAGATTTAGATATAAATATCCTTTGAATAACCGATGGTATAAAAAATTATATACACTAACTGTTTATATTAGTTAACTCTTTTGAAAATAAGATAGACTACATGCTGCAGTATGTAAAAGTGATATAAGGGTATACAATTTTATTACACTAAGGTTGTACATTACTTAAACTCAATTTTATAAACCGAATGAAAAGAGAAGACACCCATTTCCCCATCATTTACCCTCAGTTTCTCCTCCTCGGGTAATGATTCTTTTCGCGGGCCTTTAATTTGTATCTTTAAGAGAATCAAAAGGATTCCCAATTCACATTGTTTTGAACTTCTAGCCATATTCTAAAAAGCCTCAACAATTCCATCTCTTATTTGTATGTTTAAGAGAATCAAAAGGATTCCCAATTCACATTGGTTTGTACTTCTAGCCAGATTCTGCTAAGCCTCAGCAATTCCATCTCTTATTTGTATCTTTAATTTGTATCTTTAAAAGAATCAAAAGGATTCCAAGTTCACATTGTTTTGTACTTCTAGCCATATTCTGCAAAGCCTCAACAATTCCATCTCTTATCCCTTTTCATTCCTTTTGTAGTTATAGATGCATCATATATTTCTCATGCTCACACGGGAACTCATTAACATTTTCGTACATATCTTTGAGAAAAGGACCACGAAATTGGTTCTGTTCTTTCCGAATACGAAATAAACAACGCATTTGACAGCAATTCAAGTTGTGAAAGAAGAAGAGGAAGAAACTGGCGATAGAAGTATGGGAATTCACAAAGTAATGACAACTATAGTACTCCAGAATATGACCATTTCATGGATTCACGTTTCTTATTGTTTAAATTGATTCCTTGTCTTTTCCCCTAGACTAAGACGAAATAATTTGTTATCTTCGAGTAAATTTTATGGGTGGTTATTCAACTTTGTGTTTATTACCCAAAAGTTAATTTTTTTTTTTTATTACGTAAAAGTCATTCAACTTTATGTTCATTATCCAAAAATTATTTTTCTTTCTTTTGTGACACAAATATTATTTTACTATGCTCTAGTTATTACAATAATCATTTTGACCAGATTTTACAAATTATTCACCTGAAAAGTCTATTATGCCCTTGACATTACAAATCATCACATTTGTGTAATATCTTCTATATTATATACTATATAATATACTTTTACCCAGGTATTTTACTTATAATTAAAATAACTTTATATTATTTTATTTATTATTTTTATAATATATTTGTACATTTAATTTTTTCTTAACGTTAATTTTTAAGATACATAAGTAGCATTATTAAATTTGTCAGTAATATTACCGTGAACAAAACTCAAGTCCATGTTCTTAACCAAGCTTAATAAAATATTTTTAATAAAAATTGTAAAATTAAAGTTTACTGATTTATCAGCCAAGCCATACTCATTAATTCAATAAATAAAATAATCACATTTAGCATAATGACACATCTGATTAATACTTTCAAATAAATAATATTAACATATAAAGCTTTAAAAATCTTAATATTAAACACAAATATCTTTGAATTGTTTTTAAAAATCATTATTGACTATAAAAAACTATCATTTGTTAAACAAATCTGTTTGTTATTATTTCAAATAAATATTAAAAAATAATTTATTTTATTGTTTTTATATTTAAAATATGTTCATGTTTAAATATGATTAAACAAAGTGAGTGCCATGAAAATATTAAATGTATGAATATATTATAAAAATAATAAATAAAATAATTTAAAGTTATTTTAATTATAAGTGAAATACCTAAGTAAAAATATATTATGTAGTATATCATATAGAAGGTATCATATAAATGAGAAGATTTATAATGTCAAGGGCATAATAGATTTTTCAAGTAAAAGTATTATAAAATCTGGCCAATATGACTTTTGTGATAAATAGAGCAAATTAAAGTAAAATAATTTTTATGTAACAAAAGAAAGAAAAATGACTTTTAGGTAATGAACACAGTTGAATGATTTTTACGTAACAAAAAGATGAAAAATGACTTTTGCGTAATGAACACAAAGTTGAATGACCACCCATAAAATTTACTCTAATATGTTTTTCAATATGTGCACGTATATAATTTAGTGTTTTCCCAGCACAGGAAACACTGTCTTTGTAGTAATTAAAGAACTGAGCTGTTTTTGCTTATGAATTAGCATTCAAAGGATGCCAATAAAAAATTAGATAATGTCAAAGGTTTACAAGCAACAAAATTAGAATCTCGATCAACAAACTTTTCGTCAATTTGTAAAGTATTTCAGTAAAAAGGTTTCTAGGAATTGGGTATACGACGATAGGTCATGACTTTTTTAACCTGCCTAAATTATTTGAGATAGAGTTATCTAATAGTTATGCTAATGAAAATAATAAATATTTGGTGAAATAGATTATCTAAAGCATTATCTTTATAAAAAGGTTAATTTTCAAGTTCTAATGGCAAATATACTGTTTAGAAACTGCTTCCAAAGGTAAAAGACCCCATGGAATCCTAACCGTTAAGTTCGATCTCACTAGCTAGAACAGAAATCTTGTTAGTTTCAATGTGTATAAACAATATAGATGACAGATATTTTTGTTGACGAAATATTATATGTTGTTAAAGTGTCACACGTCGATTGACACGATTGTAATTGCCTCTTTAAATGATCTTCAATGAGTTAGTTTTTAAAGTTGTTATATGCATTGTCTATTTATTTAACATGATAGCAATGTTAGTTTGCCCAATATCTAGGGCCCGTTTGGTCTTAAAAAAAGTTTCATATCTTTTGAATTTTTTTTACTTTTTTCGGAATTAGTTTTGTCCATGAAAATTTCAAATTTCACTTGAAGTTGAATTTTGGAATTTTTCAGAAATTTGAAAAACTCCAAAATGCTATTATTCAAAATTTTCACTTCAAATCACTCACAAAAATTCAAAAACAGTTCCAAATTGTATTTAGGTCCAAACACAACTCTAATATTCAAATACCATTTTTACTTGAAAAACATTTCACTTTTTTTCGGAATTTTATAATTCTTATGTTCAAACGCCCACTAGATCTCCAAGCTATGTTATTCTTATTCTAGAATCTAGATGTTTAGGCCTTAGCAAGTGAAAAACATATTTAAGCGTCACAAATTGATGGAGAAAATGAATATTGTTATGTCTTTACATTATTTTGGACAACTCTCATAAGTTAATTTTTGAGTTGTGTTCGAAGTTCTACTTTAACATACGCAAAACAAACCAAAGATCAAATCAATATATTATAGTGAGATAGCTAATAAAATGGAGTAATACTAGCTCTACCAAACTGACTTTAACATTCTAGATGCCTCTTAACGTTATATAAGTAGTCATTTCTTTCTTGTTATAACACCTTTGAGACCTGCAATTCTGTAGACCCCTTACCCATACCCCACGACAACTTTAACTACTCCATAAAGCTACTTACTATACCCTTTTGGAGAGCCAATCACACCTCTCTCTCTCTCTCTCTCACACACACACACACACAAAAAAAAAATTGTATGTAGAAGTAAGGTTGTTTAGAGTTTGAATGGAGAATCAGTTGGGTCTTCTGAGAATCCGTATCCTTAGAGGCATAAATTTGGCCATTAGAGACTTCAGAAGCAGCGATCCTTATGTTGTTGTTAGGATGGGCAGACAGGTAAATTTGATTCTAACTTTTCCAAAGTACCCTTCTTTAATTTGGCCATTTTGAAAATCGCGTATTCCATACGCTGACCATGTACTAACAGTGAGATAATTTCATACTAATATCTTCTTGCAACGCTCAAAAGTTGTAATTATTTTCATGGTTTTGTTAATCACACCAAAGTTATGTAATTTTCAGGATTTCCATTCTGACGAGAAAACCAAAGTAGCTTATTTTATCTTATCTCTATGTGTGTGCGTGCGTATGTGTCATTGTTGACCATTTTTCAGTCTGTACGAATGCCAATGATGAAGGCGGAAATGTATTGACTAAATGGAGTTTCAAATGGTGTTAACTATCTTGTTATGTTAAGCTTGTGTTTATTATTGGAGCAGAAATTGAGGACTAGAGTGGTGAAGAAGAATGTCAATCCCGAATGGAATGATGACTTGACACTATGTATTGCTGAGCCAATTCTGCCAATCAAGCTGGTAATTTCCTTCATTTTGTTGTCTTCTGTTTGATCAAGAAATTATACAGCTTATTGCATACTTTGCTTTACCTAGAGGAGATTAAAGAATAGCACACGCCAACAAAGCAGAAAATATCACGCTTACTGTTTCAATTCAGTCTTTGAAGGCAGCTTAATATTGGAGTACAAACAACAACAACAGCTTAAAATTAGAGTAAATGTTTTCTTAGACATGCTCAGTGTCCTGCATAACTTTTAAACTTTTGTAGCACTTTATTGGTGCTTCTTGATTAACAAAAGAAAATTCAGTCTTTGAAGGTTAAACTATGCCTTTTAATTTCATCTAGATTTACTGCATATTCTTCTAAGTTCCGTCCAAGAATCTGATGAAGATGAAATTCTAGGGGCAATGGATAACAATTGAATTTGTACGCGGCTCTAAGAATACGTGATATGATTTGGTACAAATCGAAAAATTATATATATATATATATATATATATATATATATCAGTACTAAAATTAACTATAAAAGAGATAAATGCAAGTCAAATGGATCAATTAGCTTTGGCCCTTGAGTTTGGTCACCCTTGAAACAAGTAAGGAATCAACTGATGTAAGAACAGAGTAACAAGATAATCAAGCTTTTAAAGAGGGTAATGTGTTGTTTTTAATTTCCTCAGAATGTGCTCTATAAATGATCAAACCCTTCTTTATATAGTGGGAAAGTCCTACTTTATTTATAATTCTAAATATAGAAGGAATTCCATGATAGATTAATTAATTGGCTTTTTCTTGATATGCGTCGAGATTGCCGCCGAGATTCTCGCCCTAATTACGGATATACCGGCTTTATTATTTTCTGGTTCGGTCTTGATCTTGGCCGATCATGCACTTGATCGGTCTCTATTTTGCTCGGTCTCAATCTTGGCTGATCTCGACCGGTCTCTATTCTGCTCGGTCTCAATCTTGGCCGATCTCGACCGATCTCTATTCTGCTCAGTCTTAGTCTTGACCGATCTTGATCTTGGTCAGTCTCTGGGTCACGAGCTCGGCAACCTAACTTCGCATCATAGCTCGATATTACACGAAGTTGAACCTTGATCTATCGTGGTCCAGGCTCGATTAGTCATATGAATGGCAAGTCCGGTTTTGACCGTATACAGATAGTCCCCTCGTTTCTCGGAAAGAAGATAGCGAGAAACGATATGAATTTCCGAACTCTGACTTGATGGGTAATGACGTCAGCGATGAGCCCGATTATGACGTATGTGATGAAACATCCCGTTAGTCCAGTTACCAAGGCATTAAATACCTGTCAGTTGTTGGTCGGTCATTACCGATTCCGAACTGTCACCAGCCACCTATAAGAGCCCAATCGTTTCTCATTCAAACTTTACACTCAAAGCTTCTTCTCTATTCTTGCATCTTCTTTAGAAAAATCCCTTTGCTTCATAATTTTTAGACCCAAATTTCTAGAACTCCAATTAAACCGCATATCATCCTAATTCTCTCTTTTCTTGTTCATCAATGGCGAAAACCTCCAAAACAGTGCCGCAAAAAGAAACCGCTTCTTCACCACGACATGCCGGTGGTGAGGATGCGGCGGAGCTCCACCCTGAGGAATTCATTCCGGTAGGGTGCTCTACCGTCGTCGACTTTAAGGTCGAAAAAGCCTCCTCGATAGCGAGACGATGTGAGCCGATCTCGAGGTACATGTGTTCAATCACCGAGAAAATCCTCGACAAAGTGAAAAAGGAATGCAACTGGCGCGAAAGGCATGTGGTGATCCCATCGCCTGAAGAGCCGATTACTACCCATGTGGAGGGGTTCTTAGGTGTTTACACTTACCCCTTCACGTTGGGTCCCTTAGACCCCGTCATTGTCGCCTTCTGCAAGAGATACGACGTGACCCTAGGCCAGATCCATCCTTCATTTTGGAGAATAGTGATTCTCCTCCGATTCTTCTCGAGCAAAATTGAGGGGTGTCTTTTCACCCTCGATCACCTTATGCGCCTCTACAGTCCCCGACTCTATCGAGGAAGGCTAATCAAGCTTGCTCACCGAGCTACCAAAGCACCATTCTCGAGCATAGACGAGACTCGTGACCGATGTTGGATGGGCCGTTTTGTTCGAATCAAGACTTCGTACCTGATCCCTGTCGAGGACATGTCGTTTCCTGAGAAATGGAATATCAATCGTGAGTAGTATTCCCTTTTCAATTTTGTGGCTGTGCTTTTCATTTTCTTTATCCACTTTTTTCTATGTTGTTATAGTTGTGGCCCAGATGTCGGAACCGATTCTGGAACGTAAGCAATGGGTTGAAGGTCTTGTGTTGTAGAGTCCATACTCCGAGCGTTCTTGGATGGAATTGTCAAAGGATCGATGGGAGGCCCGTAGTCATGGTAAGTTTCTTTCTTAGAACGGTTATCATTTGATCTTCTTCTCTGGCTTATTCCCCCATTTTCCTTTGTAGGCCTCGGGAAGAGCGTTGCCATGAGGCCCCTATCTGGTGACGAAGAAGTCCCTGCTCAGAATCATGCCAAAGAGAAGAAGAGAAAAGAGGCTCTGAGTTCCCCGGTCTCGAAAAAGAAAAAACCGGCGAGGAAGTCTCGCAAGCCCAAGGGGGGCTCCGGTATTATGCCTTCGGATTTGATCCGTCGATTAAGGGGCAAGCCCGAAGAAGGAAAAGAGGAAGTATCCTGTGTACGGGCTAATGTTCTGATACAAAAATCCTCCGAATCGGCGGAGGTTGGTGAGGGAACTCTGGCGATAATTCCTGAACCAGAAGAAGTTGAGGCCACTCCATCTCGAGCAGAGATGATCGAAGGAGAGACCGGGGGCGAGGCTTCTCGAGCAGTGGCAGATGTCTCGGGGGACGAGCTCAGGATGGTTGATATTTCTGGATCCTCTCAGATTTCGGATGCTATGATCCGTGAGGCCAACATGTTGGAAAGTCGATCATACGAGGGTATTCACGGGAGGACCGATATCCATGGTTTTTTGGATGGGCACGAGTCTGCTGCCTCGAAGGATATTACCGGGTTTAGTGGATTACCGGTACCAAGTAAAGTATCATGGTCGGTAGTGTCGGGTCTTCATCGAGCCCTGGTGGAACGATTCCCGGCCTCGAGTGTTAACCCCGATCGTAGGCGGAAGATAGTGCTTTCCGTCCCGAAGGATGCCTGAGTTTTCTCTCCCCCTATGGGGATTGCTAGTTATCTTAGATCCTTGGTGATCGAGGAGGATCAAGCTGTGATGAACGCGGTAGAAGCCGCATGCCTTTTCAACAAGGCCCAACATGCTCCAAATCAGGTAATTTCGAGGGTACCTCTATTGTTTCTTTTATACTTAGAGTTGTAGATAATTCTAACATCTTCTCCCTGGTTTACAGGCTTTGGTGTTGCATCATGAGGCTTTCCTCCGAATCCGGGAGGAGCATGAAGCTGAGGTTCGAAACCTCACCGAGAAGAGTGACACCTACAAGCTTCTTAGTGAGAAGCTTCAGACAGATTTGGTAACAGATCGGGATGAGCACGCCGAGATGGCTGAGCAGGTATTTCAAGTGATTCACGATAGTGAAGATGAATTGGGGATAACTACTAATGATCCGATTCTACAGGTCCGATAGAGGGTCGAACATTTTGGCCTAAAAAAAGGAGATCGTCCAAGCTCAATTGGAGTCGGCCAAGGTCCAGCTTCAAGCTGCAAAAGAGAAGGCCTCGGTGCAGGTTGATAAGATCAAGGAGCTTCAGTATCGGTTGGATTTGGCCGTTTTTGATAAGGCAAGCTTGACCGATGAACTTGAAGTGGCCAGATCCGAGGCGACCGTATCTAGGTCTGAGTTAGCCGTGGCCAACAAAAGAGCTGATGTTAAAGTAGCCCAGTTTAGGGATGATGTCAAAGTCAACCAGGCCAAGGGCATGGTTGAACATGCGAAGTGGCGGGCTCGAAGGGAATCCCTCGAGGGGCCTCAGGCCCAGGGCTTCGATATCATGTCTGAGATCGAAAAGGCTAAAGCAGAGGAAGCTAGGGCCCGGAATCTGGCCTTCCCTGAGGAAGACTTCCGAGAGTTCGAGTGAATCTGAAGATGGAGAAGATCCCGAGGATGGGAGTGCGACCTCCGATGAAAACCAAGCCTCTTAGGACTTTTTCTTTTGTATTTTTCCCGAGGCCATTTTTTGGCCGTTGTAAATTTAGGCCGATTTGGCCTTTGTAAAAAACTATTGTGTTTAAATATAAGGCTTTTCTTTTCCCTTTCTTCTTTCGTATTTTTCCTTTGCTTTATTTGTATTTACAAAGGTTGGAAATGCCTTAGCATAAAATAATAAAGTTGTGTTCGAAGGTTCGAACAAACCTTGCCTTTATTTCCTTTCTGGGTTAAGGCGTCATTGGGATTCGATGTTACCAAAGTTTTTCCTGGAAAACATCTTAAGTTTGAGATTTTTGCCGAGGGTAGCCCTTAGAACCGGTTGTGAAAGAATTTTTTATTTTTTTTGAAGGCCTATTTTTGTAGTGGATTTCGGATGTCTTCGAGCCGTGTTCAATTGGCCGTAGACTTTTAATTCGGGAGCCACCCATTAGGCTTGTTTTCCCGTTTTATCTGGGCTTGCCCGAGATAATAGTTCCCAAGTGGGGTAACCGTGATTTTTAGAAATCGGGGCGTTGCCTATAAGGTCTTTTGCTCCCGAGGCCCGATGACTCAGGCTATTTTGAGTCGGATGGCAGTCCCCAAATTAGGGAGAGATTGTTCGTATTTCGGTTAAGTATTGCCCTTGGGCTTGTTTTTGTATTCGGAAGTACGAAGCTCTTTGTAAAGAGAGAAGATAAATAAGAAAAGATTTTTAAAGCATAAGATGTTTGTAAGGAACATACTTCTCTTTATTCTCGATCGAAACATGGTTCGAGTAATCTATATGGGCACGGTTCGATTCGACCGTTTGACCCTTACAATAAATCCTATCTATCGAGATCCTCCCTTTACGAAGTAGTTTCCTTTCTGGAGTTTATATTTGAAGATAACACATATCCGAGGGTGGCCCCAGTATTCGAGGTTGATTGCAAAGGAACCTTGGATAATGTCGAATGGATCTCCGATGTCGATTCATAATCGGGCTTGATTCTAAGTTAGCACGATTCATCGTTGCCTCATTAAAAACTTTGCCGAAAAAACCCATTTGGGACAAAATTCGATCTGAGAGAAAAAGAGTGCAACACGTGCTTTCAGACCTAAAGACTTCGTGTCGTTTGCTAAAAAATCCATCGTCGTTTCTTGTCGACCACTTGCAAGCGTTAATCTGAAAATAGAAAAGAAAATGGAAAAAAGGGCGTACCTCAGCAGTAGTACCGCTTTAGGTGAGATATGTTCCAATTGCTAGGCAGTTGCTCCTCATTCATCGTACCGAGCTTGTAGGACCCTTTCCAAGTGACTCTGAAAATTTGGTATGGTCCTTCCCAATTCGGACTTAATTTTCCTTCATTGGGATTCCGGGTGTTAAGGGTGACTTTTCTCAGCACTAAGTCCCCAATGTTAAAATATCAAAGGTTGGCTCTTCGATTGTAGTATCTCTCGATCCGTTGCTTTTGGACGGCTAGCTGGATGAGGGATGTTTCGTGCCTTTCATCCAATAGTTCTACGCTTGTGTTCATTGCCTCGTCATTTGATTCCTTTGTTGCGTATCAAGACCGGATACTTGGCTCTCCGACTTCGACCGGTATTAGATCTTCAGAGCCATAAACTAATGAAAATGGGGTAGCTGCGGTACTGGACTTCGAGGTTGTGCGGTATGCCCAGAGAATTTCGGGTAGAATTTCTTTCCACTTTCCTTTAGCGTCAGTTAGCCTCTTCTTAAGATTTCGGATGATGGTTTTGTTGGTCGATTCGGCTTGCCCGTTTTCACTGGGATGATTAGGTGTTGATATGATTCTTTTAATCTTGTAATCTTCGAGAAATTTGGTTACTTTGTTGCCGATAAACTATTTTCCGTTATCACACACAATTTCGGACGGCAATCCAAATCGACATATGATGTGATCCCAAATGAAGTCGATAACTTCTTTCTTCTAACTTTCTCGAAGGCCCGTGCTTCAAACCATTTAGAAAAATAGTCAGTCATAAATAAAATAAATTGAGCTTTAGCTGGTGCCCGTGGAAGAGGGCTAACAATGTCCATTCCCCACTTTATAAATGGCCATGGTGACAAGACCGAATAGAGTGGTTCCCTGGGTTGGTGAATCATTGGTGCATGCCTTTGGCATTTGTCACATTTTCGAACAAACTCTTTTGCGTCTTTTTCCATGCTGATCCAGTAATAACCGGCTCTGATTACCTTCCGAATCAATGATTCGGCACCGGAGTGATTCCCGCAAGTGCCCTTGTGAACTTCTCTCAGAACATACTCGGTGTCTCTTGGTCCTAGACATATTGCTAATGGACCATAGGACATTCTTCTGAACAAGGTTCCATCTTCGGACATGGTGAATCGTGTTGTCTTTGTGCGCAGGGCCCTCGATTCTTTCGGATATGGCGGAAGCTTTTCGGTTTTCAAATATTCTATGTATTTATTTCTCCAATCCCAGGTCAAGCTGGTGGAATTTATCTCGGCGTGGCCTTCTTCGACTACTGACCTCATGAGTTACACGACGGCCCCCGAATCGAGCTCGTTGTCTTCGATCGATGATCCTAAGTTTGCGAGGGCATCAACCTCATTATACTGATCTCGAGATACATGTTGCAAAGTCCACTCCTTAAACCGGTGCAAAGTTCCCTGCAACTTATCTAGGTATCTTTGCATTCGGTCTTTCCTAACTTCAAAGGTTCCGTTAACCTGATTCACTACGATGAGGGAGTCGCATTTGGCTTCGATCACCTCCGCTCCCAAGCTTTTGGCTAGTTCGAGACATTCAATCATGGCCTCATATTCGGCCTCATTGTTAGTCAATTTTACAGTTTTAACAGATTGTCTAACCACATTACATATGGGTGGTTTTAGTACGATGTCGAGCCCGGACCCTTTCGCGTTCGAAGCACCGTCCATGAAGAGGATCCATATTCCCGAGGACGTACCCGAATTTATCAACAGTTCTCTTTCGACCTCGGGTACTAAGGCCGACGTGAAGTCAGCTACGAAATCTGCCAAACTTTGAGACTTAGTTGCTGTTCGGGGTCGATATTCAATATCATACCCGCTGATTTCTATGGCCCATTTGGCCAACCGTCCAGAAAGCTCGGGTTTGTGCAAAATATTTCGAAGTGGATAAGTTGTTACAATACATATGGTGAAAGTATGGTTTTTTATTTCCTAGAGGCGCTTATTAAAGCGAGCGCCAATTTTTCTAGGATGGGATATCTAGTTTCGGCCTCACCTAAGGTCCGACTGACATAATAAATGGGAAATTGTGTACCTCGTTCTTCTCGGACTAGGACTCCATTTACCGCCACCTCCGATACTGCCAAATATAAGTTAAGTTGTTCGTTTGCCCTTAGCGTGTGAAGTAGCGGCGGGCTCGATAAGTACCGTTTAAGCACTTCCAAGGCTTGCTGGTATTTCAAGGTCCATATGAAATTATTTTTCTTTTTTAGCAACAAGAAAAATCGGTGGCCTTTATCGGAGGACCTCGAGATGAGTCTCCCCAGGGCGGTCATGCGCCTGGTTAACCTCTGCAAGACCTTTATGCTGTCTACCACCATGATGCCATCGATAACTTTGATCTTATCGAAATTTATCTCGATTCCTCGGTTGGATACCATGAACCCGAGAAATTTGAGTGACCCGACCCCGAATGCGCTTTTTTCGGGTTCAGCTTCATGTTGTATTTCTTAAATTTACTGAGAGTTTCCTGCAAGTACTTTAAATGGTCCTCTGCTTGCAGGGACTTAACTAGCATGTCATCAATGTAAACTTCCATAGATTTCCCTATTTGTTCTACGAACATTCGATTTACTAGGCGTTGATAAATAGCACCAGCATTTTTTAATCGAAATGGCATTACATTGTAGCAGTAGGTACCATATTTAGTGATGAACGAAGTCTTTTCCTGATCATCTGGGTTCATTTATATTTGGTTGTACCCGGAATAGGCATCGAGAAAACTGAGGATCTCGTGGCCGGCCGTGGCATCGATCATTCGATCGATATTAGGCAAAGGAAAAGAATTCTTGGGGCATGCTTTATTTAGATCCTTGTAATCTACACACATTCTAAATTTGTTTCCTTTTTTAGGGACTACTATCACGTTTGCTAACTATTTGGGGTATTTTACCTCACGGGTGGACCCTATTTTAAGAAGCTTGGTTACCTCATCTTTGACAAAAGCATGTTTAACCTCGGACTGGGGTCTTTCTTTTTTCTTCACCGGATGGAACTTCGGATCGAAGCTTAGTTTATGGGTGGTGATTTTTGGAGGGATCCCTATCATGTCAAGATGGAACCAAGCGAAACAATCTATGTTAGCTATAAGAAATTGAATAAGCTTTTTTCTGAGCTCGGATTTAACCTCGTGCCTAGGTATACCTTTCGTTCGGGCAGATATTCGATTAGTATGATTTGCTCCAGCTCTTCGACAGTTGATTTGGTAGCGTTAGAATCATCAAGGACTATGAAAGATCGAGGGACCTATAATAATCATCTTCATCAGTCCCCTGCTTCTCTAGTTGGGTCGAGGCCAGCATTTGTGATTGCTATTTGGTCTCCTGTTTTCCCTTCGAATTTGACCCCTTTATCGATGAGGGTGTTGATATCGGAATTACTTCGTCAATGGCAAAATTTCTTTTGCAGCATGTTGCTTCCCGTAGACCATTTTAATTCCCAATATGTTGGGAATTTCAGGACCTGGTGAAGAGCCGAGGGCACTGCTCTCATGTTGTGGATCCATGGTCTCCCGAACAGGGCGTTATACCTCATGTCGCCCTCGATCACATGGAACTTCATCTCTTGGATGGTCCGGCCACGTTTACTAGCAAAGTTGTCTTGCCCTTAGTATTTTCACATGCCATGTTGAATCCGTTTAGCACTAGGGCCGCGAGCACGACCTGGTCCTGTAAACCGAGTTGCTTTACGACCCTCGATCGAATGATATTGGCGGAACTACCTGAATCAATTAACACACGCTTAACTTGAGTCTTTTTCATGAGTACAGATATTACCAGTGCATCATTATGTTGCCGCATGATTCCTTCTTCGTCATTGAAGGATAAGGTTCCTTTCGGTATGTAATGCTGAGCCCGAGATCACTTCTCCTTTGTGATAGGTACCTTAGTGCATTTCAACACTAGCCCTTGGGGAACATCGATTCCTCCAATAATCATGTGAATAATGTGTTGCAGTTCTTCTTGCTCGTTTTGTCGGTTGAACTCTCTATTTTTTAAGTGATTCTTGGCCCGATCACTTAAGAACTCCCGAAGGTGCCCTTCATTGAATAACCGGGCTACTTCTTCTCTCAGCTGCCTGCAATCTTTAGTTCTGTGGCCATGGGTACCATGATACTTGCATACTTGATTAGGATTTCTGTGGGCTGGATCGGTCTGCTGAGATCAAGGCCATTTAGTATCTTTGATGCATCTGATAGCTGATACGATGGCGGATGCATCCATATTGAAGCTATATTCTGATAATCGTGGTGCTTCCTTAGGTCCGGTATGCATGTCAAAATCATTCTTGCTCATCAGCCCTCGAGAGCCTTGGCCTCGGTCACTTCTCCTTTCACTTCGTACGGAGTTGTGCCCAGGTCTGTTGCCCCTACGATATCTATTATACGGCTGGTATCGCTCCCTCTTCAACTTTGGTTCTCGATCGACATCCCTTTTGATAATGGATCCAGAAGGAGCCCTTATCTGGTCGTCTTCGACTCTAATCTTTGATTGATATCGATTATGTATATCGGCCCAGGTAACAGCCGGGTACTCAATCAAGTTCTGCTTCAATTGTTGTGAAGCCACTGAGCTCTGTTCATTTAGTCTTTGGGTGAAAGCTTGAACGACCTAATTTTCGGTGATCGGTGGTAGATCCATTCGTTCTAT
Source organism: Nicotiana tomentosiformis (assembly GCF_000390325.3). Taxonomy (NCBI): domain Eukaryota; kingdom Viridiplantae; phylum Streptophyta; class Magnoliopsida; order Solanales; family Solanaceae; genus Nicotiana; species Nicotiana tomentosiformis. Next base: position 135,024,119 of record NC_090813.1, read on the forward strand.
TTGGAAATGAGATACAAACTCTCTGAGCATCTCGTTATCGTTCTGCTTTACCTTGAAAAGGTCCGACTTCCTAGTCTTGACCTTTATGGCTCCGACGTGTGCTTTTACAAAAAAATATGCAAGCATGTCAAAAGAATCGATAGAGTTAGGTGGTAAATTATGATACCATATCATTGTTTCCTTTGATAGGGTTTCCCCGAATTTCTTTAGTAACACGGATCCGATCTCGTCATCCTCTAGATCATTTTCTTTAATGACACACGTGTAAGAGGTGACATGCTCGTTGGGGTCAGTCGTTCCATTATACTTAGGAATCTCGGGCATGCAGAACTTCTTGGGGATCGGTTTGGGAGCCGCGCTCGGGGGGAAGGGCTTCTGTACGAACTTTTTGGAATCCAAACCCTTCAATATTGGTGGTGCCCCCGGGATCTGATCAACCTTGGAGTTATAAGTTTTCACTTTCTTGTCGTTTGTTTCGATTATCTTTTCTCCTGACTCTACCCGCTTTGTCAGTTCCTCGAGCATTTTTATAATTTCGGGGTTAGGCCCCGATTCTTGTTCATTTGACCTTAGCACAGTTGGCCCCGTTCTGTGGGTGACTTCTTGGGGTGGACCAGGCTCGGCCCTACTCGGTGCCTGGGTTTGGCTCTGCAACTGAGTTATCGCCACCTGTTGGGCTTGCAGCATTTCGAAGATCATACGCAGGCTGATCCCGTCTTCCCCAATATTTTGGGTATTTCGAACCGCAGATCGGGTTCCACTATGGATGCTGTTTTCGGGACCGGAATGTTGGTTCGCTTCGATGTCCACATGCGAATTAACGTCAATCGGATCCATGGCCCGAGTCCTAACGGGGTCAGCGGGTGCCCTCTCATCCCCGGGCGTCACGTTGTTATTCTTACCTTGATGACCAGATTCGTTGTCGATATATAGGGGCATTAATTGAGAGTTCGTCATTTTTAGCCTGAAATCAAAGATACTTCCAAGAGCAAGTGTAAAATAGTGTGTTTCACAGAGATTTGTATCAAATAACCACTATTATCCTTAGCCCCACGGTGGGCGCCAAACTGTTTACCCGAAAAATAGATAACAATTGAATTTGTACGCAGCTCTAAGGATACGTGATTTAACTTGGTACAAACCGAGAAATTGTATATATATATATATATATATATATATATATATATATATATATATATATATATATAATTAACTATAAAAGAGATAAATGCAAACCAAATTGATCAATTAGCTTTGGCCCTTGAGTTCGGTCATCCTTGAAACAAGTAAGGATTCAGCTGGTGTAAGAACAGAGTAACAAGATAATCAAGCTTTTAAAGAAGGTAATGTGTTGTTTTTATTGCCTCAGAATGTGCTCTACAAATGATCAAAAGTAATGTGTTGTTTTTATTGCCTCAGAATGTGCTCTACAAATGATCAAAAATCTCTTTATATAGTGGGGAAAGTCCTACTTTGTTTATAATTCTAAATACAGAAAGAATTTCATGATAGATTAATTAATTGGCTTTTCCTTAGAATTTCATGATAGATTAATTAATTGGCTTTTCCTTGATATGCGCCGGGATTTTCGCCGAGATTCTCACCCCAATTACGGATATACCGGCTTTTTATTTTCTGGTTCAGTCTTGATCTTGGCCGATCATGCACTTGCTCGGTCTCAATCTTGGCTGATCTCGACCGGTCTTTATTCTGCTCGGTCTCAATCTTGGCTGATCTCAACCGGCCTCTATTCTGCTCGGTCTCAATCTTGGCCGATCTCGACCGGTCTCTATTCTACTCGGTCTCAGTCTTGACCGATCTTGATCTTGGTCGGTATCTGGGTCACGAGGTCGGCAACCTAACTTCGCATCATAGCTCGATATTACACGAAGTTAAAACTTGATCTATCATGTTCCAGCCTCGATTAGTCATATGAAGGGCAAGTCCGATTTTAACCGTATACAAATAACTTCTTTATCCGTGCTCCATTGAGTGAAAAAATAGTTGAAACTGTCATTTGCAAAATGCATTAGGAGCAAACCTTGTTCAAGTTTCAAACTTTTAAAGATCTTAGCAATTAACAGTTTAAAGTGCTAGCCGACCTCTACAATTTCAGTAGCTTGGATCCAATTAATTAGCTTATGGATTTATTTCAATCACACAAACCCAAAGTGATCCTTATTGCCTTTATAACCCTGTCATTGCAGATAGTCTACGACAAAGATACATTCTCTCGCGATGATAAAATGGGCGATGCAGAACTTGATATTGTACCATTTATAAATGCAGCAAGGACGAAGCGCGTTAAGAACATCCCCAATGGAACCATAATTGCCAAAATAATTCCGAACAGGCAGAATTGCTATTCTGAAGAAAGCTGTATTGCTTCTGAAAATGGCAAGGTTGTCCAAAATGTGTTTCTTAGGTTGAGAAATGTTGAGTGTGGTGAAATAGAGCTGCGTTTGCAATGGATAGACATTCCTGGTTCCAAGTGTCTGTAGGTAGCTACTTCCATCCCAACTATTGTGGACACCAATGTACACTATGCTTGCTGGTTTTCAAAAAATTTAGTGGCCTTGTAAAAAAAAGCTAGATGAAATTGTCTATATGAATATTGACATTCAACTAAATGGAGCTTGTCCTTTTTTATCCCTTGCTGCTTACATGCTGACAAATTTGTCTGATATAGTTGCACTTTTTAGACCTGATTGGATCTAGGAAACATAAATTACATTAACATAGGCGAGTGTAGAATATGGATTCAAACTGACTGTGATTATGTTCTTGTATACATTTCATTTTTTTATTTTTATTTTTCAAATGCATACATAGTTCGAATAAAAAACAATAGGTTTATTTGAATAGAATTGGAGGATTTCGATAGGTGCCACAATGCAATACAAGAGGCGAAGGCTTTACTCCATTTGCAAGAAGTTCTATAACAATCTTAAATGGCATTAAATACAAAAGCTGGTGACAGATATTCAAATCCTTTTATTTTAGTAGGATGTTTCGAAAAATTTGCAATTTGTTAAGCATGTAATCCGTGGACTAGAGTTTCTACATTTTATATTTCAAACAACTATCCACCCCAAATTGAATATATCCGATGAGGAATTTTTTTTTAAAAATATGATAGCGTGTGTTTTGTGTATATATATGTATGTAACTTATATACATATACTATACTCACACGCAGTGGCGGAGGTAGGATTTTCGCGAAGAGAGTTAAAAAAAAAATTAAAAAGATTGTAGCTAGTGGTATTGAACAAATGACCTTACAAAGGTTTTGAACCCCCTTAACTAGGGGTGTCAATGGATATCTAAAAACCGACTAAACTGACCGAACCGTACCGTACCGAAGCGATTTTTAGGCTTCTTTTAATAAAACCGTAGGTTTTTATATAAATATATAACCGTACCGATAATTAGGGTATGTTTTTTATTTTACAAAAATAAACCGAAAAATTATTGAACCGTACCGAATAAATTTACATGTGAAAAATATATCTATATATTAAGTTTTAAAATAATAAAATATTAATTTTTTCCTTGGGCGTTGGAATTATGAAAACAGTTACAAGCCACAAGTAATTAAACTCAAAATCCTAATTCTCAAACCTATTATGCTACTCCTATTGAAACTAAATTATTACCAGCATATTCACTAGTAAGATACAAGGTATTCTAGCGATTATGAGTAGCAGACTGCAATATGTTGAATATGTTTCCTTTCATATGATTTAGATTTATCTTTTTGAATATTAATCTTCTATAAACTTTATTCTTGAGTCCCAACTTGGTTAATATCTTTTTACCCATGTAATGTATATATAATTTTTTGTATTTGCTTAATTTCTTTTACAATGTTGTAGAATAGTTGATGGATCTATACTCTGGTCATCTTTCATATTTTCTTAATTTATCACTTTTTAAACAGTAAAAATATTTAGAGAGTTTTGCTAAATCCTCTAAAAGTACGTGTTTGATTGCATTCTACTTTTAATAGTGACTTTTATATGACATTTAAAAAAAATATCAAAAATTAACCGAACCGTACCGAAGCTGGCATGATTGAGACGGTTTCGAAAAATCTAATTTTGGTTATACATAATAGAATAACCGAAAAATTGGTATTGTACACAATTTATAAAATAACCGGCCGAACCGAATCATTGACACCCCTACCCTTAACCACTAAACTATGCTTTTGGGTTGTGTCAAGGGAATTCAAAACATAATATATAAAGGTAAAACACAGATTTTGTTATATATACAGTGTAATTATTCGGCGAAGGGGGTTCGGTTGAACCCCTTCCGCCCCCCTAAGCGGATTTACAAATAACAATTGGGTGCTCGAGCACCCATTAACGTCGACTCGAAGTATGTTTAGTTATATAGAGAATTTAATCAAAAATATATATTATCGATAGGTGCCATTAATGCTTTATTGTTAAAAAAACATAAATTGTACGTTTAGTTATATTATCGAGCAAAGCATGTGTTTAACCCAAAAAATAATTTTCAAGGTTAAAATAATAAATTTTATATGACGGGCCACAAGCAACCGATTTGATCCGAAAGATTTAAATTTTCGTTAATACAACGTGATAGAGAAGTGAAAAATAAATTCAATCACAGATAATATAAAAATAAAGCAGAGAAGAAATAGTTCTTATTGAATGATCCTTGGTAGGATGGTGAGCTGAACAGAGCTTGAAAGGCCTAACTATGACTAACTTGGGAGCAAGATGCAATAAATTACAATGTATAGAATTGTAGTGAAGAAAATTAGATTCTCCTCATTGTGATAAAAGTGTGTCTATTTATAGGGCTAAATCTAAGTAACCATTCTCCTTGAATTACGGGTCCATTATGAGCATTTACTCAATCTATCTGTTACTTTGGAAGACTTGTAACAGCCGTGTAAATGCTGAAATTCCGTAACGGATGAGTTAATTCCATAAATGATGAGTTAATTCCGTAAATGATGAGTCAATCTCATGCCTTTTGAGTCAATCTCATGCATGTTGAGTCAATCCCGTACCTATTGAGTCAATCTCATAATTCATTGCCTTGTTATGACCGCTACAATTATTTATTGCATTTATTGTACGTTACATAATTGATTTATAACTGATGGCGTAATGATGATAAATCCCATATAATCCGGGATTAATCGATTCTTTCCTTATTTGTAAATATGAACTATTCTCCCGTACCTGATCCGGGCTATTATGTGATGATCAATTCCGAGATTAACAGGTACGGTACGAGTATGTTCGGTCCCGAGGGTGTTTCACATATCACCTTTACATGTCATTCTTCACCTTTCTCATAACTTTGTTAACACGTATCGCCATTTAATAGATCCATGTGGCGGGTTTATTTTTCACTAATACAGATATTCCCCCACTTTTCGGTTACTCACTATGATGTGATCGTGAAGTGGAGGATTTTATCTTTTTCACTCTTGCCTCTGTCTCATTAAAAATCTTGTCGGAAAAAACCTAATAGGGACAAAAATCAGGCGAAGGGAAAAAGAGTCTAGAGCTTAGGGATTCAGATGACAACTTCGCCACTTATTTTCCTTTTGTCAATGATCGGTTGGTGCTGAAAAGTACTACTACCACAGAAAGCTTGATCTCGGATTTTTAGTGTTTATCCGGAACTTTTAATCTTTGAGTTTTAACTCTTGGGTTTTTAGTTTTACCTGAAAGATTTATAACCTCACATCCTTAGAGACCCAGGATGTTAATGACAGGGAATTTTTTACTTCTGATTTTGATAAAGTCCAGAAATTTAATACATCCGGTTAACTTTACGATCGAAAAACAAAGCATCCGATCATTAGCCATTTGATTGGATGATTTTAGAAGACGAGTACTATGGGTACTAATCTGGAGAGTGTCTTTCCACGTCTTCCAAAGAAATGATTTGACAATGGGAGAAAAGAGCTTTCCGAGGATAGTCAGAGTAATCCCCGAAACAATTCCCAGCCTACTCAGTTTCGTCTCCAAGCTAGATGATATTTTCATTATCATGGCGGATGATAGAGAGAGTTCTCTGATTTGTGAAATATATAAGTATTACAAATTTAAGTACTGTAATCACATTTATCTAGATTTCATTTGGTACTTTAGGGAATTTATACGACTACTAATTTTTCTTAGCACTTTAAGTATTTATTTGAGTGCTCATATTTAGTCTTATAGACTTGAAATATATATGTCACGCCCCGAACCTGGGGGAGAGACCGGCACCCGGTGCCTTACCTATCCTTGCGTACCAACTTGTGACTAAGGGACTCTGAACACATAATGTCATACCTTGACCATGGGCCACATTGCAAGACAATTGCAAATGCTGACTAAACATCAATATAATGCTGGACCAACAAAGTCGTCATAACTACTACAGCTGGAAAACCAACAAAATATACATAAAAGGCCTACTAGTCCAAAATACTGCACTAACTGACAGGATATGTCTACAAGTCTCTACTGATGGATATACTATGATCAGAACAGGGCCCCGACCTACTCATATCATATATATATATATACACAAGATGTACATAAAGCTCTAGACCCGGCAACTCCGAAAGGTATGGAGCTTACCGATCAAGTTGAACTCGGGCAACACCTAATAAGGAGGTCTACCCGTCTGTCTGTCTGAACCTGCATGCATGAAATGCAGTGCCCCCAGAAAAGAGACGTTAGTACGAAATAATGTACCGAGTATGTAAGGCAATATACTGAAAACTAAAACTGAACTGATAATATAATAACTGAAAGATAATCTGAAGATATGCTCATCTGCTGATACTGATTCAACTCTCTCACTATAGTAAGTAAAATAGTTGTCCGGCCTTATAAGGCTCGATATATATAACTGTTCTGCCGTAGTAGGCTCGCTAATAGGCACTCGACCATACTAGGCTCTGTATCTCAGCCAACTGGGCTCGCTCATAGGCGCTCGGCCGCAGTAGACTCGGTATATAACTTACCATCTGATCAGAGGTTGCCCAATAGGGGCCTGCCCATTGATTATAACTCGATGGTAATGAAAATACTGTAATACTATATATATATATATGGTATTGAAAATACTGTAATACTATATATATATATATATATAGGCTCTCTGCTCTCTTGACTGGAAGAAGACAATACTCAATTAAATATGAAGTCCCGATAAGGAGAATACTGTAATTTATGAGACTAGGATAATGTATATAAATTCGGGAGTATGAACTTCTCTTTATGCCTCGTTATCAAACACATGTAATTACGAGATCATGCCAACATGAAGGAATGGCTTAGCTTTAACATACCTGAGCCAGTTCTCTTGACAATTCCTCTAATACACGTCAATTACGACAATATGTAATCGGCAAGATCGGAGTAGGGAAGAATCCGTATGATATTTCTGAGAAAGATCGTATCGTACTCCCTTAGAATTAAAATCTCACGTTGTGATAACATTAGGCAGACTTCATATGAAATCTTTGAATCAATTTCGTTGCCATTTATACATTAGTTTCGCTGAAGCTTTAAGAATGAGAATTCCATCCGTTAGCTAACTTGGCATCCAATTTGCTGGTCTAATTCTAAAGTGGCAAGCATGCCATAACTCATCATCCAAATCAAGTTATATTACCACTAAACTCCAAGTTATGCCATAATGTCGCTGGTCTAATTTTCCAAGTTATATTACCACTAAAGAAACCAAAATCCAAGGAACATTTCACATGTAAACACGGCATGTTGTGTATTATGACTCATCATTTATATTGGTGCCACTCTGGCTTAGCTTAATTCCAAGTGGCAGCCCTAACAAGGATCTTTATCCACTTATTTTCTTAATTAACTAGTTAATTCCCCACTAATCTAATAATTAACTAATTATCCACATAATTAAAAATTATCTCAAATTACTTAAAATACTACTCATTTTTAACACACTTTGTACACCTTACTATTATGGTCATGTGGTACCTTGTATGGCACTAGTCTATAAATACCGGGTATTATAGCTTGGATCATATTTTATCCCAAATTATCAAATTTGAACAAAACTCATTTTTTTCGATTTGCTTACCCTCTCACCTTTACGAATTTACTTATCCCTTATTTGAAATAGCATAGTACTTATAATCCCAAAATAATCTCATTCCCGAGCTTACGTCGATAAACTTACGACGAAACTTTAACGTACAAAAATGTGGGATGTAACATCTCATTTCCGAGCTTTCATCAATTTATTTATGGCGTACTTTCACGTACAAAAAATATGGGGTGTAACATTATTCCCCCCTTTTGAACATTCGTCCTCGAATGTTGACTGTTGCACTTATCATTATCATAACCCATAGCTCTTGCGAATACTTTAATATTCTCCTTGCTATTTAGGCAACTGTTATTTGAATAAATCCAAAGGCCAGGGCATTCTCCCTTTAGTCCTCTTTCTCATACCACGACTTTCCTCCAGCTCTTAGCCAATCTATAGGCCTCACTTTGTGAACATATACAAAATTATGTCAAGCTGTCTTTCTAGGTGTCATTAGCTTTACTACATTTAAGTAGGCCATACTATATCATAACTCTTACTTCGATTTATTGTTACTGAGGTCTGCGATCAAACTCCAGGTTACTCTTGTTTCTTATCCTATATGCATAAAGCTAAGTCTTTTAATGCTTATTTATTACTGTTCATCTTAAGAATGACGACCTAATCTCAGCTCATACTTTGTGACTTTTGTCCATCCATTATGATTCACCTCAATATTGATCTACAATATACAACTGATAACTTGAAACTTCTTACGTAATACATTGCCACTAGGGCTTATGTTCCATCGAGGAATATTTGAAGTGATTTTCCTGATCCCCTTAGGGGCGATACTGTACTTCAATAATAGTATTTTATAGCATCCCAATGTGATTTATCTTACGTGGGTATTTTAATTCCGTACAATCCATGAAATTCTCTTCAAATCATTACTCAATCGAAGGCTCAACCATCATCCTTTATCTATCACAATTACACCTCTATTCTACTACCAGGGCAGCATTCCATCTCTTCCAAATGCTACTAGTTTTAGATTCTTTTGAGTTCATTCAGGCTATACTGAGCTTTCTATAACTTAGAGAAGCCATCAACTATCTTGTTTTCATGGGCTTAATCACGAGGACTCATCCGTTTTTCGTTACCTTCTCAATCACCCTTTTTTTGTCCTTACTCTTGTCTTCCTAAAACCTTGTTGCTCTATCATACTTTAGCTTGCGACCCATACATATCCATTTATACTACTCGCAGCCTTCCTTCAACTTCCTTGCACCATAGATTTTCTTGTGTTATTCTGGAACATCAAGCGAGACATCATATTGTCTTCAACTCTTCTTTACTCTCTTGAATATATCTCTCGGTGCCTAGAAACCATAGGCTGGAATATATTCCACTAATGACTAGGGGTAGGAATATTTCGGTCCAAACCGAAGAAACCGACCGAACGAAAAATATTTTTATTTCGGTTTCGGTTATTCGGTTTTTTCGGTCGGTTTCAGTTTAAAATTTTAAAATTTCAGTTTTTCGGTTCGATTTTCGGTTATTAATTTATTTGGTTCGGTTAACCGAAAAACCGAATTATTAGCATATAGATTCTTTAAGTTATATATAGGCTAAGCCCATAGGTAATAATATAGGCCCAATTTTGAAGTCCATCAAAGACCCAATCCAAACTTACCATTTTATTCTAACTTACTGAAATTTTGAAAGAAAACCAACAAATTTGTCAGTCCAATTATTATATAGAGAGAGCCCAATATGATAATATTCAAACCGAAAATTGATTAGAAATAAACTGAACCGAAATTAGAAAATCGAACTAAACCGAACTTATTTCAGTTCGATTTCGGTTACTACTTTTACAAAGCCGAAAACCAAATAACCGAACCGAATTTTTTCAAATCGAACCGAACCGACCGAACGCCCACCCCTACTAATGATACCGCTATCATTCCTGGATACTGAATCCTAACGCTACTAGCCCTCTATCTGAAGCATGGATTATTCACAACCTTATGCACTTGAGTATCTCGTACGTTGTTCATCTTTACCTTGCTTACCTTAAAATCTCGCATCGTATCTTCTATATTTTTCATAACCCCACTTCCACATAGGTATGATTTACATCCACAACTTGAAACTTTATTATAATACTTGCACCTCTGGCGCATACACAATCCGGTGGGAGCTTCATACTGACTTCTTATGAGGCTGGTACTTTTCTAATTGGCTTTATCGTAGATCCGTTATAGAATATGGTTGTTATACTATCTCTCTTGCACCTCTGATATTAAGATTGATTCTACTATGTTCTCAATCATGATTTCTATATTTCTCTAGGTCCAATAGTTAGACTCCTAATTTACTTAGTTGATTAAACTCATAAGTTTCTTCTTCCTTCTGATCAGCCTTGATGTAGGCTTAAGCTATCTTTCGATCTACGGCTCCTGGTATTAGTTATTACTTTAGCCTTTCATGGGCGCTATGCAATATCCATGATAAAATCTTCTAACAATTCAATCATTTGTCTATGCCCTGGGCTCAATTCTTTCTTTTAACTTATACCGGAGTCTTCTACGGATGTATGAATGTCAACATATATGCTGCATGGATAATACTCCAAACTCTTAAGTATGTTCATAACGTAACTAACTCTGGATCATTAATCGAATAATTCTTTTCATTCCTTCTCAAATTTCTTTAAATGCAAGCAATTGCTTTTCCTGGTTGTTCTGCCACTTGTTGCGTGCAGACTTAACTTATCTTAGTGCCCATACATATTGGAATTCCATACAACTCATATAATCTTGAATATCACTTCTGATTTTTACTTCCCGTCCATTAGCCACGGTAGGTGCCACTTTTTTATGGAGTGCATATAACGTTGTTGTGACACTATTGTTATAAGATCGGTTCCTCTTTAGGTCACTAAGCTTAGGTTGAAGCCTTCCTCCTTACTTCCTCAGCTAGTCTTTCATTGTAGTACTTAGGGAGGACCCTCTGACTCTTGTAATATTGCGAGCTTGTTATATTGTATACCCAAAGAAGTTTTCGATGTTCTTACTCATCTATAAATATCCGTAGTTACATACCTCTGTGCACTTGTGCTCGTGCGATTGCTTCTAAACTGAAGTTTTGACTGTCTTTCTAGTGGAATTCTCTTTTATTTCCGTAATACTCAAACGATACCTTTAACTACCCCAACTCCTATCTGAATATTTCTCAAGGGTTCTGATGTCATATCTGCGAAACTGAATTCCCCATGTTGGGCTTCACTATGTTCATCTTGCATGATCTGGTGATTTGTTAGTAACCTCTTGTCTAGCCATGACTAGGCTCTTCCTGAATCATCTACTAATTACTCATTGACCCATTCTCATATCAATATCCAGCAAAATCTTTCTTGGTTTATTTCCTTTGTCTTAACTTACCTCTAGCACTGACTCCTTATTTATCAATAACATCCCAGGAAGGAACCCTTACTTCCTTTCCTTGACGTCGTGTTTGCATAATGTTCTGCAATCGTAGCATATCTGTAGGATTTGAATAAGTGCAATTTCATCCCTTTCTCATTTTTATCGTATTCTTTTTTTACCATTCCATACTGATTTCTATTACTCTGGGGTTTAACTTTTTCTTTTGGTAATCACGTTAGAGTCACGAACTTATTTCTCGAACTGAGGATATGACTTTACGGCCTATACTTTTTTGTTGTCTTAAGGCCTATCACCTCTCGTCTCTTCCTTCACCTGACTATGGACCTTGTAATACCGTCATCTTTTTGATCTACCGTTGTCACCCATGTATCACATCTTACTCATAATTATTCCTTTTCTCTCTTATCATTTCCTTGCTAATATTTCTGCCTATCCCTTTCTTGTGAAAACTTCAACAAGACATTCTTTTGCTTTTACCTCCCCTTGCTTCATTCATCGGCTCTTCAAGTTGCTCAACGTCCTCACTCTACTAGGGACGGGAGCCACACTAAGGTAATATATATCCCCTCCAGGCTTTCATTGCCTATATTCTGATTTATTTTTTATCATGCTAGTATTCACATCTAATTGTAATATTCTAGAGTGCACCATCTGGGTGTCTCACAAAGAGATCTATTAACACATTTTTAATATCCTTTGGAAATGTCAACTAACACAAACAATCCATTCACCATTTTGGATTACTCTAACCCCAGCCGGATCCTGATGTCCCGTCCTTTTCTTAAACTACACCTGTTAGCCCCCATAGGGCATAACTGAGATGGGTGTGGCCAATTATATATACCTCTGTTACAATTGAAGGTAACTCAAAGTACTTATATTTCTCTGCTTGAATTATAAATACTGATAATCTTCATTAACTGGGCGCCTCGTATCCTTCTTCATCTTGCTTCTTTTACTTATTCAAACTTGTACCTATCTTCTGAATCTCTCATTACTTTTTTTTTTACCATAAGAGCGGATATTCTTACCTTAAGGCTCCTTATCAAGAAGCTTACACAAATGTTCGGCTGAAAACTTTACATTTACTCATCATAAGTATGATACAAAATCGAGTTCCTCTGACTCAATTCTTCCACAACTATTTCTCTTACCAACCATCTTTTTAGATATAGGTATCCTTTTATTACGAATAAGATAGAGTTTAGGAAATTGAGTTCTTACAACTAAGCTCTACCACATGATCTAAAGTAAGAAGAAAGAGTGACAGTCCTAAATGCCCTGTAGCTTCCTGCTTATAAGTGTGGTGCACAACACACCCATAAACAAGACTCTACTAGACACGGCTTGTAGACTCCCTAGGATAGAATTGCTATGATATAACTTTTTGTCACGTCCCGAACCTGGGGGCGAGACCGGCACCCGGTGTCTCACATATCCTTGCGTACCAACTTGCGACTAAGGGACTCTGAACATATAATGTCATACTTTGGCCATGGGCCACATTGCAAGACAATTGTGAATGCTGACTAAACATCAATATAATGCTGGGCCGACAAGGCCGTCATAACTACTACAGCTGAAAAACCAACAAAATATACATAAAAGGACTACAAGCCCAAAATACTGCACTAACTGACAGGATATGTCTACAAGCCTCTATTGATGGATATATTGTGATCGAAATAGGGCCTCGACCTAATCATATCATATATACATATGTACACAAGTTGTACATCAAGCTCTAGACCCGGCAACTCCGAAGGGCATGGAGCTTACCGATCAAGCTGAACTCGGGCAACACCAAATGAGGAGGTCTACCCGTCTTTCTGTCTGAACCTGCACGCATAAAATGCAGCGCCTCCAGAAAAGGACGTCAGTACGAAATAATGTACCGAGTATGTAAGGTAATATACTGAAAGCTGAAACTGAATTGATAATATAATAACTGAAAGTAACTGGGAGTCAAAGATAATCTGAAGATATGCTCACTTGCTGATACTGACTCAACTCTCTCACTATAGTAAGTAAAATAGTTGTCCGGCCTTATAAGGCTCGGTATATATAACTGCTCTGCCGTAGTAGGCTTGCTCATAGGCGTTCGACCATACTAGGCTATGTATCTCGACCAACTAGGCTCACTCATAGGCGCTCGGCCACAATAGGCTCGGTATATAACTTATCATCTGATCAGAGGTTGCCCAATAGGTCAATGGTAATGAAAATAATGTAATACTGTTTATATAGGCTCTTTGCTCTCTTGACTGGAAGAAGACAATACTCAATTAAATATGAAGTCCCGATAAGGAGAATACTGTAATTTATGAGACTAGGATAATGTATATAAATTCGGGAGTATGAACTTATCTTTATGCCTCGTTATCAAAGACATGTAATTATGAGATCATGCCAACATGAAGGAAGGGCTTAGCCTTAACATACCTGAGCCGGTTCTCTTGACAATCCCTCTAATACACGTCAATTACGACAATATGTAATCGGCAAGATCGGAGTAGGGAAGAATCCGTATAATATTCGTGAGAAAGATTGTACAGTACTCCCTTAGAATCAAAATCTAACGTTACGATAATATTAGGTAGACTTCGTATGAAATCTTTGAATCAATTTCATTGCTATTGCAACATTAGCTTTGTTGAAGCTTTAAAAATGAGAATTCCATATGTTAGCTAACTTGGCATCCAACTTGCTGGTCTAATTCTAAAGTGGCAAGCATGCCATAACTCATCACCCAAACCAAGTTATATTACCACTAAATCTCCAAGTTATGCCATAATGTGGCTGGTCTAATTTTCCAAGTTATATTACCACTAAAGAAACCAAAATCCAAGGAACATTTCACGTGTAAACAAGGCATGTTGTGTCTTATGACTCATCATTCATATTGGTGCCACTTTGGCTTAGCTTTATGCCAAGTGGCAGCCCCAACAAGGATCCTTATCCACTCATTTTCTTAATTAACTAGTTAATTCACCACTAATCTAATAATTACCCAATTATTCATATAATTAAGAATTATCTTAAATTACTTAAAATACTACTCACTTTTAACACACTTTGTACACCTTACTATTATGGTCATGTGGTACCTTGTATGGCACTAGTCAATAAATAACGGGTATTATTGCTCGGACCGTATTTTATCCCAAATTGTCAAATTTTAACGAAACTCATTTTCTTCGATTTGCTTACCCTCTCACATTTACGAATTTACTTATCCCTTGTTTGAAATAGCATAGTACTTATAATCCCAAAATAGTCTCATTACCGAGCTTATGTCGATTAAATTACGACGAAACTTTAACTTACAAAAATGCGGGATGTAACATCTCATTTCCGAGATTTCATCAATTTATTTATGGCGTACTTTCACGTACAAAAAATATGGGGTGTAACAATATATATTTGAATGCATCGTTTCATGTGCGATGTCTTAAAGTTGAACCTTTGGGTGTCTAACTTTTAAATAAAAGATGCCCCTTTTATATATTTTAAACGCTATTGTCATGACCCAAAATTCTAACCTATCGTGATGGCGCCTATCTCAATACTAGGCAAGCCGACAACATCAATAACCCACGATTTCCTTTAAGTTTGAAAATATAATGTATAAACACAATCCAAAAGTCTTGTAAATACCGATACAAACACTCCCAAAACCTAGTCTCACTGAGTACATGAGCATCTAATATGAATACAAAGTTTGACAGATAAAACAATGTTTGAAAGTATAGAACAGTACAATAACTAAAAGAAGAGAGTCAAAGTCAGCGGACTCCAGGAAGCTACCTTGATTTTCTTCAACTAATAGTACTCTAAGATCTAACGGTCGCCATGTCCGAAAGCACCTGGATCTGCACACGAGGTGCAGAGTGTAGTATGAGTACAACAAACTCAATAAGTAACAAGACTAACTTCTTGCCTAAAATTCTTCGCAGGTACAATCCAGTATAAATAATGGTATAGAAATGTAGGCATGCTTTCAAGTTAAACTCATTACAAGTGAAATAGAGTAATACTGCATGATATGAGGAATACAACATCTCAGTGGAAAGACCTCATGTAATACTGGTCACAAATCATTCGGTCACTTGGTACTGTTTATGGTCAATCCAGACCAGGGATATTCCATCCCATATATATATACACATCGACTGACAATCAGTCACTCAGTACCATATAAGGCCAATCCAGCCCTGGGGTAATTTATCTCCAAATGTAAATGATACGGACAAGATCCATGTCCAGGAAAATTCATCACAATATAATTAAGTAAGGCAAATCCATGCTTTGGGAAGTCCATCCCGAATATATAATCATCTACGTTCACTAGGGGTGTGTACAGACTCCGGAGGGGCCTACTGCAGGCGGTCAGTCCTGATCCGTATAATAATAAAGTCTTTAAGGCATGCTGCAGGCGGGAAACCCCGATCCATATAATAGTAAAGCCTATAAGGTCTGTTGCAGGCGGGCAGCCCTGATCCATATAATAATAATATATATAAAGCTAATATGGCCTGCTGCGGCGCACAGCTCGATCCCATAAATATCCTCACAATGGATGAATATGACTGAGTGTGAAATGTATATTTTTAAAATAATTAATTTAACAGCAACACGACCCCATAGGTCCCAAAATATCGGCACGTAACCTAAACATGATCTTTAATAAGAGCCTTAGGTCAATTCCTCTAACACGTGAGAAATATTCATATAATAATATGATTCTTTAATTTTTACAACTTCACAGAATTTATTCAAGTCACCATTTCAATGGTGCACGTCCACACGGTCATCAACTATCGTATGCGTCACCTCCAAATAATTTATATAACACCAATTCGGGAATTCATACCCTCAGAACCAAGTTTAGAAGTGTTACTTACCTCAAACCGTATAATTTTCTTACTCCACTATGTCCTTGACCCGTGAATTGTTCTCCGAAAGCCTAGTATCTAGCCACAATTAATTCGATTCAGTCAATACAAATTATTGGAATTAATTCCCAAAGAAAATACTAATTTTCCAATAAAATCCGAAATTTAACTCCAAAAATCACGCCTCGGAACCAGACAAAATTTACAAAATCCGAAAGCCCATTCAACCACGAGTCTAACCATACCAATCTTACCAAAATCCGAGCTCAACTCGACCTCCAAATCCTCAAATCTTATTTTTAAATCCTAGGTTCAAATCCCCGATTTACACCTCAAAAACATGTAATCTAGCCGGATTATTCGATGATAATTCAATATTATGGAGTAGAAATGATCACAAGTGACTTACCTCAAGATTCCCAGTGATTTCTCGCTCAAAAATTGCCTCAACCCGTGTTTGGAATGTCCAAAAATGAGAAAATCACGGACCCATCTGTTTTTGTACACTGTCCAGAGGTTTCGCACCTGCGGAAATTTAACCGCTTCTG
Source organism: Nicotiana tomentosiformis (assembly GCF_000390325.3). Lineage (NCBI taxonomy): Eukaryota > Viridiplantae > Streptophyta > Magnoliopsida > Solanales > Solanaceae > Nicotiana > Nicotiana tomentosiformis. The sequence continues at coordinate 135,041,069 of NC_090813.1, forward strand.
TAGATTTTCCCCCGCTTCTACGCACATTATTGCTTCTGTGATCCCTCACGCGCAGGTGCGTGACCACACCTACGAGATGCCTTCTGCATCTGCGCTTCACAGTCACCAGCCCAACCTCCGCTTCTGCACATCCCACCTCGCATCTGCGAGCTCTTTTCTGTCCGCTTCTGCGGACCTTGCGCATCTGTGATGCCCATTGCGCTTCTACGTGCTCGCACCTGCGAGCCACATTTCGCAGGTGCGATTGCACCAGAAGACAGAAACTTCAGCAGTCTTCCAAATTCAAAAATTGATCTGTTAACCATCCGAAACTTACCCGAGACCCTCGGGACTTCAGCTAAATTCACCAACAAGTCCTAAAACGTCATACGAACTTAGTCGAGCCTTCAAATCACATCAAACAATGCTAAAACCATGAATCATACCCCAATCCAAGCCTAATGAACTTTGAAATTTCTAAATTCTAGAAATAACGCCGGAACCTATCAAATTATGTCCGATTGATCTCAAATTTTGCATAGACGTCATAAATGACATAACAGACCTATTCAAATTTCCAGAATCGGATTCCTACCCCGACATCAAAAAGTCAACCCCTCGGTCAAACTTCCCCAAAATTCAACTTTCGCCATTTCAAGCCTTATTCCACTACGAACCTCCAAATAATTTTTCGGACACGCTCCTAAGTCCAAAATTACCATACTGAGCTATTGGAATCATCAGAATCCAAATATGAGTTCGTTTACACATAAGTTAAAATTCGGTCAACTTTTCCAACTTAAGTTTTCAATTATGAGACTAAGTATCTCATTTCACTCCGAAATCTTTCCAGACCCGAACCAACTAACTTAGTAAGTCATAAAATAATTGTAAAGCATAACTCGAGCAGTAAATGGGGGAACGGGGTTAGAATACATAAAACGACCGGTCGGGTAGTTACATTCTCCCCCTCTTAAACAAACGTTCGTCCTCGAACCGGTTTAGAATCATACCTGGAGTCTCAAATAGGTGTGGATATTTGCTCTGCAACTCCCGCTCAATCTCCCAGGTAGCTTCTCCGACTGGCTGGCCTCTCCATTGTATCTTCACTGATGCTATATTCTTTGACCTTAGCTTTCAAACCTGTCGGTCTAAAATAGCCATCGGCTCCACATCATAAGTCAAATTACCGTCTAGGTGCACTGTACTGAAATCCAAAACATGAGACGGTTCCCCAACATACTTTCGGAGCATGGATACATGGAACACTGGATGAATACCTGATAGACTAGGTGGCAAAGCAAGTTCATAAGCCACCTCTCCAATCTTCTTAAGTATCTTAAAAGGCCTAAAATACCATGGACTCAACTTGCCATTCTTTCCGAACCTCAACACACCGTTCATGGGTGAAATCTTGAGAAGAACCTTCTCCCCAACCATGTAAGCAACATCACGAACCTTCTGGTCGGCATAACTCTTCTGTCTAGACTGCGCCGTGCGAAGCAGCTCCTGAATCAATTTAAACTTCTCCAAAGCATCCTGAACCAAGTCAGTACCTAATAGCCTAGCCTCACCTGGCTCAAACCAACCCACCGGAGACTGACACCATATCCCATATAAAGTCTCATACGGAGCCATCTGAATGCTCGATTAGTAGCTGTTATTGTAAGAAAACTCCGCGAGTGGAAGAAATTGATCCCAAGAACCCCCAAAATCAATGACACAAATGCGTAGCATATCCTCCAATATCTGAATAGTGCGCTCGGAATGTCCATCCATCTGAGGGTGATATGCTATACTCAACTGAACCTGTGTGCCCAATTCTCGCTGCACTGCTCTCCAAAACTGTGAGGTAAACTGCGTGCCCCAATCTAAAATGATGGACATTGGCATACCGTGTAGGCGAACAATCTCACGGATATAAATCTCAGCCAACCGCTCCGAAGAATAATAAGTTCCAACTGGAATAAAATGCGCAAATTTGGTCAACCGATCCACAATCACCCAAACAGCATCAAACTTCCTCAAGGTCCGTGGAAGCCCAACTACGAAATCCATGGTAATACGCTCCCATTTCCACTCCAGAATTTCAAGTCCCTGAAATAATCCTCCCGGTCTCTGATGTTCGTACTTTACCTGTTGACTATTTAAACACCGAGCTACAAACCCAACTATATCTTTATTCATTCGCCTCCACTAATAGTGCTGCCTCAAATCCTGATACATATTTGCGGCACCTGGATGAATGGAGTATCACGAACTGTGAGCTTCTTAGAGAATTAACTCACGCATCCCATCTACATTAGGCACACATAGTATGCCCTGCATCCGTAATACGCTGTAATCCCCAATAGTGACTTCCTTGGCATTATCGTGATCAACTGTGTCCTTAAGGACAAGCAAATGGGGGTTATCATACTGACGTTCTCTGATACGATCACAAAGAGAAGACTGAGAAACCACACAAGCCAAAACTCGGTTCGGCTCTGAAACATCTTATCTAACAAACTGGCAAGACAAGGCTTGAACATCCAAGGCTAAAGGCCTCTCAACTACCGGTAAGTATGCTAAGCTGCCAAAATTCTCCATCCTACGACTCAAGGCATCGGCCACCATATTGGCCTTTTCGGGATGATAGAGAATAGTGATGGCATAATCCTTAAGCAGCCCCAACCACCTCCGCTACCGCAAATTAAGATCCTTCTGTTTAAACATTTGTTGTAGACTCCGGTGATCGGTATAAACCTCACAATGGACACCGTACATATAATGCCGCCAAATTTTCAAGGCATAAACAATAGCTTCTAACTTAAGGTTATGGACCGGATAATTCTTCTCATGTACCTTTAACTGTCTGGACGCATAGGCAATCACCCGGTCGTCTTGAATCAGCACTGTGCCGAGACTAATATGTAATGCATCACAATACACAGTATGAGACTTTGAACCTGTAGGCAACACCAATATTGGGGCTGTAGTCAAAGCTGTCTTGAGCTTCTGAAAGCTCTCTTCACACTCATCCGACCACCTGAACGGAGCACCCTTCTGGGTCAATTTAGTCAGAGGCGATACAATAGACGAGAAACACTCCACAAAGCAACGATAGTAACCAGCCAAGCCGAGAAAACACTGAATCTCAGTAGCTGAAGATGGCCTAGGCCAACTCTGAACTGCTCTATTTTCTTCGGATCCACCTTAATCCCTTCACTGGACACTATATGTCCCACGAATGCCACCGAACTAAGCCAGAACTCACACTTAGAGAATTTGGCATAAAGTCTCTCATCTCTCAGCCTCTATAATACAATACCCAAGTATTGTGCATGCTCTTCCTGGCTACGTGAGTACACCCGGATATCATCAATAAATACTACAACAAATAAATTAAGATATGGCTGGAATACACTATTCATCAAGTGCATAAATGTTGTTGGGGCGTTGGTGACACCCTGGTGCACCCCAAGGTGACACCCTAGGCCTAATAAACCCCTTATCAAGAAGTTCTTGAAGTTGTTCTTTCAATTCTTTTAACTCAGTTGGTTCCACATGATACGGAGGAATAGAAATGGGCTGAGTGCCCGGCACCAAGTCAATACCGAAATCAATATCCCTGTCGGGTGGCATACCCGGCAGGTCTGCAGGAAATACATCCGGAAAGTCTCACACGACCAGTACTGAATCAATAGTAGGAGTGTCTACATCAACATCTCTCACAAAGGTCAAATATGAAAACACCCCTTCCCAACCATACGATGGGCTTTCAAATAAGAAATTACCATGCTGGGAACATAATCTAGAGAACTTCTCCATTCGACCTTCGGCAACCCCGGCTTCCCCAACGTCACAGTTTTTACGTGACAGTCCAGAATAGCATGACATAGAGAAAACCAATACATACCCAGAATTACATTGAAATCAACCATATTGAGAAAGAAAAGATCAACTCTAGTCTCCAGTCCCCCAATAGTTACCACACACGACTGGTACACATGGTCCACAATAATAGTATCGCTCACCGGCGTAGATAAACAAACAGGTGAAACTAAGGACTCGCGGGGCATATCGAGATAATGAACAAAATATGATGAAACATACGAATATGTGGAACCATGGTCAAATAATATAGAAGCCTCCATGTGGCACACTAAGATAATACTTGTGATCACTGCATCCAAAGCAACAGCATCCGGTCTAGCAGGAAAAGCATAGAATCGGGCCTGACCGCCACCTGATCGGTCTCCCCCTCTTGGGCAACCCCTAGCTGGCTGGGTGGGTGGTGGAGAAATTGGTGCAGAAGTAGTAGCCTGACTCCTCTGCTGAACTGGACCTCGAGTAAGACGGGGACAATATTTCCTCACATGACCGAGCTCTCCACACTCATAGCACTCCCTCTCGAAGAATGGTGGGGAGTTCTAAGGCGAACCTCGAGAACCAGAATAACTACTAGAAGAACCAGGTAGAGATGATCCCTGAACTGAAGGAGCACGGAGCGTACTCTGGGTTGGAAGTGCACTGAGAGATGACTGACCCTGATGAGAACTGTATGAACCATGGCTAGATGATGCACCACGGTGAACTAGACGACCCGTCTGAGCGTGTCTGTAAGGACGAACCCTGCTGTGGTAGGACTGCCCTCCAGAAGGTACCCCCACCAGAACCGCCCGAACCTTGAGGCCTCTTGGCCTCCCTCTCACCACGCTCCTGGCTACAAATAACCTCGATCTGCAGAGCAATGACAACCACCTCCTCAAAAGTGGCACCAGATACCCTCTCCCTAGTCATAAGTAACCGCGGCTGATATATGAGGCCATCAATGAACCTCCTAATCCTCTCCCTATCAGTGGAAACCAAACAAACTGCGTGACAGGCCAACTCAGAAAATCACATCTCGTACTGTGTCACAGACATGCCATCCTGACGTAACTTCTCAAACTGCCTGCGCAACTCCTCTCTGGGAGACTGCAGCACAAACTTCTCCAAAAAGAGAATGGAGAACTCCTACAATGTAAGTGGTGTTGCACCGACAGGTCTGCGCCTCTCATAAAGCCTCCCACCATCTGAAGGCAGTCCTAGAAAACTGAGAAGTAGTGAACGATACCCCACTGGTCTCCAGAATTCTCGCTATCTGAAGCATCCACTGACACTTATCCAGAAAATCCTGAGCATCCTCTGACTCAACACCGCTAAATGATGGAGGTCGAAGCCTCCCAAATTTCTCAAGTCTCCTCTGCTCATCATCTCCCATAACGGGGACTACCGGGGCTTGAGCAGCTACAGCCAGCTGGGCAGGTATTTCCCCCGGTATCTGAAGTCCCTGCACTACCTGATCTGGAGTACGGGAAACGGGGGTATGATTACCTCCCCCGGCCTGGGAAGTAGCAGGTGCGGCCTGAGCCGAAACCACAGGAGCAAGGCCATTGAAAACTGTCAATATCTAGGCCAGAGCTTCCTGAAGGCCTGGAATCACAATAGGCACAGCTGGTGCCTGAGTTGGTCCTGTCGGCTCAGCTATATCCGGAATCTACTCCTGAGCTGGAGCAACTGGTGGTGCTACAGGTGCTGCTCCAACTGTTGTACGAGCTGCACCTCGACCTCTACCTCGACCTCTACCTCGACCCCGGCCTCTACCTCGGCCTCGGCCCCGGCCTCCCGCGGCCCTAACTAGTGGCACTGGTGGCTGACCATCCAATCCGGTAGTACGTTTCCTCACCATATGTGAGAGAATAGAATAACAAAAATTTAGTTTCCAGAATAAATAATTTCGCACAATAGAATGCAAGAAGGTGAAATTTCCAAAGGGTTCGGCAATCTCTCGAAGATAAGTACAGACGTCTCTGCACTAATCTCCAAGACTCTACTAAACCTGCTCATGACTCGTGAGACCTATGTAACCTAGGCTCAGATGCCAACTTGTCATGACCTAAAAGCCTAACCTGTTGTGATGGTGCCTATCTCAATACTAGGCAATCCTACACCATCAATAACCCACTATTTCCTTTAAGTTTGAAAATATAATGTTTAAACACAATCCAAAAATTTTGCATCTAATATGTCACTGAGTACATGAGCATCTAATATGAATATAAAGTCTGACTGATAAAACACTATCTGAATGTATAGAACAGTACAATAACTGAAAGAAGAGAGTCAAGGTCAGCGGACTCCAGGCAGCTACCTTGATTGTTTCCAACTGATAGCACTCTGAGATCTAATGGTCGCCGTGTCCGAAAGCAACTCAATAAGTAACAAGACTAACCTCTGGCCTGTTTATGGCCAATCTGGCTCAGCGATATTCCATCCCGTATATATATACACATCGACTGACAGTCAGTCACTCAGTACCGTATAAGGCCAATCCAGCCCTGGGTAATTTATCCCCAAATGTAAATGATACGGACAAGATCCATGTCCAGAAAAATTTATCACAATATAATTAAGTAAGGCAAGTCCATGCCCTGGGAAGTCCATCCCGAATATATAATCATCTACGCTCACAGGGGGTGTGTACAGACTCCGGAGGGGCTCCTTCAGCCCAAGCGTGATATAAAGCCGATATGGCCTACTGCAGGCGGGCAGTCCCGATCCGTATAATAATAAAGTCTATAAGGCATGCTGCAGGCGGGCAACCCTGACCCATATAATAGTAAAGCCTATAGGGTCTGCTGCAGGCGGGCAGCCCTGATCCATATAATAATAATATATATAAAGCCAATATGGCATGCTACGACGCGCAACTCGATCCCATAAATATTCTTACAATGGATGAATATGACTGAGTGTGAAATGTACATTTTGGAAATAATTAATTTAACAGCAACACGACCCCATAGGTCCCAAAATATCGGCACATAACCTAAACATGATCTTTAATAAGAGCCTTAGGTCAATTCCTCTAACACGTGAGAAATATTCAGATAAAAATATGATTCTTTAATTTTTACAACTTCACAGAATTTATTCAAGTCACCATTTCAATGGTGCACGTCCACACGCTCGTCAACTATCGTGTGTGTCACCTCCAAACAATTTATATAACACTAATTCGGGGATTCATACCCTCAGAACCAAGTTTAGAAGTATTACTTACGTCAAACCGTGTAATTTCCTTACTCCGTTATGCCCTTGCCTGAATTGTTCTCCGAAAGCCTTATATCTAGCCACAATTAATTTGATTCAGTCAATATAACTTATTGGAATTTATTCCATAAAAAAATACTAATTTTCCAATAAAATCCGAAATATAACTCTAAAAATTGCCAGAAAACATAATCCTAAAGCCCATTCAACCATGAGTCTAACCATACCAAATTTACAAAAATCCGACCTCAACTCGACCTCCAAATCCTTAAATCTTATTTTCAAATCCCTAATTTATACCTCAAAAATATGTAATCTAGCCGGATTATTCAATGATAATTCAATATTATGGAGTAGAAATGATTACAAGTGACTTACCTCAAGATTCCCCGTGATTTCTTGCTCAAACCTCGCCTCAACCCGTGTTTGGAATGTCCAAAAATGATAAAATCACGGACCCCTCTGTTTTTGTACACTGTCGAGAGGTTCCGCACCTGCTGAATTTTAACCGCTTCTGTGCAACCGCTTATGCGGATTTTCCCCCGCTTCTGCGCACATTATCGCTTCTGCAATCCCTCACATGCAGGTGCGTGATCGCACCTGCGAGATGCCTTTCGCATCTGCGCTCCACAGTCACCAGCCCAGCCCCCGCTTCTGCACATCCCAGCTCGCACTTGCGAGATCGCTTGTGCGAGTTTTCTGTCTGCTTCTACGGACCTTGCGCACCTGCGATGCCCATTGCGTTTCTGCATGCTCGCACCTGCGAGCCAAGTTCCGCAGGTGCGATTGCACCAAAAGGCAGAAACCTCACCAGTCTTCCAAATTCAAAAATCGATTTGTTAACCATCCGAAACTCACCCGAGACCCTCGGAACTTCAACTAAATTTACCAACAAGTCCTAAAACGTCATACGAACTTAGTCGAGCCTTCAAATCACATCAAACAATGCTAAAACAACGAATCATACCCCAATTCAAGCCTAATGAACTTTGAAATTTCCAAATTCTACAAACTACGCCGAAACCTATCAAATTATGTCCAATTAATCTCAAATTTTGAATACAATTCATAAATGACATAACTGACCTATTTAAATTACTAGAATCGGATTTCAACTCCGATATCAAAAAGTCAACCCCCCGATCAAACTTTTCAAAAATTCAACTTTTGCTATTTCAAGCCTAATTCTACTACGGGCCTCCAAATAATTTTTTGGACACACTCCTAATTCCAAAATCACCATACGGAGATATTGGAATCATCATAATTCAAATCCGAGATCGTTTACATATCAGTCAAAATCCGATCAACTTTTTCAACTTAAGTTTTCAATTATGAGATTAAGTGTGTCATTTCACTCCGAAATCCTTCGGGACTCGAACCAGCTAACACGGTAAGTCATAAAATAACTGTAAAGTATAACTCGAGCAGTAAATGGGGGAACAGGGTTATAATACTCAAAACGACCGACGAGTCGTTACATCTATGAAGAGGACGTCTCCTTTTCACTCAGGCGTAAAATAGGATCGATTGATCCGAGTAGACTTTTGGTTCGGGGAAGTATTAATCCTAGTAGGATTTACGTGAGTATTGATCCCGGTAAGACATTGAGTCTGAGGGAATATTGATCCTAAATAAATGTATATCTTAGTAGATTTGTCCCGAAGAGATATTTAAGCTGATCGGATGCTGAATCCAAATTGGAGTATATGAACATACTTCCAAGTAGAGAGGGACACATGTCCGGAATAATATTTGATATTTTCATTAATATATATAGGATAATCGATCTAAGTCATAATACAATTAGCCGTTAAGAAAGGCTTATACATTTAACTTGAATGGTCGTTGTTGGACCGAATATAAGTCACGTGTTTGTTCAAAGTAAACTTTATTCTGTTATCTTGACTTGGATACAAACTCATTTTTTATCGTGGGATTCTTGATTCTGACATAGAGTTCTCGATCCTTTTTGTGTATGTGTATGTGTAGTATATGTATTTTTAAAGAACAAATTCAACACTATTTGAAGTGTTTATGCTTGATATGAGCAAGACAACTAACTGAGTTGAGAGAGTTGAGAGGTGGTAAATAATATCGGACTACTCTTAGGAATTCTATCTCCCAAGGCAATCGATTGTTTGTATCACTTCTTATAATGTTTGGTCAAATTGACTAATCTTCAAGTATAAGTAATCTCGCTAGTGTTCGAGTTTTGAGGTATGAGAACTCAAATACTGGAATCATAATTTGCCAGTCCCCAGTTTAATAGTCTCCAGTAGGATAGCTAGTTTCGATGTTGATGGACTTTCAAATGGTCCAATTCCAACATAGGGATGATACCAGAGCTCTTTTTATCAATTATTTTTTACTCTGGCCGGGAACTATGGAGGTTCTAAAATGTTGTCGAGGATCATGCCATATATTTATTTGAGTTAGTCATATAGGATTTGATGAATTCTCTTTTTAAAGCCTTATTACCGGAGTAATTTTTACTGCTCTCTTTATAAATTTCTCGCATCATATATTTTGGTTGTCTGGGTCCTTGTGGCATTTTAGCTTTGGAACCCTTGAATATTCTCAAATATAATTCTCCTTCAACAAGACAGTACGAGATGAGACGCACTCAGAGTTATCGAAATACGTGTTTGTCTTTAGGAAAGTCTCATTCTGCAAGTAATTAATGAATTTATTATGCCAATTCCAAATTAAATTAGTCGAGCTTACCTCATTTTTATTCTAATTGATGATAGATTGGGGATCGCCCGAATAAATAATGACCCGATCCCGAGACTGTTTGACCCGAAAATGATATTTCTCAACAAGAGCCCGAAGTTATTTCCGGAGTCATTCATATCAAGAGTAGATTCGAGACTAGCACATCTGGCTCGATTTTCTCGGGCTGCATAGATTTCTTTGATTTGATCAATCGTTACAACATTTTTGCTCTGAGTCGCCAAGCTAATTCGTGCCTTGTAACATATGCTTCATAAGCGATTTCATTATTATTAATAATACAACTTCTATGAATTGTCTAACTAATTTCCCCATAGGTGCATTAAGCATTGTCCCTAATTTGAGACTTTTAATACTTGTGGACCTAATTGTGTAGAAGGTCCATATCCGATAATTATCCCAGAAGCAACATGTACTTCTTTTTCAGCTTCTGGTAATATGTTCGAGCTAAGATTAACCATAAAATCTACTAAAATTGTGAATTTATAGTCGTACATGGCTGATAAATAGAATCATATTCACTAAGTTCGACTATACATTTAGCTAGCCTTCCTAATAGTTCGTGTTTATGCAAAATATTGCGTAATAAAAATATAGTGACTATGAAAATTAGATGAGTAGTTATGTAGTTTCCGTTTCTAAAAGCATTTTATAATAGATATGAGATTGTGTACCTTTATCTGCTTGAATTAAGATTGCATTTACTGAGACATCCGAGACAATGTGGTATACTAGCAAAAATCTTTCTCCTCGGAATTTTGAAAGTAATGATGGGTTGATATTTGCTAGCGAGTCCGGATGATTCGACTTTTCGAACTAAACCGACCTTTCGAAATTTTGTAACTTTACCTTTTATTATTTGACTCCAGTTTCTTATTTTTCATGATCGGATTATACCGCGGGGTCAATATTGAGCGTATAAACCATTACTTCTGGTGGTATACCTGTTATGTTAGCATAGGGGCAAGCAAAGAAATTTGTGTTAGTACGTAAAAGTGTAATCAACTTACCTTTAAATTCGGTGTCGAGTCTCGACCAATGTAAACCTTCTTATTTGGGATGTCAATGATAGTTTCTAGTTTTTCAGTATTTGACCTCGTAGCTTCTGATTCTTTCGATTCTATGATTGTTTCTGAAAATATTTATCTAATTGTCCATGGCTATTAATGAACCTTCTTCCTCGTATTCTTTAATTATCCATCCCGCACCTATCTTTTATTTTCTAGTTGTCAGGTGCGGTATCTTTGTGAGCAATCTCGTGGGTATTTTGCCCATACTTTTCCTAGCCTTCATTCTTCTCCTGTGAAATTTTACAATTTAGCAAGGTGATTCCTTACTTGCTCGAAGAAAATCTCGTATCTCTTTGCTCGAACCTTTTTTTTTTGGATTTCTACGTGTAGATCCGAATCACCCAAGAACCACTCCGTTTGGTCTTTTAACCTAGTTTTGACTTTCAATTGAACCTCTGTGCCTTCATCTATTTGAAGCTCAGTGCTGTAACAATTTTGCATATCATTCTCGCGATATAGTTGGATATTCCTGGAGGTATTCTATCCGCTCGTTCTGTTCCTTGATCTGCTTCTGTAAAGTTAGAACTAAAATTTTGCAAATTAAAATTACCTGATGTATCTGAACCTCATGTTTTGGTACTGTTTGGCGCAGATTCTTTTTAATCAGTTCCGATACTAATAGTTGCGGTACCAATATACCGATGTACATTCTCTATTTTATCTGCTTGTTACTTACTTATCATTATCATGGCTATTATTCCCTTTTTGTTTTTCATGGTAAATCCATCTCCAGCTTGGTTGTCCTCAACTGTGTTGATTGACAAATTTCGGCCATGATGAAGGTTTAAACAGAAAACAAGCGAATATTAACAAAAATTATTAGTATCTTTGGATGAATAGCAAATTTGCTTGAGTTCCCGGGAACGAAACCAAACATGCTCATCATCCTATGAAGGATCATTCAATAAGAATTATCTCTTCTCTACTTTATTTTTATATTATCTGCCATTGAGTTTATTTTTCACTTCTCTATCACGTTGTATTAACAAAATTTTATATCTTTCGGACCGAATCGATTGCTTGTAGTCCGTCATTGAAAATTATTTTTTGGGTTAAACAGCAGGGATGTTAACTTCTCTATATTATCGAACAAAGACATTGAATAGTTCACATCTATCCTTTTTGGATCCTTTCCCCAGTTTTGAGCGGTTTTACTGCAAGCATTCATGGTTGAAGTCCTACAACTCTAATAGTTGCACTTTTTAGCTTGATATCTCTGCTGAAGGTTCAAAAAATGATTGAGCTTCTCATATTTCTCCATCTGAATCTTTTGTTTCAATAGGAAGGAAATGTTCTAGAAAGAAGAGGAAATTTTCATCGTCTTAATTGAAAATTAAATTGATGAGAATGAATAAAGGAAATAATGAGACTACCATTTAAAATGTTTGCAAAAATTAGAAGTAGTTGGATGAAAGAACCATCAAATAGTGCAATTGTTAGTTACTCCGTGAAGATGATATCTTTAGGAAAGCATGGATGAAATGACAGAGGTCGACTAACTAATGGGTTAAGGCCATTTGAAATATTGAGAATATTTTCTTTTTGGTTTTGCTAATTAGCTAGAATATATATGTCACGACCCAAAATCCTAACATGTCGTGATGGCACCTATCTCGATACTAGGCAAACTGAAAACCTCAATAAACTATATTTTCTTTTAAGTTTAAAAATATAATATTTAAATTCAATACAAAAATCTCATTAATATCGACATAAAACACTCCCAAAACCCGATGTCACTGAGTGCATAAGTATTTAAATGATAACAAAGTCTGGCTGATAAAAACACTGTTTGAAAATGTAGAACTCTACAACAAGTGAAAAGAAGAGAGTCAAGGTCTGTGGACGTCAAGCATCTATCTCGATAGTCTCCAACAGATAAAGCTCCGAAAAACTAGCAACCGCCGTGTTTGAAGGTACCTAGATCTGTACACGAGGTACAAGGTGTATTATGAGTACAACCAACTCAGCAAGTAACAATACTAAATAAAGAGCTGAAGATAGTGACGAGTTTCACGACTAAGTCCAATTACAGTAATTTCCAACATAAGAAGATAGGCATGGTTTCATGTTCAATATTTAAAACTCAACAGTAGTTTCATATCAAGTTCGACTGAAAAAGAAGATAATATCTTTCATAAATTTCCAAAACAGTGATATATGACAGCTGAAGTGTAACAATAATAAAATTAATGCATCCTCTCAGAGCAACAGTCACTTAGTCCTCCCATTCACTCCAACCTCACAATCACTCTTTCCTCACAGTCACACATTCCTCACAATCACTCAACACTCTACACTCGGCACTCCGCACTCCACACTTGCACTCAGTAGGTACCTGTGCTCACTAGGGGTGTGTACAGACTCCGGAGGGGCTCATTCAGCCCAAGCGCTATAACAAGTCAATCATGGCATAAATAAATAAAACATGCTGCGGCGTGCAGCCCGATCCCATAAATATCCTCATAATCAGGCCCTCGGCCTCACTCAGTCATCAACCTCTCCAGTCTCTCGGGCTCAAGATGTCATGAAAATCAGCCCAAAAATGATAATACGATGTATCAATAAATAGCAACAGAGACTGAGAAATGATATGAAATGAATTAACATGACTGAGTGTAACATTACAATTTGAACATATAATTCAACCGCAGAAATGACCCAGTGGGTACCAATAATAAGAACATATACCTAAGCATGATTTTTAATATGAGTCTCAGCTCAATTTCTCTAACACGTGAAAAATATATGGATATCAACAGATTATTCGACTACACAGTTCTATGGAATTGACCAAGTCACAATTCCTACGGTGCACGCCCACACACCCATCACCTAGCATGTGCGTCACCTCAAAACCAATCACATATCACAAAATCCGGGGTTTCATACCCTCAGAATCAAATTTAGAACTGTTACTTATCTCAATCCGAGCAAATCTCTAATCCAACACACCCTTGCCTCGCGAAACGGCCTCCGAATGCCCCGAATCTAGCCATAAACAATTCAATTCAGTCAAAATAAATTATATAAATTAATTCCATATGAAAATACTTATTTTCCAACAAAACCCGAAATTGCACTCAAAAATTGCTCGTGGGGATCATGTATCGGAACTTGACAAAAATTACAAACTATGAACGCCCATCCAACCACGAGTTCCGCCATACAAATTTCATCAAATTCCGACATCAACTCAACCCTCAAATCTTCAATTACAATCTTTGAAGATTTCTACCATTTTCAACCCAATCTTTACCCATTTGAACTCAACAATCTTTCCACAAACCTTATTGGTACATGTATGTATAAATAATACTCTCATGCCCAAGAATCATACTCTGAATCCCTCATCTTTTACCTCAAACTCGAAATTGTAGAATTGGGGGAAGAAATTCTTACCTCTATGAAGCCCTAGCAAGATCCTTGTGAAATCTTCCAACCTTGAACAAGAATTGATGGACAAATGACTAGGTCTTCTCTTTCTCTCTCTAAGATACTCTCACCTCTCTAAAAATATCAGATTTTTGCTCCAAAAGAGTCCCTTTGCCTCAATATATCGAAATAGGGTCGGGTCAAAATTAGAAAAATTAAAGCCCCGACGCAAATTTGTGGTCGCATATGCGACCGCATAATATGTTTGCAGTCCGCAAATCGATTGCATAACTGAAGCTCCAAAACGGGGGTCGCTTGGTTGGGTCTCCGGTGATTATGCGGCCCGCAGACCTATTTTGTGGTCGCATAATGCAGTCTGCGGTCGCATAATGTACCGCAGAATTCCTCCAATCTCCCCACTTAGGATCATTCATCCTCGAATGAGGATCAAAATCTGTCATTAGCATTCAATGTGACCCAACTGTTAATTCACACACACCAGTAGCTTAAAAATTTGGCTAACTCCCTAAATTTCCAAAAATTTTGCGAGAGTCGCCCCTGTAACTGGGCCTATTCACCTGTCAGAGAATCTCAGAAACCAATCCTAACAACATATACATAATCCGATGATGCAATATAACATAAGAACAACACCAATCGTGGCATCAGAAGCAATATAGTACCATAAAGGGAATACCCTAAACATCAGCTGTACAAATGATGCATAATTCATAGAAGGTAACTATTAGAATGTCATAGAACATAAATTTATAAATACGTGGCTATTCAAACAAATAAGGATACTTTTTATTCATTTCTTCCTCGGCCTCCCAAGTAGCCTCTTCAACCTGTTGGTTTCGCCATAGCACTTTCACGGAGGCAATTTCTTTATTTCTCAACTTTTGGACTTGCCGATCAATAATAGAAACTGGAATCTCTTCATAAGTCAATTTCTCATTAACCTCAATAGTTTCGACCGGAACAAAATGAGTGTCGGGTCTCCAACTACTTTCTTCAGCATAGACACATAAAACATCGGGTGCACTAATGACATCTCTGGTGGTAGCTCAAGCTTGTACGCTACCTCACCGATTCTCTGAATGATTTTGTACGGTCCGACATAGCTTGGACTCAATTTCCCTTTCTTATCAAATAGAATTACACCCTTCATGGGAGAAACCTTCAAGAATACCCAATCATCTTCTTTGAACTCTAAATCCCTAAGACGAACATCCAAATAGTACTTCTGACAACTCTGAGCAGTCTTCAATCGCTCCATAATGATCTTAACTTTTTCTATCGCCTGATACACGAGGTCTGGCCCTATCAACTCTGCTTCCCCAATCTCGAACCACCCAATGGGAGATCTATATCTCCTACCATATAAAGCCTCAAACGGTGCCATCAGAATAATTGCATGATAACTATTGTTGTAGGCAAATTCTATGAGTGGAAAATGATCATCCCAGCTACCTTTGAAGTCTATAACACAAGCGCGCAACATATCCTCAAGCATTTGAATAGTTCGCTCTGCCTGCCCGTCAGTCTACGGGTGAAAGGGTGTACTAAGATTCACCTGAGTACCCAAACCTTGCTGAAATTTCTTCCAAAATTTAGCAGTGAATTGTGCTTCCCGATTAGAAATAATGGAAACTGGAGTGCCATGCAACCTGACTATTCTTTTATTATACAACTGAGCATACTATTCCGCTGTATCGGTAGCCTTAACCGACAAAACGTGTGCTGATTTTGTGAGTCGATCTACAATCACCCAAATCGAGTCAAACTTACGAGGAGTGCAAGGTAATCCTACCACAAAGTCCATATTAATCATTTCCCACTTCCACATTGGAATTTCTATGTTCTGTGCCAATCCACCGGGCCTTTGGTGTTCAGCCTTCACTTACTAAAAATTTAAACACTGAGCTACAAACCCAACTACATCTTTCTTCATTCGCCTCCACCAATAGCGCTACCTCAAATACTGATACATCTTCGTGGCACCTAGATGAATGGAGTACCACGAACTGTGACCTCCTGGAGAATCAACTCACGCAACTCATCTACATTAGGTACACATAGCCTGCCTTCTGTTCGTAATACACCATCATCCCTAATAGTGACTTCCTTGGCATCACTGTGCTGAACCGTGTCCTTAAGGACAAGCAGATGGGGGTTATCGTATTGACGTTCTCTGATACGATCATAAAGAGAAGACTGAGAAAGCTCACTATCCAAAACTCGGCTCAGCTCAGTAATATCCAATCTGACAAACTAGTTGGCCAAGGCCTGAACATCCAAGGCTAAAGGCCTCTCTGCTACCGGCAAGTATGCTAAGCTACCCAAACTCTTCGCCTTACGACTCAAGGCATCGACCACCACATTGGCCTTTCCGGGATGATAGAGAATGGTGATATCATAATCCTTTAGCAACTCCAACCACCTCTGTTGCCGCAGATTAAGATCCTTCTGTTTAAAAAGATGTTGTAGACTCCATTGATCGGTATAAACCTCACAATTGACACCGTACAAATAATGTCACCAAATCTTCAAGGCATGAATAATAGCTGCTAACTCAAGGTCGTGGATCGGATAATTATTCTTGTAACTATCTGGATGCATAGGCAATCACCCTACCTTCTTGTATTAGCACTGCACCAAGATCAATACGCGATGCATCACAATACACAGTATAAGACTCTGAACCTGTAGGCAACACCAATACTGGGGCTGTAGTCAAAGTTGTCTGGAGCTTCTGGAAGCTCTCTTCACACTCATCCGACCACCTGAACGGAGCACCTTTCTGGGTCAATTTAGTTATAGGCGCCGCAATAGACGAGAAACCCTCTACGAAGCGATGATAATAATCGGCCAAGTCGAGAAAACTTCGAATCTCAGTAGCTGAAGATGGCCTGGGCCAACTCTGAATAGCCTCTATCTTTTTCGGATCCACCTTAATTCCTTCCCTAGACACTATGTGTCCCAAGAATGCCACTGAACTAAGCAAGAACTCACACTTAGAGAATTTGACATACAATCTCTTCTCTCCCAGCCTCTATAATACAATACCCAAGTGTTGTGCATGCTCCTCTTGGCTACGTGAGTACACCAGGATATCATCAATAAATACTACGACAAATGAATCAAGATATGGCTGGAATACACTATTCATGAAGTGCATAAATGCTCCTAGGGTGTTGGTCAGCCCAAAAGACATCACAAGAAATTCATAGTGACCGTAACGGGTCCTGAATGCCATCGTTAGAATATCTGAATCCCGAATTTTCAATTGGTGATACCCAGACCTCAAATCAATTTTGGAGAACACCCTCGCCCCCTGAAGCTGGTCAAATAAATCATCGATGCGCGACAAATGATACTTGTTTTTAATTGTAACTATGTCCAGCTGCCTGTAATCAATCGACATCCACATAGTACCATCTTTCTTTTTCACAAACAGAACCGGCGCACCACAAGGTGACACACTAGGCCTAATAAAACCCTTATCAAGAAGTTCCTAAAGTTGCTCTTTTAATTCTTTCAATTTCGCTGGTGCCATACGATACGGAGGAATAGTAATGGGCTGAGTGTACGGCACCAAGTCAATACCGATATCAATATCCCTGTCGGGTGGCATACCCGGTGGGTCTGTAGGAAATACATCCGGAAAGTCTCGCACTACCGGTACTGAATCAATGGAAGGAGTATCTGCATCAACATCTCTCACAAAGGCCAAATATGACAAACACCCCTTCCCAACCATAAGTTGGGCCTTCAAATAAGAAATTACCCTACTAGGAACATAATCTAGAGAACTTCTCCATTCGACCTTCTGCAAACCCGGCATTGCTAACGTCACGGTTTTTGCATGACAGTCCAGAATAGTATGACATGGAGACAACCAATCCATACCCAAGATTACATCGAAATCAACCATACTAACCATACCACACGTGGCCGATACACACGGTCAACAATAATAGTATCGCCCACCGGCGTAGATACACGAACATGTAAAACTAAGGACTCACGAGGCATATCCAGATAATGAGTAAAGTATGATGATACATACAAATAGGTAGAACCAGGGTCAAATAATATAGAAGCCTCCCTATGGCACACTGACATAATACCTGTGATCACTGCATCTGAGGCAACGGCATCTGGCCTGGCAGGAAAAGCATAGAATCGGGCCTGACTGCCACCTGATCGGCCTCCCTCTCTTGGGCAACCCCTAGTTGTCTGACCCCCACCCCGAGCTGGCTGGGTGGATGGCGAAGTAACTAGTGCTGAAGTCGTAGTCTGATTCCTCTGCTGCACTATACCTCCCAGGCGACGAGGACACTACCTCCACATATGCCCAAACTCCCCATACTAAAAGCAACTCCCTGGTACTGTGATGGTAAGGACTGAATCGGGCCCCAAGAACTTGAATAACCGCTAGAAACACTCGGTGCAAATGAACCCTAAACTGAAAGAGCACCGAACGAACTCTGGGCTGGAAGGGAACTAAGAGATGACTGACCCTGATGAGAACTGTATGAACCATGGCTGGATGATGCACCACGGTGAACTAGACGACCCGCCTGAGCGTGTCCGTAAGGACGACCCCTGTCGTGGTAAAGCTGACCCCCTGAAGGAACACCGCTGAAACCACTTGATCCATGAGGCCTCTTGGCCTCCCTATCTTTTCGCTCCTGTCTATGAACCGTCTCTATCTGTCGAGCAATGTCAACTACCTCATCAAAAGTAGCACAAGGCACCCTCTCCCGAGTGATAAGTAACTGCATCTAATATATGAGGCCATCAATGAACCTTCTAATCCTCTCCCTATCAGTGGGAAACACCAAACTACATGACGAGCCAACTCAATAAACTTCATCTCGTACTAGGTCACAGACATACCATCCTGCCGAAGCTTCTCAAACTGTCTGCGTAACTCCTCCCTATGAGACTGTGGCATGAACTTATCCAAAAATAGAATAGAGAACTCCTTCCATGTAAGTGGTACTGCACCGACCGGCCTGTGCCTCTCATAAGCTTCCCACCATCTGAAGGCAGCCCCAGAAAATTGAAAAGTAGTGAACGAGACCCCACTGGTCTCCAGAATACCCGCTGTCTGAAGCATCTGCTGGTACTTATCCGAAAAACCCTGAGCATCCTCTGACTCAGCACCTCTAAATGATGGAGGTCGAAGCCTCCCAAATCTCTGAAGTCTCCTCTGCTCATCATCTGCCATAACTGGGACTACCGGGGCCTGAGTAGCTGTAACCGGCTAGGTTGGTAGTGCCCCAGGTATCTGAAGTCCCTGCACTACCTGCCCTGGAGTATGGGAAACAGGGGTATGAGTACCTCCCCCGGCCTGAGATGTGGCTGGTGTGGCCTGAGCCGAAACCACCTGAGCAAGTCCAGTACAAACTATCAATATCTGAGCCAAAGCCTCATGTAGGCCTGGAATCTCAATGGGCATAGCTAGTGCCTGAGCTGGTCCCGCCGGCTCAACTACATCTAGAATCTTCTCCTGCGCTGGAGCAACTGGTGGTGCTACAGGTGCTGCTCCAACTGTTGTACGAACGACACCTCAACCTCTACCTCAGCCCCGACCTCTACCATAGCCCCGGCCTCTCGCGGCCCTAACTGGTGGCACTGGTGGCTGACCGTCTGATCCGGTAGTATCTGTTCTCACCATCTGTGAGAGAACAAAATAACAGAATTTTAGTTTCTGGAATCAACAGGTTCGCACGGCCGAATACAAGAAAGCAAAATTTTCCTAAGGGTTCGGCAGCCTCTCAAAGAAAAGTACAGACGTCTCTATACCGATTCGCAAGACTCTACTAAACCTGCTCATGACTCGTGAGACCTATGTAACCTAGGTTCTAATACGAACTTGTCACGATCCAAAATCCTAACCTATCGTGATGGAGCCTATCTCGATACTAGACAAGACGACAACCTCAATAAACCATAATTTCTTTTAAGTTTCAAAATATAATATTTAAAGTCAATACAAAAATCTCATTAATCTCGACATAAAACACTCCCAAAACCCGGTGTCACTGAGTGCATTAGCATGTAAATGATAAAAAAGTCTGACTGATAAAAATACTGTCTGAAAATGTAGAACAGTACAACAACTGAAAAGAAGAGAGTCAAGGTCTGCGGACGTCAAGCAGCTACCTCGATAGTCTCCAACAGATAAAGCTCCGAAAAACTAGCAATGGTCGTGCCCGAAGGTACCTGGATCTGCACACGAGTTGCAGGGTGTAGTATGAGTACAACCAACTCAGCAAGCAATAATACTAAATAAAGAGCTAAAGATAGTGATGAGCTTCACGGCTAAGTCCAATTACAGTAATTTCCAACATATGAAGATATGCATGCTTTCATGTTCAACATTTAAAACTCAATAGTAGTTTCATATCAAGTTCGACTGAAAAAGAAGATAATATCTTTTAGAAATTTCCAAAATAGTGATATATGACAACTGAAGTGCAACAATAATGAAATCAATGCATCCTCTAAGAGCAACAGTCACTCAGTCCTCCCATTCACTCCGACCTCACAATCATGCTTTCCTCACAGTCACACATTCCTCTTAATCACTCAGCACTCTGCACTCTGCACTCGGCACTCGCACTCAGTAGGTACCTGCGCTCACTAGGGGTGTATACAGACTCCGGAGGGGCTCCTTCAGCCCAAGTGCTATAACAAGCCAATCATGGCATAAATCAATGAAACATGCTATGGCGTGCATCCCGATCCCATAAATATCCTCACAATCAGGCCCTCGGCCTCACTCATTCATCAACATTTCTAGTCTCTCCGGCTCAAGATGTCATGAAAATCAGCCCAAAAATGACTGCGCTCACTAGGGGTGTATACAGACTCAGGAGGGGCTCCTTCAGCCCAAGCGCTATAACAAGCCAATCATGGCATAAATCAATGAAACATGCTGCGGCGTGCATCCCGATCCCATAAATATCCTCACAATCAGGCCCTCGGCCTCACTCATTCATCAACATTTCTAGTCTCTCGGGCTCAAGATGTCATGAAAATCAGCCCAAAAATGATAATATGATGTATCAATAAATAGCAACAGAGACTGAGAAATGATATGAAATAAATGAACATGACTGAGTGTTAAATTACAATTTGAACATATAATTCAACCGCAGAAATGACCCCAGTGGGTACCAACAATAACAACATTTGCCTAAGCATGATTTTTAATATGAGTCTCAGCTCAATTTCTTTAACACGTGAAAAATGTACGGATATCAACAGATTATTCAACTACACTGTTCCATGGAATTTACCATGTCACAATTCCTACTGTGCATGCCCACACGCCCGTCACCTAGCATTTGCGTCACCTCAAAACCAATAACATATCATAAAATTCGAGGTTTCATACCCTCAGGACCAAATTTAGAACTGTTACTTACCTCAATCCGAGCAAATCTCTTCTCCAACACACCCTTGCCTTGCGAAACGGCCTCTGAATGCCTCGAATCTAGCCATAAACAATTCGATTCAGTTAAAATATATTATAGGAATTAATTCCATATAAAAATATTAATTTTCCAACAAAATCTGAAATTGTACTCAAAAATCACTCGTGGGGACCACGTATCGGTACCCGACAAAATTTACAAACTATGAACGCCCATCCAACCACGAGTCCAACCATATAAATTTCACCAAATTTCGATATCAACTCGACCCTCAAATCTTCAATTAAAGTCTTTGAAGATTTCTATCATTTTCAATCCAATCTTTACCCATTTGAACTCAACAATCTTTCCACAAACCTTATTGGTACGTGTATGTATAAATAATACTCTCATACCCAAGAATCATACTCTTAATCCCCCATCTTTGTAACGACCCAGCCGGTCATTTTAGAAATAATAACCCCGGTCCCCTATTAACGGCTTTCCCCAAATATTTTTCTGCTATTGTGACTTGCGAGGATGATTGGTTTTGAGTTTCGGAGTGTTTGGGACACTTCATCCCTAAATGAGAGCTTAAGCTTTAGGATTTGGACCGTAGTCAAAACTGTGTGAAGACGACTCCAGAATAATATTTCGTCGGTTTCGTTAGCTCCATTAGGTAATTTTGGGTTTAAGAGCGTATCTGGATTGTGTTTTGGAGGTACGTAGCTCATTTAGCCTTGAAATGGCGAACGTCGAATTTTTGGAGTTTTGGGCCGGTAGTGGAATTTTTTTATATCGGGGTCGTTTTCCAATTTCGGAAGTTGGAGTAGGTCCGTAATGTTGATTATGACTTGTGCGCAAAATTTGAGGTCAATCGGACGTGATTTGATAGGTTTCAGCATCGGTTGTAGAATTTTGAAGTTTCAAGTTCTTTAAGTTTGAATTGGAGGGTGATTCATGATTTTAGCATTGTTTGGTGGGATTTTAGAGCTCGACTAAGTTCGTATGGTGTTTTAGGATTAGTTGGTATGTTTGGTCGAGGTCCCGGGGGCCTCGGGTGTGTTTCGGATGCTCAACGAGTCATCTTTGGACTTAGAGAAGTGGCAGATTTCTGGTGTTTTATTGCAAAAAAATCCTCCATCACATCCGCGAGAGGTGCCTCGCGATCGCGTAGAGCATCTGGGAAAGGCAGCGAAGTTGTTCTTCACGTTCGCAATGTTGTTTACACGCTCGCGAAGGTGTGGGACCTTAAGCCTACGCGTTCGCGATATGGTCCTCGCGTTCGCATAGAGGAACGGGGCAGAGGAAGCTTCGGGCATTAAGCCTACGCATTCGCGAAGAGGTTCCCGCGTTCACGAAGGGTCCGTCAGTGGAAGGTACGCGTTCGCGAGAGTCCCCTCGCATTCGCGAAGGAGGAATTTTGGGCCAGTGGAAGATTGTGCATCGCGTTCGCGATCGTGATGTCTCGTTCGCGAGGAAGAACGCACCTGGGCAGAATTTAAGGTTCAAAAACGAGGGTTGAGTTCATAACACAAAAATTTGATTAAGAGCTCGGTAGAAGGCGAAATTTGGAGAGATTTTCGGAGGAAGTTTTTGGGTAATGATTCCAAACTCCTTTATGGTTATATTTCACTAATCTATGGTTGATTTCATTGTTTAATTTCGGATTTGGGGTGAGAAATTGAGAAAGATTCTTAGGCCAAATTTTGGGGTTTTGATCTAGATTTTGGTATCGGATTTGAGCAATTTTGGTACGAATAAACTCGTGAGTGAATGGGTATTCGTATTTTGCGACCTTTACCCGATTTTGAGACGTGGGCTCGGGGTGACTTTTTGGGCGTTTTTCCTAATTTCATGCTTTAGCTTCGAATTAATTAGCTAAATTAGTTACTCGTACTTATATTTACATTGTGCAATTTATTTGAATAGATTCGGGCCATTTGGAGTCAGATACTCGTGGCAAGAACGTGTTATCAAGGTGATTTGAGCGGTTCGAGGTAAGTGGCTTGCCTAACCTTGTGTTGGAAACTTCTCCCATATGATATCTTGATATTATTTGGTATGTGGGCGTCGTGTACGTGAGGTGACAAGTACGTACACGGGCTATTATTGCAAGAAAAATCTTTTTTAACCTTTATAAATCATAAATTACTTCTCTTACTAAGTTGTACTAATATGTTTAATTGTGTAGTTTAGACTAGAAAATCATGTTTACATGTCTTAACTGCCTAATTGACATTCTGTGCGTCATGTTTAGCTAAGTCCTTATTTGCCTTATTTGTGTCCAGTATAAACTGTATAACTCGATGTCATACCTGTCATTTCATCTTGCGTTGCATATTTATTTTGGGACTACGGACGTATTCCGGGAGATCTCCCTGTACTGCATATTTACATTGGGACAACGGACGTATTCTGGGAGATCACCTAGTACTGCATATTTACTTTGGGACTACAGACGTATTCCGGGAGATCCCCCTTATACTGCATATTTACTTTGGGACTACGGACGTATTCCGGGAGATCCCCCTCTACTGCATATTTATTTTGGGATTACGGACGTATTCCGGAAGATCCCCATGTACTGCATATTTACTTTGGGACTACAGACGTATTCCGGGAGATCCCATGTACTGCATATTTATTTGAAACTACGGGACGGTATCCCGAGAGATTTCCCACTGTGTTTTCTTGTTCTGAGTCGAGGGCTCCCTTAACTGTTAAATTTTTCAAGAATTTCTTTAACCGTATTACCGTAAATTTTACTTATATTATTTACTGTTAAATTTATTATATTTACTCCGGTAGGGCCTTGACCTGATCTCGTCACTGCTCGACCAAGGTTAGACTTGGCACTTACTGGGTACCATTGTGGTGTACTCACGCCCTTTCCTGCACATGTTTTCATGTGCAGATCCAGGTACGAGCTATCAGCCTTGGGGTTAGTGCGTGTTGCTGATTCTAGGAGACTTCAAGGTACTTCTGTTTGCGTCTGCAGATCTTCAGAGTCCCTTTCTACTCCCTCGCCTAGAGACTTTCTTTATTACCTTCAAACTTTTGTATAGAGCTACATAGATTATAGTAGTTTGTGACTTAGTGATATTCCTGGTCTTGGGAGAATTATTTCGTATATGCCGAGAGGTACTACTCTTGGCTATTTATAATATGCAGTTTATCTTTAAAATATTGTGTTTTCTTTATATTTTTCGCAATATTAGGCTTTCCTAGTCGTAAAGACTAGGTGCCATCACGACACCTTACGGAGGGTTAATTTGGGTCGTGACAAGTTGGTATCAGAGCACTAGGTTCATAGGAGTCGCGAGTCACAAGCCAGTTTATTCGAGTCTCGCGGATCGGTGCAGAGACGTCTGTACTTATCTTCGGGAGGCTATGTAACTGCTAAGAACAATCGTATTTCTTTGATTTTCTTGTCGTGCGAGTTTTTGACACCCAAAAAAAAATTCTAAGATTCTATTCTATTCTTTCTCACAGATGGTGAGGACCCGCAATGGGAGGACCGACGATCAAGCACCCGAGCTCCCTGCCAGAGCCGCCAGAGGCCGGGGTCGGGATAGAGGACGATCGCGCGGTGCAGCCCGAGCACCTGCGAGAGCTGCGTCAGAGGAGCCCCCAGCAGCTCCAGCTGGAGGGCTAGCACCGGAGATCCCTATTGCTACACCAGCCCTCCAGCAGACTTTAGCTCAGTTCTTGAGCATGTTCAGCACTCTGGCTCAGGCTGGACTATTTCCGATAGCTCCCGCTACATCTCAGGCTGGGGGAATGGCACAAACTCCCGCAGCCCGCACTACTGAGTAGAGGGTCCAGGTTGATTAGGCCCCAGAGCATATTCCTATGCCCCCAGTGGCTCCAGTTCAGCATGAGATCAGGGTAGCTGCTTCTGAGGAAGAGCAGCTCAGACTTGAGAGGTAGAAGAAATACCACCCACCTACTTTCAGCGGACTAGCTTCAGATGATGCTCTGGGTTTTCTTGAGGAGTGTCATCGTATTCTCCGCACTATGGGCATTGTGGAGACGAGTGGGGTTTCTTTCACCGCTTTCTAGCTGAGGGGAGCAACATATCAGTGGTGGCATGCCTATGAGCTGAGTAGTCCGGTCGAGGCAGCCTCACTCACTTGGACTCAGTTTTCAGAGATGTTCTTGCGTGAGTATGTTCCTCAGAGCCTCAGGGATGCTTGGCGCGCAGAGTTCGAGCAGTTGCGCCAGGGTTCTATGACTGTGTCAGAGTATGCAGTCCGTTTCAGTGGGTTAGCTCGCCATGCACCGGCTCTGGTTGCTACAGTCAAAGAGAGGGTTCGTCGCTTCATTGAGGGACTCCACCCCAGTATTCGGACCAGTATGGCCAGGGAGTTAGAGATGGACATCACTTATCAGCAGGCAGTGAGCATTTCCAGGAGGGTGGAGGGCATGTTTGCCCGGGACAAAGAGGAGAGAGAGGCCAAGAGGTCTCGAGAGACTGGTCACTATTCAGGAGCTCGTGCACCAGCAGCACGCTATGGTAGGGGTTTTGTGAGTCGCCCTATTCATTCAGCTCTTCCAGCAGCCAACGGTGTTCTAGCTTCTCCTAGACCTAAGGAGCCCTATTATGCACCGCCAGTATCCAGTATGCCTCCTACTCGAGGTGCTATTACCGGTTAGTCCAGTAGGCCAGGTCCGAGTCAGTCTCAGTCGCCGCGTCCTCCAAGAGGTTTTTTTTAGTATGGTGACACTCGTCACCTGGTTAGAGATTGCCCCAGAGCCAGGAGGGGTGCACCTCCACAGACTTATCAGTATCCACGTGCTCCACCGGGTCCTCCGGCCATTCTTCCAGCACCAACTGCCACCCCACCTCCTCAGCCAGCTCGAGGTGGAGGTCGGGGAGGTCGAGGTCGCCCTAGAGGGGGAGGCCAGGCCAGGTACTATGCCCTTCCAACCC
Organism: Nicotiana tomentosiformis; assembly: GCF_000390325.3. NCBI lineage: Eukaryota > Viridiplantae > Streptophyta > Magnoliopsida > Solanales > Solanaceae > Nicotiana > Nicotiana tomentosiformis. Next base: position 135,067,675 of record NC_090813.1, read on the forward strand.
GTTCAGAGGTCGTTGCTTCAGATTCAATCATCACAGGTATCGTCCCTGTCTGTCATAGGGATGCATCAGTATTATTTGACCCAGGCTCTACGTATTCATATGTGTCTTCTTATTTTGCTCCACATTTAGGGATATCTCGGGATTTTTTGAGTTCCCCTATTTATATATCTACTCCTGTGGGACATTCTCTCATTGTAGACCACGTATATCGGTTGTGTTTGATTGCTCTTAGTGGTTTTCAGACCAAAGCTGATTTGTTATTACTCAGTATGGTAGATTTTGATATTATCTTAGGCATGGACTGGTTGTCGCCTCATTATGCTAATCTTGATTGTCACGCTAAGACCGTGACGCTGGCTATGCCAGGTTTTCTAAGATTAGAGTAGAGAGGTACCTTAGAGTATACTCCCCGCAAGGTCATTTCATTTCTTAAGGCTCAGCGAATGGTTGAGAAGGATTGTGATGCGTATTTGGCCTATGTGAGAGACGTCAGTATTGATACCCCTACAGTCGAGTCAGTTTCAGTAGTGAGGGACTTCCCAGATGTGTTTCTAGCTGATCTTCCGAGCATGCTGCCCGAAAGAGATATTGATTTTGGCATTGATTTGTTACCGGGCACTCAGCCCATCTCTATTCCTCCATACCGTATGGCTCCTCCTGAGTTGAAGGAGCAGTTGCAGAAGTTGCTTGATAAGGGTTTCATCAGGCCCAGTGTATCACCTTGGGGTGCTCAGGTCTTATTTGTGAAGAAGAAGGATGGTTCTATGCGTATGTGTATTGATTATCGGCAGCTGAACAAGGTTACAATGAAGAACAGGTATCCTTTGCCTCGAATTGATGATTTATTTGATCAGTTACAGGGTGCCAGGGTGTTTTCTAAGATTGACTTGTGTTCTGGCTATCATCAGTTGAAGATTCGGGAGTCGGATATGCCGAAGACTGCTTTCAGGACCAGATATGGTCACTATGAGTTTCTTGTCATGTCATTTGGGCTGACCAATGCCCCAGCAGCCTTTATGCATTTGATGCACAGTGTATTCCGGCCTTATCTTGATTCCTTCGTCATTGTGTTTATTGACGACATTCTGGTATATTCCCGGTCTCGGGAAGATCATGAGCAGCACCTGAGGATCGTGCTTCAGACTTTGAGGGAGAAGAGGTTGTATGCAAAATTTTCTAAGTGTGAACTTAGGCTTGATTTAGTGGCATTCTTGGGCCACATAGTGTCTTGTGATGGGATCAAGGTAGATCCGAAGAAGGTGGAGGCAGCGCAGAGTTAGCCTTGACCGTCATCAGCTACGGAGATCCGCAGTTTCCTTGGTTTGGCAGGGTATTACCGTCGCTTTATGGAGGAATTTTCATCCATTGCAGCACCTATGACCAGGCTGACCCAGAAGGGTGCTCCGTTCAGGAGGACCGAGGAGTGCGATCAGAGCTTTCAGAAGCTCAAGACAACTTTGACTACAACCCCAGTATTAGTATTGCCTACAGGTTCAGGGTCCTACACTGTCTATTATGATGGCTCAAGGATTGGCCTTGGAGTGGTATTGATGCAGGACGGTAGGGTGATTGCCTACGCATCTAGACAGTTGAAGGTGCATGAGAAGAATTATCCAGTTCATGATCTCGAGTTAGCAGCTATTGTTCACGCCCTGAAGATCTGGCGTCATTATTTGTACGGTGTTCCCTGTGAGATTTACATTGACCACCGGAGTTTGCAGTACCTATCCAGGCAGAAGGACCTTAATTTGCATCAGCGGAGGTGGTTGGAGCTACTTAAAGACTATGATATCACTATATTATACCACCCGGGGAAGGCCAACGTAGTGGCCGGCGCCTTGAGTCGCCAGGCAGAGAGTTTGGGGAGTTTGGCATATCTTTCGGCAGCTGAGAGGCCCTTAGCCTTGGATGTTCAGGCCTTAGCCAACCAGTTCGTGACATTGGATATTTCAGAGCCTAGCCGGGTATTAGCTTGTGTGGTTGTTAGGTCTTCTCTTTATGACCGTATCAGGGAGCGCCAGTATGATGATCCTCATCTTCTAGTTCTTCAGGACAGGGTTCGGTGAGGTGATGCCAGAGATATGACTATTGGTGATGACGATATGATGAGGATGCAGGACCGGATCTGTGTGCCCAATGTAAATGGACTTCGGGAGTTGATTCTTGAGGAGGCCCATAGCTCGTGGTACTCCATTCATCCGGGTGCCGCGAAGATGTACCAGGACTTGAGGCAACACTATTGGTGGAGAAGAATGAAAAAGGATATAGTTGGGTTTGTGGCCAAGTGTCTCAACTATCAGCAGGTCAAATATGAGCACTAGAGGCCAGGTGGATTACTTCAGAGGTTAGAGATCCCAGAGTGGAAGTGGGAGCGGATCACCATGGACTTTGTAGTTGGACTTCCACGGACTTTGAGAAGGTTCGATGCTATTTGGGTGGTCATGGATCGGCTGACCAAGTCAGCTCATTTTATTCCAGTGTTGACCACTTATTCTTCTGAGAGGTTGGCTGAGATTTATATCAGAGAGATTATCCGCCTGCATGGTTTTCTACTATCCATCATTCAGACAGAGGTACACAGTTCACATCCCGGTATTGGAGAGCCGTACAGCAGGAGTTGGGTACTAGGGTGGAGTTGAGCACAGCCTTTCACCCTCAGACGGACGAGCAGTCCGAGCGCACGATTCAGATTCTTGAGGATATGCTCTGTACCTGTGTGATGGAGTTCGTAGGGTCATGGGACCAATACTTGCCACTTGCAGAGTTTGCTTACAACAACAGTTATCAGTCCGACATTCAGATGGCACCGTGTGAAGCTTTGTACGGTAGGCGGTGCCGGTCCCCAATGGGATGGTTTGAGCTGGGCAAGGCCCGATTGTTGGGTACAGATTTGGTCCAGGATGCCCTGGATAAGGCGAAGGTGATTCAGGAGAGACTTCGCACAACCCAGTCTAGGAACAAGAGTTATGCTGACCGTAAGGTTCGTGATTTGGCATTTATGGTTGGTGAACGGGTCTTGCTTCGGGTATCGCCTATGAAGGGTGTCATGAGGTTCAGGAAGAAGGGCAAGCTGAGCCTGAGGTTTATTGGTCCTTTTGAGATATTGCGGCGAGTTGGGGAGGTTGCTTATGAACTTACCTTGCCTCCCAGCCTACCAGGAGTTCACTCGGTATTCCACGTGTCTATGCTCCGGAAGTATCACGGTGATCCGACTCATGTATTGGATTTCAGCTCAGTCCAGTTGGACAAATATCTATCTTATGTTGAGGAGCTAGTAGAAATTTTGGTCAGGCAGGTCAGAAGGCTCAGGTCAAAGAATTTTGCTTCAGTAAAGGTCCAGTGGAGGGGTCAGCCGGTCGAGGAGGCAACTTGGAAGACCGAGCAGGATATGCGCAGCCAGTACCCCCATCTTCTCACAGTTTCAGGTATGTCTTTATACTCGTTCGAAGATGAACGATTGTTCTAAGAGAGGGAGGATGTAACGACCCGGCAGGTCGTTTTGAGAGTAATAGCCCCAGTCCCCTATTAACTACTTTCCCCAAATCATTTTCTGCTATTGTGACTTGCCGGGATGATTGGTTTTGAGTTTCGGAGTGTTTTGGGACACTTAGTCCCTAAATGAGAGCTTAAGCCTTAGGATTTGGACCGTAGTCAGAACTGTGTGAAAACGACTCCGGAATGGAATTACGTCAGTTTCGTTAGCTCCGTTAGGTGATTTTGGGTTTAGGAGCGTGTCCGGATTGTGTTTTGGAGGTCCGTAGCTCATTTAGGCTTGAAATGGCGAAAGTCGAATTTTTGGAATTTTGGGCCGGTAGTGGAATTTTTGATATCAGGGTTGTTTTCTGATTCCGGAAGTTGGAGTAGGTATGTAATATTAATTATGACTTGTGCGCAAAATTTGAGGTCAATCGGACGTGATTTTATAGGTTTCGGCATCGGTTGTAGAATTTTGAAGTTTCATGTTCTTTAAGTTTGAATTGGAGGGTGATTCGTGATTTTAGCACTGTTTGATGGGATTTTAGAGCTCGACTAAGTTCGTATGGTGTTTTAGGATTGGTTGGTATGTTTGGTCGAGGTCCCGGGGGCCTCGGGTGTGTTTCGGATGCTCAATGAGTCATCTTTGGACTTAGAGAAGTGGCAGATTTCTGGTGTTTTATTGCAGAAAAATCCTTCATCGCGTTCGTGAGACGTGCCTCGCGATCGCGTAGAGCATCTGGGACAGGCAGCGAAGTTGTTCTTCGCGTTCGCGATGTTGTTCCCCGCGTTCGCGAAGGCGTGGGACCTTAAGCCTATGCGTTCACGATATGGTCCTCGCGTTCGCGTAGAGAAACGGGGCAGAGGAAGGTTCGGGCATTAAGCCTACGCATTCACAAAGAGATTCCCGCGTTCGCGAAGGGTCCATCAGTGGATGGTACGCGTTCGCGAGAGTCCCCTCACATTCGCGAAGGAGGAATTTTGGGCCAGTGGAAGATTGTGCATTGCGTTCACGATCGTGATGTCGCGTTCGTGAAAAAGAACGTACCTGGGCAGAATTTAAGGTTCAAAAACGAGGGTTGAGTTCATAACACAAAAATTTGATTGAGAGCTCGTTAGAAGGCGAAATTTGGAGAGATTTTCGGAGGAAGTTTTTTGGTAATGATTTCGAACTCCTTTATGGTTATATTCCACTAATCTACGGTTGATTTCATCGTTTAATTTCGGATTTGGGGTGAGAAATTGAGAAAGATTCTTAGGCCAAATTTTGAGGTTTTGATCGAGATTTTGGTATCGGATTTGAGCAATTTTGGTATGACTAAACTCGTGAGTGAATGGGTGTTCGTATTTTGTGACTTTTACCCGATTCCTAGACGTGGGCCCGGGATGACGTTTTGGGCGTTTTCCTAATTTCATGCTTTAGCTTCGAACTAATTAGCTAAATTAGTTACTCGTAGTTATATTTACATTATGCAATTTATTTGAATAGATTCGAGCCATTTGGAGTCGGATACTCGTGGCAAGAACGTGTTATCGAGGTGATTTGAGAAGTTCGAGGTAAGTGGCTTGCCTAACCTTGTGTTGGGAACTTCCCCCTTAGGATATCTTGATATTATTTGATGTGTGGGCGCCGTGTACGTGAGGTTACGAGTACGTACACGGGCTATTATTGCAAAAAAAATCTTGTTTAACCTTTTAAAATCATAAATTGCTTCTCTTATTAAGTTGTATTAATATGTTTAATTGTGTAGTTTAGACTAAAAAGGCATGTTTACGTGTCTTAACAGCCTAATTGACATTTTGTGTGTCATGTTTAGCTAAGTCCTTATTTGCCTTATCTGTGTACAGTATAAACTGTATAACTCGATGTCATACCTGTCATTTCATCTTGCGTTGCATATTTACTTTGGGACTACAGACGTATTCTGGGAGATCCCCCAGCACTGCATATTTACTTTGGGACTACGGATGTATTCCGAGAGATCCCCCTATACTGCATATTTATTTTGGGACGACAGACGTATTCCGGGAGATTTCCCTGTACTGTATATTTACTTTGGGACTACGGACATATTTCGGGAGATCCTCCTGTACTGCATATTTATTTGAAACTACGGGTGGTATCCCGAGAGATTTCCCACTGTGTTACCTTGTTTTGAGTCGATGGCTCCCTTAACTGTTAAATTTTTCAAGAATTTCTTTAGCCGTATTACCGTAAATTTTACTTATATCTTTTACTGTTTAATTTATTATATTTACTCCGGTAGGGCCTTGACCCGACCTCGTCACTGCTCGACCAAGGTTAGGCTTGGCACTTACTAGGTACCATTGTGGTGTACTCACGCCCTTTCCTGCATATGTTTTCGTGTACAGATCCAGGTACGAGCTATCAGCCTTGGGGTTAGTGCGTGCTGCTGATTCTAGGAGACTTCAAGGTACTTCTGCTTGCGTCCGCAGATCTTCGGAGTCCCCTTCTATTCCTTCGCCTAGAGACTTTCTTTATTACCTTTAGACTTTTGTATAGAGCTACATAGATTGTAGCAGCTTGTGACTTAGTGATATTTCGGGTCTTGGGAGAATTATTTCGTATATGCCGAGTGGTACTACTCTTGGCTATTTATAATATGCAGTTTATCTTTAAAATGTTATATTTTCTTTATATTTTTTGCAATATTAGGCTTACCTAGTCATAAAGACTAAGTGCCATCACGACACCTTACGGAGGGTTAATTTGGGTCGTGACAATCTTTTATCCCAAATTCAAAATTGAAGAATTGGGGGAAGTAATTCTTACCTATTTGAAGCCCTAGCAAGATCCTTGTGAAATCTTCTAACCTTGAACAAAAATTGATGGACAAATGACTAGGTCTTCTCTTTCTCTCTCTAAGATACTCTCACCTCTCTCTAAAAATATCATATTTTTGCTCCAAAAGAGTCCCTTTGCCTCAATATATCGAAATAGGGTCGGGTCAAAAATTAGAAAAATTAAAGCTCCGACACAGATCTACGGTCGCATATGCGACCGCATAACATGTCTGCGGTCCGCAAATCGACCGCATAACTGAAGCTCCAAAACGGGGGTCGCTTGGTTGGGTCTGCGGTGATTATGCGGCCCGCAGACATGTTCTGCGGTCTCATAATGCATCGTAGAACTGGTCTGTGATCGCATAATGTATCGTAGACTTCCTCCAATCTTGCCCCGCCTCTGATTCTTTTTGCGGCCATTATGCGGTCCGCAGAGTGATTCTGCGATTGCATAGTGGGCCGCAGAAATGTCTTCTTCTGCTGAAAATTTTTCTTTACTCCCCAGTGCATTGTTCAACTCAAAAAGTCCGAGCCTCAAACACATAAGCCTACTTCGGCACCACGAAACCTTAAATTCCTTTATGAAATTTTACGGGACCTTACAATACATTAGATGTTAATCCTATGGTACTTTTCTTTTTTATTTTGCAACTAGAATTTATTATATTTGAAAACGAGAAGACTTAGGGTGTGTTTGGTACCTAGGAAAATATTTCATGGATAATGAGTGATTTTATCACTTATTGTTTGGTTGGTGAGTGAAAATCTTTTTCCGAAAAATATTTTCTAGTGTTTGGTTAGAGAGTAGAAAATATTTTTTAGAAAAATAATTTTTTATGCTACTCTCCCCACCCCCCTTCCCCCAAGTCCTTATGTTTTCTGTGCTCTCTCCCCCTTCCCCAAATACCTAACATTTTCATGACTGTATTTTCTTCATAAATTTAATTATTCTTTTAAAAATTCACACAAACCCAAAAGAACTAATGTGTTGCTTTACGTTTTTACGCAAAAACAACATTGAAAATTGTGCTCCATAACTATAAAAAAATACTCTTTTTTATTGAAAAAGAAAGTAATATTTTTACAACATGAAAATAAGGAAATAGGGCCAAATATAGCCCTATACTTTAGTATATTATTCATATGTACCCCCGTTATACTATCAGGTCACATCTATCCTTACCGTTAGCTAAACTTTTTAAAAAATATTCTCCACCTAACAGAAAGCCACCAAATTAAAAAAAATACCTATTTATTTTTAAAACCAATTAATAACCTGTTAAACCCTTTTTATTTACTGCACTTCTTCCTTACATATTAGTCATCTCTTTCGTAGTCATTTGTTGAATTTAAGAAGTGAAATACATAAAAATACCGACAATCATATATTCATTTATATATTGGGTCAAGATTCTTTTATTGTATGTTTATTATATTTTACTTTTTTAATTTATTTTTTTCTGCTAGTTGTTCTTTTTGTTTTTTCCCCACCATGCTGAATTGTGCCGAGCATTCACCATGATTTTATTTTTACCATGAATAGAATGTTTGTATCATCTTATTAGGTTGACAATTATGAAGTCTTAAGGCAGCTACCGAGGTATTTCTTCCTCCAACAATGAGCCTTTTTGTTGATGAGTATTCACACACTATATTTTCTTATTCTGCTTTAAGCATTTGAGCCACGAGTAATTATCGCCAAATCATGCCTTAAGAATCAAAATTAGATTTTAAGCTATGGGATGGGATACTCATAATTCTTAGTAACTACTGAACTTATAAGGAACAAAAATTAGAAAATAATTAAAGGAGATTCAATTTAATATCAAGCTAGAGTCTAAAAAAATCATCAAGAATGAAAGAAAGTATACCAACAAGTTGGAAAGTAACTTAACAACCTAAGTACACTAACTTCATGCATTAACCAAACACAAATATTGATAAAGTATATATTAGTTGTTACCGACATACAAACCAACTATCAAGTGTGCATTGCATTAGACAAAGGGATGCCATATCATAACCACAAACAAAATACAACCAAAAGAGATAACATGACATCCTAACGCCACCATGAACAACTAAGAACCAAAAATATAAGTTCTTACTAATCCTACTTTCACCATTATTATCGGTCTCTCTCTAAATAAATAAAATATGTTAAAACGTCTCAGAAATCTAAGTTCCGTATTTTTATATGATGAATTTAACGGGTTATGGGTTAATGAATTTTTTTAAAATGATTATTTTATTAATCTGGTGGATTCTGTAAGATGGGAGGTATTTTTAAAACGTTTTGTTAATGGTAAGGGTAGATATGTCCCGATAGGATAACGGAGGAAAGATGTGAACAATATACTAAAGTAGAGGGATATATTTGGTCTTTTTTCCTGAAAATAAAGTACTCATTTTGTTTAAATAAAAGAAAATACTCATTTTGTTGAAATGAAAGAAAATACTTTTTCTACATCATGAAAAGAAAATATTTTTTTGTTAAAATAAAAAAAAAAATACTTTTTACTACATCATTTTGTTGAAATGAAAGAATATACTTAATTATTGAAATGAAAAAAAATACTCTATTTATAACATGAAAAGAAAGTACTATTAATAATATTTCTATTTAGGGTGGGGTGGAGGTGGGGCGAGGAAGGGGTGGGGTTGGGGTGGGTGTAGTTGGGATGGGGTGTGGGTGTGGGGTGGGTTGGTGGGGATGGGGAATGAGAAGAAGGTTGGAAAAGAGTTTTGGAAAATATTTTCCCTTCTCTTGATAGAGAAAATATTTTACTCCAATTAGAGGAAAATGAGTTCATGAGAAAAATATTTTTTAAAACATTTAAACCAACCAAACATGGAAAAATTAAAAAATATTTTCCTTCATACCAAACACACCCTTGGCTTATGAGTCTTTTGCAAATAGAAAACGGAAATAAATTACAAAAGGAATATTAATCGCGTTTTACAATAAAAAAACAACATAAAGCTTTCAAAAGGAGGAATCAAGTAACAAGATGGTAATCTATATCTATCTATCTATTTATACTATATTAAATATTTTAAATTAAATATACTAAAAGCGCGAAGACAATTAGCGAAATGTTGATCAGTTTTTCTACCCTTTAAAAATATATTTTACACCGGATAAAATTGTCAACTTATTATTTTCCTTCTATTATGGATTTTGAAAGTAACCAAAATTTTCCTAATAAAATCATTCCTTATTTGATATAGGTTGGAATTGGTAATTTTAGGATTTTAAAACTTAATTAAAATTTTCCTTGTATAATTTGTTAAAAAAAGATAGTAAAACCACCGACAGCCCAATCAACAACTAAATCACAAAATTATAAATTTTTAAATAATGCAAAAGCATCCCAACACCAACCACAAGAATTTTTATTAAAATTATATGTAAATAATATGGTTTTCCAAGCACATCCTCCACCCTTTGACATGGTAACCATTTTGTTTTACTTCTGACCCAATTATATAAGCACAATTTCACATTTTTTAAAAATTTAAATCAATAAACTATCTAAACTAGATGTTTTTTTTTTTGTGGTCAACAAAGGAAATTTTGCATTAAGTAGTTAGAGAAAACTCGATGTTTCAACTTGGTACAATTCAAAGATAATATTTTTATCTATGTGATAGAGATTTATTCTTTTGAAATATGTTAAAATAATTTTTATATTCTTATTAATTAAATAAATAGAACTTTATATTTTGTTTGCGCGAAAAAAGAAGATGTTACCTATCAATTAATCGGTCTTGTTTGTATCTTCTAGAATGAACTTAAGAATATATAGCTTTAAAAACATCAAAAAACCTCTTAAATATTCAAAAATTATGTGTTCTTGCTAAAACTTAAAAAAGAAATATGATAACTTGTGTTGAAGTAATTAAATCAAAAATTAGAATCAATTATAAGTGTAAACAATAAATTTGCGTCAAAAAATAAAATCAAGAGCGAAAAATATTGCAACAATCGTAGTATTTGATTTCAAATATTTGAGTGTTACAATCTCAATGGTTCCTCTGATTCTTCTTTTTCAATATAAATTCAAGGACCTTTGAGCTTGATCTTGAATATGTAGTTGTTGCCACAAACGATGATCTTGAATTCAACTAGCACGAACTTTGATTTGAACTCGTATTCCTTGAACCTTGATTTGGTCTTCGTTCTTGAGTTTAAACTTGATTTCTTGGACTTGAACTTGATTGCTTGAAGTTTGAAACTTGTAGAGATATTTGCAGTGTTTGATCCACGAGCTCTCTCTTGCTTCTTGTTATAACTTTTGGTGTCTTTTCTAGATTATAAAGACCCCTATTTATAGTTGTGGGAGGGAAGAGTTATGATCAGAACAAACTCTTTCCGACCAATCAGATTGAAGTGTGACACAATCGCATTTGATTGGCCAGAACATGTCACTTGCACACGTGGTGCGGTTTCATTGGCCTTTATATGTGACTTGGCATGCCTTGTAATTTTGACATGTGGTATGATCCTATTGGATCTTCCGTTTGACTTGGCGTACAACATCATTTGACATGTGGCGCATAACTGAACCTCTAAGAAAATAACATATTGGGCCTAATGAAGTGGGCTCATCATTTATAGCCCAACTAAATGGGCTTGTCCAGTCAATATTTATTGGACTTAAGTAATCAATCCAATTATATTAGCACATAATATTGATTTGGACTAATATATTTAAACTATAGTCCAAATTAGCTTGTTGAATTAAAATTAAATAAATTTTGTATGCTTACAAATGCCCCCTATTTCAGGACTTGTCAGGGTATATATTTTGCCCATTGAAGACAAGGCTTGAAGTATCAACTCATATAAAGAAGGTGGCGAAACTACGTAGGCTTGAGCTCAAGGCACTTGAATTTAACAAATGCCATAATTAGCTTTAAATTTATACAAAGCTTTTGTCACGACCCAAAATTCATTAAATATCGTGATGGCGCCGGACACCGCTATCAGGCAAGCCAAAAATAAATACTTAATTTGATTCTCATTTTAATATTTTTAAAATCATATTTCGTTCAATTAAATAGTAAAAGATGGAACTTACAGAGTAAATAATAATATTTTAACAATTTCAATACAGGACAACCAATAATCACCCCAAAACCCGGTGTCACAAGTGCATGAGTATCAACTAGAAAGTAAAATAAAATACAGCATCTGTCCGGAATATAAATTGGACAGGAAAAATATAAATACTCTGAAGGAGACTCTGCTGGCTGCGGATCGTAGTATAGAATGCAGCTCACCTAAATCCCCGCAATAATCGTGCCTCTGCGCCCACAAGGCCACTAGACATATATGTACCTGTACAAAAATGTGCAGCAAGTATAGTATGAGTACGTAAATCAATGCGTACCCAGTAAGTATCCCGTCTAACCTCGAAGAATAGTGACGAGGGGTTGACTCCGACACTTACTATGGGCTAAAAATAAATACCGTTATTATACTTAAGCATGAATTGTATGAAATAGCTGTAAACGCAATAACAAGAAGTGAGTGGACAATTATTTTATTTATAGGAAATTTTTCCAAACTTATTCTCGTCATTTAACAATTTATATCTCAAGCCAAAGAAGCAATATCAATTATAATTGGTTCCAGATATTTATCATGCACAAGTTATGTCGAGGTCGTACGGCCCGATCCAACATAATATTTAAACTGTGTACTGCCGAGGGTCGAACGGCACGAACCATAGATGCATCTATCTGCTACCGAGGCGTTCGGTCCGCTCCATAAAAGAGAAAACACATTAAACAACCAATTCAAGATTTATTAAGGGGCAAATATTCCCAAAATTATAAATTATCATTTAATGGTCAAGTAAATGAAGTTTAACCTTTTTACAATTCCTCTATCGAGTATCTAAATATTTTAAATGATTAAATTAACAAGTAGGGTGCAAATATCACAAGTACAACATGATATGGGTCTTAGACTACCCGGACATAAGCATAATAGTAGCTACGCACGGACTCTCGTCACCTCGTGTGTACGTAGCCCCCACAAATAGAAGCACATAATAATTTGATTCACCTATGGGGTTAATTCCCTCGTACAAGGTTAGAAAGGAGACTTACCTCGCTCCGAAGTTTCATAACCGGATCCAAAGCCTTTCCAACAACTCAAACCGATGCTCATCGCTCCAAAACTAGTCAATAAATGTGCAAATCCATAAATGTATACTCTAATACTCAATATAATTCAATTTACAATAATTACCAACTCCACTCGAAATGTTGATAAAATCATCCTCGGGCCCACTTGCCCGGATTCCGAAACATTTCGAAGATAAATATTATCCATAACCCCACGAACTCAAATATATAATTTATTCTTAATTTTATGCCCAAATTCGTGGTCAAGATCCAAAAATATCCATTTCTAGGTTTTCTACCAAAATCCCAAATTTCTACAAATTTTCATACTTGAATCCATGTATAAATCTTGTATTTAACTCACAATACGCGGGAATCACTTACCTCATGAAGGATGATAAGATGGAACTCCAAATGTGCTCCAAAATCGGCTCCCCACGGATGAAATGAAGTGAAATTTGACCAAACCCTCGTTTTAAAGAAACACACTGCCCAGCCCGACTTTCGTACCTGCGGAAGTCTCTTCGCTTCTGCGGGCATCGTAGGTGCGACCTGCTCTCGTGCATCTGTGCAAATTTTACGCACCAGTGGCAGCTGCCTCGCTCCCGCGCACTCGCAGGTGCGTTTCTCCAGTCCGCTTCTGCGGCTCCCCCAGCTCCAGTCCATTCCCACCACTGCGAGCAATTCGCCGCACCCGCGATCTCGTACCTGCAGCCAAAGTCACGCAAGTGCGATTACACCAGAAGCATTAAGCTTCAGAAGTTCTTAAGTCCAAAAATCGATCTGTTAACCTTCCGGAATTCACCCGAGGCCCCCGAGGCCTTAACCAATTATACAAACGCATCCCAAAACACATTACGAACTTAGTCGAGCCTTCAAATCACATTAAACAATGCTAAAACGATGAATCGCACCCCAATTCAAGCTTAATAAACTTTAGAACTTCAAATTTCTACCTTCGATGCCGAAATCTATCAAATCACGTCCGATTGACCTCAAATTTTGCACACAAGTCATAATTGACATTACAGACCTACTCCAACTTCTCGAATAGGAATCCGACCCTAATATCAAAAAGTCCACTCCTGGTCAAACTTTTCAAAAACCTTCAAATTTCCATTTTTCGCCAAAAGATCCCAAAACGACCTACGGACCTCGAAATCCACTTCCGGATGCACCCTTAAGTCTAGAATCACCATACGGAGCTATTCCCAGGCTCAGAATCCCAATCGAACAATGATAACATTGAAATGCACTTCAACCCAAATTTATAAAATCCTTCCAAAATGCCAACTTTTCACAATAGGCGTCGAAACGCTCCCGGGTCATCCAAAACCCGATCCGGACATATGCCCAAGTCCAAAATCATCATACTATCCTGTTAGAACCTTCAAATCTCGATTCCGTGGTCGTTTACTAAAAAATCACACCATAGTAAATTCTTCTAACTTAAAGCTTCCAAAATGAGAATTTGCTTTCTAAATCAACTCCAGATTTCCCGAAATTCAATTCCGACCATAGGTACAAGTCATAATACCTGAATTGAAGCTACTCAAGGCCTCAAACTACGACCGGTCGGGTCGTTATATTCTCTCCCACTTAAACATGCGTTCATCCTCGAACGTGCTACGAACTGCTCTGGAGTTGTCCGAAATCACTGTTTAACACCTTGTGCACCTACTCGTGCTACCACAACCCAGTTGAGCACATTGGCTCGAGCAAATATAAAGATTCTCCCTTTTTATTTAGTTAAGTTAGACTTAGAGCCAAATTCCAACATCTAAAATTCTCTACCAAGTCTATTCCTAATATACGAATACCGTATCAATCATTACACACTGCACCAAACATGATTGTATACCCTTTACCGAATTCACATCATGCACCGCATAATTCACATGACCATAATAGCATCCTCTGACAATAATAGCCAAAATCCCACGATTCTGATGCCCACAACACACCTCATGACGCATATAAGTTGAGTCTCTCCTCCTGATAAGGACCATTGCAATATTGACACAACGGAAGAGATGTATAGAAATTATTAACCAACTGCCGAGTCGACAAATCATTGAGTCTCTCCTCCTGACAAGGACCATTACCCCATTATGAACCAAATAACGATATTTGCTTTTTAATATGCCTCATATAATCCGATCGCATTGATCCCAGGTCCAATAATCTCATCTCACCCAGTATAAGTTGTCCAGGCAATAAGCCATCTCGAACACAGCCAAAAGTCTCATATGATGCCACAATGCGCCAACAAGTTACAAACTTGCATGTGATACATAAGGAAAAATGTACTCTGGAAAGAACTGCTCAACCCACGTGACTAATTAAACAACTGAAAAGATGTTATGAACGTTCCTCATAAAATGAGAAGCAAAACACACAAGAATAGGTATAGGGAATTGTACTCAACATCACACTGTTGCAGCGTGTAACCCGATCCACATATGATACCATTGCGGGGTGCAACTCGATCCAACTATGATACCCATGGCGGCGTGCCACCCGATCCAAACAACATACATGTGGCGGCGTGCCACCCGATCCACACATAATAATAAATAAGAAAATACCCATCAAGCTAGAAATGTTTATACCTACGAAATACCTGAATATCAACCACAAGCACGCGAAGTGCATAATACAAATCCTGGAGAGACGGGTAGCATCATACACTATAAAACTCAAGCACAGCTAAGGTGCGATATATGATCTGCTCTCGAGAGCCATCCTGCTCACATAACACCACTGCTACGTGGGACCTCAACACATTGTACAAATAATCAAGTTGTCTCACGACCCACATGGCACAATAGAGTATTACATAAAATAGCTGGCGACAAAATTAACATCTCACGCCCGAATACTCCTCCATAAGGAATGTTATGCTGAATGAACATACCCAAGATGGTGTAGAATACACACCCACATCTGGACCCATCAACAGACCTCAGACCGATTCTGATCATACCATGCTAGGGCAAATACCCTCTCAAGGATCCACAATGACCTTTTTCCCCATGACAAACAAGAACAGTCGTCGAATCCGGAACAAACTTCACAATTCACAACCAACTGAATAGAGCGCCTTTCAAGCCTAAACTCTCACATTAGTGATAGTACCAAATCTCCATACTTGGTTTCAATCTTTAATCAGTCAACTGACTACATGTCACACTTATACAATCTTCCTGTGGGATACGCTCCCACGACCTTCCGCACCAGGTAACAAGTCAGCACATCCATACCACCGGCCACACTAATGTTGTAAAGCAAATTAAGAAGCCGCAAATCAGTACACAAAGCCTCTTACACATGACACCGATCTCAGGTGATGCTAAAACAATATCAGCTTACTCTAAACATCTGAATTCTTCCCTGCTCATCCGATCTCGTGACATTCTTGTCAACATCGAACCTCAACCTTGATCCTCAACTTCCAATTTCCCATGCCGCTCACTGCACTTAACATGCCAATACGTGAGAGTACCAGAATTCCATAATAACCCCTGATCCACTAATAGAATAAACACTTCATCATATAGAAACCTTTTACCTAGCTCATTTCAGAAGAACCAATGCAACACACAACTAAATTCCCAAACCGCAAAAAGTACAACCTCATGTCGTGATCTAAACTGCCATAACTCATCCGAAAATCCCTTTACACAACAAAGCCATACGAATCAAATACCTCCCAAATCAACCAAGTTGTGGTGGTGCTCAAGCCCAATTGTACAACCATAAACTACATGTATAACTTCACGCTGGAGAAACTGGTCACTGCCATAACTGTGCTGATTCAACCATTACCAACCGAGCCACTTCTTCTAATTTACTCGGGACTTGCCCTAGAAATAATAATAGCTCTATTCAAAACATCATGAACCCAAATCTGCACACATCCTGAGTGACCTTATTTCACGAGAGCACGTTGACTCCAAAACCCACAAACCATCTCATACCCTCCTTATGCGCATATTCGCATCTTCAACTGGTACTCCCATTCTGAAAATCCCTCTATGAATCCGAAGTTATTTTCTCCCATTCCTCCAATGTCACACCATAGACCGAAGATAATGCAGAACACTCCAAGACACTTTTCATAATCCACTGCAAAAGCTCAATACTTAACCATACTACTGGCTCGAAATCCTTAGGCATCGCACTTTGAATTTTTGAACCCACTAAAATCATTGTTGAGAGTAACCAACTCTGACTTGTTCCCAATTATGATCAAACTCCAAGGCCCTTCTAGCACATGAAGACCTTCTCAAAGAAGCATTCGGCTGACTTACTTTCCTTGTACATCACATCTACATGAAGCATAAACTCCGAGTCTTCCCAAAGCCTGAACATAAATCGATAAGGCCAATTGTAGCACACGTTCCTCAAATCCTTGTCTTAAATAACCACTGATGTTCTCTTTCCTTAGTCGTAACAACCCATCAATATGCCGATAACTAGAAACCTCACAAGTAGACAACCATGCAATCCAATCGTAGGCGGTGGGGCTCTCCCACTTAGCTTGAAGCTACCATTACATGACCTTGGAACCTACCAAGATTCCTTCTTCCTTACTGACATGACCTCACGCAATCGACCCGCCAAATTCCTCAAAATCTTCCTGTTAACCATCTCATGAACGCTCTGAATCACTAGCCACATTTACATATTCGACCTCTAATCGGATAGCTAGTAAAATTCTTCGTAGAAGCTTCATCAGCACCACGCAACCACTAACCTGCTCACAGGAGATATCCCACTTGTGGAAATTCCATGTCGATCTCTTTCAATGATGTTGCACCGAGTACAATTACTATGAAACCAATAAACCCTCCTGAGCCCGTGCTCATTCACCAGCTGTACAAATCCATTCACTCCTCATTGACATCAACTAATGGTGTGACGATACATTCCAATCCAAGTTATGGTGCCCCCCTCTTTATATTAAGCAACTCCCTCATGTCGTATCCAACCTTTCTCTGTATAGCAGCCAATATTCTAAATTAAGTTCGTAGACTTAGTCACTGTCCACCATGAGTTCCAAATCACTCTAAACTTTCCTCAAGGCGTGCAACTATCCTACCACAGAACCCATATGTTACTCTGTCACTTTCCCACTTTGGTCAAACCCTCTCCTTTAGGCAACTTCCTGACTTTTGCTTTTCACACTTGGCCTTCTAGAAATTTAACCACCACAACACACCTCCCATATGTCCTTCCTCATCCTCCGTTGTCCAGTTGTTGCCTTAAATCAACATACGTCTCTATAGCACTTGAACCAATAGATCGCTACCAACTTTAAAGCCTCTCCAAAGATCATCCTTCTCGAATCATCAACACTAGGAGCATCAATTCGATCCTGAACCACTACACACTGCGATCTCTGACAGTCGTTTCCCTGGCATTATTTCACAATACCATGTCCCAAAGGCGAATTGAAGAAGACCATAACACGGGCGAACTTAACACATTCAATCAAGGACGACGACACCACTTCACATATGAAAATTCCACCACGCTCGAAAATACCACGTCTCGTTACTCCATCAACCCAAACGTGAACACTCATAGTCTGATTGTCTTTCCTTCGCTAGAAATAAAACACTGAACCTCTGAATCATGCATTGAGAAAACCCTCCTTTCAAGTTGTTCACTGCCCCGACACATAGACAAGAATCTTACCATTACATAAATACTGCGATAACAACTCATGACCATCATAGCAATATGTGCATGGCCTCAAGACTATCTGAAATACAGCTACTGAGCTGAAATGACAGAACATCGTTCCGCAAGGCGACAACATTAACCCAATCGAATACGCAGGGAGAAACATCTTGCACCACCTCTGCAGTACCATTACAATTTCTCAATTTCCAACTGATAACAAGCGCTTCACGTCGCATAAGATTGAATAGGAAAGAAATGAAGGAATAAGCCCTGTAGCCTCTCGAAGATAAGTACAGACGTCTACGTACCGATCCGCAAGACTCTACTAGACTCGCTCATCACTCGTGAGACCTAAATGAACCTAGTGCTCTGATACCATGTTGTCATGACCCAAAATCCATTAAAGGTCGTGATGGCGCCGGAAACCGCTGTCAAGCAAGCCAAAAATAAATACTTTATTTGGTTCTCATTTTAATATTTTTGAGATTATATTTCCTTCAATTAAATAGTAAAAGATGGAATTTACAGAGTAAAAAATAATATTTTAACAATTTCAATACAGGACAACCCATAATCACCCCAAAACCCGGTGTCACAAAGGCATGAGCATCATCTAGGAAGTAAAATAAAATACAGCATCTGTCTGAAATACAAATTGGATAGAAAAAATATAAATACTCTGAAGGAGACTCTGCTGGCTGCGGATCGTAGTATAGAATGCAGCTCACCTAAGTCCCAGCAATAATCGTGCCTTTGCGACCACAAGGCCACTAGACATATATGTACTTGCACAAAAATGTGCAGCAAGTGTAGTATGAATACGTAAATCAACGCGTACCCAGTAAGTATCCCGTCTAACCTCGAAGAAGTAGTGACGAGGGGTCGACTCCGACACTTACTATGGGCTAACAATAAATACCGATATTATACTTAAGCATGGATTGTATGAAATAGCTGTAAACTCAATAACAAGAAGTGAGTGGACAATTCTTTTATTAATAGGAAATTTTTCCAAACATATTCTCGTCATTTAACAATTTATATCTTAAGCCAAAGAAGCAATATCAATTATAATTGGTTCCAAAGATTTATCATGTGCAAATTATGTCGAGGTCGTACGACCCGATCCAACATAATATTTAAATTGTGCACTGCCGAGTGTCCAACGGCACGAACCATAGATACATCTATCTGCTATCGAGGCGTTCAGCCCGCTCCACAAAAGAGAAAATACATTAAACAACCAATTCAAGATTTATTAAGGGGCAAATATTTCAAGAATTACAAATTCTCATTTAACGGTCAAGTAAATAAAGTTTAACCTTTTTACAATTCCTCTATCGAGTTTCTAAATGTTTTAAATGATTAAATTAACAAGTAGGGCGCAAACATCGCAAGTACAACATGATATGGGTCCTAGACTACCTGGACATAAGCATAATAAGAGCTACGCACAGACTCTCATCACCTAGTGCGTACGTAGCCCCCACAAATAGAAGCACATAATAATTTGATTCACCTATGGGGTTAATTCCCTCTTACAAGGTTAGAAAGGAGACTTACCTCGCTCCGAAGTTCCATAACCGGCTCCAAAACCTTTCCAACAACTCAACCCGATGCCCATCGCTCCAAAACTAGTCAATAAATGTGCAAATCCATAAATGTATACTCTAATACTCTTTATAATTCAATTTACAACAATTCCCAACTCCGCTCGAAAAGTCGATAAAATCACCCTCGGGCCCACGTGCCCGGATTCCGAAAATGTTCGAAGATAAACATTACTCATAACCCCACGAACTCAAATATATAATTTATTCTGAATTTCATGCCCAAATTCGTGGTCAAGATCCAAAAATATCCATTTCTAGGTTTTTTACCAAAATCCCAAATTTCTACAAATTTTCATACTTGAATCCATATATAAATCTTGTATTTAACTCACAATACGCGGCAATCACTTACCCCATGAAGGATGATAAAATGGCACTCCAAAAGTGCTCCAAAATCGGCTCCCATGGATGAAATGAAGTGAAATTTAGCCAAACCCTCGTGTTAAAGAAACACACTGCCCAGCCCGACTTTCGTACCTGCGGAAGTCTCTTCGCTTCTGCGGGCATCGTAGGTGCGACCTGCTCTCGCGCATCTGTACAAATTTTACGCACCAGTGGCAGCTGCCTTGCTCGCGCGCACTCGCAGGTGCGCTTCTCCAGTCCGCTTCTGCGGCTCCCCCAGCTCCAGTCCATTCTCGTTTCTACGAGCAATTTACCACACCCGCGATCTCGCACCTACGGCCAAAGTCACGCAGGTGCAATTACACGAGAAGCATTAAGCTTTAGAAGTTCTTAAGTCTAAAAATCGATCTGTTAACCTTCCGAAATCCATCCGAGGCCCCCGGGGCCTTAACCAATTATACAAACGCGTCCCAAAACACATTACGAACTTAGTCAAGCCTTCTAATCACATCAAGAAACGTTTAAACCATGAATCGCACCCCAATTCAAGCTTAATGAACTTTAGAACTTCAAACTTCTACCTTCGATGCCGAAACCTATCAAATCACGTTCGATTGACCTTAAATTTTGCACACAAGTCATAATTGACATTACGGACCTACTCCAACTTCCAGAATCGGAATCCAACCTCGATATCAAAAAGTTCACTCCTGGTCAAACTTTTCAAAAACCTTCTGTGAGCACATGATTTTTGACCGACTAAAATATTCCTACAAAAATTCACAAATAGAGAGTTTCTTAATTGTTTCACGTTTTACAGAATTTGTAGGGATTTTTGGTTAATTGTTGCTTGCATTTATTTGCATATTTAACATTTTTAAATCTTGAAAAAATACCAAAATGTCTAAAGTATTTCATGCATAACATTTTAGGTCTTAATTGTACTTAGGATTTAATTACATAAGTTAATTACATTATTAAACAGAAAATCACAAAATATGGGTCATTTTTGAATTTTTAGCTTTTAATTGCAAATCAAGTAATTTTTCCTTCATTAGTCTAAATTAATTAATTAATTATGGTAAAATAGCTAACTAGGTTTATTTTTACAAATTAGATTAATTTAGGTTTTAATTAATCAATTAGAATTCAAAATCAAGAAAAAGAAAAGAGAAGGAAATTCGGTTTGGGTTTAAATCTGGGCCAGAACAATTTGACCCAAACAACCACCTGAATTCCGCCAGGCCCAACCCCTCACCCGGTCCAGTCTCACAACTAAGTGCGAACGACGTCATTTTGGACGGATCGATCTCGACCATTCAATCCCTCTCCATCCAACGGGTGCAGTCCACTCTCACCCCCCATATAAAAGGGCCATTATAATGCCTCCCCCCCAGAACCCTAAACCCCCAGAACCCTAAACCTAAATGCAGAGCTAAGCGGCGCCCACCTCTTTTTCTCTTCCTCCGTCGACCGAACTCGCTTGAACTCAAGCGAGTTCACCCTCCCTCCAACTCACGCACGTGGTTCCTTCACCCTCCCTCCTCCACGTCACCCGTCCCGTAACGACCTCTGATAGAAAAGATTCTTCTCTCCCTTAGGCTTCACGCGCTTTTTGTATTGAGAACAATCTCGGATGAATGGTGGTCGTAAGATCTGAGAGATTCAAGATCCTAGACCTTCATTTGTCCGATTTGGTTCACAAGAAAGAGAATCGGATTCTCGCGGATTTTTCGGACGGAAAGAGGAATTTTAGGGCACAACTTGAAGAAAATAGGTATGAACATTTCTGGTTTGGGTATATATAGGGAGGTTAAGGGATTTCTTAGGGGTCTCTTTTTTGGGAACAAAAATTTTTCAGAGAGAAAAATCGGAAAGAAAAGCTAGGGTTTTAAAAACGTTCTTTTCCTTCTTAGTGGTGGATCTTCTTTTTGATTATTTTGTTTAGTTTCAGAACAAAAAAAAATACAAAAAAAACATGTTTAGTCTTCTTCTTTTCCATTTTATTTCAATTACTGTCTAAAAATTTGAAAAAAAATTCTGTCCCTTCTTTTCCAATCTGGATTTTGAGTTGAAAACTGGAGTTCGATTGGGAAGTTGTTGAGTTCGTTGCTGCTCAAGAAGGTTTTTGCTGAAGTCCTTGTTCGGACGTCATTTTCTTCATTGTAGTTCTGCTTATCATTTAAGAGGTCACATTTCGAATTCTATCCTTCTTTTCTGCAGATTCTGTGTCATGAATGTTGGCGTTATTTGCTTATTTTCTCTTATTTCTATATCTTGGCGTATATAATGATGTCTTGAATATTTTTGAACTTTAAATGGATGGGTTTATTTTCAACAGTCATGCCGTAGATTTGGATTTCTCTTATCGACATGTTTCTGTTGTTCATTCTGAACTAGCATATTATAATGGGTTATTACTGTAAAATGACTTGATTCTTTATATGAATGTTCATCCCTCTTCCTGTTATGTTTCCTCACCAAAGTTTGCGTCATTTTTGTTTTGATTCTATTTGCTTGGATATGATTGAGTCTAGTCTCTGAGTTATCTCGGATCTTGAGCAATACCATGTTGAATATATTTCATGTTTAGCTCATTATTTTTCGGCTGTCGTATGGTGAGTCGTATGATTATCTCTCTTAAGTGGCTAAATTTCTCTATAGAGAACAGACCCCCCCTCTATTCATATACCCAGATTTTTCTGATTTGGATCCTGGATGTGTCATTTGGCCTATTGATTTCTGAGTTTACTTGACTTGTTTTGTTAGAATTACATGAGTTTATGTTGAATTCAGTTTGTGATTCTGTCATCTTTCCTTGTATATGTTTGTAATGCGAAGTTAGCCCCAAGTAGTGAGAAAACTGCGATTCTAACACTTTGGACAGCAAACTAATTTGGCAAATGTCTTAGATTAGCTACTGCTGTAATTCATGTTATCTAAGGCCATAATACAATAGAAGTAATCTCTTTGGCTATGTGTTTTGACAGAATTGAAATATTATGCATTGGGTTTAGCTTTTGTTTGTATTGACTTTCATGCATTTCGTGATTTTCCTTCTCCATGTGTTGCTTAATTGACCTTTGGTTTGAAAGGAAATGGACATGAGAGAGCCATTCCTAGGCCCCGGATAGATTTTGGCCATTTCTAAAAGGCTATCACGTCTTAGGCTGCATTTCTAAGCCCAATTTTGTTTGTATTTGAAAACGTTGGAGGCCGATTGATCTTAACCCACGGTAATGTTATCTTGAGAAGAATTCTTATTGAAATAGATAAGAAAGCAACCCACTCATTAGGTTAATTCAATCGAAGAAAGATTCTTAAGTCTTCAATATTCTGACAGCCCACGTATGTCAGCTTCCAAATTTACCCTGGTTGGTGTACTTTATCTCCAAATAACCCTATAGTTATACACTTTCACATGAAAATCGCAAATTTTAGGAAAAGTTGAATAACTCACGAACACGCGCTAGTTGCTTTAGGCGCGATTAATAAATCATCGTGACTATGGGTACGGTTCCCGTGACATAGTCATGATACACAATTCCCCAATTCGAGTGTGTGTTTCACGTGACTCGACCATAACTTCAAATAATAATAATATGTAACATGCTGTAAATCGCGGGTGCATTTCATGTGGCGCGGTTTGCGATGTGTACCAAAATGACAAGTGTACGATATCGTGACTTGTTCCAGAAATAATTCCATAAATAATTAAAAGCGGTTAAAAAGTAAAAATGCACAATAGGCTTTAAACATGTATTTAATCAGATAATTAAGCCGATTATTGATAGTTGAGCGACCGTGCTAAAACCACAAAATTCGGGAGTGCCTCACACCTTCTCCCGGGTTAACAGAATTCCTTACCCGGTCTTCTGTGTTCGCGGACCATAAATAGAGTCAAATTTCCTCGATTTGGGATTTAAAATAAACCGGTGACTTGGGACACCATAAATTATCCCAAGTGGCGACTCTGAAATAAATAAATAATCCTATTTCGAACAATGTCACTTTAATTGGAAAAACTCCCATATCGCCCCGTTCGGGAAAAAGGAGGTGTGACACCTTCAAATTTCCATTTTTCGCCAAAAGACCCTAAAACGATCTACGGACCTCCAAATCCACTTCCGGATGCGCCCCTAAGTCCAGAATCACTATACGTAGTTATTCCCAGGCTCGGAATCCCAATCGGATATCGATACCATTAAAATGCACTTCAACCCAAATTTATGAAATCCTTCCAAAATGCCAACTTTCCACAATAGGCGCCGAAACGCTCCTGGGTCATCTAAAACCTGATCCGGACATACACCAAAGTCCAAAATCACCATACGAACCGGTTGGAATCTTCAAATCCTGATTCCGAGGTCGTTTACTCAAAAATCACACCTTAGTAAATTTTTCCAACTTAAAAGCTTCTGAAATGAGAATTTTCTTTCTAAATCAACTCCGGATTTTCCGAAATTCAATTGCAACCACACGTACAAGTCATAATACCTTAAGTGAAGCTACTCAAGGTCTCAAACTGCCAAACGATGTGCTAGGACTCAAAACGATCGGTCGGGTCGTTACAGCCTTAGTTTTCACGTAGCATTCTGTTAGCCATAAAGTTACTAGCCAACTTTTACTTATTTATTAGGAATCTATTTTACTATCAAGTTCCAATGGTAAAATTTAATGTACAGCACCAATTCTTAATTGGTTTAAACTTTAAAAGTAACTACGCCACAATCCGTCGCCGGCAGAATGCAATTAGGATTGTAATTCGATCTCAATTTAGAGACGAAATCTGTGCCGCCTTTTAATTGATCCCACATCGTAAATAGTCTTTCAAATTCCTCCCTCAATTATCTCTATAAACCTCATACTCTGAAGTTTATGGAAAAATTGCACGGGCGCCCTATTTGGTCGCCCCATTTAACCTATACTCACTTCTTAAAAAAGTTTTAACTTGTACCTACTTTTTAAACAACTTGAGGTCTCTTTATCCTCCTCCTCCTCCTCCTCCTTTGTCTTCTTCTTCTTCTTCGGGTGACAATGATTTTATATGGTGTTTGTGAACATATTTTAAGGTAGTTTCTGATGTTTTACAGTGGTGAGTTGTTATGACTCCTTATTTTTTACTATTGCTTAGGGTTTCTTCTTCTTTTTCGTAATTGTAAAATGGGTTCATTAGATTTATTATTGTTTTGACAAATTGATGATTAGGGTTAGTTTCCGATGATATTTGGAGGTTATGTATCTAATTTGAACTAATTTGGAGTAGATTTAGGTATTAAATCGTATATTAAATTGTTATAATTCGAAGAACAAATTATTTTTTTCTGGGCAATTTGCACTTCAGGCCTATTTAGCCTTAAGTGCATAAAAATGTTGGCTGCACTTCAGACCTTTTGGCCATAAGTGCATCTGAAGTATAATTTTTTACATCAGACTTATTGGCTTTAAGTGTAGCAAATCGTTTGTTGCACTTCAGACTTTTGGTCTTAAGTGCATCTGAAGTGCAATTTTTCACTTCAGACTTATTGGCCTTAAGTGTAGCAAAATGTTTGTTGCATTTCAGACCTTTTGGCCTTAAGTGCATCTGAAGTGCAATTTTTTACTTCAGACTTATTGGCCTTAAGTGTAGCAAAACGTTTGTTGCACTTCAGACCTTTTGGCCTTAAGTGCATCTAAAGTGTAATTTTTCACTTCAAACTTATTGGCCTTAAGTGAATAAAAATATTTATTGCACTTCAGACTTTTTGGCCTTAAGTGCATCTGAAGTGCAATTTTTCACTTCAGACTTTTTAGCCTTAAGTTGCAATTCAGGCTTATTAGCTTTAAGTGCATGAAACCATTGGTTGCACTTCAGACCTATTTGGCCTTAAGTGCATTTGAAGTGTAATTTTTTTACTTCAGACTAATTATTTTTAACTTCAGACCCGATAAGTCTGAATTTGATCGTAAAGTAGGTACGCTTGCAAACGTTTTTGCAAAGTGGGTATAGGTTCAATTGTGACCCCAAAACTGGGTATAGATGCAAACAACCCCAAGTTTATTAAGCATTAACCCAAGGCGTTTGTAAGCCACTCTGGTCCGCGTTTTGACGATCAGTGCTAAGGTAAAAAAAAATTCCTTTTGCTCTGCGCTTTCTTTTATTCTCCTTTTTTCTTTCTTTATTTTGTAGGTCGAGCTAAGGGTATATTCTTGCTCAGAGGGATGATCTATGCATGAAGAAGGGTGTCTTAGGGTGTGAAGGGATATGTACTCATCCCCTCCGAATATCGGAGAGATTACCCTCAAGGTAGCCTAAATATCAGCGAGATTACTCTCAGGGTGTGAAGGCATGGATACTCATCACGGCCCGAATATCAGAGAGATTACACTTAAGGTGGCCCAACAATCAGAGAGATTACTCTCAAGACGACCCGACTATCAGAGTGATTACTCTCAAGGTGGCCCGACTATCGGAGAGATTACTCTCAATATGGCCCGACTATCGGAGAGATTACTCTCAATATGGCCAGACTATCGGAGAGATTACTCTCAATGTGGCCCGACTACCGAAGAGATTACTCTCTAGATGACCCGACTATCGAAGAGATTACTCTCAAGGTAGCCCGACTATCGGAGAGATTACTCTCAATGTGGCCCGACAATTAGAGAGATTACTCTCAAGATGACCCGACTATCAGAGAGATTACTCTTAAGGTGGCCCGACTATCAGAGAAATTACTCTCAAGATGACCCGACTATCAGAGAGATTACTCTCAAGGTGGCCCGACTATCAGAGAGATTACTCTTAGGGTGTGAAGGGATGGATACTCATCCCCGCCCAAAAATCGGAGGCCATTTCAGAACGCAAAGGTTCATACGGCATATCGAAGCACAAGTCTATGGCAATGAATAGATGGAGAAATCCTCAATATCATATGGAGGACAAATCCATGGCAGCATATAGAAGGGTAAATCTATAAAGAGGTCAACTTAAGGTGCAAAGGGACTTAAATGTCCACCTTATGATTGGAAAGTTATAGTTTTTTTTAAGGACAAACTCGCAAACAGGCCATCTTAAAGTGCAAAGGGACTAACATGTTCACCTTAAGATTGGAAAATTATATTTCTTTTTAAGGACAAACCTGCAAAGAGGTAAGATTGAAAAATCATAGTTCCTTTTAAGGATAATTAAACCTGTGAAGAAGCCAACTTAAGGTGCAAATAGACTAACATGTCCACCTTAAGATTGAAAAATTAGAAAGCTTCAACTCGAAGACTTGGGGAACTTGATGACATCGACTTGAACACTTGGCGGACTTTGCGTACTTCAACTTAAAGGCCGGCAAACTTGAAGATTTGATGGACTTGAAGATTCGGCGGACTTTGATACTTTAACCTGAAGACTTTGAGGGCTTAAATATTTCAACTTGAAGACCGATGAGTTTGAGGACCTCAACTTGAAGACTGACAGACTTAAAGACTTCAACTTGAAGACTTGGAGGCTTAAATATTTTGACTTGAAACCGAAGAACTTGAAGACCGACAGGCTTAAAGATTTGGAGAACATGGCATAGCGAATCTCTAGACTTCAATGTAAATGCTTGGCAGCCTCCTAAAAGATATTAATCATTTTATTGAAGATGCCAATTTACCATAGCGGCTTGCCTCCTTTAAATCAAATGGGATCCAAAGTTTAACAGAAGAATGGTATCTCAGCTCGATTTTCAAGTGCTAATTGAATGGATTATATTCCATCATACTTTATTCAAACAACAATTGGGAGATTATGTATCTTTTGAACTTATGCGACTAAACTCAGGATGAAGCTCTAAGCTGACTACGTACCTTGGTGAAGAGGAACAATTCATACCATAGTTCAGAATGGGTGATTTTTTTTATTTTTTTATTTTTCCTAACTTTTGCCTAGGCCGCCTCTTTCGAGGTTTTAAACCTAGCACACTTTTTTTCTTTTTTTTTTGGGTTGTAATCAATTTAGACTCATGCAGTCCAGGAGTGTAAGAACATGCAGTTTAGGCTCATGCATCAAGGAGCGTTGTAATTTGAATATTTAGCTTATAATTTGAAATGATTCGAAACTTGAAGACTTGATCAACTTTAAAGTACTTTGCAACTAAAAGTTCAGGTCGAATTTGAAGAGCTTCGTGACTTGAAGATTTAGCTCAAAGTTGAAGAGCTTTGCAACTGGAAGTTCGGCTCAAATTTGAAAAGCTTCGTGACTTGAAGATTTAGCTCGATTTTGAAGAGCTTTTGACTCGAGTCTTTGCTCGAATTTGAAGATCTTTGCGACTTGAACACTTTGCTCGAATTTGAAGAGCTTTACAACTTGAAGACTTTGCTCAAATTTGAAGAGCTTTACGTCTTAAAGATTTAGTTCAAATTTGGAGAGTTCTGTGACATACAATATAGGCTCATGTGCCAAGAAGCACTATAACTTGCAGTTTAGGCTCGTGCGTTAATGAGCATTATAACTTGTAGTTTAGGCTCGTGCGTTGAGGAGCATTATCACTTGTAGTTTAGGGTCATGCGTTAAGGAGCATTAAGACTTGCAGTTTAGGCTCATGCGTCAAGGAGCATTGCAACATGCATGGACTCTTCAGTTTCATCTTCGGATGAATACTTGCCCCCATTTTCAGCATCCTCCGCTTCTATTTCATAATGAGGCTCAAAGATCGGAAACCTTTGATATGCACTTATAGCCATACTCAATTCCATATCATGTGCACGAGTTGCTAGTTCTTCAAATATTTTGGGTTTTATGCCTTGTAAGATATAGCGAAGACTCCAGTGCATGCCTTAAATGCACATTTCGATGCCAGAAGTTTCGCTAAGGAGATCTTTGCAGTTGAGGTTTAAGCTCCTCCAGCGATTGATGAAGTCAATAAATGGCTCATCATTTCCTTGATGAGTTTTTGTAAGTTCGATTATGCTTACGAGACATCTTGTGCTATAAAAACGATTGAGAAACTCTTGCTCCAACTGCTCCCAACTATCGATAGAATCAGGCTCGAGATTTGTGTACCAATTGAATGCATTACCTTTGAGAGAATGGACAAACTGTTTGATAAGATAATCACCGTACGTTCCAGCATTGTTACAAGTTTCAACAAAGTGCGCTACATGTTGTTTTGGTTTTCCCTTGCCGTCGAATTATTGCAATTTAGGAGGTTGATAACCAACATGCATCTTTAAGTTATCAATTCTTTGCGTATACGACTTTGCATATATGACAGATAATTTGGACGATGACTCGGGCTTATCTTTGATAGCCTCCATGATGAAGTCATTTAATTTCTCAACGGGAATTAGACATTCGACAGAGACTTGAATCTCCTTGGCTGTCATTCCTTGCTTTTCTAAAGAGTCTCCTTTTTCTTGTGACCTTTAAAAATTTAAAGGTGTTTGAATGGATTCTCCTTCTACCATGCTATCCAATTTATTTGCTAACTTGGAAAGTTTAGCATCTTGATCATACATATGCTTTGATAAGCATTCAACTGCTTTCGTCAAATTTGCAAGTTGTTCTTCTATGGTAGAAGCTTCAATAACCATTACTTCCATGATCGACATGGAGGATGAAGAATGATATAGGTCGTTATTGGGATAGAGCTCAGAGGTCGCATTAATGGAGGCTATAGTAGATCCAACGCTCAAGTCATCATCATTGGCTTACATGAAGGGTTTCTTGGACTTAGATAAACTAAGTTGGGCAAGAACCTTTTCAATCACCTCGGAGACGTCGTTCTCTTTTTGGGTCGTGCTTACAGAAGATCTCACTCCTTTTGAGGATGAAGATCCCAAATATGGATTGATACAGACGATACTTGGAGTGTTTGTTGTCTTGAAGAGCTTGCTTTGCTCCTTGTAACTGGCTTAAAGCTTTCAAAGGTAACATCGAGTATATTTTCCACATTAACATAGAACTTGGAATTAGCAGCCTTAATGGAAGTTGATCTGAAATTGATTTTCTGTGAATCCATTTCGATGTTCTTGAACTTTGGTGATTGAAAAGTTGAGATGAGAGGTATAGATTGTCCCACTGGGCGTGCTAGAATTTGTAGAGAATAAATTTGCATCAAGAAAATAAAATCAAGACCGAAAAATATTATAATAATCGTAGTATTTGATTTCAAATATTTGAGTGTTACAATCTCAATGGTTCCTCTGATTCTTCTTTTCCAATATAAATTCTAAGTCCTTTGAGCTTGATCTTGAATATGTAGTTATTACTACAAACGATGATCTTGAATTCAACTAGCACGAACTTTGATTTGAACTCGTATTTTTTGAACCTTGATTTGGTCTTCGTTCTTGAGCTTGAACTTGATTTCTTGGACTTGAACTTGATTGCTTGAAGTTTTGAACTTGATTGCTTGAAGTTTGAAACTTGTAGATAAATTTGCGGCATTTGATCCACAAGCTCTCTCTTGCTTTTTGTTATAACTTCTGGTGTCTTTTCTGGATTATGAAGACCCCTATTTATAATTGTGGGAGGGAAGAGTTATGATAAGAACAAACTCTTTTCGACCAATCAGATTCAAGTGTGACACAATCGCATTTGATTGGCCAGAACATGTCGCTTGCACACGTAGCGCGGTTTTATTCGCCTTTATATGTGACTTGGCATGCCTTGTCATTTTAACATGTGGTATAATTCTATTGGCTCTTCCGTTTGACTTGGCGTACCACGTCATTTGACACGTTGCACAAAACTGGCCTATAGAAAAATAACATATTGAGCCTAATGAAGTGCTCTCATTATTTGTAGCCCAACTAAATGGGCTAGCCCAGTCAATATTTATTGGACTTAAGTAATCAATCCAATTATATTAGCCCATAATATTTATTATTTAAACTATAGTCCAAATTATCATCTAGAAGAAGATGTTTTCTAGACTTAACTTAAGAATATATAGCTTTAAAAAAATAAAAAGACCTCCCAAATATTCAAAGGTTATGTCATGTGTTCTCGCTGAAACTTAAAAAAGAAATATGAAAATTGTGAAATTGAAGTAATTAAGTTCAACACTAGAATCAAGTTTAAGTTGCATTTTGACAGAAATGATTAAGTACTTATGGGATAGAGTTTCTTTCTTTATTGAATTGCTAAATATGATTAACAACTCATCATTTTGAGAACTTATTTTACTTCTTTCTTTAATTTTATTTTATAATTCAAATACAAGTTTTAAAATAATACTTTTTTATTTTTTAGAAAATTTATATTCTATGAGATAAGGTATACGTGCAACACGTATATTTTGAAACTAGTCAAAGTAAAAGTACTTATGTGCTACGAAGCTTTTGCAGTTCGTGAATCAATCAAGAATGGTGGCTAAAAAAATTATGAGTTCATTTTAACCGAGTCGTAAGACCGAGAATAGTGTGAATCTATCTAACAAAATAATAGGCAAGTACTTGTAAAGACTTTGAAATTTTAGCAATTCAAGATAGTTATAGCATGTTTGGCCAAGATCCAAAATCAGTTTATTTTGAGAAATATTTTTTGTTAAAAGTGCATTTCTCAAAAGTAATTTTGGTGAGAAACAATTTGTCTTTGGCTAATTAATCTGAAAAGTATTTCTAAGCAACAATTAGTGGTTGATCAAACTTTTAAAAATTGTCTCTAAGTATATCTTTCTCAAAAGTATTTTTGGAGATTTCTGCTTCTACTCAGAAATACTTTTTTCTTCTAAAAACTTGGTCAAACACTTCAACTTTAAAAAAAAATATTTTAAAAAAAAACTTTTGACTTTGGAGAAGTTTGGCCAAACGGACTCACAGAGAGTTCTTTCAGCGGGGTAGATAATAACGTGAAGTGTTTTAAAGTGTTTGTAAAGATCGTATTAGATCATATCCATTCAGATCTATCAAGTGGTTTTAAAAGAAGGAAAAAGAAAATGCATTTAGTGAGTTAGGATTTCAAATCAATCAAGTGGTTTAAAAAGGAATGCATTTAATAAGTTGATATTTAAATGACTCAAATTCAAACCTTTATTTATTTAGGTGGGTTGTAAACAGAACGTTAAGATGTTATAACACCAAGGTAATAAATTAAATAACCTAAATATGACAGTTTAATATACTTGCCTTTAATACAAGATACTCCTACAAAACTATTATTCCTTAAGGTCCAACATAAATTAATTTAACGGTAGGAAGTTTGTTTAACCAAAAATTAGATTTGTAATATAAATCAATTAAAATTAATTTTATAGACAACATGCAACCGATTTGATTCACTTTCCCAAAGATAAATGACAGAAATGAAGTAAACAGTTAATAACGAGATTAAAATAAAAGAAACGAAAGAGAATTCTTATTCAAATTGCTCATTCGGAAGAATTTTGTTTTTTTCAAGCTTATGGTAGTAAAAAGAATAAGAGAGTAATTCAGTGATTCTCAAATTGGATACAAAGAGGGGAATTGGGGGAGTTAAATAGTAATATAAACCATAACCGTTCCCCTAATATTGCGCCTACTCGTTATCTTATTATTATTCACGTCTTTCGCTCTCGTTAACGTTCAGTAATTAACTTCGAAACTGCTCAGTAATGAACGCTGAATCCCGACTTATTCGGGGTTGAATGTTTTTCTCTTTATCCGTGCTTACTTATGAGTCTCGTGTTAACACCTCAATAGTTCCGATATGAATGATCCTGGTAGCAATATCCTCAACTCGACTGATCCCAGACTCCAGTTATCTTGACACGTGTCATAATTTGATTTGACCACTTGGTGAGTTTCTTTTTCTCCAATACAAACTTGTAGTTTCATTAGCACTTAAAATTGTTTTTTTCTTTAAAAGTTTAAAACAAAATTAATGTTATTTTCTATTTTCTCTTAGTAATAATTATTTTTAAAGATTACAAACAGGTAATGATTGTCCATAGACCAATAAGACATAAATAAAGATATGTTATGATCGTTCATAGATCAATAGGACATAAATAAATATAAAATAGTAAAAAATGCATGACAAATAATTTGAGAATGGGAGAGTATCAGCCTTAGTAATTGTAGAAGAAATCATAACCCAGCAGAGACATCTTAGAAAATTATAATTTCCCGTGGGCCCCACGTGATATATATGAAATCGTGAACCAGAAATTTCTTGTTTAGCGGTTAACATCATCCATTTCCAATCAGGGGTTGTGAGTTCTTGCAAGGAAGGAGCCGAGGGTCTATGGAAAACAGCCTCTCTATTCCAGGATAGGGATAAGGTCTGCGTACATATTACCCTTTTCAAACCCCACTAGTAACATTATACTATGTTGTTATTATTTTGAATTCGTGGACCAGAAATTTCTTGTGCAGCACTCTAAGGTCCAAACCCATCAAAATAAAGCAATTTTGACAATGTGAAATGCGCATGACTAGATAGTGACAACGAAGTAGAGTACGCAATTTAGCGTTTTCGAAGGATGATATTCGATTATTCAACATATGAACACCGAATGCCGGACAGAATAACTCCAATTTCCAATACTTCGCAGTAAAAATTAGAAATCAATCAAACGAAACGGAGAGATTTATCTAGTAATTAATGTACAAGATTCAATTCAATTAAACGCCTACCGTTAATGACATTAAGCCTTAGACATCATCTTCTTGAACTCCTCAAAGTTAACACTACCATCACCGTCATCATCAACGGAACTGATCATACGTCGACAATCCTTAAGCGAACACTTCTCTCCAATGCCCTTCATAACGGAGTGCAACTCAGCCGCCGAAATCTTCCCGTTCTTATCCTTATCATACAAATTGAAAGCCTCACGGAGATCCTTATTAACAGTGTTAGGGCTTTCAACGGGACAGTGAAATGCAGCGAACTCTTTCAAGTCGATGAAACCGTCGCCGTCAGTATCAACTTCTAGCATCATTCGCTTTGCTTCGTCCGGCGTCGTTTTGGTGCCGAGAGCATTCAAAATTCCGCCGAGCTCCGATAAGGAGATTTTACCGTCGCCGTTAGTGTCGAATTTTTTGAATACCTTCTCGACTTCCTCCATCTCCGCCGTCAGGCTCGTCGGCTGTGAGGAATCTCTCGAATTTTTAGCCATGTTCCGGAGATTCTCAGTTGCGAGATAGTTGCATCGGTTTTATTTATACTCGAGGATTACGCGGTTTAACGCGTAAGAAGGGGATATAATTGTGTGTCACGCGGATTGTTTTCGCGTGAAGTTTACTCCACTTTTAGTTAGTTATTGAGTTGCGATGTGGTACGAACAATCGCATGCAGCTAAGAGACCAAGTGGCTGCAAACTGCTCAGCAAACGCAAAGTATCCATTTTCTTTTAAGAAAATTGACCTAACACAAGTTCTTTTTTGTTTGTTAATTGGTAGCATAAAATAGAACACTATTTGGTGTTAAATAGAAAAATAAATGTATGAAGTTGGGACAAATTATTTCCAGCATTACTGGAATAATGTATCTTTTGTGTATATAATTTAACGTTTTACTACTTGTGCCATAAGTTAGCTAAGTTTGCTTTATTATTATTTTTTAGTCAAGTCTCTTGATTTGGCACTTTTTTTGTTTGGATTGTCAATGATGCTTCCTCTTGTTTTGTATCATTTGTTTGACCAAGAAATATAATCTCTGGTTAAACTATTAAATTTATATAATGACATATCAAATCTAGTTAAGGGTAATGACTCTAGATATTAAGCATAAGGATACAAGATAGATGTGGCTGAGTTTGCATATGATTGATGTCAATAAATCTGAAATACTCTTAAAATAAGAACATTAAATGAGATATATCTAGCAATAAATGTCAATAAATAGCATTTATGTAAATAAAGAGAATGATTCACCCGATAATGAATGGACAAGGTGAATATTCTGCCTGACAACGGTGAATGACAGATAGATCCAAGATTTGCATGAACAATCCTTGGATCTGGTGGAAAAGTCGGGAATAATATGAACGAGAATCTTTATAAAAAAAGGTAGCCTTTGTGTTTTTATCCGGGAGAGAGTCTTCTTCTCTAAAGTGTTCTTATCAGAAAAATATGACATGCCCTTATCATTGTCTCTTCTTTCTATATATATGGGCCTATTTTCTTAGAAAAACCTAATAGTACAACACACCAGGAATATTCAGTAGAAATGGCGTGAGATAACCACTTTTTAATATGGTATTTAATTTTTATCCAGTATTTTTAATGCTGAGCAAAAATAGTTACGACTCTATTAAAATTAATACGAAAAGACGTTTTTACCCTTTTTTCATGAGTACTGTGTAAATATTAAAGACATGGTGTCCTTAATATTTACACTGCACACATGAAGTTAAGGACGCCATGTCCTTAACATTTACACTGCATATATGAAGTTAAGTACATGATGTCCTAAATTTTAACAACGGAAGGTGCAAATATAGGACACTTTGTCCTTAATATTTATACAGCATTCATGAAGTTAAGGACACCATTCCTTAATATTTACATAACACTCATAAAGTTAAGGACACTATGTGCTTAATATTTACACTGCACACATGAAGTTAAGGACATCATGTCCTTAACATTTACACTGCACATATGAAATTAAGGACATGAGGTCCTAAAGTTTAACAACAGAAGGTGCAAATACAGGTTATGGACTTTATGTCCTTAACATTTACACTGCACACATGAAGTTAAGGACGCCATGTCCTTAACATTTACACTGCACATATGAAATTAAGGATATGATGTCCTAAAGTTTAACAATGGAAGGTGCAAATACATGACACTTTGTCCTTAATATTTACACAACATTCATAAAGTTAAGGACACCATATCCTTAATATTTACACAGCACCTATATCTAGCACAGGGGTATTGTCGTTCGGGCGATAAAATTAAGCAATAGCTAAAGAGTAAATACATTTTAAACAGTGGCTAAAGAGTAAATACATCTCTAATTAGTGGCTAACTGTGCATTTTTCCCGAATATTCACTAGAATATTTTCCTTTTTAATATCTTATTCTAACAAATTAGCCGTTACAAGTCTTATCACTAATAATCGATCTCGATCTCATCCTTTGTTGACATTTGACTGCGATCTCTATTGATATCTCGACCACGGCTTATATCGACACCGTAACCATTAATCTCGCTGTGATTTAGGCGAGCTCAACCGATGATATTTATTAATGCCATTTTATGCTAAATATTCCAATGGCAGATTTTTGGCCTATACACCATTGACTACTAGGTTTGATTAATGCAATTTCATTTGCTAGAAATATAAGATGGGGACAAATTAATATTTATGTATGAACGAAAATTCGTAAAAGGCTAATGATCAATAACTTAAAAATACGAGGCTAAGGATTTTTTTTTAATGCTACGCATTATTGGGAACACTTTCTAAAAGTTCATTAGACATCATTAATCTGAAAAGATTATACATAACTCAATTTCAGATATGTTAAGTGTACTATTTATCTTTAGCAAAAGGGAAGGTGACACGATGAGGGTGTCGAGTAGGTAACACATGCATGATCATTGACACCTCTCTTTTCTTTCTTTTTTTAAGGGTTTTAAAGTCTAATACAACTCATACGCAAAAGAAATGGAGAAGTGCAAGCAAAGATCGGAATAATATTTGGAGTCGTCTAAGCAAAGATGTGAATAATATTTGGTTCGAGATGGGTAAACGGCTAGAACTTATTTATATTTGGCGTTTATAATAAATCAATGAATACATAATATGTTATTATTATCATTTAACATGGTATATTAATATACATATATATTCTAAAATTATTTGATATGACACAAATAAACTATGTACGAATAAATTTCTTTCGATAGTAGGCTAAAAGGACTACCTGTCAAGGCATGGGCTCAGTTAAATGCTGGGGAACAAATTCAAAGAAAACGAGTGATCTGCTTTTATTTGTTGATTAGCTGCCCCTCCCAATAATGGAACTTCACATGCTAAACAGTTATCTAATTAATTTCGCCAGATCTGGAAAACTAACGCTTAATTTCAGGTCTTTATGCTTGTACTTCACGTTTGCAAATTGTCTAAAAGAAGATGCTAGGAGTATATTCTACTCACTTGCTTTGTTATAAATCTGGAAAAAAACTTTTCCTACAAGGTAAGTTATTCTGATCTTTATCAACTTCGAGTCGGTTTACTCCTATTTTTTCCCAGATTTACTTCCTTAGTATAGATTCTATAAAGGAAAAAGAAGGAAAAAAGGTGATAATATAGTTTTTCTTTAGGTAAAAGTTCTAAATTTGCCCATGTACTATGTGAAATTGTTCAATTTTTCATTCGTTACACTTTTGGTCCATTAATATCCTTATTCTTACAAAATTATTTTGTATTACCCTAGATATTAATAGAGTTCCAACATGAAATGGATAGACATCACATGCCCAATTATTTTGATGGGTGGCAAATATTATTCAATTTATAGAGCAAATTTGATCCTTTTCCCCTTTTCTTTTCAGGAAGGGGGTTGCTGATTGTTAAAAGAGGTTGTGAAAAACTTAACTGAGCAGTGGTTGAAACTTACACTCATCATACAATTATTCAAGCTATGATTACATTTTGATCAATTGATCGACCCCTTGTTACCTTCTCTGTGTTATCCGTTTCTCTTGCTCATAACATCTGTTTTCCACTTTTCCTTCTCTATAAATTGTTTGTTTTAACTCTATTGGAGCTGTGAGGTATACAAAATAATAATAAACCCGGAGGTGAAGATACTTTGCTTGAAAACATCAAAAGAGTGACTTTTGAGTAAATGACACTTTTAGCAGTTAAATTTATGAATTATATAACTTACCAGCCTAAACAGAAGTTAATTGGGCCTTCCTTTAATGGGCAAAACATAAGGGACCAGGCTTTGCTTAGTATGCCCCCTCTGCTACCCTTACTCCGTGAATAGAACCCTCAGATGTGATTATTTATTTAAAATTGCTGGACTTTATTTATCTAGTAGGTGTTCTTCTCTATTATAATTGTTAGTTTGAGTGCCCGTATGAATTATTAAAGAACTTGGTAGCAGTAAAGTAAACACGGTGATTTTTATGTGAAAATCACCCGACTCAAAAGGTGCAAAAACCACGACCTACTACGTAGAATTTTCAACTTCAACTCTACTAGAGAACAATGAGACAAAACGTATCAATTACAAGACTGTAATTCAGTACTCTCCAGTACTCCTACTACGACTATTTGATTCACAAGTTACTCTAACTTGTAAAGCAAACACTCACTCCAACTCACTAATTATTTGTGACAATTTGATTACAACTCGATTTCCTAAAACACATTCACTAGAGTGACTCAAGAAGAACACAACCATGGTACTCGACTAGAGTGTACAAAATGTAGTTCTTCAGTTGATGTGTAAAAGGATTGTTTCAGATGTCTAAAATAGATAGTATTTAAATGCCTAGACTTTAAGATCTTCTAGGAGTTCTATGCATAGTCAGCTTCTCGTTTGATAGGACTCCTACTGTTCTATGTACTCCATAAGTTTTGGTACTCTCGTCTCTTACTAATTTATCTGTATCTTCTTGTGCAATAACCCTTATCCCATGTAGCAGCTTTCTTTCACCAAACTCGGACCTGGATAACTTTGAGATAAAGTTACTGTCTTGCGCAGACATTCAATCATTAACCTGAGGAGGTGGTCTATTACCCCTGAGGAGCTGGTTCTTAGAATAGTTAAGCAGCTATATTGAGGTCCTGGTTCTTCGAACATTGCATCTAAACAAACTCTGTTAATCATCAAAATCTAAACACTCAACAAATTCCTCCTTTTTTATGATGATAAACTTTGTGCACACTAGAACCAGGTAATCACAACAAGTCGCGATCAATCAACATGCACATTACACCATAGACAAATATTTTCATAACAACACCCCCCAACCTTATCTTCCCCCTTTTGGCATCATCGAAAAAACTAAAAATATGTTAGACATATGAAGCACAGTTAATGTAAGATTCAAGGCCATACAGGCTACAACACACGCTCAAGAATTATCAAAGTAAACAATCTAGGTTGATGATCCAATACTGTACGAAGCATTAAAACAGTATAAGAGAAGTCATTTAGTAGTATCAAAATAAGCTCAGGGCCTTGTCTTAAACCATCAGAACAAAATAACTAAACTTACTGCAACCTACTTAGACTAGAACAATAATAAAAAAAAGATTAAAGTATCATTGGGATAGAAAAAGAGACTAAGGACACTAGGAAGGAACATGTTCATGGGTGAGAGGTAGAGGGGTCAATACTTTCACAAGAGTGGATATCTGTTGGGCATGAGCTTCACTATCTCTTCTGAGCTCTTCCCTAAGTTACCTGGTTTCTTTTCTCAGCTCATCATTGTCTTCACGAAGCTTGGCATTCTCCTCAACATCCAACTCCAACCTCTTATTGAGCTCTGTTGCCCTGCTGCTTTTAGGTAGAATAGCAGATCCTGTTGATCCTCTAGCCTTGATCTCCTAATAGCCACACTGCTTGAGGGTAACAACATCCAAAACATCTTTGTGATTTCCATACTTAAGCTCAGGCAAGGCTATGTTGAGCTTGTCAAATAGCTCAGTTAACATGAAGCCATAAGGCATATCATGCTTAGACATGGCAGTGTCTACAGCTCTTGCCATGTGCTGAATCATCAGGCTAGGGAGATTGATAGGTCTACCAGTGTTAGGCAGTTCCTTATAGCTACGTCCAATAGAGTGGCCTTATGCCTTCTCTCAGATTTCTGCAGAATGCAGGTTTTGACAAAGTAAAACATCAGCTTGTGGAAGAGGATAATATCAGTCTTGTACACCTTCTCGGGAGCATCCATTTCAAACTTTTAGGAGAACTTCCTTGTGACCACAATTCCTGTGTCAACATCATTGTCTATGGCTGACCACTTTTTCTTCACGTAATTGTCAAATCCTAAAGAGGAAATATTCAGAAGCATCCCCAGCTCCTCAGCATCAAACTCCATTTCAAACCCCCTCTACCTTACTTTTGACAACCTTTCCATCAAATTTGAAGTTTGCATAGAACTCTACCACAGTAGGAACACACACAAGGGGGAAAGATTTGACAGACATGTGTTTCCATACTTGTAACTCAAGTTTTTCAACTAGTTGAGCCATCCCTTTTTCATCAGTGTTTGCAAGAATTTTTCCATTGAGCACTTTTCTTGTTCTGAACTCTGTGAGTCTATCAACCACAGCTGGCACATTGTTTCTCTTCTTTTCTCTTCTGGCCCTTGCAGATGGGGTAGTAGTTTTTCTAGCTTTGACAACCTTTTTTTTTTGTGTAGAGGACTTTTCTGGCAAAGTAGACTCAGACTCATCTTCTCCATCCAATTCAACCACAGGTTCCACAACTAAAACTCGCTTCCTTGGCTTCTTGGCACCTTTGGACTCCTTAATGATTTGTTCATCAATAACCTTTCTTTTACTCCATGTAAGAGGAGTCCTGGCAATTGATAACTAGGGGTTTTAGCCTATTATTTGCTCTTTTTTGCTTAGGTTTTGGGTCAAAAATATGTAAAGGTATTTCCGAAAATTAACTTAATGTGCTTGCTTGCAGGGTTTGGTCAAAATGAGACAAAGAAGCCAGATTCAACTCATGAAGGAGTCAAACCTGCACGAATCCAAGGATGAGACTGGAGCGCTGAGAACGGCAGAAAAGCGCGGCTGCATAAGGACCACCGCTGAGGCGGCCACTATTATGCGGTCCGCGAAAGTAGATTCAGAGAAGCTTCTTTGAGTACTAAAATCATCACTGACCGCATTAGGAAGGCGCGGCCGCAAGGGAATTTTCGCTGAGAGCGTGGTTCGAGGTTCAAAGACTCTACAGTTTGGGCTCAAATAAAGAACGCGGCCCGCGTCCAAATTACGCGACCGCTAATTGATCTTACGCGGATGCGAAGGGAATTCCACTGAGAGCGCATCCTGAGGTTCAGAGACCCTGTAAGTCAGGCTTAACTGAAGAACGCGATCCGCGTCCAAATTATGCGGCCGCGATGGAAGCACACGCGGACGCGGTTTAAATTATGCGGTCTGTGAAACTAAGCCCAATCCAAGCCTAGTATTGAAGAAACGCGGACCACACTCATTATTATGTGGCCACGAAAGCTCAAGCGCGGACGCGATCAGAATTACGCATCCGCGAATCCTCCGCAGGGGAATTTTTGTCCGGAAATTTCAGCCTAGTATAAATAGAACCTTTTATCAATTTAAGGTTAAGTTTTTGCTTAGCAGAGCACGTAAATGACCGGTTTTTCCCTTTTTGGACAATTGTAGAGTAGATTTACCTTCAAACTTTAGATTTGCATCTTGTACTTTAATATTATAACTTATATTTCATCTTTATCTTTGATTTCTGCTGTTATTATGAGTAGCTAGACCCCATAGCTAGGGTTGTGACCCAACCCTAGTGTGGGTATTTAATGGGTCTTGAATTTTAGGGCTTAATTATTTATGGGTTAGTGATATTTAGCCTAATTCATGCTAAAATTATAGAATTAGTGGTTGCAAATACTGACTCATGCCTTTATGACTTAGGCTCTTCTTGAGAAAGAGGGGCTAAATCTGGGAAAATTAGGCTAATAAGGAATTGGGGTGGACTCAAGAGATTGATAGCCCCAATTAAAGGGTTAAACCTAGAGATAGTAATACCGGACTTGAGCCAATTTCACTTGTATTGTATGAACACCCATTTGGGCTTGAGAAAGCTAAATCGGGCAAAGTCACTCAAACTACCGAGAGGTATAGAGGGAGAACTTATGTGTGGTGGTTATATCACGACCCCAATCATAACAAGCTAAGCTTGTCCTAGATTTTTGATACCCATTAGATACTCACCTAGGCAGAAGTCACTTCTCTAGTGCCTTTTAATACTTGAAAACTTTCACCAAAAAATATTGTACTTAGCTTATACTTAGCATACAATAGTATAAAATTAGAATAGAATCAATCGCAACAATGTTTGGAAGTGCAATTAGGAACAACACGCACATCTAGATTAGTTAGATACCCAACTCCAAGCCAAATTAACTCCCTGTGAAAATCGATCCCGACCTCGTTGGGTAAAACTGCATCGACCATCCTCGCTACCCTATAGTAGTGTAGGTTTGGCCTCGATTAGCAGGAGGAGCCACTTCTTTTCTTGTTGGAATTGTAGACTTTGTTGCTTTTACAAGAGTCTTCCTGGGTTTCTTCCCTACCTCAGACAAGGTCAAGTCATCTTTATCACTGTTGACCTCCTCATCTCCAGTGAAAGGAGTTAACAGAGGCCCAAGTTCTTCAGTCATTTTCTCTCCACTTGCTTTTTCCGAAGGGGCTATGACAGTGTTCCCAATGGTCATAGAGCCTTCAGATTCCTCACTTATATTCTCATTCTCTTCCTCACTTTCTTCATCTACTCCTTCACTCTCACTTGCCTTTTCTTGATCCTCACCCTCACTCTCAGAATTACCCTCTTCTTCGCTATTCTTTTCTTTTTCTGTAGAATCATCCACTTGTTCACCTATCTTATCTTCTGTCTCACTCTCCTTCTCTTTACCAGAATCTCTCTCATTCTTACTCTTTTCCTCTTCATTAGCGATGTCTTGAGTAGTATGTTCCTCATGACTACGCATAACTCCTTCTTCCTTTTCACCCCCATTATCATCCTCAACCTCCGTCCAACTGAATGAAAGACCATCAGATGCCTCATTTTGCATTGGTTCTTTACTTCTTTCCCCCTCAACCACATGCACCATAGTAGTGGTATCTACCTCTTTCTCCAGAGTTCCTGCACTCTTTTCTATAGTGAGTTCCTCTACTTGTGATTTATCATTTGTGGGTGGAAGAGTGTCTAAAGGTGCAGCATCTATAGCAGATACCAGAACATCTAATTTTGAAGGAGGGAGTTGTATATGACTGGCACTAATTCCCCCTAAACCATAGCTTCCTTGACCAATGTGGCTACTTGAGCAGTAGTATCACGCACTACCTTGACATTCTTGACAGATTTTCTTGGAGTAGCCTTGACCTTGGTTGACTTAGAGGTATTTTTTGAAGTAGGCACATATATATGGATGGTTGGTTTTGAAGTGAAGGTCAAGTGGAGGTGGGGATGGTGAGAGCAGTAGGAACAGGGGATGATGGTGTAGTTCAATAGAGGATATCGATGGAGAAGGAGCATATGTTGGTGCGGGTTCACTTGATGGTTGGACACTTTTCTTTGAATTGGGCTTCATGTTCTTGGATTTGGCTTCAGTTTTGGATGGTGATTTGGCTTTAGAAGGGGATTAGCTAGATTTAGGCATGGTGATCAGAGAAGAAAATCGATGAAGAGAGAAGAGAGAATTATTTTTTGATTCTTTCTTAGGGTTTGAGAGAAACAGTGAGGTCTGAGAAGCTGATCATAAGGGGATTTTAAAAATGTTACTGATTCGACTAG
Source organism: Nicotiana tomentosiformis (assembly GCF_000390325.3). Classification (NCBI taxonomy): domain Eukaryota; kingdom Viridiplantae; phylum Streptophyta; class Magnoliopsida; order Solanales; family Solanaceae; genus Nicotiana; species Nicotiana tomentosiformis. The sequence goes on from NC_090813.1 coordinate 135,111,156, forward strand.
AAGAGAGAGGGTGACCGAATTTGAGTTCTAAATGGACTCTTTAATGGTTACTTTGACTTTTAGGATTTCAGGAATAGTTAAACTCTAATTTCTCTAGGATTCTCCCTTACTCTTTGACTAGATGACAACTAGAAGTGATGCTAACATGATTAGAAGTATGAGCATAGTAATAATTTAGGATATTAAGTCCTAGTAAATTAAGACAAGATGGCACGTACCTGATTTAAAGAACCAACTCCTTAGTAATTCCTTACTTGTTTTTGCAGTAAAGCTTCAGAACTATACATTAGTATCATACAACATAGTTATTAGCCAGATTGTTTTAAGCAGGTGTGTGTTCTTAATACAAGCACGAGACTGAATCAAACACATTGTACTGGACTATCTACATCTAATTATACTTTTTCTAGCCAATCATTAGGGTTCAACTATTCGAAAGTATTGATTAGACCTAGTTCCAGTCTTTTTCTTTCAAAGTGATCCCTACTCAGAACTTTAGTAAAAATATCTGCAATTTGATCTTCAGTTTTACAGAAGTTAATTGAGATATTTCCTTTTTCAATATTGTCTTTGAGAAAGTGGTGTCTAATGACAATGTGCTTGGATGGACTTTTAGCAATGTTTATAATATTATTGTTGTCACTGAAATTGGGAACACAATTAAAAAAATAACATAGTCCCTTAGTTGTAGTCTTAGCCACAACAATTGGGCATAGCAAGATACTGTTGCCACATACTCAGACTCAACTGTGGATAAAGCCACTGAAATCTGCTTCTTTGTTCCTCAAGATACTAGACAAGAACCTAGAAAATGTGCTGCTCCTGAAGTGCTTTTCCTGTCAATACGAAAACCTGCATAGTCAGCATCAGTATAACCAACTAGATCAAAGCTATACCCTCTGGGATACTATAGACACAGGTCAGGAGTCCCTTTGAGATATCTTCGTATCCTATTGACAGCCTTCAGGTGAGACTCCTTGGGATTTGCCTGAAAACTTGCACACAGTCCCACACTGAATACAATATCAGACCTTCTTGCTGTGAGATACAACAGTGACCCAATCATTCCTATATATAGTTTGTGTTCAACACTTTTCCATTCTTCATCAAGCTTCACCTTTGTAGTAATGGCAATGGGAGTGTCAATGGACTTAGAGGAGTCTATGTTGAATTTCTTCAACAGTTCCTTGATGTATTTCTGCTGATGTATTATGGTTCCAATAGGTATTTTCTAGGAAGAAGTTAAGTTCACCCATCATGCTCATTCCCCATCATCTCAACAAATTCCTTGCACATTGCTTCATTAATAGCCCCAAAGATAATTTCATCCACATATACCTGCACGATCAGAACATTCTTGCCTTTGCTCCTCAGAAACAAAGTGTTGTCCACTTTTCCTCTTATAAAGTTGTTGGTTAACAGGAATTTTGAGAGTCTTTCATACCAAGCTCTTGGAGCCTATTTCAGTCCATGCAGGGCTTTGTCTAACTTGAACACATAGTCAGGGAATTCTTCACTTTTAAACCTAGAAGGTTGTTTAACAAACACTTTCTCTTGTAGATAACGATTCAAGAATGCACTCTTTACATCCATCTGATACAAGGTGAACTCCATGTGTGCAGCAAAAATAATTAGCATTCTTATAGCTTCCATTCTAGCTATAGGTGCAAACCTCTCATCATAGTCAATGCCCTCCTCTTGATTGTATTCCTAAACCACCAGTCTAACCTTGTTCCTTGTGATATTTCCTTGTTCATCTAGCTTATTTTTGAATACCCATCTAGTACCTATGACAGTTCTGTTCTTGGGTCTTTGTATCAAGTGCTAGACCTTGCTTCTTTCAAACTGATTTAGCTCCTCTTGCATGGCTATAATCAAATATGGATCCTTTAGAGCTTCCTTGATGAACTTAGGTTCAACCTATGAGATAAATGCTGTGAGTGCACATAGATTTCTCAGAGATGACCTGGTTTGCACTCCTGCATTTGGATCAGAGATAATGTTCTCAAGAGGATGTGAACTTTGATGTTTCCATGGCCTGATCTGCATACCCAGAGATGATTCACCCAAGGAGTGACCCAAAGGAACAAGTTCAGTAGGTATAACTTTATTAGTATGTTTAACAGTCAGAGTAGTTCTCTCTTCTTCTTGTTCCTCATGATCACTGCCGATTTCCTTGTGGTCTCCAGATCCATCTTCAGATTAAGGTTCAAATTCCTTAGGAGCTCCATCACCAGTGAGTCCTATGTCATAGTCTTCACGTACAAACCTTTCTTAGCCAAATTGTTAGATTCATCAAAGATTACATGAATATTTTCTTCTACACACAGTTATTTTATTAAAAACTTTATAGGCCTTACTATGTGGAGAGTAACCCAAGAAAATTCCCTCATCACTTCTGTCATCAAACTTACCTAGAGCTTCTTTGCCATTATTATTCAGAAAATATTTGCACCCAAATGCTCTCAGGTGAGTGATGTTAGGCTTTCTCCCTCGAAGTAACTCATAGGGAGTTTTCTCAAGAATAGGCCTGACCAGGCATCTGTCCTGCAAGTAACATGCAATATTGACTGCCTCAACCCAGAAACTCTTAGGTAGTCCACTAGCAATCAACATGGTCCTTCCATGTCTTCTAGGGATCTATTATTTCTTTCTACAACACCATTTTGTTGTGGGGTTCTAGGTGCAGAGAAATTATGATCAATACCATCTGAGTTATAGAACTCAAGGAATTTGGAATTTTCAAACTCAGTTCCATGATCTGTTCTTATGCTTAATACATTGCAACCTAGTTTCTGTTGAATCATTCTGACAAATATACAGAAAACATCAAAAGTTTCATTTTTAGATCCCAAGAACATAGTCCATGAATACCTGGAGAAGTCATCTACAATGACAAAAACATACCTCTTACCTCCTCTACTCCTCACTCCCATTGGTCCACGTAGGTCCATGTGAAGGAGTTCCAGAGGTTTGGAGGTACTGACTACCTTTTTAGATTTAAAAGATGACCTTATATGTTTCGTTCTAACACAAGCATCACAAACCTTGTCTGAGGAGAACTCAACTTTTGGTAGACCAAGAACTAAGTCCTTTGTTGCCAACTTGTTGAGTTGAGGAAGACTGACATGACCCAGTCTTCTATGCCATAGTAGTGTTCATCTTCCACTACACTTATGCATGTGTGCTCACTCTAAAGAAGAGACATAATAGATTTCTTGTAAACATTGTTATGTCTCTTACCTTTTAACACAACTTCATCAGTATCAAGCTTAGTGACAGTGCATATTTTGGAATTGAATTTTACTTCATTTTCTTTATCACACATTTGAGAGATGCTAAGAAGATTGTGTTTAATGCCTACCACATAATACACATCTTCTATAGCATGAGAGAGTGACTTACCAACCTTGCAAATACCTATTATTTGGCCCTTTGTCACATTTTCAAATGACACACTCCCACCTTGGAAGGCTGTCAGTGAGAAGAACCTTTTCTTTTCTCAAGTTATATGTCTTGAGCATCCACTATCTAGCTGCCAGTCTTGATTGTTTCCTCTCACTTTAGCCTGCACCAAAAATTACAAGTTAGTCTTGGGAACCAAGATAAGTTTGGGTCCATTTTTGTATGAAAAAGGATGAATCAGATCTCTTCTTGCCCAGAAAGGAAGAAGACTAGCAGTTCTTTTCTTATTAACCTTAATCCACTTAGTATGGACAAAAGGCTTTGCTTTTGGTTCCTCTTCCTTACTTCACATTTTTATCAAGACCAAAGGTATTTCTAAACTGAGCATGAATTAAGGCAGGACAAGTATCTCTAAAGTGTCCTACCTTTCCACAATGAGTGTACATTTTATTATCAGAAATTCCTACATACTTTGGATCAAACTTGGGAACAAGTTTACTGTATCTAATTCCTAATTTGTTAGAGCTGCAGTTTTCATTCAGCCAACTCAAGGCATCTGAAGATCTATGTCATTTGCTTAGTCTAGATAGTTCATAACTAGACTTTTTTAGATTTTCTTGCAGGACTTTATTCCTATATTCAGCGTCACAAAGATTATCTTTAGCCCCTTTTAATTCATTTTCAAGCTTATCCTGCAGATCGCTCATCTTTCCATTACCATGTATATCAGGAGACCTCATTTTTAGAAGTGAGATCAAGAACCTAGTTCTTAAGGTCTTTGACCTGTCCTTCTAGATTAGCTTTGTCACATTCAAGCTCTTTGAGATCAAGTTTGACAAATGAAAGATTGCTTATTAACTGATCATTTTCAACACTCATTTTATACATTTCACTCATCATGGTCACAATTATGGCCATCAATTATTTTTTAGATATAGCATGAATGTTTTTCTTTAAGTTAGAGATATTTACCTGATTTGTTTTATCTTCAGTTTCTGAATCACTCATGGCCATCATTCCAATCACTTCTTCTTCTGTTTGGCTTTCTTCAATCGCCATCAGTGCCACTTCGATGTTTTTTATCTCCAAAGTCAGCTTCCAAGGTCCTCCATATATCACGGGTAAAGATAAAAGAGGACACTTTGTAGATAATATTTCTGGGCAAGCTTCTGTAAAGCAGGTCCTTTGCTTTAGCATTTTTCTGGACTAGCCGACGATCTTCATCATCGTATTCCTATTTTCTCTTGTTGCACTTGTTACCTTCACCATCAATTTTGGTCGGGAGAATTGGTCCATGACTGACTATTACCCATATTTCAAAGTCAGTGGCCTGAAGGAACGTTTCCATAGGTAGCTTCTATTCCAATGTGCATTCCAAGTTGTACTAGTGGCTATGTCTCAACTGCCTGATGTTCATCAATTATAGCATAGAGACTTATAGCCCCATCCTCCTTTTCTTCCTCTTTATCACTTCTACTATCCTCATATGCTGCCAAGAAGGCCTGCTTCATTGTTTAACTGAATCCTTTACCTAGGATTTTTTCTTTGTTGGAACCTTTTTCTCTCATCTCCTCCCGTTTCTCCTTTTCAGCTCGTTCTTTTCTCCACTCAATTTCTCACATTAGGCGGTCCTTGACCATGTGATCTACCTTTCTACACTTATAGCACCCATCATAATTAGCTTTGTCAATCTGCTTAGGCTTACCACTGGTCTCTCTCTTAGATGCATTTTTGGAGTTCTGCATGAACCTCTTGAACTTAGCAAACATTGCTAGGTCGGGATCATCACTGTCAGATTCCTCTTCCTCAGACGCTTTAAGGACCAAGGACTTGTTCCTCTTTGGTTCTTCCTTGCGCAGTTCTATCTTTCTCATTTCATGAGTCTTTAAGATTCCAACCAACTCATCAAGTGAGATTTTGTTTAACTCATTAGCTTCCTGGATTGCTGTGACTTTTGATTCCCATGACGCTAGAAGGATCCTTAGAACTTTGCTGACCAACTCTTCTGAGGTAAACACCTTTTAATGTGATTTCGGTTCATTAGTTATTATGGTAAACCTAGTCATCATCTCCTGGATGGGCATAGACTCCTTCATGGAGAAGAGCTCATAGTTTCTCATGAGTAGTTCTATCCTTGATCTCTTCACTTGGTTTGTTCCTTCATGAGCAGTTTAGAGTGCATCCCATATCTCCTTTGCATTAGAGCACGTAGAAATTCTATTGTACTCATCAGGACCAAGTCCACAGATAAGGATTTTTTTAGCCTTTGCATTCTTCTTCATCATTCTCAAATCTGCTTCCACAAATTTATAGGGGTCCTTAGGAACTGTTTCATTTTGTGCATTTTGTTTAGTAGGAGTCAATGGACCTTGGTTTACTATGGTCCATAGTTCATACTTTTTAGCTGTCGGGAAGTCTTCCATTCTTGCTTTTCACCAACTGTAATATTTTTTATTGAACAGGGGTGGTCTGGTAGTTGATTGTATTTAATTAATTCCGGATGGGGCACTCATCTTGCTTCCAAGATCTCTCTAGGTGTTAGCCGTGTGTGTGAGAGAACCTGCTCTGATACCAATTGTTAGTTTGAATGCCCGTATGAATTACTAAAGAACTTGGTTCTTTATCGTGTTCCTTAAACGTGAAGTAAAATTATAAGCAGTAACGTAAGCACAACGATTTTTACGTCAAAAATCACTTGGCTCAAAAGGTGCAAAAACCACGACCTACTGTGCAGGATTTTTAACTTTAACTTCACTAGAACAATAAGCCAAAATGTATCAATTACAATACTGTAATTTAATACTCTCCAGTACTCCTATTACGACTATTTGATTCACAAGTTACTCTAACTTGTAAAGCAAACACTCACTTCAACTCACTAATTGTTTGTGACACTTTGATTACAACTCAATTTTCTAAAACACATTCACTAGACCGACTCAAGAAGAACACAACCCTGGTACTCGACTAATATGTACAAAATGTAATTATTCAGTTGATGTGTAAAAGGATTGTTTCAGAAGTCCAAAATAGATAGTATTTAAACACTAAGATTTTAAAATCTTCTAGGAGTCCTATGCATAGTCAGCTTCTCATTTGATAGGACTCCTACTATTTCAAGGACTCCACAAGTTTTGGGACTCTTGTCTCTTACTGATTTATCCGAATCTTCTTGTGCAACAACTCTTATCCCATGTAGCAGCCTTCTTCCACCAAACTCGGACCTGGATAACTTTGAGATAAAGTTATTGCCTTGTGCAGGCGTTCAATCATCAACCTGAGGAGCTGGTCCTTTACCCCTGAGGAGCTGGTTCTTAGAATAGTTAAGCAGCTACATTGAAAACATGATTCTTCGAACATTGCATCTAAACAAACTTTATTAATCATCAAAATTTCAATACTCACCAATAATTTTTTTTTATTCCACTAGGGATTAGGGAAGGAAAAGGGAGAAAGGTGACCGTGAGAATTCAATCCACACACATAGTCCATGTTAACCTGCCTACTTTATCGTCGTCGTTTCTATATCCCAAACTAGAGCTAAGTGATACCCAAAACAGAATGAGATTTTTGTCGGATTATCTTCAGAAATAACGCAATTATTTATATCTTATGTAGGTAAGGTATGTATGTATTTGAAGCAATCATTATTTTGAGTAATTCACCCCTACTCTTTTATTTTTAATTTTATGCATTGCACCTCTTGGATTTTACTTCTCTTCATTTTTTATTGTCTTGATTCCCAAGTTCTTACTTGAATGAGTGAACATGAATGTCCTATTTTGATATTAATGGTTTGTATAACAATACTCGGTACATTCTCACATGTAGAATTTGAAAAGCATAGTGTATATGCAAACTTTGATATTAATGGTCTATATTTTATCAATCTAAGTGTACGGTAATTACAAGTTAAAACGGATAGGAAATGTATGCATTCGGTACTGTTTCCATATTAGTCGATTAGCTGTTTTGTACTCTATATTGTTTTGATTCAATTGCTACATCTTTTTCAGTAAAAGAAATAAAGAAAACTGATTAAAGATACATCACATTATGGCATCAATAATAAATTTTTTTCTTCTATTTCATGTTGATTTAGTTTCTGCTTGGGAGAAGGGGCAGAGGCGGATACAACTTACATGTAATGGGTTCAACTGAACTTGGTATTTTTTTTATACAGAATGTGCTATATATGTTAAAAGAAAATATTAAAATATCAACAAATATTAAATTTAAAAGTACAATATGTTTAGAGCTTTTATTTAAAAATTAAAACGGTCAAATCTAAATTCTAAATATTCCGCCCAATGGGAGTAAGCGTCAGTGTGTCACATACTCAAAGGTAGGTTCTTGAGCTTTGGAGCAAACATGAATTAAATTACACTTGTCTTTGAAGCTAAGAGAAAGAGGAAAAAGAGAGGAAAGTTATTTTAGTGAATGTCAAAGACTCAAAGGTAAGGTTTTGCGGGAAAAATGTCAAAGCTAAGGTGCACTGCTATTTGGTTCTCGTTTAGTGTTTATAAGAGTTGATTTTAGAAATCTGTTTGGAAAACAAATGCATGCTTGGATTTTCTGAAATTGTGTTCAGATACTTAAAATATTTGGAAGAGGAGAATATGACCGGGGGGGCTCACTACTATTGGAGCCTAAAGCAAACTTTAATGAGAGGCCTTAAAAAAATTCTCAAAAAAGAATATATATATATATATATATATATATATATATATATATATATATATATATTTGAAATCTATTTTTCTAACTTTTTGTGATGCAAAGTTATGAATAATTATTTTATAATCTATTTCTTCTAATATTTCTTTTTTAATTGATAATATAGCTCTAGTCCATTCAATCTCTCCTGAGACATTATTGATCTTAAATAAGATTTTATCAATTTTAATTTTGAAAAATATCTTTCCGCTGAAGCAACTTACATGAATTATTAACATTATTCTATAAGCAATATAGGCATTTGAAAAAGAATCGAGCCTTTTTATCGGATTGAGTGTATCAATTATAATATTATCATCAACTTGTACTATTTACCTTAACACTTTTAATTCAAAAAATAAGTCTAACTCATCAATATCACATACTATAAACTATAGCTTTTCTAGAATAATATTGTGAGATGACTTTCTTGGAAGAACAAAGAAAAAATAATTGCAATGCATTGTATCGTATAATTGTAACTTTGCGAGAAATATATAAAAGAGAGATCTCAGTATTGTAAAATGTAAACCAAGAAGGAAGTGGAAAGGAAGTTGAGAGAAATTAACTAGTACAAAGAATAAGTGTGATGATTTCTTCCAAAATTTGCATTCTCAACCTCACCTTAATTGATTTTTGGGGCCCACTTTGTTGGTCAAAGGTTCTTAGTAGTATATCTTTCCTTTTACACTGTTTTTAAAGGAAACCTCGTACTCTCACCGTTCCAATTTATGCGAACTTTTTTAACTGGGCACAAAATTTAAGAAAAATAAAAATATTTTAGAATTTATGGTCTTAAACATGTGAGAAAGGGCTCCAGAGTATTTGTGTGGTTATTAAAACTTCTCATTAAGGGTAGAATTAGAAATTTAAGCTAAATTATTTCTAAATTTAAAAAGGAATCATTCTTTTTTGAACGGACCAAAAAGGAAATAAGTTTACATAAAATGGAACGGAGGGAGTATTGTTTTTCTAAAAATAAATATAAACTTATGATCCTATTGGTACAAGTGCCCCCCCCCCCCCCCAACAAAAATATTAGGGGCCTAAAGCCTAGGCTTTATTTGCCTTACCCAATAGCCGCCCCAGAATATGACCTTAGATCTTGATCAAAGTTAAAGTCGAATGACATACCTACCTACAAAAATTATTTTTCCGTATATATACGGAATTTTAAATTTATTTATCTGATATATTTATGATTTTTTATTACATAAATAACTAAAGTTTTTTTTTACAGAATATTACAAATTAGATCAAAATCTACAATTATCTACAATTTGAATACATTTGTTTTGTACAAAATTCGGTCAAAAACTACGATTTACATAGAATTTATAGACACCTCCTATACAATTAGTTGTATATATTTTGTATGTCATTTCTACACCCGACATACGAAATATATATATAATTTGTTTATATATATTTTTCGAGTTTCAATCTAAAATTCTAACCAAAACTACCTCGAACCTTCACCATATTCTCTCAAAGTTGAGATATAAACTCCAAAGGATATTCTCAATCATTTGAAATGATATCCAATCCAAACAAATAGCAATTTCACAAAATTTAATTTTTAAATTCAGAGCTTCAAAGCTTTTTAATGGTTGTCAACGGAAATTTTTAATAGCAATTATTTTTTTTACTGTTTTCAAGATAACTAACCCATCTGATTCTTGTCCATTATTTCGATTTTTCCACTGTTTCAAAAGCTCCAATTGCATTACGCAATACAATCATGAATTTTGTCATGGTGTTTGGGCATTTGAGTCGACGAAAAACTGCCCACAATTCACCAACTAACATTTTCCAATGATTTCTATTTTCCAACGATTGAGTTTTTGCAGTATTCCAGACGCAATAAGTATGATACAAATTTGGAAAAGGAAGAAGAGGATGAAAAAATGGGTAAGATTGGAGTCTAATATATTATTTTGTATATAAATTGGTAAATTGTATATGTCAATGTAATTAAGTAATAACTTATTTAAGGGGTACATAAGTTTATAATGTGGTATGGATAGGTAAAATTTCCTTAAATCAAACAAGAGAAAGCTGATCAATTGTTATCAAGAACAAAAACGTTTTCTTCTGGATGCCAAACAGGCTTTGAAACATTGTTGTCTCGTGTTCCTGTTATGTTATAACATGCATGTACTTACGATTAATGGCAAAGTCCAACTCATTTCCTGCCCCCATCACTTCTAACCCAAATAAATTAAAAAAGCAAGGCAAAAAAAAAAGTGCTGCTAACATTTATTTTATTGTAAATTTTGAGAAACTAGCAGACTACAATTTTAATGTATATATGAAAGTAGCAGGCTACAGTGCAATATATAGACCTAGCCAGCAATTTTTATGTGATGTTCGTGGATTAACTCTTGAAACATGTAAGATAGGAAATATGCAATATGTCATTTTAAAGCATGAGAGAGTGAGGAACAGAGCTTAAATAGTTGTGCCCTTATCCTCCAGCATATAAAGAGTAAATAGCTCCAATTTGTAAATAGTTTCTGACCACATATGGATGCATATGCACATTATTCCTCACTTTAATTTGGTAGATATTTATATTGAAATTTATGATCCCAATTCTTGGTTTCAGATTCAATTTCTCTAATTGGTCCCTCAAATATCTCAATTCTGAATTTGTTGTTTCCGTTAATGGTCTTTAATTATGAACGGCTGTCTCTCTCTAGACCCCTTTAGAGCTAGTTTCTCCCACAAAAGGCCCACCTCCTAAGGCTAAGGGTGACCAATGACCATACATTATTAGAGATCTACCTCTTTTTAACCCCAAAAATAAGCCATTTCTTGAATCTAAGTGAATGAAAATTAGACTAATCACAAAGAAGAACAAACTTTACAACATTATTGCCATCAGAAAAGATTTATAAAATAAAAGAATGGCTGAGGCTGACGATCCACAAGATATAGCTGATCGAGAACGAATCTTTAAGCGATTTGATGAAAATGGTGATGGGCAAATATCTGCTACAGAACTTGGGGAGACGTTGCAAACCCTGGGCTCTGTTACTCCTGAAGAAGTTAAGTATATGATGGACGAAATTGACACTGATAAAGATGGTTTCATTTCCTTTCAAGAGTTCACAGAATTTGCCCGAGCCAACAGAGGCTTGATTAGGGATGTTGCTAAAATATTCTAGCTTCCACTTTTAATATAATTCATCATTTTGATATGGATTTTAACTTATACACAAAGATAGTGCAAAGAATTTTTACACAATTACGTAACTTGCCTTATTTTCTGTCTCTTTTCTTGTTGAAGAAACCGTTTAAGTTAGTTAAACTGTAACATCCGTTTTTCTTACATCATATTGAGGTTGATTGTATGTATTTTTTTCATTTTAATTTGTGGGGTTTAAAACAAAATTTGCTGTTGTTGTTCATCTTCTTTCCCTCCTAATGTGACAACGTGGGTCAACAAGATTCAGCAACAAGTTTGTTAACCTTGTATTTGAATTGTTGTCGCATGTGAGAGTTGAGCTGTCTTGGTTTCCCCCATGCCAAATTATTGCAAGTTGATCTTGATTTTGATCGTTGTGCATGGCATAGTGTTTGTATTTTCTGAACCATCTCTTTCTTAATTACCTAACTTGAATTGGATCGATCAACTTCTGTCCTTGTATTAATAAAGAAATACTAGTATGTAATCGTGCATGAATAGAGAATGGGCATGAGGGAATATGTTATGGAAATAGACAAGAATATTTTTTCTTTTCTTCATTTTTTTTCCCAAATACAAATATAAAATTTAGACGTGAATTCCGAATTGAAAAAAGTGTGTTCTAACATGCATGTCTAACTCTAAAGTTCAAATAAGTTTAAAGTTCAAGAGATTGTGATATACTGCTCCTATATCTCTAGGATGAACGGTTTTGAAAAAAGGACCAAGTTTTCTTGGAGAAGAGAAAAAGAGCTTGTTTAAATGGAATTGTGGATTTATAATTGGAAGCAGATAAAAAAGAAGAAAGAATCTGAAAGGAAAATGATAAAAACTGCCCACCTATGTACTCTTCTATTAACCAAGTAGTAATACAAAATTACATATCTAAAGTTGGCTGATTATAGCTAAAATACATGGCACTTAGAATGTCCAAGGAAAGACTAACTTGCAATGAAGAAAACAATGTTGCGCAACTTTCCTATCTAATCTTGAAATACAGAAACTGTCTTAGTTTTTCCTTAGAGTGGGGACAAGAAACCAGTATGTACAAACACAGAATTCATCGATCAGGATGACTCTTTTATCTACAAAGTTAACGAGCTTATCAGTTGTCACACTATAATTCTCCTCCCTTTCAAGTTGAATGGGGCAATGGCAAACAAGGATAAAAACTTTCACATTCAACTTCTTGTTTCAACGAAATAAAGGTCATCATCCTCAAAATCTGCAACTCCTAGCATCGCCAAGGCTAAATGACTCTTCATTTCGTTTCTAGTCTGCTGCAATTGGGAGTCAATCACACAGCTGTTACTTGGTAAAATGGTATTCTTCCGCCTGAACGAATCAGGTTCTCTGCCTCTCAATATGTCGATGATCTCATCAATATCGGGCCTTCGAGATTCTTCAGTGTGTATACATGCAGTTGCTGCTTGAACCATCCGAGATATTTGGTGTACATTCTTTCGAGGAAATTTAAGTCTTGGATCAAGAAATTTTTCAAGAACATCTTGCTGCAATAGTGGCTTTGCCTGAATAGGAGAAACATCTGAACTTAAAGATCTGCACAGAGAGCTGGTAATGCCTTATTGAACATCTTCTACTTTTTTAAGGTAAGTCCAAATAAAGGACCACGAAATGCCAACTCTTTCCAAGTTTCGGTACAAAAACTTTAGTGTCAGTGAGTTGAATACAACACCTTCAAGATGCAGAATCACTCGTGCAAGAACAGCTAAATGAAAGTAATTAAATGAAAAGACCATCTACAGATCACATGCTATTTCAAAACTTTTCCTACCACTGAAATTTAGGATCAGCAATTTTGGGAGAAACAGAGTTTGGACAAAAAATCAAACGACATTAATAGTTGCTAATGATAGTTGTGTATAACTTTATAAAGTGATAAGACTGACTTAGACATCAAAATAAGACAAAATTGAAGAGAAACATTAGGGAAATGTTTAGGCAACCACCTACCCACAAAACCAAGTTTTCTTCTCCTGGCCCTCTTTTCGCTTCAATTGGCTTCCGTCCCGTTAATAGCTCCAAGAGGACAACTCCAAAAGCATAAACATCGGTTTTATCAGACACTTTACCGTGCTGAAAATACTCTGGGGCTAAGTACCTGCGAATATAGTTTCAAAAACCTGTTAAAATGTAGGAAATATTTGTATTGTTAAGCTACATCAGGATCTTAGTCATTGTTATGCTAAAGAGTTTTCCTGGTGGAAATCTTACCCAAATGTTCCTTTTACAGTTTTACAAAGGAAATGTACCGAAGGTGCAGGAGTCCATGTAGCTAAGCCAAAGTCACACAACTGCATAGACCAAGCAACAATTAAATTATAGCACAATCGACCAGAAAAAACTACTTTTGGCTAGCACGCAAGAGTGTGGCCAAATGTTCAATGAAGTGTTGGAGAACTATACGGAACCGGACTTCAAATCCCAATAGAGATAAAACGAATCATAAGTAGCTTCTTCCTATTTGTTTAAGCCTTGGTGTACAGAGTTACCCAGCAATATATTGGTAGAAGGTAGTAGTTATCTGATGGAATAGTCGAGGATACACAAGCTGGCCCGGACACCACTACCCTTATGAAAAGAATTACCACAGGATAGTATATCCATCAAAATATTGACAATTACCTAAATGAGCTTTCTAAATGAAATGACATCCTTTTCATTACCTTGGGAGTTTTCTTTGATGAAAGAAGAATGTTTGAGGGCTTGATGTCTCTGTGAACAACACATCTCTCAGTCCCATTATGCAAATACCCAATTGACTCTGCAATTCCTACAGCCACCTTATACCTAGCAGACCATGTAAGTGCTGGACCACCTTTAACTCCCCTCTTCTTTCCTGTTAAGTGAATAAATTTAAGTCTCACTGAAATACTGTAAAGTCAAACTAAAAATCATTCCACAAAAGAAAAAAGGAAAGCAAAGACTATTTACCATGCAAATACCGCTCTAAACTTCCACCAGATACATACTTGTACACCAAAAATAAACCCTCCTCTGGATCAATGCAAAAACCCACAAGAGGAACAATGTATTGGTTATGAAGAGAACTAGCAATCATCAATTCCCTACAAAATGCCTTTGGAGACTCCTTGTCCTCCATATCTAACCTCTTAATTGCCACTGTTGTCCTCAAAAATCCCACTCTTCCTCTGAATACATAGCTCAATGCTCCTCTTCCCAAAACTCTTCCTACCCAATTCAAGAAATATAAATCAAAACACATCAAAGAAAATAATAGCCTAGAAATTGAAACCCATTTCAAGAAACATAAATTGAAATACATGAAAAGAGAAAGGCCAAGAAGATAGCAAAAAACCCAAGTGATTTTTTCCCATGCTTTGATGGACATAGTTTCCATTTAGATGGGATGGTGAGAGATAACAGGTATGGAGCAAAATAGTCGAGGTACTTGCAACGTGCTGTGCAAGCTGGCACTAGTATCAGAGGTACGTTCACCATTTAAATTTTATGGGTTCATATTTGCAATTTTACCATATATAATCTAATTTAAATGGATTCAAAATTTATTATTTGTAGAAGTGATTTTTTAGGCAAAAATACCTACGTCCGTCATTGAAAAAAATGGAGGAGAACGGGCAAGAAATTGAACATACCTTTGGAAAAATTTTTAGTGGCAGAAGCAATCTCATTAAAGCTGAACCTAATCAAGGAATGAACCACAGGAGAAATATTCCTCTCTAAAGACTCAACTTTCCTAAATTTCAGCTCTTGATCAGATTTATTAAGATCAGTAAACCCATTATCCAAATTCACCATTAACACAGTAGTAGTAGCAGCAGAAGAAGAACAGCTATTTTCCAACTTCATTGACTCATCAAGCTCAACTTGAGTACATAAATTGAACCTAAAAGAAGAGTGAACAGAATGCGGGTCCGCATTAATCAACTCTGGACCACCACACCCTCCAGCCTCTGCAAGTAACCAAGCTTTGTTATGCTCCAAATTTTTGCCATTTTCGTTATCTTTATTTTTGCACTGATTCTTGATTACAGAATTTCGACGTCTACGAGGTGGGATAATACAGGCTAATCCGAAATCCCAAATCATTTTGTAGATTAAAGATTTAATCTTTAGCTCATAGTGATTAGTTTTAATGGCTAAATTTTGAGTCTTTGAGGAGTGTGGGTTGTGAAAACGCTCCTCCAAAGAGTCAGTACAACTACTTGGGGAATACCCCATTTTTGGTGAAGTGGAAGTGGATCTCAAAAAGCTACACGGAAACCCAGAAACCAACAGAAAGAAAGAATAAAGAAAAGGTGAAGATAGAGAGGAAACAACTTTGCTTGAAGGGGAGGAGAGAATTAATCCCTGGATAGAGAAAGACAGAGAGTCTTGTCTTGGACACTGAGAGGGAATTTATAATTAAAATGATTCAAATATTTAATTTAATTTGTTATACTAATACCTTGTTTGGCCAAACTTCGCAAAAGTATTTTTTTTTCTTTTTCAAAAGCATTTTTTTCCCTTAACTTAAGGTGTTTGACCAAATTTTTTTGGAAAAAAAAGTACTTTTGGGAAGAACCACAAACAGAATCTGAGAAGCAGAAAAAAATAGCTTCTTTCCAAAAGTAGAACCAGTTAACTTTTCTTCTTACCAAAAATACCATTAACAAAATATAGTATATACCAAAATAACCGTTAAACCTAATACTTAGGATATTAATGTATAAGTATTTCTTCTTATTTTTAGAATAGCTTTCTAATATATAATGACTTTAGGGGTGAATTCTTTTATATTTGTTGAATGATTTTTAATATATTTAAATAATATTAAAATAATTAAAGTACTTTTAAATTTTATTTTCATATTTTACTTAAATAAACTAAAAAGAATTAATTATTGCATGTAATAACAAATTTTAAGATTATTTATTTACTTATAATATTAACTATTAAATAAATCTATTCATGTCCTTATTCGTAATTTGATACTTAAAAATATTTTTTGAAAAGTTTAGCCAAACACAAATCATTACTCAAAAGTGCTTTTCAAAATGATTAGCCAAACACAAACTGTTTTTCTCCAAAAATAATTTTTTCAAAAGCACTTTTAAAAAAAGCGCTTCTTAAAATAAGATGATTTTTCCACCTTGGCCAAACATGCTATAAGTTGTCAGTCTTATAGAGTTCGTTTGGATGACCTTATTTTAAGTGACTTTTAAACTAGTTATTAATTATAGTTTTTGGCTTTTGGCTTATTTTTGTCATTTTAGCTTAAAAACAAGTGCTTAAAAGTACTTTTTTTTACTCTATCCAAATACTATAAAATGACTTAAAAGTTATTTTGGCTTAAAAACACTTAAAATAAGTCAATCCAAATTAGCTCATAATTTTATAGGCGACTACTTGAGCTTATTATGAACTGTTATTTCAAATTAATACTAATAGTATAGAAAAATTAAAATCTGAAACTATTATGGAAAAGAAAAGTCAATTTGCAGAGAGACATCCAAGGTTTGAAATGATGTAATTATGATCGGCAAAGGGCCAAATATACCCCTGTATTTTTGAAAATGGTCTAAGAATACCCCTCGTTATACTATTGGGCTATATATACCCTTCCCGTCATACTTTGGAACAAATATACCCTATTTTGGATGGAGTGCCACGTGTCAGCACTAAATGAAAACGACCCATTTCAATTTTTTACCCGATTCATTTTAAAAATCCACCACACGACCCGTTTTAAAATTTAGTTTTTTTAAAGCATATATTTTGTAAAAACTAGATTTTTTTTTGTAAAAACTGAAAAAAAAAAGTAATTTGCAAAATATATATTTTTTAAGTCTTTTCAGTTTTTTTTAAAGTATATTTTTTGTAAAACTGAAAAAAAAATTAAAAATACTTTAAAAACTGAAAAATATATATTCCGTAAAAAATGAAAAAAAAAAAATTTGTAAAATATATATTTTTAAGTCTTTTCAGTTTTTTTAAAGTGTATTTTTTTGTAAAAACTTAAAAACAAATACTTTTTTTAAAAACTGAAAAAAAGACTCTCCTAAAGTAGTGGACTACATATGCATTAGTTTTAAAAAAATGAAAATATTTTGCAAAATCTTTTTTTTTCAATTTTTACAAAAAAAATACTTTAAAAAACTAAAAAAACTGAAAAATATATATTTTGCAAATTTCTTTTTTTTTTCCAGTTTTTACAGAATATATATTTTTCAGTTTTTAAAGTATTTTTAAAAGAAATATTTTTTTTCAGTTTTTACAAAAACAATACTTTAAAAAAACTGAAAAGACTTAAAAATATATATTTTGTAAATTACTTTTTTTTTTCTTTAGTTTTTACAAAAACAAATCTAGTTTTTACAAAATATATGCTTTAAAAAAACTGAATTTTAAAATGGGTCGGGTGGTGGGTTTTTAAAAATGGATCGGGTAAAAAAATGAAATGGGTCGTTTTCATCTGGTGCTGACATGTGGCACTCCATCCAAAATAAGGGTATATTTGTTCCAAAGTATGACAGGAAGGGTATATATAGCACAATAGTATAACGAGAGATATTATTAGACCATTTTCG
Organism: Nicotiana tomentosiformis; assembly: GCF_000390325.3. NCBI lineage: Eukaryota > Viridiplantae > Streptophyta > Magnoliopsida > Solanales > Solanaceae > Nicotiana > Nicotiana tomentosiformis. Next base: position 135,129,039 of record NC_090813.1, read on the forward strand.
AAAATACAAAGGTATATTTGGCCCTTTGCCGAATTATGATATATAAGTGTAACTGCTACACATTGATGTCTAAAAAATTATTTAAACTATCAAATCATGTAAAAGTTAATTATCAATAACTTTACATTGTATATTATTATTAATTGGTAATCGACGATACGTGATAATTGACCTAATATAATATGTAAAAGTGATTTGATCATGCATATGAATTTACCTCCATGTATAGATAAAAAAAAATTAAATAAGATTTATGGTTGAATCATGACGTTCAACACGTGGGTTCAAACAAATATGAGATGATACCATGTCATAAGATAAGACAAATCCAAACAAGACTAATCTAATTGTATAGTTAGATGTTAATGGCAATATACGAAAAAACAAAAAACGTTTAAATGGAGAGAGAGGAGGTGAAGACTCTTCGAGCCCGTTTGGGTTAGATTATTTAAAATAGCTCATACGTATAAGTGCTGAAAAATACTATTTAAGTATTGAAACTGATTTTATAAAGGCAAAATGACCTCCTTACCATTTAAACTTGTACCCGTTTATCATTCCAGTAGATAAATTTAGAACTTTTCTATTTGAACACTTCAACTTAACTAAATGACTATAAATAAACTTATACGATCATGAGTGTTGTTCAATCACGGCTGACATGGATAAAATGGATGTTTGGCTTTTGGATATTAAAATAAAATCAATGAAATAAAAGCTTAATTCAAACTTTCAAAGTATGAACAGATTTAATTATTAGCCACTTTCAGAGGGGGCAGAGATGGATGGCCAGACGGGCAAGGCGTAACAATATATGAAGCAGAAAAGCAATTAAGTTTGTGCTTCAATATAGAATTTCAAACAATTATTAAGCATGCACTAACTATTTAGGAAAATCAGAAAAGATGACGAATGTAGTTTAGTGGCCTTCTCATTCTCCAACTACCATTCTTTAACAGCTTAGGTGGTATCTCTTTAGTCATTGGATCGGCTTTGCCTCGAGACTGGAGTTCTGACCACATCTGTTTCAAATTCTCAATCTAATTAAACAAATATGAGGATGGCTAATGAATCACAATGCATTACAAATTAATTTAGATAATTTAAGAAAATGTTAGGTGTAATCTTAAAATTAAGTTAGGTGTAAGACATGTCGGATTACACATTAATTGGATGACAATAAAAAAAAGTTCGAGTTATTACAATAGGTTGTACGACTGTCTACTAGTATTTATTGTGTACGGGTAAAATCTGGGGCAACATCTACCCTGATTCCTCGATGAGAGAACGGAGGGAGAGCACGGATCCGCGAGATTGCAATCAAGGTCAGAGACCTTTCGTATCGAGATCCGGGAAGAGTGAGCGGCATATCCGATATCAGACGTGATATATTGACGCGCCCCAAGCCGAATACAGGTTCTAGACCTCGGGAGATACAGTGAATGGTTATGCACGACGGATAGAGGGCCGTAATACTCGCACTCAACCGGATATCACGGCACGAATCTCGCTCGATGTCGATCATGGATCAATAATTACTAGAAAAAGAAGATTTTTACCTTTTTTAGACTTGTACTATGACCGAAACTCTCCTACTATATAAAGGAAAAATTTTTCTTTTGTTCAACACATTGTAACACGCAATTGTTCAACACATTGTAATACGCAAATCAAAGCAATATAACTTTATTTTTTGCCTTTTAGCTATTGTTAAAACTTTTGCTCATTTGCTCTCTTCTTCATTCACGACTGAGCTTGAACCGTGGGTCCAACCGAGGACGAGGCCATAGTTCAGTCTAAGTTCATGCTTAGCCATAATATTGTAATTGGTTTGAAGGTATCATCCCTAACTCATTTGTTTGGTATTCTTAATTGTTCATGTTGAATTAAGCCGCATATCCTTAAAACAACGTACAAATTTAATTGTTACCCAATTTTGTGGTAAACACATATCTGAATAAATCCGGGCTCGGTATCGTGTTAAAGTCACCTACGGGAAGTATGGTTAGGCAGTCTATTAGAACTGTGAAATTGACTAACAATGAGGCCGAGTATGAGACCATGATTGCAGGTCTAGAATTGGCTAAGAGCCTTGGGGCTGAAGTGATCGAAGCCAAGTGCGACTCCCTCCTCGTTGTAAATCAAGTCAACGGAACGTTCGAAGTAAAAGAAGAACGAATGCGGAGATACTTGGACAAATTACAGGTAGCCCCACACCAATTCATAGAGTGGACCCTACAACATGTACCCCGAGATCAAAATAGTGAGGTCGATGCACTGGCTAACTTGGGGTCGTCGGTCGATTCCGATGAGTTCAACTCGGGAGTAGTGGTGCAACTAATGAATTTGGTGATAGAAGAAGGTCACACCGAAGTGAACTCGACGAGTTTAACTTGGGATTGGAGAAACAAATACATAAACTACTTGAAGACGGAAAAATTGCCTTCAGATCCTAAACAATCGAGAGCCCTGCGCACCAAAGCTGCCAGATTTAGCTTGGTCGTAGGGGCATTGTTCAGGAGGTCTTTCTTTGGCCCACTAGCCAGATGCTTGGGACTGTGAGAGACCGAATACGCCATGATAGAAGTCGAGGGCACTTGCGGGAACCATTCCGAGGAAGAATCCTTGGTTCGTAAGCTAATCAGAACCGGCTACTACTGGACCGAAATGGAGAAAAATGCGAAAGACTTCGTACGGAACTCAACGAGTGCCAAAGACACGCCCCGATGATCCATCAATCGGGAGAAATGATCCATTCGGTCCTGTCTCCATGGTCATTTATGAAATGGGGGAATAGACATCGTCGGTCCCCTGCCATGGGCATCCGATAAAGCTCAATTCATACTATTCATGACCGATTATTTTTCCAAATGGGTCGAGGCTCGGGCGTTCGAGAAGGTCCGAGAGAAAGACGTCACCGACTTCATCTAAGATCACATAATATGTTGATTTGGAATACCAACCCAGATCGTTTGCGACAACGAAAAATAGCAAGGTGAGTAGGTTTTTGGAAGATCATAAGTTCAAGAAGATACTATCAACGCCTTATAATCCTAGTGGGAACGGGCAAACGGAATCAACGAACAAAACTATACTCCAGAACCTGAAAAAGAGGTTGACCGGTTCGGAAGGACAATGGAAGAAAATCTTTCCCGAAGTCCTATGGGCATACCGTACGACTTCGAAATCAAGCACCAGGGCCACCTCGTTTTCTCTGGTCTATGGAGATGAAGCCTTAATACCAGTCGAGGTGGGGGAACCAAGCCTCAATTTCCAGTATGCTACTAAAGAGTCAAACGACAAGGCCATGTTCTCGAGCCTAGAACTGTTGGGCAAAAGGCAGGAGGCCTCCGTGGTCCGGTTGGCCTCCTAGAAGCCGCGAGTAGGAAAGTACTACAACCGAAGAGCCAACCTCCGACACTTTCAAGTCGGGGACTTGGTATTGAGAAAGGTAACACTACACACCAGGAACCCAAACGAAGAAAAACTCGGCCCGAATTAGGAAGGACCGTATTGAGTTGTTGGAATAACCGTCAAAGGCTCGTATAAAATCGAAGCGGGAAACGGTGTACCACTGCCAAACAACTAGAACGTGGCACACTTAAAGCGGTACTACCGCTAAGGTACGAACTTAATTCCTTTTAATTTTGTTATATTATAGACTAACGTATGCAGGTACTCGGCCAAGGGCATATATGGCTATTAGGTCTGAAAGCACGTGTTATACTCTTTTTCCCTTGAACTGGTTTTGTCCCGAAGTGGATTTTCGACAAGGTTTTTAATGAAACACCAGTAAAACGTGCTACCTTATATTTGAAGATTGGCTTTAAACCATAATAGATGATCGTTTACATCAGATCAACAATATTCGAGCCCTCACAAGTTCGGCCTCAAATACTGGAGGCCATTACCCCCTCGATTAAGGTTTTTAGCAAGGGAATAGAAAATTTTATGTGTCAAAAGCTAAGGCTTGGTGGTTAGGATTCATTGTAAGGGTCAAACGGTCATACGAACCGTGCCCATATAGTCCACTCTAGTCACGATACAAGGTTTATGTGCCTCCGATCATGTACTTTTCATATTAAGCAATGAAAGAAATTTCAACTCCCCTTATACTTTATTACTACGCGTTTCACTTTCTCGATCCTGGATCCTAAAGCCCCCTACTCAGGGACTGTCGACCGATAAAAATTCGGACGACCCGGGTTACCGAGTCTCGAAGGCACGAAGCCTATTAGGCAGTGCCCAAATATGAAAGGCTAGGGTCACCCTAAAAACGGCCTAGAGACGTCCGAAATCCGTACTCAAAAAGTAAGGCCCTTACGAAAAATAGAAACCAGTTAAAAGGTTACCATCGGCAAAAACATCGTCTAAGACACTTAAGCATCTTAAAGGCCTTCGATTTTACCGAAGATTCGAAGCCACAAGTAATCCGAAGTTGCATCGAAGTCGAGTCCCATTCGGACCTCTAAAAAACGGATGCTCTAGACTACATATGATTTTATGCTAAGGCATTAAAAGCAATACACAAATAGAAAATTGCAAGTAGATGTTGGAAAAGTAAAGACACGGTATTGCCGAAAATGGAAAAGTTTATATATTCCAAAAAACATTACACAGGCACGACAAAACGGCCTCAAAATAAACAAAAAATAATATACAGGGAAGAACTAAAAAGAATGCTCCATCTAAAAGAGCATAAAAACAACATAAAAAATCTTCAGAGAAATCCAAAAGATTCCATAAGCGTAAAGAAAAGAAAGAAGGAACCTCTAAAAAGAAAAGGTTCAAAAGGCATTCCAAAATACACAGTGATAAGTGTTGGTCATGTGGAAAGACAGGTCATAGAGCAAATGAATGCCGAGTCACCAACAAGAAAAAGAAAAAGGTTAACACCTTAGAAATTGATAAAAATACTAAAAAAAAATTGTTCGCTATCCTTGAGGAAAACTACAACAGCGCATCATCATCATCATCGTCATCATCATCATCATCATCATATGAAAGTTATTCTAATAGTGATAATGAGTTAATCGATATGGCATATAGCTCAGATAGCAGCAGTAGCTCTAAAGGAGATAACTATAACTGCACTGGTGTAATATGTGTATGCGGTCAAAATTCTATTAAAGTTATTACTAATGACTCAAAAGAAGTCCTATTTGATATCATCAATCACATAGATGATGAAGAAATCAAAAGAAAATATTTAACAGAATTAAAAAATATCATCATAAATCAAAAGGGAAATCATCATAAAATAGAACCTTTTAATATGAAAGAGGTTATGAATAGATTTTCAGTCAAGGACGATAAACCCACTATTCAACACCTACAGATTGAATTAAAGTCTGTAAAAGACAAAATAAAAGCTGTTAAGCTTAGACTTAACAAAATAGAAATGGAAAATCTTACAAAAGAAATATTACAAGAAGCCAATAAGGAAGAACCAATTGGTGAATATTTTTGACAGAAGATGATAATTCAAAAATAAATGATGACAAATCGATCAATCAATATGAAACAGGAAGTGGTACAGCAGTTGCCAAAATTACAAAAGTAAGAACTCAAAGCTACCATATTCCCATCACATTAAAGGTAAAAGATATCACGCTAAATAAATTAGCTTTGCTAGACTCAGGTGCAGACAGAAAATGCATAATGGAAGGAATAATGCCAACAAAGTACCTTGAAAAAAGTACTACAAAACTATACTCCACCACATGAGAAAAATTAAAGATAAATTATAAGTTATCAAAAGCACACATTTGTAATGATAGAATCTGTTTTATAAATGACTTCGTGGTAACTAGGGATATAAACGAATAAATTATCCTAGGAATACCATTCATAACCCGGATCAAACCATATCATGATAATCTGAATGCAATTTGCACCACAGTATTAGGAAATGAAATAAAATTTCCATACCTATAATTTATCTCAAAAGAGGAAAGTGACTTTCTCAAATCAAAGACTATTTTTAAAATAAACCTACTTTCTAATCAAGTAAACTATTTAAAAAATAATATAAAAGTTCATAAAATAGAACAAACTTTAAAAATTCGGGGAATAGAGGAAAAGATTAAATATTTCCAAGAAAAACTCAAATTTGAAGTTTGTTCAGAGTTACCCAATGCCTTCTGGGAAAGAAAAAGGCATGTAGTTGAACTACCTTATATTAATGAGTTTACAAAATAGGCCATACCCACAAAGACAAGGCCTAACCAAATGAACCATGATCTCATGGAAATTTGCAAGAACGAAATTAATGATCTCCTTAAAAAGAAGATTATAAGACCATCAAAATCACCATGGAGCTATGCAGCTTTCTACGTTAATAATAGCGCAGAAAAAGAAAGAGGAGCTCCTAGGCTTATACTTAATTACAAACCGTTAAATAAAGTTCTACAATGGATTAGGTACCCGATACCTAATAAAAGATATTTGTTAAAAAGAACTTATAAAGCTAATATATAGAACAAATTTGACATGAAGTCAGGTTTTTGGAAAATACAAATTAACGAAAAGGATAAATATAAAACTGCGTTCATTGTCCCCTTTGGACAATATGAATGAAATGTTATGCCTTTCGGGTTGAAGAATGCCCCATCAGAATTCCAAAATATTATGAATAATATATTCAACCCATATAGTAATATGTCAATTATTTATATTGACGATGTTCTAATATTCTTTGAGCACATAGATTCTCATTTTAAACATCTAAATACATTCTTTAAGATTATAAAATACAATGGTTTAGTAGTAAGTGCTAAGAAGATTAAGTTGTTTCAAACAACCATTAGATTCTTAGGACATGGCCTATACCAAGGAACCTACAAACCAATCTGTAGAGCCATTGAGTTCTCGTCCAAATTCCCTGATGAAATAACAGAAAAAACTCAACTACAAAGGTTCTTAGGAAGCGTAAACTACATTGTAGACTTCATCCCTAATATTAAGAAAATCTGTAAACCACTATACAAGCGTCTCAGGAAAAAACCCAGTTCCATGGAGCATAGAATAATCCGACACCGTTAAAAAGGTCAAGTCAATTATTCAAAAACTTTTGTGTCTTAGTATACCAAATCCAGATGCATTCATGATAGTAGAAACCGACGCTTCAGACGAAGGGTACGGTGGTATTCTTAAACAAATAGTCTTTCCCCAATCTTCAGAACAATTAGTTCGATTCACTTCAGGAATCTGGAATTCCGCTCAAAAGAATTATAGTACAGTCAAAAAAGAAATTCTGTCTATAGTACTATGTATTACTAAATTTCAAGATGACTTGATTAATAAAGAATTTTTACTTAGAGTTGATTGTAAATCAGTTAAAGAGATTTTACAAAAAGATGTAAAAAAATCTTATTTCAAAACAGATTTTTGCCAGATGGCAAGCATTATTATCAAGCTTCGATTTTCAAATCAATTTTATTAAAGGCGAAGAAAATTCTTTACCCGACTTTTTAACCAGAGAATTCTTATAGGGAAAGAATGAGACCAGATAAGATGGGTCTCTTCAGGGCCTCACCCACAAATAATCGAGGAAACAGGTATTCCGCATTTGCGGAGTTTCCGCCATTAACCGTGAGACCACCTTCCCATATAATGGATACCCCTCCGAGAGTACCCAAGGCCACTAGTCGTATATATACCTACACAAAATGTGTAGTAAATATAGTATGAGTACGTAAATCAATGCGTACCCAGTAAGTATCCCACCTAATCTCGAAGAAGTAGTGACGAGGGGTCGACTTCGACACTTACTGTGGCCATCAATAATATAATTAGTCGTGAATTTATTAAAAACGGCAGTAAACTCAAGAAAATCATGAATCAAGTAAACAATTCCTTTGTTAATAAGAGGTTTCCAAATTCACATTTCATCATTTATCAATTTATCTCAGACCAGGGAGGTAATATCATTATTTATAAATTTCAAGGCAAGCAATACAAGCATGCGCAAATCATGCCAAGGTCGTATGGCCCGATCCACAAATATTTAAATCGTGCACTGCCAGAGGGTCGAATGACGCGAACCATAGATGCATCTATTTATTCTGCCGAGGCGAACGGCCCGTTCCCATGAGAGTAGTAGGAAGTACCCCGCTCGCGAATCATACGTGTGACACGGTCAAATATAAATTTAAGGAATCACCCCGCTCGTGGATCATACTTGTGACGCGGTCAAATATAAATTTAACATTAAAATCATATCTCTTTATTTATTCTTTTCAAAAATAAGGGAAATTCAGCTTGTAACTTCTTAAGGAAATTGCCCTGCTCGCGAAACATACATGCAACGCGGTTACACATAGATTTCTTCAGCTATTATATTATTCCTCAATTCTTTGAATCTCGAAGTTCAAATGAAACCTTTTAAATCTTAAGTTCTTCAATTTCAACTCCTTTCAAAACATTTAATAAGCAGACTCAATCTCGCTCCCTCTCAAGGCAAACAATAAATATAAATCAATAACAATATCAATAAGGCATGATGTGAGCCTAAAACTACTCGGACGTAGGCATAGCTAGTAGCTACATGCGGACTCTCGTCACCTCGTGCGTACGTAGCCCCCACAAATAGAAGCACACAATAGTTTAGTTCACCTATGAGGGTTAATTCCCACTTACAAGGTTAGAAAGGAGACTTACCTCGCTCTGTAGTTCCATAACCAGCGTCCGAGCCCTTCAAACAACTCGAATCGATGCACAACGCCCCAAAACTAGCTAATAATTATGCAAACCCATTAATATACACTCGAATACTCATTATAATACTATTTATAGCAATTTCTAACACCGATCGAAAAGTCGATAAAAATCACCCTCGAGCCCACGTGCCCGAATTTCGAAAATTTTTGAAGATAATCATTACTCATAACCTTTTGAACTCAAATATATGATTTATTCCCAATTCCAAGCCCGAATTCGTGGTAAAAAAATCCAAAATAACAAATTCTAGATTTTATACCAAAAACCCCACAATTTATACTAATTTCCATATTCAAATCCATATAAACTCATGTATTTAACTCAAAATTTGTGAAGAAAACACTTACCCTATTATGATTGATGAAGATACCCTATTATGATTGATGAAGATGGCACTCCAATGTGCTCCAAAATCGGCTCCCATGGGCGAAAATGAAATGAGATAGAGCCAAACCCTCGCTTTAAATGAGATACTGCCCAGCCCCGACTTCCGCACCTGCGGTCTCCCAGGTGAGGCCAAAATCCCGCACCTACGCATTCCCGCTGCCTAGCTCGACTCTGCACCTGCGCCTTTCCTTCCGCATTTGCGCCTTCGCAGGTGCAGACATACTCTCGCACCTGCGCTCCCATATTCTTCTCTCACTCTCGCACCTACGACGCACCTCCGCATCTACGACCTCGCAGGTGCGGACAACCCTTCGCACCTGCGGTCACTGCCTAGCTTCACCCAAACCGCACCTGCGACCACTAGCTCGCACCTGCGGCCCTTATTGTGCAGGTGCGATCACACCAGATATCAGCTGCCTCGTCTTTTCTTCCAAGTCCAAATTCGATTCATTAACCACCCGTAATCCACCCGAGGCCCTCGGACCTCAACCAATTATACCAACACATCCCAAAACGCATTACGAACTTAGTCGAGCCTTTAAATCACATAAAAAAATGTCGAATTCATGAATCATACCCCATTCCAAGCTTAGTGAACTTTAGAATTTCAAACTTCTACATTCGATGCCGGAACCAATCAAATCACGTACGATTGATGTCAAATTTTGCACACAAGTCACAATTGACATTACGGACCTACTCCAAATTCCGAAATCAAATTCCGATCCGGATATCAAAAAGTCCACTCCCGGTCAAACTTCTCAAAATTATCCAAACTTCCAACTTTCGCCAAATGACCCCAAAATGACCTACGAATCTCCAAATCCACTTCCGGTCATGCTCCCAATACCGGAATCACCATACAGATCTATCCCCAGACTCGGAATTCCAAACGGACATCGATAATATTGAAATGCACTTCAACCCAAATTTATGGAATTCTTCCAAAATGCTAACTTCCACGATAGGTGCCGAAACGCTCCCGGGGTATCCAAAACTTGATCCGAACATACGCCCAAGTTCGAAATCATCATACAAACCTGATGGAACCTTCGAATCACGATTCCGAGGCTGTTTATTCAAAAATCCAAATCTTACTCAATTCTTCCAACTTAATGCTTTCGAAATGAGAATTATCTTTCCAAGTCAACTCTGAAATTCTGAAATTTCAATTCCGACCACGCGTACAAGTCATAATACCTGAAACCGCCGAACGACGCGCTAGAGCTCAAAACGACCGATCGGGTCGTTACATTCTCTCCCACTTAAACATACGTTCGTCCTCGAACATGCTAAGAACTACTCTGGAGTTGTCTGAAATCACTGCTTAACACCTCGTGCACCTACCCGTGCTACCACAACTCAGTTGAGCACATTTGCTCGATCATATCTGAAGATATTCTCTTTTATTTAGGCAAATAAGCCTTAGAGCCTAGTTTCAATATCCGAAATTCTCTGCCAGGTCTGCTTCCAACATACGAACACTGTATCAATCACCACACGATTTACCAGAACATGACTGCATACCTTTGCTGAATTCACACCATGCACCGCACATTCACATGACCATAATAACATTCTCTGATCATAATAGCCGACATTCCCCGAATCTGATGCTCATCATGCACCTCATGACATATATAAGTCTGGTTCCAACTCTTGCAATACCACCACAACGGAAGAGACGTATAGAAATTCATAACCAACTGCCGAGTCAATAAATCATTGAATCTCTCCTCTTGACTAGAATCATCACCCTATTATGAACCGATTAATGGTGTTTGCTCTTTAATATGCTTCATATAATTTGATCGCATTGATCCCAGATCCAAAAATTTCGTCTCACCCAGTATAAGCTGCCCAGGCAATAAGCCACCTCAAGCACTGCTAAAAGTCTCATATGATGCCACAATGTGCCAATAAGCTACAAACCCGAATGTGATACCTAAGGAAAATGATCTCTAGAAAGGATTACTCAACCCGTGTAACTAATTGGACAACCGAAAAGGTGTCATGAACCTTCCTCGGAAAACGGGAAACAAAACACATAAGAATAAATATAGGGAACTGTACTCCACATCACACTGTTGCGGCGCGCAACCCGATCCCAACATAAAATCTATATAAGGAGATACTTACCGAGCTAGAATGCTCATTATTACAAAAAAACCCCGAATATTGGCCACAAGTACGCTAAGTGCATAATACCATCCTTGGGGAAACAAATAGTGCCATACACTACAAAATGCGAGCACAACTAAGGTGCGATATATGATCTGAATCTCGAGAGCCATCCCGCTCACACAACACCATTGCTACGCGAAACCTTAACACATAGGAAATTAATCAAGCCGTTCCACAACTCACGCGGCACAATATAGTATTACATGAAATAGACGATGATGAAATAACATCCAACGTCCGAATACTCCTCCATAAGGAGTGCTATGCCGAAATGAACACATCCGGCCTGACATAGAGCCCATATTCACTTTTAAATCCATCTATAGACCTCAAGCCGATTCTGATCGCACCGTACTGGGATAATAACCTTTCAAGGATCTATAATAACCCTTTTCCCATAACACACGAGAACAACTACCATAACCGGAACAAACTCCCACAGTCCACAACCAAATAAACCGAGCGCCCTCCAGGCATAAATTCCCAATTAGCGATACTACCACAATCTTCATACTTGGTTTCCATTCTTCAATCAATCAAGTGACTACATGTCACACTTATACAAACTTCCCGTGGGATATGCTCCCATGACCTTCCGTTCCAGGTAACAAGTTTGTACATTCATACTACCAGCCACACCAACGTTGTAAATCAATTCAAGAATCCGCATTCAGTATGTAAAGCCTCTTGACACCAGACATTGATCTCAGGTGATGCCAAAGACAGTACCGGCTTACTCTAGCCGTCTGAATCATTCCCCGCTCATTCGAGATCTTGACATTCTTATCGACACCAAACTGTAACCTTGATCCTCAACTTCCGAATCCCATGCTGATCACTGCACTTAGTCATGCCAATACGCAAGAGTACAATAATTTCATCATAACTCCGGAACCACTAATAGGGTAAACACTTTGTCATATAGAAACATCTTACTTAGCTCATTTCAAGAGATCCATTGCAACACGCAACCAAATTCCCATGACCACAGAAAATACAAACCTCGAGTAGTGTTTTAAACCACTATAATCCTTCCGGGATCCGTCTATACATAACATTCCATAATGCTCGAATGCCCCCAAATAAAATAAATTACGGCGACCATCAAACCTCGCACGTACTGCTACAAATCACATGCACAACTCAACACGCTGAAGGAGCTGATCATTGCCATAATCATGCCAATTCAATCATTGCTAACCAAACCCGACTTCTCCTAATTTACTCTGGATCTTCCTTAGAAATAACAACAACTCATTTATCATAATCCGCTGCAAAAGATCGATATTCAACCATACCGTGGACTCGAAATCTTTAGACACCATACCTTAACTTTTGAATCTACTAGGACCATTATTGAGTGTCACCCACTCTGACTTGGTCCCGAATATAATCAACTCCAAGGCTATCATGCCCCAAAACCGAGGAGCGCAACCGGCGCTCAACTATGTGAATCCGGCCGAGCAAGCCTATTAGATTTCCTTCTACCCAAACTCATTCATGAATAGTGAGAATATATATGTTTTCGTTAATCAAAAAATAAAGTGATCATGTCTGCAATACTAATTTCTTACCATCAGTTACTTTATTTTAAAGTCTCAATTCCAAACACATTTTTCATAATCTGAAGTGGAAATTGTAATTCAAGCACAACACACGAGTTTGACTTCCCCAACACCATTATACAACCCACACTATGTCTACGGAGCATCTATAGATAAATATGAGTACAATGATAATGCCGGAAATAAGGCCCTGACTATACCTCAAACAGAATACACAAAGAACAAAAGATGCATGACCCCGGGATGAAGTGGGGCTCACCAAGTCAGCTAGGAAGAAGGTGTACTACTATCACTGATCAATATCTCCTGCTGTGGAACCACCTGCATCCATTTAAAGATACAGCGCCCCCAGCAAAAGGGACGTTAGTACTGTCGAATAGTACTAGTATGAAAACTAAACACCAATTTAAGAATTCAGAAATACAAGATGAATATGATGAACCAGTGTGACAATAGTATAATATAGATAACCGTTTAAACCAGAGCAAGCTTATTAAGAGCTATCAATAACATTTATAGGATTTAAGATGAGATCCTCTGTAACCATCTTCACACAAAGCGGCCCCGCCGCCTCACCCGTTGTATGCAGGTGGAGGTGTATGTACAATACCACAACTCTACTCAAGCAGCCCTGCCGCCTCACCCCAATGTGTGGGGGGTGGATGTATAACCACAGTACCAAGAACCTACACACGTGGCTATGTCGCCTCACCCCAATGTTTGCAGTTGGAAATGCATCAATGATACTAATACCAACACAAAGCGGCTATGCCGCCTCACCCCAATGTATGCGGTTGGAAATGCATCAACGATACCAATACCAACACAAAGCGGCTATGCCGCCTCACCCCAATGTATGCGGGTGGAAATTCATCAACGATACCAATACCAACACAAAGCGGCTATGCCGCCTCACCCCAATATACATATGTGGATGGTGGTGCCACAACAATACCAAACTATACACAAAGCGGTCGTATCGCCTCACCCCAATGTATGCGGGTGGAGGTGCAGTCCCACAATACCATAATCCCTACACAAAGCAGTCATGCCGCCTCACCCCAATATATGCTGGTGGAGTTGTATCAAAATCCCAATCTCTACACAACTTGGCATAATAACTTTCACATAAATCACGACTTGAAATTATAACATGTGGATACACAATCCATAGTTTGAAACATATACTCAATTTATAATGCAATATGATAAGAGCATTTGAAACACAAATTGAACATATATCTTTATCACAAAACTTATCGGAAATACTCGGTTTGTAATCAACATCTTGGAACTTACAAGGATAATGGGAATTGCAATTCTTAAAGAAGAGTTTTGCCAACATACCTCAATTGAGCTTCCTTAAACTCTAAAACGTTCCGGAATTCTTAGCAACTTTAATCTATTTTAGAAATATAACAAATTGAACCAAAATTAGGAAGATGATTATGGTTCTAGCTCGTTTGAGCATTTTATCAAACACTAGGTATGCATTAATGTTTCAAGGCCCTTTTATGGAGGATTCCATCATTCCGCAACCCAATCTTTACCATTCTTAGCTAAACAATCTTCCTACACCCTTTGATAACACATGCATGTAAGATAAACAACTCTCATGCCCAAAAATTATCTTGCTAATTACCCATTTTCAGAAAATTTCAAAATTAGGGTTTAGGGTGTAGAATCTTACCTCTAGGATGAAGACCTAGTGAGCTTCCCTTCTTAATCTTTCAAAACATGAGTAAGAATTGAAGAACAATTATTGAAGAATACCTTCTCACTCTAGGGCACTCTTTATCACTCTAAAATGTCAGATTATAGTTCAAAAATGACCCAAAGAGTGTTTTTAACGAAGTAGGGTTGGATTTTAAAAACCCAAAAATGAAGCTCCGGAACGGTTCTGCGGTCGCATATGCGACCACATAGTGGTTATGCGAATCACATATCGGTCGCATAATTGCTGACAAAATGATCAAAAATCTGTCTGTGTATGCGGTCCGCATAACTGTTATGCGGTCGCATAATGCACCGCATAATAGTTATGCGGTCGCATTGTCGACCGCATAGCTACTGCCAGATTTGGCCCTCTCCTGCTCACTTCTACGGCCATTATGCGGCCCGCAGAGTGATTATGCGGTCGCATAATTGACTGCATAAACGCGCTTTTCCGCCAAAAAATTTCATTTATTTTCCGGTATATTGTTCAATCGAAAAAATTCGAGCCGCGGCGAGCTTGCTCGCCGCGAAGAATTTCTATAATCCTCAACACGTAAGCCTAGTCCAGCACCATGAAACATTATTTTCTTTGAAAATTTTACCGGGCTTTACACTTATGTACTTCGAAATTTTCCAGGGTGTTACAAAGGCTCTGCTAGCACATGAGCACCCTCTCAAAGAAGCACCTGGCCGAATCATCTTCCTTGTAAATCGCCTCTACATGAAGCATAGATCCCGAGTCTTCCCAAAGCCTGAGCATGAATCGATAAGGCCAACTATATCACACATTCCTCAAATCGCTTGCTCAAATTACCACTGATGTTCTCTTTCCTTAGTCGTAATATCTCATCAATATGCCGATAACAAGAAATCTTTCAAATAGACGACCATGCAATCCAACTGTGGGCGGTGGGACTCTCCCACTTAGCTTGAAGCTGCTATTGCATAAACCTGAAACCCACCAAGATTCTTCCTTCATCGACATGGTCTAGACCAATCAACCCGCCAAATTCCTCGAAATCCTTTCTGTTAAACACTTCATGAATACTCTGCATCACTAGCCACATGCGCATATTCGACCTCTTCCTGGATAGTCAGTAGAAATTCTCCATAGGAGCTTCGTCAACACCACACGACCGCTAACCTGCTCACAAGAGATAACCCACATGTGGAAATTAAATGCCGACATATTCCGACATCGCTGCACTAGGTATAATTACTACAAAATCAGTAGATCATCCTGAGTCCGAGCTCATTCACCAGATGCACCAGTCCGTTCACTACTCATGGATGTCAACTAAAGCTGCGGCAATACATTCCAATCCAAAGTCATGTGGTATCCTTCTTCATATCATGCAACTCCTTTCTGTCACACCCAATCTCCCTCAATATAGCAGCCAATATTCCAAATTGAGCCCGTAGACCTAGTCACCGCCCACCATGAATCCCAAATCACTCTAAACGTTTCTCAAGGAGTGTAGTCATCCTACCACCGAACCCATATGCTACCTTGCCACTCTCCCATTTTGGTCAAACCCTCTCCTTTAAGCAACTACTCGACTTCTGTTTCTCACACTTGGCCTTCTAGGAACTTAACCACCACAAGACACCTCCCACATGTCCTTCCTCATCCTTCGCTGCCCAGTTTTTGCATTAAATCAAAATCTATCTCGGTAGCACTTGAACCGATAGATCGCTACCAATTTTAAACCCTTCCGATGATGCCACATATCTCGAGCCATCAATATCAGGAATGTTGATTCTATCCTGAACCACTGCACACTGCGACCTCTGATAGCCGCTTTTTCGGCATCATTTATAATACTCTGGCCCAAGGTGAATTGAAGGAAACCATAACACCGGCGAACTTAACATATCATAACCAATCAAGGACAATGACGCCACATCACAGGCGAAGATTCTACCACACTCGAAAATATCGAGTCCCATTACTCCATCAACCCAAGTCTGAACATTCTTAGTTCGATTGCCTTTCCTTCGTCAGAAGTAAAATACCGAATATCTGAATCATGCACTGAGTAAACCTCCTTTCAAGTCATTCGCTGCCCAGAGACATATGCAAGAATCCTACCATCACATCAATACTGCACGATAATAACTCACGGGCTTCATAGCAACCTATGCATAACCTCAAAGCTCCCAGAAGTACAACTATTGAGCTAAAATGACAGAATATCCTTCCACAAGGCGACGACAATAGCCCAATCAACTACGCAGGGAGAAACATCCTGCACCACATCTGTAGTACCATTACAATTTCTCAATTCTCGATCAATAGCAAGTGCTTTACGTCGCATAAGATTGAATGGGGAGGAAATGAAGGCATAAGCCTCAAAGGAATCAAATCGCACGATGAGAATCAAGAAGGGAAGCGCTCCTAACAATCCTTTATCCTCTCGAAGATAAGTACAGATGTCTCCGTACCGATCCACAAGACTCTACTAGACTCGCTCATGACTCGTGAGACCTAAGTGAACCTAGTGCTCTGATACCGTATTGTCATGATCCAAAATGCGTTAAAGGTCGTGATGGCGCCAGACACCACTATCAGGCAAGCCAACACTAAATAGTTAATTAAATTCTCATTTTAATATTTTTGAAATCGTAACTTTACTTCAATTTATCTAATAAGAGATAAATCTACAGAATGGTAACAATGTTTTCCAATTTCAATTCTGAACATCCCATAATCATCCCAGAACTCGGTGTCACAAGTGCATGAGCATTTTCTAGGAATTTAAAATAAAATACAATAATTGTCTGGAATACAAATTTGGACAGGAAAGAAAATACAATACTCCGAAGGAGACTCTGCTGGCTTCGGGTCGTACATAAGATGCAGCTCACCTAAATCCCCGTAATAACCGCGCCTCTGCGCCCACAAGGCCACTAGTAATATATATACCTACACAAAATGTGCAACAAGTGTAGTATGAGTACGTAAATCAACGCGTACCCAGTAAGTATCCCGCCTAACCTCGAAGAAGTAGTGACGAGGGGTCGACTTCGATACTTACTGTGGCCATCAATAATATAATTAGTCGTGGATTTAGTAAAAACGACAGTAAACTCAAGAAAATCATAAATCAAGTAAACAATTCCTTTGTTAATAAGAGGTTTCCAAATTCATATTTCATCATTTATCAATTTATCTCAGATTCAGGGAGGCAATATCATTATTTCTAAATTTCAAGGCAAGCAATACAAGCATGCGCAAATCATTCCAAGGTCGTACGGCCCGATCCAACAAATATTTAAACCGTGCACTGCTAGAGGGTCGAATGGCGCGAACCATAGATGCATCTATTTATTCTGCCGAGGCGAACGACCCGCTCCTAGATAGTAGTAGGAAGTACCCCGCTCGCGGATCATACTTGCGACGCGGTTAAATATAAATTTAACATTAAAACCATATCTCTTTGTTGATTATTTTCAAAAATAAGGGAAATTCAGCTAGTAACTTTTTAAGCAAATTACCCCGCTGGCGAAACATACATGCGACGCGGTTACATATAGATTTCTTCAGCTATTATATTATTCCTCAATTCTTTTCGAATCTCGAAGTTCAAATGAAGCCTTTTAAATCTTACGTTCTTCAATTTCAACTCCTTTCAACAAGGCATGATGTGAGCCTAAAACTACCCGGGCGTAGGCATAGCTAGTAGCTACGTACGGACTCTCGTCACCTCGTTCGTACGTAGCCTCCACAAATAGAAGCACACAATAGTTTAGTTCACCTACGGGGGTTAATTCCTACTTACAAGGTTAGAAAGGAGACTTACCTCGCTCCGTAGTTCCATAACCAGCTTCCGAGCCCTTCAAACAACTCAAATCGATGCACAACGCCCCAAAACTAGCCAATAATTATGCAAATCCATTAATATACACTCGAATACTCATTATAATCCAATTTATAGCAATTTCTAACCCCGATCGAAAAGTCGATAAAAATCACCCTCGGGCCCATAACCTTATGAACTCAAATATATGATTTATTCCCAATTCCAAGTCAGAATTCGTGGTAAAAAATCCAAAATACCAAATTCTAGATTTTATACCAAAACCCCCACAATTTATACTAATTTCCATGTTCAAATCTATATAAACTCATGTATTTAACTCAAAATTTGTGAAGAAAAGACTTACCCCATTATGATTGATGAAGATGGCACTCCAATGTGCTCCAAAATCGGCTCCCATGGGCGAAAATAAAATGAGATAGAGCCAAACCCTCGCTTTAAAGGAGACATTGCCCAGCCCCGACTTCCGCACCTGCAGCCTCTTCGTCGCATCTACGGTCTCGCAGGTGCGGCCAAAACCCCGCACCTGTGCATTACCTCTGCCTAGCTCGACTCCACACCTGCGCCTTTCCTTCCGCATTTGCGCCATCGCAGGTGCGGACATACTCTCGCACCTATGCTCCCAGATTCTTCTCTCACTCTCGCACCTGCGACGCACCTCCGCATCTGCGACCTCGTAGGTACGGACAACCCTTCGCACCTGCGGTCACTGCCCACCTTCGCACAAACCGCACCCGCGACCACTGGCTTCCACCTGCGAGCTCGCACCTGCGGCCCTTATTGCACAGGTGTGATCACACCACATATCAGCTGCCTCGTCTTTTCATCCAAGTCCAAATTCGATCCGTAACCACCCAGAATCCACCCGAGGCCCTCGGCGCCTCAACCAATTATACCAACATATCCCAAAATACATTACCAACTAGGTCGAAACTTTAAATCACATCAAACAACGTCGAATTCATGAATCGTACCCCATTCCAAGCTTAGTGAACTTTAGAATTTAAAACTTGTACATTCGATGCCGGAACCTATCAAATCACATCCGATTGATCTCGAATTTTGCACACAAGTAACATTTGACATTATGGACCTACTCCAACTTACGGAATCGAATTTCAACCCCGATATTAAAATGTCCACTCCCAGTCAAACTTCTCAAAATTATCCAAACTTCCAACTTTCGCCAAATGACCCCAAAATGACCTACGGACCTCCAAATCCACTTCCGGTAGCGCTCCCAATACCAGAATCACCATACGGAGCTATCTCCAGACTTAGAATTCCAAACAGACATCGATAACATTGAAATGCACTTCAACACAAATTTATGGAATTCTTCCAAAATGCTAACTTCCACGATAGGTGCCGAAACGCCTCTGGGGTATCCAAAACCCTATCCGAATATACGCCCAAGTCCGAAATCATCATACGAACCTGCTGGAACCTTCAAATCCCGATTCCGAGGCCGTTTACTCAAAAATCATGATCTTAGTCAATTCTTACTTAAAGCTTTCGAAATGAGAAGTTTCTTTCCAAATCAACTCTGAACTTTCAAAATTTTAATTCCGACCACACGTATAAGTCATAATACCTGAAGTGAAGCTGCTCATAGCCTCAAATCGCCGAACGACGCGCTAGAGCTCAAAACGACCGGTCGGGTCGTTATAAATTTCCACCTTACCAGAAAACATCAAACTATGCAAATACTATTTTGCAAAAAGAATATCCTACATAATTAGCTGGTTAATTGTTATTGAAGAAATTGACCGAATCAAATATTTCGTTAAAATTTCAAAAATCATAGGATGGGTTCCTGAGGTTGAAGCAACCCAATCCAAGTCCAAACCAGTTAGAATAACGGGATCATCCACTTCCCAAATAGAGTTAAAAAAGAAACTCTTAGAGGTTTTGGCAAAAATTGACACTGCAAGTCCAACGGATGTTCAAGCCTTGCTAGAAGCAGTATCATCATCAACATCATCCTCAACAATATAGGAAAAAATATAATTTTCTCCATATAGGATTAGTACAAGTAGCAGTCCAACCTTTATTGTCCACAAAAGGACAAGAATAGTACCTTGCCCCTTCAGCAAAACAGAAGACATCCATCAAGGACCGTCCATTTGTAAGGTTGATATTAACTCAATGCTTTTCAAGAAAGTCTATATAAGACTCTCAAAATGTAATCGTTAGATATCGGAAAATTTTCTAAGATTTTCTCTCTCCCTTCTCTCCCCTCTCTGTAAAAATGTTTGCTTATGTTTGAATAAAAGCTACAATCTTGTAAGTGTTTCTTGCTTATGTTTTAAATTTCACATTTATTTTATAATCGTTATTGTAAAACTTATGATCCTTTCAATGGTATCAGAGCTATGTTACTGAGTATGAGAGGCTAAACCCCTCATACTTTCCTTAGGGTTCGTCGAAAGTTTGTTATCATCTTCATGTTATAAGTCTTAATTACTCTATACTGTTCATCTCTGCATAGGTTTAATGTTCATCTTCTTTAAAGCTTCAAAATCTTATTCTCTAGTATGAGGTTATCGTTCTTTGTTCATAGTGTGAGGGATCCTTGTAGGATGTTGATTAAACCTTATTAAACTGCCGCCAATTACCGTCGTACATATGCTAGGGAGTGCCGTCAGAAACAGGACACAACAGGACATAGTTAACATGTTTAATCCACAACCTCCAAGATAACTTAGAACTAAGAATACAACTAAGATAACTTAAGAAGTATATCATCAAGCGAAGAAGAAGATAAATAGTAGACACTATACAGTTAAGAACACTATAGACCTGTTAAGATTAATAATACATGATAGGATAACAAAGAAAGTAGACTTACGCTATAAGGATAGTATGCTTCTCAAATATTGGTAAAACATTGAAAATTTTTAAATATAATGAAAAGATATCCTTCATTTAGGAAAATAGATTTTCATAACAAACACATATGGTTTCTTTTAAAATTTAAAAGAAAACTAAACAAATACATTTCAGAAGTAACTGAAGAACTTTGTTTTCATAGAAATCTTTTTAATTTCTATATAAAAGTTAATAACCCAAGAATATCTCTAGAAGAGGTATTAGAAAAAATTAAGTATAAACATCGAACCCTCGATAGATATACCAAACATAAGATTAATTTCATTAGTTATTTAAAAACTAATAAAAATAATATTAATAGGTGTACATACCAGTTTTGAAATAAATAATTCGGATAAGAATAAAATCCTTAATTAATAAACCAATCCCTGGCAGTAACAAATATTGCCAAAATTGAAAACGATTTACAAAACTGGAGTATTCCAAGAGTATCCTACAGTACAATATACCATACTGGTAAGTTTGATTTTATAAAAAATTATAACATCAAAACTTGCGAATCTACTGTTGCCATTAATAACTCGATTGAAACAATCAAGTTATTAGCAACACAAGATATTTAACAATATAGGAAAAAATATAATTTTCTCCATATAGGATTAGTACAAGTGGCAGTCAAACCTTTATATAGATTAGGTTTAGATACCTCTCTTTGTCTCTTATTAAGAGATGATAGATTATTAAACTTTGATGATTATTGTTAGGAGTCTTACAAAGTAACCTAGCCCAAGGACCGGTATACTTTAACTGTTATCCAAACTTTTCAGTTGACATAAACGACCATAATGTATTGGATACCTTGACTCTTAATATAAAAACTAAAAACATGAATAGAAAAGTTAATACAAGAGAAATAGTTGTGATATATAGAGTATATTACAGACTAATGAAAACAACATTAGCCCCAAAGGCTGAAATCGAAAGTAATAAAGGAGTTACTATGCTCATGGAAGCAAACCAAGAATATAGTAATACTTTCATCCCAGAATGATTCAGTGAGATGAAATTTTGTCAAAAGATGAATGGCGTTTTGAGGCCATCACCCAACCGAAATACGAACCAGAGAGTTCTTTCATCGAACAAGTCATCCAATATCCAACGGGAGTCATCGACTTAAAATTCTTAAGATCAGGCTCAGCTAGTGAAGCTTCTTCAAGTAGAAGAACGTCTTTTACTAGACCTTCTTCTTCCAAAACCCCCGGAGGGAAATGGAAGTAACAATAGCAATGAAGAATTAATCGATGAAATTAATTCAAAACTTAATGGAGTAGATTTTAATAAAACTATTTCCCAAGTTATTTATCATAATGGACCCTTTGTAGCCACTCCAAAAAGCCCGACTGCAGATATAATTGATCAACTAAAAGTAATCCGAGCCAATGACTTTGAAATAGATTGGAAAAGTCTAGATGCTCAATGGGTACACCCCAATAATACTATTAATCGAAAATGGTACGTAGATATGTATTCCTTAAAACAGAGGTTATCTTTTAAAGATAAATGGATAAAAGATTTAAAAAGAATCAAATATAATATTGAATTCTTTAAATGGTTTGAAATAACAGGACAAATTCTCATTCAAAAAGAATCCCTACAAATGTTAGTTAACAGGTGGTATACCAAAAACAAAGGTATAATTGAAGCCACTACTCCACCATTAGAAGAAATTCTAATACTAGTCCAAAATGAAGTAATCACTGCTTTTTCTTTCAAAAGAGAAAGCGTTCACACAGAAAGTGGACCAACTAACAAAGAAATAAATAAGATTATTATGCAAAACAATTACAATAATAACTTGTTACATGTAATATCAAACCAATTAAAAGATACTAATAAATTAGGAATACCCACAAAGTCCATAAAGGTCCCTACAATTGAAACACATCTAATAATAAAACTTCCAGAATTTTCTAAAGAAAAGTTCCATGAGTTAAAAGAAAAATTCGATTTTACAGATAAACTTCTGGAAAAAATTGAAGATCAACTTAAAACTAAATTAACAATCTCTAAAACAAATACAACTTCCAACCAAGCTAGAACTAGTAAAAATGATAAAGCCATAGAGCTTCACAATCAACAAAACAGATTAAATGCTATTGAAAATAAATATACTGCTCTAAAGGTGAAAGAAGACTTCCATGATAAAAAGAAAAATTTAGAAAATTTATTAAAGACCTCTAGAGAAATTTTCGAAGCAATTAGTAAAATAGAATCTTTAATAACAGGAAAACCCATCTCTACAATCAAAACTATTGACTCTGAAATCAATAGAATTACTCATGATATAAGACATAAGATTATTATGCAAAATAATTACAGTAATAACGTGTTACATGTAGTATCAAACCAATTAAAAGATACTAATAAATTAAAAATACCCACAAAGTCCATAACGGTCCCTACAATTGAAACACATCCAATAATAAAACTTCCAGAATTTTCTAGAGAAAAGTTCCCTGAGTTAAAAGAAAAATTCGATTTTACAGATAAACTTCTGAAAAAAATCGAAGATCAACTTAAAACTAAATTAACAATTTCTAAAACAAATACAACTTCCAACCAAGCTAGCACTAGTAAAAATGATTCTTCATAGAGCTTCACAATCTACAAAACAGATTAAGTGCTATTGAAAATGAATATCTGCTCTAAAGGCAAAAGAAGACTTCCATGATAAAAAGAAAAATCTAGAAAATTTAATAAAGACCTCTAGAGAAATTTCCGAAGCAATTAGTAAAATAAAATCTTTAATAACAGGAAAAGTCATCTCTACAATCAAAACTATTGACTCGGAAATCAATAGAATTACTCATGGTACAAGACATTCTAACAAAAGAAATTACTATAGTAGAGCACCCTTTCGAGATGTCCAATTTGAAGAAGACATCTATCTAACTAGCTCCACTCATAGTGGAACTGGAATTACAGAATGGAATATAGATGGGTTGGCAGAAAGCTAAATCTTTTAAAAAAACTCCATGAAATAGGAATTGCAGTCACCATTTATAAAATTAAAAACGCATCAGACAAATATGCTGCAACGTTAATAGTTTCAGGAGTTACTGATGTATTAAAAAATTGGTGGTATAATTATCTCTCCGAGAAAAATAAAGGTCAAATCCTAGGAGCCACTACAGTAGCAACTGTAGTAAAACCCGAAGGTAATATGCAAGTTACAGAACAAGAAGCTAGAAAAGATGCTTCTGCAACTTTAATCTACTGTATTGCTAAACACTTTATTGGAGAACCAAAACTTTTCCAAGACAGGAGTCTAGAACTTCTTAACAATCTTAACTGCCCAAAATTTACAGATTTTAGGTGGTATAAAGATATGTTTATAGAAAAAGTAATGATTAGAGAAGACTGCGGCAATGCTTTCTGGAAAGTAAAATTTATCAGCGGATTACCAAGATTATTTGTCGAAAAGGTAAGAACAAAAATCAAAGATAGATTTAACGGCCAAATCCCTTATGATAATCTTACATATGGAGATTTAATCAGTTTCATTAATGTAACAGGTCTTGACTTATGTACAGACCTAAAACTTAAAAGTCTTATTAAAAAGGACAGTCTTCAATCCAAAGTAGAGTTAGGTAGTTTCTGCCAAGACTTTTATTTTAAAACAATTGATGCTCTTTTAGATGCTATAATACCATTGAAAGGATCATAAGTTTTATAATAACGATTATAAAATAAATGCGGAATTTAAAACATAAGCAAGAAACACTTACAAGATTGTATCTTTTATTCAAACATAAGCAAAATATTTTACAGATAGGGGAGAGAAGGGAGAGAGAAAATCTTAGGAAATTTTTTGATATCTAACGATTACATTTTGAAGGTATTATATAGACTTTCTGAAAAACGTTGAGTTAATCTCAACCTTAAAATGGATTGTCATGACCCAATTCTCCTATAGGCCATGATGGCGCCCAACGTTGCCGTTAGGCAAGCCAACTCTAAACTAACTCCGCGACCTTTCTTTTAACGATTTAAAATAGTTGATTTTTAAATTATGCGCAAATAAGAAATGGAGGTTTTTATATAATAAAAGCAAAATGAGAGATCCAAATATTAAAAATTTGTGACATAAGATAAATAACCCAAAAATCATTAAGTGCCTACTAACATAATTTTTCAAGATCTGGTGTCACAATTGTATGAGCTACTAATGGAATATACAAAAGAGAACTACACTGCTGTCTGAAACAAAATAGACAGAAAGATAAAGTAAAAGAAGACTTTGGCTGCTGCAGAATGGGCTCGGAAGGCAGCTTTCACGACCCCAAATTCCCTCCGTAAGATGTCGCGATGGCACCTAGTCTCTAAGACTAGGTCAGCCTATCAATGCAGAATAATAATAGAAATATGAAATAAATAAATCTGCAATTCACTTAGTTACAACTCCCAAAATCAGGTAGAAATAAGTCACAAGCTTCTAAGAATTTATTTTCTATGTCTCTATACATCAGAGTCTAAAGCAAATAAGGAAGACAACATAGTAAGGTAGAAGGGGACTCCGGAGTCTGCAGAAGCTGGCAGATATACCTCGAAGTCTCCTCGTACAACTAGTTTACTGATGCCTGGTCTGATAAGATATAACTGGATCTGCACAAAAAGATGTGCAGAAGTGTAGTATGAGTACACCACAATGGTACCCAGTAAGTGCCTAGCCTAACCTCTGTAGAGTAGTGACGAGGTCAGGTTAGGCCCTACTGGAAAAATAAATAATGGCATGGTAAAATGTTTATCAATATAATAAGATAAAATGATAATGAAAATGAGTCAAGTAGTATGTCACCATTTAATTACACCAAATAATGGTAATTAATACCTCGTGGAAACAAAACAGAATTCTTTTCAACTTTAAGAAAATCACAACAATAATCAAAGGCAACTGCGGCCATAAATCAATATCAACAAGGGCACTCCCGAGGTACTGCCTCGTAGTCCCAAATCATAAATAAATTCACAATATCTCATTTTCTTATATCACCGCGGGAGCCTTCACAATTTTTTGTAAAGAAAATATTTTTCCCGAAATAGCATCTCGCGTTTTAGCCATCCTTATCACACCGCATGACTTCTAGTAGTTTTCCCTACTAGCCACACGTATCAAGCCACCCTTATCTCACCGCATGCGTTTCAACACCCAAACCTTATACCACCGCATGCGTATCAATATCACAATATATCACAATTTGTACCGAAAGTACCCAAATATTTCAATTTCCCAAAATAAATCAACAATATTTTTCCATAATAAAGAGCTCACATCTCATGCCAAAATAATTTATGATAATATTTTTTCACAATAAATAGCTCATGGCTCCATCACAATTAGTACGAAAATCTCACAAAATATTTAGCAATTATAATAATTCACAAATTTACTAACTTATTTTAAATATCAATTTTCTTAAATGAAAAATACTTCATTTTTAATAATATTTGAAATTAAAGAAATTTCACCTTCAAATAATATACCGAATAAAAGAAATCAAATTTCAGCTAAGAAGTAAAAACAATTAGTAAGAGAAGGTCAAACAAATTTAAAATATATAAATCAAATCAATGATGGAGAATATAACAAGATTTAAAAATTTAATTAATATGCAACAGTGATCTACACAATTTAAAAATATAATCTTTCACACTTAGCCCGTGTATACACTCGTCACCTCGTGTATACGACTTTCATCACATTACAATTATCACATCAATAACAATCCTAGGAGAAATTTTCTCCACACAAGGTTAGACAAGTCACTTACCTCGACTTGCTCCAATTTAACCAAGTAGTATGCCTTTTCCTCGATTTTTCAACTCCGATCGACTCGTATCTAGTCATAATTAATTCGGTACAGTCAACAAAATGTATAGGAATCAATTTCATAAGAAAATACTACATTTTTAATAAAATCAGAAATTAGCTCAAAATTCACCCCTAGGGCCCACATCTCAGAAATTCGGTGAAAGTTATGAAATACGACAACCCATTCAATTACGAGTCCAACCATACCAGTTTCACTCAAATTCGACTCCGAATCGACACCGAAATCTCAAAAATTCGTTTCTATGAGATTTCTAAAATTTTCCCAAATTTCAATCTCAAAACACTAATTAAATGGTAAAAACAATGATATATTCGTGTATATTGACCAAATCCGAGTTAGAATCACTTACCCCAATGTTTTTTCTGAAAAAATCTATCAAACTTTGTAACGACCCAACCGTTTGTTTTGAGTATTATAACCCCGTTCCCCCATTTACTACTCAATTTATGCTTTATAGTTGTTTTATAATTTACCGGGTTAGTTGGTTCGGGTCAGGAAAGAATTCGGAATGAAATGAGACACTTAGTCTCATAATTAAAAATTTAAGTTAGAAAAGTTGATCAGATGAGGACCTATGTGTAAAAGACCTCGGATTTGAATTCTGATAATTCCAACAGCTCTGTATGGTGATTTTGGACTTAGGAGCGTATCCGAAAAATTATTTGGAGGTCTGTAGTAGAATTAGGCTTGAAATGCCGAAAGTTTAATTTTTGGGAGGTTTGACCTTTTGATATCGAGGTCGGAATCCGATTCTGAAAATTGAAATACCTCTGTTATGTCATTTATGACTTGTGTGCAAAATTTGAGGTCAATCGGACGTGATTTGATAGGTTCCAGAGTCATTTGTAGAAATTAGAAATTTCAAAATTCATTAGGGTTGAATTGGGATATAATTCATGGTTTTAGCATTGTTTGAGGCGATTTGAAGGTTCGACTAGGTTCGTATGATGTTTTCGGACTTGTTGGTATATTTAGTTGAGGTCCTGAGGGGCTCGAGT
This sequence comes from Nicotiana tomentosiformis, assembly GCF_000390325.3. Taxonomy (NCBI): domain Eukaryota; kingdom Viridiplantae; phylum Streptophyta; class Magnoliopsida; order Solanales; family Solanaceae; genus Nicotiana; species Nicotiana tomentosiformis. The sequence continues at coordinate 135,157,157 of NC_090813.1, forward strand.
GAGTTTTGGATGGTTAACGGATCAAAAATTTGGAGTTGAACACCTACTGGAATTTGCTGATATATGATGCTGTTTTCCTTCTACGAGATCGCGTGAATGTGTCTGCGATCGCGTAGGCTTAGTTGGTCAGTGGGGGTTTTGTTCTATGCGATCGCGTGGGGATATCTGCGATCGCGTAGGGTTAATTTGAGGCAGTGATATTTTGGGCTTCTCGATCGCGTAGCTATGTGAGTTTGTTATTCGCGAATGCGTGAAGAAGGTCGCGTTAGTGTAGAGGAAATGGGGCAAAAATGGAAATCACACGTTTGTGCTTCGCGATCCTGTTTTTAAAATGACACTACGAAACTATTCTGGTCTTGGAATTCCGTTTGGACTTCGATACCACCAAAACCCGCTCCAAACCAAATTTAAAGAACTTCTAAAACCTTTAAGAACCAACTTTCACTACTAGACGCCAAAACGCTCCCAGGTCACCCAGAACTCGATCCGAACATACGCCCAAGTCCTAAATCATCATACAAACCTATTGGAACCGTTAAATCCCGATTCCGAGGTCGTTTACTCAAAATATTGACCGAAGTCAAACTTGGCCTTTCAAGCCACCTTAAGGAACCAAGTATTCCGATTTCAACCCAAACTCTTCCAAATCCCGAACCAACCGTCCCCGCAAGTCATAAATCAGTAGCATGTACGAGAAGTCTTATTTAGGGAAACAAGGTTCTAGAAGGCAAAACGACCGGTCGGGTCGTTACAATATTTACCAAATCCGAGTTAGAATCACATACCCCAATGTTTTTCCTTGAAAAATCTATACAAATCGCCTCAGCTCAAGCTTCAATGTGTCAAAAATGGCGAATGGGACTAAGTCCCCTCCTTTATAATTCTGCCCAGGCAGCCCTCGATCGTGGCCCTCGAGCCTGCCTTCCATCATGGCCCTCGAGCTAGCCTTCGATCATGGCCCTCGAGCCTGCCTTCGATCATGGCCCTTGAGCCTGCCTTCGATCATGGCCCTCGAGCCTGGGCCTTCGATTGTGGCCCTCGATCCTGAGCCTTCGATCATGCCCCTCGATCCTGAGCCTCGATCATGGATTCGATCCTGAGACTCGTCCCTAGCTTCGACCCTGGCCTTCGACTCTGAGCTCGATATCTGGGCTTCGATCCTGAGCTGGATTTTTCTGGGCTTCGATCCTGAGCTCGATTTTTCTGCATTTCCAGCAGAAACAAATTGCAGCAGCTGTTTAAGTCCCATTTTTGATCCGTTAACCATCCGAAACTCACCCGAGGCCCTCGGGACCTCAACCAAATACACCAACAAGTCCTAAAACATCATACAAACTTATTTAAAACCTCAAATCACATCAAACAATGCTAAAATCACAAATTACACCCCAATTCAACCTTAATGAAACTTAAGAATTTTCAACTTCTACATTCGATGCCGAAACCTATCAAATCAAGTCTGATTGGCCTCAAATTTTGCACACAAGCCATAAATGACATAACGGAGCTATGGAAATTTTCAGAACTGGATTCCGACCCTGATATCAAAAAGTCAACTCCCTGGTCAAACTTCCAAACTTAAATTCCTGTTTTAGCCATTTCAAGCCTAATTTCACTACGGACTTTCAAATAAAATTCCGATCACGCTCCTAAGTCCAAAATCACCATACGGAGCTGTTGGAATCATCAAAATTCTATTCCGGTATCGTTTACACATAGGCAACCAACCTTTTTAACTTAAGTTTTAAACTTTGGAACTAAGTGTTCCAATTCATTTAAAAATCTCTCCGGACCCAAACAGACTACCCGGGCAAGTTACATAACGGTTATAAAGCACAAAAATCCCTCTCTTAAACAAATGTTCGTCCTCGAACGGGTTTAAAATTATACCTGGAGTCTCAAATAGGTGTGGATAGTTGTTCTGCATCTCCCGCTCAATTTCCCAAGTAGCTTTTCCTTCTGGCTGGCCTCTCCACTGCACCTTCACGGAAGCAATGTTCTTTGACCTCAGCTTTCGTACCTGCCTGTCCAAAACAGCCACTGGTTCCTCAACATAAGATAGATCCTTGTCCAACTGAACTGATCTGAAGTCTAACAAATGAGACGGATCACCGTGATACTTCCAGAGCATAGAAACATGGAATACCGGATGAACTGCAGAGAGACTAGGTGGTAGTGCAAGTCTGTAAGCCACCTCTCCAACTCTCTCAAGAATCTCAAAAGGCACAATATACCTAGGTCTCAACTTGCCCTTCTTCCCGAACCTCATCACACCCTTCATAGGCGAAACCCAGAGCAAGACCCACTCACCAACCATGAATGCAACATCACTAACCTTCCAATCCACATAACTCTTCTGTCTAGATTGGGCTGTACGAAGTCGATCCTGAATCAATTTAACCTTTTCCAAGGCATCCTGAACCAAGTCTGTACCCAATAGCCTAGCCTCGCCCGGTTCGATCCAACCCACTAGAGACCGGCACCGCCTACCATACAAAGCTTCATACGGAGCCATCTGAATGCTCGACTGGTAATTGTTGTTATAAGAAAACTCCGCAAGTGGTAAGAACTGATCCCAAGCACCCCCCCAAATCTATCACACACGCACAAAGCATATCCTCCAATATCTGAATAGTGCGTTCAGACTGCCTGTTTGTCTGAGGGTGAAATGATGTACTCAACTCCATACGAGTACCCAACTCTCGCTGTACAGCCCTCCAAAATGGTGAGGTAAACTGTGTACCCCAGTCAGAGATGATAGATACCGGTACGCCGTGAAGTCTGACAATCTCGCGAATATAGATTCGAGCCAACTGCTTGGAAGAGTAGGTAGTCATCACAAGAACAAAATGAGCTGACTTGGTCAACCTATCCACAATCACCCAAACTGCATCGAACTTCTTCTGAGTATGTGGGAGCCCAACAACGAAATCCATAGTGATCTGTTCCCATTTCCATTATGGAATCTCTAACTTATGAAGCAATCCACTCGGTCGGTGATGCTTATATTTCACATGTTGATAATTTAGACACCGAGCTATATACTCCACTATGTCTTTCTTCATCCGCCTCCACCAATAGTGATGTCTCAAGTCCTGATACATCTTTGCAGCACCCGGATGAATGGAGTACCACGAACTGTGAGCCTCCTAGAGAATCAAATCACTCAAACCATATACATTGGCACACATAGCCTGCCCTGCATCCGTAATACATCGTCATCTCCAATAGTGACTTCCTTGGCATCACCGTGCTGAACTGTATCCTTAAGGACAAGCAGATGAGGGTCATCATACTGATGCTCCCTGATACGATCATAAAGAGAAGACTGAGAAATCACATAAGCCTAAACTCGGCTCGGCGCGAAAATATCCAGCCTGACAAACTGGTTGGCCAAGGCCTAAACATCTAAGGCTAAAGGCCTCTCTACTACCGGTAAATATGCTAAGCTGCCCAAACACTCTACCTTACGACTCAAGGTATCGGCCACTATATTGGCCTTCCCGGGATGATAGAGAATGGTGATATCATAATCCTTAAGCAACGCCAACCATCTCCGCTGTCGCAAATTAAGATCCTTCTATTTAAACAGATGCTGTAGACTTTGGTGATCGGTGCAGACCTCACAATGGACACCGTATAAATAATGTCGCCAAATCTTCAAGGCATGAACAATAGCTACTAACTCAAGGTCGTGGACTGGATAATTCTTCTCATGTACCTTTAACTGTCTGGACGCGTAGGCAATCACCCTACCGTCTTGCATCAACACTGTGTCGAGACCAATACGCGACGTATCACAATACACAGTATAAGACCCTGAACCTGTAGGTAATACCAATACTAGGGTTGTAGTCAAAGTTATCTTGAGCTTTTGGAAGCTCTCCTCACATTCCTCGGTCCACCTGAACGGAGCACCCTTCTGGGTGAATCTGGTCATAGATGCAGCAATAGAAGAGAAACCCTCTACAAATCGGCGATAATACCCTGCCAAACCAAGGAAACTCCGGATCACCATAGCAAAGGACGGTCTGGACCAACTCTAAACTGCTTCAATCTTCTTTGGATCTACCTTGATCCCCTCGCACGAAACTATATGACCCAAAAATCCCACTGAAAAAAGCCAGAATTCAAACTTTGAAAATTTTGCATATAACTTCTTTTCTCTCAAAGTATGAAGCACAGTCCTCAGGTGATGTTCATGATCTTCCCGACTTCGGGAATAAACCAGAATGTTGTCATTAAACACAATGACGAAAAAATCAAGATAATGCCGAAATACACTATTCATTAAGTGCATAAATGCTTCTAGGGCATTGGTCAGCCCAAAAGAGATCACAAGGAACTCGTAATGACCGTACCGAGTCTTGAAAGTAGTCTTCGGGATATCTGGCTCTCGAATCTTCAACTGATGATAGCCTGAATGCAAGTCGATCTTAGAAAATACTCAGACACCCTGAAGCTGATCAAATAGGTCATCAATACGTGGTAATGGATACATGTTCTTACTGAAACCTTGTTAAGCTGGCGGTAATCAATACACATTCGCATAGAAACATCATTCTTCTTTACAAATAAGACAGGAGCACCCCAAGGCGATACACTAGGCCGAATGAAGCCCTTATCAAGCAATTCCTATAACTGTTCTTTTAATTCTTTCAACTCTGTTGGGGCCATACGATATGGTGGAATAGAAATGGGCTGAGTGCCTGATAACAAATCAATGCCAAAGTTAATATCTTTGTCGGGTGGCATACCCGGAAGATCCGCTGGAAATATATCAGGAAAATCCCTTACTACAAGAACTGACTCCACGGTAGGAGTATCAATACTAACATCTCCCACATAGGCCATATATGCATCACACCCCTTCTCAACCATTCGTTGAGCTTTAAGAAATGAAACAACCCTGCTAGGAACATGATCCGAGATACCTCTCCACTCTAGCCACGGTAAACTTAGCATAGCCAACATTACCGTCTTGGCGTAACAATCAAGAATAGAGTGATAGGGTGAAAACCAGTCCATGCCCAAAATAATATCCAAATCCAGCATACTGAGCAATAATAAATTAGCTATGGTCTCAAAACCACTGATAACAATTAAACACGATCGATACACACGGTCCACAATAATAGATTCACCCACGGGTATAGATACATAAATAGAAGAACTCAATGAATCACGTGATACGCCCAAATACAGGGTAAAATAAGATGACACATCAGAATAAGTGGAGCCTGGATCAAATAAGACTGATGCATCTCTATGACAGACTGTTATAATACCTGTGATAAAAGAATCAGATGCAACGACCTTTGTCCTAGCAGGAAAGGCATAATATCTGGCCTGGCCTCCCCCTTTAGGGCGACCTCTACCTGCCCGACCTCCACCTCTGGCTGACTATGCAGGTGGAGTAGCAACTGGTGCAATAATCATGGCCTGAGAAGCTTGAGGGCCCTATGGAATAGGTGGGGCCTGAGAAATATGTGGAGGTGAACCCCTCTTAAATCTAGGGCAATCTCTCATAATATGACGATGTCACCACACTCAAAACAAGCCCTCGGAGGACGTGGCTGCTGAGACTGGCTCGAGCCTGATAGACTAGACTGCCCGTTGAAAGCACCCCGTACAGGAGGTACAGTAGACACTGGCGGTGCATAATATGGAACCTCAGGTTTGGGAGTAGCCGGAATACCACTAAAAGCTGGAAGTGCTGAATGAATAGGATGACTCACATAACCTCTACCATGACGGGCTGTAACTGGGGCACGAGAATTATTATATGTGCCAGAATCTCAAGGTCTCTTAGCTTCCCTCTATTCCCTCTCCCGAGTCCACATACCTTCAAATCTCCTAGTAGTTGACACCACCTGTTAGTATGTGATGTCTATCTCTAGCTCTCGGGCCATACTAAATCTGATACTAAGGTGGAGACCCTCAATAAATCTACGAACCCACTCTCGAACAGTAGCAACTAAGGCTGGTGCATGCCTAGCCAACTCACTAAATCAGACCGCATACTCTGACATGGTCATAGAACCCTGGCGCAGCTGCTCAAACTCTGCGCTCCATGCATCTCTAAGACTCTGAGGAACATACTCCCTTAAGAACATATCTAAAAATTGAGTCCAAGTGAGTGAAGATGCCTCAGCAGGACTATCCAACTCATATGCCCGCCACCACTAGTAGGCTGCTCCTCTAATCTGGAATGCCATGAAAGAAAACCCACTGGAATCCACAATACCCATAGTACAAAGGATACAGTGAGATTCCTCTAAAAACCCTAAGCATCCTCTGAAGCTAAACCACTGAAAGTATGAGGGTGGTACTTCTTGTAAATCTTGAGCCTGAGCTGCTCCCCCTCTGAAACTGCTGTCCTAATCTCAGGCCAAACTGGTGCAGCTGGCTGCACTGGTATAACCTCTGGGGCATGGTCAACTTGGGCCTGTGGCTCTGAAGTACGGGCGGCGGGAGTCTGTGCTCCTCCCTCAGCCTGAGATATGGCAGGAGCAAGTGGAATTAACCCTGCCTGAGCTAGAGTGACAAACATGCTCAAACACTGGGCAAGAGTCTCCTGAAGTGCAGGAGTAGTAACAGGCGTCTCAGGTACCTGCTTTCCAAGTGGAGCTACTGGTGGCTCTGCTGCAGCCGTTCGTGTAGGTGCTCTGGCTGCACCACGTGGTCTTCCTCTGCCTCTGGCTCGGCCTCTGCCCCGACCTCAGCTCTTGCGGCTCCAACAGAGGGCACGAGTGTCTGATCATCGGATCCAGTTGTTCTTGTCCTCACCATCTGTGATAGAATAGAAAGATAATAGTTTAAGATTTCGAAGTCAACAAATGTGCACAATAAGGAATCAAAGTAGAAAATATTTTTCCTAACAGTTCCATAGCCTCCCGAAGATAAGTACAGACGTCTCCGTACCGATCCGCAAGACTCTACTAAACCTGCTTGTGACTCATAACACCTATGGACCTAGAGCTCTGATACCAACTTGTCATGACCCCAAATTCCCTTCGTAGGATGTCGCGATGGCACCTAGTCTCTAAGACTAGGTAAGCCTATCAATGCGGAATAATAATAGAAATATGAAATAAATAAATCTGTAATTCACTTAATTACAACTCCCAAAACCCAGTTGAAATAAGTCATAAGCTTCTAAGAATTTATTCTCTATGTCTCTATACATCAGAGTCTAAAGCAAATAAGGAAGACAACATAGTAAGATAGAAGGGGACTCTGGAGTCTGCGGACGCTGGTAGATATATCTTGAAGTCTCCTCATACAGTTAGTTTACTGATGCCTGGTCTGATAAGATGTACCTGGATCTGCACAAAATGATGTGCAGAAGCGTGGTATGAGTACACCACAACGGTACCCAGTAAGTGCCAAGCCTAACCTCGGTAGAGTAGTGACGAGGTCAGGTCAGGCCCTACTGGAAAAATAAATAATGGCATAGTAAAATATTTATCAATATAATAAGATAAAATGACAATGGAAATGAGTCAAGTAGTATGTCACCATTTAATTACACCAAATAACGGCAATTAATACCTCGTGGAAACAAAACATAATTCTTTTCAACTTTAAGAAAATCACACCAATAATCAAAGGCAACTGCGGCCATAAATCAACATCAACAAAGGCACTCCCGAGGTACCGCCTCGTAGTCCCAAATCATAAATAAATTCACAATATCTCATTTTCTTATATCACCGCAGGAGCCTTCACAATTTATTTTAAAAAAAATATTTTTCCCGAAATAGCATCCTGCATTTTAGTCATCCTTATCACACCGCATGACTTCTAGTAGTTTCCCCTACTAGTGATGCGTATCAAGCCACCCTTATCTCACCGCATGCGTTTCAACACCCAAACCTTGTACCACCGCATGAGTATCAATATCACAATATATCACAATTGGCACCTCAAATGCCCAAATATTTTAATTTGCCAAAATAAATCAACAACAATATTTTTCCATAATAAAGAGCTTACAGCTCATGCCAAAATAATTCATGATAATATTTTTCTACAATAAATAGCTCACAGCTCCATCATAATTAGTACGAAAATCTCACAAAATATTCAGCAATTATAATAACTCACAAATTTACTACCTTGTTTTAAATATCAAATTTTTTAAATGTAAAATACTTCATTTTTAATAATATTTGAAATTAAAGAAATTTCACCTTCAAACAATACACCGAATAAGAGAAACCAAGTTTCAGCTAAACGGTAAAAATAATTAGCAGGAGAAGGTCAAACATATTTAAAGTATATAAATCAAATCAATGATGGAGAATATAACAAGATTTAATAATTTAATTAATACACAACAGTGATCTACACAATTTAAAAATATATTCTTTCACATTTAGCCCGTGTACACACTCGTCACCTCGTGTACATGACTTTCATCACATTACAATTACCACATCAATACCAATCCTAGGGGACATTTTCCCCACACAAGGTTAGACAAGTCACTTACCTCGACTTGCTCTAATTTAACCAAGTAGTATGCCTTTTCCTCGATTTTCCGACTCCGATCGACTCGTATCTAGTTATAATTAATTCGATACAATCAACAAAATTTATAAGAATCAATTTCATAAGAAAATACTACCTTCAATAAAATTCTAAATTAGCTCATAATTCGGTCGTGAGGCCCACATCTCGAAAATCCGGCAAAAGTTATGAAATCCGATAACCCATTCAATTCGAGTCCAACCATACCAGTTTCACTCAAATCCGACTCCGAAATCTCAAAAATTCGTTTCTATGAAATTTCTAAAATTTTCCCAAATTTCAATCTCAAAACACTAATTAAATGGTGAAAACAATAATATATTCATGTATATTGACAAAATCCGAGTTAGAATTACTTACCCCAATATTTTTCTTTGAAAAATCTATCAAAATCTATAACGACCCGACCGATTATTTTGAGTATTATAACCCCGTTCCCCCATTTACTGCTCAATTTATGCTTTATAGTTATTTTATGACTTACCGGGTTAGTTGGTTCGGGTCAGGAAGGATTTCAGAATGAAATGAGACACTTAGTCTCAGAATTAAAAATTTAAGTTAGAAAAGTTGACCGGATGTGGACCTATGTGTAAAAGACCTCGGATTTGAATTCTAATAATTCCAACAGTTTCGTATGGTGATTTTGGACTTAGGAGCGTGTCTGAAAAATTATTTGGAGGTCCGTAGTGGAATTAGGCTTGAAATGCCCAAAGTTTAATTTTTGGGAAGTTCGACCGAGGGGTTGACTTTTTGATATCGGGGTCGGAATCTGATTCTAAAAATTGGAATACCTCCGTTATGTCATTTATGACTTGTGTGCAAAATTTGAGGTCAATCGGACGTGATTTGATATGTTCCGGAGTCATTTGTAGAAATTAGAAATTTCAAAGTTCATTAGTCTTGAATTGGGGTGTAATTCATGGTTTTAGCGTTGTTTGAGGTGATTTGAAGGGTCGACGAAGTTCGTATAATGTTTTAGGACTTGTTGGTATATTTGGTTGAGGCCCCGAGGGGCTCGGGTGAGTTTTGAATGGTTAACGGATAAAAAATTTGGACTTGAACAGCTCCTGGAATTTGCTGATATCTGATGCTGTATTCCTTCTACGCGATCGCGTGAATGTGTCTGTGATCGCATAGGCTTAGTTGATCTATAGGGGTTTTGTTCTACGCGATCGCATGGGGATATATGCGATCGCGTAGGGTTAATTTGAGGTAGTGATATTTTGTGCTTCGCGATTGCGTGAAGCAGGACGCGATCACGTAGCTATGTGAGTTTGCTATTCGCGAACACGTGAAGAAGGTCGCGTTCGCGTAGAGGAAATAGGGCAGAAATGGAAATCATGCATTTGTGCTTCACGATCGCGTGGTTAGGTCCACGATCACATAGGTCTGTGATGTTGTGCATCGTGATCGCGTGGGAAAGTCCGCGATCGCGTAGAGTTAAATCTGGGAGATGGAAATTGTTCTTCGCGATCGCGTGGGAATGTTCGCGATAGCGTAGAGAAAATTTTTGGGCAGAGAGTTTCCCATTTTCAGTTTTTAACGGATTGGAGCTCGGGTAGAGGCGAGTTTCGGGAGTTTTTCAAGAAAAACAACGGGGTAAGTATTCTTAACTCAATATTGGTTAAATTACCCGAATCCATGTTTGTTTTTATTATTTAATTGGTAAATTAAGTTGGAAATTAAGGATTTGAGGGTCGAGTTGGGGTCATATTTTGATAAAATTGGTATCGTTACAGTCGTGATTGAATGGGCTTCCGAATTTTATAACTTTTGTGGAGTTCCGAGATGTGGGCCCCACAGGCGATTTTTGAGCTAAAATTCAGGTTTTTATGAAAAATTAGCATTTTCTTATGGAATTAATTCCAATGAATTTTATTGACTGAACCGAATAATTTATAGCTAGATTCGAGGCATTTGGAGGCTAATTCACAAGGAAAGGACATTGCAGAATAAGAATTTCACGGCTTGAGATAAGTAACAGTTTTAAATCTGGTCCTGAGGGTATGAAACCCCAGATTTTATATCATGTGATTATTTTGGAGGTGACACACATGTGGGCATGTGGGCGTGTACCGAGGGGATTGTGACTTGGTCCGTCCCGTGAAACTGTATAGTTGAATAATTTATTGTTAGCTATATGCTCTCTATGTGTTGAAGAATTTTGACTGTAAATCATGTTAGAAATCATGCATAGGCTATGTTATAGTACTGTTGGGACCCTCAGAGGCCGCATACTTGTTGAATTATTTGCTAATTATTGTCTTGTATTTAGTCATGATTTTTCTTGCGTATTATACCTCAGTCTTTCTGGATATTTGTTGATACACTATGTTATCTTTGTTTCGGCTGATCTTTGTGATTTCTGAGAGCCTGAGAGACTAGAGAGGTTGAGGACTGAGTAAGGCCGAGGGCCTGTTGGTGAGGTAAGGATATTATGGCACGTGAGTTGTCCGTGCAGGATATTATAGCACGTGAGTTGTCCGTGCAACACATGAGTTGTTCGTGCAGATTATGGCGCTTGGGCTGTAGGAGCCCCTCCGGAGTCTGTACACCCCCAATGAGCGCGAGTACCTATTGAGTGTGAGTGGTGAGGGCTGAGAGCCGAGTGGTTGAGTTGTTATGACGAGTGGAGTGATTGTTGCCCTGAGAGGCTGTACTTGTTTTTCATTTGTTATTGCACTTAGTTGCTATTTGTCATTGTTGTGAAATTCTCTGAAAGATTTTATATCCGGATTACATAAACATGAACTGTGTAAATTGATTTGACTTAAACTGCTAGATTTGAAAGCATGTTTATTCTCTGTTGGAATTACTGAAAATGAACTATAATTGTGTAGCTCGTCACTATCTTCAATTTCTTATTTGTTATTGTTACTTTCTGAGTTAGTTGTACTCATACTACACCCTGCACTTCGTGTGCAGATCCAGGTGCTTCTGGACATAGCGTGTTTCGCAGACCTTGTCTCTCCTTCCCTATCTCCTTGTTTACTGTATTTGGTCTTAGACTATTATAGACCGTTTTCTTTTGACTTATATCCATATTAGATGCTCATGTACTCAGTGACACCAGGTTTAGGGGAGTGTTCGTATAAGTATTTGTGGGATTTTGTATCGTATTTAAGTATTATATTTTCAAACTTAAGAGAAATTGTATTTTATTGAGATTATCGGCTTGCCTAGTATCCATATAGGTGCCATCACGACATGTTAGGATTTTGGGTCGTGACAAGTTGGTATCAGAGCCTAGGTTACATAGGTCTCACGAGTCATGAGCAGGTTTAGTGGAGTCTTGCGAATCGGTACGGAGACATATATACTTATCTTCGAGAGGCTACAGAACCCTTAGGAATATTTTACTTTCTTGTATTCTGTCATGCGAATTTGTTGATTTCGGAAACTAAATTTTTGTTAATCTATTCTCTCACAGATGGTGAGGACACGTACTACCGGATCGGATGGTCAGCCACCAGTTAGGGCCACGAGAGGCCGGGGCCGTGGTCTAGGTCGGGGTCGAGGTAGAGGTTGATGTGTAGCTCGTACCACAGTTGGACCAGCACCTGTAGTACCACCAGTTGCTCTAGCTCATGAGCAGATTCTAGATATAGCTGAGCTGACAGGATCAGCTCAGGAACCATCTGTGCCCATTAAGATTTCAGGCCTTCAGGAGACTTTGGACGAGATATTGGCAGCTTGCACTGGTCTGGCTCAGGTGGTTTTGGCTCAAGCCGCACCTGCCACTTCTCAGGCTGGGGGAGGTACTCATACCCCTATTGCCCGTACTCTTGACCAGGTAGTACAGGGACTTCAGATACCGGGGGCACTACTAGCCCAGTCGGCTGCAGCTGCTCAGGCCCCGGTAGTTCCTGTTATGGCAGATGATGAGCAGAGGAGACTTGGGAGATTTGAGAGGCTTCGACCTCCATCTTTTAGCGGTGCGGAGTCAGAGGATGCTTAGGGTTTTTTGGATAAGTGTTAACGAATGCTTCAGACAACGGGTATTCTAGAGACCAGTGGGGTCTCATTAACTACTTTTCAGTTTTCTCTGGCTGCTTTCAGATGGTGGGAGGCTTACGAGAGGTGTAGGCCGATCGGTGCAGCACCCCTTACCAGGCAACAGTTTTCCGGTCTATTCCTGGAGAAGTTCATGCCTCAGTCCCGCAGAGAGAAGATGCGCAAGTAGTTTGAGCAGCTTCGTCAGGGTGATATGTCCGTGACATAGTATGAGATGAGATTTTCAAAATTGGCCTGTCATGCTATCTGGTTGATTCCCACAAATAAGGAAAGGATTAGGAGGTTCATAGATGGCCTCACTTTTCAGCTGCGATTACTCATGACTAGAGAGAGAGTGTCTGGTGCTACTTTCGACGAGGTTGTCGACATTTCTCGTCAGATTGAGATGGTTCACAGCCAGGAGCGAGTTGAAAGGGAGGCTAAGAGGCCTCGTGGTTCAGGTGGTTTCAACGGTGTTCCTTCAGGGGGTCAGTTTTACCGCGGTAGGGGTCGTTCTTATAGACACGCTCAGACGGGTCGTCCAGCTCATCGTGGTACATTAGCTAGCCACGGTTCTTACAGTGCTCACTCATGCTAGTCTTCATTCAGTGCATTACGAGCGCAGAGTTCTCATCATGCCTCGTCCGCTCATGCTTCTACAGGTAATTCTTCAGGTTATCTAGAACAACAGTTCCATCAGAGGAGGGGTTGTTTCAAGTGCAGAGAATTGGGTCATTTCAAGAGAGATTGTTCTAGGCTATTATGTGGGGCTTTGCAGTAGAGTTCTCGACTAACGGTACCAGCACCAACAGTTACACCACCCGCCCAGCCAGCTCGCGGTAGGGGTAAAGCAGTTAGGGGTCGTCCAAGAGGGAGAGGCAGTTTAAGTGGCGGTCAGGCCCGATTCTATGCTTTTCCTGCCAGACCAGATGCTGTTGCCTCAGATGCAGTGATCACATGTATTGTTTCAGTGTGCCACAAGGAGGATTCTATATTATTTGACCCTGGTTCCACTTATTCATATGTATCATCATATTTTTCTCATTTTCTGGATATGCCCTGTGAGTCCTTAGTTTCACCTGTTTGTGTATCTACACCGGTGTGCGATATTATTACTGTGAACCATGTGTATAGGTCATGTGTGGTAAGTATTGGGGAACTAGAGACTAGAGTTGATCTCTTATTACTCGGTATGGTTGATTTCGATGTAATCCTGGGTATGGATTAGTTGTATCCATGTCATGCTATTATGGACTGTCACGCAAAAATCGTGACGTTGATGATGCCGGGGTTGCCAAAGGTTTAATGGAGAGGTTCTCTAGATTTTGTTCCTAGTAGTGTAATTTCTTAATTGAAGGCCCAACGTATGGTTGGAAAGGGATGCTTGTCATATTTGGCCTTTGTGAGAGATGTTGATGCAGATGCTCCTATTATTGATTGAGTACCGGTCGTGCGAGACTTTCTGGATGTATTTCCTGCAGACCTGCCGGGTATGCCACCCGATAGGGATATTGATTTCGGTATTGACTTGGTGTAGGGCACTCAACCCATTTCTATTCCTCCATATCGCATGGCACCAGCTGAGCTAAAAGAATTGAAAGAACAACTACAGGAACTCCTTGAAAAAGGGTTTATTAGGCCTAGTATGTCACCTTGGGGTGCACCAGTTCTGTTTGTGAAAAAGAAAGATGGTACTATGCGGATGTGCATTGATTATAGGCAGTTGAACAAAGTGACAATCAAGAATAATTATCCTTTGCCACGTATTGATAACTTATTTGACCAGCTTCGGGGAGCAAGGGTGTTCTCCAAAATTGATTTGAGATCTGGGTATCACCAGTTGAAAATTAGGGATTCGGATATTCTAAAGACGACATTTAGAACTTGTTATGGCCACTAAGAATTTTTTGTGATGTCTTTTGGGGTAAACAATGCCCCAGCAACATTAATGCATTTGATGAATAGTGTGTTCCAGCCATATCTTGATTTATTTGTCGTAGTATTTATTGATGATATTCTGGTGTACTCACGTAGTCAGGAGGAGCATGCACAACACTTGGGTATTGTATTACAGAGGCTGAGAGAGGAGAGACTTTATGCCAAATTCTCTAAGTGTGAGTTCTGGCTTAATTTGATGGCATTCTTGGGACATATAGTGTCCGGTGAAGGAATTAAGGTGGATTCGAAGAAAATAGAGGCAGTTCAGAGTTGGCCCAGACCATCTTCAGTTACTGAGATTCAGAGTTTTCTCGGCTTGGCTAGTTATTATCGTCGTTTTGTGGAGGGATTCTCGTCTATTGCATCGCCTATGACTAAATTGACCCAGAAAGGTGCTCCGATCAGGTGATTGGATGAGTGTGAAGAGAGCTTTCAGAAGCTCAAAATAGCTTTGACTACAGCTTTAGTATTGGTGTTGCCTACAGGTTCAGAGTCTTATACTGTGTATTGTGACGCGTCGCGTATTGGTCTCGGCACAGTGCTGATGCAAGACGGTAGGGTGATTGCCTATGCGTCCGGACAGTTAAAGGTACATGAGAAGAATTATCCAGTCCACGATCTTGAGTTAGCAGCTATTGTTCATGCCTTAAAAAATTAGCAGCATTACTTGTACGGTGTCCAGTGTGAGGTATATACCGACCATCTAAGTCTACAATATTTGTTTAAACAAAAGGATCTTAATTTGCGGCAACAAAGGTGGTTAGAGTTGCTTAAGGATTATGACATTATCATTCTCTATCATCTCGGAAAGGCCAATGTGGTGGCGGACGCTTTGAGTCGTAAGGCGGAGAGTTTGGGCAGCTTAGCATACTTACCGGTAGCAGAGCGGCCTTTAGCCTTGGATGTTCAGGCCTTGGCCAACCAGTTTGTTAGATTGGATGTTTTCGAGCCAAATCGAGTTTTGGCTTGTGTTGTTTCTCGGTCTTCTTTATATGATCGCGTCAGAGAGTGCCAGTATGATGATCCACATCTGCTTGTCCATAAGGACACGGTTCAACACGGTGGTGCCAAGAAAGTCACTATTGGAGATGACATTGTATTATGGATGCAGGGCAGGCTATGTATGCCTATGTAGATGGTTTGCGTGAGCTGATTCTCCAGGAAGCTCACAGTTCGCGGTACTCCATTCATCCAGGTGCCACGAAGATGTATCAGGATTCTCTATTGGTGGAGGTGAATGAAGAAAGATATAGTTCGGTTTGTAGCTCGGTGTTTAAATTGTCAAAAGGTAAAGTACGAGCATCAGAGACGAGGAGGATTACTTCAGAGACTTGAAATTCCGGAGTGGAAATGGGAGCGTATTACCATGGACTTCGTAGTTGGGCTCCCACAGACCTTGAGAAAATTTGATGTAGTTTGGGTGATTAGTAGCTCGGTTGACCAAATCTGTGCATTTTATTCTAGTTGGTACTAATTATTCTTCGGAGCGGTTGGCTGGGATTTATATTCACGAGATTGTTCGCCTACACGGTGTGCCGGTGTCCATCATTTCAGATCGGAGCACGTAGTTTACATCATTGTTTTGGAGAGCAGTGTAGCGAGAATTGGGCACACAGGTTTAGTTGAGTACAACATTTCACCCTCAGACGGACGGACAGTCCGAGCGCACTATTCAGATATTGGATGATACGCTATGCGCTTGGGTCGTCGATTTTGGGGGTTCTTGGGATCAATTTCCGCAACTCGCGGAGTTTGCTTACAATAATAGCTACCAGTCAAGCATTCAAATGGATCCGTATGAAGCTTTATATGGGAGACAGTGTCGGTCTCCGGTGGGTTGGTTTGAGCCAGGTGAGGTTAGAATATTGGGTACTGACTTGGTTCAGGATGCTTTAGAGAAGGTCAAAGTGATTCAGGAATAGCTTTGCACGACGTAGTCTAAACATAAGAGTTATGCCGACAGGAAGGTCTGTGATGTTACTTACATGGTTGGGGAGAAGGTTCTGCTCAAGATTTTACCCATGAAGGGTGTGTTGAGGTTCGGGAAGAAAGGCAAGTTGAGCCCTCTGTATATTGGGCCTTTTGAGATACTTAAGAGAATTGGAGAGGTGGCTTATGAACTTGCTTTGCCACCTAGTCTATCAGGTGTTCATCCAGTGTTCCATGTATCCATGCTCCGAAAGTATGTCGGGGATCCGTCTCATATTCTCGATTTCAGTACAGTACAACTGAACGGTAATTTAACTTATGATGTGGAGCCGGTGGCTATTTTAGACCGGCAGGTTCGAAAGCTGAGGTCAAAGAATATAGCATAAGTGAAGGTATAGTGGAGAGGTCAGCCAACCGGAGAATCTACTTGGGAGATTGAGCAGGAGATGCGTAGCAAATATCCACACTTATTTGAGACGCCAGGTATTGTTCTAAACTCGTTCGAGGACGAATATTTATTTAAGAGGGGGAGAATGTAACGAACCGGCCGGTCGTTTTGAGTATTATAACCCCATTCCCTTATTTACTCCACAATTTATGCTTTATACTTATTTTATGACTTTCCGGGTTAGTTGATTCGGGTCAGGAAGGAATTCGGAATGAAATGAGACACTTAGTCTCATAATTGAAAATTTAAGTTAGAAAAGTTGACCGGATGTGGACCTATGTGTAAAAGACCCCAGATTTGAATTCTGATAATTCCAACAGCTCTGTATGGTAATTTTGGACTTAGGAGCGTGTCCGGAAACTTATTTGGAGGTCCGTAGTGGAATTAGGCTTGAAATGCCGAAAGTTTTATTTTTGGAAAGTTTGACCGGGGGTTGACTTTTTGATATCGGGGTCGGAATCCGATTCTGAAAATTAGAATACCTCCTTTATGTCATTTATGACTTGTATGCAAAATTTGAGGTCAATCGGACGTGATTTGATATGTTCCAGAGTCATTTGTAGAAATTAGAAATTTCAAAGTTCATTAGGCTTGAATTGGGGTTTATTTCATGGTTTATCCGTTGTTTGAGGTGATTTGAAGGTTCGACTAAGTTCGTATGATATTTTAGGACATGTTGGTAAATTTGGTTGAGGTCCCGAGGGGCTCGGATGAGTTTTGGATGGTTAACGGATCAAAAATTTGGACTCGAACAGCTGCTGGAATTTGCTGATATCTGATGTTTTTTTCCTTCTATGCGATCACGTGAATGTGTCTGCGATCGCGTAGGCTTAGTTGGTCAGTGGGGGTTTTGTTCTACGCGATCGCGTGGGGATATCTGCGATCACATAGGGATAATTTGAGATAGTGTTATTTTGTGCTTCGCGATTGCGTGAAGCTGGATGCGATCGCGTAGCTATGTGAGTTTGTTATTCGCGAACGTGTGAAGAAGGTCGTGTTCGCGTAGAGGAAATGGGGCAGAAATGGAAATCACGCGTTTGTGTTTCGCGATCGCATTTTTAGGTCCGCGATCGCGTAGGTGTGTGATGTTGTGCATCGCGATCGCGTGGGAAAGTCCGCGATCGCGTAGAGTTAAATCTGGGCGATGGAAATTGTTCTTCATGATCACGTGGGAATGTTCGCGATTGCGTAGAGAAAATGTCTGGGTAGAGAGTTTAATTGCTGCCCATTTTCAGTTTTTGACGGATCTAAGCTCGGGAAAAGGCGATTTTCGGGAGTTTTTCAAGGAAAACAACGGGGTAAGTGTTCTTAACTCAATATTGGTTAAATTACCCGAATCCATGGCTGTTTTTATCATTTAACTAGTGAATTAAGTTGGAAAAGTTTGAAAACCCTCTTAGTTTAAATTGAAGATTTGAGGGTCGAGTTGGGGTCGTATTTTGATAAAATTGGTATGGTTATTCTCGTGGTTGAATGGGCTTCCGGATTTGTTAACTTTTGTGGAGTTTCGAGACGTGGTGATTTTTGAGCTAAAATTTGGATTTTTATGGAAAATTAGCATTTTCTTATGGAATTAATTCCAATGAATTTTAGTGACTGAAACGAATTATTTATGGCTAGATTTGAGGCGTTTGGAGGCCAATTCACGAGGAAAGGACATTGCAAAATAAGAATTTCACGGATTGTGGTAAGTAACAGTTTTAAATCTGGTCCTGAGGGTATGAAACCCCAGATTTTGTATCATGTGATTATTTTGGAGGTAACACACATGCTAGGTGACAGGCGTGTGGGCGAGTACCGAGGGGATTCTGACTTGGTCCGCCCGTGAAGCTGTATAGTTGAATAATTTATTGTTAGCTATATGCTCTCTATGTGTTAAATAAATTTGACTGTAAATCATGTTAGAAATCATGCATAGGCTATATTATAGTACTGTTGGGACCCGCAGAGGTCGCGTACTTATTGAATTATTTGCTAATTGTTGTCTTGTACTTGCCATGATTTTTCTTGCGTATTATACCTCAGTCTTTCTGGATATTTGTTGATACACTATGTTATCTTTGTTTGGGCTGATCTTTGTGATTTCTGAGAGCCCGAGAGACTAGAGAGGTTGAGGACTAAGTAAGGCCGAGGTCCTGTCGGTGAGGTAAGGATATTATGGCACGTAAGTTGTCCGTGCAGGATATTATAGCACTTGAGTTGTCCGTGAAGCACGTGAGTTGTCCGTGCAGATTATGGCGCTTGGGCTGTAGGAGCCCCTCCGGAGTCTGTACACCCTAGTGAGCGCGAGTACCTATTGAGTGTGAGTGATGAGGGCTGAGAGCCGAGTGGTTGAGTTGTTGTGACGAGTAGAGTGATTTTTGCCCTGAGATGCTGTACTTGCTTTTCATTTTTTGTTGCACTTAGTTGCTATTTGTCATTGTTGTGAAATTCTCTGAAAGATTTTATATCCGGATTACATGAACTTGAACTGTATAAATTGATTTGACTTAAACTACCGGATTTGAAAGCATGTCTATTCTGTGTTGGAATTACTGAAAATGAACTATAACTGTGTAGCTCATCACTATCTTCAATTCCTTATTTATTATTATTACTTGCTGAGTTGGTTGTACTCATACTATACCCTGCACTTCGTGTGCAGATCCAGGTGCTTCTGGACATAGCGGGTGTTAATTTTCTCACACAGTTGATTTTTCGGAGATTCAGAGGTAACTGCCGTGTTTCGCAGACCTTGTCTCTCCTTCCCTATCTCCTTGTTTACTGTATTTGGTCTTAGACTATTATAAAACATTTTCTTTTAACTTGTATCCATATTAGATGCTCATGCACTTAGTGATACCTGGTTTTGGGGAGTGTTCGTATCAGTATTTGTGGGATTTTGTATCGTATTTAAGTATTATATTTTCAAACTTAAGAGAAATTGTGTTTTATTGAGATTATTGGCTTGCGTAGTATCGATATAGGCGCCAACACGACAGGTTGGGGTTTTGGGTCGTGACAAAATTTCCTCTACTCAAGCTCCAATGTGTCAAAAATGGCGAATAAGACTAAGTCCCCTCTTTTATAATTCTGCCCAGGCAGCCCTCGATCGTGGCCTCGATCCTGGGCCTCGAACGTGGCTTTGATCATGGCCCTCTAGCCTAGGCCTTCAATCATGGCCCTCGAGCCGGCCTTTGATAATGGCCCTCGAGCCGGCCTTCGATCATGGCCCTTGAGCCTGGACCTTCTATCGTGGCCCTCGATCCTGAGCCTTCAATCATGCATCTCGATCCTGAGCCTCGTTCATGGCTTCGATCCTGAGCCTCGTCCCTGGCTTTGACCCTGGTCGTCGACCCTGGCCTTCGACCCTGGGGTCGATATCTGGGCTTCGATCCTGGGCTCAATTTTTCTTTGCTTCGATCCTTGGCTCGATTTTTCTACATTTCCAGTAGAAGAAAATTGCAGCAGCTTTTGCAGCAATTGTTTGAGTCCCTTTTTTGATCCGTTAACCATCTGAAACTCACTCGAGGCCCTCGAGACCTCAACCAAATACATCAACAAGTCCTAAAACATCATACGAACTTATTTGAAACCTCAAATCACAACAAACAATGCTAAAATCACAAATCACACCCCAATTCAAGCTTAATGAAACTTAAGAATTTCCAACTTCTACATTCGATGCCGAAACCTATCAAATCAAGTCCGATTGGCCTTAAATTTTGCACACATGTCATAAATGACATATCAGAGCTATAAAATTTTCAGAACTGGATTCCGACCCCGATATCAAAAAATCAACTTCCCGGTCAAATTTCCAAACTTAAATTCCTATTTTAGCCATTTCAAGCCTAATTTCACTATGGACTTCCAAATAAAATTCTGATCATTCTCCCAAGTCCAAAATCGCCATACGGAGCTATTGGAATCATCAAAATTCTATTTCGGGATCGTTTACACATAGATCATCACCCAGCCAACCTTTTAACTTAAGTTTTAAACTTTGGAACTAAGTGTTTCAATTGATTTTAAAATCTCCCCAGATCCGAACCGACTATCCAGGCAAGTTATATATTGGTTATAAAGTACATAATGAGAATTAAATAGGGGAATGGGGCTACAACTTTTAAAACAACTGGCCGGGTCATTACATCAGCTCAGCGTAAAGTCTCGCCGTAGTAATCAAGTGTGTGCGCCGGACTGATATCCAGAAGTGCCTGCCTCAGATCCTGCACATCAAGTGCAGAAGTGTAGCGTTAGTACATAAACAACATGTGTCTAGTCAGTATCTAGTCTAACCTCGAAGAAGTAGTGACGAGGGGTCGACTTTGACACTTACTATGGGCCAATAATATAATTACATACGACCGCTAATTTAAACATGGGATATAAAAAATAAAATATGACAATAGAACCCAAAAGAAATAATTTAAATAGCAATATTTCTCCTTTAATCTCTTAACCTATCAAACCAATGAAGCAATATTAATATATTGGAGTTTCGAGTATCGTTTCGCACGAGTTATGCCGAGGACGTACGACCCGATCTAAAATACATATAAATATAATGTGTGCACTGCCGAGGGTCGAACGGCATGAACCATAAATGCATATATTAACCTGTCAAGGCGATCAGCCCGTTCCCATGAGAGTAGTGGAAATTTACCCAGCACGCAGAGTATACTTGTGATGCGGTTGAACATAGAATTTCTCAAGTTATCATAATATCCCTCAATTTTTTCCAAAATAAGGAATTTAATTAAAACCTTTAAAACTTGAAAGAAATTCTCAACCTCAACTTTATTCAAAGCAATTAATAGGCGTAATCAAATAACGGTGCCAACAAAACATGATGTAAACCTAAAACTACTCGGACATAAGCATAAATAGTAGCTATGTACGGACTCTCGTCACCTCGTGCGTACGTTGCACCCACAACTTTTAATATGATTCTCATCTCAATTTCTTTAACACATAAAACTATATAAAAAATGCCAAGATTATTTGACTACAAAAATTTCACGGAACAATTACGTCACAATTTCTATGGTGCACGCCCACACGCCCGTACCTAGTATGTGCGTCACCTCCAAACAATTCACATAATACGTATATTCAGGGTTTATACCCTCAGCTCTAATATTAGAAGAGTTACTTACCTCAAACCGTGTAATGCTTTACTCCGCTATGCCTTTGCCTCGCCAATTCGCCTCCGAAAGACTTGTATCTTGTCACAATTAATTCGTTTCAGTCAATACAAATTACAGGAATTAATTCCATAAGAAAATACTAATTTTCCAACAAAATCCAAAAGCCCACTCAAAAATCGCCTGTGGGACCCACGTCTCGGAATCCGACGAAACTCACAAAATCCGACAATCCGTTCAGTTCGAGTCCAACCATACTAGTTTCACTCAAATCCGACTTTGAATCGATATTCAAATCCCAAAAATTCATTTTATGAAACTTCTACAATTTTTCCCAAATTTCCATCTCAAACTACTAATTGAATGGTGAAAACAATGATATATTCATGTATGTTAACCAAATCCGAGTTAGAAAAACTTACCCCGATGAATTTCTTAAAAATCCCACGAAATATCGTCTCAAACCGAGCTCCCAAAGTAAAAAAATGAAATAATACCCTAAACTTCGGTTATATAGTACCCAATCCGGCCTCACAATGTGCGATCCGCACAATTCCAAGTGCGGTCGCACATTCTAGCTTCTGCGGTCGCACATAAATTGTGCAGCTGCACTTCACAGCCTTTCCACTACTAGGCTTTAGTAAATCTGGAAACTATACACGAAGGGCTACAACTTTCATTTTTAAATCATCTCCAAATTCCTTGTAGATCCAAAGATATAAGCTTCCGAAGTCGGACTAGTGAACCTACGAAAATTACCAGAAGTGCGGCCGCAGACAATTTGTGGTCCGCACTTTTCCTCTGCGGTCCACACTTTTTCTTCTTCTGCATCACTTTTTCATCTGCTATAGCACTCAAAAATGTGCCTTAGCACATGGAATTGTGCGATCCGCACTTCTAACAGTCCAGAACAATATCAGAGTGCTGAAATGTTCGAACTCGCTCAAAACTCACCCCGAAATACACCCGAGCCACTCGGAACCCCGTTCAAATATACCAACAAATTTCATAACATAACAGAGACTTACTCGAGAGATCAAATCACATAAAAAAATATCAAAATGTTGAATCACATCTCAAATCAAAATCTATGAACTTTGAACTTTCAAATTCTATATATTGTGCCGAAACACATCAAATCAAATAAATAACATAACAGAGCTATGAAAATTTTCAGAACTGGATTCCAACCACGATACCAAATATCAACTCCCCGGTCAAACTTCTCAAAAAATTTAATTTTTGCCATTTCAAGGCAAATTTTACTACGGACTTCCAAATACTTTTTCGGGCACGCTTCTAAGTCCAAAATCACCATACGTAACTATTGGAATCATCAAAACTACATTCCGGGGTCGTTTACATATAAGTCGATATCTGGTCACTATTTTAATTTAAGCTTTAAACCTTGGAACTAAGTGTTCCAATTCATTCCAAAACCTCACCGGACCCAAACCAATTAACCTGGTAAGTCATAAAACAACTGTAAAGCATAAATTGAGCAGTAAATGGGGAAACAAGGTTGTAATACTCAAAGTGACCGGTCGGGTCATTACAGTTTATTTTAAAAATAGTCTTTGATTTGATGAAGTCACTTTCCTCTTTTGAGATAAAGTTTAGCTATGGAAATTTTATTTTCTTTCCTAATACTGTAGTGCAAATTACAACCAGGTTATCATGATATGGTTTGATCTGGGTTGTGAATGACATTCCTAGGATAATTTCTTTGTTTATATCCCTAGTTACCACAGAGTCATTTATAAAACAGATTCCATCATTACATATGTGTGCTTTTGATAACTTATAATTTATCTTTAATTTTTCTCCTGTGGTGGAGTATTGTTTTGTAGTACTTTTTTCAAGGTACTTTGTTAGTATTATTCCTTCAATTATGCACTTTTTGTCTGCATCTGAGTCTAGTGAAGCTAATTTATTTAGCGTGATATCTTTTACCTTTAATATGATGGGTATATGGTAGCTTTGAGCTCTTATTTTTATAATTTTGGCTACAGCTGTACCACTTCCTGTTTCATATTGATTGGTCGATTCGTCATCATTAATTTTTGAATTATCTTCTTCTGTGAAATATTCACCAATTGGTTCTTTCTTATTAGCTACTTGTAATATTTCTTTTCTAAGATTTTCCATTTCTATTTTGTCAAGTCTAAGCTTAACAGCTTTTATTTCATCTTTCACAGATTTTAATTTAATCTTCTAGGTGTTGAATAGTGGGTTTACCATCCTTGGCTAAAAATATATTTATAACCTCTTTCATATTAAAAGGTTCTATTTTATGATGATTTCCCTTTTGATTTATGATGATATTTTTTAATTCTGTTAAATATTTTCTTTTGATTTCTTCATCATCTATGTGATTGATGATATCAAATAGGACTTCTTTTTAGTCATTAGTAATAACTTTAATAGAATTTTGATCGCATACACATATTGAACCAGTGCAATTACAATTATCTCATTTAGAGATACTGCTTCTATATGAGCTATATGCTATATCGATTAACTCATTATCACTGTCAGAATAACTTTCATCTGATGATGATGATGATGCATTGTTGTCGTTTCCCTCAAGGATAGCAAACAACTTTTCTTTAGTATTTTCATCAATTTCTAAGGTGTTAACCTTTTTCTTTTTCTTGTTGGTGACTGGGCATTCATTTTCTCTATGTCCTTTCTTTCCACATGACCAACACTTATCACCGTGTTCCTTTTTGGAATATTTTTTGAACCTTTTCTTTTTAGAGGTTCCTTCTTTCTTTTCTATACGCTTATGGCGTCTTTTGGATTTCTCTGAAGATTTTTTATGTTGTATTGATGCTCTTTTAGATGGAGCTGCAGTTATTTTAAAACTAAAGTCTTGGCAAAAACTACCTAACTCTGCTTTGGATTGAAGCCTGCCCTTTTTAATAAGACTTTTAAGGTTTAGGTCTGTACATAAGTCAAGACATGTTACATTAATGAAACTGATTAAATCTCCATATGTAAGATTATCATAAGGGATTTGGCCCTTAAATCTATCTTTGATTTTTGTTCTTTCCTTTTCGGCAAATAATCTTGGTAGTCCGCTGATAAATCTTTCTTTCCAGAAAGCATTACCGCAAACTTCTCTAATCATTACTTTTTATAAAAACATATCTTTATACCACCTAAAATATGTTAATTTGGGTAGTTAAGATTGTTAAGAAGTTCTAGACTCCTGTCTTGGAAAAATTTTGGTTCTCCAATAAAGTGTTTAGCAATACAGTAGATTAAAGTTGCAGAAGCATCTTCTCTAGCTTCTTGTTCTGCAACTTGCATATTACCTTCGATTTTTACTACAGTTGCTACTGTAGTGGCTCCTAGGATTTGACCTTTATTTTCTTTGGAGAGATAATTATCCCACTAATTTTTTAATATACCAGTAAATCCTGAAACTATTAACTTTGCAGCATATTTGTCTGATGTGTTTTTAATTTTATAAGTGGTGACTGCAATTCCTATTTCATGGATTTTTATTTTATAGATTTGGCTTTTGTCAACCCATCTATATTCCATTCTGTAATTCAAGTTCCACTATGACTAGAGCTAGTTAGATAGATGTCTTCTCCGAATTGGACATCTGGAAAGGATGCTCTACTATAGTAATTCTTTTTATTAGAATGTCTTGTATCATGAGTAATTCTATTGATTTCAGAGTCAATAGTTTTGATTGTAGAGATGGCTTTTCTTGTTAGTAAAGGTTTTTATTTTACTAATTGCTTCAGAAATTACTCTGGAGGTCTTTATTAGATTTTCTAGATTTTTCTTTTTATCGGGGATGTCTTCTTTTGCCTTTAGCGCAATATATTCGTTTTCAATAGCACTTAATCTGTTTTGTAGATTGTGAAGCTCTATGGCTTTATCATTTTTACTAGTGCTAGCTTGGTTGGAAGCTGTATTTGTTTTAGAGATTGATAATTTAGTTTTAAGTTGATCTTCGATCTTTTCCAGAAGTTTATCTGTAAAATCGAATTTTTCTTTTAACTCAGGGAACTTTTCTTTAGAAAATTCTGGAAGTTTTATTATTGGATGTGTTTCAATTGTAGGGACCGCTCTGGACTTTGTGGGTATTCCTAGTTTATTAGTATCTTTTAATTGGTTTGATACTATATGTAATAGGTTATTAGTGTAATTATTTTGCACAGTAATCTTATTTATTTCTTTGTTAGTTGGTCCACTTTCTGTGTGAATGCTTTCTCTTTTGAAAGGAGAAGCAGTGATTACTTCATTTTGGACAGGTATTAGAATTTCTTCTAATGGTGGAGTAGTGGCTTCTATTATACCTTTATTTTTTGTATACCACCTGTTAACTAACATTTGTAGGAATTTTTTTTGATTGGGAATTTGTCCTGTTATTTTAAACCATTCAAAAAATTCAATATTACATTTGATTTTTTAAAAAATCTTTAATCCATCTATCCTTAAAAGATAACCCATGTTTTAAGGAATACGTATCTACGTACCATTTTTGAATAATAGTATTGTTGGGGTGTACCCATTGAGCATCTAGACTTTTCCAATCTATTTCAAAGTCATCGTCTCGGATTACTTTTAGTTGATCAATTGTTTCTGCAACCGGGATTCTTGGAGTGGCTACTAAGGGTCCATTATGATAAATAACTTGGGGAACAGTTTTATTAAAATCTACTCCCTTAAGTTTTGAATTAATTTCTTAGATTAATTCTTCATTGCTATTGTTACTTCCATTTCCTTCCGGGGGTTTGGAAGAAGAAGGTATAGTAAAAGACATTCTTCTACTTGAAGAAGCTTCACTAGCTGATCCTGATCTTAAGAATTTTAAGTCGATGGCTCCTATTGGACATTGGATGACTTATTCAATGAAAGAACTCTCACGTTCGTATTTTGGTTGGGTGATGGCCTCAAAACGCCATTCATCTTTTGACAAAATTTCATCCCATTGAATCATTCTGGGGATGAAAGTATTACTATGTTCTTGGTTTTGCTTCCATGAGCATAGTAACTCCTTTATTACTTTCGATTTTAGCCTTTGGGGCTAATGTTGTTTTCATTAATATGTAATATTGTCACGACCCAAATTATCCCTCCGTAAGGTGTCGTGATGGCACCTAGTCTTTACGACTAGGTAAGCCTAATATTGCGAAAAATATAAAGAAAATACAATATTTTAAAGATAAACAACATATTATAAATAGCCAAGAGTAGTACCACTCGGCATATACAAAATAATTTTCCAAGACCCGGAATATCACTAAGTCACAAGCTGCTATAATCTATGTAGCTCTATACAAAAGTCTGAAGATAACAAAGAAAGTCTCTCGGCGAGGGAGTAGAAGGGGACTCTGAAGATCTGTGGACACAAGGAGTAGTATCTTGAAGTCTCCTAAAATCAGCAGCACGTACTAACCCCGAGGCTGATAGCTCGCACCTGGATATGCACACGAAAACATGTGCAGGGAAGGGCATGAGTACACCACAATGGTACCCAGTAAGTGCCAAGCCTAATCTCGGTCGAGTAGTGACGAGGTCAGGTCAAGGCCCTACCGGAGTAAATATAATAAATTAAACAGTAAAAGATATAAGTAAAATTTATGGTGACACGGTTAAAGAGATTCTTGAAATTTAACAATTAAGGGAGCCCTCGCTCAGAACAAAGTAAACACAATGGGGAATCTCCCGGGATACCGTCCCGTAGTTTCGAATGAATATGTAGTACAGGGGGATCTCCCAGAATACGTCCGTAGTCCCAAAATAAATATGCAGTGCTGGGGATCTCCCGGAATACATCCGTAGTCCCAAAGTAAATATGCAAGACAGGGGGATCTCCCGGAAACGTCCGTAGTCCCAATTTAAATATGCAACGCAAGATAAAATGACAGGTATGGCATCGAGTTATACAGTTATACTGAAAACAGATAAGGAAAATAGGAATTTAACTAAGCATGGCGCACAAAATTTCAAATAGGCAGTTAAAACACGTAAGCATGCTTTTCCAGTCTAAACTAAACAATTAAGCATATTAGTGCAATTTAATAAGAGAAGTAATTTATGATTTAAAAAAGATAAACAGGATTTTTGCAATAACAGCCCGCGTACGTACTCGTCACCTCACGTACACGACGCCCACACACCAAATAATATCAAGACATCCTAAGGGGAAAGTCTCCAACACAAGGTTAGGCAAGCCACTTACCTCGAACCACTCAAATTACCTCGATAACACGTTCTTGCCACGAGTATCCGACTCCAAATGGCCTGAATCTATTCAAATAAATTGCATAATTTAAATATAACTACGAGTAACTAATTTAACTAATTAATTCGAAGCTAAAGCATGAAATTAGGAAAAAATGCCCAAAAAGTCACCCCGGGCCCACGTCTCGGAATCGGATAAAAGTCGCAAAATACGAACACCCATTCACTCACGAGTTTACTCGTACCAAAATTGCTGAAATCTGATACCAAAATCTCGATCAAAACACCAAAATTCGAAATTTTCTCAAATTTTCACCCCAAATCCGAAATTTAACGATGAATTCAAGCATAGATTAGTGTAATATAACCATAAAGGAGTTAAGAATCGTTACCCAATCGATATCTCTGAAAATGCCTCAATCCCTCGTCCAAAATCCGAGTTCCCAACTTAAGTGTTTGATAAAAGTGGCATAACCTCCATTTTTGGAACTTTATTACTGCCCAGAGGCGTCCTTCTTCGCGAACGCGGCCACACCCTCGCGTTCGCGAAGTAGAATTTACTTCGGCCCAAAATCCTCTATCGCGAACGCAATGCACATGTCGCGAACGCGAAGACCACTCTTCTTGACCCTTTGCAAATGCGAGATCTCCATCGAGAACGCGAAGCACGAAATCTCGCCTGCCTTCAGTTCTTCTTCGCGAACGCATAGCTTCGAGGTTCCACACCTTCATGAATGCGAGAGTGACATCACAGACACGAAGAGTAATTCAGCTGCCCTTCCCAGATACCTTACGCGAATGCGAGGACTCCCTCGCGAACGCGATGAAGAAAATGCATGCAACAGAACACCAGAAATTTACTATCTTTCAAAGTGCAAAAGTGATCCGTTAAGCATCCGAAACTCACCTGAGGCCTTCGGGACCTCAACAAAACATACCAAAAAGTCCTAAAACACCATACGAACTTAGCCGAGCTCTCAAATCACATCAAAAATATGCTAAACTCACGAATCACCTTCCAATTCAAATTTAAAGAACTTGAAACTTCAAAATTCTACAACCGATGCCGAAACCCATCAAACCACGTCCGATTGACCCCAAATTTTGCATGCAAGTCATATTGATATTACAGACCTATTCCAACTTCCAGAATCAGATTCCGACCCCGATATCAAAATTTTCACTACCGGCCCAAAACTCCAAAAATTCAACTTTCACCATTTCAAGCCTAAATGAGCTACGGACTTCCAAAATACAATTCGGACACGCTTCTAAACCCAAAATCACCTAACGGAGCTAACAGAACCGATAGAATTCCATTCCGAAGTCATCTTCACACAGTTCCAACTATGGTCCAAATCCTAAGGCTTAAGCTCTCATTTAGGGACTAAGTGTCCCAAAATACTCCGAATCTCAAAACCAATCATCCCGGCTAGTAACAATAGCAGAAATAGATTTGGGGAAAGCAGTTAATAAGGGATCGGGGCTATTACTCTCAAAATGACCGGCGGGGTCGTTACATCCTCTCTCTCTCTTAAAACAATCGTTCGTCCTCGAACGAGTTTAAAGACATACCTGATACTGTGAAAAGATGAGGGTACTGGTTGCGCATATCCTACTCGATCTCCCAAGTCGCCTCCTCGACCGGCTGACCCCTCCACTGGACCTTTACTGAAGCAATATTCTTTGACCTGAGCTTTCTGACCTGCCTGTCCAAAATGGCTACTGGCTCCTCAACATAAGATAGATCTTTGTCCAACTGGACTGAGCTGAAATCCAATACATGAGTTCGATCACCGTGATACTTCCGGAGCATAGACACGTAGAATACCGTGTGAACTTCTGCTAGGCTGGGAGGCAAGGCAAGCTCATAAGCAACCTCCCCAACTTGTTGCAACATATCAAAAGGACCAATGAACCTCAGGCTCAGCTTGCCCTTCTTCCCGAACCTCATGACACCCTTTATAGGCGATACTCGAAGCAAGACCCGCTCACCAACCATAAATGCCAAATCACGAACCTTACGGTCTACATAACTCTTTGGCCTAGACTGGGCTGTGCGAAGTCTCTCCTGAATCACCTTCACCTTATCCAGGGCATCCTGGACCAAATCTGTACCCAACAATCAGGCCTCGCCCGGCTCAAACCATCCCACTTGGGACCGGCACCGCCTACCATACAAATCCTCATACGGTGCCATCTGAATGCTAGGCTGGTAACTGTTGTTGTAATAGAACTCTGCAAGTGGCACAAAGCATATCCTCAAGAATCTGAATCGTGCGCTCGGAATGCCCGTCCGTCTGAGGGTGAAAGGATGTGCTCAACTCCACCCTAGTACCCAACTCCTGCTGTACGGCTCTCCAAAACCATGATGTGAACTGTATACCTCTGTCTGAAATGATGGATACTGGAATACCATGAAGGCGGACAGTCTCTCTGATAAAAATCTCAGCCAACCTCTCAGAAGAATAAGTGGTCAACACTGGAATAAAATGAGCTGACTTGGTCAGCTGATCCACAATCACCCAAATAGCATCGAACTTTCTCAAAGTCCGAGGAAGTCTAACCACAAAGTCCATGGTGATCCGCTCCCACTTCCACTCTGGGATCTCTAACCTCTGAAGTAACCCACCCGGTCTCTGATGCTCATATTTAACTTGCTGACAGTTGAGACACTTGGCCACAAACCCAACTATATCCTTCTTCATCCTCCTCCACCAGTAGTGCTGTCTCAAATCCTGGTACATCTTCTCGACACCGGGATGAATGGAGTACCGCGAGCTGTGGGCCTCTTCGAGAATCAACTCCCAAAGCCCATCTACATTGGGCACATAGATCTGGCCCTACATCCTCATCACACCATCATCACCAATAGTCACATCTCTGGCATCATCTCGCCAAACCCTGTCCTGAAGAACTAGAAGATGAGGATCATCATACTGGTGCTCCCTGATACGGTCATAAAGAGAAGACCGAGCAACCACACAAGCTAATACCCGGGTAGGCTCTGAAATATCCAATCTCATGAACTGGTTGGCTAAGGCCTGAATATCCAAGGCTAAGGGCCTCTCAGCTGTCGGAAGATATGCCAAACTCCTCAAACTCTCTGCCCGGTGACTCAAGGTGTCGGCCACTACATTGGCCTTCCCCAGGTGGTACAATATAGTGATATCATAGTCTTTAAGTATCTCCAACCACCTCCGCTGACGCAAATTAAGGTCCTTCTTCCTGGACAACTACTGCAAACTCTGGTGGTCAGTGTAAATCTCAGAGGGAACACCGTATAAATAATGACGCCAGATCTTTATGGCGTGAACAATAGCTGCTAACTCGAGATCATGAACCAGATAATTCTTCTCATGCACCTTCAACTATCTAGACGCGTAGGCAATCACCCTACCATCCTGCATCAATACCGCTCCAAGGCCAAACCTCAAGGCATTACAATAGACAGTGTAGGACCCCAAACCTGTAGGCAATACTAATACTGGGGCTGTAGTCAAAGCTGTCTTGAGCTTCTGAAAGCTCTGCTCACACTCCTCGTTCCCCCTGAACGGAGCACCCTTCTGGGTCAGCCTTGTCATAGGTGCTGCAATGGATGAAAATCCCTCCACAAAGAGACGACAATACCCCGCCAAACCAAGGAAACTGTGGATCTCCGTAGCTGATGACGGTCTAGGCCAACTCTGCACTGCCTCCACCTTCTTCGAATCTACCTTGATCCCATCACAAGACACTATGTGGCCCAAGAATGCCACTAAATCAAGCCAGAATTCACACTCTGAAAACTTTGCATATAACCTCTTCTCCCTCAAAGTCTGAAGCATGGTCCTCAGGTGTTGCTCATGATCTTCCCGAGACTGGGAATATACCAGGATGTCGTCAATAAACACAATGACAAAAAAATCAAGATAAGGCCGGAATACACTGTGCATCAGATGCATAAAGGCTGCTGGGGCATTGGTCAGCCCAAATGACATGACAAGAAGCTCATAGTGACTATATCTGGTCCTGAAAGCAATATTCTGTATATCCGGCTCCTGAATTTTCAACTGATGATAGCAGAATGAAAGTAAATCTTGAAAAACACCCTGACACCCTGTAACTGATCAAATAAATCATCAATGCGAGGCAAAGGATACCTGTTCTTCACTGTAACCTTGTTCAACTTCTGATAATCAATACACATACGCATAGAACCATCATTCTTCTTCACAAATAAGATCGGAGCACCCCAAGGTGATACACTGGGCCTGATGAAACCCTTATTAAGCAACTCCTGCAACTGCTCCTTCAACTCCTTCAACTCAGGAGGAGCCATACGGTAAGGAGGAATAGATATAGGCTGAGTGCCCGGCAACAAATCGATGCCGAAATCAATATCTCTGTTGGGTGGCATGCTCGGAAGATCAACTGGAAACACATCTGGAAAGTCCCTCACTACTGGAACTGACTCAACTATAGGGGTATCAATACTGACATCTCTCACATAGGCCAAATACGTATCACACCCCTTCTTAACCATTCGCTGAGCCTTAAGAAATGAAATGACCCTGCGGGGAGTATACTCTAAGGTACCTCTCCACTCTAATCTTGGCAAACCTGGCATAGCTAGCGTCACGGTCTTAGCGTGACAATCAAGAATAGCATAATGAGGCGACAACCAGTCCATGCCCAAGATAACATCAAAATCTACCATACTGAGTAATAACAAATCGGCTCTGGTCTCAAAACCACTAAGAGCAATCAAACACGACCGATATACGCGGTCCACAACGAGAGAATCTCCCACAGGAGTAGATACATAAACAGGGGAACTCAAAGAATCCCGAGATATCCCCAAATATGGAGGAAAATAAGAAGACACATATGAATACGTAGAGCCTGGGTCAAATAATACTGATGCATCCCTATGACATACAGGGAAGATACATGTGATGACTGAATCTGAAGCAACGGCCTCTGAATGGGCTGGAAGGGCATAGTACCTGGCCTGGCCTCCCCCTCTAGGGCGACCTCGACCTCCCCGACCTCCACCTCGAGCTGGCTGAGGAGGTGGGGTGGCAGCTGGTGCTGTAAGAATGGCTGGAGGACCTGGTGGAACACGTGAAGGCTGATAAGTCTATGGGGGTGCACCCTTCCTGGCTCTAGGGAAATCTCTAACTAAGTGACGAGTGTCACCACACTCAAAACAACCTCTCGGAGGGTGCGACAGCTGAGACTAACTCGGACCTGGCCTGCTGGACTGGCCGGCAATAGCACCTCAAGTAGGAGGCATACTGGATACTGGCGGTGCATAATGGGGCTCCTGAGGTCTAGGAGGAGCTGGAACACCACTGGCTGCTAGAAGAGCTGAATGAACAGGGCGAATCACAAAACCCCTACCATAGCATGCTGCTGGTGCCCGAGCTCCTGAATAATGACCAGTCTCTCGAGACCTCTTAGCCTCTCTCTCCTCTCTATCCCAGGCAAACATGCCCTCCACTCTCCTGGCAATTCTCAGTGCCTGCTGATAAGTGATGTCCATCTCCAACTCCCTGGCCATACTAGTCCGAATACTGGGGTAGAGTCTCTCAATGAAGCAACGAACCCTCTCTCTTACTGTAGCAACCAGAGCCGGTGCATGGCGAGCTAACTCACTGAAACAGACTGCATACTCCGACACAGTCATAGCACCCTGACGCAACTGCGCAAACTCTAATCGCCAAGCGTCCCTGAGGCTCTGAGGAACATACTCACGTAAGAACATCTCTTAAAACCGAGTCCAAGTGAGTGAGGCTACCTCATCCGGACTACTCAG
Source organism: Nicotiana tomentosiformis (assembly GCF_000390325.3). NCBI lineage: Eukaryota > Viridiplantae > Streptophyta > Magnoliopsida > Solanales > Solanaceae > Nicotiana > Nicotiana tomentosiformis. Next base: position 135,191,139 of record NC_090813.1, read on the forward strand.
CTCATAGGCATGCCACCACTGATATGCTGCCCCCTTAGCTAGAAAGCGGTAAAAGAAACCCTATTCGTCTCCACAATGCCCATAGTGTGGAGAATACGATGACACTCCTCAAGAAAACTCAGAGCATCATCTGAAGCTAGTCCGCTGAAAGTAGGTGGGTGGTACTTCTTGTACCTCTCAAGTCTGAGCTGCTCTGCCTCAGAAGCAGCTACCCTGATCTCATGCTGAACCGGAGCCACTGGGGCATAGGAATATATTCTTGGGCCTGATCAACCTGGACCCTCTGCTCAAGAGTGCGGGCTGCGAGAGTCTATGCCCCTCCCCCGGCATGAGATGTAGCGGGAGCTATCAAAAATAGTCCAGCCTGAGCTAGAGTGCTGAACATGCTCAAGAACTGAGCTAAAGTCTCCTGGTGGGCTGGAGTATCAATAGGGATCTCATGTGCTGACCCTCCAGCTGGAGCTGCTGGTGGCTCCTCTGATGCAGCTCTCGTAGGCGCTCGGGCTGTACCGCATGGTCGTCCTCTACCCCGACCCCGGCCTATGGCGGCTCTGACTGGGGGCTCGGGTGCCTGATCTTCGGTCCTCCCAGTACGGGTCCTCACCATCTGTGAGAAAGAATAGAATAGAATCTTAGATTTTCTGGTGTCAATAACTCGGACGACAAGGAAATCAAAGAAATATGATTGTTCTTACCAGTTACATAGCTTCCCGAAGATAAGTACGGACGTCTCTGCACCGATCCGCGAGATTATAATGAACCGTCTTGTGACTCGCGACTCCTATGAACCTAGTACTCTGATACCAACTTGTCATGACCCAAATTATCCCTCAGTAAGGTGTCGTGATGGCACCTAGTCTTTAAGACTAGGTAAGCCTAATATTGCGAAAAATATAAAGAAAACACAACATTTTAAAGATAAATAACATATTATAAATAGCCAAGAGTAGTACCACTCGGCATATACAAAATAATTTCCCAAGACCCGGAATATCACTAAGTCACAAGCTGCTATAATCTATGTAGCTCTATACAAAAGTCTGAAGATAACAAAGAAAGTCTCTCGGCGAGGGTGTAGAAGGGGACTCCGAAGATCTGCGGACGCAAGCAGTAGTACCTTGAAGTCTCCTAAAATCAGCAGCATGTACTAACCCCGAGGCTGATAGCTTGCACCTGGATCTGCACACAAAAACATGTGCAGGGAAGGGCATGAGTACACCACAATGGTACCCAGTAAGTGCCAAGCCTAACCTCGGTCGAGTAGTGACGAGGTCAAGTCAAGGCCCTACCGGAGTAAATATAATAAATTAAACAGTAAAAGATATAAGTAAAATTTATGGTGACACAGTTAATGAGATTCTCGAAATTTAACAAATAAGGGAGCCCTCGGCTCAGAACAAAGTAAACACAATAGGGAATCTCCCGGGATACCGTCCCATAGTTTCGAATGAATATGCAGTACAGGGGGATCTCCCGAAATACGTCCGTAGTCCCAAAGTAAATATGCAGTGCTGGGGGATCTCCCGGAATACGTCCGTAGTCCTAAAGTAAATATGCAGTGCTGGAGGATCTCCCGGAATACGTCCGTAGTCCCAAAGTAAATATGCAAGATAGGGGATCTCCCGGAATACGTCCGTAGTCCCAATTTAAATATGCAACGCAAGATGAAATGGTAGGTATGGCATCGAGTTATACAGTTATACTGAACACAGACAAGGAAAATAGGAATTTAACTAAGCATGGCGCACAGAATGTCAAATAGGCATTTAAAACACGTAAGAATGCTTTTCCAGTCTAAACTAAACAATTAAGCATATTAGTGCAATTTAATAAGAGAAGCAATTTATGATTTAAAAAGGATAAACAAGATTTTTGCAATAACAGCTCGTGTACGTACTCGTCACCTCACGTACACAGCACCACACACCAAATAATATCAAGATATCCTAAGGGGAAAGTCCCCAACGCAAGGTTAAGCAAGCCACTTACCTCGAACCGCTCAAATTATCTCGATAACACGTTCTTTCCACGAGTATCCGACTCCAAATGGCCTGAATCTATTCAAATAAATTGCATAATGTAAATATAACTACGAGTAACTAATTTAGCTAATTAATTCGAAGCTAAAACGTGAAATTAGGAAAAACACCCAAAACGTCACCCCGGGCCCACGTCTTGGAATTGGGTAAAAGTCACAAAATACGAACACCCATTTACTCACGAGTTTACTCGTACCAAAATTGCTCAAATTCGATACTAAAATCTCGATCAAAACCCCAAAATTCGGCCTAAGAATGTTTTCTCAATATTTCACCCCAAATCCGAAATTTAACGATGAATTCAAGCATAAATTAGTGAAATATAACCATAAAGGAGTTAAGAATCGTTACCCAATTGATATCTCTAAAAATCTTTCAATCCCTCGTCCAAAATCCGAGTTTCCAACTTAAGTTTTTGATAAAAATGGCCATTATAGAGTAATTTAGACTTATAACATGAAGATGATAACAAACTTTTACCGAACCCTAAGGACTGTATGAGGGGTTTGGCTTCTCATACTCAGTAACATGGCTCTGATACCATTGAAAGTATCATAAGTTTTATAATAAAGATTATAACATCAAAACTTGCGAGTCTACTGTTGCCATTAATAACTCGATTGAAACAATCAAGTTATTAGCAGCACAAGATATTCAACAATATAGGAAAAACTATAATTTTCTCCATATAGGATTAGTATAAGTGGCAGTCAAATCTTTATATAGATTAGGTTTAGACACCCTTCTTTGTCTCTTATTAAGAGATGATATATTATTAAACTTTGATGATTCATTATTAGGAGTCTTACAAAGTAACCTAGCCCAAGGCCCGATATACTTTAACTGTTATCCAAACTTTTCGGTTGACAAAAATGACCAGAATGTTTTGGATACCTTGACTCTTAATATAAAAACTAAAAACATGAATATCAAAGTTAATACAAGAGAAATAGCTGTGATATATAGAGTATATTACAAACTATTGAAAACAACATTAGCCCCAAAGAACATAGTAATACTTTCTTCCCCGGAATGATTCAGTGGGATGAAATTTTGTCAAAAGAAGAATGGCGTTTTGAGGCCATCACCCAACCAAAATATGAACCTGAGAGTTCTTTCATCGAACAAGTCATCCAATATCCAACAAGAGCGATCGACTTAAAATTATTAAGATCAGGCTTAGCTAGTGATGCTTCTATGAAAAACAGATGCTCTAGACTACATCTAATTTTATGCTAAGGCATTAAAAGCAATACGCAAATAGAAAATTACAAGTAGATGCTGGAAAAGTAAAGACACGGTATTGCCGAAAAAGAATTTTTTTATATATTCCAGAAAATATTTACACATGCACGACAAAGCGGCCTCAAAATAAACAAAAAACAATATACAGAGAAAAACTAAAAAGAACTAAGGCACTTACGCCTATTCTTCATCGGGGCTCGACTAGTCACCAGAACTGTCGGAGCCCTCTGAACCCCTAGAGCCTTCGGGACATGGATCTCCTCAAGGGTCTCTCTCTGGGATAACTGCTTTACGTACTCGGTCTTCGTCTTTAAGTGGACCTCAGCTATCTCCACATCAGCCTTGTACTGGGCCAACATTTCCTCGACATCGGAAGAGTTAATGGCAGTTACATCTAACTTGGACCTCAGTGCGGCATATTCTTGGCCGATGGCATCCCGTTCGATGACGGTTGAGTTTAGCTGTGCCCGGAGTTCATCATTAAGCTGAGACCGCTTGTCGGACTTGTCCTTAGCCACCCAAAGTTGGTCCTTAATCGATGCCAGCTCCGATTTGTAGCCTCTTTCTCCGAAGCCAACAGGTCCATCTGGCCCTTCCATGCCTCGACCGTGGCCTTGACCTCATCAATCTCAGTTCAAAAAATGGTCGATTAGGTCTACCTTCTCCTAGACCTGCGAAGTTGCATTGTTAGTCACCACGAGTAGTTGCTCAGTTTTAGCCTCAATAATCCTTACCTTCTAGACCAGGTCGGAATGCTCCCGCTTCACGGACAAGGCTTCCTTCCGAGGCTTTTACAGCTCAACTCAGAGAGTTGGGAGGACCTTGAGGGCCTCGTCTTGTTGTTCACTGAGGGCCTTGTACATGTCCTTCTTCCGGACTTGCTCTTTTAGCTCGAACTCGAGGTGGCTGATCTCCAAGCAGGACCAAAAGAAGCATTCATGATGAAGCACTGAGGTCTAAAAAACAACAAAGTCATTAAAACATATATGAAGCTAAGATAGAATCACAAGGGGCACAAAGAGTAGATGCCTTACCCGATTCAGTGCCTGTTGCGCCTTATTGAGAAGGCTTGACGTTCCTACTTCGTTCATCTTTGTCTGGTCCTCCTCGGTCACCAGACAACAAAGGTAGCTGGCTATGACCATTGGAGAGGATAGAACCCGGGCATCCGCCGGGATAGTAAAAATGACATTTTTCTTGCGGTCGGGTTCCACGTTCGGGGCAGGAAACTACTTCACTAATTTCGGGCTCGAGATCGGCTCGCCCGCCCCTGATGGCACGTCCTTTCTCAGGCCTCCAGGTGACCAAGCTCGGAAAGCTCCTCTAGCGCTGCCATGTCCATGCCATTGAAGAATGTGTTGAGGGCATCATCTGGGCTCGACGTCGTCTCATTTGATTTCTCTTTGCCCACTTGAGCCTCATCGATAATGGACTTAGTGTAGGAAGGCGTCTCAACAATGTCAATGACACCAACTACCTCCTTCAGGACAGGAGTGGCCTCTCGAGAGGCCGAGACCTGCTTCTCTCCCTCTGGTTCCCAAGCTAAAGGGAGATCGACTTCTTGGTCACTTTTCCCGGTTGCCGCCTGCTCCTCCTTGTTGAGGGTAGACCCATTAGCAATGAACTAAAGGTCATCATCCTCGGGATAATCCTTGAGCCGGTAGAGGAAATCAGAGTCCGGTACTCTAGACTTGGTGCTCTTTTTTCTCTTCCAGACCCGGATGGTCACCCTCTTCTTCTTCACCTCGGCGTCTAGGGAGCCACAGAGACTTCCTTTTCTTCTTCTTTTTCTCCTCCTTTCCGTCAGTCTGGGCTGCCCCAAAACGGAGGGTTTGTCAAGCGAGGACGAATCCTCGTCCTCATCCAATAGCCTGAGCTGGGTGATCTTGAGCAAACTTGTGAGAAGGAAGAAAACTATCAAAATACAAGATGAGTGTATGAATGCAACCATTCGGGAGAGAGCCTTACTAATGGGAATGGGCCTCTCACCTGCCCCTCGAGAGATTTCATGACGCACGCTCAAAGTAGGACTTCTGTTTGCAGATCCCCTCGATCCACTCCTTAAAGCAGGGGATTGCATTTGGAACACTGGCCATCACTGCACAACAATAAACATATGAGATTAGTAAAAGAATTTAAGGAAATGCTAAATACTCAAAATGGAGAATACTTAGGGATGCGTTCCACTTTTTCGGGAGCGATAGGAATTCGGAGGGAATGAGATCTTCGTTCTTCACCGTAATGAACCTCCCATGCCAACGCCGGTCTCGGTCCTCGTCGAAGCTCGAGAATGGAGCCTTGCTTGCTCGGTGAACAATTTTGATCAACCCCCCTTAGAAGATTCGGGGGCTGTATAGACGAAGTAGATGGTCAAGAGTGAACTGAGGTGCTTCGTTGTTGTTTACGAAGTATCGAAGGAGGAATACAATACTCCAGAAAGAAGGGTGAATCTGCCCGAGGCAAACCTCGTATCTCTTGTAGAAATGGAGAGCTACGGGGTCCACCATAGCAAGCATGAAGGGCTAAGTGTAAACACTCAAGTACCTCTCCACATGAGTTGTGATGTCGTCATCGAGCCCGAGGATGATCACTTCATTACCCTTCCAATTACAGTCTGCCTGAACTGTGGGTAGTGCTTCCTCAATAATGGAGCTGATATACCTCCATGCTCCTTCTCCTCAGTCCTGTTGATTGGAGACTTTCTCGACATTGAAGTTTTTCCCGATCGAGCATACTCCGAGCACGAAGCTCTTCTAGGGAGGCTCCTAGGCCACTTCTGGAATGGTCACCTCGGGGTCTGTGGCGGGTTGGAAGATGAATGAGCGGTTTGCTGAGGCACGAATTTGGAAGTTCTTGCCATCAGAATCTGGGAAATATGAGGGTTTGAAGAAGAAATATGAAGGTTTGAAGAGGAAATATGAAGGTTTGAAGAAAACGATATGAAGATATGAAGATGGGATGAAGATATGAAGGTCTGGGTTGAAGATTCAAAGAAAGTGTATGAAGATTGAGGATGAAGATATGAAGGCCTAAGGAACAATATATGAAGATTTGAAGGAGTTAAAAGCAAGTACAGAATTCGAGGGTAAGTCTAAGAGTTTTGGGATCAGAAAGTAGAGAAGTAAAAAAGTATTAGAGCTTTTATAGAGGAAAGACAATCAATGCATGACATTTCACATTCGAGGAGAGTCCACCAGTGGTTGACACATGTCCGAAGTGATAATGACGCATTGATGGGATGTTTCGCTGTCCCGTCATCTCGGTTGTAACGTACGAAGGAAGGGACCGGGGTTCACCTATCGCTACCCATCGTTCGATAAAGTTTCTCTTCGGGAAACGAAGGGACTGTCTGTGTACGAGTAAAATCGAGGGCAACGTCTACCCCGATTCCTCGATGAGAGAACGAAGGGAGAGAATGGATTCCCGAGATTGCAATCGAGGTCAAAGACCTTTTGTATCGAGACCCGGGAAGAGTGAACGACATATCCGATATCGGACGTGGTATATTGACATACCCCGGGCCGAATACAAGTTCTACACCTCGGGAGATACAGTGAACGGTTATGCACGACGGATAGAGGGCCGTAATACTCACCCTTAACCAGATATTACGATGTGAATCTCGCTCGATGTCGAACATGGATCAACAATTACCATAAAAAGATGATTTTTACCTTTTTAGACTTATACTAGGATGGAAAATCTCCTACTATATAAAGGGAAAGTTTTTCTTTTGTTCAACACATTGTAACATGCAAATCAAAGCAATACAAGTTTATTTACAAGGACCCTAGTGATCTCGTCAAGCGTTGTGATGAATGTCCAAGGGCCGGTGGAATTTCTAAGAAAATGATATGCCCCTCACCACCATCTTAGATATTGACATTTTTGATGTGTGGGGCATTGATTTCATGGGTCCGTTCGTGAGCTCTTGAAGGAACATTTACATTTTGGTAGCTATGGATTATGTGTCAAAATGGGTTAAAACCGTAGCTTTACCCAACAATGAAGCTCGAAGTGGTGGCATTTTTGAAAAAGAACATCATCACAAGATTCGGTACTCCAAGGGCCATTATTAGTGATGGGGGATCACATTTTTGCAATAAAGTTTTTGATACGTTACTCACTAAGTATGGTGTCACTCACAAAGTCTCGACCCCCTATCATCCTCAAGAAAGAGGGCAAGTGGAAGTCTTCAACTGGGAGATCAAGTGTATTTTGTCAAAGACAGTGAATGCCAACCGGACGGATTGGTCAAAGAAACTTGCTGATGCTCTTTGGGCTTATAGGATGGCTTACAAAATATCGATTGGAATGTCTCTATACCGGTTAATGTTCGGGAAAGCTTGTCACCTTCCGCTGGAACTTGAGCACAAGGCTATGTGGGCATTGAAGAAGCTTAATCTTGAATAGGATGTCACCGCCAACTTAAGGGTAGCTTAATTGAATGAGCTTGATGAATTCCGGTACCATGCTTATACAAGTTCGTCCTTATATAAGGACAAGATGAAGTACCTCCATGAAAAGTACATCTAGAACAAGGAGTTCAAAAAAGGTGATCCTGTGTTATTGTTCAATTCTCGGTTACGAATGTTCCCAGGAAAGTTGAAGTCTAAGTGGAGTGGTCCGTTTGAGGTTGTGAATGTGACACCCTTTTGCGCATTAGACTTGAAGAACAAAAACGATGAAGTGTTTAGAGTCAATAGTCACCGGGTAAAGCATTATCGTGGCAAAGTTGATGGTGGCCACATCGTGGCGTTAATTTATTTCAAGTGATTGATGGTAATTTGCGTCGTACCGCGACGTTAAATCAAGCGCTTCTTGGGAGGCAACCCATGTTTCTTTTTATTTTTTTATCTTCTTCTTTTTTAGATAGGTTTTGTATTGAGCTAACTAGTTTAGAAGTGAATTGCAGGAATGAGTGTGTATTACAGGTACTGTGTTCGAAAAAATTGGCCAAGTGTTGAAAAAATGCTGACCGTACAATTTTGTATGCCACAGTAGAGAAGAATCTGCGGCCGCACAATTCTTTATGCGGACGCACCACTGAAGACCCAAAAATCCAACTCTGTGAAGTTTTGAACTACAGATAAAAGGTCATTCTGCGGCCGTACAAAAAATTATGCGGACCGCACAAATTTCTGCGGCCACACTCACTTTTGTGCAGACCGCAGAACTTCAGCAAGGTTCAGGTAAAGAGTGCAGACCACACTCAAAATTTTGCGGCCGCACTCAAGTTCAATTTTGACTGACTTTGGTCAACCTATAAATATGACCTTTGAGACCTATTCCACAACTTTACACACTCTGAACTTTTGAGACCTAAGAAAGCACAGTGCACACAAAGCACCTTACACTCCACATTCATTTCATCATCGTAGATTCTTACATTCATCCTTCATTACTGGTATGTTCAATTCATGTTTAGATTTTTCAATTTTTTAGTTTTTGTTCTTAAATAGTATAGTTATTTTTAGGCCTAAAATGTCAAATGTTCTTCATATGTGCTTGAAATTGTGTGGGTAATTATATGTGTGCTCATTGGGGAATGGGTAGATCATTCATCATGTTTAAGTTGCAAATACCATGTTTAAATTGTGCAAAAATTGCAAAACCTAAGTCAGTGTTATTTTATTTTTGAATTATGCGGCTGAACACAAAATTGTGCGGTCCACAGACCTTGAGTTTGGGCAAAATGTGATACATGAAAAGTGCGGACCGCACTCAAAATTGTGCGGTCCGCGGAAAAATGTGTACAACCACACTTTGGAACTTTAGAAAACCAGCAGTCTGAACCTAGTTTTGTGCAGCCGCACTCAAAATTGTACGGTCCACACTTCAGCATGTGCGGCCGCACTTTGAAATTGTGCGGTTCGCACAAGGCAGTCTGCGACTGCACTGTCTCTTTTGTACACTGATGTCCTGCAACTGTTAACACGCTCCTGAACCTTAACTGACTTATGTGCTTCGTATTGCAGATAATAGTTTGATCACGAGGTAGAGGTGATACATCTAAAGGGAGGGGTAAACCCTCCCGAGGCCGAGGAAAGGGCACTCAACCTCTGGGAGTGTAATCAAAAGCAATAGCCAAAATGTCGACCACTGGGAGAGGTAGGGCCACAGAGCCCTCAGAATCAAGCTCGTATGTCCCATCTAGGGAAGCCTCCGAGGGTCACTCAGTGGTGGTACAACCTGAGACCTTGTCCCAACCACCACAATTCACTAGGAGATACCAACTGCACAACGAACCCTCCACCACAGCAAGTTCTTCTAAGGGTTCCGATGCCAGTAGCCAGGGTTCAGAGCCCTCTTCTACACACACTCCATCTGCACCAGTTGCGGTAGATGATGATGATGTTCCTTATAATGGTAGGTGAGGTGACACTAGAGTGGGCGGCCTAGAGAGGTCGAAGAGAAGGAAGTATGGGAAGATAGGTTCGTGAGTTTGACTGCCTTCATAAAGTTTAGAGAGTGGTGGCCCCAAAGATCGCTCACACTTGAGTGACAATTCTTGCTGAAGGATTTGGATAAATACAATCCAAATGTCCTTAAGCAATTCAGGGAGTGCAAGGGGTGGATGTGGTTCACCCAGAGTGTTATGGATGCCAAAGAGACCTTGGTACATGAGTTTTATGCCAATGTGGAACACATCAAGAAGGGTAAGAAAGTGACCAAAGTGAGAAATTTGAAAGTCAGATTCGACCTAATCACTCCGAACACTTACCTGGGACTCGAGGAGGTAGAGGCAATCCAGTACATGGAGAAGTTTACTATGGGTGATGCAGCTCGCCCTTGGTTAGCAGATATTTTGTCTCCTCCAGGACCACCACCATCGTGGATCACAGTAGGGGTTCCTATTGCACGAGCCACCCTAAAGTTTGAAGCAAAAGGGTGGCAAACTGTGTGTGCAGCCGTATTGATGGCATCTATTATAGACGGGTACCCAATCAATGTGGGTGCCATCATGTCGGCCAACATGTCAGTGGTTGTCAGAAAAGGTGAAAGCTCCTACCCATATCCCAGCACCCTCACAGAATATTTCACATATGCAAAGGTGAAGCCGAGGAGTTTTGATACAAAAGTGCGGGCCAAGAAGCCCTTTTCATGGTACTCCTTGCAAGGTCCGAAAAACCCAAAGTTCAAGGGTAAGGCAACTACCACCGTTGGTCAGTATGATGAGCCATCGGTAGTGGTTACAGAGTCAGCTGCTGAGCCTTCTACAGCAGCCGGTCCTTCCACTGAGATAGTTGACATGCCACCACCTTCGTCTTTTAGACCATCGATATCAGTACTGGTGCCTGCCTCATCCACATATCCACTCACAGCATTGCGAGTCTCCCAGAAATTGACGAGTCTCAACAACTAGTTGTAGACAGCTACTTCAAAGCTGTCTGACATATCCAGTGTTGTTGTAGCACAATCTTCTATACCAGCAGCACCACAGGTTCCTCTGTCAGTGGAGGAAACATTGAAGAAGATCGTGGATAACCAGAAGACCATTATGGATACACTGGTGGCACACGGGGGAGTTATTGAGGAGTTGGACAAACATGTGAAGAAGATGAGGAAATACAAGTCCTCAAAGAAATTAGTGGAGAGATTGAGAAATGAGGTGACAAAGATTGCAGCAGCTGGTGATTTACCATTTGACCTACTAATGGAGACAGATCCATCAGTACTAGCAGACCCAGCAGCACCATCAGTAGAGGCACCAGTTGGCCAGTCTGACGAGCCAGACCTTGCGGCCCATACTGCCGAGGAGGTGCTTCATATGTTCACCAACCCCGTTATTCCCCGAGCAGAGGATGATAAGATCCAGTTGGAGGAGCCCGAGGGTGGTGATGCTGCCACACACCCTGAGACCACATAGGGAGTTTTTTGTACTCTCTACCCTCCCTTATTTTGATTTTGCTAAGCATTGGGGACAATGCTTATTTTTATTCAGGGGGTAGTCTATTTTGGTTGGTTTGATTTGATGACATTGGCCTACAATAAATTTAATACTATTTTTCTTTTATCTTTATTTTCTCTTTCATTATGTATATATTCCTCCCTCTCTTTTGATGTATATATTCTATTCTCCTCGGTTTGTATATTTATTTGTCTTACTTTCAGTAGCTTATTTCATAGCTTCTTTATATGGTTTTCTTAGTAGTCTAGCTTCTGATTTATGTTAATAGCTTCTTTTTGATTCGGTAGCTTTTTTTATGTTTAAGTGATCCATAAGCCTTTGGTTTTCTTAATGCCACGATTCTTTCCAACGGTGGGTTTTGTGTGAACCGGGTGGCTCTTCCCAATTATGGAGGGCGTGATAACCTTCTTAAGGGATTGAATCCATTTTTGATGTTTAGGTAGAAACAGTAGTGTTAATGAACAAAAAAGGGTCAAGCATGCTTCACTTGATACCAACACACTTAACTACACGCTTATGGTTAAAAACAAGCTTTTGGAAATAAATGGCTGTAGTTAGTGACCTTGTAACTCTTGTGTTGACTTAGGCAATCATCGGGTGGCTTAGTTGAACCATTAGCGATCTTCAATCTTGAACACGGTTGTTATGGGCCCTCGACCCTATCCTCTTTAACAATCAGGTTGTGTGAGAAGTGAGATATTTTGTTACAAGTCCAAGTACCGGTGTGAATGGTCTAGAACTTGCCCCGAATATGTTTCTTGTGTCAACCCTTAGTCAACCCTTTTGAGCCTAAAGCCTTTTTCATTCGATAACCACATTACAAGCCTTTACCCATTTTATAGTGACCCTATCTTGGCACCCGAGATTTTCTTAGCACTCATGAGAAACAAATGGCGAAAATATAAGTTTGGGGGAGAAATGAGGAGTTTGAAAGTGGTATCAAGGCACAAGAGGAGAAAGGAAATGAAAAAAAGAAAGGCAAAAATAAAGAAAGAAAGAACAAAGGAAAAACACAAAAAGAAAGTGAATAATTTGAAGGGTTGAAAGGATTCAAAAGAAAGCAAAAGTGTAAAGCATGGAGAAAACAAAGAAGGAGAATATGAATATCATGACCAAGAAAGAGTGATTTCAAGTCTCTCTAGTTCCTCTAAGGAAAAAGAAAATGACTCAATGAGTCGGCAAAGTACGAGCCAAAAAGAGAAAATATAGTGGTAAAGGAAAGATGAACCCGTTCCATTCCAACATTTCTCTCCTTAGTACAAAAGCCTTCATTACATACCGAAAAAGCCCTACGTGATTTCAAGCTAAGTAAGCTTACATTAGTGGTGATCTACATGAGGGGCAAGAATATGGTATTTAGAGCCATACTTGTGATACTCTTTTGAGAGTTATGAGCGAACCTTTCACGAATCATTAAATTGAGTGCTACATTCTTAAGTGAGATGAGCTTACAGAGAGTGTAGGAGGAGGAGTTTGGGATCCACAGTGACCTACATGAAAGTGCAAACTTCCTTGATGAGTAAAGTCAACTCTTGATGCTCAAGTGTCACATTAGAGCTATTTGTGCTTTAACATTCAAAACATGGCCTTGTTGATAATTTATGAGTGTGTGGGAAATTTTTGGTCCTAATTGATGTGTGTTTGATGCAACTTAGGCCAGCTGAAATAGTTTTTTTCTTATGGAGGTGGGAATTACCTTCTTTGCTTGAGGGCACGCAAAAACTTAAGTTTGGGAAAGTTGATAAGTAGGAATTTTGACTACTTATTTGTACTCTTTTACTTTAGTTTTAGCTCAAAAATACTTAAAGGTATTCCCGAAAACTGATAAAATGTTCTTACTTGCAGGAGCATTGAAAAATGAGCCTAAACGATGAAATTCAACTCAAGAAGGAGTATTTTTGGACAAGGATTAAAACCAAGCAAAAAGAGCAAAGTGCGGACCACACAATATTGAGTGCGACCGCAGACTATGAAGGACCTCTGACAGAATTTCTTTGCAAAGTGCGTACCGCACAATTATTGTACGGCCGCAGAAGATGAGGTTCAGAGAGATGGAGTTTTGAGTCTATGAAGAAGTGTGGACCGCACTATTATTGTGCGGCCGCAGAATTCAAGAGTGCGGCTGCACTCAGAAATGTGCGGTCCGTAGAAGTCCCTTCTGTCAAGCTCAAATTCAAGAGTGCGGTCACATTTAGAAATGTGCGATCTGCATAATCAGAAGATGTGTGGCCGTAACCCAGAATTGTGCGGCCACAGAAGTCCATCATGTCATGCCCAGCTTGAAAGTGCGGACCGCACATAGAATTATGCAGCCGCAAAACCTCCGCAGGGGAAATTTTATCCGATAATTTCATCTGTGTATAAATAGTTCTTTTTGTCAAATTTAGGTTAAGTTTGAACTCCAGAAAGTAGATAGCCGTTTTTCATTTACTACTTTGGGAAACTTTGTATTAGTTTATCATTTTAACATTGGATTTTCATCCCTTTATCATCTATTATGAGTTTAATCTTATTTTTTCCTTAGTTTATTCATTTTTGCCTATGAGTAGCTAAATCTCTAGCTAGTGTTGTGACCCAACCCTAGTGTGGGTACCTAATGGGTGTTTGATTTAGGGCTTGTTTAAGGTTGGGTGTATGATATTTAGCCTAGTTCTTTCTTGATTTTTGGAATTAATGGTTGCAAATATTGATTCATGCCTAATTGACTTAGCCTCTACTTGAGAAAGAGAGACCAAGTCTAGGAAAACTTGGCTAACAAGAAATTGGAGTGAACTCAAGAAATTGATAGCCCCAATTAAAGGGTTGAATCTAGAAATAGTAAGACCCTACTTGAGCATATATCAACGGTTTTGTGAATTACCCATTTGGACTTGAGAAAGCCAAATTGGGCTAAACCACTCTAACTACCGAGAGGTATCGAGTGGGTAATCGCGTGTTGATTGTTATATTACACCCCGACCAACGAAACATGCCCTAAAGCCCACAACCCGTTAGGTAACCACCTAGGTGGAAGTCACATGCCTAGATCTTTTATAAACTTGAAAACCAACAACACCAAAAATATCGTTCTATAGCTTTACATTTACAAACAATAGCATAAATTTTAGAAGTAGAAAGAAACAACCAAGTATGTGGAAGTGCATTTTAGGCACGTCATATACCTAGTCTTAGTATTTACCTAATCCAATATAAGATCTCTGAGGAATCGACCCCGACTCAAAGTTGGGTAATTATTATTGCATCGACCGCTTCACAATCCCAATTAGTGGTATGAATTCGGGCGATATCAATTTTTGGCGCCGTTGCCGGGGAGCTAAAAATGAATTTGCTATATATTTGATTTTATGTGTGACTTGTCTTCTTTTCCTTCTAAGTTACTAACCTTTTTGTGAATCGATTGTAGGTACAAAAATGGCTCTCAATAATGATCCTCTCGGAAACTTGCCTTTGGGGGAGGAAGTTGAGGATGACCAAGGTGATGAGGCTCCTTTTGAACCTCAAGCAAATAGGCGAGGCTGACCGCCTCATGACAATATTCCCATCCCTCCCCCACCTCCACCAAGAGCGACTCCACTCCGAGTCTTTCCAAACGAAGGATACGCAAGTTCCATAGTGACGCCCCGAATTAGGGCGGGCAACTACCAAATCATATTGCTAGAGCAACGAGGATTCTTTACCGGCGCTCAGAGTTAAAATGTATACAAACACTTGAAGGGGTTTGTGGACACTTACTAGGGGAGTAAACAAACCAACATCTCTGAGGATGCTCTAAGGTTGAGGCTATTTCCCTTCTCTATACGGGGGAAAGCCTTAGATTGGTTAGAAAGATTTCCAAACCTTTCTGTCCATACATGGGATGAATTGGCAGAAAAATTCATTGCCAAATTCTTTTCTCCTGGGCATATGGCTAGTCTTCGAGATGAGATTCTAGCATTCAAGAAAGAACCCAATGAGCCTTTGCACGAGATTTGGGAGAGGTACTGTTCTACGATGAAAGAGTTTCCGAATAATGACATGATTGAGGCTATGATCCAACAAACCTTCTACATGGGGATCAATACTACCAATCAATGCGTCGTCAACCAACTTGCCAGTGGGAATTTCATGACAACACCATATGCCAAAGCTTGTGAAATTTTATATGAAATGGCGGATACTTCATCGGCATGGCAAAGTAGATCTAATGTTCCTCAAGGTGATCCAAATGTCATTCACTTACACAAAGAATTTCATGATCACGGGCAAGCAATTTCCGAGATGACCACAACAATGAATCAATTAGCCAAAGCTCAACTTCAACAAGTTCAAGGTCCTAAGCAAGTAAATGCAATGGAAGGTGTCAACATGTTGGTGAAAAAGCGAAGGCAAAATGGTCAACAAGTGCAAAACCGTGTGGAACAATTTATGCAAGATGATAGTGGGTTTGACCAAGAAGAATCATACAATGAGCAAGAGGAAGAAGTGCAATATGTGAACAACTACCAAGGGAAAAGAAACAACTCTCAAGGCCCGAATCAACAACAATGGCTATTTCAATGAAATCAAGGAAATTGGAACAATCAAAACCATCAAGGCAATTGGAGTGGTGGTAACAACAATCAATGTAATTGGAACAATAACAATAATCAAGGCAATTGAAATAATAAATTCAACCAAGGCAATTGGGGTGGCAACCATCAAGGATATTGGGGAGGCAACAACCAAGAGGGTTGGAATAATAAACAAGGGAATCGGGGGTCGGGCTTCCAAAGGTCCCCGATGTATCAACAACCAAGCAACCCGCCTCCTTATCCATCTCATGGTTCTAGCTCTTCCAATAATGAGATGGGACGGATTGAATATATGTTCAAACAAATGATGGAGAAAAATGCCGACTCCGATGCTCAACTAGCCTCTCACAATACTTCAATCCGCAATTTGGAGGTTCAATTAGGGCAAAATCTTGAAAGCTTTAAACACTCGTCCTAAGGGGGCACTACCTAATGACACGGTGGTGAACCCGAAGGGTCGGAATAACACGGGACATGCCATGGCCGTAACCACAAGAAGTGAAAAAGGTGGGGAGGCAACAACCTCAAGCGAAAGAAGAATTGTGGATGATGATGTAGTGATTCAAGAAGATGAAATTCCAAGCAATGAAGTTCAAGCTAATGAATAATTGAGAATTGATATTGATGAAATTGTGTAGGAGACTCAAGAAGAAGTGAACCCGTCTAGGGAACACGTGATTGACATATCGGAACTGGTAGTGCCAAAGGCCAAGGCACCAATGCCAAGGCCTCCTCCTCCATACATTCAAAGGCTCGCCAAGCAAAATAGCGAGAACCAATTCAAGAAGTTTATTGACATGATGAAGAGCTTATCCATTAATGTTCCATTGGTTGAGGCGTTGGAACAAATGCCCGGCTATGAAAAGTTCATGAAGGATTTGGTGACAATGAAAAGATAAATGAATTATGAGACTATAAAGATGACACATCAAGTGAGTGCTATTGTGCACTCAATGGCTCCGAAATTGGAAGATCCCGGTGCTTTCACAATCCCTTGCACTATTTGGGGCACCGACTTTGCCAAAGCTCTATGTGATCTAGGGGCGAGTATCAACTTGATTCCCTACTCGGTGTTCAAAACTTTGGGAATTCGGCAACCAAGACCCACATCTATGAGGTTAAAAATGGCGGATCATACTATGAAGAAACCATTGGGTATTATTGATGATGTGGAAGTCGGTGAGCTCACCTTCCGGGTGGGCGATGACAAGGTGGTTTTCCATGTATGCAAATCTATGAGGCAACCAAATAGCAATAAAGTTTGTTCGTTTGTGGACTTAGTGACCGAGGTGATTGTTGATGATGATAGTGCCATGATGAATGATGATGATACTTTGGAGGCCGTATTGCTTAATCATGATGATGATTAGAATGAAGGCTATGTGGAATGTGTAAATGCATTGCAAGGAATGGGGTCGTACACTTATGAACCTCGAAAATTGTCCTTAGATCTTGAGAACCAGAAGACTCCTCCAAAAAGCCCTCAATCGAGGAGCCTCCCACTTTGGAGTTAAAGTCATTGCCTCCACATCTCAGGTATGATGTCCTTGGGCCATGTTCTATTTTACCGGTTATTCGTTCCTCTTGTTTGACTAACGTTCAGGTAGACTCTACTTTGGCGGTGCTACAAAAGAGGAAGAAAGCTATAAGATGGACATTGGCGGACATTCGGGGTATAAGCCGCACCTTTTGCTTGCACAAGATTATTTTGGAGGATGATGCCAAACCCTCTGTTGAACATCAAAGAAGATTAAATGAAACAATACAAGAGGTGGTGAAGAAGGAGATCATAGAATGGTTGGATGCCGGGGTTGTTTACCCCATTTCCGATAGCTCGTGGACCTCTCCGGTGTAATGGGTCCCAAAGAAAGTGGGCATTAATGTGGTCACAAATGACAAGAACGATTTGATCCCTACAAGAACGGTGACCGGGTGGAGAGTGTGTATAGACTATCGGAAGCTCAACAAAGTCACTCGGAAAGATCATTTTCCCCTCCTATTCCTTGATCAAATGCTTGATAGGTTGGCTGGTCGAGATTTCTATTGTTTCCTTGATGGATATTCCGGCTACAATCAAATTCTTATTGCTCCAGAGGACCAATAGAATACTACTATCACTTGTCTCTATGGTATTTTTGCATTCTCGCGAATGCCATTTTGGTTATGCAATGCACCGATGACTTTTCAACGGTGTATGATGGCCATCTTCACCGACATGGTGTAGGATTTTCTTGAGGTCTTCATGGATGACTTTTCCGTAGTCAGAAATTCTTTTGATGATTGCTTGAACAACTTGGATAAGGTCTTGGCAAGATGCGAGGAGACAAACTTGGTTTTGAATTGGGAGAAATTTCACTTCATGGTCGAGCAAGGCATTGTCCCCGACCACAAAATTTCAAAGCATGGTATTGAGGTCGACAAGGCCAAAATAGAGGTGATCTCTAAACTCCCACCCCTACATCCCTGAAGGGAGTGAGGAGCTTCTTGGGTCATGCGGGGTTCTATCGCTGATTCATCAAGAATTATTCCAAAGTGGTGAACCCCTTATGTAAACTTTTGGAGAAGGATGCCAAGTTCCATTTCAACAAGGTCTGTATGAAGGCATTCGGATTTCTCAAGTTCAAATTGACTACTACTCCTATTATCACCACACCAGATTGGAGTTTGCCTTTCGAGCTCATGTGTGATGCAAGTGATGTGGCGGTTGGAGCCGTTTTGGGGCAATGTATCAACAAAATATTCCATCCAGTCTACTTTGCTAGCAAGACCATGAATGATGCCCAAGTCAATCACACAGTGACTGAAAAAGAGCTACTTGCTATTGTCTTTGCTATGGAGAAGTTCCGCCCATACTTGATGGGTACAAAGGTGATTGTTCACACCGATCATGCAGCGCTTCAGTACTTAATGAGCAAAAAGGATTCAAAGGCAAGGTTAATGCTGTGGGTGCTTCTATTGCAAAAGTTTGATCTAGAGATTCAATACCGCAAAGGTAGTGAAAACCAAGTGGCAGACCACTTGTCTTATTTGGAGGAGGAGGGGAGGCCACACGACGGCCTTGAGATAAATGATTCCTTCCCCAGCGAGCAACTTCTATCCATTTCAATGACCGGGATGCCATGATTTGCCGACTTAGAAAATTATCTTATGAGTGGTAGTGTACCGAATGAGTTCTCTTCAAACCAAAGGAAGAAGCTCAAACGGGATTGCTTTGACTATTATTGGGATGAGCACCTCTTCCGAATTTGTACCGATGGTGTGATTCGATGATATGTACCGGAGGAAGAACAAGTGGAAATTCTTGAGGCTTTCCACTCTTTACCATATGGTGGTCACCTTGGTGGAGCTAGAACGACAACAAAAGTATTGAGTTATGGATTCTATTGGCCTACTCTTTACAAGGACGCTCGCGATCTCGTCAAACATTGCGATGAATGTCAAAGGGCCGGCGGGATTTCTAAAAAAAATGAGATGCCCCTCACCACCACCTTGGAGGTTGACATTTTTTATGTGTGGGGCATTGATTTCATGGGTCCGTTCATGAGCTCTTGTGGGAACACTTACATTTTTGTAGCTGTGGATTATGTGTCAAAGTAGGTTGAAGCCGTGGCTTTACCCAACAATGAAGCTCAAAGTGTGGTGGAATTTTTGAAAAAGGACGTTTTCACAAGATTCGGTACTTCAAGGGCCATTATTAGTGATGGGGGATCGCACTTTTGCAACAACGATTTTGATACCTTACTCACCAAGTATGGTGTCACTCATAAAGTCTCGACCCCCTATCATCCTCAAGCAAGCGGGAAAGTGGAAGTCACCAACTAGGAGATCAAGAGTATTTTGTCAAAGACATTGAATGCCAACCGGACAAATTGGTCAAAGAAAATTTATGATGCTCTTTGGGCTTATAGGACAGCTTACAAAACACCGATTGGTATATCTCCATACCGGTTAGTGCCCGGGAAAGCTTGTCACCTTCCGGTGGAACTTGAGCACAAGGCTATGTGGGCATTGAAGAAGCTTAATCTTGAATGAGAAGTCGCCGCCAACTTAAGGGTGGCTCAATTGAATGATCTTGATGAATTCTCGTATCATGCTTATACAAGTTCGTCCTTATATAAGGACAAGATGAAGTTCCTCCATGACAAGTACATCCGGAACAAGGAGTTCAAAGAAGGTGATCTTGTGTTATTGTTCAATTCTCGGTTACACATGTTCCCGGGAAAGTTGAAGTCTAAGTGGAATGATCCGTTTGAGGTTGTGAATATGACACCCTTTGGTGCATTAGACTTGAAGAACAAAAATGATGAAGTGTTTAGAGTCAATGGTCACCGGGTAAAGCATTATCTTGACAAATTTGATGATGGCCACGTCGTGGCGTTAATTCATTTCAAGTGATTGATGGTAATTTGCGTCGTGCCGCAACGTTAAATCAAGCACTTTTTGGGAGGCAACCCATGTTTTTTTTCATTTTTTTATTTTCTTCTCTTTTAGATAGGTTTTGTATTGAGCTAACTAGTTTAGAAGTGAATTTCAGGAATGAGTGTGCATTGCAGGTACTATGTTAGAAAAAATAGGACAAATGTTCAAAAATGCGGACCGCACATTTATTGTGCGGACCGCAAAATTTTGTATGCCACAACAGAGAAGAATCTGCAGCCGCACAATTCTTTATGCCGCCGTACCAATGGAGACCCAAAAATCCAACTCTCTAAAGTTTTGAATTGTAGAGAAAAGGCCATTCTGCGGCCACACACAAAATTGTGCGGACCGCACAAATTTCTAAGGCCGCACTCACTTTTGTGCAGACCGCAGAACTTCAGCAAGGTTCGGGTAAAGAGTGCATACCGCATTCAAAATTTTGCGGCCACACTCAAGTTCAATTTTGACCGACTTTGGTCAACCTATAAATAGGACCTCATTTCACTATTCACAACTTTATACACTCTGATCTTTTGAGACCTAAGCAAGCACACTGCATATAAAGTACCTCACACTCCACATTTATTTCATCAGTGTAGATTCTTACCTGCATCCTTCATCACTGGTATGTTCAATTCATGCTTAGATTTTTCAATTTTTTAGTTTTTGTTCTTAATTAGTATAGTTAGTTTTAGGCCTAAAATGTCAAATGTTCTTCATGTGTGCTTGAAATTTTGTGAGTAATTTCATGTGTGTTTATTGGGGACTGGGTAGATTATTCATCATGTTTAATTTGCAAATACCATGTTTAAATTATGCAAAATTGCAAAACCTAAGTTAGTGCCATTTTATTTTTGAATTGTGCGGCCGCACACAAAATTGTGCGGTCCGCAAATCTTGAGTTAGGGAAAAATGTGATACATGAAAAGTGCGGACCACACTCAAAATTGTGCGATCCGCAGAAAACTTGTGCGGTCCGCGGAAACGTGTGTGCAACTGCACTTTGGAACATCAGAGAACCAGTAGTCTGTACCTGGTTTTGTGCGGCCGCACTCAAAATTATACGGTCCGCACTTCAGCATGTGCGATCACACTTTGAAATTGTGCGGTCCACACAAAGGAAGTCTGCGACCGCACTCAATATTGTGCGGTCCGCACTGTCTCTTTTGTACACTGATTTCCTGTAATTATTAACATGCTTCTGAACTTTAACTGACTTATGTGCTTCGTATTGCAGATAATGGTTCGATCACGAGGAATAGGTGATACATTTAAAGGGAGGGGTGAACCCTCCCGAGGCCGAGGAAAGGGCACTCAACTTCTGGGAGTGCAATCAAACCACAATTCACTGGGAGATACCAACTGCGCAATGAACCCTCCACCACAGCAAGTTCTTCTAAGGGTTCTGACGCCGGTAGCCAGGGTTCAGAGCCCTCCTCTACACACACTCCCTCTGCACCAGTTTCTGTAGATGATGATGATGTTCCTGATGATTGTAGGGGAGGTGACACTAAAGTGGGTGGCCTTGAGAGGTCGAAGAAGAAGGAAGTATGGGAAGAGGCAATCCAGTACTTGGAGAAGCTTGATATGGGTGATGCAGCTCGCCCTTGGTTAGCAGAAATTTTGGCTCCTCCAGGACCACCACCATCGTGGATCACAACAGGGGTTATTATTGCACGGGCCATCCTAAATTTTGAAGCAAAAGGGTGGCAAACTTTTGTGTGCAGCCGTATTGAACCAACCCGGAATGAGAACAATCTTCCAATCCTGATGAGCTAAATATACAACACAAAATTATGCTCGCTAGTCTAACATGTAGCATGCGCACAGTCAAAGAACACCCAAACATAAAAAGAGAAAAATAAAATAAAAATAAAAAACAAAGATTCCTAAATTAGCACTACAAACTATTTCAAACACTATTGATTGCCAATCTCCGGCAACGATGCCAAAATTTGACGAGCTAAAAACACAACAAAATATTATTCTCGCTAGCCGAATATAGTATAGAAAATATCGTATCCACAGGGATTGGATTTAAACATTGTTTTTGGATTGGATTTAAACATTGTTTTTGTAGCTTCTAGTTTTAATTGCTATCCAAGATGATCAACAATTTAGAGTTGTGTGATTTAAAACTAAAATTTACTAAAAGTCTAAATTATCGGCTAATGAAAATTGCAACAAGAGTAAGCAAGAAGATATCAAAGGGAGAAAATAGGGGTTGATTGGATAGGTGTAAGATACTTATTTAGGAATTAACTCTAGTTACTTCACTTCTATGGTTCAAGTGAGTCTCTCGAATTCACTCTATTATATTCAAATATTCAGTAGAAACTCCTCTCTCAATTAAGTCTCAACCATACGATATGAACTAAGTTAAGTTTGGTGAATATATGCAAGAATTCGTAGTGGATTGATCCTTAGGAGAACCTCTTTCGATTATCCTCCTAACTAGGTTTAAACATTAGTTCAACTAGCCTCTTTCAATTACTAACAAGAATCAATGAATTCAACTAATATGAAAATGCAGAACATCACAAATTATGCCTCTTTCGATTACATAAACAAGTGAATATATATGTAACAATAAAAATACCCAAAACGATTCAATACATAAAACTAGAGTTAATATCCACAAACAATTCTCAAAACACTAAATCCATCAATCCCTAAGGAAGAATTACTCCATGGATATGGAGAAATTCATCACAATTAAGTGTAAGTCAAAGGAAAACATAAAACATCCTAATCCTTGTCTTGAGTGAGGATGAGTGGTGAAATCCTTGTGCTCTTGCTTCTCCATCTTTTCCTTAGCTTCCTTAGGTCTAAATTATGTCAAAAGTCCTCAAAATACCATTTTTCTATGTATATATACCAAGTAGGGTCGGGCCCAAACAAATACACCTTCTCCTACGCGAAAAAGGACACTTTTCCGGAGTTCGACGTGCGCAGTCGCGCACTTTTCACTCTGTTCTGCCCCATATGCACGGTCAGTGCGCGGCTGTGGACTTGCCGTAGACTTTTCACCCTGTTCTGTTAGGAATTTGAAAACACATAAAACATGAAAGTTGTAACCCTTTGAATTAGATTTCCAACAATATATTGTGGAGCCCAAACGGAGTTCCAAGAAAAATGTTATGTGCATTTTACTAGACACTGCACAATATGCCTGCTCGATTCTTCGTTTCGTTCCACAATCATCCGTTGATCCCCGAACACGATCTCGGCTTAATTCCTTGGTCTTTTACTCAGACTTCAAAGTTACAAATCACTTGAATTCATCCAATAACATCTACATAGCTTGGAATCACTCCTACAAGGCATAAAACACACAATTAGTGCAAAACACTAGTGATTAAAGTTCAAACTCAATTAAAATGCAGTAAATTAGAATGTAATAATAGACTAAAACATGAGATTATATCCTACCATCAACACCTCACACTAAAACCATTGCTCTTCCTCTAGCAATCAAACCACACTTTATATAGACATAACCTTATTAAGCAATTCTCCTAACTCATCACACCAAGAATATTTAAAATAGACTAAGTATAATAGTGTAACATCTTCACCTCAAGATTTGACTCACAAGTACCATGCATTATTCACAACCCGCTCACTTACTCAACATAGAGGTCAACGACATTAGAGAGTATTTCCCCACACCATAGAATTTAATAACAATTAAGAACTCAAGATAGAAAGAATTCGCTCACTCTCAGAAATAACATTCATATGCCATAAAAGATGAACCATAGGCTTGCTCATAGTGTACTACGTTATTAATTGAGCTCATTCAGTCAAGGATCAAGTAGGACTTTTAACTGGTTGTAATGTAGGCTGCGGGACGGGTAGGATACATTTAGATATAAGAGTGACTACACCTCCCTAAGCACTTTAATACATACACTTTAACATTCAAAACCCAACACTTATGTCAAACCATACTCCACCTTCACATCAACATACATTAACTCCCAAATTATTTAAGCACATTTACATCAAGAGTCACCACTATCAAAGAATATTTTTCACAACAATATAACATATTTTTCTTTCTTTTTCAATTCAAGTGGCGCTTACTTTTTCAAAACAATGCACCTTCCTCCTTATTTCAATAGTTCCACTCAAAAGCCAAACCAACTACCCCACACTTCATCTTTTACAAAGTTCATAATAATTTCAAGTGCTCACGAGAGGTACAAGGTTCAAATAGATTGTCAATTCAAACAATTAGGTAAGGCTTGTTATGTGGTTGCCAAAGAAAATAGGGTTATAGGCTCAAAGGGGTTAACTATGATACATAACAATTAGGTGGGTAATAGAATATAACTGGCTCAACAAAAAAAATGCTTAAGTCACATCCAAGACTGAACAAAACTACTATTTCGCTTTGCAAACACACGGAATAAATTCTAGACATCAAATGCAATGCACATAATACACAAACCAAACACGCATAGTACATAACTCACTCAAGATTGGATTCATCAAGACACTCTATTCAAAGCAGTTAAGCAAAGTTTAGATCATATAATTAAAGGTACTTATACAAGAGTCAAAAACTGAGCCTAAGCGTCACACTAAAGAACTCACTATTCTCAGGGCATGATCGAGTCAAGAGATATTGCTTCTATTTCAAATCATAGCACAAGGTTTACTACTTCTAAAAAATAATAACTAACTACACCCGGTTCAAACAAAACCCTTGGAAAAGAACCGCGGCACAAAGAAAAACCAAGGGTTAGTTAATACACTAACTACAAAAGAAAATCTTTTTGTCTTTTTCTTTCGACTCTAATCCCTCAAGAAACCCGTCGAATGATATCCATCGTCAAAAAAAATAAAAAAATTTAAAATTTTTATGTTTTTTTCAATTTCTTTTCTATATCTAACTACTAAAATTAACAAAAACTAAAATACATATACATAAAACATACAAATATCCCCCTACCTCACACTTTAAGTTATGGCATATCCCCATGACACACAATTAAAAAGCATAAGATAAAGGAAACTTTTCTTAATTTTCAATCGGGGTCTGAGTCAAAGTCGGGCTCTATTCCACGCGCCCGAACTAGTGCACACATCCATGCGGATAGCTTCTTCTCAGCCTTCTTGGGGTAAACCCCACACTTGTTTTTCTCAATCACTAGAGCCTTCTCTTTTGAACACTTCACCTCCCACTCAACACTTGCAGTTGGCTTCTCCTTTTTCAAAGCAGTTGCTGCATTCATCTCAAAAGTCACAGTCTCCTCATCGACTCTAAGAATGAGTTTTCTATCATGTATATCCAGTATAGCTCTACTTGTTGCTAAAAATGGTCTTCCTAAGATGAGGGGGACCTCCTTGTTCTCCCCCATATTCACCATTATGAAATCTACAGGAAATACGAGCTTATCCACCCGCACCAAAACATCTTGTACTATCCCCTCAGGTGTTATAATTGTTTGATCTGCCAGTTGCAAAGATATTGGTACCGACCTTATTTCTCCAATCTCCTTCTCCAGTTTACTGTAAATAGACAATGGCTTTAGATTAATTGAGGCACCAGAATCACATAAAGACTTATCAAATTTTAGAGTTCATAAAGAGCAAGGTATAGTAAAACTCCCGGGATCTCCACACTTTTGTGGGAGTTTATTTTGCGAGATAGCACTGCAATGCTCTGTGAGCTTGACCACTGAGGTCTCTTCTATCTTCTTCTTCTTTGTAAGGATCTCCTTCAAGAACTTTGCATAAGCTGGCATTTGTGAGAGAATATCAGTGAATGACATGTTTACATTAACCTGTCTTAGCATGTCTAGAAGTCTCTCAAACTGTTTGTCCAGTTTTTCTCTATAGAGCTTTTAAGGAAAGGGTAGAGCATGCATGTGCTTGCTCCCATCATCAGTGTCCTCCTTTCTTGAAGTTTCCTCCTTTTTCTTTTTCATAGCTCCCTTCTTGCCTTTCTTCTTCTCAGTCTTTTTATCATCGTCTTCAATTTTTAGCTCCTTCCCACTTTCTTTTTCAAGCGCAACTTCTTTATGTATTGGAGTGGGATCCTTCAACACTTTTACATTTCTCAAGGTCACCTCATTTACCATTTCTTTGGGATTCTTTTCAGTATCAGCAGGCAGAGTACATGGGATCCTCTCAGATTATACAGTTACAATTTGTCCCACTTGTCTCTCCAAGTTACGCAAACCTGTCCCAAGTTCTTTGATAGTTTCCCCATGAGTATCTAATCTTTTATCAGTCTTGATAATGAAGGATTTCATTAGATCTTCTAACCCATACTGAATTGGCTATTGTGGCTGAAACTGCATCCTCTACTGATTCTCAAAATCAGGAGCTCCTTGAAATTTGTAGTTGTTTTGTTGCCATGCATTTGATGTAACCCCGGGTGAAGTCCATGAAAAATCGGGATGCTTCTTACCCATTACATTGAAATGGTAGTTACCCACAACATTAACTTCCTCCATTTAAGCTTGACACTCATGAGTCGGGTGTCCTCTTCCACATATGTCACATGCTGCATGAGGCTCATTATGTATTGAAGCTAAGGTTAGCTTCCTTATTTCCTTTGCAATGGCATCAAGTTGTACCTGCACCTATGTGTTAGTATCAACTTGGTGAACACTAGTTGATCTTCTTCTTTCAGCAATCTCTGAAGGCCATTGATTTGCATCTTTAGAAAACTCATCTAGAATAGTGACTATCTCCTCTAGAGTCTTCTTCATTAATGGACCTCCAGCTGCATTGCTCAATGTTCTGCATGAGGTTGGTGTCAAACCATCCCAAAAGTCCTGGAGTTGCATCCAGAGTTCAATTCCGCTATGTTGACACTTTCGCACAATCTCTTTAAACCTCTCCCATGCTTCAAACACAGTCTCAGTCTCATTATGGCAGGAGTTATGGATTTTTCTTCTAAACTTGCCCATTTTAGCTGAGGAGAAATATTTAGCAAGAAACTTTGAGGCCATCTCCTCCCATGTTCTAATTGATCCCTGGGGCAAGCTTCGAAGCTAGTGTTTTGCATCATCTTTCAGAGTGAAGGGGAATGCCCTTAAGTACACTGCATCTTGTGATAAACCATTGTATTGAAATGTGTTCATGATCTCCTCGAAGTCCATTAGATGATTGTTTGGATCTTCATTCATCTTTCCTCTGAAGACACAGTTGTTTTGGAGGGTTTGAAGCAACCCTTGCTTCAGTACGCAATTATTGGCTGCAACTGGAGGTGGTCTCACACTTGATAAACCTTGGTTGTAGACCGGTCTAGTTTAATCACCAAGTGGTTTCCCTTGTCCAGGAGCTATGTTTCTGAACTGGTCTGCACCCACGGGCTGATTCTGAGCTATTCTTCGAGCTCTCTCCTCCTCATAAGCAATTTGTGCATCTCTGAGTGCTTCTTCTTCAGCATCTCTTGCAGCTTTCTCTATGAGTTTGGTTGCTTCTCTCGCATCCAAATCAACATTATCATCATCTCCCGCTATATTTTCTTTGGTTGAGGATTGCCCAACCATTTCTATATTCTTGGAGAGATTTTTTTTCTTCCTCAATTATCCGAGATGTTTCTCGATTACTAGTTCGTATGGTTGTAATTCCTTCCCAGAAGATCGGATCATGCACTAATCTAACATGTAGCCTGTGCACAGTCCAAGAACACCCAAACGTAAAAAGAGAAAAATAAAAATAAAATAAAAACAAAGATTCCTGAATTTGCACTACAAACTATTTCAAACACTATTGATTGACAATCCCCGGCAACGGCGCCAAAATTTGACGAGCTAAAAACACAACACAAAATTATGCTCGCTAGTCAAATATAGTATAGAAAATATCGTATCCACATGGATTGGATTTAAACAGTGTTTTCGTAGCTTCTAGTGTTAATTGCTATCCAATATGATCAACAATTTAGAGTTGTGTCATTTAAAACTAAAATTTACTAAAAGTCTAAACTAATGTCTAATGACAATCGCAACAAGAGTAAGCAAGAAGATATCAAAGGTAGAAAACAGGGGTTGATTGGATAGGTGTAAGATACTTGTTTGGGAACTAACTCTAGTTACTTCACTTCTATGGTTCAAGTGAGTCTCTCGAATTCACTCTAATATGTTCAAACATTCAGTAGAAACTCCTCTCTCGATTAAGTCTCAACCTTACGATATGAACTAAGTTAAGCATGGTGAATATATGCAAGAATTCATAGTGGATTGATGCTTAGGAGAACCTCTTTCGATTATCCTACTAACTAGGTTTAAACATTAACTAAACTAGCATCTTTCAATTACTAACAAGAATGAATGAATTCAACCAATATGATAATGCAGAACATCACAAATTATGCCTCTTTCGATTACATAAACAAGTGAATATATATGTAATAAAAAAAACACCCAAAATGATTAATACATAAAATTAGAGTTAATATCCACAAACAATTCTCAAAACACCAAATCCATCAATCCCTAAGGAAGAATTACTCCATGGATATGGAGAAATTCATCACAATTATGTTTTAGTCAAAGAAAAATATAAAACATTCAAACTGTTGTCTTGAGTGAGGATGAATGGTGAAATCCGTGTGTTCTTGCTTCTCCTTTTTCTCCTTAGCTTCCTTAGGTCTAAATTATGTCAAAAGTCCTCAAAATACCATTTTTCTATGTATATATACCAAGTAGGGTCGGGCCCAAACAAGTACACCTTCTCCTACGCAAAAAATGTCACTTTTTCGGAGTTGAACGTGCGCGGCCGCACACCTGGAAGTGTGCCCGTGCACTTGGCCGCGCACTTTTCACACTATTATTCCCCATATGCGCAGTCAGTGCGCGGCCGCGCACTTGCCGTGCACTTTTCACCCTGATTTGTTGGGAATTTGAAAACACATAAAACATGAAAGTTGTATAACATTGAATTAGATTTCAAGCAATATATTGTGGAGTCCAAGCGGAATTCTAAACAAAACGTTATGTGCATTTATTAGACACTGCACAATATGCCTGCTCGATTCTTTGTTTCGTTCCACTATCATCCGTTGATCCCCGAACACGATCCCGACTTAATTACTTGGGCTTTTACTCAGACTTTAAAGCTCCAAATCACTTGAATTCATTCCATAATATCTACATAGCTCGAAATCACTCCTACAAGGCATAAAACACACAATTAGTGCAAAACACTAGCGATTAAAGCTCAAACTCAATTAAAGTGCAGAAAATTAAAATGTAATAATCGAGTAAAACATGAGATTATAGCCTACCATCAACACCCCACACTTAAACCATTGCTCATCCTCGAGCAATCAAACCATACTTTATATAGACACAACCTTACTAAGCAACTCTCCTAACTCATCATACCAAGAATATTTAAAATAGACTAATCACAATAGTGTAATATCTTCACCTCAAGATTTGACTCACAAGTATCATGCATTATTCATAACCCGCTCACTTACTCAACATAGAGGTCAACGACATTACCTTTCCTTTATGAATCAAGTGCCCTCACACACAATAGAGAGTATTTCCTCACACCATAGAATTTAATAACAATTAAGCATTCAAGATAGAAATAATTAGCTCACTCACAGAAATAACATTCATATGCTATAAAAGATGAACCATAGGCTTGCCCGTGGTGTACTACTTTATTAATTGAGCTCATTCAGTCAAGGATCAAGTAGGACTTTTAACTGGTTGTAATGTAGGCTGCGGGACGGGTAGGATACATTTAGATATAAGAGTGACTACACCTCCCTAAGCACTTTAATACATACACTTTAACATTCAAAACCCAACACTTATGTCAAACCATACTCCACCTTCACATCAACATACATTAACTCCCAAATTATTTAAGCACATTTACATCAAGAATCACCACTATCAAAGAATATTTTTCACAACAATATAACATATTTTTCTTTCTTTTTCAATTCAAGTGGCGCTTACTTTTTCAAAACAATGCACCTTCCTCCTTATTTCAATAGTTCCACTCAAAAGCCAAACCAACTACCCCACACTTCATCTTTTACAAAGTTCATAATAATTTCAAGTGCTCACGAGAGGTACAAGGTTCAAATAGATTGTCAATTCAAACAATTAGGTAAGGCTTGTAATGTGGTTGCCAAAGAAAATAGGGTTATAGGCTCAAAGGGGTTAACTATGATACATAACAATTAGGTGGGTAATAGAATATAACTGGCTCAACAAAAAAAATGCTTAAATCACATCCAAGACTGAACAAAACTACTATTTCGCTTTGCAAACACACGGAATAAATTCTAGACATCAAATGCAATGCACATAATACACAAACCAAACACACATAGTACATAACTCACCCAAGATTGGATTCATCAAGACACTCTAGTCAAAGCAGTTAAGCAAAGTTAAGATCATACAATTTAAGGTACTTATACAAGAGTCAAAAACTGAGCCTAAGCGTCACATTAAAGAACTCACTATTCTCAAGGCATGATCTAGTCAAAAGATATTGCTTCCTTTTCAAATCATAGCACAAGGTTTCCTACTTCTAACAAAAATAAAAACTAACTACACCTGATTCAAACAAACCCTTGGAAAAGAACCGCGGCATAAAGAAAAACCAAGGGGTAGTTAATACACTAACTACAAAATAAAATCTTTTTGTCTTTTTCTTTCGAATTTAATCCCTCAAGAAACATGTCGAATGATATCCATCGTCGGGAAAAATCAAAAAATTTAAACTTTTTATGTTTTTTTCAATTTTTTTCTATCTCTAACTACTACAATTAACAAAAACTAAAATACATATAAATACAACATACAAATATCTCCCTACCCCACACTTTAAGTTGTGGCATGTCCCCATGACAATCAATTAAAAAGCATAAGGTAAAGGAAACTTTCTAGAAATTTTAGTCGGGGTCTGAGTCGAAGTCGGGCTCCATTCCATGCGCCCGAACTAGTGCACACATCCACTTGGATAGCTTCTTCTCAGCCTTCTTGGGATACACCCCACACTTGTCTTTCTCAATCACTGGAGCCTTCTCTTTTAAACTCTTCACCTTCCACTCAACACTTGCAGTTGGCTTCTCCTTTTTCAATTTGGTTGCTACATTCATCTCAAAAGTCACAGTCTCTTCACCCACTCTAAGAATGAGTTTTCTATCATGTATATCAAGAATAGCTCTACCCGTTCCTAAAACTGGTCTTCCAAGGATGAGGGGGACCTCTTTGTTCTCCTCCATATTCACCACTATGAAATCTACAGGAAATAAAAACTTATCCACCCGCACCAAAACATCTTCTACTATCCCCTCGGGTGTTATAGTCGTTTGGTCTGCCAGCTGCAAAGATATTGGAATCGACCTTATCTCTTCAATCTCTTTCTCCAGTTTCCTGTAAAAAAGACAATGGCATTAGATTAATTGAGGCACCGGAATCACATAAAGACTTATCAAAATTTAGAGTGCCTAAAGAGCAAGGTATAGTAAAACTCCCTGGATCCCCACACTTTTGTGGGAGTTTATTTTGCAAGATAGCACTACAATACTCTGTGAGCTTGACCACTGAGGTCTCTTCTATCTTCCTTCTCTTTGTAAGGATCTCCTTAAAGAACTTTGCATAAGCTGGAATTTGTGAGAGAACATCAATGAATGGCAGGTTTACATTAACCTTTGTTAGCATGTCTAGAAATCTCTCAAACTGCTTGTCCAGCTTTTCTCTATAGAGCTTTTGAGGAAAAGGTAGAGCATGCATGTGCTTGATCCCATCATCAGTGTCCTCCCTTCTTGAAGTTTCCTCCTTTTTCTTTTTCTCAGCTCCCTTCTTGCCTTTCTACTTTTCAGTCTTTTTATCATCATCTTCAATTTTCAGCTCCTTCCCACTTTCTTTTTCAAGCGCAACTTCTTTTTGAATTGGAGTGGGATCCTTCAACACTTGTCCACTTCTTAAGGTCATAGCATTTACTATTTCTTTAGGATTCTTTTCAGTATCAACAGGCAGAGTACCTAGGATCCTCTCAGATAATACAGTTGCAATTTGTCCCACTTGTCTCTCCAAGTTACGCAAACATGTCCCAAGTTCTTTGATAGTTTCCCCATGAGCATCTAATCTTTCATCAGTCTTGACAATGAAGGATTTCATTAGATCTTCTAACCCATACTGAATTGGTTGTTGAGGATGAAACTGCGGCCTCTGCTGATTCACAAAACCATGAGCTTCTTAAAATCTGGAGTTGTTTTGTTGCCATGGATTTGCTGTACCCCCGGGAGAACTCCATGAAAAACCCGGGTTCTTCTGATCCATTGCATTGAAATTGTAGTTACCCACAGCATTAACTTCCTCCATTAAAGCTTGACACTCATGAGTAGGGTATCCTCTTTCACATATGTCACATGCTGCATAAGGCTCGTTATGTATTGAAGCTAAGGTTAGCTTCCTTATTTCCTTTGCCATGGCATCAAGTTGTACCTACACCTATGTGTTAGTATCAAGTTGGTGAACACCAGTTGATCTTCTTCTTTCAGCAATCTCCGAGGGCCACTGATTTGCATCTTCAGATAACTCATCTAGAATAGTGACTATCTCCTCTGGAGTTTTCTTTATTAACGGACCTCCAGCTGCATTGCTCAATGTTCTGCGTTAGGTTGGTGTCAACCATCCCAAAGGTCCTGGAGTTGCATCCAGAGTTCAATTCTGCTGTGTTGACACTTTCGCACAATCTCTTTAAACCTCTCCCATGCTTCAAAAACTGTCTCAGTCTTATTCTGGCAGGAGTTATGGATTTCTCTTCTAAACTTGCCCGTTTTAGCTGAGCAGAAATATTTAGCAAGAAACTTTGAGGTCATCTCCTCCCATATTCTAATTGATCCCTGGGGAAAGCTTTGAAGCCAGTTCTTTGCATCATCTTTTAGAGTGAAGGGGAATTCCCTTAAGTACACTGCATCTTGTGACACACCATTGTATTGAAAGGTGTTCATGATCTCCTCGAAGTCCATTAGATTATTGTTTGGATATTCGTTTATCTTTCCTCTGAAGACACATTTGTTTTGGAGGGTTTGAAGCAACCCTTGCTTCAGCTCAAACTTATTGGCTGCAACTGGAGGTGGTCTCACACTTGATAAACCTTGGTTGAAGACCGGTCTAGAAAAATCACCAAGTGGTCTCCCTTGGACAGGAGCTACGTTTTCGAACTGGTCTGCACCCACGGGCTGATTCTGAGCTATTCTTCGAGCTCTCTCCTCCTCATAAGCAATTTGTGCATCTCTAAGTGCTGCTTCTTCAACATCTCTTGCAGCTTTCTCTCTGAGTTGGGATGCCTCTCTCGTATCCAAATCGACATTATAATCATCTCCCGCCATTTTTTCTTTCGTTGAGGATTTCCCAACCGTCTCTATATTATCGGAGAGATTTCTTTCATTCCTCAACTGTCGCAGATGTTTCTCGATTTCTGGTTCGTATGGTTGCAATTCCTTCCCAGAAGATCAGGTCATGTACCAATCTAACATATAGCCTGCGCACAGTCAAAGAACACCCAAACATAGAAAAAGAAAAATAGAATAAAATAAATAAACAAAGATTCCTGAATTAGTACTACAAACTATTTCAAACACTATTGATTGCCAATCCCCGGCAATGACGCCAAAATTTGACGAGCTAAAAATACAACACAAAATTTTGCTCGCTAGTCGAATATAGAATAGAAAATATCATATCCATAGGGATTGGATTTAAACAGTGTTTTCGTAGCTTCTAGTTTTAATTGCTATCCAAGATGATCAACAATTTAGAGTTGTGTGATTTAACACTAAAATTTACTAAAAGTCTAAACTATTGGCTAATGACAATCGCAACAAGAGTAAGCAGGAAGATATCAAAAGGAGAAAATAGGGGTTGATTGGATAGGTGTAAGATACTTGTTTGGGTATTAACTCTAGTTATTTCACTTCAATGGTTCAAGTGAGTCTCTCGAATTCACTCTATTATGTTCAAACATTCAGTAGAAACTCCTCTCTCGATTAAGGCTCAACCTTACGATATGAACTATGTTACACTTGGTGAATATATTCAAGAATTCGTAGTGGATTGATCCTTAGGAGAACCTCTTTCGATTATCCTCCTAACTAGGTCTAAACATTAGTTCAACTAGCCTCTTTCGATTACTAACAAGAATCAATGAATTCAACCAATAATATAATGCAGAACATCACAAATTATACCTCTTTCTATTACATAAACAAGTGAATATATATGCAATAATAAAAATACCCAAAACGATTCAGTACATAAAACTAGAGTTAATATCCACAAACAATTCTCAAAACACCAAATCCATCAATCCCTAAGGAAGAATTACTCCTTGGATATGGAGAAATTCATCACAATTAAGTTCAAGTCAAAGGAAAATATAAAACATCCTAACCCTTATCTTGAGTGATGATGAATGGTGAAATCCTTGTGCTCTTGCTTCTCCCTCTTCTCCTTAGCTTCCTTAGGTCTAAATTATGTCAATAGTCCTCAAAATACATTTTTCTATGTATATATACCAAGTAAAGTCGTGCCCAAATAAATACAACTTCTCCTACGAGAAAAATGACACTTTTCCGGAGTTCGACGTGCGCGGCCGCGCACCTAGAAGTGTGCCCGCGCACTTTTCACACTGTTCTGCCCCATATGCGCGGTCAGTGCGCGGCCGTGCACTTGCCGCGCATGTTTCACCTTGTTCTGTTAGAAATGTGAAAATACATAAAACATGAAAGTTGTATCCCTTTGAATTATCTTTCCAACAATGTATTGTGGAGCCCAAACGGTGTTCCAAGCAAAACGTTTTGTGCATTTTACTAGATACAACATAATATGCTTGCTCGATTCTTCGTTTCATTCCACTATCATTCGTTGATCCCCGAATACGACCCCGTCTTAATTCCTTGGGCTTTTACTCAGAATTCAAAGCTCCAAATCACTTGAATTCATTCCATAACATCTACATAGCTTGGAATCACTCCTACAAGGTATAAAATACACAATTAGTGCAAAACACTAGCGATTAAAGCTCAAACTCAATTAAAGTGCAGTAAATTGAAATGTAATAATCGACTAAAACATGAGATTATAGCCTACAATCAAATCCTCCGAGCAGTTTTGGTGGCATTTATTATGGCCGGGTACCTAGTCAATGTGGGTGCCAGCATATCGGCCAACATGTCAGTGGTTGTCCGAAAAGGTGAAAGATCCTACCCATATCCCAACACCCTCACAGAATATTTCACATATGTAAAGGTGGAGCCGAGGATTTTTGATACAAAAGTGCGGGACAAGAAGCCCTTCTCATGGTACTCCTTGCAAGGTCCGGAAAACCAAAAGTTCAAGGGTAAGACAACTACTGCCGTTAGTCAGTCTGATGAGCCATCGGTGGTAGTTACAGAGTTAGCTGCTGAGCCTTCTATAACTCATATGCCTTCTACAGCAGCCGGTCCTTCCACCGAGACAGCTGACATGCCACCACCTTCATCTTTTAGATCATCAGCATCAGTACCAGTACCTGCCTCATCCACATATCCACTCACTGCGCTGCGAGTCTCCCAGACATTGGTGAGTCTCAAAAGCTTGATGCAGACAGCTACTTCAAAGTTGTCAGACATATCCAGTGTTGTTGCAGCACAGTCTTCTGCACCAGCAGCACCACAGGTTCCTCCGTCAGTGGAGGAAACATTGAAGAAGATCCTGGACAATCAAAAGACCATTATGGATACATTGGTGGCACATGAGAGAGCTATTGAGGAGTTGGGAAAACAGGTGAAGAAGATGAGAAAATACCAGGCCTCGAAGAAATTAGTGGAGAGATTGAGAAAGGAGGTGACAAATATTGCAGTAGTTGGTGATTTACCATTTGACCTACTGAGGCACCAGCTGGCCAGTCTGACGAGCCAGACCTTGTTGCCCATACTACCGAGGAGGTGCTTCAGATGTTCACCAACCCCATTGTTCCCCAAGCAGAAGATGATAAGATCCAGTTGAAGGAGCCCGAGGGTGGTGATGTTGCCACGCACCCTGAGACCACATAGGGAGTTTTCTTTACTCTCTACCATCCCTTATTTTGATTTTGCTAAGCATTGGGGACAATCCTTATTTGTATTCAGGGGGGTGGCCTATTTTGGTTGGTTTGATTTGATGACATTGGCCTGTAATAACTTTAATACTATTTTTCTTTTATCTTTATTTTCTCTTTCATTATGTATATATTCCTCCTTCTCTTTTGATGTACATATTCTATTCCCCTCGATTTGTATATTCATTTGTCTTACTTTCAGTAGCTTATTTCATAGCTTCTTTATTTTGTTTTCTTAGTAGTCTAGCTTCTTATTTATGTTAATAGTTTCTTTTTTGATTCGGTAGATTCTTTTTATGTTTAAGTGAGCAATAAGCCTTTAGTTTTATTAATGCCACGATACTTTCCAAAGGTGAATTTTGTGTGAACCGGGTGGCTCTTCCCAACGATGGAGGCCTTGACAACCTTCTTAAGGGATTGAGTCCGTTTTTGATGTTTAGGTAGAAATAGTAGTGTTAATGAACAAAAAAGGGTCAAGCATGCTTCACTTGGTACCAACACACTTAACTACACGCTTATGGATAAATATAAGCTTTTGGAAAGAAATGGCTCTAGTTAGTGACCTTGTGACACTTGTGTTGACTTAGGCAATCATCGGGTGGTTTAGTTGAACCATTAGCGATCTTCAATCTTGAATACGGTTATTGTGGGCCCTAGACTCTATCCTCTTTAACAATCAGGTTGTGTGAGAGGTGAGATATTTTATTACAAGTCCAAGTACCGGTGTGAATGGTCTAGAACTTGCCCCGAATATGTTTCTAGGCGAAATTCTAAGTTTGCTTGGCTTGAGAAGTGATTGTAGGCTCTCCTTGACTCGGTTTGAAACCTTCCATGGCCCACCAATGATGTTATCCTTAGTCAACCCTTTTGAGCCTAAAGCCGTTTTCATTCGATAACTATGTTACAAGCCTTTACCTATTTTATAGTAACCCTCTCTTGGCACCCGAGCTTTCCTTATCACTCATGAGAAACAAATGGCGAAAACATAAGTTTGGGGGAGAGATGAGGAGTTTGAAAGTGGTATCAAGGAACAAGAAAAGAAAAAAATGAAGAAAAGGAAAGGCAAAGATAAAGAAAGAAAGAACAAAAGAAAAACACAAAAAGAAAATGAACAATTTGAAAGGTTGAAAGGATTCAAAAGAAAGCAAAAGTGCAAAGCATGGAGAAAACAAAGAAGAAGAATATGAATATCATGACCAAGAAAGCGTGATGTCAAGTCTCTCTAGTTCCCCTAAGAAAAAAGAAAATGACTCAAAGAGTCGGCAAAGTACGAGCCAAAAAGAGAAAATAGAGTGCTAAAGGAAAGATGAACTCGTTCCATTCCAACATTTTCCTCCTTAGTCCAAAAGCCTTCATTACATACTGAAAAAGCCCTACGTGATTTCAAGCCGAGTAAGCTTACATTAGTGGTGATCTACATGAGGGGCAAGCATATGGTACTTAGAGCCATTGAGTTGAGTGCTACATTCTTAAGTGAGATGACCTTACTGAGAGTATAGGAGGAGGAGTTTGGAATCCACAGTGACCTACATGAAAGTGCAAACTTCCTTGATGAGTAAAGTCAACTCTTGATGCTCAAGTGTCACATTAGTGTTATTTGTGCTTTAACATTCAAAACATGGCCTTGTTGATAATTCATGAGTGTGTGGGTAATTGTTGGTCCCAATTGATGTGCGTTTGATGCAACTTAGGCCAACTGAAATAGCTCTTTTCTTGTGGAGGTGGGAATTACCTTCTTTGCTTGAGGGCACGCAAAAGCTTAAGTTTGGGGGAGTTGATAAGTAGGGATTTTGACTACGTATTTGCACTTTTTTACTTTAGTTTTAGCTCAAAAATGCTTAAAGGTATTCCCGAAAACTGATAAAATGTGCTTACTTGCAGGTGCATTGGAAAAAGAGCCAAAACGATGAAATTCAACTCAAGAAGGAGTATTTTTGGACAAGGACTAAAACCAATCAAAAAGAGCAAAGTGCAGACCACACAATATTGAGTACGGCCGCAGATTATGAAAGACATTTGACAGAATTCCATTGCAAAGTGTGGACCGCACAATTATTATGTGGCCGTAGAAGATGAGGTTCAGAGAGATGGAGTTCTGAGTCTATGAAGAAGTTCGGACCATACTATTATTGTGCGGCCGTAGAATTCAAGAGTGTGGCTGCACTCAGAAATGTGCGGTCCGTAGAAGTCCCTCCTGTCAAGCTCAAATTCAAAAGTGTGGTCGCACTCAAAAATGTGCGGTCTGCATAATCTAAAGACGTGCGGCCACAACCCAGAATTGTGCGGCCACAGAACCTTCGCAGGGGCAATTTTTTCCGATAATTTCAGCTGTGTATATATAGTTCTTTTTATCAAATTTAGGTTAAGTTTGAACTCCAAAAAGTATATAGCCATTTTTCCTTTACTGTTTTGGGAAACTTGTTATTAGTTTATCATTTTAACATTGGATTTTCATCCCTTTATCATCTATTATGAGTTTAATCTAATTTTCTTCCTTAGTTTCTTCTTTTTTTCCTATGAGTAGCTAAATCTCTAGCTAGGGTTGTGACCCAACCCTAGTGTGGATGCCTAATGGGTGTTTGATTTAGGGCTTGTTTAAGGTTGGGTGTATGATATTTAGCCTAGTTCTTGCTTGAATTTAGGAATTAATGGTTGCAAATATTGATTCATGCCTAATTGACTTAGTCTCTACTTGAGAAAGAGAGACCAAGTCTAGAAAAACTTATCTAACAAGAAATTGGACTTCATTAAGAAATTGATAGCCCCAATTAAAGGGTTGAATCTAGAGATAGTAAGACCTGACTTGAGCATATATCAACGGTTTTGTGAATTACCCATTTGGACTTGAGAAAGCCAAACTGGGCAAAACCACTCTAACTACCGAGAGGTATCGAGTGGATAATCGCGTGTTGATTGCTATATTACACCACGACCAACGAAACATGCCCTAAAGCCCACAACCCGTTAGGTAACCACCTAGGTGGAAGTCACAACCCTATATCTTTTATAAACTTGAAAACCAACAACACCAAAAATATCGTTCTATAGCTTTACATTTACAAACAATAGCATAACTTTTAGAAGTAGAAAGAAACAACCAAGTATGTGGAAATGCATTTTAGGCACGTCATACACCTAGTCTAAGTATATACCTAATCCAATATAAGCTCTCTGAGGAATCGACCCCGACTCAAAGTTGAGTAATTATAATTGCATCGACCGCTTCACAATCCCAATTAGTGGTGTGAATTTGGGTGACATCAGGAGCCCCAAAGACTTCCTTTTCTTTTTCTTTTTCTCCTCCTTTGCAGTAGTCCGGGCTGCCCCAAAACGGAGGGTTCGGCAAGCGAGGACGGATCCTCGTCCTTATCCAACGGCCTGAGCTGGTGATCTTGGGAAAACTTGTGAGAAGGAAGAAAACTATCAAAATACAAGACGAGTGTACGAATGCAACCATTCAGGATAGAGCCTTACCATGGGAACATGCCTCCCACCTGCCCCTCGAGAACTTTTGCCATGCACGCTCGAAGTAGGACATCTGTTTGCAGATCCTCTCGATTCACTCCTTGAAGTGGGGGATTGCATTTGGAAATCGGGCCATCGCTGCACAACAATAAACACAGGCGATTAGTAAAAGAATTTAAGGGAATGCTGAATACTCGAAAAGGAGAAGACTTAGGGATGCGTTCCACTTTTCTGGGAGCGATAGGAATTCGGAGGGGATGAGATCTTCGGTCTTCACCCGAACGAACCTCCCCTGCCAGCGTCGGTCTCGGTCCTCGTCAAAGCTCGAGAATGGAGCCTTGCTTGCTCGGCGAACGATTTTGATCAGCCCCCATCGGAAGATTCAGGGGATGTATAGATAAAGCAGATGGTCAAGAGTGAACTGAGGTGCTTCGGTGTTGTTTACGAAGTATCGAAGGAGGAATACAATCCTCCAAAAAGAAGGGTGAATTTGCCCGAGGCAAACCTCGTATCCCTTATAGAAATGGAGAACTACATGGTCCAGTGGGGCAGGAGTGAAGGGGTAAATGTAAACACTCAAGTACCTTTCCACGTGAGTTGTGATGTCCTCATCGAGCCCGGGGACGATCACCTTATTACCCTCCCAGTTACAGTTTTCTCGAACTGTGGGTAGTGCTTCCTCAATAATGGAACAGATATACCTCCATGCTCCCTCTCCTCGGTCCTATTGATTGGAGACTTTCTCGACGTTAAAGTCGTTCCCGATCGAGCAGCCCCCCGGGCACGAAGCTCTTCCAGGGAGGCTCCTGGGCCACCTCCGGAATGGTCACCTCGGGGTCTGTGGTGGGTTGGAAGATGAATAAGCGGTTTGCTGAGGCATGGATTTGGAAGTTTTAGCCATCAGAATCTGGGAAATATGAGGGTTTGAAGAAGAAATATGAAGGTTTGAAGAGGAAATATGAAGGTTTGAAAAAAACAATATGAAGATATGAAGATGGGATGAAGATATGAAGGTCTGGGTTGGAGATTCAAAGAAAGTGTATGAAGATTAAAGATGAAGATATGAAGGTCTAAGGAACAATGTATGAAGATTTGAAAGAGTTAAGAGCAAGTAGAGAATTCGAGGGTAAGTCTAAGAGTTCTCGGATCAGAAAGTAGAGAAGTAAAAAAGGATCGGAGCTTTTTATAGAGGAAAGACAATCAATGCGTGACATTTCACATTCGAGGAGACTCCGCCGGCGGTTGACACGTGTCCGAAGTCATAATGACGCAATTGATGGGACGTTTCGTTGTCTCGTCATCTCGGTTGTAACGTACGAAGGAAGGGACCGGGGTTCACCTATCGCTACCCATCATTCGATAAAGTTTCTCTCCGGGAAACGAAGGGACTATCTGTGTACGGGTAAAATCGAGGGCAACGTCTACCCCGATTCCCCGATGAGAGAACGAAGGGAGAGCACGGATCCGCTAGATTGCAATCGAGGTCAAAGACCTTTTGTATCGAGATCCGAAAAGAGTGAACGGCATATCCGATATCGGACGTGGTATATTGACGTGCCCCGGGCCGAATACAAGTTCTAGACCTCGGGAGATACAGTGAACGGTTATGCACGACGGATAGAGGGTCGTAATACTCGCCCTTAACCGAATATCACGACGCGAATCTTGCTCGATGTCGATCATGGATCAATAATTACCAGAAAAAGAAGATTTTTACCTTTTTTAGACTTATACTAGGACGGAAACTCTCCTACTATATAAAAGGAAAGTGTTTCTTTTGTTCAACATATTGTAACACACA
Source organism: Nicotiana tomentosiformis (assembly GCF_000390325.3). Taxonomy (NCBI): domain Eukaryota; kingdom Viridiplantae; phylum Streptophyta; class Magnoliopsida; order Solanales; family Solanaceae; genus Nicotiana; species Nicotiana tomentosiformis. Next base: position 135,232,659 of record NC_090813.1, read on the forward strand.
AATCAAAGCAATACAAGTTTATTTTCTGCCTTTTAGCTATTGTTAAAGCTTTTGCTCATTTGCTATGTTCTTCATTCACGATCGGGCTCGAACCGTGGGTCCAACCAAGGACGAGGTCATTGGTTAGTCTAAGTTCAGGCTTAGCCATAATATTGCAATTGGTTTGAACGTTTATTTCATCTCTAACTTATTTATTTGGTATTCTTAATTGTTTGTGTTGAATTAAGCCGCATATCCTTAAAACCGCATATAAATTTAATTGTTACCTAATTTTGGAGTAAACACTTATTAATTAACATTTCTTTTTTTTCAGATTAATTAATATTTCAATGCACTTTCTTAATTAGTATCTTGTTAATACTTCATACATACATATTTCTCATTTCTTTTGAATTGGAGTGATTCTGTGATATCGGAGAGGATGATGAAAAAGAGAAATATAGGACTTTTGGTGACATCTGAATTCAACACATAAAGTTGTAATTATTAAGTACTACATAACTCGAATCTCACGTCGTGTTTATATTTATCTAGCTTATTAGTTAAAACGATTTGAACTTTTCAAATCATCATACAAATTGGAGTGAATGTAACCCGATCCTGCATCATGTTTATTTTTATCTAGCGGCTTCTAAAAGAATAAAATCAAAATTTGCTATCACATATGAATTCTGCATTTCTGTATCGTTTCAATTTTATCTGATGTTACCAAAGGTACCGAATCATGTAACTCTCACATCCTAATAAATAGTAGTCTTGAACATGTGCGAACGTATTGGATCGTATCAACTATGATCCGCTAAGAACATGTAAGAAAGTTTATTGTACAATGTGAACATATGAACTTGCTAAATCTCTAGGTTAACTTGAGACTTAGTTAAATATATTTTGGTATACCCTAGGTGGCCTTATCATAGTTGCTATGAGTTGTCGGGTCGTAATACACTACTAAATAGGGGAAACTTACTGCCAAAATCGATCGATGTTGATCGCTAATTGACAAATATCGACCGAAAACCGATCGATTTGTAGTGGTCGGTAATCGTATGGTCAGTAGAGTTAACCGACCGATTTCGGTCGGTCAATTAAATTCCAAAAAAAAAAATTACCGAAAAAATAAATCGAAGTCGATCGGTATTTTTAATTATGTAATTAAAAAATGCACCATGTGGGAATCGAATCGGGGTATGTATTGTGGCAGGATACTATTCTACCACTAGACCATTGGTACATTTTATTTTAAGACTGTCTTTTATTTCATTTATACTCTTGAATTGTATTTTCGTGCGAAAATAACCGACCCCGACCGATGTCGGTCGATTTTTTGAATATTAATTTTAATTTATTTTAAATAAAAAAACGACCAACTTTGATCGATTTTTTTAAAAATAAATTTCAGGGGATGCAAAAATAGTTTTCCGCATTTTTGCGCCAAAAACACCCTGCTAAAGTTGGTCAGTTTTGTAGAAAATAATTTGAAAAATAAAATATTTTAAAAACCGACCGACTTCGGTCTGTTTTTAGGCTTCGATCGGTCGACCGCTGTCGGTTTTAGCCGATTTTCTAGTAGTGATATCATATTACTACTAGAAATTATCCAAATTTTCCGAGGTAATTTTTCTCGTCAATTCATTGGAGTATTTCATCTCGCTTATTGTGTACAATTATTGTAAACATGACATGGCTGTTTGGTGATTAAACAATCATCACTCTTAAACTTGAACTTCTATTAATACAAAACAGGCATGTTTAATGACTTTCCTGAGATATTCATGATATTGAAAATGTATTGAAAAATGAAAGAGTTCATAAAAAGAATGAACCAATTAAAAACAAAAGATGTGTATAAATGATAAATTATATGGCCCATTAAATATCTAAGGGAGGTATTACCTCCTACGACAACAAATGCAAGAACTATTGCGCCTCAACCACAAATAAATTGGAAGGTATTCTGTCATAATTAAGCCATGCAGATTAGCTGTTAGCTAACTGAATATTAAGGCAAGAAGCAGTTAAGCTGATATCGATAGAAAACTCCTAGATAGCCATTAGAAACCTATGCTTCCTTGGTTCTGGTCTTTGAATAATACGTCATTTGTAATTTTAAAATGTTTGATCTTTTTTATTTTTGAGAAATTCAAATTTGGTGAAATTTCGATTAAAAATTTCAAATGTATTCCTTCATTATTTGATATGATATAAAATGTAACTTATAATAATATTTTTTGAGTATTTTTGAATTAGACGTTAATCATAAAATAAATTATCTAGTCCAAAACCTGCTTTAAAAAGTTGGTCAGACTAATTCCCATTTCCTTCTATTTCATTTTATATAACGAGGTGTAGAGTACGAAGATCAAACTACTCAATTTTAAATGACTATTTAAACATAGATTCTTTAATTCTTAAAATTAAATAGTTCACATATTTAAAAGTTATATATTATAAATGATAATTTTTTATAATTCAAAATATTTAAAAATTAATATGAATATAAAATAAACACGATTTAAGAACAACTTAGGATATAAAATAAACACAATTTAAAAACAACTTAGGACAGAGAAGTTGATTCCGTTGGTAATTTCTTCCTAAATGAAGAGACTAGAACAATGGTTTAATTGGGCCATAAGAAGAAGCATGGAAAATGGAGCTTTTTCTTATCTATTTATTGTTTTTAAAAAAGAAGAGGCTGTAAGTAGGATTTTTGGTAAGGTAGGTGTCTCCTTTTTCAAAAGAATATTTTTAATTTCTCAAGAATAAAAAGAGTAGTACAAAAGCATGTCCGGTCCCAAACAAGTGATTTTTTTGTCTCTTTTTGCTATACAAAATAAGTGATTTTTTTTTAGATTTTAAGAATGAATTAATTATTTTTTTTCTACACTGTTCTTGGAGTAAATAGTGTTAGAATATGTATTAGGAGTGTTTATGTGAAGAGATAGTAAATGTTAATATGGTCAATTTCATTGCTAATTAATGTTAATAAGGTTAATTTCTTAATCTGTATGAAAACAAAAAAAAAAATTAATTATTGTTGACATGGAGGAGTAATAATTTGGGCCGTCGCACGTGTGATTAAATCGTTCCCCCGCTCACGATCCTTTTTTCTTTTTTCGAAACCCACCCAAGATTAGATCAGACTTTCGTTGAACAAAATAATTCAAGTAAAGTAGTTTTATAGTGGCAAATAATGCAATGACTGTTTGCCTTCTCAATGAGGGAAATTAGGTATAAATCATTTCAAAATCCGTACTTTTATGGTTTTGTGATAGAATTTAAATTTCTAACTTCCCAATTAGTTGAATTTTCTTGTGATTGTGACCGGGAGGTCACGGGTTCGAGCCGTGAAAACAGTTTCTTGCAGAAATACAGGGTAAGTCTGCGTACAATAGACTCTTATGATCCGATCTTTCCCCGGACCCCGCGAAATAGCTGGAGCTTAGTGCACCGGGCTACCATTTCTTTAACTATGATATAATAATCAACATCTCCATTACTAGTATTTATTACAAAGAGCCTACTCTAATTTCTGATAATATTGACTATGTTAGATAATATAACAAAGAATTCAATTTTTCTAGCCCATCGTTCATTGTTTTCCTTCATGGTACCGGAACTTTGGCTCAATAATACATGATCCTGAAGTACTCTGTTCATTCATTATTTCTGCATCACTAAACTCGAGCCTTATTCTTTCACCCTCTTCACTTCACTAACTCATTAATCATTTGCCCCATTAAGTTAAAATCTACCAATTACGTAGTTTGGAGAACACAAAATTTTCAACTCATGCAAACATTGAAAGTCCTAAATATCATCAAAGATGATGCACCAGCCCAAACTCTTGAAAGTGAGAGAGGAGAAACCAACCCTAACCTTAAGTTCATCGAATGGGAAGAACACGATGTTCTAGTTTGGAGTTATCTCTCGGGAACAATGACAGAGGTTTCGATGTTCTTCATTATAGGGTGCACTGCACTATTGCTAAGCAGATGTGGTCTTACCTTAAAGTAGGGGTGGCATGTGGGTCGGGCCCGGTCCTAAGTGGGCTTCGCGGGCACGATCCTAAGTGGGCCGGTCTTAGGCGGGCCGGTCCTAAGCGGTCCCGGGCTTCGCGGGCTTCTCGTTAAAACCGGTCCGGGACCGGGACCACGAACTAGCGGTCCCGTATTAAGTGGGCCGGTCCCGGGCCTAAGCGGGCCCAAACGATCCTAAGCAGGCCTAAGTGGGCCCAACGGAAACTTTCTATTTTTTAAATTATTTTTATACAAGTTAGAGAAAAAAATGATAATAAAAATATCTAAGGCAATTCCTAATAAATTATATTATAGAATTGTCACCTAAATTTTTTAATTCAAATTTAAAGACAAAAATATTGTAAAGAGATATTCAAAGCAATGCGTTATAATATACATACTATACTATACTATATATACATTTTAAGATATATAAGCTATATTCGATTTACTATATATACATCTTAAGATTTATACATTAATATTCAATTTATATACTATATATACATCTTAAGATATATATATATATATATATATATATATATATATATATATACACACACACTATACTATATATACATCTTACTATATTAAGATGTATACTATCGAATATGGCTTATATACTATGTATATAGTAAGATGTTATATATATATCTATATATATATATATATATATATATATAAAAAGACAAAAATATTGTAAAGAGATATTCAAAGCAATGCGTTATATTTTTATTATAGCATTAAAAAATCACAGCAATATATTTCTTAGTCTTCCTCCCCCTATGAAATGAGCACAACAAGGTGCTAATACCACCATTGAGAAAAAAAAAACTAATCAAGATGTTCCAAAATACAAGTTACATATTAATTTACATGGTATCTCTTACAAATTTCATAAATCCTTCAAGGTCCGAAGGAATTTCCGTTGGTGGTGACGGAAATGAAGCTTGGTCATCACCGCTTCCAGGCGAAGCATCATCCTCTGCAAGTTCAGCTAGCATTTCTTCATAAGCTTCGTCTACCTCTGGTTGTGATTCAGCAAGTCCAAAATTTCTTCTTTTCGAACGGATCCAATCTCTGAAAAGTACTGATTTTTCTAAGCTCTCCCTCATAGACGCTCTATAATTACCGAGTTGAAGTCTTGCTTGACTGAAAGCGCTCTCTGATACCACTGTTGAAGCTTGAATAGTTAAAATGTCTCGGGCCATCCTTGAAAGAATCGGAAAGTATTTTTCTTTGTCCTTCCACCATTCCAAAATATTAAAGGAGCCGTCGGGATTCACTTCCTCAATTCCCTGGGACAAATAAACTTCAAGCTCATTTATTTGTAAAAAATCACTAGTACTAGAACCTTGAGAACCCCTGAACCCTGCCCAAGCACTAAGTGCTCTTACTCCCACAGTTCTTTTAGATGATTGAGAACTAGAAGAAGAAGGAATTATATAATGTGGTGCACAACACATCTATAAACAAGACCCTACTAGACACGGCTTGTAGACTCCCTAGGACAGAACTGCTCTGATACCAAGTTTGTCACGCCCCGAACCTAGGAGCGATACAAGCACCTGGTGCCTCACCTAACCTGGCGTACCAAATTGCGACTAAGGGACTCTGAACACATAATGTCATACTTTGGCCATGGGGCCACCTTGCAAGACAATTTGCGAAGCAAAATATAAAACTGAATGGAAACTAGCGCTAACTAAACATCAATATAAAGCTAGGCCGAAAAGGCCGTCATAGCTACTACAGCTGACAAACCACCAAATTATACATACCAGGCCTACAAACCCAACATACTGCACTAACCAACAGGATATGTCTACAAGCCTCTACTGATAGATATATTGTGATCGGAACAGGGCCCCGACCTACCCATATTATATATATAAATACATACATAAGATGCACACAAAAACCTAAACCCGATAACTCTGAAGGATGTGGAGCTTACCGATCAGGCTAAACTCTGGAAACACCTACTGAGAAGGTCTACTCATCTGTCTATCTGAACCTGCATGCATGAAATGCAGCGTCCCCGGAAAAGGGACGTCAGTACGAAATAATGTACCGAGTATGTAAGGCAATAACATAACTGAAAATCGAAACTGAACTAATAATATAATAACTGGAAGTAACTGGGAGTCAAAGATGATCTGGAGATATACTTACCTGCTGATAGTGACTAAACTCCTTCAATATAGTGAGTAAAATAAATGTCCGGCCCTATAAGACTCGGTACGTGTAAATGCTCGGCCGTAGTAGGCTTGCTCATAGGCGCTCGGCCATACTGGGCTCTGTATCTCAGCCATCCTGGGCTCGCTCATAGGCGCTCGGCCACAGTAGGCTCAGTATATATAACTTACCATCTGATCAGAGGTTACCTAATAGGGGCCTGCCCACCGATTATAGCTCGATGGTGGTGAAAATAGTGTAATACTATATATATATATATATATATATATATATATATATATATATATATATATATATATATATATATATAGACCCTCTGCTCTTTTGACTGAATAAAGACAAAACTAAACTGAATATGAAGTCTCGATAAGGAATAATATTGTAACATATGAGACTAGAATAATGTGAATAAATTCATGAATACGGACTTCTCTTTATGTCTCATTATTAACACATGTAGCTACGAGATCATGCCAAAATCAAGGAAGGGCTTAGCCTTAACATACCTTATCACAATCTTTCCAATCACCAAGTTGAACTCACCTCTTCGCACCTTAATCTACAAGAATGATAATAATACTATCGTTAAGTTACGAAAGGTACAACTATCGCACAACGAACGACAAACTTATTTTGTATTAAAACGGGCAGCATCTCCCCTATAATCCTTACTTCCTCCAAATTCAAGATAATACCAACAATACAATAACAGAACAATGACAACATATATACATCATTTTCCATCCCTATATACACCATCAAATACTACAAAATAGCCCAACACACCCCAATCTCTTCATACTCAAAACGACCACCGTAGTAGTGTCAAACGACCCGGAAATGTTATGACGAACGACCAGCCAACCACCCTACATTTATATGGTGTTTCTACACCCCCTTCCTCCTCCAAAACTCCACAAAACAGTAGTAAAACACGCAGCCCAACAGCAACACAAAACAGTCCACAAAACAGTCCGCTACAAGTGAATAACTCGAACTCACGGCTTCCGATCACCGTCCCGTGAGTTCTCACAAGTATAGAACGACTTACCATGAATTTATAGAAGAAAAACTGGATGAAAGAGAGCAGTAAACTCACCTTATTTGTTGGATAACTCAGCTCCTATCTTGGTTCTTCAAACTCTAGGTTTTACCTCCAATTAGAACTTGAAAGGGAGAGAAAATCAATTAGGGTTTGTGGAAAATTTTTGGGAGGATTATTTGCAGAGCTTATGTCTGGTTATTATGCTCTATTTTAAGTCTAATATATGAAGAAAATAGGCCTTTAAAAGGCCTCTTTGGATGACCCGAAATGGCCCATTTTTGGGCTTTCATTTAAGCAAGTAGGTGACACACCTACTTGTCACCTAGCAGTTTGCGCAGTATCGCAAAAATGCCCATATCTCACTACTCCGATGTCGTATTGACAAACGGTTTAATGCATTGGAAAATAGACTCATAGATATTTAATTTGATGGGTGGAATACCCCATAACTCTAAGTATATTGGGAGAAAATTGCAGTTACATTTGACCCAAAGTTTCAGTAAAACTTATGAGTGTAACTTGTGATGACTTTCATCGACTTTTGTTCCACAACTCGCTTGACATTAAAACATAACACACGGATGTCATACGACTAATATAAATCATAACATAATCTCCTTATCATGTTAATCACCCTAGTCTCACCCCAAAGGTACATGTTATAATATTCCCAACTTGTCGACTTTCGACGAAACATTATTTTATTCAATTGCTTTAGCTTCTGAACTGTCCAACCCTCTTTGTACTTGTTGTTCATGATATTCAATATTTGTAACCTCATAGGTAACATGATTAACTTACTTTATATACTTTTAAATATTATCTCATTTTTGGTCCTACATTAGTTTGCTTATGACGCATTTTTACGTATGAAAATATAGGGTGTAACATCACTCCCCCCTTGGGAACATTCGTCCTCGAATGTTTACTCTTAGAGACTTTGGAAAATTTTGCCAGAGTATCCTTCGTAAACTAGGTTAAAACCAACCTGCACGCAGCCAGAAAACATACTATGCATGCCACACATGGCCAATCTTTATAAATAGCAGCAATTTGCCTCACCGACCGTAAATCATAAATATTGAAAGTGAAAAATAAAAGCTTACCTGATGACCTGCTAGCCTACATAGAGCTATGTTGTAGCGTCCCATCTCGAACCATATCTTCAGTTTGAAATAGGTGGGGGTATTTAGACTTCATTTCTTCCTCCGATTCCCACGTCATCTCTTCTACATTCTTGCTCCTCCATAAAACCTTTACGGAAGCTACCTCCTTATTTCGTAGATTGCGGATTTGTCGGTCTAGGATGGCAACTGGAATTTCCTCGTATGACAAGTCCTCTGTAATCTGTACATCATCCGTGGGCACCACTCGGGTAGGATCGCCAATGCACTTCCGTAGCATAGATACGTGAAAAACCGGATGGACAGACTCCAATTCTGAGGGCAACTCTAACTCATAAGCTACTTGGCCCACTCTCCGAATGATCCTATAAGGCCCAATATACCGTGGGCTAAGCTTGCCTTTCTTGCCAAACCTCATCACGCCCTTCATAGGTGATACCTTTAAGAATACCCAGTCATTAATCCTGAACTCTAAGTCTCGTCGCCGCACGTCAGAATATGACTTCTGACGACTCTGAGCTGTCAACAGTCGCTCCCGGATAAGCTTTACTTTCTCTATGGCCTGTTGAACCAGGTCTGGCCCATGTAACCCAGATTCTCCAACATCAAACCACCCTATAGGAGATCTGCACTTACGCCCATACAAAGCCTCGTACGGAGCCATCTGAATACTGGAGTGGTAACTGTTATTATATGCAAACTCGATAAGAGGTAGATGTTCATCCCAACTTCTTTTAAAATCCAACACACATACTCGTAACATATCCTCGAGCGTCTGAATTGTGCGCTCGGCTTGTCCATCAGTCTGTGGATGAAAAACTGTGCTGCGATTCACCTGAGTCCCTAGACCTCTCTGAAATGACCTCCAAAAATGTGCTGTAAACTGAGCCCCATGGTCAGATATAATAGAAACTGGTACTCCGTGTAGCCGCACTATCTCCTTAATATATAACTTTGCATAATCTTCTGCTGTATATGTAGATATGACCGGTAGGAAGTGAGCTGATTTCATGAGCCTATCGACTATCACCCATATGGAATCAAACTTACGATTAGAACGAGGTAAACCCGTGATAAAGTCCATGTTTATCGCCTCCCATTTCCATGTCGGGATCTCTATAGTCTGCATTAGCCCTCCAGGCTTCTGGTGCTCTACCTTCACTTGCTGGCAACTAGTATATTGGGCGACAAACCCAGTAATGTTCTTCTTAATATCGTTCCACCAGTACACATCCTTAATGTCATGATACATCTTCGTCGATCCAGGATGGATGGAATACCATGAATAATGTGCCTCTGACATAATCTTGTCTCGTAGCCCTGCTACATCTGGAACACACAAACGACCCCTGTATCTGAGAACCCCATCTCCCTTTAGTTCTAACAGTGGCTTCTTCTGCTGCGGAACTCACTCTCTCAGCTCGACCAACTCTGGGTCCTCGTACTGCCTTTCCTTGACTTCCGCTATGAGGGATGATTTTGTAGTGTTTTGGAGTATAACTCCACCATCCTCAGAATCTACTAACCGAACCCCCAACGAAGACAATTGATGAATCTCTCTAGCTAATTGTCTTTTCTCGGGCTCTACATGTGCTAAGCTACCCATAGATCGGCGACTTAATGCATCTGCTACAACATTAGCTTTCCCTGGATGGTAGAGAATGTTAACATCGTAATCTTTCAATAACTCAAGCCATCGCCTCTGTCGCAAATTCAACTCTTTCTGCTTGAAGATATATTGTAGGCTTTTATGATTAGTAAATACATCAACATGAACACCATATAAATAATGCCGCCATATCTTAAGTGCATGGACAACCGCAGCTAACTCGAGGTCGTGGGTCGGATAATTCCTCTCGTGCTTCCTCAACTGCCTTGAAGCATACGCAATTACCTTCCCATGTTGCATCAGGACACATCCTAACCCGACACCTGATGCATCACAATACACGACATAACCCTCTAGACCCTCTGGAAGTGTTAGAACTGGAGCTGAGGTCAACCTGTTCTTAAGCTCTTGGAAACTCCGCTCACAAGCCTCTGTCCATTGAAACTTAGTTTCTTTCTGTGTCAACTTCGTCAATGGTGCCGAAAGGGAAGAAAAACCCTCTATGAACCTCCGATAGTATCCTGCTAAGCCTAGAAAGCTACGAACCTCTGTCGGAGTGGTAGGTCTAGGCCAAGATTTCACGGCCTCAATCTTCTGAGTGTCCACCTTTATCCCTTCATCTGATACAATATGCCCCAAGAATGCTACAGACTTCAACCAGAACTCACATTTAGAAAACTTAGCATACAACTTACGATCACGGAGGGTTTGGAGTACCGCTCGCAGGTGGTCCGCATGCTCATCCTCTGAACGGGAATAAACCAGAATATCATCAATAAATACTATCACGAACAGATCTAAAAATGGCCGGAATAGGCTATTCATCAAGTCCATAAATACAGCCGGGTGCATTAGTCAACCCGAAGGACATGACAAGGAACTCGAAGTGGCCATATCGGGTCCTGAAGGCTGTCTTCGGAATATCTTTTTCCCGAACTCTGACTTGGTGGTACCCCGACCTCAAATCTATCTTTGAAAAGCATCTAGCCCCCTGCAACTGATCAAACAAGTCATCGATCCTTGGAAGTGGATACTTATTCTTAATAGTTACCTTGTTCAGCTGCCTATAATCGATACACATCCTCAGCGAGCCGTCTTTCTTCCGCACAAATAGTACTGGTGCACCCCAAGGTGAGGTACTGGGCCTGATGTAACCTTTCTCCAACAAATCTTTTAACTGCTCCTTCAACTCCTTCAATTCGCCAGGTGCCATTCTATACGGAGGGACGGATATTGGTTGAGTTCCTGGAAGCAAATCGATGCTAAAATCAATCTCTCGCTCTGGAGGAATACCTGGAAGCTCATCTGGAAACACATCTGCATACTCTTTGACTACGGGAATAGACTGAAGTGTAGGTATCTCAGCATCTGCATCTCTAACTCGCACAATATGATAAATGCACCCTTTTGCGATCATTTTCCTCACCTTCAGATAGGAAATAAACCTACCTCTGGGTGTTGGTGTATTACCTACCCATTCAAGGACTGGCTCACCCGGAAATTGAAATCTGGCTGCCTTTGCTCGGCAATCAACTGTGGCATAGCAAGCTGCCAACCAGTCCATGCCCATGATAGCATCAAAGTCCATCATCTCTAGCTCAACTAGGTCAGCTGAGGTCTGACGACTACAAATTGTCACCGTACAACCTCGGTAAACCCGTCTAGCAATAATCGATTCTCCGACCGGTGTAGATACCGCAAAAGGATCACTTAGTATTTCAGGCACTATACCAAACTTCCTCGCGACAAATGGGGTAATATACGATAAAGTAGATCCTGGGTCTATCAAAGCATAAGCATCGTGAGAGCAAATGGTTAATATACCTGTCACAACGTCTGGTGAAGACTCCTGGTCCTGTCGACCCGCTAAAGCATAGATACGGTTCTGATTACCACTTGAACTGGAACCTCTACCTCTGCCCCGACCTCTACCAGCCGAAGACTGAGACTCGCGCCCTGAAGGATGCACGGACATAGATGATCCTGTTGCTGAACTCGCTGGTTGTGCCATTCCCCCCGAATCTCTATTTGGGCAATCTCGCATCATATGCCCTGGACGCCCACATGTATAACAAGCATCAGAACCTGCTCGGCATTGGCCCAAGTGTCCTCTACCACAGATGTCACACCGTGGAGGAAATGACCATGTCTGCGCAGAACCTCGCTGTCGCTGCAAACCCGACGCCCGTGAGATCTCACCTGGTCCTGACTGAGTATAGCGGTCATACCTGTAACCCTGTAACTGAGGTGGCAGAGGCCTAGGTGGCCGTCTGAAGTACTGGGTCCTATAACTACCCTGAGATTGCTCCTGAGACCTGGGAAATCTCATCCTCTTACGTTGCCCTTGCTCAGCCCTCTATGTACCCTGCTGCCGATGCCTACTCCTTTTTATATTCTGGGCGAATGCCTGAATCCGGGAGATATCCATACTATCCTGCAATGCAGCGGTGGCACATGCCTCGGTTAACTCTGGGCTAACCCTGCTATAAACCTGTGAATCTTGTCCCGCATAGTAGCAACTATGGATGGTGCATATCTAGCCAATGAGTCAAAACGGAGACTATACTCTCGAACACTCATATTACCCTGCTTGAGGGCTAGAAACTGATCGACTCGAGCCTGTCAGATCTCCCGTGGTAAGTACTGGTCAAGGAAGGCATCTGAAAAATTCTCCCAAATAGCTGGAGGTGCATCACGTCCCCTGGACCTCTCCCATCCCTCGTACCAAAGGATGGCTATATCTCGGAGTCGAAAAGCTGCTAGCTCAACTGCCTCTTTCTCCGTGGCATGCATAACACGAAAGATCCTGTGAAGCTGATCTATGAAATCCTGCGGGTCCTCCCTCTGATCTGTCCCCGTGAACTCTGGGGGACTCAAAGCAATAAACTCTCGGACCCTTGAACTCTCAGACCCCTCAGAAGTTCCTGCACTAGCTGATGCCCTAGCTTGTTGCTGGGTAGCTACCAACTATGTCAACAAATGCATCGCACTCCTCAAGTCCTGATCTGATGGAAGTGGAGGAGGAACTGGATGTGCGGTTTCCCTAGGAATCTCCGTAGTTGGTGGAGGAGCCGGTAATGGCTGAGTAGGGGTCTCGCCTTGAGCCTCAGACTGGGCCCCATCTACTGGGGGTACCCTGCTGGTCCCCTCACCTGCTGCTGTATCTCTCCTCTGGCTAGCCGTAGTCTTCCTAGTCACCGTCATCTGTGCATGCAAATACCAACACATAAGTTTAATTCAAATTTCCTATAACTCAGTTCTATAGCACGATTTAGATTTCAAAGAAGGGTAACCAACTCCTAAATGCCCTGTAGTTCCCTGCTTATATAATGTGGTGCACAACACATCTATAAACAAGACCCTACTAGACACGACTTGTAGACTCCCTAGGACAGAACTGCTCTGATACCAAGTTTGTCACGCCCCGAACCTAGGAGTGAGACAACCACCCGGTGCCTCACCTAACCTGGCGTACCAAATTGCGACTAAGGGACTCTAAACATATAATGTCATACTTTGGCCATGGGGCCACCTTGCAAGACAATTTGCGAAGCAAATTGTAAAACTGAATGGAAACTAGCGCTAACTAAACATCAATATAAAGCTAAGCCGAAAAGGCCGTCATAGCTACTACAGCTGACAAACCACCAAATTATAAATACCAGGCCTACAAACCCAACATACTGCACTAACCAACAGGATATGTCTACAAGCCTCTACTGATAGATATATTATGATCGAAACAGGGCCCCGACCTACCCATATTATATATATAAATACATACATAAGATGCACACAAAAACCTAGACCCGATAACTCCGAAGGATGTGGAGCTTACCGATCAGGCTAAACTCTGGAAACACCTACTGAGAAGGTCTACTCGTCTGTCTATCTGAACCTGCATGCATGAAATGCAGCGTCCCCGGAAAAGGGACGTCAGTACGAAATAATGTACCGAGTATGTAAGGCAATAACATAACTGAAAATCGAAACTGAACTGATAATATAATAAATGGAAGTAACTGGGAGTCAAAGATGATTTGGAGATATACTTACCTGCTGATAGTGACTAAACTCCTTCAATATAGTGAGTAAAATAAATGTCCGGCCCTATAAGGCTCGGTACGTGTAAATGCTCGGCCGTAGTAGGCTTGCTCATAGGCGCTCGGCCATACTGGGCTCTGTATCTCGGCCATCCTGGGCTCGCTCATAGGCATTCGGCCACAGTAGGCTCGGTATATATAACTTACCATCTGATTAGAGGTTGCCCAATAGGGGCCTGCCCACCGATTATAGCTCGATGGTGGTGAAAATAGTGTAATACTGTATATATATAGACCCTCTGCTCTCTTGACTGAATAAAGACAAAGCTAAACTGAATATGAAGTCTCGATAAGGAATAATATTGTAACTTATGAGATTAGAGTAATGTGAATAAATTCATGAATATGAACTTCTCTTTATGTCTCATTATTAACACATGTAGCTACGAGATCATGCCAAAATGAAGGAAGGGCTTAGCCTTAACATACTTTATCACAATCTTTCCAATCACCAAGTTTAACTCACCTCTTCGCACCTTAATTTACAAGAATGATAATAATACTATCGTTAAGTTACGAAAGATACAACTATCGCACAACGAAAGACAAACTTATTTTGTATTAAAACGGGCAGCATCTCCCCTATAATCCTTACTTCCTCCAAATTAAAGATAACACCAAAAATACAAGAACAGAACAATGACAACATATATACATCATTTTTCATCCCTATATACACCATCAAATACTACAAAACAGCCCAACACACCCCAATCTCTTCATACACAAAACGACCACCGTAGTAGTGTCAAACAACCCGAAAATGTTATGACGAACGACCAGCCAACCACCCTACATTTATATGGTGTTTCTACACCCCCTTCCTCCTCCAAAACAGTCCACAAAACAGTCCGCTACAAGTGAATAACTCGAACTCACGACTTCCGATCACCGTCCCGTGAGTTCTCACAAGTATAGAACTACTTACCATGAATTTATAGAAGAAAAACTAGATGAAAGAGAGCAGTAAACTCACCTTATTTGTTGGATAACTCAGCTCCTATCTTGGTTCTTCAAACTCTAGGTTTTACCTCTAATTAGAACTTGAAAGGGAGAGAAAATCAATTAGGGTTTGTGGAAAATTTTTGGGAGGATTCTTTGCAGAGCTTATGTCTAGTTATTATGCTCTATTTTAAGTCTAATATATGAAGAAAATAGGCCTTTAAAAGGCCTCTTTGGATGACCCGAAATGGCCCATTTTTGGGCTTTCATTTAAGCAAGTAGGTGACACACCTACTTGTCACCTAGCAGTTTGCGCAGTATCGCAAAAATGCCCATATCTCACTACTCCGATGTCGTATTGACAAACGGTTTAATGAATTGGAAAATAGACTCATAGATATTTAATTTGATGGGTGGAACACCCCATAACTCTAAGTATATTGGGAGAAAATTGCAGTTACATTTGACCCAAAGTTTCAGTAAAACTTATGAGTGTAACTTGTGATGACTTTCATCGACTTTTGTTCCACAACTCGCTTGACATTAAAACATAACACACGGATGTCATACGACTAATATAAATCATAACATAATCTCCTTATCATGTTAATCACCCTAGTCTCACCCCAAAGGTACATGTTATAACATTCCCAACTTGTCGACTTTCGACGAAACATTGTTTTATTTAATTGCTTTAGCTTCTGAACTGTCCAACCCTCTTTGTACTTGTTGTTCATGATCTTCAATATTTGTAACCTCATAGGTAACATGATTAACTTACTTTATATACTTTTAAATATTATCTCATTTTTTGTCCTACATTAGTTTGCTTACGACGCATTTTTACGTACGAAAATATAGGGTGTAACACTCCTAATTTCATAGTAGGATTTAACAATGCAGCAACACCATAAATAGGGGGAATAGGGAAAAAATATTTTTTAAATTTGTTTCTCATGGAATCAATAGCAAGTTGATCAATTTCCCCACCCTCTGAAAAATGATCAAACAAATTTGCAAGTTCTGCAATATAAACTAAACAGTTAGTAATAGTAGGATAATATTGCCCAGAAAATTCATTTGTAGCAATATAAAATTTTTCTAAAAAATCTACAAGCATTTTAACATCAGCCCAATCCGCATTTGTAAGGTGCTCATCATCATCTCTTACATGAGCATTAAACGTTGAGTTTATGGGGTTTCTATATTCATATGCAACAACTAAACTTTCATACATGTAATTCCATCTAGTTGGACAAGGTTTAGGAACATTTCTTTCTCTTAGGCTAAATTCATCGCATCTTTTAAAATATTCTCTAAGTCTACTTCTACGGTTTGAATAAAAAAGCCAATTAAGAGCCATTTTAACCTTTTCAATTTCAACATTTAAAATTCGCATACCATCACCCATAATTAAATGGTAAATATGACAAATACATCTAACTTGAAAAATATTACTAAATGCAGGACTTAGTGTAGTGGTAAGCAAGGCTACAACATTTGTGTTACTAATAGCATTATCCATTGAAACTGACATTATTTTATCACTAATGTAAAAATATCTATAAATATCCGTAATCGTGCTAGAAATAAACTGCCCTGTGTGACGTGAATTAATTATTCTATAAGCAATAATTCGCTTTTGCATTATCCAATCCTCATCAATCCAATGACTGGTAACAGTAAGGTAATCGCAGTCATTACCACTTCTACCAATATCAGTTATAATAGAAACACGACAATTTATATGAGTAAATAAATAGCGCAAATATTGTTCATATTCATGTTTATATTTATAAATATCACTCTTTACGGTTGTGCGAGGAAAACCTTTATAAGTAGGATTATAAACTTTTCTAATATAATGCACAAAGTGAGGGTTAGAAGAAAAACTATAGGGTAAGCACATAACAGTAACCATTTTTGCCAATTCTTCCCGATCTTTTTTTAGATCATAATATAAAATACCACCGGTAACACTGTTAATTCCCGGTTGAAATTGATTTGATCCGGTACTAAGGTCAGCCTAACTAGGTGCACTTATCCCCTAGGCCAAAGCTTTCATACGAAAATATCTAGCTTTATCTTGAGGGTGTAGCAATATGTGTCTAGTCAAACTTCCCGTCCAAACTTCCTGTCCCCCCCCCGACTTCCAACATATTTAAAAACTAACTCTTTGCCACAAGTTTTACACTTAGCCCTATTTTTTTCTCTTAGTTGAGTAAAAAATGGCCAAACAAGAGATGTTTCTGCCCGTTTAGAAGGTTGTCTAGAAAAAATAGGGACAGTAACAGGAGGGTCAGATGGAGGATCATTTGAAGTATTATTAGTTGGGTTAACTTCAGGAGCAGGACTAGTGGGTGTATCGTCATCCGGTTGCGTTTCATCAAAATCTATTTCTTCATCATCATTTTCATCAATAGCTGGATTATCATAAAGAGCATTCATATATTCATGGTTTAGTTGTTCACCGGGGGCAATATTATGGCAAAATTGACTCTCGGTAAATTGTAATAAACTATTATCGCTATCAAGGATAGCAGGTGTAGGACGGGTAACAGGTTTCGGCCGGGGAGCCGGAAAAAGTAGAGGAGGAACAGATTGGCCACTAGATTCACCACTCTTGGATTTTTCCTTATTTTTACTAAATATTTTTTTAGGGAATAAGCCATCTTAATTAATCAAGCAAAGTAAATAAAACAAACAAAATTATAATATTAAAACTTAAGAGTTGGAACGAGTTTACCGAATTGACGAACAACTTGTTGAAAAATAATTATCGTTGAAGACTTGAAGACTTCAATTCACCAACTTCACAATTTTGCACAAATTGTAACAATTAAGTAAGCAATTATAGAAGAATATTAGGGAGAGATTGAGAGAGATTGATGATTTTGTGAGAAAAATGAATGAATGAGGCGGTATTTATAGTTGAAAATAGGGAAAAAATGTAATTATAAAAAGTTTGGGGTTAAAATAAAATTTGGGGGGTTAAATGGCTATTTTGCAAATAGCCAACGGCTATTTTGGCAGACCAAACGACTAATTTTTAAATGGCCAAACGGTCAATTTTTTTTTTTAAAATTATCCGTTGGGCCCGTTTAGGACCGCTTGAACCGGCCCACTTCTGAGCCGGTCCCGGTCCTAAACGGTCCCGGTCTCGTGGGCCTCCCCTATGAGACCGGCCCACTACCCGGCCTACCACCCCACGGTCCCGGTCCTATCCGGTTAGGACCGTTTAGGCCCACCGCCCATATGGGCTTGCGGTCCTGGGCCGGTCCCGATCCTAACCGGCCCACATGCCACCCCTACCTCAAAGATACCTACGTATAAGCAAGCTAAGATAAAATTTCAGTTGAAGCAGCAATTTCAAACTATGAAGTTAGGCACAAGAACAATTGATGAATATATATATATATATATATATATATATATATATATATATATAAGAATTCAAAGGAATTTGTGATAGTCTTATGGCTATACAAACATCTTTAGACGAAGATATATAGCAAAGTTCATAACTTATGCAGAAATAAATTCCTCCTAGTTTACACCATATAGAGAATTTCTGAAACAAAATACAACTAATGAAGGAATTGAGACACATCTGTTGCCTTGCCATCACTAGACATTATGCACATGTCAATTATCAGATATAGCATAATCTTGAAACTATACAACATTGAGCTGTCCAAAATGAGCCAACTGAAACTACACACAATGAGCCTACATAAAATACCCCAGTCTGATCTCCAGCTGCATAAAAAATACTTAGAATACCCCCTCAAATGAATCAAAAAACCATCAATCCTCTTCAAATTTCTCTGCTTCTCCACTGTCTCCAAGTATATATACTTTATCTCCTACTATTAACTCATCAGATGTTTAAGGGATTGATCTCTTTGTTGATCTTCTAACACTGACCCAAAAACTACTCCCTCCGTTTCAATTTAGATGGGTTAATTTGACTAAGCACGGATTTTAAGGGGAAAAAAAAGAAGATTTGAAATTTGTGGTCTTAAAAGCTTAAGGGATAAAAGCTTTGTGGGGTCATGACATTTATGTAGTTATAAAAGCTTCTCATTAAGGGTACAATGGGTAAAATAAAGAGTTTAAAGTTGAATTATTTCCAAATTTAAAAATATGTCATTTATTTTGAAATAGACTAAAAATGAAAGTATGCGGTCTAATTTGAAACAAAGGGACTAATTCTTTTCCTTGTACTTATTATTTTAATGATTCCTCCAATACTCATCACATGCTGACGAGAACAAAAACCAAGTTTATACCTAATTCCACGTTCCAATCCCTCACTACTACAGCTCACCATGACACATAAAGGAAGCATTAGCTAAGCCTCACTAGGTAGATGCTATGCAAGATGAGATGGCAGACTTTCTGTCAAACAAGAATTAAATCCTAATTTCACGTCAAGTTACGATGCATGTTGTTGCATCAAGATGGGTCTTTAAGACAACTTAAAGCTGATGGCTATGTCGAATGCTTCAAAGCTCGACTTGTCACCAAGGGTCTTAATCAAATTGAATATGTTGGACCAAGTGAAGTTTGTTTTGATGATTGACAAAGGAACTCCAGCATGAACCAGGTCTATACACAATGTACAAAGATACGGGTAGATTCGAGCATAAGGGATGCACGTGAAGGAGATAAACTTAAGTTGTTATATCTGGTATTTCCTGATCGAAAAGGTTGCATAAATGATAAGGAGAATGACTCCTTACTCGAAGAAAACTTTATCCAAGATAAGGGAGGAGTTAGAAGTTAAAGATAACTAGAACTCTTCCACCAAAGAAGAGTATAGCATTAGAACTCTAGTTATTCCTAGTATACTAACTCTATATATTGCAGGATGTGCTCATTTTACAGGTAAGCACAAACGCTGAAGTTAAACGTGAGGTAAGAGCAAAATAGCAAGGCATTTTGCAAACAATTCTTGTATAAATAAAGTGTGCGAACCTGAAGCTACATGAACTAGATAGAAGAACCAGTTCCAAACGTCTGTCTTTTATTCTAGTTCAATTGTAGTAGGTGTTTTCAAGTTGTACCTTTCAGCTTTATCTAGAAGCAATTGTATTAGGTACTATGAGTATTCAAGTTAGAGTTAACTTGAAGTTGTCGCAACAGTTAAAGGCTGGTTACTACAACGGGATTAGAGTTAATCCTTAGGTTTACAAAGAATTTTGTAAAAACTATTTTGGCTCAGTGATTTAGTGAAGTGTTGGAAAAAATTCTACCGAGTAGTAGGTCGTGATTTTTTTACTTTTTGAGCCGGATATTTTCCACGTAAAATACTCGTGTTCTTTACTTTTCGTATTTACTATTTTCGCAATAATAGTATAAGAAATACATAAAATAACCAGCTCCTTTTATAATCAGTGTACGCAAAAATTAGATACTATATAGATCACCCCCCTCTTGTGTGGCATTGAAGTATAAAACATCAATTGGTATCAGGGGGTTCTCCTTGAAGAGACTTACAATTTATGAGAAGATCAACATGAGTGCACCACCTAGAAACTAGGAAGGGCAATCCACTGCTAGGCCACCATTCTTTAACAGCCAATACTACTCTTGGTGGAAAAACAGGATGAGAAATTACATTATAGGAGAGGACTATGAGCAATGGGACATTGTCACCGATGGTCCACTGGCTACCCTGAAAATAAATGTTGAAGGAGTAGAGGTGCCAAAGACAAGAGCCGATTGCACTGCTGAGGACTTGAAGAAATGGGAAAAGAATGAGAAAGCCAAGAAATGGCTTGTTTGTGGACTTGGTCTAGATGAGTATAGCAGAATTCAAAGCAGTACCACTGCTAAGCAAATTTGGAATACTCTGCAAGTGGCTCATGAAGGAACACTTCAGGTGAAGAGATCTATATGAACTCTACTGTATTCTCAATATGAGAACTTTACTATGAAGGAAGGAGAAATCATCCAAGAGATGTACACAAGGTTTACTACTTTGACAAATTAGCTAAAGTCTCTTGAAAGGATTATTCTTGAAGAAGATAGAGTCGAGAAGATACTGACAAGGGTTTTGCCTATCACTTGGGAGAGCAAAATCACTGCCATTCAGGAATTAAAGAATATTGCCACTCTCCCACTGGATGAATCTCACTGCCAATAAACTTAAGAGACAAACCACGAAAATGGATGCACATAAGAAGGAAATGAGCTTGGCACTCAGAATCACTGAAAGTTCTGATCTAGAAGATGATGAAATGTCTATGATCACCAAGGATTTCAAGAAGTACCCGAGTAGAGGAAAGAGTTCTTTAAGAAGTGGAAGCTATATCAAGTCAAAAGCTCCCGAGAAGCAAACAAATGATGGCTACTACAATTATGGAAAGACTGATCACTACATCAAGAACTGCCCTTTTA
Source organism: Nicotiana tomentosiformis (assembly GCF_000390325.3). NCBI lineage: Eukaryota > Viridiplantae > Streptophyta > Magnoliopsida > Solanales > Solanaceae > Nicotiana > Nicotiana tomentosiformis. Next base: position 135,254,105 of record NC_090813.1, read on the forward strand.
TGGGAAATTGAATGGAAGAAGGAAATAGCTGAATGAAGAAGCAGGAAGAAGAAACAGGTTCAACCCAAGAAAATCAACAACAAAGGATCAACCAAGGCTGTGGTCGCTGCTTGGGGAGAAATCTCAGACGATAATGAGGATGAACAAGCACTTATGGCAATCGGAGAATCTGATGAAGAAACTGAGGTAAGTGTAATTCATCTCAAAGATAAAATTAAATTATTGTCTAAAGAAAGGTTGTTTGAGTTACTTCTAGAACTAATTGATAAATATGAGGATGTAAGCAATGAAAAGGAACAGTTGTCTAAAGAATGTGTGAATTTGAAGGCTAAGTGAAAAAACTTGGAACTTAGGGTTAGTGAAATTGTAAGTAAAAATACTGTGTTGAAGAAGCAGGTTCATGCACTTAACTCAACAGTCCTAAAGCTTAGATCTGAAAATCTAAAACTAAAATTAGGAAAAGGTAAAAAGATAGCTGATCACACACAACTCACTCTAGAAAAAGACATAGGAAAATTGAAAGATGAGTTGTATAAAAGGGATGAGAAGGTAAGAATCCTAAAAGAATATCTAAGCAAGTCAAGCATGAGCTAGATAGAACTTGTAAATGGAACAGATCCTCCGATGCACTTTCATGGCTACAAGAACACCATAGTAGCAACAGAAAAGGACTTAGCTTTGGGAACCTGACACCTAAGTGGGATCCCAAAAGCAAGTACCTTACACTTTCTGAGAACAAGATTTGCACACACTATGGTAAAACGGGTCATTATAAAAAGTGAATGCACTGCAAAAGAAAAGGCAAGTCAAAAGAACAAAGAATTTATTTAAGGGAAAAATAGGCTACCAAGTTAAGCTAAAAAGAATTTGATTCATCATTTTGCTTATAGAAAGGGACCAAAACTCATTTGGGTTCCTAAGACTAACCTCTGATTTCCTTTTGTAGGTCCAAGTGAAGGGGAGCAATCAAATATAGTACATGGATAGTGGCTGCTCAAAGCACATGAAAGGAAGCAAAAACTAGTTCCTTTCACTTGAGGACCTTAAATGAGATAATGTCTCCTTTGGAAATGGGAAGAAAGGTGTGAGATTGGGGTTGGAAAAGTAGGTAAGACTGATTCTCACTCTATTGAGAACATCTACTTGATAGATGGTCTGAAATACAATCTAATAAGTATATTACAATTGTGTGATAGAGGTAACATGGTAGCATTCACCTATACAAAATGCTTTGTGATTAATCTTACCACTGACAAGATAGTTTTGCAGGGAAAAAGAGTAAACAACATATATTTTGTAGATCTGTCCACACTTTCAGATAATGAACTCACTTGCTTAAGTGTGTTGGATAATGATCCCCTCCTTTGGAACAAGAGACTTGGACATGCCAGTCTAAGTCAACTCAACAAACTAGTCTCCAAGGACTTGGTGATAGTTCTGTCTAACATTAAATTCAAGGAAGATAAAGTTTGTGAGGCTTGTACAAGGGGGAAGCAGGTAAGATCCTCTTTCAAAAGCAAGAAAGTTGTAAGCACCACTAAGATTATGGAACTGGTCCATATGGATCTTTGTGGACCAATGAGAACATTGAGCAGAGGTGGTAAGAGATATGTGATGGTGCTTATTAATGATTACTCTAGGTTTACTTGGACATTATTTTTAACATCTAAAGCTGAAGCATTTGACATGTTCACTTCTTTTGTTAGAAAAACTCAGAAATAACTAGGTAATCAACTTGCATCAATTAGGTCTGATCATGGTATTGAATTTGAGAATGCTAAATTTGCTGAATTTTGTGATGAGCATGGAATAAATCATAATTTTTTTGCTCCTAAGAGTCCACAACAAAATGGAGTAGTTGAAAGAAAGAATAAGACATTGGAAGAAATGGCTAGGACTATGCTTCTTTCTAGTAAACCGCCCCATAGTTTCTGGGTAGAAGGTGTGAACACTGCATGTTACATCATAAATAGGTGCATGACTAGACCTCTTGTTGAGAAGACTCCCTATGAGTTACTTAAATGGAGAAAGCCAAATATATTCCATCTTAGGGCATTTGGATGCAAGTGATTTGTGCACAATAATGGTAAGGACTCCCTAAGTAAGTTTGATCCCAGAAGTGACGAGGGAGTATTCTTGAGATATTCTTCACATAGTAAAGCTTATAAGATCTATAACAAAATAACTATGTGTGCAGAAGAAAGTATACATGTGGTTTTTGATGAAACTAACATTCTTTCTGAGAGGCAGGAACATGATGATGAAGCAATTGGGCTGGTTAGAAACTCAAATAAAACCACAGCCCAGACTGAAGCTGCACCAGAAGAAGGAACATGTGATAGAATAGGTCCTTCCACCCAGGGCAACTTGACAGGGGGAACTGAACAAAGAGGAAGTGATCCTCAAATCTTGACAAAACCTGTCCATGAACCTGTTCCTTATCAACAAAACATTGAAGGAACATCTAGGGGAAACTAGTTGGTTGTGAAACCTTACAAGTATCAATGTTCTCATCCCAATGAGAACATAATTACTGATCCAACCTCTGGAATCCAAACTAGATCTTTGTTGAAGAATCTTTGTGCTTTTGATGCCTTTTAATCTCTTATTAAACCTAAAAATGTTGCTGAAGCTTTGCAGGATGCAGACTGGGTGAATGCAATACAAGATGAACTCAACTAATTTGAGAGAAGTCAAGTTTGGCATCTCATACCAAGACCCAAGGACAGATCAGTAATTTGCACAAAATGGGTCTTCAAAAACAAACTTGATGAAGATGGAACAGTTACAAGGAACAAGGCAAGATTGGTGGTTCAAGGATATAGTCAAGAGGAGGGCATAGACTATGATGAGACTTTTGCTCCAGTTGCAAGGTTGGAGGCAATTAGACTCCTTATAGCTTTTGCTGCTTATATGGTTTTTACTCTCCATCAGATGGATGTCAAGAGTGCCTTCCTCAATGGCTATCTAAAGGAAGAATTGTTTGTCAAGCAACCTCCGGGCTTTGAAAGCAAGGAATATCCTGATCATGTGTACAATCTTGACAAGGCACTTTATGGGCTAAAGCAAGCTCCAAAAGCATGGTATGAAAGATTATCAAAATTCTTGCTTGAGCATGGCTACAAGAGAGGTAAAATTGACAATACTTTATTCTTGAAAGAAAAAGTTAAAGATCTCTTGGTAGTTCAGATATATGTTAATGATATAATTTTTGGAGCAACTACTGATAAGTTAAGTAACAAATTTGCTTAACTAATGGGGAGTGAATTTGAAATGGAGTATGATGGGTGAGCTTAATTTATTTTTAGGCTTACAAATTAAACAAAATTCAAATAGAACTATGATCCATCAACAGAATTATGTGAAAGAGTTGCTTAAAATGTTTAAAATGGAATATTCCAAAGAAATTGACACTCCTATAGCAACAACCACAAAATTGGATGTAGATGAACCTAGTTCATCTGTTGATCGGAAGTTATATAGGGGAATGATTGGCTCTTTGGTATATCTCACTGCGAGCAGACCTGACATTGTTTTTAGTGTAGGCCTTTGTGCCAGATTTTAGGCAAATCCAAAGGAGTCTCACTTGATTGCTGTCAAGAGGATTTTGAGATACCCAAAAGGCACCACTGACCTTTATCTATGGTATCCAAAGGGTAGTAATTTCAACTTAGTGGGATATGCTGATGCTGATTATATAGGTTTTATTGTGGATAGAAAGAGCACCTCAGATATGGCACATTTTCTTAGCTCATGTCTTGTGTCTTGGGCCACCAAAAAGCAAAATTCTGTGGCCTTATCTACTGTTGAAGCTGAGTATGTTGCTGCTGCCTCATGTTGTGCTCAATTGTTATAGATCAAACAATAATTAATAGACTTTGGAATTAATGTAGGTTGTATCCCCATATTTTGTGACAATACTAGTGCAATTAGTATGACCAAGAATCCGATTCATCAAAAGAGAACTAAGCACATAGGTGTTAGGCTACATTTTTTAAGGGAGAACTATGAGAAAGGTTTGATCACTGTGGAATTTTATGCTACTAATAAGCAAATAGCTGACATCTTCACAAAAGCTATAAGTAGAGATCATTTTGAAAGGAACATGTTAGAATTAGGGATGATTAAGATCACCTAAAAGGAACCAGTTCTAACTCAAAAATTGGTTAGAGAAATTGTGAATTTTGTAGATAATTAGATTAGATTTTGCTCAGTTTCATACTCTCATCAGTATACTCTTGTGCCATGTGCTAAAATGACTCATTAATTTCTAATGATATTATCTCTATTTTCTTGGAAAATTCAGACTTACAAAAGAGATTTCTCAGTGAAGAACCTGGTTCATCAAGATTACTTGGTACGTATTCTCCACTCTGCATATAATTATATTTGGATATGATCAAGAGGAGAGTCCAATTTAATCCTAACCTCTTTGAGCTTATCCATTACAAAATGAACCAGTTTCATTCAAAAGAGTCCCAAAACATAATAAGTGCCTAGATTGTAGGGAAAGTCACAAACGTCTCCTCAAACTGACTCCCAGGTTGATTAGACCTCTGAACATCCGAACTTCTGTAAAGGTAGTTGTTACCCAATTAAACTTCACCTCTTTAAATTGATTAGGCCTTAATTGTTTCTTAAATTCTTAATTTTCAAGTCATCAAAATTCCCTCTGTTCTCTCTCATCTTCCAAACACACAAATACGCATATTCTCTCATACCCAAACACAGTGATGGCAAACCCTTCTAAGAATTCTTCATCATCACCCAAGGAAACAACAACCACATCATCCATCACACCCTCAATTACACCCACATTTAAGAAAGGAAGGTTCAAGATGCTGGCTCCCAAGGTTGTTACTAGAAAAGAACAAATCAAGAAAATCAATAAGCAGTTGATGGCAAGTCAGGGAGTTAAACCCCAAAAATCTGAAGACTCTTTCAAATCTGCAACTGAGGGAAAAGAAACTGTTTTATCTGAAATAGAGCAGGTAACATCTGGTCCTAAAGTTACATCTGAAGTAACCTCTGAAGCTACCGCAAATCTGGAAACTAGATTTGTTCTCGTAGGAAAAGTGGCTGAGGTAGAGATAGCTGAGACTGAGAAAATGTATGGTAAAAATAAAAGGAGAAAATAAAATGAGAGTGAGGGAGCTCAAGGTGATGTGAGGGGAATGGGACAATGAGTGGTTAAATCTTCACCCACCCCTGTTGGTTTGACCGAAGAAATTAGATTTATTGAAGGAGGGAGTGAGGAATCGACTGGAAAAGAAGAAAGTGTGAAATAAAATGGGGGAGGTGGGTCTGGAGAAGCTATTGAGGGGTTGATTAGATTGGGGAAGAAGGTTTAAGAACTTGTTCCATCTGAGTAGGAACCCCATGAAGACTTACTAAAAAAGGTGTCTGATAGTTACAATCCAAAAAAGAAAATGAGTTCAGGAGTTAGAGTCCCTGGTACTGCTAGGGCAAACAAAAAAAGAAAAGATGCCTCGTCTACCCATGTAGAGACTACAAGAAGTGACAAGAAACAGAGTGAGGCTGAACTGGAAAAGGCTTTAGAAGAAAGTAAGAGAAAAGTTGCTGCTAAGGAAACAAGAAGGCGGGTGAGCCTGTTGAGGAAGTTGAAATTGATGAGATGGACCTGGTTCTTCAGGATGAAGAGGAGGCAGAAGAAATGGAGGTTGTGACTCCAAAGGCAAAGAAGATCAAGACTTCTACAAAGAAGTTTGTTTCAAAAACAAAGTCTGCAAGGCCATCTACCTTGGTCAAAAGAACCAGATCTGACTTGAAATCCAGCAAATTAGAAATAGTGAAAGAATAAGAATGGAGTGGGGAAGAAGAAGAAGAAGAAGAATCTGATGCAGAAAAGGGCAAAATGGTTAAGTCTGGAAAAAGATCCATCTTGAAAGGTAGACTCCATAGGAACTTGGAGGAGGAAGGCATGGTGATGCTGCTGGAAAAATTACAATTCAATGGTCCTTCAGATGGATGGAAAGCTTGCCAGAACTGAGATTGTGGAGTTCATGGCAAATTGTGAGATCAAGAATGGTAGAGTTACCAGTGTAGTGAAGGGGGTGATAATGAGTTTTGATGACAGGGACCAACCGGTGAGCCGGATGGGATTTTTGTTTGCTCATGATCCAGCGTTTTTATTTCTCTTTTTACTTTGTGGATGACTAAGTATCAATGATAATTAACTGTTTTTATGCTCTAACTATTTGTTGATGCTTCTTAGATGGCTAATATCATTATATTGATAAATGATGCTTGACTCCATGATTGAATTTGAAGTAGCCCTAGTGGCCATGAGTGATTTCTATTAAAACTGGTTATCTAACATAATTTCTATGCAATTTTTCGATGATGCCAAAAGGGGGAAGATAGGTTGTAATTTTACTTTGGACTATGATGTTTATAACCTAATGAACCTGCTCCTTGATGATTTGTGACTTTAAAATAGAAAGTGTTCTAACATTGTGTTGATGTTGAGATAAGTTGACACAAGGCCTATGCTTATGAAAAGCACAGAGTTTGTTATCATCAAAAAAGGGAGAATTTATTGGCCCAAGTAAAGCTTGTTTTGATGATTGACAAAGGAACTCCAGCATGAACCAGGTCCATATACAATGTACACAGACACGGGGAGATTCGAGCATAAGGGATGCACGTGAAGGAGATAAACTTAAATTATTATATCAGATATCTCTTGATTGAAAAGGTTGCATAAATGATAAGGAGAAAGACTCCTTACTCGAAGAGAACTTTATCCAAGATAAGGGAGGAGTTAGAAGTTGAAGGTAACTAGAACTCTTCCACCAAGAAAGAGTATACATTAGAACTCTAGTTATTCCTATTCTACTAACTTTATATATTGCATGATGTTCTCATTTTAAAGGCAAGCACAAACACTGAAGTTAAAAGTGAGTTGAGAGCAAAATAGCAAGGCATTTTGCAAACAATTCTTATGTGAATCAAGTGTGCGAACCTGAAGCTACATGAACCAGATAGAACAACCAGTTCCAAGCGTCTGTCTTTTATTCTAGTTCAATTGTAGTAGGTGTTTTTAAGTTATACCTTTCAGCTTTATCTAGAAGCAATTGTATTACGTACTCTGAGTATTCAAGTTAGAGTTAACTTGAAGCTATCACAACAGTTAGATGTTGGTTGCTACAACGGGATTAGAGTTAATCCTTAGGTTTACAAAGAGTTTTATAAATATTGTTTTGGGTCAGTGATTTAGTAAAGTATTGGCGAAAATCCTACTGAGTAGTAGGTCGTGGTTTTTTTTACCTTTTGAGCTGGGAATTTTTCACGTAAAATACTTGTGTTCTTTACTTTCCGCATTTACTATTTTCGCAACAGTAGTTTAAGGAACACATAGAAGAACCAAGTCCTTTTATAATCAGTGCACGTAAAAATTAGACACTATACAGATCACCCCTCTTGTGTGGCATTGAAGTATAAAACATTAGAAGGTGTGAACTTTGACGATACCTTTAGCCCAGTAGTAAAGGAAACGACTATATGTTCACATTGTGCTATCTGTTGCAGCCACTCTTAATTGGGAAATAAAGCAGTTGGACATCAAGAACGCTTTCTTTCATAGAGAGTTGAAGGAGACTATTTTCATGGAGCAACCACTGGAATTCAAGGATCCCATTTTTTCTAAATATGTATGCCTACTACAAAAGGCTATTTATGGATTGGAACAGGCTCCCAAAGCCTGATTTTATAAGTTTAGTACCTATCTCCTTCACCTTCGATTCTTGTGTAACAAAGCTGATCCATCTTTGTTCATTTGACATTCTTCCTCGGGCTTAATATTACTATTTCTCTATGTTCACGATACTATACTCACATGTAGTCATACTTTTGTCATTCATGAACTCATCAACAAGTTAAACTCCATATTTGCCATGAAGGACTTGGGTGACCTTCATTATTTTCTTGGAATCGAGGTCACAAGAAGCAACAAAGGTATCTTTCTCAGTCAACAAAAATATGCCTCTGAAATTTTGGAATGAGTACAGATGGCATATTCAAGAGCAATCCAAACACCTCTCTCTCAAAAGCATGGCCTCCATGAACTAGTCGGCTCTTCAGTTGATCCCACAAAATATAGAAGCATTGTTGGTTCTCTCTAATACTTCCTACATGACCAGAACTTGAACATGTTGTCCATCTTCTTTGTCAGTTCGTGCAACACCCCATAGAGAGTCATTGGTCCGATGTCAAACGAGTATTGAGGTATATTGCGTGGATGATAACGCTTGGTCTTAGGTGGATATCCCCTCACTTGATGCTCCACATCTGGCTTATCTAGGATCAAATTACATCTGATGGTCTTCTAAGAAGTATCATACAATCGCAAAATCAAGTGCTGAAGCAAAGTATAGGTCGTTGGCCTCTTTAGTTGCTGAACTAACTAAGGTAACCTACATATTAAAAGATATTGGTATTTTGCTAACTTCTCCACTAGTACTCTTCACAGATAACATAAGTGCACTTCATCTCACAGCTAATCCAGTTCTTCATGCTCACACCAAACATGTTGAAATGGACTATCATTTCGTGCGAGCAAACATCCTAAGGCTCTCACCAAATCCCAATTTTGATACTTTAGGTCCAAGCTTGGAGTTGTGCAGCTGTCCACCTCCATGAGGGGATGTTACACAATATAATAAAACTTCAAATTTTCTAGCATTCCTTTATTGTTCGGAAAATGTTCATTTATGCCGGTAAACTATACGAAATTATACACATTTGCCCGTCGTTAAAAGGTGGACTCAATCCTGCCCTTGGCGTGTATAAGTTGTGTCACATATGTCTTTTTTAATAGATCTCACTAATAAAATACTTAGCACCAGATTTTGACATGTGTCACAATCTGGTGCATTCCATCTATACCCTGATTTAAATAAGAAACCAACCCAACCCATCACCCTTATTTTATTAAACCGACATGACCCGGTATTCTATTTTAATAAACCCCAATCTTATTTTATTAACCCACTCTCTCACCTTGCTTTCTTCTCCCAAATTTCAATTTCTCTTCAGCTGACCATACCACAAAGCAGTACCTCTAGGGTTTTCTTTTCGGAGACAATTCGAAGGCTGGATGCTTTTACAAGGTATGTTATGTTTCTATCTTATTTTTTTTTCTATTTGTGGGTCAGAGTTTGTTTGTTTGTATTTATATGTGGGGTTAGGATTTCTTGACTTATAATGAGGTTGTTGTTTATTGATATTTTTGGTACTTTATCCAACTAAAGAATAAAATAAAGTGATTAATGTGTTGTAATTGTTGATTTTGTTGTCTGGTTGTGGTCCTACATTGAAGTCAATTGTTTTTAGTTTTTTTTACTTGAACTTGTGTATTACTTATGGCTTTCTACTTACTGTTGTGGACCCTCACTTGTCCCGCTTTTTATGCATTTGCATGTGATACAAACTGAAGATGATTGCTAAAGTGAACATGGTATTTCACTATGGGTGTAATTGGGTATTTTCACCTGAAATAGTGTATGATCAGAAACATGTGTACACTTTGTCTAGTTATAATTCTTTCTTTGTCAACTATAAAAGACTATGTGAAGAATTTATCAAAAATTTAGGATTTAGCTCAGTCGAGCAACTTTTAGTGACTTGACCTTCGGGGAGATACTACCTGGTAACTGACGATGATGGTGTGAGGACTCTTTAGTACTTATTCTCTAAAGAGTTCAATGTGATTAAATTTTTTGTTGTGGATGAGTTTGAAGCTAGGGTGTTTTCTCAAAATATTATTCATCATAGAGAGAAATATTCTGTAGATATTGATGTAGTTTCTGAGTATGAAAGTAGTTTGGGTGGTGGTATTTTTGATGATTCAAATAGTTCTGAATATGATTATTCAGAACTTGAAGCTATTAGTCTAGAAAAAAAGAGGGTTGTAACCGTTAGGTTAGAACATTTTAAGGAGTTAGAGTTAGGTATGACATTTAAGAATATTGAAGAAGCTAGAGGGATAGTGAACTTCTATGCATTGGCTAATAGAAGAGGATTGCAGGTGATCAAAACTAATTTAACTAGGGCTAGCTATAAGTGTGCTACTACTTGTCCATTTATATATTATATCTCACAGTTTAGCAATAGTGATAGCTATCAAATAAAGACATGAAAATATTTCCATACATGTGTTCCTTAATTCAAAATCCTAGGGCTGATCAGAATACTTTAGCACACCTATTTAAGAGAAAAGTGTAGTATAATCCTCAATATAGCTTGAAGGAAATGAAATATAATTTAGAGATTAGGTTTGAATTAAAAATGTCAATGTATAAGCTTAAAGGGGCCAAGAATTTGGCACTTAAGAAGTTATAGGCCAGTTTTGTTGATGACTACAAGAAACTTGAGGCCTATGGGCAAGAACTTAGACAATCTAATCCTAGAACTGATGTTGTAATTAATACTTCTAAAAATGATCTTGAAGAAGGGGAAAGTAAGTTCTTAAGGATGTATATATGCTTCAGTGCATTGAAGAAGGATTGGAAAGATGGCTTGAAACCACTTATTAGGTTGGATGGTACTTTTCGTAAGAGGAGATATAAGGGCCAGTTGCTAGTGGCTATTGGTCAAGATAGCATGAATCATTTTTACCCACTTACACTAGTTGTGGTAGAGAAGAAAAATGCTAGAATTTGGATATGGTTTATTGAGCTTCTGAAGATTTCTTTGGATATGAATGATGGTCATAGAGTTACTTTCATCTCATATATGCAAAAGGTATTACTTTCATTGTCTATTTATTTTCTTTTTCTATCCTGTCAAGTTTTCTTTCTCATATTTATGCTTCTTTTGTCAATAGGTTTACTTGATGCTGTGAGGAATGTACTTCCTAATACTCACCACAGATTTTGTGTGAGACATATTGAAGCTAATTGGCAGAAAAAATGGAGAAGTGGACAGATGAAGAAAATTTTATGGTGGAGTGTTTGGAGAACTTATGAAGAAGATTTCAAAGATCAACTTACTATGTTGGATGAGATATCTGATAATGGTGTTGCTACTAAAGACCTATTGCATTATCCGCCCCAAGCTTGGTTAGAGCATATTTTGATACTCAGTATAAAAATATGATGGTTGATAATAATTTCACTGAATCATTCAATGCATGGATTCTGAAAGCAATATATATGCCAATTATCAAGATGTTAGAAGAGATATGGAATAGAAGTTATGAATTTGTTGGCTATAAATGAAGATAAAATTAGTAAACAGAATAATGACTTCAGTCCAACTGCTTTGAAGTATTATAATAACAATAAGACAATAACACGTTACTACAAGGTTGAGATTAATTGTGAATTTGGATATGAAATCAGTGAAGGTGATGATAGACATATATGGATCTTAAAAAAAAGCGGGTTTAGAGTGTGAAAATTATCTGTTATCCCATGCCCCCATACAATCAAGGCTATATTGTATGACAAGGTATGAGCCATAATTATCTTTCACTAAATCATTCTAATGTTATTTAATTACTGGAATATTTTTACTTTTGTAGGGTAAGCCACTGTCACAAATCCACTAGTACTATAGCAAAGAAGCATATTCATTGACTTACAAACATAAGCTCCAGCCAGTTAGGGAGAAAAAATTTTGGAAAGTAAAACCAGCTCAGGCAATAGAACCTCCTGATGTTTCCAATAATGTGGACAGACCTAGAGTGAAGAGAACCAGGGAACTAGATGAAAAAGGAAGAGGGTTGGGGAGTGGAGTTACTCAAGGAAGGGAGTTGCGATGACATGCAGTAATTGTGATGGGGAAAACCACAATGCTAGGGGCTGTTTCAAGGTAAAGAATTCTGATTTGGCTTCTATGATTTGTCACAACTTCTAATAATGTTTTTCGTGGCAGGAGAAAACTAATGCACACACTTAAAAATTAAGGAAAAAGAAACACCAGAAATGTGGTTCAAGTCACACCCCAGCTTCAAAATTTCCACCTGCATCTGCTGCTTCTAAAGATGAAGGAATGAACTTTGACATTAAACCTGTAACACAACACACACAAGAATCCTCTTATGCCACAGCTGGTTTATCACAAGGATATGGTCCTGTTATTGGTACTGATGAATATTCACCTCTATGGCCAATGGTTATTGTTGAATCAGAAACAAGGCTTGTAGTTAGAACGCTGAATGTAAGGCCACCAACGGGAACAAGAAGAATTCAATTTTGTGAAGATGTGGATTGAGTAGCAATGCCATCAAATTTATTTTACTCGCCAATGAAGATTTACCTATATGTATTTTACCTCTTCATCTTCAGCGTCTTTTTACGTCTTTACGAACTCTTACTCGCCTTGCGGTAACCCTTCTCTACCAGGGATAACTAAATTTCTTACGCGCGAGGGTGACACCTAGTGTAACTGGAACACTTACTTCCTTAAGCTTAACTCTGCTCACAGTGCTTGTTTTAGGGAAGCGTTTTCCTAAATGACCTTTAAATGTTATTCTTCCGTTGTCCATTCTAACATTGTCGAAACGCGATCTTAGAAATTCTGAAGATACCAATTATTATCAAATTCTTCAGTGCCTAAATCATGTTCTATTTCTTTTTCTTGTTTACTAGCCCATACTAATTTCTATTACTCCGGGGGTCTAACTTAGCCTTCTAGTAATCAGGTTGGAGTCACCAAGTCATTTCTCGAAATAAGGATATGACTTTATGTCATATACTCTTTTATAGTCTCAAGGCACGTCACCCCTTGTCTTTTCCTTTACTTGACTATAGACTATGGAGAGATCCTGTCATATTATGATTTACCGTTATCACCCTTTTATCACATCTTACTCATAATGTTTCATTTACTCTCTTCTTATTCTCCTGCTAATATCTCTGTCTATTACCTTATTTTGAAAACTTCAATAAAACATCTTTCACTTTTATTTCCCCTTTCTCCATCTCACTGGCTCTTCGGGTCGCCTAATATTCTCTTTTTACTAGGGGCAGGAGTCATACTAACGTAAATAGTTATCCCTTCTAAGACTCCACTACATGTCTTCTGATATTTCTGAACGTTCTAGTATTCATATCTGACTGTACTATTCTATAGTACACCATATGGTATGCACGATCTAATAGGTCTTCAAATAGGTCCACCTCATTAAGAATTCTCTCTCTACTAATGCCCTTACCTACTATTGTATTAGACCTCTTGTTAGCTGTAATGTTTCTAATTGAAAGCATCTCTATATCATTAGCAAATATAAGTCTTAGCTCGAACTCTTATGGCTCAGCTCTATAGTACGATTTGGATTTGAAAGAAGGTTAACAGACTCCTAAATGCCTTGTAGCTACATGTTTATATTATGTGGTGCACAACACATCTATAAAAAGGCTCTACTAGACACGGCTTGTAGACTCCCTAGGATAGAACTGCTCTGATATCAAGTTTGTCATGCCCCAAACCTGAAGAGGCGTGGCCGGCACCCGATGCCTTACTTGACCCGAGCGCACCACTTTGTAACTGTGAACACCAGAGGGGTAACCCTCAACTTAGGCCGATGAGGCCATATTCTGAATCACCTGAAAATAATGTCTCTCTCATATGAGGGGTAAACATACCTAAAAGCTCATATACATAACTGTGCAGGCTGACGAGGCCGCCATGAACGTATACAACTAACAATACCAAACTGAACATGCACATAGGGCTAGCAAGGCCACAATACTAACATACAAAATATACAGGACTCATCTACAAGACTCTACAGATAACCAAACTGTATCATGATCGGGACAGGGCCTCGACCTACCCATCAAACCTGTATATATAAAATGGACTCCAAGGTCTAGACCTGGTAACTCCGAGGAAGTGGAGCTTACCAACCGAGCTGATATTTGACTCTGTCTAGTGGGATAGTTTATCCAGCTGTCTATCAGGACTTGCAGGCATAAAATACAGTGTCCCTAGCTAAAGGGACGTCAGTACGAAATAATGTATCAACTATGTAAGGAAGCAGAATAACTGAAAACTGAAACTGAAACTGAATTGATAATATAATAACTAAATGTAACTAGGAGTCAAAGATTATTTGAAGATATGCTTACCTGCTGATACTGACTCAACACTCTCAATATAGTAAGTAAAATAGATGTCCGAACCTATAAGGCTCGGTACGTATAACTGTTTTACTTAGTAGGCTCTCTTATAGGCGCTCCGCCATACTAGGCTCTATATTTCGGCCATTCTGGGCTCGCTCATAGGCGCTCGGCCAAAATAGGCTCGGTATATAACTTACCATCTGATCAGAGGTTTCCCAATAGAGTCCTGTCCATCGATTATAGCTCGATGGTGGTGAAAATACTGTAATACTGCCCAATAAGGGCCTGCCCATTGATTATAGCTTGATGGTGGTAAAAATACTATAATACTATATATATATATATATATATATCCTTTGCTCTCTTGACTGGAAGAAATCAATACTTAACTGAATATAAAGTACCAACATAATTCAGGAATATGTCCTTCTCATTATGTCTCGTTATCAAACACATGTAGTTATGTGATCATGCCAAAATGAAGGAAAGGTTTAGCCTTAACATACATTAACCCTGTTGAGTCCTTAATACCTTCCAAGAAACTCTTCAAACAACTCAACTCAATATACTATAGCATAAAGAGATTCAAAATCAGTGCTGAGTAAAGGCTAAGTCCGTTACTTAACCTATTAGCTTGTTGATGTAAATTCGGCAGCATCTCCCCTGTAATAAGGGACTCCTGCAATACCATATACTAACAACAACAACCAGATAAATTCAGCAACATATAAATATCAATAATAAGGCACCATATAACAATAACAAGTCACAACTACTTTACGACGAGCGGCAAGCTCCGATTGGAATTCGTATAACCCATATCACCCCTTATAGACTTGTTACATTAATTTAAAAGTATTATTAAAATGATAATGAAGTCATTCATCAATGTTTCCAGCATTATACCATATATTTATAACAAAGAAAACAATCCACAACTCCAACTATCCTCAATTAGCAACTTTATTCACTAGTTCATGTCTAGTCCATCCATTTAACTTAATCAACATCAAGATAACCTTAAGAACACAATACAAATACCTCCTACAGTAGCTTCAAGTCGAAAACAAAGTTATATTTAGCTTACATTAGCCCTCAATAGCAATACAACACCATAGAAGTGACATAGGCTAATCTTCACTTCCAATCTAAAGTTTCATATGTTTCTTTCACCAATTTACTTGATATACATATAGACATGCATAACAACAGAAACCATATCATAATCAAGTTATTTTCCTCATTTTCCAGCCATAAACACACACACACACACACACATACACACACACACACACACACACACACACACACACACACACACATATATATATATATAGCCTTAGAATAACCCAACAAAAGATAACAATATTTCTTCCCCTTTCAAGTGCTATCTTGTAATCTTTCACTCCAACTCCACAACCAACATGTAATTAACCTTAAAAACCATTAGAAGGATGTTAAACATACCTTAGGAAGTAGATAAAATTCGAACCCTAAGCTTAACTTAGCTCACAATCATCCTTATTCACATCACAACACCATAGAGGGGTTATTCTTCACATTTGGCTAACTTTGATGTTGGATTATGGTGTATTGTTTTTAACTTTGTTTGGGGGCTTGGAGGAACTGTTTGGGATGGTTTGGAGAGTGTGAGGATGAAATGAGGTCTAAAAATGAGCAAAGCTCATCCCAAAAGCGATATACAAACAAGTGAAGGTCGGCCACCGACCAAGTGGGTCCCATATGGGTCCTGCACAATCTCGCAAAAACGTGAATATCTCTCTACTCCGATGTCGTATTGATAAATTATTTAATGCATTCAAAACTAGACTGGTAGATCTACAATTGTATAGGTGAATCATCTAGTAATTCCAAGTATAATGTGATAAACGCTCAGCTACATTTGACCTAATGTTCAGCACATTTATGAATGTAACTTGTGATGACCTTTGCCAACTTTTGTTTCACAACTCATTTGACTTTAAAACATAACACATGACTTTCATACGACTAACATAACTCATAACATAACCTCATTATGATGTTAAGAACCCTAGTCTCACCGCAAAAGTACATGTTATAATATTCCCAACTTTTCGACTTTCGATAAAATTTATTTTCTTCAATTCGTTTAGCTTCTAAGCCTTCAAACCCTCTTGGTACTTGTTATTCATGATATTAAATATTTATAATCTCTATGGTAACATGATTAGCTTACTTTATGTACTTTCAAAGATGATCTCATTTCTGAGCTTACATCAATTGATTTACGACGTACTCTCATGTACGAAAACATGGGGTGTGACAGTTATTAACCATTGTTAACAATTCAAATCAAGTGAAAACCACTAAACTAAATAAACTGAAATAAAGTAGATAAATCTGATAAACGGCGATATCCAAATACAAATCCCAGAACTAGTGTCACAAATACACGAGCATCTAGAGTACTACAAATAATAGTCTGAATGAAAGCATAACTGTTTGAATCGAAATAAATAGCTAGGGAAATGTAGAAGGGGACTTCAGGGCTGCGAATGCTGTGCAGCTGTACCTCAAGTCTCCATCAAGCACCGGATCCGAGCAATCCACTGACCGCCGCTACGACCGACTCCAAAGTTTGTACAAGAAGTGCAGAGTGAAGTATGAGTACAACCGACGGGCAAACAGATAATTTATGAAAATGAGTTCAATCCTCGCAACCAGGGAATCCAGTATATCAAAACTTAAAATTTCATATAAAAGGCTGAAAACTAACACAATAACACAACGAGTACAACATACACAATTCGTTGCAGTGCGTAACCCGATCCCACAGTACACACGCAATCCTCCCTTATTCCACCATAATATCATTTATCAATATCAAAAATCACATGTAAAATTCGTTGCGGCACGCAACCAGATCCCACCATATCATCATAATCAGATGTCATAATTGTAGGACCCCGGACAAAAAAATATTTCGAAGTACTTAAGCGCTATTAAGAAAATTGATATGTGCTAATTATACTATTTTGTGTGCAAATGATGACTATTAATATGATGGATATCAATTGGATATGATAATAAGTGTACAAGACATATTATAAGTGATGTGGGGTCTAAGGAGAGGCCTAAGTCTAAGCCAGGTTGAAAAATTACATGATAGACTAAAGTTCCAAATGAGTACGCACAAGACCAAACTTTGGACAACCCTATATATATATATATATATATATATATATATATATATATATATATATATATATATAAGCTTTATGTGCTTAACAACCTATAAAATGAAATATCTTTGAGTCTAGTTTCTAACTCTTCAAACCGTTCGTCATTTGGACACTCCTACAAGAAGTTATGACCAAATTACCAAAAAATGGCAGAATGTGACACTACCGCGCCGCCCCTATGGGGAATTCCAGAACTCCTAAAAATTTTGTTTCTAGGAATATTTTTCACTACCGTGCCGCGGTGCCCCATTCGGCGGGCTGTGCAAATTTTGGGGGTTTTACAACCCGGCCCCATTTTAATAAATAGCCTTAGGAGCTTTATTTGGGATGATTTTCCGGTGAGTTTAGAGAGAAGTGAGAGTGTTCTAGAGAGAGGAAGTAGATGAAGTATTTTGTTCATCAAGATCTTGTTCAAGCCTTAAAATCCAACTAGAAAATATCACAAGATCTTCACTCAAGAGATAAGATTCAAACCCCTAGTCTTTAATTTCGAGTTTGGGGAAAAAGATGAGTGATTATGAGTATGATTCTTGGGTGTAAGAGCATTAATTATACATGCTTGTACCAATACGATTTGTGGAAAGATTTTTGAGCTAAAATAAGTAAAGATTAGGTTGTGGAATGAAGAAAATCTTGTAGAAGAACCTTGTAGTCAAATTTGCATACCTAGTGTTTGATAAAATGCTTGAATGAGCTGAAAGCATGAATATCTTCCTAATTTGTGTTCAATTTTGTTATGTCTCAAAATAGATTGGGATTGCTAGGATTTTCGGAACGTTGTAGTAATTTAAAAAAAGCTCAAAGTGAGGTATGTTGGCTAAACCTTTCTCCTAGAATTGAATCCCACGAGGTTCTTGTAAGTTTCGAGTTATTCATTATAAATTAACTATTCCGAATAAGCCTTGTGTTGAAAGGTATATATTCAAAATGTGTTTTGGATGCTCTAATCGTATGATGTTATCCTTCGAGAATGTGTTCAAAGCATGAGTTGGGTATAAAAATGTTATGACTCTAAGTAGTGTTTCAAGTGAAGGCTATTAAGCCAAATTGTGTAAGAAGTCTCAATGTGCATAAGACTCTTAATTACTCATAGGTGTACTAAAAATCGTGATTAGGGATTCATTGTTGTCGATAATCTATAAAGATGCTTGAAACTAAAAGTAGTGAGTTGGGGATATAAAGTGTGAATACCGTGCCAAGAATGAAAACTATACTTGTGGCCAATAGCGCCAATGGAATGAATTGATGTGTGAAATATTATGAAATGAGCCTTGATTCAACTATTCCAAATTGACTCCGAAAATAGAATCATCCAAAAGTTTATGTTCTCAAGTCATATACAAATGTGGTTGTTGTAACTAATGCTATGCTTCGTAGGTATTTCCAATATGTTTTGAGTTCTTACATATTTATGAGTTGAGATTGTGTATTGCTTTTTTTGGAAAAGTTATGAGATGAACGTATTTGTAATTATATTTCCAAAGTGTTATAAGCTCCTACGCCCTCATGAAGAGAGGCTATGGTGTTCCTAAATATTTTAAATGTTTTTTATATCCTATGATCACCATGGCAAGTACAAGTAAGTGATGATATGAACATGAAATGTAGTCGTTTGCCAAAAAGATAATTATGAGCTGTTGTATGTCCCCATGGTTTCAATTATAGTTGTATGCTTCTGAAATAATGCATGTAAACAACTTCGATTGTTAAGTCCCCAAGATTCATGAACTTAGCTAATGACCTCAAGATGTCAAGTGAGTGAATAACGAGATGAAATGGAGTGTCCTATTATAAATGATGATGAACCTTAAGAAAAGGAATTGGGCTCGTGTGCCATTGAAATCGACTTATTGATTTACCATGCATGTTCTAATGTAATGAGATGTGTTTCTCTATGATGAGCAAGAACATGAAGTATTCCAATGATATGGAAAGTACGACCTTAAATGTAATGTTAATCATGCCTCTTTGAGTTAATATATGGTATAGTGATACACCTCCACTCGCATATATTGGGGTGAGGAGGCAGGACCACTTTGTGTAGGTATTGTGGTATTATGGTACATCTCCATCCGCAAATATTGGGGTGAGGCGGCAGGGCCGCTTTGTGTAGGGATTGAGGTATTATGGTATTGTGGTACTCCTTCACCCGAATATATTGGGGTAAGGCGGAAGGGCCGCTTTGTGTAAAGATTGTGGTATTGTGATACACCTCCACCCGCATATATTGGGGTGAGGCGGTAGGGCCGATTTGTAAAGGGATTGTGGTATTGTGGTGCACCTCCATCCGCATATATTGGGGTGAGGCGGCATGGCCGCTTGTGTAGAAATCATGGTATTATGATACACCTCCACCCGCATATATTTGGGTGAGGCAGTAGGGCCCCTTTGCGTAGCGATTGTGGTATTGTGGTACACCTCCACACGCATATATTGGGGTGAGATGGCAGGTCCGATTTGTGTAGAGATTGTGGTATTGTGATACACCTCTACCCGCATATACTGGGGTGAGGCGGCAGGGCCGCTTTGTGTAGGGATTATGGTATTTTGGTACACCTCCACCTGCATATATTGGGGTGAGACGGCAGGGCCGCTTTGTGTAGGGATTGTGGTATTGTAGTACACATCCACCCGCATATATTTGGGTGAGGCGACAGGTCCACTTTATGTAGAGGTTGTGGTATGTTTATACACCTCTACCCGCATATATTGGGGTGAGGCGTCAGGGCCACTTTGTGTAGAGATTATGGTATTGTGATACACCTCCACCCGCATATTTTGGGGTGAGGCTGTAGGGCTACTTTGTGTAGAGATTGTGGCATTGTGATACACCTCCGCCCACATATATTGGAGTGAGGCAGCATGGCCGCTTTGTGTAGAGATTGTGATATCGTGATACACCTCCACCCGCATATGTTGGGGTGAGGCGGCAGGGCTTCTTTGTGTGAAGGTGGTCATAGAGTATCCCCGACTTAATATCTATAAATTTGAATGGAAGCTCTTAATAAATTTGCTTGACGTTAACAACTATCTAAGCCATTTTACTGTTACTATGATTCATCATATTCATGTTGTATTTCCAAGCCCTTAAATAGGTGTATTTGTATTATGTAAGTGAACACTGTGAATGGTATATGAGATGCATAGGTGTATAATATGATATATGAACACTAAGGATGGTCTATGAAATGTATATGTGTAAAATGAGGGAGGAAGGTGCCACTTTCATTGGCCTTGTTTGTACATGTTGTTACAATTACATTATATTATGTATTCCACGTATAGTTCATATGGATCAGTTGATCCTAAAAGAAGTTTAGAATAATGCCAATATAATAAGACTTGAAATGTGATTCTATGGGATGTTTCGTAGTTTCTTGATGTATTTTATTTGCTTCTTATTTGAGTTACCGTATTTTTATATGTTGTTTTGACTGCCTTACATACGAGTACTATTCCACATGTACTCACGTCCCTTTTGCCGGGCACGCTGCATCTTTTAGTGGATGCAGGTATACTTCTACAGGATGATATAGATCTTTGATAGGGATCTTCTTCACTACTCAACTTATGGTGAGCACGCTACAATTCTAGTAGGTGTTTGGGTCTAGTTCATTTTATGTATTTAGGTATCTATTGTCATAGAAGCTCCATGTACACTGTGGGTCATGTAATTAAAGATTTGTGTTTTGTCATGAATTTATGTTCACAGTATTTACAGCCATTTATAAAGCTATGTAACCATCATGAGAAAAACTTTATGGGCCATTGAGCCAAATGTATTCAATATGAAAGTCAAGATCTAACTATGTTATGGTAAATCATGCATGAGTGACGATGGGAGGTTAATGTAAATTAGGCTTGCTCGACTGGATTTACTCGGTTGAGCGCCGGTCGTGCTCCTTGAGTTCGGGGCGTGACAAACTTGGTATCAAAGCATGGTTTAGGAGTCCTAAGGTGTTATGGAGCTATGTCAGTAGAGTCCCTCTTAACAGTGTGTTGCCGGCCACACTTACAATAGGGAGGATACAACTCTTCTTCTATCCTCAATTGTGCGTTAAGGTTCCGAATTAGTCTCGGAGTTCCCTTGTTAATATCAAGGAATGTTTGCATATCGTGCTACAAAATGAGAAAGGCCTAAGGATTAAAGGAATGATGCACATAACAGGCATAATGTGTGAGGTGCCCAATTGTCCTCGTAATGGAGGAAGGAAAAGTCAAGGATACGACCAGGGTAAGCAAGGTCATATAGTTGGTCTCGAGAGCCATAGTTGTTGTTTTCATGTATATGGTTCAATGTGGTGTTATCTATATTTGTTTAGGATTGATTTCTGAGACTCTCTGGCAGGTGGATAGGCCCAATTACAAAGGCAACTCTGCCGAAGTTTCTGAAAAATTTGGGAGATTGAGATGTGCGAAAGAAGAGATAAGTTATGTTATGTATTTGGGGCGAACTCTACTTCTCATTCGAGGACGATTGATCCTAAGTGGGGGAGAATGTAGCACCCCGGGAAAAAAAAAATCGAAGTACTTAAAGTGCTATTAAGAAGTTGATGTGTGCTAGTTATATTATTTTGTGTGCAGATGAGGACTATTAATATAATGGATATCAATTAGATATGATAATAAGTGTACGAGGCATATTATAAGTGATGTGGAGTCTAAGGAGAGGCCTAAGTCTAAGACAAGTTGGAAAATTACATGATAGATTAAAGTTCCAAATCAGTACGCATAAGACCAAACTTTGGACGAGAATATCTACATATATATAAAGATTTATGTGATGAACAACCTATCAAATGAAATATCTTTGAGTCTAGTTTTTAACGCTTCAAACAGTTCATCATTTGAACACTCCTACAAGACGTTATGACCAATCACATCTCTCAGTTTTTGTCCAGTCAGAAATGTCGCAAATGCGAACAAGTTATCGCAAATGCGAACTCCCCACATC
Source organism: Nicotiana tomentosiformis (assembly GCF_000390325.3). Classification (NCBI taxonomy): domain Eukaryota; kingdom Viridiplantae; phylum Streptophyta; class Magnoliopsida; order Solanales; family Solanaceae; genus Nicotiana; species Nicotiana tomentosiformis. The sequence goes on from NC_090813.1 coordinate 135,276,373, forward strand.
TATGTTGTCATCGCAATTGCGACGACAAGTTAGCAGATGCGAACATGGACAGGTCGTAAAAGTGATCAAATGATCACAAATGCAATCCATGCTATTCCTAGGCCATCTTCACAATTACAAACAAAATGATCGCAAATGCGATCATCACAGACTTGGCCATTTGTCGCAAATGCGACCTCTGATCTCGCATTTGAGAGAGCTGCACACTAGGTCACACCGACAACTACCAAACTCTCTGAAACGCATCCGAAACTCATCCGAGCCCTCGAGGCTCCAAACCAAACACCAACACAAGTATAAAAATATCATACAAACTTGCTCGCATGATCAAAACACCAAAATAACACCTAGATCTATGAATCGAGCATCAAAATTTATAAAATTTTCAAAGAAACTCAAGAACATGAAAATTTACAATCAGACGTCTAAATCACTTTGTTTTCCACCAAATTTTACAGACAAGTCATAAATAGTGAAATGAACCAATTTCAAGTTCCGGAACTGAAATCCGAACCCGATTGCAACAAAGTCAACATATGGTAAAACTTAAAAAAATTTTATACCTTCAATTTACTAGTTTTCAACAAACCACGTTAAATCAAGTTAGGGACTTCCGAATTCGATTCTGGGCATACGCCCAAGTCCCAAATCACGATACGGACCCACCGGGACTGTCAAAATATAGGTCCGGGTCCGTTTACACAAAATGTGGACCGTAGTCAACTCAAATAAGTTTTAAGGCAAATTTTCACATTTTCTTCAATTTTTCATATAAAAATTTTTTGGAACAAGACATGGACTATGTACGCAAATCGAGAAAGTATAATCGGAGTTATTCGAGGTCTTAGAATATAGAAATGAATGTTATAACTCAAGATGACCTATCGGGTCATCACATTCTCCGCCTTTGAAAAAAATGTTCGTCCTCGAACGGACATAGAAATGTACCTGGACTGGTGAAAAGGTGTGGATATCTACTCCGTATGTCGGACTAGGACTCCCACGTGGCTGCCTCGATCGACTGACCACTCCATTGTACTCTAGCTGAAGGATAACTTATAGACCTCAACTTTCGGACCTGTCGGGCTATAATGGCCATCGGCTCCTCCTCATAAGTCCAATCCTTGTCTAATTGGACTGAACTGAAATCTAACACATGGGACGGATCACCATGATACTTTCGAAGCATGGACACATGGAACACCGGATGGACTGCTAATAAACTGGGTGGCAATGCAAGCCTGTAGGCCACCTCACCCATTCTCTCAAGAATCTCAAAGGGTCTGATATACCTAGGGCTCAAAATGCCCTTCTTTCCGAACCTCATCATACCTTTCATGGGTGAAACTCGGAGCAATACCCTCTCTCCAACCATGAATGCAACATCACGAACTCTCCGATCGGCATGACTCTTCTGCCTAGACTGAGTCGTGCGAAGTTGATCCTGAATCATCTTGACCTTTTCCAAGGCATCCTGAACCAAATCGGTACCCAAAGACCGAGCCTCTCCCGGCTCAAACCAACCAACTGGCGAATGATACCGCCTCCTGTACAATGCCTCATAGGGATCCATCTGAATACTAGACTCGTAGCTGTTGTTGTAGGAAAACTCCATGAGCGGCAAGAACTGATCCCAAGAACCCTCAAAATTATAACGCAAGCGCGAAGCATATCCTCCAATATCTGAATGGTGCCCGTGGACTGTCGGTCCGTCTAGGGGTGAAATGTTGTGCTCAACTCAACCTGTGTGCCTAACTCACTTTGTACAGCCCTTCAAAAGTGCGAGGTGAACTGCATACCTCAATAAAGAATGATGGACACAGGCATACCGTGAAGACGGACGATCTCGCGGTTACAGATTTTAGCCAACCGCTCTGAAGAATAGGTAACTGCTACTGGAATGAAATATGCCAACTTGGTCAGCCTGTCCACAATGACCCATATGCTCCCACTTCCACTCAGTAATTTCAAGCCTCTGAAGCAAACCATCAGGCCTCTGATGCTCGTACTTTACTTGCTGAAAATTCAAACACCGAGCTACATATGCAATTATATCCTTCTTCATTCTCCTCCATCAATAATGCTGCCGCAAGTCATGATACATCTTGGTGGCACCCGGATAAATGAAATACCGGGAATTGTAGGCCTCCTCAAGAATCAACTCACGAAGCCCATCCATATTGGGCACAAAAATATGACCATGTATCCGCAACACCCCATCATTTTGCATAGTAACCTCTTTGGAACCACCGTGTCGCACCGTGTCCTTAAGGACAAGCAAATGGGGATCATCATACTAACACTCTCTGATGCGCTCATACAAAGAAGAACGAGAGATTCTGCAAGCTAGAACATGACTGGGCTCCGAAACATCTAACCTCACAAACTGATTGGCCAAATCCTAAACATCTGATGCAAGCGGCCTCTCACAAACTGGAATATATGCAAGGCTACCCATACTCGTAGCCTTTCTACTCAAGGCATCAGCCACTATATTGGCCTTCCCGGGATGATACAAAATGGTGATATCATAGTCTTTCAACAGCTCCAACCATCTCCCCTACATCAAGTTGAGATCCTTCTGCTTGAACAAATACTGTAGACTCCGATTATCCGTGAACACCTCACACGACACGCCGTAAAGATAATGCCTCCAAATCTTCAGTGCATGAACAATGGCTTCCAACTCTAGGCCATGAACATGGTCATTCTTCTCATGAACCTTCAACTACAGCGACGCGTATGCAATCACCCTACCATTCTGCATTAATACTGCACCGAGCCCAATATGAGATGCATCACAATATACCGTGTAGGATCCTGAACCTGTGGGCAACATCAACATTGGCGTTGTAGTCAAGGCGGTCTTGAGCTTCTAAAATCTCAACTCACACTCATCTGACCACCTGAATGGAGCACCCTTCTTGGTCAATCTAGTCAATAGAGCTGCTATGGATGAAAACCCCTCCACGAACCGGTTATAATAACCCGCCAAACCTAGGAAGCTCCGAATATCTGTAGCTGAAGTGGGTCTAGGCCAGTTCTGAGCTACCTCAAATCTTCCTAGGATCCATTTTTATGCCCTCGGCTAATACAACATGGCCAAAAAAAGTGACCAAGTCAACCAAAAGTCACACTTTGAAGACTTATCATAGTACAATCTGAAGATGCTGCTCATGCGCCTCTCGACTGCGGGAATAGATCAAGATATCATCAATGAATACGATCACAAAAGAATCCAAATAGGGCTTAAATACCCGGTTCATCAAGTCCATAAATATTGCTAGGGAATTTGTCAACCCAAATGACATCACTGGAAACTCATAATGCCCATACCGAGTCCGAAAAGCCGTCTTAGGGACATCCGATTCCCTAATCTTCAACTGATGGTAGCCAGACCTCAAATCAATCTTCGAAAACACCTTGGCACCCTGAAGCTGGTCAAATAACTCATCAATTCTCAGCAATGGATACTTGTTCTTGATAGTGACTTTGTTCAACTACCGATAGTCTATACACATCCTTGTCGAACCATCTTTCTTCTTCACGAACAACACGGGTACACCCCAAGGTGTGACACTAGGTCTAATGAATCCCTTATCAAGTAAATCTTGCAATTGCTCCTTCAATTCCTTCAACTCAAGTGGGGCCATATGGTATGGTAGAATGGAAATGAGCTAAGTGTCCGGAGCCAAATCAATACAAAAGTCAATATCTTTGTCGGTTGGCATTCCCAACAGATTTGCAGGAAACACCTCTGGAAACTCACGTACAACAGGTACTGAATCCATGAAAGGAACCTCCGCGATAGAGTCACGAACATAGGCCAAATATGCTGGACACCCTTTCTCGACCATGTGTCGAGCCTTCACAGAAGAAATAACCCTGCTGGTAGAATGACCAGCAGTCCCTCTCCACTCTAATCGAGGCAACCCTGGCATGGCTAAGGTCACCATCTTGGCATGATAATACAATATAGCATGATAAGGTGACATCCAATCCATGCCCAAAATAACATCAAAGTCTACCATATCAAGAAACAGGAGATCTACCCTAGTCTCGAGACACTAAATAGTATTCACACACGAGAGATAGACACAGTCTACAACAATATAATATCCCACAGATGTAGACACATACACAGAAGTACTCAAAGAATCATGAGGCTCAACCAGATATAAAGCAAAATAGGATGACACGTATGAATAAGTAGAGTCGGATCAAATAGAACTGAAGCATCTCTATGGAAAACTGGAACAATACCTGTGATAACAGCGCCAGATGACTCGGCCTCAGGTCTATCTGGGAATGCATAAAATCGGGGCTGGGCCCCACCACTCTGACCTCCGTCTCTTGGACGACCTCTAGCCAGTTGGCCTCAACCTCTAACGGTCTGACCCCCACCTCTAATGACCTGACCTCCACCTCCGGCTGCTTGACCCTTGCCTCTAGCTTGCTACGCGGGCGGTGGAGCAACCGGTGCTGGGACCATGGCACGAGAACTCTGATGTGGCATGATGCTCAACAATCTCGGACAGAACCTCCAGATATGACCAGCACCTTTACACTCAAAACACCAATCCTGCTATTGTGGTTGCTGAAGCTGAAGCCCACCCGAACTGGCCAGATAACCACGGTGATAACTCTGGATCAGAGGCGCACTGATAGGAGCTAATGGTGCACTGTAGGCAGGCTTCCCAAGATGAGATACATAAGGACCATGACTCCCCAAAGCACTGTGAGATGGCTGAAGCGTTGAGTGAAACGGCCTGGAATGATGGCCTCTACCAAAAGTACCCCTGCCTCCAAATGAGGAACCACTGAAACAACCGAAATGATGAGGAATCTTATCAGACACCGGCCCCCTCTCCTGACCACGAACCATCTCGATCCAACTAGTAATATCCACGGCCCTTTGGAAAGTAATATCATCTCCAGTCTCCTTGGTCATCTGTAGCCTGATAGTGAAAGTGAGCCCATCAATGAATATCCTCACTTGCTCCCTCTCAGTAGGGAGCAAGATAATTGTGTGGCGAGCTAGGTCCACAAATCGAGTTTCATATTGGGTGACAATCATGCTACCCCGCTGAAGACGCTCAAACTGCCTGCGGTAATCCTCTCTCACAGTGAAAGGAATGAACTTCTCTAGAAATGGCTGTGAAAATTAATCCCAAGTAAATGCAGGCGAACCAGCTGGTCTAGTAAACATATAATCTCTCCACCATCTCTTAGCGGAATCAGCCATCTGAAACACTGCAAAGTCGACCCCATTGGTCTCATCTATATCCATGTTGTGCAACACCTCGTGGCAACGATCCAAGTAATCCTGGGGGTCCTCAGAAGATGCATCGCTGAAATAAATAGGGAAGAGATTGTTAAACTTATTCAGCCTTAACAAGGCCTCAAAAGACATAGCGGGCCTATCACTGGCCTGTGTCGCAACAACTGGATGAACCATTCCAACTGGCTAGGCTGCTAGAGTCTGATATAGGGGAGTCGCCTGCTCCGGGGTATGAGTAGCGGTAGTTTGTGCTCCTCCCCCCAACCCGAGAGACGGATGGTGCTATCGAAAATGCACTGGTCTGGACCACACTCTCCATAAAGCCCACCAAGTGGACTAGAGCGTCCTGAGCACTAGAGTGGCTATGAACCCCTCTAGGACCCGAGCTGGTCCGACAGGTACGGTTTGAGTTGGGACCTCCTCTTCATGATCAATTTGAGGCTCTACTGCGGTTGCTGCTGCTCGAGCTCTAGGCTGAGCTCTACCTCTGCCTCGGCCTCTAGTCGATCTGCAGATGTTGTGCGTGTTCTCGCCATCTTTGAGAGAACAAGAATAGAATGGTTCAATCATCAATGATAGAATAAAATCGCACGATAGAGAAGTAATGAAGTGAAATTTTCCTAAACTCCATAATCTTTGGAAGATAAGTACAGACGTCTCTATACTGATCCTCCAGGCTCTACTAAGCTTGCTCATGACTCGTGAGACCTGGGCAACCTAGTGCTCTGATACCAACTTGTCAGGACCTAGAATTCCCACCTCGGGATCGTGATAGCGCCTAACATT